>NW_026988455.1:43455000-44655000 GCF_030222135.1 Aotus nancymaae | reverse complement strand
TCCCTCTCAAAATACTATTTTATATTGAATATAATCACAATGGAATTACTCTTTTATATTATATACATCCACACTGGAAATACTCTTTAATAAAAAATATACTCCCTAAGTACTCTTTAATATTGAATATAATCTCACAGGAAGTACTCTTTTATAAAAAATATACTCCCTCTCAAAGTACTCTTTTATATTGAATATAATCACAATGGAATTACTCTTTTATAAAAAATATATTCTATCTCAAAGTACTCTTTTATATTGAATATAATCACACTGGAATTACTCTTTTATAAACAATATACTCCTTCTCAAAGTACTGTTTTATATTGAATATAATCACACAGGAAGTACTCTTTATAAAAAATATACTCCTCCTCAATGTAATCTTTTATATTGAAAATAATCACACTGGAACTATTCTTTTATAAAAAATATACAGCTTCTCAAAGTACTCTTTTATTTTGAATATAATCACACAGGAAGTACTCTATTATAAGAAATATACTCCCTCTCAAAGTACTATTTTATATTCAATATAATCACTCTGGAAGTACTGTTTTATAAAAAATATACTCCTCAAAATACTCTTTTATAATGAATATAATCACACTGGAAGTAGTATTTTATATTGAATATAACCACACTGGAAGTACTCTTTTATAAAAAATATACTACCTCTCAAGGTACTCTTTCATATTGAATATAATCACACTGGAAGTACTCTTTTATAAAAAATATACTCCCTCTCAAAGTACTCTTTTATATTGAATATAACCAGACTGGAAATACTCTTTTATGAATAATATGCTCCCTCTGAAATTACTCTTTTATATTGAATATAATCACACTGGAATTACTATTTTACATTGAATATAACCACACTGGAAGTACTCTTTTATAAAAAAAAAATACTCCCTATCAAAGTACTATTTTATATTGAATATAACCATACTGGAAGTACTCTTTTATAAAATATATACTCCCTAAGTACAGTTTATATTGAATATAATCACACAGGAAGTACTCTTTTATAAAAACATACTCCTTCTCAAAGTACTCTTTTATATTGAATATAATCACACTGGAAGTACTCTCTTATAAAAAACACACTCCCTCTCAAAATACTCTTATATAATGAATATAATCACAGTGGAAGTAGCATTTTATATTGAATATAACCACACTGGAAGTACTCTTTTATAAAAAATATACTCCCTCTCAAGGTACTCTTTTATATTGTATATAATCACACTCGAAGTACTCTTTTATAAAAAATATACTCCCTCTCAAAGTACTATTTTATATTGAATATAACCACACTGGAAGTACTCTTTTATAAAAAATATACTCCCTCTCAAATTACTCTTTTCTATTGAATATAACCACACTGGAACTACTCTTTTATAAAAAATATACTCCCTCTCAATGTACTCTTTTATATTGAATATAATCACGCTGGAATTACTCTTTTATAAAAAATATATTCCCTCTCAATGTTCTCTTTTATGCTGAATATAACCACACTGGAAGAACTATTTTATAAAAAATATGCTCCTTCTCAAAGTACTCTTTTATATTGAATATAATCACAAATGAAGTACAATTTTATAAAAAATATACTCCGTCTCAAAGTACTCTTTTATACAGAATATAATCACACAGGAAGTACTGTTTTATAAAAAATATGCTCCCGCTCAAAATACACTTTTATAATGATTACAATCACACTGGAAGTACTCTTTTATATTGAATATAATCTCACTACATGTACACATTTACAAAAAATTAATGCCCTCTCAAAGTACTCTTTTATATTGAATATAATCACATTGGAATTACTCTTTTATATTGTATACATCCACACTGGAAGTACTCTTTTATAAAAAATATATTCCCTCACAAAGTACTCTTTAATATTGAATACAATCTCACAGGAATTACTCTTTTATAAAAAATATACTCCCTCACAAAATAGTCTTTTAAATTGAATATTATCGTACTGGAATTACTCTTTTACAAAAAATATATTGTCTCCCAAAGTACTCTTTTATATTGAATATAATCACACTGGAATTAATCTTTTATAAAAAATATACTCCCTCTAAAAGTACTCTTTTTTATTGAATATAGTCACACTGGAAGTGCTCTTTTATAAAAAATATATTCCCTCACAAAGTACTCTTTTATATACAATATAATCACACTGGAAGTACTCTCTAATCCAAAATATACTCCGTCTCAAAGTACTCTTTTATATTGAATATAATCCCACTGGATGTACTCTTTTATATTGAGTATAAAGAGACTGGAATTACTAATTTATAAAAAATATTCACCCTCTCACAGTACTATTTTAAATTCAATATAATCACAGCAGAAGTACTCTCTTATAAAAAATATACTCTCACTCAAAATACTGTTTCATAATGAATATAATCACACTGGAAGTACTCTTTTATATTGAATATAATCTCACACAATGTACACATTTATAAAACATAGACTCGCTCTCAAAGTACTCTTTTATATTGAATATAATCACACTGGAAGTACTCTTTTATAAAAAATATACTCCCAGGCAAAGTACTCGTTTATATTGAATATAATCACACTGGAAGTACTCTTTTATAAAAAATATACTCCCTCTCAAAGTAGACTTTTATATTGAATATAATCACACAGGAAGTACTCTTTCATAAAAAATATACTCCCTCTAAAAATACTCTTTTATAATGAATATAATCACACTGGAAGTACCATTTTATATTGAATACAACCACACTGTAAATACTCTTTATAGAAAATATACTCCCTCTCCAAGTACTCTTTTATATTGAATATAATCACACTGGAAGAGCTGTTTTATAAAAAAATATATTCCCTCTCAAAGTACTCTTTTATATACAATATAATCACACTGGAAGTACTCTCTAATCAAAAATATACTCCCTCTCAAAGTACTCTTTTATATACAATATAATCATACTGGAAGTACTCTTTTATAAAAAATATACTGCCTCTCAAAGTACTCATTTACATTGAATATAATCACACAGGAAGTACTCTTTATAAAAAATATACTACCTCTCAAAATACTCTTTTATAATGAGTATAACCATACAAGAAGCACTACTTTATATTGAATATAATCACACTGGAAATACTCTTTTATAAAAAATATACTCCCTCTCAAAGTACTCATTTATATTGAATATAATCGCAATGGAATTACTCTTTTATAATAAATATACTCCCTATCTCTGTACTCTTTAATATTGAATATAATCACACAGGAAATGCTCTTTTCTATTGAATATAACCGCACTTGAAGTACTCTTTTATAAAAAATAGACTCCCTCTCAAAGTACCTTTTTATATTGAATATAATCACACTGGAAGTATTCTTTTATAAAAAATGTACTCCGTCTCTAAGTACTCTTTTATTTTGAATATAATCACAGTGGAATTACGCTTTTATAAAAAACATATTCCCTCTCAAAGTACTCTTTTATATTGAATGTAACAACACTGGAAGTGCTCTTTTATAAAAAATATACTCCTTCTCAAACTACTCTTTTATATTGAATACATATATCAGGAAGTACAATTTTATTAAGAAATATTCTCCCTCTCAAAGTACTCTTTCATACAGAATATAATCACAGGGAAAGTACTCTTTTATAAAAAATATACTCCCTCTCAAAGTACTCTTTTATAATGAATATAATCACATTGGAATTACTGTCTTATAAAAAATAACTCCCTCTCAAAGAACTCTTTTATATTGAATATAATCACATTGGAATTACTGTCTTATAAAAAATAACTCCCTCTCAAAGAACTCTTTTATATTGAATATAATCACACTGGAAGTACTCTTTTATATTGAAAACAACCACACTGGAAGTACTGATTCATAAAAAATATACTCCCTCTAAAATACTCTTCTATATTGAATATAATCACACAGGAAGTACTCTTTTATAAAAAATGTACTCCCTCACAAAGTACTCTTTGATATTGAATATAATCACACTGGAAGTACTCATTTATAAAAAATATACTCCCTCTCAAAGTACTCTTTGATATTCAATATAATCACACTGGAATTACTCTTTTGTAAAAAATATATTCCTTCTATAAGTACTCTTTTATATTGAATATAACCACACTGGAAATACTCTTTTATAAAAACTATAGTCCTTCTCAAAGTACCCTTTATATTGAATATAATCACACTGGAAGTATTCTTTTATACTGAATATAATCTAACAGGAAGTACTCTTTTATAAAAAATATACTCCCTCTCAAAGTACTCTTTTATATTGAATATAATCACACTGGAATTACTCTTTTATAAAAAATATATTCCCTCTCAAAGTACTCTTTTATTTTGATAATAATCGCACTCAAAATACTCTTTTTTAGGAAATGTACTCCCTCTCAAAATACTCTATTATTTTGAATATAATCACACAAAAGAATACTCTTTTAAAAAAAAATACTCCCTCTCAAAGTACTCTTTTATTTTGAGTATAATCACACTCAAACTACTCTTTATAAAAAATATACTCGCTCTCAAAGTATTCATTTATAGAAAATATACTCCCTTTCAAAGTACTCTTTTATTTTGAATATAATCACACACAAAGTACTGTTTTATAAGAATATACTCCCTCTAAAAGTACACTTATATTCTGAATATAATCACACACGAAGTACTCTTTTATATAAAATATAATCCCTCTCAAAGTACTCTTTTATTTTGAATATAATCACACACAAAATACTCTTTAAAAAAAATATACTCCCTCTCAAAGTACTGTTTTATTTTGTATATAATCACGCTCAAAGTACTCTTTATAAAAAATATACTCCTTCTCAAACTACTCTTTTATACAAAATATACTCCCTCTCAAATTGCTCTTTTATTTTGAATATAATCACACTCAAAGTACTGTCTAATAAAAATATACTCCCTCTCAATGTACTCTTTTATTTTCAATATAATCACAGTCAAAGTACCCTTTATAAAAGATATACTCCCTCACAAGTACTCTTTCATAAATATATACTCCCTCTGAAAATACTCTTTTATTTTGAATATAATCACACTAAAAGTACTCCCTTATAAAAAATATACTCCCTCTAAAAGTACTGTTTTATTTTGATTGTAATCATACACAAAATACTCTTTATAAAATATATACTCCCTCTCAAAGTACTCTTTTATAGAAAATGTACTCCCTCTCCAAGTACACTTTTATTTTAAATATAATCACACTCAAAGTAATCTTTTATAAAAAATATATTCCCTCTCAAAGTACTCTTTTATTTTGAATATAATCATACTCAAATTACTCTTTTATATAAAATATACTCCCTCTCAAAGTACTCTTTTGTTTTTGTATAATCACACTCAAAATACTCATTTATAAAAAATATACTCCCGCTCTAAGTAGTATTTTATTTTCAACATAATCACACTCAAATTACTAGTTTTTAAACAAATATTCCCTCTCAAAAGTACGCTTTTATTTTGAATATAATCACAGTCTAAGTACTCTTTTATAAAAAATATACTCCCTCTGAAACTACTCTTTTATTTTAAATACAATCACACTAAAAGTACTATTTTATAAAAAATATACTCCCTTCCAAGATACTCTTTTTCAAAAAATATCCTCCCTCTCAGACTACTCTTTTATTTAGAATATAATCACACTCAAAGCACTCTTTTATAAAAATATACTCCCTCTAAACGTACTCTTTTATTTTGAATAGAATTACAAAGTACTCTTTTATAAAAATATACCCCTTTTCAACATCTTCTTTTATAAAAAACATACTACTTCTCAAGGTACTGTTTTATTTTTAATATAATCACACTCAAAGTATTCTTTTATAAAAAATATACTCCCTCTCAAAGAACTCTTTAACTTTGAATATAATCACAATAAAAGTACTCTTTTATAAAAAACATACACCGTCTCAATGTACTGTTTTATTTTGAATATAATCACACTCAAAGTATTCTTTTATAAAAAATATACTCCCTCTCAAAGAACTCTTTTTCATTGAATATAATCACACTCAAAGTACTCTTTATAAAAAATATACTCCCTCTCAAAGTACTTTTATTTTCAATATAATCACACACAAAGTACTATTTTATAAAAATATACTCCCTCAGAAAGCACACTTTTATTCTGAATATAATCACACTCAAAGTACTCATTTATAAAAAATATACTCCTTCTAAATGTACTCTTTTATATTGAATATAATCACACTCAAAGTACTCTTTTATAAAAAATATACTCCCTCTCAAAGTACTATTTTATATTCAACATAATCACACTGAATGTACTTGTTTATAAAAAATATACTCCATCTTAAAGTATGCTTTTATTATGAATATAATCATACTCAAATCACTCTTTTATAAAAAATATACTCTGTCTCAACGTATTCTTTTATTTTGAATATAATCACATGCAAAGTACACTTTTATAAAAAATATACTCCCCCTCAAAGTGCTATTTTATTTTCAACATAAACACACTGAAAGTACTTGTTTATAAAAAATATACTTCCTCACAAAGTACGCTTTTTTTTAATATAATCACACTCAATGTACTCTTTTATCAAAAATACACTCCCTCTAAAAGTACTCTTTTATTTTAAATGTAATCACACTGAAACTACTCTTTTATAAAAAATATTCCCTACCAAGAAACTCTTTCATAAAAAATATACTCCGTCTCAATGTACTCTATTATTTTGAAAATAATCACACTCAAAGCACTATGTTATAAAAATATACTCCCTCTAAACGTCCTCTTTTATTTTGAAGATAATTACACACTAAGTACCCTTTTATAAAAAATATACTCCTTTTCAACGTCCTCATTTATAAAAAATATACTCCTTCTCAAGGTACTCTTTTATTTTGAATTTAATCACACTCAAAGTATTCTTTTATAAAAAATATACTCCCTCTCAAAGAACTCTTTTACTTTGAGTATAATCACACTCAAAGTACTCTTTTATAAATAATGTACTCCCTCTCAAAATACTCTTTTATTTTGAATATAATCACACTCAAATTGCTCATTTATAAAAAATATACTCCCTCTCAATGTACTCTTTGATTTATAATATAATCACACTAAAAATACTCTTTTATAAAAAATATACTCTGTTTCAAAGTACTCTTTTATTTTGATAATAATCGCACTCAAAATACTCTTTTTTAGGAAATATACTCGGTCTCAAAATACTCTGTTATTTTGAATATAATCACACACAAAATACTCTTTTAAAAAAAATATACTCCCTCTCAAAGTACTCTTTTATTTTGAATGTAATCACACTCAAACTACTCTTTATGAAAAATATACTCCCTCTCAAAGTACTCATTTATAGAAATTATACTCCCTCTCAAAGTACTCTTTTATTTTGAATACAATCACACACAAAGTACTGTTTTATAAGAATATACTCCCTCTAAAAGTACACTTATATTATGAATATAATCACACTCAAAGTACTCTTTTATATAAAATATAATGCCTCTCAAAGTACTCTTTTATTTTGAATATAATCACATTCAAAGTACTCTTTTATAAAAAATATACTCCCTTTCAAAGTACTCTTTTCTTTTGAATATGATCCCACTCAAAGTACTGGTTTATATATATATACTCCCTCTCAAAGTACTCTTTTATTTTGAATATAACCACACTCTAAGTACTCTTTTATAAAAAATATACTCCCTCTCAATGTAATCTTTCATTTTAAATATAATCTCATTGAAAGTACTCTTTTATAAAAAATGTATTACATCCCAAGGTACTCTTTTATAAAAAGTATACTCCCTCTCAAAGTCCTCTTTTTTTTGTAATATAATCACACTCAAAGTACTCTTTTATAAAAAATTCTCCCTCTAAATGTACTCTTTTATTTTGAATAGAATTACACACAAAGTACACTTTTATAAAAAATATACACCTTTTCAACGTCCTCTTTATAAAAAATATACTCCTTCTCAAAGTATTCTTTTATTTTGAATATAATCACACTCAAAGTGTTCTTTTATAAAAAATATACTCCCTCTTAAAGAACTCTTTTACTTTGAATATAATCACACTCAAAGAATTCTTTTATAAAAAATTTACTCCTTCTCAAAGTACTCTTTTTTTAATATAATCACATTGAAAGTATTCATTTATAAAAAATATACTCCCTCTCAATGTACTCATTTATTTTGAATATAATCACCATCAAATTACTCTTTTATGGGAAATATACTCCCTCTCAAAATACTCTTTTTTTTTTAAGATAATCTCACTCAAAGTACTCTTTATATAAAATATACTCCCTCTCGAAGTACTCTTTTATAGAAAACATAATCCCTCTCAAAGTACTATTTTATTTTGAATATAATCACACACGAAATACTGTTTTATAATAATATACTCCCTCTCAAAGTACACTTTTATTCTGAATATAATCACAGTCAATGTACTCTTTTATAAAAAATATACTCCCTCTCAAAGTACTCCTTTATTTTGAATATAATCACACTCAAAATACTCTTTCATAATAAATATAATCCCTCTCGAAGTACTCTTTAATTTTCAATATAATCACACTCAAAGTACTTGTTTATAAATATATACTCACTCTCAAAGTACTCTTTTATTTTGAATATAATCACACTTAAAATACTCTTTTATAAAAAATGTACTCCCTCTCTAAATAATCTTTTATTTTAAATAAAATCACATTGAAAGTACTCTTTTATAAAAAATATATTCCGTCCCAAAGTACTCTTTTATAAAAAATACACTCCTTCTCAAAGTACTCTTTTATTTTGAATATAATCACACTCAAAGTACTCTTTTAAAAAAAATTCTCCCTCTAAACCTACTCTTTTATTTTGAATAGAATTAAACATAAAGTACACTTTCATAAAAATTATACTCCTTTTCAACGTCCTCTTTTATAAAAAATATACTCCTTCTGAAAGTACTGCTTTATTTTGAATATAATCACACACAAATTGTTCTTTTATCAAAAATATACTCCCTCTCAAAGAACACTTTTACTTTTAATATAATCACGCTCAAGTACTCTTTTATGAAAAATATACTCCCTCTCAAAATACTGTTTTACTTTGAATATAATCACACTCAAAGAACTCATTGATAAAAAAATATACTCCCTCTCAATGTAATCTTTTATTTTGAACATAATCACACTCAAAATACTTTTATAAAAAATATATTCCCTCTCAAAGTACTCTTTTATTTTGATGATAATCACTCTCAAACTACTCTTTTTTAGGAAATATACTCCCTCTCAAATTACTCTTTTATTTTGAATGTAATCATACACAAAGTACTCTTTTATAAAAAATATACTCCCTCTCAAAATACTCTTTTATTTTGACTATAATCACACTCAAACTACTCTTTATCAAAAATATATTCCCTCTCAAAGTACTCTTTTATAGAAAATATACTCCCTCTCAAAGTACAGTTTTATTTTGAATATAATCACACTCAAAGTACTCTTTTATAAAAATTATACTCCCTCACAAGCACTCTTCCATAAATATGTACTCCCTCAAAAAATACTCTTTTATTTTGAATATAATCACACTCAAAGTACTCTTTTATAAAAAATATACTCCCTCTAAAAGTACTGTTTTATTTTGAATATAATTATACTCAAAATACTCTTTATAAAAAATATACTCTCTCTCAATGTACTCTTTTTTGTCCCCACCTCTTCCTCTCGGTACCATATTGAACTAGAGTTGGAAGAGGCAAGTCCGGTCTCAAAATGGAGGGCCATGATCCAAAGGAACCAGAGCAGTTGAGAAAACTGTTTATTGGTGGTCTGAGCTTTGAAACTACAGATGATAGTTTAAGAGAACATTTTCAGAAATGGGGCACACTTACAGATTGTGTGGTAATGAGAGATCCCCAAACCAAACATTCCAGGGGCTTTGGTTTTGTGACTTATTCTTGTGTTGAAGAGGTGGATGCAGCAATGTGTACTTGACCACACAAGGTTGATGGGCGTGTAGTGGAACCAAAGAGAGCTGTTTCTAGAGAGGATTCTGTAAAGCCTGGTGCCCACCTAACAGTGAAGAAAATTTTTGTTGGTGGTATTAAAGAAGATACGGAAGAGTATAATTTGAGAGACTACTTTGAAAAGTATGGCAAGATTGAAACCATAGAAGTTATGGAAGACAGGCAGAGTGGAAAAAAGAGAGGATTTGCTTTTGTAACTTTCGATGATCACGATACAGTTGATAAAATTGTTGTTCAGAAATACCATACTATTAATGGGCATAATTGTGAAGTGAAAAAGGCCCTTTCTAAACAAGAGATGCAGTCTGCTGGATCACAGAGAGGTTGCGGAGGTGGATCTGGCAATTTTATGGGACGCAGAGGAAACTTTGGAGGTGGAGGTAATTTTGGCCATGGTGGAAACTTTGGTGGAAGAGGAGGTTATGGTGGTGGAGGTGGTGGCAGCAGAGGTAGTTATGGAGGAGGTGATGGTGGATATAACGGATTTGGTGATGGTGGCAACTATGGCGGTGGTCCTGGTTATAGTAGTAGAGGGGGCTATGGTGGTGGTGGACCAGGATATGGAAACCAAGGTGGTGGATATGGTGGCAGTGGTGGAGGATATGATGGTTACAATGAAGGAGGAAATTTTGGCGGTGGTAACTATGGTGGTGGTGGGAACTATAATGATTTTGGAAATTATAGTGGACAACAGCAATCAAATTATGGACCCATGAAAGAGGGCAGTTTTGGTGGAAGAAGCTCGGGCAGTCCCTATGGTGGTGGTTATGGATCTGGTGGTGGAGGTGGTGGATATGGTAGCAGTAGGTTCTAAAAGCAGCAGAAAAGGGCTACAGTTCTTAGCAGGAGAGATAGCGAGGAGTTGTCAGGAAAGCTGCAGGTTACTTTGAGACAGTCGTCCCAAATGCATTAGAGGAACTGTAAAAATCTGCCACAGAAGGAGTGATGATCCATAGTCAGAAAAGTTACTGCAGCTTAAACAGGAAACCCTTCTTGTTCAGGACTGTCATAGCCACAGTTTGCAAAAAGTGCAGCTATTGATTAATGCAATGTAGTGTCAATTAGATGTACATTCCTGAGGTCTTTTATCTGTTGTAGCTTTGTCTTTTTCTTTTTCTTTTCATTACATCAGGTATATTGCCCTGTAAATTGTGGTAGTGGTACCAGGAATAAAAAATTAAGGAATTTTTAACTTTTAAAAAAAAAAAAAAAGAAAGAAAATATACTCCCTTTCAAAGTACTCTTTTATTTTGAATATAATCAAACACAACGTACTGTTTTATAATAATATACTCCCTCTCAAAGTATTCTTTTATGTTGAATATAATCACACTCAAATTAGTCTTTTATAAAAAATATACTGCTACTCAAAGTACTCTTTTATTTTTATTATAATCACACATAAACTACTCTTTTATAAAAAATATAATCCCTCAAAATTACTTTCATTTTTATTATAATCACACTCAAAGTACATTTTTATAAAAAATATACTCCCTCACAAAGTACTCTTTTTTTAATATAATCACACTCAAAGTACACTTTTATAAAGAAAAATACTCCCTCACAATGTACTCTTTTATAAAAAATATACTGTCTCTAAATATACTCTTTTATTTTGGATATAATCCCACTCAAAGTACTCTTTTATTTTGAATTTACTCCCTCTTAATGTACTCTTTTATAAATTATATACTCCCTCTGAAAGTACTCTTTTATTTTGAATATAATCTCACTCAAATTACTCTTTTATGGAAAATATACTCCCTCCTACAGTACATTTTTATTTTGAATATAATCACACTCAAATTACTCTTTTATAAAAATATACTCCCTCTCAAAGTACTCTTTGATATAAAATATACTCCGTCTCAAAATACTCATTATTTTGAATATAATCACAGTCACAGTGTTCTTTTATAAAAAATATACTCCCTCTCAAAATACTCTTTTATGTTGAATATAATCACTCTCAATATACTCTTTCCTAAAAAATACACTCCCTCTCAAAGTACTCTTTTATTTTGAATATAATCACACTCAATGTACTCTTTTATAAAAAATATATCCCCTTTCAATATACTCTTTTATTTTGAATATAATCACACTCAAAATACTCTTTTAGGAAAAATATACCCCTCACAAAATACTCTTTTATTTTGAAAATAATCCCACGCAAAATACTCGTTTATTTTGAATATACTCACACTCAAAGTACTGTTTTATAAAAAATATATTCCCTCTCAAAGTACTGTTTTATTTTCAATATAATCACACTCAAATTACTCTTTTATAGAAAACATAATCCCTGTCAATGTACTCTTTTATTTTGAATATAATCACACTCGAATTACTCTTTTATAAAAAATATACTCTCTCTGAAAGTACTATTTTATTTTGAATATCATCATACTCAAAGTACTCTTCATAATAAATATACTACCTCTCAAACTACTCTTTCATAAAAATTATGCTATCTCTCAAAGTACTCTTTTATTTTGAATATAATCACACTAAAAATACTTTTATAAAAACTATACTTCTTCTCAAAGTACTTTTTTATTTTGAATATAATCACACTCAAATTACTCTTTTAAAAAAATATACTCCCTCTTGAAGTGCTCTTTTATTTGGAACATAATCACACTCAAATTACTCTTTTATTAAAAGTATACTCCCTTTCAAAGTACTCCTTTTTTAATAATATAATCACATTCAATGTATTCTTTTATCAAAAATATACTCCCTCTCAAAGAAATCTTTTACTTGGAATATAATCACACTCAAAGTACTCTTTTATAAAAAATAAACCCCCTCTCAAAATTGTTTTTTTAATATAATCACACTCGAAGTATTCTTTTATAAAACATATAATTCCTATCAACATACTCTTTTATATTGAATATAATCACACTCAAAGTACTCTTTTATTAAAAATATACTCCCTCTCAAAGTGCTTTTTTATTGAATATAATCACACTCAAAGTACTCTTTTATAAAAAATGTACTCCCTTTCAAGGTACACTTTTATTTTGAATATAATGACACTCAATGTACTTTTTATAAAAAATATACTCCCTCTCAAAGTACTCTTTTTTTAATATAATCTCAAACAACGTCCTCTTTTAAAAAAAAATATACTCCCTCTCAAAGTACTCTTTTATATTGAATATAATAACACGCAAAGTACTTGTTTACAAAAAATATACTCCCACTTAAATTACTCTTTATTTTGAAAGAATGACACTCAAACTACTCATTTATAAAAAATGTAAACCCTCTCAAAGTAGTCTTTTATTTTGAATATAATCATACTCAAATTACTCTTTTATAAAAAATATACTCCCTCTCAAATTACTCCTTTTTTAATCTAATCACACTCAAAGTACCCTTTTATAAAAAATATACTCCCTCTCAAAGTACGCTTTTATAAAAAATATGCTCCCTCAAAATATACTCTTTTCTTTTGAATATTATCCACTCAAAATACTCTTTTATTTTGAATTTACTCCCTCTCAATGTACTCTTTTATAAAAAAATATACTCCCACTCAAATTGCTCTTTTATTATGAATATAATCACACTCAAAGTACTCTTTTGTAAAAAATGAACTGTCTCCAAAAGTACATTTTTATTTTGAATATAATCACACTCAAGCTAATCTTGTATAAAAAATATACTCCCTCTCAAAGTACACTTTTATAAAAAATATACTCCCTCTCAAAGTACTCTTTTGTTTTTAATAGAATCACACTCAAATTACTCTTTTTTAAAAAATATACTCCCTCTCAAAATATTCTTATTGAAAAATATACTCCATCTCAAAGTACTCATTTATTTTGAATATAATCACACTCAAAGTGCTCTTTTATAAAAAACATACTCCCTCTCAAAGTACTCTTTTATGTTGAATATAATTGCACTCAATGTACTCTTTCCTAAAATATACACTCCCTCTCAAAGTACTCTTTTATTTTGAAAATAATCACACTCAAAATACTCTTTCATGAAAAATATACTCCCTCTTAAAGTATTCTTTTATTTTGAATATGATCACACTCAAATTACTCTTTTATAAAAAATATACCCCTTCTCAATGTACTCTTTTATTGTCAATATTATCACACTCAATATAGTCTTTTATAAAAAAATATACTCCCTCTCAGTGTACTCTTTTATTTTGAGGATAATCACACTCAAAGTACTCTTTTATAGGAAATATACTCCCTCTCAATATACTCTTTTATTTTGAATATAATCACACTCATAATACTCTTTTATATAAAATATACTCCCTCTCAATGTACCCTTTTATTTTGAATATAATCACACTCATAAAACTCTTTATAAAAAATACTCACTCTCTATGTACTCTTTTATTTTAAGGATAATCACACACCAAGTACTCTTTTATAGGTAATATACTCCCTCTCAAAATACTCTTTTATTTTGAATATAATCACACTCATAGTACTCTTTTATAAAAATATACTCCCTCTAAATGTACTCTTTTATTTTGAATATGATAACACTCAAAGAACTCTTTTATAAAAAATATACTCCCTCTCAAACTACTCTTTTATAGAAAATATACTCCCTTTCTAAGTACTATTTTATTTTGTATATAATCACACTCAAAGTACTCTTTTATAGAAAATATTCTCCCTCACAAAGAGTAATTATTTTGAATATAATCACACCCAGTGTACTCTTTTATAAAAAATATACTCCCTCTAAAAGTACTCTTTTATTTTTAGTATAATCACACTCAAACTAGTCTTTCATTTTGAATATAATCACACTCAAAGTACTATTTTAGAAAAAATATACTCCCTCTCAAATTACTCTTTTATTTTGAATATAATTACACTCAAAGTACTTTTTTATAAAAAATATACTCCCTCTCAAATTACTCTTTTATTTTTAATATAATCACACTCAAAGTCCTCTTTATAAAAAATATACTCCCTCTCAAAGTACTCTTTTATTTTGAATATAATCACATTGAATTTACTCTTTTATAAAAAATATACTCCCTCTCAAAATACTCTTTTATTTTGAATATAATCACACTCAAATTACTCTTTTATAAAATAAATTCTCCCTCTCAATGTACTCTTTTTTTTAAAAATAATGACACACAATGTACTCTTTTATAAAAAATATACACCCTCTAAATTACTCTTTTGTTTTCAATATAATCACACTCATTGTACTATTTCATAAAAAATATACTCCATCTCAAAGTACTCTTTTATTTTGAATATAATCTCACTCAAAGTACTCTTTTATAAAAAATACACTCCCTCTCAATGCACTCTTTTATTTTGAATATAATCACACGCAAAGTACTCTTTTATAAAAAATATACTCCCTCTTAAAGTACTCTTTTATTTTGAATGTGATCACACTCAAAATACTCATTTATAAAAAATATAAACCCTCTTAGAATAGGCGTGAGTCACCGTGCCTGGCCAACTCTTATATTCAATTTTAAGTTAAGTTGTTATAAGATTAAACTACACTGTAATAACTTTAATATGACTAATTTACACTGTATATCTGAACATAATTAAAAATAAAATTAGAAATGAATCAATGCATGTCATTAAAAAATTAATGCCAAAAATATAGGCAGTATAAAAGAAAGTGAGACAAAACATCTAGAGGAAATACAGATAATATTTTTAAAATGGTAATAGTAGCTTCGTTTTCTTTAGAAATTTTATTACATATAAATGGGTTAAACTCACAGTGAAACAAAATAAAATGGCTGAATGAATAAAGAACAAATAAGGTCCTACAATATGCTCTGTACAAGAGACTCACTTTAGCTGTAAGGAGTCACAACAGGCTGAAGTAACAGAATAAAAAAATATATTCCATGCAAATAGTAACCACAATTGGACAGAGAGACCAGAATTATATTAAAGCAACTATGCTTTAAGTCAAAAACTGCCATGAGACAAAAATTGTTATACACTGCTTAATTGGGTACATTTACAATAAATCTACAAGTTATAAATAAATATATGTATATAATAGGGGCATCCAAATACATAAATCAAACGTTGACAGAAGTAGAGCAAGAGATACAGAGTGATGCAGTAACTATACACTTCATGTCCCGCCACCTTCAATAATAGATAAAAATCAGGAGATAAACAAGAAAACAGAAAAATGGGAAAACATTATAGACCAATTAGACATAAAACACATGTACAGGAAGAACTCTAGTCAAAAGCAGAATACACAATACTCTCAACCACATATGGTAGATTCTGTTGGGACACATAACCATAACCCACAGTGATAAATTTGTATTCAATGTAATCTTTATCAAATTCCCAATGGTACTTTATTTGTAAAAAAATATTTCTTCAGTCCTATAAATTATGTAGAAACTATGACTAGCCAAGCATCCTTAAAAAAAACAAAGAGACCAAACCCCTCCAAAAAAATAAAAAGACCAAAGAGGCATTATGCTTTCTGACTTGAAAACATAAAGCTAAAAAATAAAAACAACGTGGGCCAGACATGACGGCTCATGCCTGTAATCCCAACAGTATGGGAGGCTAAGGTGCGTAGATCCTGCCTCAGGAGTTTGGGACCATCCTGGGCAATATGATGAAACTCCATCTCTACTACAATACAAAAAATTAGCCAGGCATGGTGGCATATGCCTGGAATCCCAGCTACTCAGGAGGTTGAGACAGGAGAATTGCTTTAACCCAGGAGGTGGAAGCTGTACTGAGCTGACATCCTATCACTACAGTCCAGACTGAGAGTGAGACTCTATCTAAAAACAAATGTGATATTTTCACAAAGACAAATAATTCATAGAACAGAATAGTGAGCCCAGAAATAAGCCCCTGTGTATATGATCAAATAATATTTCACAAGTTTGCCATGACCACATAATAGGGAAAGGAGAGTCTCTTCAATATGATGTTCAAAACTGAATATCTACATGGGAAAACTGAAGTTGGATCCTTCCCTTGCACCATATAAAAAATATTGTAAGTAGACTGAATACTGAAACTTAAGAAATACAATTAATAAGACTCTTAGAAGACAACAAAGGGGAGAATATGACACTGGTCTTGGCCCTGTTGTCTTGGATATGCCATCAAAGGCATAAGCAACAAAGAAACAGAAAACAGGACCACATCAAATTTTGAAATTTCTTCACATTGAAGGAAACATTTGCTGCAGCAAAAATGTCACCTAAAAAATGGGTGAAAATATATGCAAGTTACATATTTGTCAGGAGTTAATATCCAGAATAAATAACTCCTAAAACTCAACAATAAAGTGGATAACTTGATTTAAAAATGAACAAAGGATTGAACTGACATTTCTCTAAAGATATACAAATGGCCAAAATGTATCTAAAAGGATGCTCAAAATTTGCTAATTTTTAGAGAAATGTGAAGTAAAATCACAATGACATATCACTTCATCCATTAGAGCTGTTGCTATAAAAATTATCAAATCTGTAAAGGGTTTGGAAGCATTGGAATTCCTTTGCACTTTTGGTGGAGAAAAATAATACCATCTCCCTCTCTCTCTCTCTCTCACACACACACACTATAAAGATTCCTCAAAGAATTAAAAAGGAAATTATTATATGATCAGCAATCTCACTCCTTTGTATGCATCCAACTATGCACTGCAGAATTTAGAAGGGATATTTGCACACTCACGTTTATTGCAGCATTATTCATAAAAGCCAAAAAAAGAAAGCAACCCAGATATTTCTCGACTGATTAACAGATTAAAACAAAAATGTGGGATAGGCCAGGTGTGGTGGCTCATGCCTGTAATTCCAGCATTTTGGGAGGCTGAGGCAGGACAATTGCTTGAGCCCAGGAGTTCAGGACAAACTTGGGCAACACAATGAGATCTTGCCTTTACAAAACCATATTTTTTAATTAACCAGGCATAGAGGTATGCACCTGTAGTCCCATTGATTTAGGAGGCTAAGGTGGGAAGATCTCTTGAGTCTAAGAGGTAGAGGCTGCAGTAAGCTTTGATTACACCATTGCATTCCAGTGTGGGTGACAGTGAGATCGTGCCTCAAAAATAACAAGGCTGGGCATGGTGATCATGCATATAACTGCAGCACTTTTGGTGGTTGAGGTGGGTAGATCATTTGAGGTCAGGATTTGGAGACCAGCTTTATCAACATGGTGAAACCCTGTCTCTACTAACAATGAAAAAATTAGCCAGGCATAGTGGCAGGCATCTGCAATCCCAGCTACTCAGGAGGCTGAAACAGAATTGCTTGAACTCGGGAGGTGGAGGTTTCAGTGAGCAGAGATCACACCATTGCATTCCAGCCTAGGCAAGAGTGAGACCCTGTCTCAAATATATAGAATGCTAGTCAGCCTTAAAAAGAAATTCTGTCACATTCTATAAGGATAAGCCTTGAGAATATTATGTTAACTGAAAGAAGTCAGTAACCGACTAACACATATTTTCAATAGTGAAACACACAGAAACAGAAAGTGGAAGTGTGTTTGTCCAGGACTGGAGGCAAAATAGAATAGGCAAATTGTTGAGTTATTAGAGTCATTAACCCTAACTCTTTCAGTTTTAAGGTCCTAGATACTCTTCTGTTAGACAACAGTAGCGTGAACAAGCAGTGTGACATCCAGCTCTGCCTGAGACTGACTGTGATCTTGATCAACTGATTGTCTTGATTCTGGATTTCTTCATTTGTAAATTAGAGTAATAATCTCCACCCCACTCATTGACATTAAAGATCATATGTATTAGGTGTCTTGTTTAGTACCTTGCACACAGGTGGTGTTTAAAAGTAGTGGCTCTGTGTGTGCACAGGCACGTTGTGTGTCCACCTGGCCACAGACATCGTGCTATGCGCTGGGGACATACTGAGGCATATGGTGTAGCCCCTGCTCTGAGGAGGCTTGCAGGGTACTGGGACATATCCAGATATGCAGCATGTGTGTGCCTGCATGCTGTGATGCAGGCTTAGGAATGCGTCCCAAGCCTGTGTGCAGCACCAGAGATTAAAGGATCTCATCTTGGAGTGGCGCTTCTTGGCCTTCACTCACGTGGGCCTAGAGCTAGAGATACCTTCCTTCTCCTTTACTCCTTCTGTATCCTACCTGTTTTTATGGCCCATGGAAGTCCTTCCTCCCCCATAGACGCATCCAAGCTGGTCTAGCTATTCTGCAACATTTCCACTGAGCTTATTTCAAGCCCACACAGTTCAGGGCTTCACTTGTTCTCCTGTATGTGTGTCCTCTTCAGTTGGACCATAATCCTCTTGAAAGCAGAGGCCAGTTCTGATCATTCCTTTTTTGTGGAAGGCACAGTAGGCACTCAGTGTTGTTATGGAGAAAGGTGAGTTTCACAGTTAAGAATATTTTTTTGTGCGAGGGCCCAGATCAGGCCTGCAGTCCTCTCTCTCCTATGGCTGCAGACAGTGTAATGAGGGAGAATGGAAAGAGAACAGGGAGGGTGGCTTGACCCCAGTTGCACATATAGCCCATTCCACATTCTTGGCCCAGTGGGTGTCAGGGCAGCTGTGCCAAGAAGACACGGGAGACTTTGTCTGACCCAGGTGGAAACTCCTGACCTTGTGATCTGCATGCCTCCTCCCAAAGTGCTGGGATTACAGATGTAAGCCACTGTGCTTGGCATTTTTGTGTTTATTTTAATTTTTTTAGACAGGGTCTCACTTGTTGCCCAGGCTGGAGTGTGGCAGTGCAATCTTGGTTCACTGCAGCCTCCCCCTCCCAGGCTCAAGTTGTGCACCTCCACACCCAGCTAATTGTTTGTATTTTATGTGGAGACGGAGTTCACCATGTTGCCCAGGCTGGGCTTGAGCTCCTGGACTCAAGCAGTCTGCCCACCTCGGCCTCCTAAAGTGCTGAGATGACAGTTGTGAGCCACCATGCCTGGCCTATTTGACTTGTTTTGGAGTTGACAGTTAAGTGGCATTCAGTCAGTTCACACTGGCGCTGTCACTGCCATCCATCCCCAGATGACTTCACCTTCTTGCACTGAAACTGTCTGCATGAAACACCCACTCCGCCTTTGTCTCCCAGATGTTTGTGCCTTCTGCTGGTTGTGTGCTTTCACACATCAAGAGAGGACAATTAACATTTGAGCTAGAGCATCATTTGCTGTTGTCTGATGGGTGAGATTTTTGCTTGCATAGTCCATATTGTAATATGTTTTTGGGGCCCACAGGATTATTCTTGGTCATCTAAGATATCACTGACATTACTAAAACTTTATCTCCTTCAACTGACTACTGTTTATTCTTTGAAATAACCAGACACACACATTGTTTCAGTAATTTTTTCAGTTGGTCATTTGCATGGTGTAGTACTATGTGAGGTCATGTCCCCCCAAATGACCCATAGATGGTAAGAGTCTGTGAACAAACGTTATCACGGAAGAGACCAACCACATGTGAACATGGAGTATGTCATTACAAGGTGGGGTAGTTAACCTGAACCCTAAGCTGACACAGCAGAAGAAGCCACAATCCTTTAGAGAGAAAAAAATTACAAAATATCTTTTGTTACGAGAAACAGAGACCATCTACAGAGGATATAATAATATTAAAATGTGATCTCATTGTTCAGCTCCCACTTATGAGTGAGAACATTTAATGTTTGGTTTTCTATTTCCTGTGTTAGTTTGCTGATGATGATGACTTTCAGCTTCATCCATGTCCCTGCAGAGGACGTGATCTCATACCCTTTTATGGCTGCATAGTATTCCATGGCATATATGTAGCACATTTTCTTTATCCAGTCTGCCACTGATGAGCATATGAATTGGTTCCATGTCTTTCCTATTGTGAATTGTGCTTCAAAAAACATACATGGAGCAGATTATGCTCAGAGCAAGATGGTCCTCTGAGCAAAATGGAGCTCCAAGCATGATGGAGCTCAAGGTGAGATGGAGCTCAGAGCAATGTGAATCTCGGAGCAGATGTTGCACAGAGTATAAGATGGAGGTCCAAGCATATGGTCTCAGAGCAAAATGGAGCTCAGAGCAGATGGTGATCAGAGCAAGAAGGAGTTTGGAATGATTGGAGCTCTGAGTAGATGGAGCTCAGAGCATGTGGTGCTCAGAGCAAGATGGAGCTTGGAGTGATTGGAGCTCTGAGCAAAATGGAGCTTGGAGCATGTGGAGCTCTGAACAAGATAGAGATCAGAGCAAGATGGAGCTCAGAGCAGATGGAGCTTTGAGCAAGATAGAGCTCAGAGCAGATGGAGCTCAGAGCAGTTGGAGCTCTGAGCAAGATAAAGTTCAGAGTATATGGGGCTCTGAGCAAGATGGAGCTCAGAGCAAGATGGAGCTCAGAGAAGATGGAGCTCTAAGCAAGATGGAGCTCAGAGTAAGATGGAGCTCAGAGCAAGATGGAGCTCAGAGCAGATGGAGCTCTGAGCAAGATGGAGCTCAGAATAGATGGAGCTCTGAGAAAGATGGATCTCAGAGTAAGATGGAGCTCAGAGCAAGATGGAGCTCAGAGCAGATGGAGCTCTGAGCAAGATGGAGCTCGGAATAGATGGAGCTCTGAGCAAGATGGAGCTCTGGGCAAGATGGAGCTCAGAGCAAGATGGAGCTCTGAGCAAGATGGGGCTCAGAGCAGATGGAGCTCTGAGCAAGATGGAGCTCAGAACAGATGGAGCTCTGAGCAAGATGGGGCTCAGAGCAGATGGAGCACAGAGCAAAATGGGGCTCAGAGCAAGATGGGCTCAGAGCAGATGGGGCTCAGAGCGAGATGGGGCTCAGAGTGAGATGGGGCTCTGAGCGAGATGGGGCTCAGAGCAGATGGGGCTCTGAGTGAGATGGAGCTCAGAGCGAGACGGAGCTCAGAGCAGTTGGGGCTCAGAGCAAGATGGGGCTCAGAGCGAGATGGGGCTCTAAGCTGGATGGGGCTCAGAGCAGATGGGGCTCATAGCGAGATGGGGCTCAGAGTGAGATGGGGCTCTGAGCGAGATGGAGCTCAGAGCGAGGTGGAGCTCAGAGTGAGATGGAGCTCTGAGCGAGATGGAGCTCAGAGCAGATGGAGCTCAGAGCGAGATGGAGCTCAGAGCAGATGGAGCTCAGAGCGAGATGGAGCTCAGAGCGAGATGGAGCTCAGAGCAAGATGGAGCTCAGAGCAGATGGAGCTCAGAGTGAGATGCAGCTCTGAGCGAGATGCAGCTCAGAGTGAGATGGAGCTCTGAGCGAGATGGAGCTCTGGAGCAGATGGAGCTCTGGAGTTCAGAGCAGATGGAGCCCAGAGCAGATGAAGCTCTGAGCAAGATGGAGCTGTGGAGCAGATGGAGCTATGGAGCTCAGAGCGAGATTGAGCTCCCAGCGAGATGGGGCTCAGAGCGAGATGGGTCTCAGAGCAGTTGGGGCTCAGAGCAGTTAGGGCTCAGAGCAGTTGGAGCTCAGAGCGAGATGGAGCTCCGAGCAGATGGAGCTCTAAGCGAGATGGAGCTCTGGAGCTCCGAGCAGATGGAGCTCTGAGTAGATGGAGCTCTGAGCAAGATGGAGCTCAGAGCAGATGGAGCTCTGGAGCTCAGAGCGAGATGGGGCTCAGAGCGAGATGGGGCTCAGAGCAAGTTGGGGCTTAGAGCAAGATGGGGCTCAGAGCAGATGGGGCTTAGAGCAAGATGGGGCTCAGAGCAGTTGGAGCTCTGAGTGAGATGGAACTCAGAGCAGTTGGAGCTCAGAGTGAGATGGAGCTCAGAGCAGTTGGAGCTCAGAGCAGATGGAGCTCAGAGCAATATGGGGCTCAGAGTGAGATGGGGCTCAGAGCAGTTGAAGCTCTGAGTGAGATGGAGCTCAGAGCAATTGGGGCTCAGAGCGAGATGGAGCTCAGAGCAGTTGGGGCTCAGAGCAGTTGCGGCTCTGAGCAAGGTGGAGCTCAGAACAAGATGGAGCTCAGAGCAGTTGGAGCTGAGAGCAGATGGAGCTGAGAGTGAGATGGAGCTCTGAAAGAGATGGAGATCAGAGTGAGATGGAGCTCAGATCGAGATGGAGCTCTGAGCGAGATGGAGCTCAGAGCAGTTGGAGCTCAGAGCGAGATGGAGCTCTGAGTGAGATGGAGGTCTGAGCGAGATGTAGCTCAGAGCAAGATGGAGTTCAGAGCAATTGGAGCTCAGAGTGAGATGGAGCTCAGAGCGAGATGAAGCTCTGAGTGAGATGGAGCTCAGAGCAGTTGGATCTCAGAGCGAGATGGAGCTCTGAGTGACATGGAGCTCTGAGCAACATGGAGCTCTGGAGCTCAGAGCAGATGGAGCTCTGGAGTTCAGAGCGAGATGGGGCTCAGAGCGAGATGGGGTTCAGAGTGAGATGGGGCTCAGAGTGCAATGGGGCTCTGAGCAAGATGGGGCTCATAGCAGTTGGAGCTCTGAGCGAGATGGAGCTCAGAGCAGTTGGAGCTCAGAGCAACATGGAGCTCAGAGCAGATGGAGCTCTGAGCAAGATGGAGCTCAGAACAGTTGGAGCTCTGAGCAGTTAGAGCTCAGAGCGAGATGGAGCTCAGAGCAGTTGGAGCTCTGAGCAAGATGGAGCTCAGAGGAGATGGAGCTCTGAGCAAGATGGAGCTCAGAGTGAGATGGAGCTCAGAGCGAGATGGAGCTCAGAGCAGATGGAGCTCTGAGGCTCTGAGCGAGATGGGGCTCAAAGTGAGTTGAGGCTCTGAGCAGATGGGGTTCAGAGCGAGATGGGGCTCAGAGCGAGATGGGGCTCAGAGTAGTTGGAGCTCAGAGCAAGATCGAGCTCAGAGCAGATAGAGCTCAGAGCAAGATGGAACTCAGAGTGAGATGGTGCTCAGAGTGAGATGGCGCTCAGAGTGAGATGGAGCTCAGAGTGAGATGGAGCTCTGAGCAGGTGGAGCTCTGGAGCTCAGAGCAGATGGAGTTCTGAGCGAGATGGAGCTCTGGAGCTCAGAGCGAGATGGATCTCAGAGCAGATGGAGCTCAGAGCAGATGGAGCTCTGAGCGAGTTGGGGCTCAGAGCGAGATGGGGCTCAGAGCAAGAGGGACCTCAGAGGAGATGGAGCTCAGAGCAAGATGGAGCTCAGAGCAGATGGAGCTCTGAGCAGATTGAGCACACAAAAGCAGCAGCTCGATGCAAGATTGAACGTGGAGCTGATGTTATTCTGTGTAAGATGGAGTGCAGAGCAAGATGGAGCTCTGAATAAGATGGTGCTCGGAGCAGTTGGAGTTCTGATCAATAAGGAGCTGTGAGCAAGATGAACCTTGGTGCAGATATTGCTTGGTTTTAGATGGAGCTAAGAGCAGATGGTGCTTACAGCAGGATGGAGCTCAGAGTGATTAGAGCTCCAAGCAAGATGGACGTTGGAGCTGAGGGAGCTTTGAGCAACATGGAACTCGGAGCAGATGTTGTTCAGAGTAAGAAGGAGTTCCAAGGAAATGACACTCAGAGCAAGATGGATCTCGGATAAGATGTTGTTCACAGTGAGATGGAGCTCTGAGCAGATGGTGCTTAGAGCAAGATGGAACTCTTGAGTAGATGTTGCTCAGAGCAAAATGAAGCTAGAAGTGGTTGGAGTTCTTAGCAAGATGGAGCTCCAAGCAGATGGTGCTCAGAGCAAGATGGAGCTCAGAGAAGATGTTGTTCACAGTGAGATGGAGGTTCAAGCTAATGGTGCTCAGTGCAAGATGGAACTCCAGAGTAATTGGAGCTCTGAGCAAGATGGAGCATAGAGTAAATCGAACTCTGAGCAGATGGGGTTTACAGCAGATGGTGCTCAGAGCATGATGGAGCTCTGAGCAAATTGTGCCCAGAACAAGATGGAACACAGCTTAGTTAGAGCTCTGAGGAAGACAAAGCTCAGAGTAGATGGTGCTCAGAGCAAGATGAAGCTCTGAGCATATAATACAGCAAGATGGAGTTTAGAGTGATTAGAGCTCAGAAAAGATGGAGTTCACAGAAATTGCTTCCAAGCAGATGGTAATCAGCAATCTGGAGCTCCAAGTAGATGGTGCTCAGGGCAAGATGAACCTCAGAATGATCAGAACTCCAAGAAAAATTAAGCTCTGTGCAGATGGTGCTTAAAGCAAGATAGAGGTCAGAGTGATTGGAGCTCTGAGCAAGATGGAGCTAGGAGGAGGTAGAGCTTTGAGCAAGAAGTACCTCCAAGTAAGATGGAGCTTGTAGAAGTTGTTTCCTAGTGTAAGATGGAGCTCAGAGCAAGATGGAGCTTGGAGTGATTGGAACTGTGAACATTGCCCTGAGCCATTGAAACTCTGAGCAAGATGGATCTCTGAACAAGAAGGAGCTCTAAGCAAGATGGAGCTTGGAATAGACATTGATTGGTTTTAGATGGAGCTCAGAGTGATTAGAGCTCCACAGAAGATGGAGCTCAGAGCAGACAGAGCTCTGAACAAAAAGGAGCTTCAAGCAAAATGGAACTCGGATCAGATGTTGCTTGGTATAAGGTGGAGCTCAGGGCAGTTGGTGCTCAGAGTAAGATGGAGCTCAGAGAACATGCTGCTCACAGTAGTAAGGTGGAGCTTTGAGCAGATAGATGGTGCTTAGAGCAAAATGGAGCTGGAAGTGACTGGAAATCTCAGCAAGGTGGACCTAGGAGAAGATGGAGCTCTGAGCAGAGGGTGCTCAGAGCAAGATGGAATTTGGAGTTATTGGAGCTCTGAGAAAGATGGAGCTTGAAGCAAATGCAACTCCAAGTACATGAAACTCTGAGCAGATGGTGCTCAGAGCAAAATGGAGCTCAGAGTGATGGGAGCTCTAAGCAAGATGAGCTCAGAACAGGTGGAGCTTCAAGCAGATGGTGTTCAGAGCAAGATGGAGCTTGAAGTAATTGAAGTTTCAAACCAGATGGAGCTCAGATCAGATAGACCTCTAAGCAACAAGGATCTCCAAGCAAGATGGAGCTTGGAACAGATGTTGCTGGTATAAGATGGACCTCAGAGCAGATAGTGCTTAGAGTAAGAGGCAGCTCGCAGTGATAGGCACTCTAAACATTGTTCTGAACAATTGGAGCTCTGAGCAAGATGCAGCTTGGAGTAGATAGAGCTCTGAGCAAAAATGAGCTCTAAGCAAGATGGAGTTTGGAGGAGATGTTGCTAGGTTTTGGAGCTCAGAGCAAAATGGAGCCCATAGTGATTCAAGCAAGGTGGAGCTCAGAGCACATGTTGCTCAGAGTAAGATGAGCTCCGACCAGATAGCGCTCAGAGCAAAATGGAGCTGGGAGTGATTGGAGCTCCCAGCATGATGGAGCATAGAGTGATTAGAACTCCCAGCAAGATGGAGCTCAGAGTAAATGGATCTCCGACTAGATGAAGCTCTGAGTGAGATAAATGTCTATGCAGATGGTGTTCAGAGAAAGATAGTGCTTGGAGTGATTGGAGCTCTGAGCAAGATGGAACTTGGAGCACGTGGAGCTTGGAATAAATAGAGCTTGAAGCAAGAAGGACCTCCAAGCAAGATGGAGCTGGCAGCAGATGCTGCTCGGTGTAAGATGGAGCTCAGAAACATGATGCTCACAGCAAAATTGAGCTGAGTGATTGGCACTTCAAACATTGCTCTGAGCCATTGGAATTTGGAGTAGATCATGCTCAGAGCAAGATGGTTGTCAGAGTGATTGGAACTCCGAGCAAGCTGGAGCTTGGAGAAGATGGATCTCAGAAAAGATGATGCTTAGAGTAAGATGGAGCTCCGAGAAAATGATGCTCAGAGCAAAATGGAGCTCAGAGTGATTGGAGCTCCAAGCCAGCTGGAGCTCAGAGCAGATGGACTTGGAAAAGAGACACATCATTTGTGCTATATTTCATTCATTCATGGTGACTTTTTAAACAGCATACACATTATTTAGACATCATTTGGGAAAAATATAAACACTCAGCATTTATCTTTTGCAGTCTTACAGAAGGAAATTCTAGCAGATTTTATTACCAAACTTCTAGGGAAGGAGCAGACCAGATGTATATTGGCCACATATGCTATTATATTAGTCCTAGAATCACCTTGCAATGGAAAGTTTAATGGCAGTTTAGGTCTCAACAGAATACATAATCCAAGAGAAGACTTAAGGATTCCTACATCAAGCTCATTGTCTTCAAATATCAGAATGGAGAACTACTTGTCAAAGGTTAGTTATGGTATCTCTTTTCTTTAGTTTTCAGATTTCTTACATAATTCTTGTATTTTTCTGTTAACAGATCAGAACAGCTCCAGGAGCATAGTAGAGATCTTATAGACCAGGCCTCTCATCTTTGGTAAAGGGATATTAAGAGTTGGCTCTGCTGGGGTGTCACCTTGTCTTCATTCTCAGAGCTCTTCCCTTTCCTGGGACCCCTGGCCTCTAACTTCCTTCTCCTTTTTGAGCCTTGCTCTCTGAATCTTCTCAGTTTATTTCCTCCCATCTAGAAACCATCAAACTTCAAATGGTCTTGTGATGGGGATATCAACCTCTTTCCCTCCAGGACAACCAAGTCCCTATATGTCTCCTCTGGACAGCATGAGTGAAATCTTCTAAGAGGCAACAATCGTCAAAACCTCCTCACCATGACAGCACACAAGGAGGAAGGACCCTGAAGACCCTCAATGCCCCTTTTCAGCAGGAAGTAGCTACAGAGAATGACATCTTCCCCATCTCCCAAAAGGTTTCTGGGTCCCAACCACTTGAGGGAGAAATGTAAGAGTAGACAGATATGAGCAGGCACAAGGGGGAGGTACCCATGCTGGAAAGTATCCCCCAGAACACCTCTTTGGATGCTCAGTACTCCATCTTTGAACTGCCAGAATGTTGTTAACTAGATCATGATAAAGAAAAAAAGGCAGAGGGGAATTCCTGAGATCTGAGCAGGCACAATGAGTACAAAATTGACTGCTATACCTTCCTGGGGTGGTGGTAATATGCAGTGCCACCATTAGGTAGGAGTCATATTGATTAATGTTTCTCATGCATTAAGCACAGTAAGGGAGGATCCCCCAAACTTTGGTGAGAACTGGGCAAAGAAATAAGTGAGACAATAGAAGATAACAATGCAGAATGTCATGGGGATGTTTCCAGCAGGGTCAGCCCCCTCCTGTCTTGGAGTATATTTGTAGTTTCCCAATAAAACTTTTCTTTATTTGCAAATTGGTCTTTTGTGTAAATTCTTTCTTCCACGAAGACAACCAAGGATTGCCCGGGTAACATCTTCATGTGATTTCACTCACAGTAAGAGTCTATTTCTGGGCATCTCAAAGTGAATCCAATAATGACAAGGAGTATCAGTTACAGAGTTGGTAAGGAAAAAACAGTTCAACTATGGTTGACTTACTAAGAAACTTATCTAAGGTTTGACTGTTGATGACTGGGTGAAAATCACAAAAGCCAAGTTCAGTAATGCACAACTGTAGTCCCAGCTACTCCAGAGGCTGAGGCAGAAAGATCTCTTAAGTCCAGGAATTCAAGGATGTACTGTGAAATGATGGTGCCAGTGAACAGCCACTGCACCCTATCACTGCAGCCTGGGCCACAGTATGACCCTGTCTCTTGAAAATACTACAATTATAAAACATTTGTTTTAACAAAAATAAATTGTAACTTTTTTGTCTCGTTATTTTAAAAATTCAGTCAATGCACTTTAACTTCCAGTTTTGATGGTGTTTTTATGATCTCCTCAATGCCCTGAAAACTAATATAAGCCCATGTTAAATGAGGCCTCAGACTTCTTTCTTTACCTGGGTTCATGTACTAGCACATCATAAAAAAGCAAATCTAATGTTTTTAGGAAAGCATTGCAGCAGATAAAAGATAACAAATTAAATTGTTGTTCTAATACATAAATTACAAACTCCCTGCTAGTTGATTCAAAAAATCTTATTGCTTTGTGTTATTTCTTTACAAAAATGATATGATGAGAGTTTAAGTGCTTTAGAGTCATGAAATTTTGCCACTGGGTGGGAAAAGAAAATGAAAACTTCTGTAAATTAAACATGATGAAAATGTAAATGTTCTCGGTTTTTGCCAGCAAAATTAGTTAGCATGTCATTTTACAAGATATAGTATACAAATGAAGATTTATAGTTTGGCGAGTCATGTTAGGCTTAATACATGATTCAAAATTATTCTGTCAAGATAGAAAGGTGTGATTCCATAATCACTGTAGGAAGCCTTGAAAGAATTTTAATACAGTTGCTGTCTATTACATTCTTAATTTACAGAAAGAAGATGCATTCTGAAGTCATTAGTAAGTGTAAATTGATTTTAAACAGTGATGAACTTTCTGGATGCCTCTTTCATGTTGGATTTTGATATTATTTTCAAGCAGAAGCCATTTTTTTTTTCATTCTGTGATGAGCTAAAGGATGGCATAACGAGAACTCAATTAAGATATCTAGAGAGTAGTGCATGGATATAATATTTGTCCAGTACTTTTAGACTTCTTCTTGCAAATGGCATTTGTCATGGCCACAAGAGCCAGAAAGATAGAAGAAAAAGCTGTTTTCCACAAAATATTGGCAAAAATCTGGAGAGGGAAGTAGATACATATGTAAAGGTCAGCTACAGAAAAGCACAGTAGAGTGTAAATTGTGTGGGTTCTTTACAGACAAATATGGTTCCATACTATGAAGACTAGAGCAGATTGTGTTTCTGTATAATAAACAATGATAACTTGCTTCTAAAAAACATGGAAACAAATGTCACAATTCAGGTGATTTAAAACTTGGTAATTTGCCTCCACAAATAGTTCTAGGCAACATATTTGAAATAGCTAAATATTTGCTTTATGACTCTAAGTGTATTGGATTTCAGAAATGAAAAGTCAACATTCTGAGATGAGAGTTGGGGATACAATGAAAATTGAAACCAAGTACTTTTGTCATGTTTTCTTGTAGAGAATTCAAAAACTAGATCAAGAGATCTCAGAAACGTTTACCTAACAAAGTGCCATGAGGCATTTTTCTGCTTCTTTTGGCCTTGAAGACCAAAATGATTATTCTGTGACAGCTCTCACTTATAGAACAATAAGATACATGGCATATATCTATCCAGGATTTGTTGTCTCTGGTGTGACTAGAGCCTTTTTGGTGAAAGTGTCTTGCATCACATTTCCAATGTTAGATATAAGTGATACAATCCCACAGAAGATCACAAATTTAGCAGAAGCTATTATTAAATGTAAAGAGAAGTATGACCCAGGATTCTATATTGATGGTCAGGGAACAATATTCATTTCTGTAATCAGGCATACTTCCTTTGACAAAGTTTATGATAGCAAACCTCACAAGGGCAACCAGAACTCTGTGGTGTTTACTTCTCACACCTCAGACCACTACAGTTTAGTAAAGGTGACAGCCAAGATAGACACACATTTTTTGATGACCAGTCTTTGGAACTTGAGACTGAAAATGTATGTTTCCTCAGATTATTTTCCTTTTAGCACCTTCAGGTGTAATTTTGACAATACTTTGTATTGGGCTGATGACACAAAGAAGAAATAAAAACTACTGACATTGGACTTCTGCAATACAGTAACAGCCATGTGCAAGGCCATTGAAAAAGTAAAGACTGGAGATTACATTGCCACATGTTTTTCTGCATGGCATTATCATCTTAACTGTAGACGTGTGCTTTCACAGCATGATGTTTCTAGTATTTAGAAATGGACCTTATGCTTCATACACTTCATAAGAGCTTAGAAAGCTCTCACCCAGGTATTACTAAATGCCAAACATCTCTCTGTGTATGCCATATTATCCCACAGCCAGAATTCATTCTGGGTGGGATGCTGATCTTGATTGCTAAGGAAGTGATGTGGGAGTGCCAGGTGTCTCTTGCTGTCTGTGAGTGTGTAGCAAAAAGGAGAACACTGAAAGGCACTAAGTTTCCTGCCACCGTTAGAGGAACTTGTCAAACACTTTTTAATTCTCCCCATCTGAGTGTTGTAGTCATATGTGGCCAACACCAACCTGGGTTTTAACAGCAATTATTCCATAATGATCATAATCACATTCAAGTTCACATTCTAAGCCTTAGGTCCTACAGAAACTGATAATGTCCTATAGACCTTTCAGTAGCTAAAATTAATTAGTTAAAAAAATAATTTTAATTTGGCTTGCTCGCTTCTTCAACAGAACGCACTGGTGAGTCCTGCTCTGTCCTCATATTTTATATGTGTGGCTATCCCTCTTGCTGTGTTGGAAGTCAGTGTTCCAGAATGTCAGCTTCTCCAAATACCTATGTATAGAGAAAAGAGAAAACTCTTCAAGGCAAAAGAGTGTATGTTGTTTCATGGGGATCTCCAGCCTTATATTTGGGACTCTAATGTTTACTACACAGAAGATGGTTATTTTTTATATTTTATTTTTAATTTTGTGGGTACATAGTATTTATGTCATACATGACATGTTTTGATATGGAGGCATGCAATAGGAAAAAAGCATGTCATAGGGAATGGGGTATCCATCCCCTCAGTCATTCTTTAAGTTAAACACATTCCAATTACACTCTTTATGTTATTTGCAAATATTATTACTGACTATGGTCACCAGGGTTTTATTATTTCTATTTTTCTGTATCCACTAATAATTCCCACATGCCACTCAGTCTTTCACTACCCTTCCCAGCCTCTGGTAACCATCCTTCCACTGTCTATATCCATGAATTTAATTTTTTTGATTTTTAGATCTGAGAAATAAGTGAGAACATGGGACATTTGATCATAAAACCTTTGCTACAGCCTATGTCCAGAATACTATATTCTGGACTTTTGTCTACAGTTTTTATAGTTTTAAGTTTTACATTTAGGTCTTTAATCCATCTTAAGTTGATTTTTTAAAAATATGTTAGAAGGAAGTTGCACAATTTCACTCTTCTGAATATAGCTAACCAGTTATCCTAGTACCATTCATTGACTAGGGAATCCATTCCCCATTGCTTCTAATTATAGACTTTGTCAAAGATCAGATGGTTGTAAGAGTGCAGCCTGCAACCTTCTCTAACCTGTTCCATTCATTTTGTGTTATGATTTCTGTATCAGAACTATGGTGTTTGCTTACTATAACCTCGGAGTATAGTTTGTGAACTCCCAAAATTTGAGACAAGTATCAGTTAATTTAGAACGTTTACTTTGCCAGGTTGAGGATGCACACCTGTGACACATCCCCAGGTCACCCAAATGACTTGTGGCCAAGGTGGCAAGGGCAGAGCTTGGTTTTATACATTTTAGGGTGATATAAGACATAATTAATATGTGTGTAAGATTTACATTGGTTTAGTCTGAAATGATGGGATAACTCAAGGTGAAGATGGGAAAACTTGGAGAGGAGGCTTCAAAGTTATAGGTAGACAAGAGAGAAATACTTGCATTCATTTTTCTGATTGGTCTTTCCAAATGATGCTGTCAGATATGAATTTACCTCCACACAGGATGACTCTGAATAGAATTGAAGGCAGGTTTGCCCTAACCAGTTTCCAGCTTGACTTTTTTCTTTAACTCAATAATTTTGAGCTAAAGATTTATTTTCCTTTCACATTTTTCCCTTTTTCTTTTAAAAAAAATCTATGGGAAATTCTCACATTTCAAAATGGCTGAATAAGAACAGATCCGGTTTGCAGTTCCCAGTCAGATCAATGGAGAAGGTGGGTGATTTATGCATTTCCAACTGAGGTACCCAGTTCATCTCATTGGGACTGGTTGGAAAGTGGGTGCAGCCCACAAAGAGCAAGCCAAAGCAAAGTGGGTAATTGCCTCCTGCAGGAAGCAGAAGGGGTCCAAGGATTTCTCTCCCCAAGCCAGGGAAGCCATGAGAGACTGTACCAAGAAGAATGATGCATTCCAGCCCAGATACTGTGGTTTTTCCATGGTCTTCACAACCAGCATATTAGAAGATTCCCTCCAGTGAGTATGCCATCAGGGCCCTGGGTTTCAAGAGCAAAACTAAGCAGCCATTTGGGCAGACATGGAGCTAATGGCAGGAGCTTTTTTTTCATTCACACCCCAGGCACACCTGGAATGCCTGCAAGACAGAACCTTTCACTCACTGGAAGGAGGGCTGAAGACAGGGAGCCAAGTGGTCTGGCTCAGTAGGTCCCACCCTCATGGAGCACAGCAAGCTAAGATCCACTGGCTTGAAATTCTAGCTACCAGCACAGCAATGTGAGGTCAATCTGAATTCTCGAGAAATCAGGCAGAGAGAAACAAATGTACTCTAAATTTTGTTCACAGGAGTATACTCAATTGTTAAAAGCTGTAGATAGCTTGAAAAAAAATTTCTTGTCTCTGAAAAACAAAACAAGGTTCAGCAATGTTTTAAGCAAAAAGATAAAAAGGATTACTTCAGTTTTCTATTAGTTCAATCCTTTCAGTTAACTCTTATTCTGCTTGATATTCATGAGCATTTCAGCTCTTAATGGGTCCTGTACATTTTTATTTCAATGTCACAATCTCTAAAGATATAAGAAACCTGCATTTATGAACACCTGTTAAAGTGCAATAGCTGATTGCAAACCATCTTTTCAAGAGGATCAAAACAAAACAGCAAATGTCTGTGAATGACAAAATGTCCAGGGTAGTTGTAGTCAAAAAACACAATTGAGAAATGAATTTGGTTATTTCCGTGTTTTACAATAGCTTAACATAATGACCTAAATTCTGACTCATAGCACACACTCAGACATTAGAATTCAAAATATTCCATATGATTTTGGTAGCTATCTTAATATTATTCACTAAAATATGTCTTGAAAAGGATTAAATATTGTTTCTATCCCAGGTAAGTAAACATGTCAAATAATCCTGTTTACCTATCTTCTGGATGTTCCAGAGGTCTTCTGTAGCATCCAAAATATAGACATCAAAACAGACAACCTTGAAACTGAAGTTTGATTTGGAGAAGGCTACCAAACAGATTAAAGGTTTTAAACACTTGATATTATAAAATAATGTTCAAATAAACATATGTTATTATAATAAGGATATCCTCTGTAAATCATTTTATGAGACCAATATAATTCTGATACCAAAACCTGACAGAGACACAAGTTAAAACTATATTACAAAGCTATAGTAATTAAAACAGCATAGTACTGGTAACAAAACAGAGATATAGACCAGTGGAACAGAACAGACGCATCAGAAATAATGCCACATATCTACAACCATCTGATCTTTGACAAATCTGACAAGGATAAGCAATGGGGAAAGGATTCCCTATTTAATAAATGGTGTTGGAAAAACAGGCTATCCATATGCAGAAAACTGAAACTGGATCCCTTTTTTTAATTGCATTTTAGGTTTTGGGGTACATATGAAGAACATGAAAGATTGTTGCATAGGTACACACATGGCAGTGTGATTTGCTGCCTTCCTCCCCATCACCTATATCTGGCACCCTTTCTTACACCTTAATACAAAAATTAACTCCAGATGGATTAAATATTTAAACATAAAACCTAACACCATAAAAACCCTAGAAGAAAACCTAGGCAATACCATTCAGGACATAGACATGGGCAAGGACTTCATGACAAAAACACCAAAACCAATGGCAGCATAAACCAAAATAGACAAATGGGATCTAATTAAACTAAAGAGCTTCTGCACAGCAAAAGAAGCTATTATTAGAGTGAACTGGCAACCAACAGAATGGGAAAAAATATTTGCAATCTACCCGTCTGTCAAAGGGCTAATATCCAGAATCTACAAAAAACTTAAACAAATTTACAAGAAAAAAAAACATCAAAAAGTGGGCAAAGGATATGAACAGACACTTCTCCAAAGAAGACATTTATGCAGTCTACAAAAATATGAAAAAAGTACATCACTGGTCATTAGAAAAACGCAAATCAAAACCACATTGAGATACCATCTCACGCCAGTTAGAATGGCAACCACCAAAAAAATCAGTAGGTAACAGATGCTGGAGAGGATGTGGAGAAATAGGAATGCTTTTACACTGCTGGTGGGAGTGTAAATTAGTTTAACTAATTTGGAAGAAAGTGTGACAATTCCTTAAGGATCTAGAAATAGAAAAACCATTTGACCCAGAAATCTCGTTACTGGGTATATGCCCAAAGGATTATAAATCATTCTGTTATAAAGACATATGCAAACCTATGTTTATTGTGTCACTGTTCACAATAGCAAAGACTTGGAACCAACCCAAATTTTCATCAGTGACAGACTGGATAAAGAAAGGGTGGTACATATACACCATGGAATACTACGCAGCCATAAAAAAGGATGAGTTCATGTCCTTTGCAGGGACATGGATAAAGCTGTAAACCATCATTCTCAGCAAATTGATGCAAGAACAGAAAACCAAACACTGTATGTTCTCATTCATTAGTGGGTGTTGAACAATGAGAACACATGGACACAGGGAGGGAAACATCACACACTGTGGCCTGTCAGGGAGTGGGGAGTAGGGGAGGTATAGCAGGAGGTGGAGGGATAGGGGAGGGATAGCATTACAATAAATACCTAATGTAGATGATGGGGTGATGAATGCAGCAAATCACCATGGCACGTGTATATCTATGTAACCAACCTGCACATTCTGCATTTGTACTGCAGAACTTAAAGTATAATAAAAAAATTCAGGAAACAACAGATGCTGGAGAGGATGTGGAGAAACAGAAATGCTTTTACACTGTTGGTAGGAGTTTAAACAATTTCAACCATTGTGGAAGACAGTGTGGTGATTCCTCAAGGATCTAGAACTAGAAATACCATTTGACTCAGCAATCTTATTACTGGCTATATACCCAAAGCATTATAAATCATTCTACTATAAAGACACATGCACATGTATGTTTATTGTGACACTATTCACAATAACAAAGACTTGGAACCAACCCAGATATTCATCAATGATAGACTGGATAAAGAAAATGTGGCACATATGCACCATGGAATACTGTGCAGTCATAAAAAATGAGTTCATTTCCTTTGCAGAGACATGGATGAAGCTGGAAACCGTCATTCTCAGCAAACTGACACAAGAAGAGAAAACCAAACACCACATGTTCTCCCTCATAACTGGGAGTTGAACAATGAGAACACATAGACACAAGGAGGGGAACATCATACACTGGCGCCTGTTGTGGGGTGGGGGGTTAGGGGAGGAATAGCATTAGGAGAAATACCTAATGTAGATGATGGGTTGGTGGTTGCAGCAAACCACCATGGCACATGTATACTTATGTAACATACCTGTACGTTCTGCACAGGTACCTCAGAACTGAAAGTATAATTAAATAAAATAAAAAATAAAAGTAAAATAAAATTTTAAAATAATAAGAAATTGAAATTGAATTGTATGAAATGCCTTTAACTGTTGGGACAATCCTATGGATCTTCTCTTATTTTTTTAATTAGGTTGGAGATAAGTAATATTTAAATATTAAGCAAACCCTCTATTTCTGGGATGAATTCTTTGTTTATGATGTATTAACATTTTATTATGTCATTGGGTTTAGTTTGTTAAAGTTTAATTTCAAATTTATTTTTCGGACATTTTTACCGCAGTTTTATATTCACAGCAAAATTGATGGAAAGATACAGAGATTTTCCATATACCCTGCCCTCACACAGGTATAGTCTTCCTCTTTATCAATATTCCTCACCAGAGTGGTACACTTATTACAATGAAGGAACCTACATTGAAAAAGCATAATCATGCAAAGGCATAGTTAACATCACTCTTGTGGATGTACATTTTATCAGTCTGGATAAAAGTGTAATAACATGTGTCCATCATTATAATACCATAGATTTCCACTACTTTAAAAATCTTCTGTGTTCTGCCTATGTACCCTTTTCCTGCCCTTCCCAAATGTTTGGCAGCCACTGATCTCTTTTACTGTATTCATAGTATTGCCTTTTCAGAATGTCATGTACTTAAAATCATATAGTAAGTAGCCTTTTCAGATTGGCATCTTTCACTTGGTAATATACATTTAAGTTTTCCTCATGTCTTTTAATGACTTAATCACTCATTTCCTTTTAGCACTAAGTAACAATGCATTGGGCCAGGCGTGGTGGCTCACGCCTGTAATCCCAGCACTTTGGGAGGCTGAGGCGGGTGGATCATGAGGTCAACAGATCGAGACCATCCTGGTCAACATGGTGAAACCCCGTCTCTACTAAAAATACAAAAAAATTAGCTGAGCACGGTGGCACATGCCTGTAATCCCAGCTACTCAGGAGGCTGAGGCAGGAGAATTGCCTGAACCCAGAAGGCGGAGGTTGCAGTGAGCCGAGATCGCGCCATTGCACTCCAGCCTAGGTAACAAGAGCGAAACTCTGTCTCAAAAAAAAAAAAAAAAAAAAAAAACAATGCTTTATATGCCTGTAGCACATTTTATCCATTTACTTATTGGAGGACATCTCAGTTGCTTCACAAATTGATTAAATTTTTATATCCATGCTTATGAGGGAGTTTTTTGTTTGTAATATTATTGTTGAGTTGTGGTTCAGGGTAATGCTAACAATATAGAATTGGTTGGGATATAGGTTTTCTTTTTATTTGGGGGAAGGGGTAAGAATTGTAGTTGTGTAGGATATTATCATTTCTTTCTAAAATGTTTGATAGAATTCACCAGTCTATCTGGCTGGACCGGGAGTTCTCCTTGTAGAAAGGTTTTCCTATGACTCTCTTTTATTTTATAGGTATAGGGTAATGCAGGTTATTTATTCTTGATTGAGTTTTGATAATTTTCATTTTTCAAGGAATTTGTGAATTTTATTTGTTATGTTTATTAACATAAGTTCTATAATATTGCCTTTTTGTAGCATCTGTACAATCTGCAATAATGTCACATCACTCATTTCTGAAGTAATTTGTAATTAGTAATTTGTATTTTCTCTTTTTCCTGGGCAGCCTAGCAAGATAGAGGTTTACTGCTTTTATTGATCTCAAAATGTTTGGTGTTATTGACTTCCCATACCGTTTTAATGTTTTACTGCTTTTATTTTTGATGCCTTGGTCCTTTAGGCCCATTGTTTAAAAAAAAAAATCATAGCCTGGGTAGCTTATAAACAAATAAATTGGTTTTTCACAGTTCTGGAAGTTACAAAGTTCAATATCAAGGTGTTGTTAGGTTTGATTTGTGTTGAGGGAAAACTCCATGATTCATAGATAAATTATATTTCCTTATGTGCTAACATGGCAGAAGGGGTGAACAGGCTTTCTGAGGTCTCATATATAAAGATATTAATCAATTCATAAGGACTTAGTCCCCATGACCTAATTACTTTCAAAAACCTTTACCTCCTAATTACATCACCTCCGTAATTTGGTTTCAGCATACAAATTTTGGAGAGACCCAAATAATCAGACCACAGGAGATATTTATTATTTTCTTTCATCTGCATCCTTTGGGTTTAATGTTCTCTTCTTTTTTCTAATTTCTTAAAATAGAAGTCAAAATAATTGATGTGAGACTCATCTAATATAGACGCTAAGTGCTAAAATTGTGTGTTTAAGCATAGTTGTAGGGACATTCAACAATTTTGGATATGTTGTACTTTTATTTTTATTCAGTTCAAAGTATTTTCTATTTTTTTATTACTTATTTCATTCAGGGTTATTTAGATTTGTGTTACTTAGTTTCCAAATGTTTGAGTACTTCCTAGAGCTGTTTTTGCTATTAATTTCCAATTTGATGGTTTTGTGGTCATGGCACATACCTAAACCCTTTTCACTTAATTTTTCCATTGAGAGATATTGTATGGCCTAGAATGTGGTCTGTTTTGCTAAGTGCTCCATGGGTACTTGCAACGCATGTTGTTGTTCAATTCTACTCTACTCTCATTGATTTCTGCCTCCTTGTTCTATCACTTATTGAGTAAATGTTATTGAAACTTCAGGTTACTTTGAAATTTTCTGTTTCTTTCTGAAACTCTATCCATTTTGCCTCATATATTTTGAAGCTGTTATGTTATTCAGGACATAAACATTTAGCATATTTGTGTCTTCTTTACTAATTGAACAGTTTTTCATGGAGATATGACCTTGTTTATAAGTGGGGACTATTTTTTGTGGTAAAGTCTACTTTGGTATTATACAGCCACTCCTGCTCAGCTTTCTTCTGTCAAGTGTTGACATTAGTCCTATTCAACATTTTAATCAATTAGTATCTTTACATGTAAAGTGCATTTCTTATAGGCAGCATATAATTGAGTCTTGCTTTTTAGTTGAGCCCTAGAGTTTACATTTTAATTGAGGTTTTGAGACTAGTGAAAACCCAAAGATCCCACGTTTAAAAGCAGAAACACATTAGCTACAGAAATAAAAATATTTCTGTGCTATTGAGAAATAGTTACTTTGCTTTGTTCCTGTGTCTTAAATTAGAGCTCTTAAAATATTCAAAATCTACAAAGTGATGAGTTTTTTTTTGTATACTAATGTGATGACCATTAGTTTGGGGTTGCCACCAGCCATTGATTGGCATGGTTGCCAGGTGAACCTACCCTATAATTAGAGGGCTGGAATGTTCATCCCTGCCCCAAACCTCCTTGTGCAGATAGGGACTGAATCTCTCACCAATGGCTAATGATAGGATCACTTGGAGGTTTCTAGAGGGTGGTGCATCCAGAGAGACCACAGAAGCTCCATGCTCTTTCCCACATATTTTCCCCGTATAGCTCTTCCATCTGCCTGTTCATCTGTATTTTTTGTAATATCCTTTATAGTTAATGGGTAAACAAGTAAATCAGTAAAGTATTTACTTGTAATCAGTAATAAGTAATGTGTTTACTTGAGTTCTATGAGCCTCTATAGCAAATTAATTGAACCTAAGGTGGTGGTCATAGTAACTCCAAGGTAGAGCTGCTTAGTCAGAATTTGCAGAGGTCCAGATTTGTAACTGGCATCTGAAGTGGGGGTGAGGGGTATCACGTGGGCTGGAGACCTTAACTTGTGGATCTGATTTTATCTCCAGGAAGGGTCTGAATTCAGGTGAATTAGAGGACACCTGCTGCTGTCTGCTGGAGAAGCCACTGCAGAATCCCTTGCTTCTGATGTGTGGAAAAAGCCACACACATCTGTCACAGAAGTATTCTGTGTTTATTGTTGTGTAGGAATATGAAAATTGCTATTATTTTCTATATTCTTAGAGAATCTAATGTTCATAGATCAGATGACCATATTGTTAATATGTCTAAACTATCAAAATCATCTACATATTTAATGCAATCCTTATTAAAATTTAAATAGCATTTTCTTTCAAAAATATTTTTTTAAATCTCGAATTGTTTCTCTGTGTTTTACTGATATATTCTTTGGAGTTTTCTTAAAATACATGTTTTGAAGTCTGTGACTATAAGACCACACATCTTCATGACTTTAGTGTCAATCTCTGGTGCTCTATTTTTCTTTTCTTTTTTTTTCTTTATTTATTTTTTTATTGTATTTTAGGTTTTGTGGTACTTATGAAGAACATGCAAAATTGTTGCATAGGTACACACGTGGCAGTGTGATTTGCTGCCTTCTTCCCCTTCACCTATATCTGGCATTTCTACCCATGCTATCTCTCCCAAACTCCCCACTCCCCACTGTCACTCCCCATGTCTCCCCAACAGAACCCAGTGTGTAGTGCTCCCCTCCCTGTGTCCATGTGGTTTCATTGTTCAACACCCACCTATGAGTGAGAACATGCGGTGTTTGGTTTTCTGTTCTTGTGTCAGTTTGCTGAGAATGATGGTTTCCAAGTTCATCCATGTCCCTACAAAGGACATGAACTCATCGTTTTTGATGATTGCATAATATTCCATGGTGTATATGTGCCACATTTTCCCTGTCCAGTCTATTACCGATGGGCATTTGGGTTTGTTCCATGTCTTTGCTATTGTAAACTGTGCTGCATTAAACATTCGTGTGCATGTGTCCTTATAGGAGAAAGATTTATGATCCTTTGGATATATACACAGTAAAGGGATTGCTGGGTCAAATGGAATTTCTATTTCTAGGTCCTTGAGGAATCGCCACACTGTCTTCCACAATGGTTGAACTAATTTACACTCCCACCAACAGTGTAAAAGTGTTCCTATTTCTCCACATCCTCTCCAGCATCTGTTGTCTTCAGATTTTTTAATGATCACCATTCTAACTGGCATGAGATGGTATCTCAATGTAGTTTTGATTTGCATTTCTCTAATGACCAGTGATGATGAATATTTTTTCATATGTTTGTTGGCCTCATGTATGTCTTCTTTTGTAAAGTATCTGTTCATATCCTTCGCCCATTTTTGAATGGGCTTGTTTGTTTTTTTCTTGCAAATCTGTTTTAGTTATTTGTAAATTCTGGATGTCAGCCCTTTGTCAGATGGGTAGATTGCAAAAAATTTTTTCCCACTCTAATGACTGCTTCTTTTGCCATGCAGAAGCTGTGGGGTTTGATTAGGTCCGATTTGTCTACTTTGGCTTTTGTTTCCAATGCTTTTGGTGTTTTGCTCATGAAGTCCTTGCCTATGCCTATGTCCTGAATGGTTTTGACTAGATTTTCTTCTAAGGTTTTTATGGTGTTAGGTCTTATGTTTAAGTCTTTAATCCATCTGGAGTCAATTTTAGTGTAAGCTGCCAGGAAGTGACCCAGTTTCTGCTTTCTGCACATGGCTAGCCAGTTTTCCCAACACCATTTATTAAACAGGGAATCCTTCCCCCATTGCTTGTTTTTGTCAGGTTTATCAAAGATCGGATGGTTGTAGATAAGTTGTGTTGTCTCCAAGGCCTCTGTTGTGTTCCATTGGTCTACATCTCTGTTTTGGTACCAGTACCATGCTGTTTTGATTACTGTAGCCTTGTAGTATGGTTTGAAGTCCGATAGTGTGATGCCTCCCACTCTGTTCTTTTACTTAGAATTGACTTGGCTATGTGGGCTCTCTTTTGGTTCCATATGAGGTTTAAGGTAGTTTTTTCGACTTCTGTGAAGAAGGTCATTGGTAGCTTGATGGGGATGGCATTGAATCTGTAAATTACTTTGGGCAGTATGGCCATTTTCACAACATTGATTCTTCCTAACCATGAACATGGAATGTTTCCCCATCTGTTTGTGTCCTCTCTTATTTCATTGAGCAGTGGTTTGTAGCTATCCTTGAAGAGGTCCTTTATGTTCCTTGTTAGTTGTTTTCCTAGGTATTTTATTCTCTTTGTAGCAATTGTGAATGGCAGTTCTTTCTTGATTTGGCTCTCTTTAAGTCTGTTATTGATGTATAGGAATGCTTGTGATTTTTGCACATTGATTTTGTATCCTGAGACTTTGCTGGAGTTTCTTATCAGTTTCAGGAGATTTTGGGCTGAGACGATGGGGTCTCCTAGATATACAATCATGTCGTCTGCAAATAGAGACAATTTGCCTTCCTCCTTTCCTAATTGAATACCCTTTATTTCTTTTCCTTGCCTGATTGCTCTGGATAGAACTTCCAGTACTATATTGAATAGGAGTGGTGACAGAGGACATCCTTGCCTAGTGCCATATTTCAAAGGGATTGCTTCCAGTTTTTGCACATTCAGTATGATATTGGCTGTTGGTTTGTCATAAATAGCTTTTATTATTTTGAGATACGTTCCATCAATACCTAGTTTATTGAGGGTTTTTAGCATAAAGGGCTGTTGAATTTTGTCAAAGGCCTTCTCTGCATCAATTGAGATAATCATGTGGTTTTTGTCTTTGGTTCTGTTTATGTGGTGAATTACATTTATAGACTTGCGTATGTTGAACCAGCCTTGTTGAGTATCTGCCGGGTTTTGATATCAGGATGATGTTGGTCTCATAAAATGATTTAGGAAGTATTTCCTCTTTTTGGATTATTTGGAATAGTTTCAGAAGGAAGGGTACCAGCTCTTCTTTGTATGGCTAGTAGAATTCGGCTGTGAACCCATCTGGACCTGGGCTTTTTTTCGGTGGTAGGCTCTTAATTGTTACCTCGACTTCAGACCTTGTTATTGGTCTATTCAGGGTTTTGACTTCTTCCTGGTTTAGGCTTGGGAGGAGGCAAGTGTCCAGGAATTTATCCATTTCTTCCAGGTTTCCTAGTTTATGTGCATAGAGTTGTTTGTAATAATCTCTGATGATGGTTTGAATTTATGTGGAATCTATGGTGATATCCCCTTTATCGTTTTTTATTGCATCTATTTGGTTATTCTCTCTTTTCTTTTTTATTAATCTGGCTAGTGGTCTATTTTGTTGATCTTTTCAAAAAATCAACTCCTGGATTTATTGATTTTTTTTAAGGTTTTTTTGTGTCTCTATCTCCTTCAGTTCCGCTCTGATCTTAGTTATTTCTTATCTTCTGCTAGGTTTCGAGATTTTTTGATCTTGCTCCTCTAGCTCTTTCAATTTTGATGATAGGGTGTCAATTTTAGATCTCTCCTTTCTTCTCATGTGTGCACTTATTGCTATATATTTTCCTCTAGAGACTGCTTTAAATGTGTCCCAGAGATTCTGGTATGTGGTGTGTTCATTCTTGTTGGTTTCGAAGAGCATCTTTATCTGCCTTCATTTCATTGTTTATCCAGTCAACATTCAAGAGCTAGTTGTTCAGTTTCCATGAAACTGTGTGGTTCTGAGTTAATTTCTGAATTCTCAGTTCTAACTTGATTGCACTGTGGTCTGAGAGACTGTTTGTTATTATTTCCATTCTTTTGCATTTACTGAGGAGTGATTTACTTCCAATTATGTGGTCTATTTTAGAGTAGGTGTGATGTGGTGCTGAGAAAATGTATATTCTGTGGATTTGGGGTGGAGAGTTCTGTAAATGTCTATTCGGTTTGCTTGTTCCAGGTCTGAGTTCAAATCCTGGATATACTTGTTAATTTTCTGTGTGGTTGATCTGTCTAATATTGACAATGGGATGTTAAAATCTCCAACTATTATTGTGTGGGATTCTAAGTCTCTTTGTAAGTGATTAAGAACTTGCCTTATGTATCTGGGTGCTCCTGTATTAGGTGCATATATATTTAGGATCATTAGCTCTTCTTGTTGCATTGATCCTTTTACCATTATGTAATGTCCTTCTTTGTCTCTTTTGATCTTTGTTGCTTTAAAGTCTATTTTATCAGAGATGAGAATTGCAACTCCTGCTTTTTTTTTGCTCTCCATTTTCTTGGTAAATCTTCCTCCATTCCTTTATTTTGAGCCTTTGTGTATCCTTGCATGTGAGACGGGTTTCCTGGATACAGCACACTGATGGGTTTTGGCTTTTTATCCAATTTGCCAGTCTGTGTCTTTTGATTGGGGCATTTAGTCCTTTTACATTTAGGGTTAATATTGTTATGTGTGAGTTTGATCCTGCCTTTTTGATGCTAGCTGGCTGTTTTGCCCATTGGTTGATGCAGATTCTTCATTGTGTTGATGCTCTTTCTTGATATGTTTTTGGAGTGGCTGGTATTGGTTGTTCCTTTCTATGTGTAGTGCCTCTTTCAGGAACTCTTGTAAAGCACGCCTGGTGGTGATGAAATCTCTGAGTACTTGCTTGTTCTCAAAGGATTTTATTTTTCCTTCACTTATGAAGCTTAGTTTGGCTGGATATGAAATTCTGGGTTGAAAGTTCTTTTCTTTAAGGATGTTGAATATTGGCCCCTACTCTCTTGTGGCTTGTAGGGTTTCTGCTGAGAGATCTGCTGTGAGTCTGATGGGCTTCCCTTTGTGGGTAACCCGACCTTTCTCTCTGGCTGCCCTTAGCATTTTCTCCTTCATTTCAACCTTGGTGAATCTGATGATTATGTGCCTTGGGGTTGCTCTTCTAGAGGAATATCTTTGTGGTGTTCTCTGTATTTCCTGGACTTGAATATTGGCCTGCCTTGCTAGGTTGGGGAAGTTTCCCTGGTTAATATCCTGAAGAGTATTTTCCAGCTTGGATGCATTCTCTTCATCACATTCAGGTACACCTATGAAACGTAGATTAGGTCTTTTCACATAGTCCCATATTTCTTGTTGACTTTGTTCATTTCTTTTTACCCTGTTTTCTCTGATCTTGCCTTCTCGTTTTATTTCATTGAGTTGATCTTCGACCTCTGATATCCTTTCTTCTCCTTGGTCAATTCGGCTGTTGAAACCTGTGCGTGCTTCGTGAAGTTCTCGTGTTATGTTTTTCAGCTCCATCAATTCACTCATATTCCTCTCTAAGTTGTCCATTCTCATTAGCATTTCATCAAATCTTTTTTCAAGTTCTTAGTTTCTTTGCATTGGATTAGAACATATTCTTTTAGCTCACGGAAGTTTCTTATTACCCACTTTCTGAAGACTGATTCTGTCATTTCATCACACTCATTCTCCATCCAGTCTTGTTCCCTTGCTGGTGAGGAGTTGTGATCCCTTGTAGGAGGAGAGGTTTTCTGGTTTCGGGTGTTTTCATCCTTTTTGTGCTGGTTTCTTCCCATCTTTGTGGATTTATCCACCTGTCGACTTTGTAGTTGTTGGCTTTCTGATTGGGTCTCTGAGTGTACGTCCTGTTTGTTGATGATGAAGTTATTTCTGTTACTTAGTTTTCCTTTTAACAGTCTGGCCTCTCTACTGTAGGACTGCTGAGGTCCACTCCAGGCCCTGCTTGCCTGGGGATCACTTGCAGCAGCTGCCAAACAGTAAAGGTTGCTGCCAGTTTCTTCTTCTGCTTTGTCCCTGAAGGATACCTGCCAAATGTCAGTCTGAGCTCTCCTTTATGAAGTGACTCTTTGGATATATGGGGGTCAGGGAGCTGCTTGAGGAAACAGTCTGTCCTTTATAGTAGCTCAAGTGCTGAGTTGTGAGCCCTGTTGTTCATTCAGAGCTGCTGGGCAGGTAAGTTTAAGTCTGCAGCAGCAGATCTCATAAACCCCTTTTTTTCCCCAGGTGTTCTGTCCCAGAGAGTTAGGGCTTTATGAGTTTCTTCTGTGCTGCTGCCTTTTTTGTTTTTTTCTTCAGGGCTGCCCTGCCCACAAGGAGGCAGCCTAGTCACTCTCTGCCTGCAGAGGCTTCGCTGAGCTGCTGTGGGCTCCACCCAGCTGCCATGTGAACTTCCCTGCAGTCCTGTTTATATGGGTGCAGTTAGAACTGCCTGGGCAATGGTGGCCCGCCTCTGTAATGATGGATTCTCTCTGTAATGGTGGGTTGCCTTGGCAATGGCAGGCTGCCTCAGGAATGGCGGACTGCCTCTGTAGTGGTGGATTGCCTCAGTAATGGCAGACGCCCCCCCACACAGAGCTGGACTGTCCCAGGTTCAGCTGTGCTTGCTGTGAAACTCTCAACTCAGAGCATTTCCAATTGCTGTTTTATTGTTTTTATTTTTGATTTTGTGGGGGTGGGACCAGCCAGGCATGATCACCTGGCTCCCTGCCTCAGAGTCTTTTGTTTTTAGTTGAACGGTCAGCTCTCTCCCAGGTGTCCTGGTCGCCTATTAAATAGGCGCCGGGATCTGTGTGATTTCCCGTGTGGCGACCCACTGCGCCAGCTGAAACTGTGGCTCTGAGATTTGTGGTGCTTTTTTGCCCAGGAATCTCCTGGCCTGGCTCCCTTTTTCAGCTCCTCTTTCTGGCTAAGTGGGGACACAGTCCCGTTTACTCTGCACTGGGAGCCACCACACCGGGGCACAAGCAAAACAGCTGCACTGGCCAAAACAGCCATGCTGGTGACCCATGGGGCTCCTCTGCCTGGGAATCTCCTGGTCCGTGGGCAATAAAAATCCATCTGGAAATGTGGCGTCCACTCACCCTCTGCGCTTTCACTCGGAGCTGCAATCCTGAGCTGCTCCTTACCAGCTGTCTTGGATCTTCCTATTTGTTCTCTCTTATAAAAACTATGCAAACTCTATTTTTAATCTGTTATAAAAAATATACAAATTTTGTTTGTACTCCGTTATACAAACAATAAAATCTCTCAAAATCGTCTGTTATAAAAAATATACAAACTCTGTATCTATTTTGTTATGAAAAATATACATGTTATTTTCACTCATAAAATATATGCAAATGCTATTTGTACTCTGTTATAAAAAATATACAAACTCTGTTTTTACTCTGATATACAAAATATAAAAACTCTCAAAATACTCTATTATAAAAAATATACAAATTTTTTTTCTCTAATATTAAATATATACACGCTCTAGTTTTACTCTCTTATAAAATTATGCAAACTCTATTTGTACTCTGTTATAAAAACATAAAAATTCAGTGTGTACTCTGTTATACAAAATATAAAAACTTCCAAAATAATCTGTTATAATAAATATACAAACTCTATTTGTACTCTGTTATAAAAAATATACACACTCTATTTATAATCTCTTATAAAAAATATGGAAACTCTATTTGTATGCTGTTATAAAAAATTTACAAACTCTATTTGTACTCTGTTAAAAAAGTATACAGAATCTATTTGTACTCTCCTATAAAAAATATGCAAACTCTATTTGTACTCTGTTATAAAAAAATAAGCATTCTATTTTTACTCTCTTATACAAATTATACAAACTCTAATTGTACTCTGTTATACAATATATACAAACTCTGTACTCTGTTATACAATATATAAAAACTCTCAAAATAGTCTGTTGTAAAAAATATACAAACTCTATTTGTACTCTGTTATAAAAAATATGCAAACTCTATTTGTACTAGGTTATAAAAATATAAAAACTGTTTTTACTGTGTTATACAAAACATGAAAACTCTCAAAATACTGTTATAGAAAATATAAAATCTCTATTTGTTCTCTGTTATAAAAAAATATACACACTCTGTTTGTACTTACTTATAAAAATATGCTAACTCTATTTACTCTGTTATAAAAAATATACACAGTCTATTCATAGTCTCTTATAAAAAATACACAAACACTATTTCTACTCTGTTATAAAAACTATGCAAACTCTCAATATACTCTGTTATAAAAAATATAAAAACTCTATTTGTACTCTGTTATAAAAATATACAAACTCTCAAAATACTCTGTTATAAAAAATAATCTCTGTACTCTTTTGTAAAAAATAGAAATACTCTATTTTTATTGGGTTATAAAAATATACACTTTTTATGCTCTGTTATAAAAAATATACACACTATTTTTACACTGTTATAGAAAATATACAAACTCTATTTGTACTTTGGTATAAATAATATGCAAACTCTACTTGTACTCTAATATAGAAAATAAACAAACTCTGAAAATACACTGTTATTCAAATATACAAACTATTTATTCTCTCATAAAAAGTATACAAACTCTATTTTTACTCTGTTATAAAACACATACAAACTCTATTTATACTTTGTTATACAAAATATACAAACTCGATTGTATATTGTTATAAAAAATGTACAAGCTGTCATTGTACTCTTTTATAAAAAAAAATGCAAACTCTATTTGTACTCTGTTAGATAAATATAGACACTCAATTTGAACTCTGTTAAAAAATATACAACTCTCAAAATATTCTGTTATGAAAAATACACAAACTCTATTTGTACTCTGTTATAAAAATTATACACACTCTATTTGTCCTCTCTTATAAAAAACATGCAAACTATTTGTACTCTGGTATAAAACATTTAAAAACTCTCAAAATACTCTGTTAGAAAAAATATACAAACTCTACTTGTACTCTGTTATGGAAAATGTACACACTCTATTTTTACTCTCTTATAAATAATATGCAAACAATATTTGTACTGTTTTACAAAAAATACATAAACTCTCCTTGTACTCTGCTATACACAATATAGCCCTGGAAAGAGACACACAGACACACACACACACACACACAGTCTAGACACACAACTGGTAGTGTCCAGCCAAATACTTAGTAGTATGAGGAGGGCTTTGAACCCATTCATGCTCCAAAGGAAGAGACACCTTTCCCAAATTCACATGTCTATTCTCCCTCCTTCTCCCCCAACCCAGCCTCCTCCTCAAGCCCACACATTATTACATAGAACACAATTAGGCAGGGCTATCAGGTTAAAGCATTGTCAATGATGCTCTAATTAAAAACAATGGCACAGTCAAACAGAGAGCATGCTTGCATATGAAATGTGATTAATTCTTTCAGACATGGTTCATGATGACTGGTGCCACACCACCAGGACAGTGGCTCTGCTCTGCACCAAGCCTAGTTGTGTGCCTGGCCACCTCCCAAAGTGCTTCACACTCTCATTTCACCATCAGAGGCAGACAAGAGGACTGAAAAGGACTCATGTGTCTCCCATGCTCTCTGAATAGGACACCCATTTCTCCTGGGGACCAAAAGTAACAACAATAGTAGCTTTTTGTTTGTAGAGCACACAACTTTTTCAAAATCCACAGCTAAAACTGTCCCCAGCACTTAAAGCGGGGACAGTTTTAGCTGTGGATTTTGAAAATGTTGTCTCTCAGTGCTATAGCTGATGAAGTTAGAATGAGTGATCTGTGTCCACTTGAGTTGAGCATTCTTTTAGTAATAAAGGATTCAGTTATATTTTAATTCTGTAGAACTGATTCTCATTCTTGTCAATCAACTATGAATTTTCTGTGTTAAATTCTAGCAGAGGTAATAGTGTTAATCCAAAATAATAGGTCTATTAAAGTCCAGATTGACAAGTAAACTCAACAAACCAGGCACTGAGCTGAGAAAGGGATCATTTCACAGTGGGCCTTAAGGCCCACATAAATCCCTGTGCAAACATCAAGAAACAGAGACAGAAATTGACTCACCTAAGGCTTGTCACTTGAAAGTGAGTGGCTGACTGGCAGACGGCTGGAAATCAAATCCAAATCTCCTGACCTCTAATTTCAGAGGGTGCTATGCCTCCCCAAGGCCCAATTTTACAGTTAAATGGGTTATCAAGGGCATTTACTGGATTGAAGTCAACATTAAAAGAGATTAGATTCCATTGGCACAGGCTTTGGCCCCTTGTCTCTAATGAGAATTTGCCCAGTTAAAATTTTAACATTGGGTCTAACCTGAGAGATCTTGACTTTCAGCCTGAAACTCTTGAAAAGTCTGGATTAACTTAGGAGTTCCTGCTACAAAGTAAGAGTCAAGAACCCTCTTCAGCAAAGGTGAGCTGGCCTTAGTGGTAGATGGGAAATGAGCTGGTTTAAATCACCACCCTCTCACCAAGCATCAAGATAAATTTCTTATAACATACATGTATTGTGTTTTTAGGAAGGCTGGGGTTTATCCAAGGTTCTGAGTAACATGCTACCACAGGAAGAAGGAGGTGCTGCTCAGCCCTGGAGACAGACACACAGAGGAGAATACTCCTCAAGATGCATTCAAAGTATAAGTTGTCTCTTCTTCAGGGAAATACTGCCCAGCAGGTTTGAAATTCTGTCATCTGGAAATTCTCTGATGTCTCCCTCAGCTCTTCCCATTCTTTTGCTTCAGCACATTTTGAGACCAGGCCCTGTAGTCATACAGTCAGCATGAAAAAACAAGTAGGTTTCAGGAAAAATTATCCCAAGTGGAATCTATACTGTACTCTGTTTATCAAATGGAAAGCTTAAAACAGTATAAGAGTTTTTACACGGTGTATTTATATCACCCCAGTTTTGGGTCTATACATAGGGGCTTTTTCTGGATCAAACTGTTCAATTGTCCTGTGCATCCTGGCCTAAAATCTGAGTAGATAAAAAACATTTTAGGAGAGATGAGAGTCTAACCCTTAATGGCAAAAATCAGGGCTGAGCCCTAAGCCCATGTGTTTATGCATATTATACAATTGATGTGTTGCTGTTATAGCTAGAACACTAGTTCTCCAACCAGGGATGATTTGCCTTCAAGGAGATGTTTGGCAATGTCTGGGGGCATTTTTTTCCATTTTCAAAAATTGTGGCAAAGCACATAACATAAAGTTAGCCATCAAAACCATTTTCATGTGTACAGTTCAGCAGCACTAAGTACATTCACATTGCTGTGCAACCATCACCATCATCCATCCATAGAACTCTTTTTATTTTACAAAACTGACACTCTGTACCCATTAAACACTAACTCCTTATCTCCCTCTTCTTCTAGCCCCTGAAAACCATCATTTGACTTTCTGTCTCCATGATATTTACTACTCTAGGTATGTCACATAAGTGGAATCATACTGTTGAGGCATTTTTGATGGTCCCAACTTGGGGTGGGGTGCTCTGGTGTCTAGCATGTAGAGGCTAGGGAGGTCATTCAACATCATTGACATCAAATGTCAATCCTTTCAAAATTGTGAAACTCTGAGCTAGACAAATCCCATTAGTAATCTCAAGCCATGGAGTATCAGTCAATAGAGACTAGTTATGTTGCATAAGAAAATACCTCCAAATATCTGTGGTTTAACACAACTACTTATTTTTTTGCTCTAACATGGAACATTCTTAATCAGCAATCCAGGCTGATGGGAGTTCCATATGACTTGGGCTTCCATGATGACTGAAGCAGAAAAAGGATTAGTGATAAATTGTGCACTGGCTCTTAAAGCTCCCATTTGAAGTGTCCACATCATTTTCGGTCACATTTTCTTGACCAAAAATCACAGGTCCATATCTCACTTCAAAGGGAGTAAGGAAGTGCATTTTTATTCTGAAGAAGGACAACCACCACACCTAGCAATTAAAAATAAACTTCAGGGTAGAATGCAGTCTTCAGCCTGAGACCCATCTCTAGGAGTTCTTGAATGCAGATTTCTGACAACTTTGAAGATTGTGATATCAGATTAGAGGAAAAACTTCTGGAGTGATGGAGCTGAAATGTTTATGAATATCAAGCAGAACAGGAATTAACTGCACAGACTGAGGTAAAAGAAAACTGAAGCAATCTTTTTGACTTTGCTTAAAACGTTGCTGATCCTTTTTTCAGAGTCAAGGAAACTTTTATTGACAGCTTTTAACAATTATACTCCTGGGGATTGCAGCTCCAAGAGAAGGCACAGAGGGTGAGTGGACGCCGCATTTCCAAACGTATTTTTACTGCTCACAGACTAGGAGATTCACAGGAGGAGGAGCCCCACGGGTCACCAGCACCGCTGGTCTGACCGGCGTGGCCGCTCAGCCTACACCCTGGGGTGGGGGGCAGTGGCTGGTTGAGCAGAGTGAGAAACACTGAGTCCCCTCTGAGCCAGCAAGGGGAGCTAAAGCAGGAAGTCAAGCCAGGAGATTTCTGGGCAAAGGCGCACCACGAATCTCAGAGCCGCTGCTTAGACTGACGCAGTGGCTTACAGGGCAGCAGATTTTTACTGCCCACGGACCAGGAGATTCACAGATGGAGGAGCTCCATGAGTTGCCAGTGCCACTGGTTGGAACAGAGCGGCTGCTCGGCCAACACCTGGGGCAGGGGACAGCGGCTCCTTGTGCAGAGTGAGCAAGACTGGGTCCCCTCTGGGCCAGCAAGGGGAGCTGAGGCAGGGAGTCAAGCCAAGAGATTCCCAGGCAAAGAGGGTGCCATGGGAAGCACGGCTGAACCCAGGATGGTCCAGCTCAGTGGGGGAGGGGCGTCCCCCACCGGGAAACACCCTGCAGTTCCCAGGGCAATTTGCCATAACCAAGGTAACCCATCACTACAGAGACTCCGTCACTACAGGGGCGGGCCAACATAGCGGAAGCAGTTCTAACTACACCCATATAAACAGGACTGCAGGGAAGTTCACATGGAAGCTGGGCGGAGCCCACAGCAGCTCAGCGAAGCCTCTGCAGGCTGAGTGTGACTAGGCTGCCACTTTGTGGGCAGGGAAAACGATAGCAAGACAGTGGGAAATCATAAAGCCCTAACTCCCTGGGACAGAACACCTGGGGGGAAGAAAAGGGGGTTTATGAGCTCAGCTGCTGCAGACTTAAAATTACCAAAACCAGAAAGACAGCAACTACAAAGTCGATAGGTGGATAAATCCACAAAGATGGGAAGAAACCAGCGCAAAAAAGATGAAAACACCCAAAATCAGAATACCTCTCCTTCTACAAGGGAGCGCAACTCCTCACCAGCAAGGGAACAAGACTGGATGGAGAATGAGTGTGATGAAATGACAGAATCAGCTTTCAGAAAATGGATAATAAGAAACTTCCGTGAGCTAAAAGAACATGATGTAACCCAATGCAAAGAAACCAAGAACCTTGAAAAAAGACTTGAGGAAATGCTAATGAGAATGGACAACTTACGGAGGAATATGAGTGAATTGATGGAGCTGAAAAACACAACACGAGAACTTCACGAAGCATGCACAAGTCTCAACAGCCGAATTGACCAAGCAGAAGAAAGGATATCAGAGGATGAAGATCAACTCAATGAAATAAAATGAGAAGGCAAGATCAGAGAAAACAGGGTAAAAAGGAATGAACAAAGTCAACAAGAATTATGGGACTATGTGAAAAGACCTAATCTACATTTGATAGGTGTACCTGAATGTGATGAAGAGAATGCATCCAAGCTGGAAAATACTCTTCAGGATATTATCCAGGAAAACTTCCCCAACATAGCAAGGCAGGCCAATATTCAAGTACAGGAAATACAGAGAACACCACAAAGATATTCCTCTAGAAGAGCAACCCCAAGGCACATAATCATCAGATTCACCAGGGTCAAAATGAAGGAGATAATACTAAGGGCAGCCAGAGAGAAAGGTCGGGTTATTCATAAAGGGAAGTCCATCAGACTCACAGCAGATCTCTCAGCAGAAACCCTACAGGCCAGAAGAGAGTAGGGGCCAATATTCAACATCCTTAAAGAAAAGAACTTTCAACCCAGAATTTCATATCCAGCCAAACTAAGCTTCATAAGTGAAGGAAAAATAAAATCCTTTGAGAACAAGCAAGTACTCAGAGATTTCATCACCACCAGACCAGCTTTACAAGAGCTCCTGAAGGAGGCACTACACATAGAAAAGAACAACCAGTACCAGCCACTCCAGAAACACACGAAATGGCAAAGAGCATCAACACAATGAAGAATCTGCATCAACCAATGGGCAAAACAGCCAGCTAGCATCAAAAAGGCAGGATCAAACTCACACATAACAATATTAACCCTAAATGTAAAAGGACTAAATGCCCCAATCAAAAGACACAGACTGGCAAATTGGATAAAAAGCCAAAACCCATCAGTGTGCTGTATCCAGGAAACCCGTCTCACATGCAAGGATACACAAAGGCTCAAAATAAAGGGATGGAGGAAGATTTACCAAGAAAATGGAGAGCAAAAAAAAAGCAGGAGTTGCAATTCTCATCTCTGATAAAATAGACTTTAAAGCAACAAAGATCAAAAGAGACAAAGAAGGACATTACATAATGGTAAAAGGATCAATGCAACAAGAAGACGTAACGATCCTAAATATATATGCACCTAATACAGGAGCACCCAGATACATAAGGCAAGTTCTTAAAGACTTACAAAGAGACCTAGACTCCCACACAATAATAGTGGGAGACTTCAACACACCATTGTCAATATTAGACAGATCAACGAGACAGAAAATTAACAAGTATATCCAGGATTTGAACTCAGACCTGGAACAAGCAAGCCTAATAGACATTTACAGAACTCTCCACCCCAAATCCACAGAATATATATTCTTCTCAGCACCACATCACACCTACTCTAAAATTGACCACATAGTTGGAAGTAAATCACTCCTCAGCAAATGCAAAAGAATGGAAACCATAACAAACAGTCTCTCAGACCACAGTGCAATCAAGTTAGAACTCAGAATTCAGAAGCCAACCCAGAACCGCACAGCCTCATGGAAAATGAACAACTTTCTCCTGAATGTTGACTGGATAAACAATGAAATGAAGGCAGAAATAAAGATGTTCTTCAAAACCAACGAGAACGAAGACACCACATACCAGAATCTCTGGGACACATTTAAAACAGTCTCTAGAGGAAAATATATAGCAATAAGTGCACACATGAGAAGAAAGGAGAGATCTAAAATTGACACCCTATCATCAAAATTGAAAGAGCTAGAGGAGCAAGATAAAAATACTCAAAACCTAGCAGAAGACAAGAAATAACTAAGATCAAAGCAGAATTGAAGGAGATAGTGACATGAAAAACCCTACAAAAAATCAATAAATCCAGGAGTTGGTTTTTTTGAAAAGATCAACAAAATAGACAGACCACTATCCAGACTAATAAAAAAGAAAAGAGAGAATAACCAAATAGATGCAATAAAAAATGATAAAGGGGATATCACCACAGATGCCACAGAAATTCAAACCATCATCAGAGATTATTACAAACAACTCTGTGCACATAAACTAGAAAACCTGGAAGAAATGGATAAATTCCTGGACAGTTGCCTCCTCCCAAGCCCAAACCAGGAAGAAGTCAAAACCCTGAATAGACCAATAACAAGGTCTGAAGTCGAGGCAGCAATTAAGAGCCTACCACCCAAAAAAAGCCCAGGTCCAGATGGGTTCACAGCTGAATTCTACCAGACATACAAAGAGGAACTGGTACCATTCCTACTGAAACTATTCCAAATAATCCAAAAAGAGGGAATCCTACCCAAATTATTTTATGAGCCCAACATCATCATAATAGCAAAACCTGGCAGAGACTCAACAACAAAAGAAAACTACAGGCCAATATCCATGATGAACATAGATGCCAAAATCTTCAATAAAATACTGGCAAGCTGATTGCAACAGCACAGCAAAAAGCTTATCCACCATGATCAAGTAGGATTCATCCCGGGGATGCAAGGCTGGTTCAATATACGCAAGTCTATAAATGTAATTCACCACATAAACAGAACCAAAGACAAAAACCACATGATTATCTCAATTGATGCAGAGAAGGCCTTCGACAAAATTCAGCAGCCCTTTATGCTACAAACTCTCAATAAACTAGGTATAGACGGGACGCATCTCAAAATAATAAAAGCTATTTATGACAAACCAACAGCCAATATCATATTGAATGGGCAAAAACTGGAAGCATTCCCTTTGAAATCAGGCACTAGACAAGGATGCCCTCTCTCACCACTCCGATTCAATATAGTACTGGAAGTTCTAGCCAGAGCAATCGGGCAAGAAAAAGAAATAAAGGGTATTCAATTAGGAAAGGAGGAAGGCAAATTGTCTCTATTTGCAGATGACATGATTGTATATCTAGAAGACCCCATCATCTCAGCCCAAAATCTCCTGAAACTGATAAGCAGCTTCAGCAAAGTCTCAGGATACAAAATTAATGTGCAAAAATCACAAGCATTCCTATACACCAACAACAGACTTAAAGAGAGCCAAATCAAGAATGAACTGCCATTCACAATTGCTACAAAGAGAATAAAATACCTAGGAATACAACTAACAAGGAACATAAAGGACCTCTTCAAGGAGAACTACAAACCACTGCTCAACGAAATAAGAGAAGACACAAACAGATGGAGAAACATTCCATGTTCATGGTTAGGAAGAATTAATATCGTGAAAATGGCCATACTGCCCAAAGTAATTTACAGATTCAACGCTATCCCCATCAAGCTACAAATGACCTTCTTCACAGAACTGGAAAAAGCCACCTTAAACTTCATATGGAACCAAAAGAGAGCCCGCATAGCCAAGTCAATTCTAAGCAAAAAGAACAAAGTGGGAGGCATCACACTACGGGACATCAAACTCTACTACAAGGCTACAGTAATCAAAACAACATGGTACTGGTACCAAAACAGAGATATAGACCAATGGAACAGAACAGAGGTGTCGGAGGTGACACGACATATCTACAACCATCCGATCTTTGACCAACCTGACAAAAACAAGCAATGGGGAAAGGATTCCCTGTTCAATAAGTGGTGTTGGGAAAACTGGCTAGCCATATGCAGAAAGCAGAAACTCGACCCCTTCCTGACACCTTACACTAAAATTGACTCCAGATGGATTAAAGACTTAAACATAAGACCTAACCCCATAAAAACCCTAGAAGGAAACCTAGGCAAAACCATTCAGGACATAGGCGTAGGCAAGGACTTTATGACCAAAACACCAAAAGCATTGGCAACAAAAGCCAAAATAGACAAATGGGACCTAATCAAACTCCACAGCTTCTGCACAGCAAAAGAAACAGTCAATAGAGTGAATCGGCAACCAACAGAATGGGAAAAAATTTTTGCAGCCTACCCATCTGACAAGGGACTGATATCCAGAATTTACAATGAGCTAAAACAGATTTACAAGAAAAAAACAAACAAGCCCATTCAAAAATGGGTGAAGGATATGAACAGATACTTTACAAAAGAAGACATACATGAGGCCAACAAGCATATAAAAAAATGCTCATCATCACTGGTCATTAGAGAAATGCAAATCAAAACTACATTGAGATACCATCTCACGCCAGTTAGAATGGCGATCATTAAAAAATCTGGAGAAATAGGAACACTTTTACACTGTTGGTGGGAGTGTAAATTAGTTCAACCATTGTGGAAGACAGTGTGGCGATTCCTCAAGGACCTAGAAATAGAAATTCCATTTGACCCAGCAATCCCATTACTGGGCATATATCCAAAGGATTACAAATCGTTCTACTATAAGGACACATGCACACGAATGTTCATTGCAGCACAGTTTACAATAGCAAAGACCTGGAACCAACCCAAATGCCCATCGATGATAGACTGGACAGGAAAAATGTAGCACATATACACCATGGAATATCATGCAACCATCCAAAACGATGAGTTTGCATCCTTTGTAGGGACATGGATGAACCTGGAAACCATCATTCTCAGCAAACTGACACAAGAACACAAAATCAAACACCGCATGTTCTCACTCATAGGAGGGTGTTGAACAATGAGAACACATGGACACAGAGGGGAGCAGTATACACTGGGGTCTGTTGGGGGGAGTGGGGGGGACAGCGGGGGGCGGTGGGGAGTCGGTGAGGGATAGCATGGGGAGAAATGCCAGATATAGGTGAAGGGGAGGAAGGCAGCAAATCACACTGCCACATATGCACCTATGCAACAACCTTGCATGTTTTTCACATATACCCCAAAACCTAAAATGCAATTAAAAAAAAAAGAAAAAGAAAAAAAAAATTATACTCCTATGAAAAAAATTTGAAGCATATTTGTTTCTGTCTACCTGATTTCTCCAGAATTTGGAAACTATTTGTGAGCATTCTTAACTGATGGCCATATAGTTATTTGCGTAAGTGCAATAAGAATCTTTTCATTTGTAAATGAAATAGGACACAATTTGAGAAACTGGTTATTTTAACAAGGCTTTGACTGGAATGGTGTACTTTCCTGTAAGGAATCAAACTTGACTTACAGAGCCAATAAAATTGCCTTTGGAAAAAAATAAAAATAAAAAATAATAAAATAATAAACGTCATAGTGTTATCACCTGCTTGAAGCACTGATATCAGAGCAAGCCTACCAGTACGAGTGGTGCAGGCTGCATTTTTGTTTTTTGAGACTGCACTTCAGCCTCACTCTGTCACCCAGGCTGGAGTACAGTGGAGTGATCACAGCTCATTGCAGCCTTGACCTCCTTAGTGCAAGCAATCCTCCCACTTCAGCTTCCTGGGTAGATGAGACTACAGGCCTGTGCCACCATACCTGGCTAATTTTTTGTATTTTTTTCTTTTTTTTTTTTTTTTTTTTGTAGAAATGGGGTTTCACCATGCTGCCTTGGCTGGTCTCAAACTCCGGGTTGCAAGTGATTCACTTGTCTCGGCCTCCCAAAGTGCTGTGATTACAGATGTGAGCCACCGCACCCAGCCAGGCTGCGTTTCATGTGGCATGTGTGTGCTGCCCACAAGAGTCATTCCATGGCTACCTCATTCTGCATCTTCATGTCTTGTGGTCAAGCTGGCCTTTGCCCTACTTCCAAATTTTCTCTCTGCTTCTGCCTGATCTCCTTTTAGGAACTTTAGATTACCTGCCTTTTCTTTTGGGCTTGATGCTATCTTCTTTTGGCCTCAACACACTCAGATAACCTGAGACAACTCTGCTTAGGCAGCACGACTTCATGTCAGGACTTCACGGTTTTGGCCTACAGGCTCTTGCATTAGACTGTCGTCCACTTCTCAGAAAGTGATTTAGCAGCAACTATGCTGAGAGTTAGGCGATTGTGTTTGGAAGATATTTCAAATATTTAAATGAGTATAATCGTTATACTCCATCCAATAGGTCATTGTTTAAAAAGAAGTTTGTGTCTCTTCATCTTTGCTGTACACTAGAGTCACTGGAGAGCTCTTAAAAATATCTCCTATTTCAAGTAATTCTGAATTAATTGCTTGGGCTTTTTATATGAAGCCTGAGAATTGCAGGTTTATCCCATCAGTTGGAGCACATTTTGCATGCAATTCATCCTGGTTGGTCCCATGAAGAATTCATCTCCTTAGAGACTGTAGACTCTGTTTTGAGAAGGTAGATAATTGGTAACTCCTGCTTTTAAAACTTTTTCTTTTTCTTTTTCTCCATTGTAGAACACAGCACTGTGGGGCCCCAAATAAATAAAAAACTTATTCAAAGATGTCAGATAATTTTAAGGTATTTTGAAACAAAAATCCTTATCCTACCTTGAGTATTCTTGAGTCTCACTTCCATGTGGAAGTGAAATGAGCCTTCACCTAAGTGAGAAAAAAAAGAATACCCATCACTTCTGGAGGGGTTCCTGTGTAATTAGCATTGCACTGAAAAATTTTGACATATATTACTTAAAATCCTAGACAGAGCCATGCAAGGTCGGTAGTATTATTGCCTCTGTTTTGCAGCTGAGAAAATCAAGGCCCAAAATAATTAAGCAAGATCACACAGGTAAATTGTTAGATTTGGGCTACAAACTGATATCCATAAATTCAAAGCTCTGGACCTTTTTATTACATCATGCAATATAAACTCAGGGCAACTCAGGACAAGTTGGAGTCAAGACTTTACCCCCTATAAATATAAGTTCTGACTTCTAGATATCTGGAGCAAGATGTGCATGGATTCCTGTTACTCAGCAGTGCCCTCAGGGCCATTTCAGGGTCTCTAACTGGCATCCAAGCACTCATCAGGAAGATTGTCTAATGGATGTATTATCTTTCTGGGCCTCTAACCTTCCTAAGCTCTGTTATACTAAGGCAAATCCTCACAGGGATGTCTCTGACCACACTATCTTAGATATAACTCCTAAAAAGTCTCCATACAAATAAATATTACTGGTATACCCTCCACTTCTATTGAGAGTCAGACCCCTGGCCCAGATGAAATGATTGCTCAGGGTAGGCATGGGAATGACTTTTGAAGGTGGCCATGACACTAACTTGAGGAGGAATATTAAGAAGAACCAGTGGCTGAGACCCCAATGGTCACTTCAGACTTTGTATGGAAGAGTGAGGGGCTTAGGAAGATGATTCGTGTAGAGGGCTGGAGGCTGGAGAGCTATCTTGGACAGTGCTTGCATACTCAGCACACCATTTTCACCTCCATCATGTATTTATTTGGAGTCAGAAGGAGATTGTAGTCAGTGACGGCATCAAGATGTTTGAGTTGAAAGGGAAGTTATTTTGATGATAAGTATCTGAACAAAGGTTCTGCAATTTTTGCGAACACACATTTGGAGATATTTTCCATGGTGTTTGTAAGTCTCCTGTGACAGGTCCCATGTAATAAAGTTCTCTTTTAGCTCGTATTCTCCGGCTAACCAGGACAGTCACTGCTCATCCACTTTCAGCTTCTCAGATGTTAACTTTTCTCCTCTGCTCATACTTCTCCAGTTTTCTTTGTCTTTAGGGGATTATGTCCTTTGAAAAGCTGCTCTTAGTGGGTCTGGGAGGAAGTTGAGACAATGCCACATTTCTCCATAGGGGTTTGGGCATCTTTTGTGGTCCTCTTCTATATCTGGATATTTGTGTATTTTTCTTCCTCAGCAGAAATGCCCATCTTATGGGCCTGCTGGTAGGGAGTGTTCCTGACTTCAGGGTAGATTTCGCTGGATTTGTTACCTGGAGTGGCTGGAAGAGAACATGTTCTGAGGGGTGAGTGTGCATTGTAGGAAAAGAAGCATTCAAATCCCATCAGGCATGGGGAGCAAAAAAGCTTAGACAGGAGGCACTGAAAAGGCTCAGGGACAGGTCAGGAGCAAATGCTGGAGGAGAGATGAGGCTGAAGGGCTCAAGAGCCAGAAGCCCATAGCCAAATCGGGGACCTCAGAAACTCACTCATATATATACATGTACATTTTTTGAGATGGAGTCTCACTCTGTCACCCAGGCTGGAGTGCAGTGGTGCTATCTTGGCTCACTGCAACCTCTGCCTCCCAGGTTCAAGCAATTCTTGTGCCTCAGCCTCCCTCAGAAATTTCTGCTTTTGGGGTGGGATACCAGAAGGTAAATCAAGAAGAAAGAAAATTTTGGGACAAATTTCCATGACATAATTACTTTGAGATGACTGGGGCTGTGTGTTGGGAGCACAGGGTCAATGCAGCAGTCAAAGGGCAGTGGGAAGCTCAGCTGTTAAGACTTTGATGCACTGTAGACCACCCTTGGCATCCGTCACTCTAGCTAAGCCCATGTCTTCGTCATGGCCTTTGCTCTTGCTGTGCTCTGCCTGGGGAAGAATGCTCTTTGGCTAGACATCCTCATGGCTCACTCCTTCAGTGTCTTCAAATCTCTGTTAAATATCACCCTAACATAGGGGCCTTCCCTGGTCTCTAGAGGACAAAGTGGCACATTTTCCCACCTGCTTACCCTGCTCATCCTTCTTTATAGCACCCCTCACTGCCTGCTCTATTATTTATCTATCGTTCAGCTTTCTCTCTAGAATGGAAGGTCCATAAGAACAAGAACTTGTCTGCTCATTGAGGTGTCCCCAGACTCTAGAAAATGGCCCATAAAAAGGCTTAATCAACAATTTTTGAATGAAAAGTGGAGGAAAAAAGATAGAAGAAAGCAAACTCATGAAGAAGAATGCTGGGTGGGGTGGGAGAAAAAGAGGGCAATGGATCCAGGCCTTGCAGGGATTCACTGTCCAAGCACGAAGTCCAAGGAAAGCCACATGGGCTCCTTCAATCAGGCAAGCTGGAGCTGCTGGAATCCTCTGTAACCTGGGAGCCAGTGCATGCAAAGGTCCAGCTGGGTTTCAGGACAGGAGGAGGCTAAGGAACACCACCTTCAGAGCCACGGGGTCACTTCAGTCCTCCCTATTTATTTCCAACCTGCTGAGAGTGTCATGCACATTTCCTCTTCTCACTTGCCTCTTCACATCCCTAGCTGCCGCAGGAATTTATGGCTTAATTAAAGTGGGAAGCAGGGTTTATATATGTTTATATAAAATTATATTTTCCTCCATGTAGGAATCACCTCTTTGTTGGAATAAAACTCCAATGTTAAAATTCTTAGGAGCCCAGGAGTTCAAGACTAGCCTGGGAAAGATTGTAATCCCAACTCTACAAAAAATAAAAAAGTTAGCTAGGAGTGGTGGTGCATACCTGTGGTCCCAGCTACTTGGGAGGCTGAGGCAGGAGGGTCACTTGAGCTCAGGAGATCGAGGCTGCAGTGAGCCATGATCATGCCACTGCACTCCAGCCTGGGTGACAGAGTGAGACCTTGTTTAAAAAGAAAGAAAGAAAAGTAACACCTAGAGATAAAGCTAGTTCATGCTCCTTGTTTTCTATGGGAGGATACTGAGGTCCAGGGTCACACAACTCATAGATGGCCAGCCTATGGAAACCCTGTAAGAGGCAGAGTTTGAGGAAAAGGCAGGCACTTGTGAGAACCCCACTGGTGGGCAGGAGCTAAGCCTCTGCAGGTGGGGAAGGGAATTAACCCCAGGACACAGGCTCCAGTCTGGAGGCTCCAGTCTGGAGGCTCCAGATGGTCTGGAGACACCAGTTAGAACTAAAAGAGGAGGCCATCCTCTGCCTGGATGTGTGAGTGCAACAGAGGAAGAAGAGTTGGTGAAGCAGCCCAGAAAGACATGAAGAGATGGGAGAGAATGAAGGCAGAGGGTGCCAGAGATGGCAAATCAAGGGAGAGAGTTAATTGAAAAGAGGAGGCGGCCGCGGTTAAGGGTGCACAGTGATTCAAAGTTCGAGTTGGTTATGGGCTGAGGAAATGGCTTTCTGTTTCACTGCTGTGTGAGGCAACCAGGGTGCAAAGAATGGAGGGCAGGAGGGAGACGGGAACATGGAGGAGTGAACATAGACAGAACCTTCCGGATGTTGGCTGAAGATGAAAGAAGAGGGAGGAGGGGTTCTGGAGGGAGAAATAAATTAAAGAGTATTTCTTTATATGGGGAGATATGGGAGTCTGGGGTTTTATTTTTGGCTTGTGAGAATGAGCTAATCTTGTATAAAGGGATTAAAGATTTTTTTTAAAAAAAGATTTATATCTGAGCCTTAGGTCTTTTATCTTTAAAACAAGGATAAAAATCTATGTGGTTGGCTTATGAGGATTAAAATGTGAAAACATATGAATGATATAGTCCAGTGCCTGGTATATTATAAATACATAATACATGGTACCTATTTTAAATATTTTATTATTACAAACTTGTGTAGTACTCATCTCGAGGACTAGGAAAGTTATTGAAAGTATTTTAAATCTTAGTATCTTATATTTATTATTTATGGGGCATAGTAGATTAAGAAACACTTCACGTATTTTGAAAGATTAGGTTGGAAACATGCCCTTTATCTCTTATGTACATGTGGACATTCCACATTTTTAATGTTATTATGTGAGCCAAATTCCCTCCTCATGGGTGTTAGTGGGAGTTGACATTTTGGGAGAGAGGATTTGGTTTTAAATTTATGACTCACATCTGCAAAAGGAGTAAGGGTGAGTAAGAACAGGAAACTCTCTGATAAGCAGTTTTACTACGTTTTCATTTTGATCTGAAACTCTGTAATCCAAGATTGAGGTAAATTTTCATATTTTTTAAGAATACTTTTTTATAGGCTGGAATGATCTTGTATAAGCAAAGACAAATCATAGATGTTAGAGAGACATTTGCCTTGGAGGAGTCCATTTCTGTGCTGTTTGGTGCAAATTCCATAAAAAAGAGCCAAGGGGTGCTGGTGGCTGTCAGGAAACCAAGGGATGAAATCTTTTTCTTTTTCAAAGAAGACACCTGTGATGCCTGCTAGTGAGCATGGGCGAACAGAGCGGAAAGGAATTCGTTACAGTCCTAAAGAGGGATAAATGCATCTGGTGGCAGATTATCTGTAAGAAACAGCCCCGCTCAGTCCTAAACCATGACTCAAAAGCATGTTGATTTCAGTGTGAGAAACAGATGTGTAAAGGTGACTTCTCATGAGGAAATATAAAGCAACACACCTAGGTCTTAAAATCATGATGCTGAGTGCAACTATAAGAAAACAATAGGCTCACTGATATAATGTCATTATGTAATTTAATGCCACATTTGCATACAAAACAGCCTTGCCTATTTCTACAGAGATAGTTTTTGTTTTGTTTTGTTTTGTTTTGTTTTTAGACAAGATCTCACTCTGTTGCTCAGCCTGGAGTGCAGGGCGACATCTCAGCTCACTGCAGTCTTGACCTCCCAGGCCCAAGTGATCCTCCCACCTAGCCTCCTAAGTAGCTGGGGCTATGGGCACAGGCCACCATACCCAGCTAATTTTTTTTTGTTTTCTATTTTTAGTAAAGATGATATCTTACTATGTTGCCCAGGCTGGTCTCAAACTCCTGGGCTCAAGTGATCTGCCCACCTCCGTCTTCCAAAGTGCTGGGATTACAGGCATGAGCCACCATGCCTGGCCAAGATATAATGTTTAAGGACACATATGAAACATACCAGAGAGGTTGCTGATGGGATAGGGAGGACGAGTGCAAGCATCATGGACAAGAGGGAAAAAGCAAAATGAGAGAGCAGCTTTGCCCAGATGGACAATGAAAATGTGCTATGAGTTAAAGAGTATGATTTTTAAAAGGAGGGGAATCTTTTAGTCATTGGTCTTCTCTTTGTTGTGGTTTAATGAATCTGCTGCAAAGGCAAATAACTTTCAGGCAGACTTGCCATCCTAGCGGTAACATCAGCTTCAAGGACTTCTCTAGCAGCGTGGGGTGGCTGCCTGAGGGTGACACAGAGGAGCTGTGTTTTCAGCCAAATATCAGAACCAGGGCCACTGCCTGCCACTGACCCCCAGCGGGCACCCCCACTTTGTGTTTATCCCTGGTGGCTATGCTTGCCCACCTGGGTGGGAACCCTGAGGATGACTCCAAACTTTTCCAGGGGCTGCATCCCAGAGTATTTTTACAATTTATGTGTAGACTTTGTCCTGGTGAAAAAGTTGTTTTATGAAGACAAAACAAGAAAGCGGGGCACCTACCTTATGGCAGTTCTTACATTGAGAGTGTTAACCGCCCACCCCCACCAAACCTGTGACAAATAGAGCCAGTGAAGGCCTAGCAAAAAAAAGGATTCTCAGACTTGTATGCCTGATAACAAAAATTATCACAGACGACTGCAAAAAATAATCTTGCACAAAGCACGTTGCAACTTTACACACAAAAATGCTTCTGAAGGATATTTGCCCAATAACTGCCTGTCCAACCTGGGACTGGTATCACCCTTGTTATTGATCTTTGTAGCCAAGGATAATCATTTCAAAATGATCACATAATCTTCCTCGTTGTTTTCCTTTGTCTTCCTTTACCTCTGTGAATATGCACATTGTTTACTCTGCCATGCCTCTTTCCGTGGCAAGGCTGCTTCCAAACAAATTATCTTTTTATTGTGGAGAGTCTCTCTGTTTGTTATTTAGATTGATAAGAGAAATGTGGACATATGAGAACACAGGTTTAAAAGCCTTACATAGTTTACAGTTAAACCTTTTTCACCCTTAGATGCTTACTTCCACTACAACTTGCAGGTGGGCCTAGAAAAGTTCTCGGAGTAAGTTTGAGCTTTGATCTTGTCCGGTTCATCTAGCAGAGATTCTCAAAATGTGGTCCCTAGACCCTGGACCGCAGCATCAGCATCACCTGGTGGTTGTTAGAAATGCAAATCATCGGGCCTCATTTCAGACCCCGAGCCAGCCAGAAACTCCAGGGGCGGGGCAGACCTTTGTAGTTGAACAAGCCATCCAAGTGGTTTTGATGAGCTAACGTTCTGGAACCACTAATCTAGCCCCATTTAAAAAACTTGTAAGGCCCCTTAGCTTGTAAGCTGCCAGCATTTTTTTCCCCTGGAGACAAGATCTTGCTCTGTTGACCAGACTGTGACCTCCCGGGTTCAAGCTATCCCCCACCTCAGCCTCCTGAGTAGCTGAGGAATACAGGCATGCACCACCACCATGCCCAACTACTTTTTGTATTTTTTTGTAGAGACAGGGTTTTAGCACAGTCTAGTCTCAAACTCCTGGGCTCAAGCAATCTGCCCACCTTGGCCTCACAAGGTGCTGGGATTACAGGCATGAGCCACTGGGCCTGGCCCTATCAGCTTTTATAAGTTGAGGAGTTTTTAAAAAATACCTAGGCACAGGGCAAACCCCAGACACTTAAATCAGATTCTCTGGGAGGTGAAGCCCAGGGATTGGTATTGTTAAAGTCTCTCCAGATGGTTCTAATGTGCTGACAAATTAGAGAACAGCTGAGTTAGACTGGAGCTTTTCAAACGTTAATGTGCACGTGAATTACCTGGACCTTGTTAAAATGTAGATTCAGTTTGCATAGGCCTGGGGTTGGGCCTGAGCTTCTGCATCTTTAGAAAGTTTCTAGGAGATGCTGCTGCGTCTGGGCTGCTGAGCACACTTGGAGGTAAGAGGTTCTGTAGAGCAGAGGAAAGAGTATTAACCTTTAACTTGAAGGCTGGTAGTCCTGACTTCCCAGCCAAGGATTGCCTTTACCTGGCTGGCACCTTGCTTGGACTCCTACTTCAATTCTTTGGGCCCAAGGTTTGTTCTACCTCATGGGAATGTCAAGAAAATTGAGTGAATAATGCAGAATTATTTCTCAAAGTGTGTGCAGATGTTCCATGAATTTGGAGATTATGTGGATGCACATTACTAAATTCTAATAGTTGTGAATATGTTGTTATGAATACTTAGAACAAGTAATATTGGCATTTGATATATAGTAGTAATAAATCTTCCTTTTAAAGCATGAATTTAAGTTTAGAAAATGGGGCTATTTAAAAATATGTGAAATAAATAATAGTAGAGGTAGTTGGCAGAGCAAAATTATGAAGGCAGGATGAAAATGAGTAAAGTTTGGGAAATGCTGAGAAAGCAGATGCCCAAGGGCTATGAAAGCTTAAAATAATAGGTAGCCTGGATTTTGATTGGCTGAATGAGACGATGTGTTCCATTATTTATGGGGCTGGCATTTGGCAACAGGCACTGGGTGGCTTGGATCACTATTTATTCAAAAATGTTTGAGAACCTACTTTGCATACTCTTTTAGTGACTTGTGAAAGGGATGAGGGGTGGGCAGGACAAAACCAAATTATTTATGCCCACAAGAAATTTGCAGGAAGATAAAAGTCGTGAAATAACTCTGTGCTTCTAATTTAATATTTTTCTATAGATTATGAAAGTTTTGCTCACTAACAGCTAGGAAAGCTCTCCTAGCACAATCATTCATGCACAAATCAAAATCAAGAGGGGCCAGAAGGCTCCATTCTGACCGATTCTAATGGAGAAGCTAAATTTACTGGACATGGGGAAAGTTGCCAGGCTCTAATGGCTGTGCTTTCTTTTCTTTTCTTTTCTTTTTTGAGACAGTTTCGCTCTTGTTTCCCAAGCTGGAGGGCAATGGCCTGATCTTGGCTCACCGCAACCTCTTCCTCCTGGGTTCAAAAGCCATTCTCCTGAGTAGCTGGGATTACAGGCATGCCCCATCATGCCCAGCTGATTTTGTATTTTTAGTAGAGACAGGGTTTCTCCATGTTGGTCAGGCTGATCTTGACCTTCTGATCTCGGATGATCTGCCCGCTTCAGCCTCCCAAAGTGCTGGGGTTACAGGTGTGAGCCACAACGTCTGGCCCTGTGCTCATTTCTTGAACTAGATAAATGGTCTTGGTATAACATGATACCAAAATGTGTTGTCGTAGCCCATAAGGACAATTCAATCAGCCTGAGAAAGAAGTCAGTGACTCCGACTGAATTTAAGAATGTTCTGTGATTCATAAAGAAGGACGTAGGAGTGTGGCACAATTCAACCACAATTTGTGCCCTGTACCTCTGCCTTGACATGAGTGGGATTTCTCAGCTGGTCATTTTCCTTCTTATCTAAGACATTGCGAACAAATGACTTGACCTCCTCTGGGCTTCAGTATTCCCACTCATCAAATTATAGGATTGGGCAGTTGCTAGGCTCTCTTTAGGCATCACATTTTTGTTTCTGTGATTTTAAATTTGGGAAGGGGTGTTTAAGGGAGAATACATAGCGGAGGCAGAAAGGCTTATTAAAAGTGTAGTTAGACACTGAATTTTTAAGAATTGCATTTGGTAATAATACCTTTACCTAATCAGGACTGATACTCTTACCTGATGATAGCACCCAGAGGAATGGCTGCATTAAAAAATAAAAATGAAATAAAACAAGACTATATTTGAATTTAGCAATAATGCTGATTCCTGTTCTTGATTTGAGGAGGTTACAGCTGTTGTTAATGCTTGAATTGGGTCTGTCCAGGCAAAATGGAGACAAGAACTCACGTCTGATGAATTTAAACAATGTAGACAATAAAAAGCGTTGCTTAAACTGCCCCTCTTTTACCAACACATGTTTACAAATGAATTTTTTTATTTTTTACTTTTTCAGATGAAGTCTTGCTCTGTCACCTGGGCTGGGGTGCAGTGGTGCGATCTCAGCTCACTGCAACCTTTGTCTCCCAGGTTCAAGTGATTCTCCTGCCTCAGCCTCCTGAGTAGCTGGGACTACACATGTGCAACACCACGCCCAGCTAATTTTTGTATTTTTAGTAGAGATGAGGTTTTGCCATGTTGGCCAGGCTGGGCTCGAACTCCTGACCCCAGGTGATCTGCCTATCTCAGGCTCCCAAAGTGCTCGGATTACAGGTGTGAACCACCACGCCTGCCCTAAACATTTCCATTTTTAATTGTAGGGTCTGGGGAATTAAAATGCATTCATAATTTCTTGCATCTCTCTGCTCAGGCTTGCATGAGTGCAGAGGCATGGGGAAGACTTCCTGACGCAAGCATCCCCCCTCTTGTCACTTGCCATCTGGAGAGAGACGGCTGAGATTTATCTCGCTTTAACCAGGAAGGACCCAACAGGAGGATAGAGAGGTCCATGTGGAAATAAAATGGGCAGAGTGAATTTGTGTATGATCCCTACGGAGAAAGTGTCTTTGTGTTGTATTTCTTTTTGCCCTGGAGACACTGAAAGCAAGGTAGTTACAAACCAAAAAAGGATGTTTCTAAAGTGTGATTTTGTTTGTGTTTGGGCCTTGATTAAAAAGAAAAAAAACTGCTTAATTTACATAAACCAGGTGTAATGCAGGATCCCCTGGGCTATCTTTTCGGGTATCAGGAACCTCTGATGAAAATCACTGCCTCAACTAGGAGTCATTTCCTATTGTTTAGCAGAGCCTGATATTAACATTCCTTCCCACTATTTGCTGGAATCTGCGTTCCCTTCAAGCGATGACATACTAGGCGCACTGCCACCGTCATCCTCACCTCTCCCTGGAGACAGAGGAGGAGAGAGGAGCCTGCTGAGCCAGGCCTGAGATTGCTTTTCTTGCCTCAGTCCGGCTCCACTGCATTTTTCAGCTCTTCCTGTAGGTGGTGCTGTTTGACCATTTTCCTCATGTGAGCCTTCGCTCGGGAATATAAATGCATTCGGAGGTTGGTCTGATATAAAAAATATAGATATTCCTTTTGATTAGTAGAATCGGCTTTTTTCTCCACACAATACTCTTCCCACTGAAACACATGGAGACAACTCTGACTCCAGGTTTGCAACCCTGAGATTTCTCTCAGATGCAATAAAAAATACCAAATAAAGCATTTTGAGTCTCACATTGGTGCCTAGTGCATCACGTTTGTCTGCTGAAACATAAAAGGGAAACTGGCAGGTTTGAAGATGCCCAGCAGCGTGACAGCTGCCGATGTAAATGGACGGTGTAGAGAGAGCAGAGGCGGGAGGGGACTACAGACCTCGGAATATGAGCTGATCGTTTATACATAAAAACAAGTCAAAAAAGGGAGCCCAGGATGGTGAAGAAAAAAAGGAGAAGTGAAGATTTGCCTTGCAGTTAATCAGGAGAGTCTATAAGCGCTGATCACATGTGTGAAAGTCTTAAGTTCTTTCTTTAAAAAATGTGAAAGTTTGCATGTATGTATGTATAGCTCCGTGTATTACTATTATTATCGCAATCGGCAAATGAATTTACCTCCTGTATCTCATGGGTTCCTTCTCACTCACTTCTGGCAACCTTTTTTACTTTCTCCTTCGTCCCAGAACACCAAAGAACAGATGCACTTCCTTACCCTGGCTCTGGGGGACTTTATGCAATGTAAACAGTGCATCTCTAATGTGGCTCACCGCTTAGAGAAAATGTGTTCCATTTTAAAACTAGGACTCCTTTATATTTTGCAGTGCTTATTTGAATAAGAGACTGGAAAATGGGCTGGTGACTATTATTTTTCATGGAGGAGTGAGCTTAATGGCTGAATGTAATCGATAAACTTGTTTTTCCTCTGATGCCATCAGCCAAGGTCTTATGACAATAGTGAGAGGATGACACTGGGCTGGGACCCCCTCCATGACGTACTTGGACCACTTTTCCCCACCCCCAGAATGCACATGCAATAGCTTTGGTCTGGGGCATTCTGTCAAGTGAGTGCTGGTTGGCTTGGTTTCCTTATGCCACACTTGGTGAAAGGAATTAGACTTTTAAATCAGGAAATTCAGCGAAATGAGTTAGATTTTTACACAAGAGCAGTGGAGGACTTCCAGCTGGTTGGGGGGATGATATGGAAATGTCTTGCTAAATCAGGGTCTAGTGGAATGTTGCTCTCCTGGCAGGCTCCTCCTCACAGGGAGCGATCTGTGGTTTGCTTACAGAACAGAGCAAGCAGGAGGCATAGCCTGGTCTTGCTTGTGGGAAGACCCAGTGGTTCAGATGTTTGTCATTAGGAATGGGGTGTGGGCTTTTTTAAGTTAAACTGAAGCAACAGTTCTAGTAGGAAGAGCCTCCCAGATCCATGTCCTCTGTTTCTGGATACTCTCCCTTTGAAAAGCCAGCTTTCAGCAAAAAGCATTGCTAATGGTGAAATTGCACAATTGAACCCCTATGGGAGCAATGGGAAAGATGGAGAAAGAGGTGGTTATATCATGTACTTCAACATTTTATTTAGAGGCTGTTGACATTAGAATAACAAGCCAAGACAAACAAAAATACTCATTTTGAATGAAAATACTGTCTTTTCATATTATTATAGATAGCTGAGTCCTAAGACTTATACGGAAACACATTTTTCTAAAGAGTGACTGATTTTTCTGGTTGTGCAAGTAATATCCGAATGATTATACAATTTTTTTGGCCCAGGAACAAACATTGTATTGCATATTGAGCTAGTCACTTCTCTTTTCTAAGGTAAGCGCTTGCCTCTGCTTTCCCTTCATCTTGTCGTTTCTGTTTGTTGGGTATAGGTTTCCTGTTTGTTCTTTCTATTGGCTCTAATGTAACATGAATGAAGCTCTTAATATCCTTTCAGACATAAACACAACTTAGCTCATTGTTTCTTAGTTCATATACCGGTTTTCTTGCCTCTGAGACTTTCAAGTCAGACAGCTTGATGTTGTTGTATTCAAGGCTCCATCTGTATTTAAGGATTTTTGCATCTATGTTGATAAAGGATATTAGTCTATAATTTTCCTTTCTTGTAGTATTCTTGTCTGGCTTTGGAATCAGGGTAATGCTGGCCTCGTAAAATGAGTATGGAAGTATTCCCTCCACTTTAACTTTTTGGAAGAGTTTGAGAGGACTGAAATGAGTTCTTGAAATGTTTGGTAGAATTAATCTGGGAAGCCATCTGGTTCTGGGTTTTTCATTGATAGGAGACATTTTCTTACTGATTCAATCTCCTTGCTTGCCATTAATCTGTTCAGATTTTTAAATGTTCTCATGCATCAGTCTTGGTAGGTTTTATGTGTCTAGGAATTTATTTCTTCTAGATGATCCAATTGGCCAGTGTGTAATTATACTTAGCAGTTTCTTATGATCCTTCATATATCTGTGATATTGGCTATGATGTTTCATCTTTCATTTCTGATTTTATGCTATATTGAAAAGGCAAGACATTGCAGGGAGCTGCTGCTGCTCAGGACTTGGGATACAAACTGGCAGATGTTAAGGTAGGTGATTCTGGTTAACTCAGAAACTCCAAAGTCCTGAGTGGAAGAATTAACTGCCCGCACTCTCCGGGTAATGGATATCGTTGGTTGAAAAAAGAGCCAGCTCAGAATGTTGGATGAAGGGATCAAATCAATATTCGTTATTGTGTTGAAAACAAGTCAGGTTGGCTGTGGTCTTTTGAAAGGAGGTCAGTGGCTGAATCTGGCAGAACAAAGTTAGGGCAGGCTCGAGGGAGAATCCTGAGACAGGTATTCTTTGTTCCATCCAACCTTGCCTTTCAGTTTCTTCTCCCCACGACTCCAGGGTGGCCCTGCACAGCCACAGGGCCCCTCTCCTTCAGCACTTTGCCTTACAAAGAGGAGAGAACAAGTTCTCCAATGTTAGCATGCATTTAGTCTTCCAAGATTTCTATTTGAGGAGAGCTCTAGGAAAAGAGCAGATTACTCTAAATCCCCAGGTAAAAATCTGAAATGGTGGAATTTCATTTTCTGTATTATCTTAATGCTATTGGATTTTATAATCTTGTCACAATATGTTGGCTCATAATAATGATAAATCATCATTTGTTATATCTTTTTGAAGCAGAAGACTATTAAAACTTTTCATATAATCCTGTTACAGAAAAAAAGTATCTGCTTGTTATTATAGTCACATATTATTTTCCAAAAACTTGTAAGTAAAGTGTCATGAAAAATACAGAATAACATATGAATTTGGGAATTCCCAAGAATTCTCAGAAATTCCATTTCCTTGATCCCAAATCCCAATGATTAATACCTGCCAGGAGTCAGCAAACAGTGTAATGAAGGAGCGTCCTATGTTGGATACCTGGTAGATTAGTGAAGAGATGTTATTGCTGAGCTCAGTGTTACTCTCAAGAATGATGCCACCAGGGAAGTCACATTTGTTGAGGGGAACACAGATACACCAAGAGTTTTGCTGCTGTCTGTTGGATAAGAACCACCTGGTTGATTTCACCTCCAAGTCAAAGTTAGAAAAATCAATCCAATGATAAATGGAAAGTGACCACTGTGCTGGGAAAGAACTACTTTTTGGCTTCAGAGGAAATTCGAGGAACAGTGCAACGTGAAACATAAAAACAATGAAGAGGTTCATGAATTTCCCTCTGAAGCTGATAGTCCTATTTTAGCAGATGGAACTCCTACCATTGGCACAACTCTTGGGTTAAAACAGTGTGTCCAGAAAACTCTATGTTAAAATGCAATGTGTTGGGGTTATTGTTTCTCTATTTACTTGAGTTAATTTTCAAATTAGTGTACTCTCGCTTAGCTGTGCTCTGAGGGAATGAACAGAAGACGGGTAAAATCTGATGGAGAACAGTGGTCAGGCAGGGCCCCTAGAATCCCTGGGGATGATGGTTCCTGATAAATGGAGGAGGAGGACCTGAGCTAGGCTTGAGCTGGGCTGGAGGAACATGAGGATGGTACAATCCCCAAAACTGAGAGGTCCTGATAACACATTATTTCACTCTCAGTCATGCAAATTCATTGTTTTTATGGATAAAATAGCTTTAAAATTTTTATATTGGAATGTTAAAATATTTATATAGAGATTATTGGAGATTCCTCTCCTAAAGCCAAAACATAAAAACTACCAAAAAAAATTCCATGTAGGTTAAGATTGCAAATGCCTGATGGAATGTAATTTAAACTAAACATGGAAAATACATTTCCTCTGTAATAAACATCTAAATTGTATTCTTTTTAGGAGGATTCAGAGACAAAATTCAACTATTTAAAAAAGAATAGAGATGCCTTTAGAAAATAAACTTTTCTTTTGCTGTATTATAAAATAAAGAGCTTTGATGAGAATATTTCTAAAGTTTTTAATAATTGATTACATTGATGTTTCTAAGTACCGTGGGGAACACCTGGAAATTAAATCTTCATCTTTGGCAGATCAGAGGCCTATTATTTTTAGGTAAGGCAATTAAAATAAAATCTGCTTTTAATAAACCACAAATTTTGCAAGGTAGCCATTACTGTAAGTGCTTTTTAAAGTTGGGCCCAATAAATGAAGAAGGCAGGAAAACATGCCTGCATGAGTTTTGCCCATCAGCTTCTTATGCTGGCCTGAAGAGATTCTTTTTTTTTTTTTCTTTCTAATAACATCTCACTTAGTATAGGAGATTCATTAACAGCGTTCAATATTTTAGGTAGGCTGAATGTGGTGGCTCATGCCTATACTTCTAACACTTTGGGAGGCTGAGGTGGGAGGATGGTTTGAGGCCAGAATTTTGGGACAAGCCTGGCCAACATAGTGAGCCCCCTGGTCTTTGTGAAAAGAAAAAAAAAATTAGGTATCCCGTGGCTACCTCCAAAAACAAACTCCAACAAAACTGAATTTTTTTGTGTGTGTTTCATGTTGGGATATTGGCTTCTTTTGCAGTTATTTACAAGCATTTAAGGGTCAGTAAAAATATGTTTTCATTTTTAATAACATGAATTCTCTAATTTGTATGTGATATGATGCTAGATATTGTGCCAGAAGGATTACATAGACATAATCCATGCCGACTCTCAAAGACAATACTAACACAGAGGCTAAGAATCATTATTATTATAGTAATGATTATTTTTGTAGTAATAGTAGTAATCATCATAACAATTACATCAAACACTTATTAAGCCCTTTTTAGGTGCCAGGCACTGTGCAAGCAATTGCCACATATTAGCTCTTTAAATGTGATCATAAACCCCATGAGGTAGCATTATGTCCACTTTATAGATGCAGAAACTGTGCTTGAAGAGGGAAAGCAAGTTGTCCAAGGCCATGTAGCCACTGATTGGGTGGGAAACGAGAAGTTGAAGCCTGAGATCTAAGTTCACAGAGACAAATACACAGACATTTATGAGATACTCATATGACATGTGGGGTTGCTTGAAATATATAATTGACTTTCCCCAGCACCAGAAAGTGTTTGGGGCAGATTTCAGAGGGATCTAGCACTTCCTTAGAGGACTGCCCTGTGACATTTTTCCCCGTGCTGTTCTGCCTCTTGTCCTATACTTTTGGCATTTCTTCTGCTCTTAGAGACAGTGAGTCAACAGCATATTTTTAGCACCTCCTGTGTGCATAGATGTGGCCTCTGACTCAATGGGAGTATATAACTACCATGGGCCAAACAGGTATGCTTTCCTGTCACCCAGGGGAGTATGGAAGAAGACGCTCCCCTTATTCCAACAGAACTTGCTGCCACTCTGATTTCTTCATTGTAAGGCCTTTAAATGAATGTTCAAGAAATTCATGTTAAAGGCACATGTCATAGGTATATCTTGTAAATGTTTGTGTACTTGTCTGTGTCCTTACACCTCAGGCTTCAACTTTGTTTCTCACCTTTATCAATGACTACCTGTGTGCTGCATGGCCTTGGTCCAATTGCTTTCCCTCCCTAAAGCTCAGTTTCTGCATCTGTAGAATGGATATAATGCCATAGATAAAGATATAGATATAGATATATACACATATACATATGTGTGTATATACTTATATAAACTGAAATATATAGTTATATAAATAATTCAGTTTAAGTCTCAAAAATCACCAAAGGGTATTTTTATAATACCCTTCAGCAATTTTACCTGCTGCCTTTGCACATTCTGGTGAATTTCTAAATGGAAGTCTGACAGAGATTAATCTTTTAATGCCTCATAAATAAAAAAGAAAATCACAGAAGGATGTAACTGGAGAGGACCCTGGGGATCTAAAGTGTTTCATGAATTATAAATGTCCTTGATCTGTTTTTAAGTGTTTTGGAAAAATACTCCATGGGCAAATAAACCTTGGAAATGTTGGATTAAAGTTAAATAGTTTGTTTTTTTTCCTGCAGAACTTCACAGTCTTTAATATGGTAATATGTTTTGTGAATCTACAAGACATTGATAAGGAATGAAGTGTTTCAAAACTTACTTTACCCAGATTCTCATTTTGGGATAGGCTGGTCAAGCTGAGTCAGCTAGTATATTGTCTACATGGAGATGATGGCTGATGCCTTTGTGAGAGCAAAAGAGTCCCCAGGGGAGGCAAGGATATATCAGTTGCTCCTGTTTCATGCCAAGAATCCTCAGTCTTTCTCTAGAGGCTCAGAGAAGGCTGAGAGGCTACACTAGGCCATCAGGGCTACCATTCATTGTGACCCATGCTACAGAGAATCTCTGAGCTCAGTGCAAAGAAGTGACCAGCCCTTGAGAATCAGGAAAATTTATTTATTTCTGACTTAGTCCACTGAAGACATACAAGGAGTGGGACATGGGAGTGTCACCAACTGTTACAAGTTAGTGTGATCCTCTTTCACTAAGAAAACTTGTCCCTGTGAGTTTAGATTGGGAAGCACCAGGTTAAAATATTTTAGGCTGGGAGTAGTGGATACTGTACTCCAGCTTGGGTGATGACAGAGTGAGAGTCTGTATCAAAAAATAATAATAATTGCCAGGTGAGGTGGTTCACACCTGTAATCCTAGCACTTTGAGAGGCTGAGACAGGTAGATCACAAGGTCAGGAGTTCAAGACCAGCCTGGCCAACATGGTGAAACTCTGTCTCTACTAAAAATACAAAAACTTAGCTGGGCATGGTGGCATGCACCTGTAATCCCAGCTACTTGGGAGACTGAGGCAGGAGAATTGCTTAAACCTGGAAGGCAGAGGTTGCAGTGAGCCGAGATTGTGCCATTGCACTCCAGCCTGGGCTACAGAGCAAGACTCCAGTTCAAAAAAAAAAAAATTAATTAATTAATTTAGATCTTCTATGGAGGAACTCTCTGAACTGTTTTTTTTTAATTGCCTTTTAGGTTTTGGGATACATGTGAAAAACATGCAAGATTGTTGCATAGGTGCATACGTGGCAGTGTGATTTGCTGCCTTCCTCCCCTTCACCTATATGTGGCATTTCTCCCCATGCCACCTCTTCCCTAACTCCCCACCCTCCGCTGTCCCCCCACTACCCCCCAACAGACCCCAATGTATAGTGCTCCCCTCCCTGTGTCCACATGTTCTCCTTGTTCAACACCTGTCTATGAGTGAAAACATGCAATGTTTGATTTTGTGTTCTTGTGTCAGTTTGCTGAGAATGATGGTTTCCAGGTTCATCCATGTCCCTACAAAGGACGCGAACTCATCGTTTTTTATGGCTGCATAATATTCCATGGTGTATATATGCCACATTTTTCCTGTCCAGTCTATCATCGATGGGCATTTGGGTTGGTTCCAGGTCTTTGCTATTGTAAACTGTGCTGCAATGAACATTCGTGTGCATGTGTCCTTATAGTAGAATGATTTATACTCCTTTGGATATATACCCAGTAATGGGATTGCTGGGTCAAATGGAATTTCTATTTCTAGGTCCTTGAGGAATCGCCACACTGTCTTCCACAATGGTTGAACTAATTTACACTCCCACCAACAGTGCAAAAGTGTTCCTATTTCTCCACATCCTCTCCAGCATCTGTTGTCTTCAGATTTTTTAATGATCACCATTCTAACTGGCGTGAGATGGTATCTCAATGTAGTTTTGATTTGCATTTCTCTAATGACCAGTGATGATGAGCATGTTTTCATATGCTTGTTAGTCTCATGTATGTCTTCTTTTGTAAAGTATCTGTTCATATCCTTTGCCCATTTTTGAATGGGCTTCTTTGTTTTTTCTTGTAAATCTGTTTTAGTTCGTTGTAAATTCTGGATATCAGCCCTTTGTCAGACGGGTAAGCTGGAAAACTTTTTTCCCATTCTGTTGGTTGCTGATTCACTCTATTGACTGTTTCTTTCACCGTGCAGAAGCTGTGGAGTTTGATCAGGTCCCATTTGTCTATTTTAGCTTTTGTTGCCAATGCTTTCGGTGTTTTGGTCATAAAGTCCTTACCTATGCCTATGTCCTGAATGGTTTTGCCTAGGTTTCCTTCTAGGGTTTTTATGGTGTTAGGTCTTATGTTTAAGTCTTTAATCCATCTGGAGTCAATTTTAGTGTAAGGTGTCAGGAAGGGGTCGAGTTTCTGCTTTCTGCATATGGCTAGCCAGTTTTCCCAACACCACTTATTAAACAGGGAATCCTTTCCCCATTGCTTGTTTTTATCAGGCTTGTCAAAGATCGGATGGTTGTAGATTTGTTGTGTTGCCTCCGAGGCCTCTGTTCTGTTCCATAGGTCTATATCTCTGTTTTGGTACCAGTACTATGCTGTTTTGATTACTGTAGCCTTGTAGTATGGTTTGAAGTCCGGTAGTGTGATGCCTCCTGCTTTGTTCTTTTTGCTTAGAATTGACTTGGCTATGCAGGCTCTCTTTTGGTTCCATATGAACTTTAAGGTGGTTTTTTCCAGTTCTATGAAGAAGGTCATTGGTAGCTTGATGGGGATAGCGTTGAATCTGTAAATTACTTTGGGCAGTATGGCCATTTTCACGATATTAATTCTTCCTAACCATGAACATGGAATGTTTCTCCATCTGTTTGTGTCCTCTCTTATTTCGTTGAGCAGTGGTTTGTAGTTCTCCTTGAAGAGGTCCTTTACATTCCTTGTTAGTTGTATTCCTAGGTATTTTATTCTCTTTGTAGCATTTGTGAATGGCAGTTCATTCTTGATTTGGCTCTCTTTAAGTCTGTTGTTGGTGTATAGGAATGCTTGTGATTTTTGCACATTAATTTTGTATCCTGAGACTTTGCTGAAGTTGCTTATCAGTTTCAGGAGATTTTGGGCTGAGATGATGGGGTCTTCTAGATATACAATCATGTCATCTGCAAATAGAGACAATTTGCCTTCCTCCTTTCCTAATTGAATACCCTTTATTTCTTTTTCTTGCCCGATTGCTCTGGCTAGAACTTCCAGTACTATATTGAATAGAAGTGGTGAGAGAGGGCATCCTTGTCTAGTGCCAGATTTCAAAGGGAATGCTTCCAGTTTTTGCCCATTCAGTATGTTTTGTGAATCTACAAGATTTGGCTGTAGATGTATTGTATGATATTGGCTGTTGGTTTGTCAAAAATAGCTTTTATTATTTTGAGATACGTTCCGTCGATACCTAGTTTACTGAGGGTTTTTAGCATAAAGGGCTGTTGAATTTTTCGAAGGCCTTCTCTGCATCAATTGAGATCATGTGGTTTTTGTTTTTGGTTCTGTTTATGTGGTGAATTACATTTATAGACTTGCGTATATTGAACCAGCCTTGCATCCCTGGGATGAATCCTACTTGATCATGGTGGATAAGCTTTTTGATGTGCTATTGTAATAGGCTTGCCAGTATTTTATTGAAGATTTTTGCATCTATGTTGATCACGGATATTGGCCTGTAGTTTTCTTTTCTTGTTGAGTCTGCCAGGTTTTGGTATCAGGATGATGTTGGTCTCATAAAATGATTTGGGAAGAATTCCCACTTTTTAGATTATTTGGAATAGTTTCAGAAGGAATGATACCAGTTCCTCTTTGTATGTCTGATAGAATTCAGCTGTGAACCCATCTGGACCTGGGCTTTTTTTGGGTGGTAGGCTCTTAATTGCTGCCTCGACTTCAGACCTTGTTATTGGTCTATTCAAGGTTTTGACTTCTTCCTGGTTTAGACTTCGGAGGAGGCAACTGTCCAGGAATTTATCCATTTCTTCCAGGTTTTCTAGTTTATGTGCACAGAGTTGTTTGTAATAATCTCTGATGATGGTTTGAATTTCTGTGGAATCTGTGGTGATATCCTCTTTGTCATTTTTTATTGCATCTATTTGGTTATTTTCTCTTTTCTTTTTTATTAATCTGGCTAGTGGTCTGTCTATTTTGTTGATCTTTTCAAAAAACCAGCTTCTGGATTTATTGATTTTTTGTAGGGTTTTTCGTGTCTCTATCTCCTTCAATTCTGCTTTGATCTTAGTTATTTCTTGCCTTCTGCAAGGTTTTGAGTTTTTTTGATCTTGCTCCTCTAGCTCTTTCAATTTTGATGATAGGGTGTCAATTTTAGATCTCTTCTTTCTTCTCATGTGTGCACTTATTGCTATATATTTTCCTCTGGAGACTGCTTTAAATGTGTCCCAGAGATTCTGGTATGTGGTGTCTTCATTCTCCTTGGTTTCGAAGAACATCTTTATTTCTGCCTTCATTTCAGTGTTTATCCAGTCAACATTCAGGAGAAAGTTGTTCGGTTTCCATGAAGTTGTGCGGTTCTGGGTTGGTTTCTGAATTCTGAGTTCTAACTTGATTGCACTGTGGTCTGAGAGACTGTTTGTTATGGTTTCCATTCTTTTGCATTTGCTGAGGAGTGATTTACTTCCAATTATGTGGTCAATTTTAGAGTAGGTGTGATGTGGTGCTGAGAAGAATGTATATTCTGTGGATTTGGGGTGGAGAGTTCTGTAAATGTCTATTAGGTTTGCTTGGTCCAGGTCTGAGTTCAAGTCCTGGATATCCTTGTTAATTTTCTGTCTCATTGATCTGTCTAATATTGACAATGGTGTGTTGAAGTCTCCCACTTTTATTGTGTGGGAGTCTAAGTCTCTTTGTAAGTCATTAAGAACTTGCCTTATGTATCTGGGTGCTCCTGTATTAGGTGCATATATATTTAGGATCATTAGCTCTTCTTGTTGCATTGATCCTTTTACCATTATGTAATGTCCTTCTTTGTCTCTTTTGATCTTTGTTGCTTTAAAGTCTATTTTATCAGAGATGAGAATTGCAACTCCTGCTTTTTTTTTGCTCTCCATTTGCTTGATGAATCATCTTCCATCCCTTTATTTTGAGCCTTTGTGTATCCTTGCATGTGAGATGGGTTTCCTGGATACAGCACACTGATGGGTTTTGGCTTTTTATCCAATTTGCCAGTCTGTGTCTTGATTGGGGCATTTAGTCCATTTACATTTAGGGTTAATATTGTTAAGTGTGAATTTGATCCTGCCATTTTGATGCTAGCCGGCTGTCTTGCCTGTTGGTTGCTGCAGATTCTTCATTGTGTTGATGCTCTTTACCATTTCATGTGTTTTTGGAGTGGCTGGTATTGGTTGTTCTTTTCTATGTGTAGTGCCTCTTTCAGGAGCTCCTGTAAAGCCAGTCTGGTGGTGGTGAAATCTCTGAGTACTTGCTTATTCACAAAGGATTTTATTTTTCCTTCACTTATGAAGCTTAGTTTGACTGGATATGAGATTCTGGGTTGAAAGTTCTTTTCTTTAAGGATGTTGAATATCAGCCCCCACTCTCTTCTAGCTTGTAGGGTTTCTGCTGAAAGATCTGCTGTGAGTCTGATGGGCTTTCCTTTGTGGGTAACCTAACCTTTCTCTCTGGCTGCCCTTAGCATTTTCTCCTTCATTTCAACCTTGGTGAATCTGACGATTATGTGCCTTGGGGTTGCTCTTCTAGAGGAATATCTTTGTGGTGTTCTCTGTATTTCCTGGACTTGAATATTGGCCTGCCTTGCTAGGTTGGGGAAGTTTCCCTGGTTAATATCCTGAAGAGTATTTTCCAGCTTGGATGCATTCTCTTCATCACATTCAGGTACACCTATCAAATGTAGATTAGGTCTTTTCACATAGTCCCATATTTCTTGTTGACTTTGTTCATTCCTTTTTACCCTGTTTTCTCTGATCTTGCCTTCTCGTTTTATTTCATTGAGTTGATCTTCAACCTCTGATATCCTTTCTTCTGCTTGGTCAATTTGGCTGTTGAAACTTGTGCATGCTTCGTGAAGTTCTCGTGTTGTGTTTTTCAGCTCCATCAATTCACTTATATATTCCTCTCTAAGTTGTCCATTCTCGTTAGCATTTTGTCAAGTCTTTTTTCAAGGTTCTTAGTTTCTTTGCATTGGGTTAGAACATGTTCTTTTAGCTCATCAAAGTTTCTTATTATCCACTTTCTGAAGGCTGATTCTGTCATTTCATCACACTCATTCTCCATCCAGTCTTGTTCCCTTGCTGGTGAGGAGTTGTGATCCCTTGTAGGAGGAGAGGTGTTCTGTTTTTGGGTGTTTTCATCCTTTTTGTGCTGGTCTCTTCCCATCTTTGTGGATTTATCCACCTGTCGACTTTGTAGTTGTTGACTTTCTGATTTTGGTAAGTTTAAGTCTGCAGCAGCAGAACTCATAACCCCCCCCCCTTTTCCCCCCCAGGTGTTCTGTCCCAGGGAATTAGGACTTTATGAGTTTCCCCTGTGCTGCTGCCATTTTCCCTGCCCACAAGGAGGCAGCCAAGTCACTCTCAGCCTGCAGAGTCTTCACTGAGCTGCTGTGGGCTCTGCCCAGCTGCCGTGTGAACTTCCCTGCAGTCCTGATTATATGGGTGTAGTTAGAGCTGCTTCCACAATGTTGGCCCGCCTCTGTAATCACGGACTTCATCTGTAATGGCAGATGCCCCTCCCCCACAGAGCTGGACCATCCCAAAACTCTCAATCCAGAGCGTTTCCAATTGCTGTTTTTTTGTTTTTGTGGGGATGGGACCAGCCGGGCCTGATCTCCTGGCTCCCTGCCTCAGAGCCTTTTATTTTTTCATTGAACGGTTGGCTCTCTACCAGGTGACCTGATCGCCTGTTGAATAGGCGCTGGGATCTGTGTGATTTCCCGTGCGGCAACCCACTGCACCACTGAAACCACAGCTCTGAGATTTGTGGCGCTTTTTTTTTGCCCAGGAATCTCCTGGCCTGGCTCCCTGTTTCAGCTCCCCTTACTTGGTAAGTGGGAACATAGTCCCGTTTACTCTGCACCTGGAGCAGCTGCGCCGGCTGAAATCGCAGCTCCGAGATTCATGGCGGTTTTTTTGCCTGGGAATCTCCTGGCCTGGCTCCCTGTTTCAGCTCCCCTTGCTGGCTAAGCATGGCACAGTCCCGTTTACTCTGCACCTGGAGCGGCTGTGCCGGGGCGCAGGCAAAACAGCCGCGTCAGCCAAAACAGCCGTGCTGGCAACCCATGGGGCTCCTCCGCCTGCGAATCTCCTGGTCTGTGAGCAATAAAAATCCGTCTGGAAATGCGACATCCACTCACTCTCTGAACTTTCACTTGGAGCTGCAATCCCAAGCTGGATCTAACTGGCCATCTTGGAACTCCAGGAATTTTCTTTTCCTCTCTGAACTTTTAATATGAAAGTGTGCATTGTGAAGAATGGGAGTAGAGTATACAGGAGTTTTAAAAGTTACTTGGTCATGAAACTCTTGCTTCGTGCAGGATTTGAGAGGCACTAATGTTCTGAGGAAAATACCCTGGGAAACACTGATCTAAACCAAACTTCTCATTTTACCAGCAAACAACTGTGGGGCCCTCTCAGTTTCCTTTCTTCATCATTATGACAAATTCATTGGAATTAATTCAGTTAAACTTGGGGCCAGCTTTGAAGACATTTATTTAGCAGGCAAACCTCTTTTGTACATTTCAAGATAAACTTACTCCATATATTTTGAGTTTCCATAGTCAAAAGCCACAGATCAATTCAAGCAACATTTATGGAATATCACCTATGCCCAAAGACCCTTTAGCTACAGTGATGGTCTACAAAAATACAAACTGTAATTCTTGCAATACAGGAGATTAGTAATATTGCTAAATATAACGATGATGACACTATGAATAGCTAACATTTACTGAATGCCTTTCTGTTAGTCAGGCACTTTACTAAGTATTTTAATCCTCCCAACAATTTATGAGGTAGGGATTATATAATTCCCATTTTATAGTGAGGACACTGAGCTTAGAAAATTATCCTAACTTAAATGTTAAGACTAAGCATGAATATAAAGGTGTTATAAGACTTTTCTTTACGAGTGATACAAAGTACTATATAAATTCAGAGAAAAGAAAAATAATTTTAGAAAGCCTTGAACAGTGAGTGTGAAGTACGTGGTGGCCCAGTTACTGCTTGGTTACCTATCTCTCCTCCCTCTGGGGATTAGCACCCCCTTACTTTGGAAGAATTGTTTTCCTTTCACTGTGAGGTTCTTTCTGGCTATTTCATGGGGTACATTGCCTCAAACTAGACCTGTCACTGTCTTTGAGAACCTTGAAATTGGAACCAAGGGAAGAGGATTTCTTCTTGAGTGGTAATTCTCTAATATCTAGTCTGAGATGCCAGTGCCTAGTCCCTGAGTCTGTGGAAGGAGCTGGGCTGTGAGAGAAGAGAATGATGTTGATGTCAAGAGAGAGGGAGTTGCTAGCAGCAGAGAGATGGAGGCCTGGAGGGCTTCTGGTCATCTCTGAGCCTTAGGGGTTGCATCATTGTCTTTTGCAAAATAAAATGTCATTAGAAAGAGATCTTAAAAACCCACAGGGTATAGATGTGTAAAGGTCCCTATAAGTGCTAAGGTTCTATCTGTTCGGTGCTAAGCCAAGACTCTTAAATATAACAATAAAAGGTTAGAAACATCATGTACCAGGCTTGGTGGCTCACACCTGTAATCCCAGCACTTTGGGAGGCCAAAGCTGGTAGATCGCTTGAGCTGAGAAATTCAACACCAGTCTGAGCAACATGGTGAAACTCCATTCCAACAAAAACTATGAAAATTAACTGGGTGTGATGGTGTGTACCTGTAGTCCTAGATACTTGAGGGCCTGAGGTGGGAGGATTGCTTGAGCCCAGGAGGGAGAGGGTAGAGTGAGCCCTGATTGTGCCGCAGCACTCCAGCTGGGTGACAGGAACTTTATAGAGAATGGCCTCTTGGAGACTGAGTAGAGACTAGAGGGGTAAATAAAAACCAAAAACAACCTCCCCCAACTTGTCACACTATTCTTTTAAAAAATTGTTAATTGACAAATTAAAATTGTATGTATCTGGGGTATAATGTGATGTTATAATACATGCATACATTGTGGAATAATTAAATCTGGAGAGTTAATTCATCCATCACCTCAAAACCTATCATTTTTCATGATGAGAACATTTGAAATGTACTCTTAGCAATTTTGAAATATACAACGCTTTATTATTAATTACGGTCACCATGCTGTGCTGTAGATCTCAACAAAATATATTCTTCCTGTCTCAACTAAAACATTGTACTCTTTGATGACATTTCCCCCTTCCTCTCGGCCCCTCTAAAAACCCCCATTCTTTATGTTGAAGAGAATGGCTAAAAAGTCCAGGCAGGTTTCAGTTGATGGCTTCGGGGGTTTCCCCATCACACTTTAATGTTATTAATAAGAAGGGGAAGGGCAATATGTAATTTGAACAGGCTGAAAGTCCCATCGTAACCACTTTCTTTACTTCACAAAGAAAGTCCTCTTGTTTTCATCTGTAAAATGGGAACTGCATGAATACCATTCTTCTTTTCTTCAGCCTTCAAAGAAAAAACAGATGCAAAGCCTTTTATCAATTGCAAAACAGTATACAATGTATGTTATTACTTACAGTTGTCTTACTGTGATCAAACACTTTATAACCCTGCAGCAAGTCAGCCTTACTCTCAGGAAGTGGACAATATTTGGGAAAGGAGAAGTAGCAGGGTATTTCAGTACAGTAGCCTTGGTGGATCCAAAAATTCCTTGAGAGAGATGGGAGATAGAACTTTCTTCCTGCTTTGGGTTTTATCCTGTTAGTCTTTTCTCTTGTCACTCCTATTTTCTATGGAGAATTTCCTGGTTTTGGATTTTAGGTGGGTTTTATGGGGAGGACGTAGAAAATCTTAACTCCAGCAGAATGAAAGGATACATGCGAAGGGACCTAGCACAGTACCTGGTACCCAGTTCTCCTTTAACTTGGCTTTGTTGGTTCACTCCTGGTAGGACATTAACAAGGGCTTTAGCCCCTCCTGTTGAAAACAACTAACTCAGTGCAGAGTTCAGATCGTGTGGACTAACACGCTGTAGGACAAGCCTATTTCTAAGGCAGGAGCTGGGTAGGGAGGGTGAGAAGGATGAGAAGAATAGGGAGATATGTGTTGACTGTGTTGCTGCTGTTGCAAACACCACAACAAACAAACAACAAAAAAAAGGAATTGTTCATACCGGAAAGCGTGCTGCCTTGGAACAGGCTGGGGAAATGTAGATGGTTCAAGGGGTCTTGCTGGAGTGAAGGCTGACAGTGGTGATTCGCTTCAACAAATGGTCGTGGTGGGAGGGTACACACACACACCCCACACACAGCGACACACACACCGCACACACACACAGCGCCCAGACTCCGATTTCAGCGCTGGCAGGAGATAACCATTCTCAGCTCCCCTTTCCAGGGTTATTTTTGGCCGGGGCTGTTCGCTGTTGGCAAGAGGTTTCAGCCCCCTCCCAACTCCCTCCCTGTCCTTGTTCAAAAGAGAAACTGGTGCTTGTGGGCTGCGCACTCCCGGGGAGACCGGCAGAGGGGCCGGGGTGCAGGAGAGGAGCCAGGGCTCTGCCCCAAGTCTCGCTGTTTTCTGCCGGAGGGTGCGCCCCGGAGAGCGTCACCTGGGTCGGGCTAGCAGGCCCTGGAATCGGGCTTTTGGGACGCCCCGAAAGCGAGTCCCGCTTGGGAAGGCAGTGAGGGCACCTCGCCGGGCCGGCAGCAGAGAAGGTGGGCGGGAGAAAACTTTACAGGGAGGTGGAGGCAGCGGGCGGCGGTGTGCAGAGGAGGGGCGGGCGGTCCCCCGGCAGGGCAGGCGCAGGGCGCCGGCTGGCTGGGGAGGGGGCCCGGGCGCGAGGCGGAGTCCCGGGTGCGGCCAGGCTGGTGGGGCCACCCCGGCGAGCTGCACAGTTCCCTGGGCTCCAGGAGCCGCAGCGGGACCGGCCGGGAGGCGCCATGGAGGGGAGCCCCATCCCGGTGCTGACGGTGCCCACCGCGCCCCACGAGGACCAGAGGCCGGTCGGAGGTGGGGGGCTGCGGAGACCCACCGGCCTCTTCGAGGGCCAGCGCAGCTACCTGCCCAACTTCATCCAGAGCGTGCTGTCGTCCATCGACCTGCGCGACCGCCAGGGCTGCACCATGGTGGTGGGCGGCGACGGCAGGTACTTCAGCAAGACGGCCACCGAGATCGTGGTGCAGATGGCCGCGGCCAACGGGGTGAGTGAGTGACCGGATGCCCCACGCGGGCCCCCTCCGCGCCCCGGTCCCCCCACCCCCTCCGCGCTCGCGACTCCGGGCGCGCCCCCGACACCCACCGCCCCCATGAGCCTTGAGGGGTCTCCGGCGCCCCGGACTCTTCTCTTTCCGGCTTTCTCTTGCCCAACCTTGTCGGTTCCAAGGCAGCTCCCAGTTTTCCATATTTTTCCCAACACGTCCACTATCCACCGTCCCCACACAAACTTCTTTCGCAGGCTCCCGACATAGTCCCCCCGCCCTGTGGCCTTTTTGCAATAATCCCCCAATCCCCTAAGTCTTAGCTCTGCCATTTTACCTGTAGCGGTGTCTCAGAACACACACACACACTCCCTGACATATTTGGCAAGAGTGGGCCCTGAAGGTTTTTAATATTATTTCGGTTCTTTAACCCAGTGTAACCCAGTGGAATTACTGAATGATTTATTTGATTAGGATAGGGATGGAGTAGATCAATTTGATGCTAAGCAGCTTGGGTTCGCAGTTCCCAGGAGGCGTATCTCTAAATGGGCTGAAATGAGATTTGCAGTGGCTCTCTTAATGCAATTTCCAACTTCTCTCCAAATGCTTTTTGGCATTTGACAACATTTCATGCCTCGTCCCCTTTCAGTTTTCAGCCTCTCCTTTCTCCCACGACCTCGGTCTTCCTTTGCAATCCGGATTCTCAGACTTCAGGTTTTTCCTCCCTCTGCACCTTTACTCTCTGTCCTATAACTAGAAACACTTTTCAGCATAGCCTCATATCCCAATTTTCTGTTTCCCAAGTCTGGCAGCCTCTCAAGGACATTTACAAAAGGGATACTTAATTTCAGAGGTCTCCGAATTATCTGTGGGAAACATCATCTCAAAAAGTAATTTCATTCTTGTTAACGCAACCAGACCCACACAAATAGAACTTTTCTTTAAAGGGAGTCTCTTGCAGATGTGTAAATGAGTGTTAACATCTTTAAAAGCGAAATTGAACAATTCCCTGGCATTTGGATTCTCTTCCCAACCCTCTCCTTTTCATTTTCTCACTTACTATTAAAAATATTTTTAAAGGATTCTCCATGCTTCATATTCATCTACTATAATTCCTCCTTCTCAGTGTTTCAGTGATACGGAAAGAGGATTCTTTTAAAAAACATAATAAAAAGCAATTGGAAGAAACAGGCAGTGGTGTTGGGGTGGGTGGTGGAATTGTGATTTTTGACTCCAGCAGAGTCAAAAATGATGCTGGAGATACGGGGGTTTGTATTTCTCTCTGGCTTCTCATTTGGGATTGATGAAGGTTGGCTAGAATCAGGGAGTTGAAGAGAGGTTGACAAATGGTCTTTCACTTTTGTCTGACAAGGCTGTTCCCATGGAGTGATGGAGAATAATGAGCCTTGAGAGAGCTATGGCAGCTCTCATACTCCTTCTTGGGCCAATATTTTAAGGGAGTGAGAGAAACATAGCCTGTCCAATACTTGTTGTGGGTCAGGATATTTTCGAAGCTACAGTTGTTGATTTGCATGGGAAAATTATTATGTCTTATTGTTTCTTGGCCCACTTTACCATAAGGGGCTCCTCAGCTGCTTACTTCATTGGGTTTTCTATGACAGACACACTTTACTAACTCTAAGAGTGGAATTTATTTTAGCAGATAATTAGCATGGGTTAATATATGCTTAAAATAGAGTCAAATTTAGTCTACTAGTTGTTATAAAGGACCGATTACAATTAAAATCCACATAGAAGCATCAACTCTTAAGTTATCTGAAAGTACTACGTCTAAGAGGGGTGGGTATGGGCGAAGGGAATGGTAGACATGTTTCAGAATTTCAAACAGCCAGCTTTAACCAATCTTTTCCTCATTTTGTTTGCCTTTTTGGGGGCTTATGCTAAAGTGACATTTTATCCCTAAATTCCTTAGTACAGATTTCTAAAAAATAAGAAATGGAGATTTCTTTTGTAAGGGCAGTGATTCTAATCATGAGGGCTCTGTCCTTATGACCTACTGACCCCCAAAGGCCCCATCTTGTAATACCAGCACCTTTGGGGTTAGGATTTCAACATAAGAATTTTGGGAGGACATACACGTTTAGCCCACTGCAAGGTTTAATTAGATTCAGGCTAAACTTTTTTTTTTTTTTAATATTTCATAGACAATAATGAATATTCACATCCCATCATTAGTGATGCTGAGATGATCGCAAGATTAGGGTGGTCGCTGCCTATCTCCTCCGTTATATTCACCATTGGGTCAAGCCAGTAGTCTCTGATGTAAACTTTACACCATGTGTATGTTTAGTTCTCTATCAACATTTACCTGATTGTTTTAGCATTTATGGATGATCCTTACTTGAGTTGATTATTTCATTAGGGGTTTCAAATGGTGACTTTCGAATTCTTTCTACATGTTTTAGCTGGCATTTTTCTATAAGCAGGCCATTTTCTTCACAACTAGGTCATTGGTTACCCTGAAATACAGTTCCTTCCTGAAAGGCAGAACATGTGTTTATGTCTTTTAAAAATTACTGGTGTTTGGAGTGAGGATTTGGTGAGTTAACTGCCTCCACAGGTGACAAATGAATTTTTGCTTCTCACTTTCACTTTTTTGAGTATCACTCTGGATGCTTGGATTTTTATATTTAATTTGAATGGATTAGGGAATAAATGAGAAGATAGTTTTTATCTGTTTCTGTAGTTTTTATGTGGCTATGAGAACTTACATTTTAAAATTCCAAGAAATATTTTAATTCCCCTTTAAAGATATAAACTATGTCATACTACAGAGCAAAAGAAAAACTGATCATGTGAAAAGAGTGAATAGTATCATTTAAATGAATTGTGGTTAAGCTTAGTTTGTAACAAATTAGCTCTCTTTCTATTTCCATCTGCTTCAGAGCCTCAACTTTTTGTATCTTCTATGTATCAAATTATTCACATCTCTAAAAAGTTTAAGAGCCAGAATGCAACACAATGACTATAGGAATGCCTTTGTCCTTTTCTGGGTTGGTGCACCTAAGGCAACCTCTTTTTCTCGTCTTTGTTCTGATCTTTCTTATTCCTAAACGACTGCAGTATTGGACAGATGACAGCACTGTGCCTGTCTCAAGATGTTTCTGACTTTTTCTTTTTCTTTTCTTTTTTGAAACAGAGTCTTGCTCTGTCACCCAGGCTGGAGTGCAGTTGCACGATCTTGGCTCACTGCAACCTCCACCTCCCGGATTCCAGCAATTCTCCCACCTCAGCCTCCTGAGTAGCTGGGATTACAGGCATGCACCACCATGCCTGGCCGTTTCTGACTTTTTCTAATGTCTTCTTTCTCTGGAGATGACATTATATAATAGCGCTGTTCAATAGAGGTTTCTCTGATGATGGAACTGTTCTATAATCTGCATTGTCCCAGCCACTAGCCATATGTGAATATTGAATACTTGAAATGTGGCTAGAGCAACTGAAGAACTGACTTCTGCATTTTACTTAATTTTAATTAACTAAAATAGAAATGCAAATAGCCACAAGTGGTTAGTAGCTACCATACTGGACAGCAAAGATCTATAATTTAGCATTTTAAATCTGTTTTGTTTTGTTTTGTTTTCAAAAATGGAGTTGGACTGTTAAACCCCAAAGAAACAGTAGGTTAAATTAAGGTAAATCACCAAATACTACAAATACACACTTGGGAAATCCAAACTAGATACTTTCATGTGATAACCACACCCTCTTCTGACTTTAGCCTTGGAAATAATAAAGTGTGGCAGAAAAAACCCTGCATCAGCAGCTGGAAAACCCACCTTCTTTTCCTAGCTCTGCTACATATTGACCAAAAGAGTCAAAGTCCATTCAGATGGTTAAAGGGCCTTGGAATTTTGTTTTTGGTTTACACATGCAAGTTGGAGGGCAGAAGTTTTAGCCTCTTGAAATACCTAGAAACCACTTGCTTCCTCATCTAAAAATCATTATGACAGTGAAACACTGCATATGAAAGCAGTTTGTAACACCTATAGCACTGGGAAATGTAAGTAACTTTTACTGAAATATAAAGGTGTGTGATCAACTGAATATATCTCAGATAAATATGATTTGACTGTATGTATTGAATATAGCCTGTAGTGGGCCCCTTGGCAAACAACTTAGTTTTGTTGCAAGTTTTTAGCCAAGAGAAAATTTATTTGTTGCCTGGTCATGCCCTATATTGGCCACATGATGAGTGGCAATGATATTGACACACAGTGCACCTTACAGAATTCAAGAATTTCTCAGTGCCTTGTGAACTCTTTCAAAGCGGGAAGCTGAAATGCAGTGGTATGCAGAAGGCTGGCTCAACCAGGGCCTTGGGAGTGTCCTCCAGATAGATGCGTGTGCAGGTTGTATTTGGTTCCAGTTGGCCATGAAAAGCTGGTTACTCTAAAGAATGAGAATATACTTAGTTTGGCATTTATTGGAACTATCTGGGGAACAAATCTTGGGGTGGCCCCCAAACCAAGCAACATATATTTGGAAGTGGAGTGAGGTGGGAAGTGGTGGTGGTTGGGGAAGGGACAGAAGTAGGAAGGGTAGAGGAAGGAAGGGAGAGAGTGAAACCTGTGCTTCAGTACCTAGGTCTTCTTTCCTGGAATGGATCCGAGAATCTGGACTGGGTGGTTAAGATCTCATGTCTAGAAGGGAGAAAGAACTGGGTGGTGATTGCTGTGTATTTACTACTGGAGTTCACTACAGAATAGGTGAATGGAATGGGCTGGTATGATCGACATGAGGGAGGCCAGGTTTGTGATACATTAAAAAACTTGAATGAGCCGTTCCATAATTCTCTCTTCCCTCTCTCTGCTTCCCTTTCTGAATCCCCATCCTCAAGTTGTGGAATTACCAAGCCTATTATGTGAGGCTCCATCTATCTCCCTGTTTGTGTCAGTTCATTCTGGATACTTTTAGCCTGTGGTCTTCATTCACTCTTTTTATGGGGAAGCAAAAGGAGTGGGAGAGGTTGTGAGAACAGCTGGGCCCTCCCAGTTGCTGGGGTGGTTATTTTAAGCTTTGTTTAATGTGTCCAGAGACCCAGATGGCATTTTTAACTAAGCTGCTTTATTAAATCTTGTGATAAAGCATAGTGATGTTTGTTGAAGAGGCAGAAACACATCAGCAACATTATGCGTGAAACTTGCCCTAAGAATTTTGTATAAAACATCTGTTCTCTTTGAGCTTTTTTGTGAACTCTGGAAGTTTGCTAGTTTCTATACAGACTCGAGGACAAGAAATTGGAACCCACTTTTGGAGAAGTCCAAGCATAGGTATTAGAGTCATTAACCCTAACTCTTTCAGTTTTAAGGTCCTGGATACTCTTCTGTTAGACAACAGTAGCATGAACAAGCACTGTAATAGCATTTGAACAAGATTATTTGAGAATAATGGACAGGAAAAATTGCTATAAATTGTTCAGGGAATTTTAAATTAAAGATAAAAAGTTGGGGCTTCTATGGCCTGTGTCAGCCTATAGCCTTAAGAGTTAACATGCAAACAAACACTCAAGATTTGGCCAATGTGCCTCTGCTTCTACTTACACAGTCAAGGGGGAATTTTTAGATTCTTTCATCTGATTTGACTCTCTTAGTTATGAATAAGAGGATATCTAGAATATATATGTGACTTGTTAAAATGAAAATTCACCTTCTCTGAGTCTTTACATATCTTTCACCTCTTACATTTTTAGTGACATCAACTTTTGGAGTCATGTCCATAGTTGTATGAAAAGAAAAATTTCAGGAACATTCAACCTCCAAAGTTCTTTTTCTTAGTCTGAAGTCATGGAAGCATTTTACTTTTATTTTCTCTTTTAAAGTTTGCACTAGTGGGTATTTTGTATGAATGTAATATTTAATTATTGTCTTTGTGTTGTTTTTCTCTAGTAAGCATCCTGGTTTTTAGCTATCAATATCTAGTCTTACATTTAGCAATTTCTAATGGAAAGAGAAAGGAATCTGAAATCAGAGGACAAGAGTTTATTCTACTTGACAAAACACGTACCACATACTGGAAGGAGACTTTTACAACAAATATTTATTATCTATGTTATATAAAAAGGTTTTCCAAATCAATAAGAAAATTCAAACAATTCAATACAAATATCGTCAATAATAACAACACATGAACAGGTGGCCAAACTTATTGGTAACCAGAGAAATAGAAATTAAAGCAATCCATCAACTTGTAAAAAAGATGAAATTACCTAGAGTTGGTGTAGGTGTTGGAAAATTGTCATGTTTGTATACTGTTCATAGAAGTTAAATTGACACAACTTTTTGGTTAGGCAATTTGGAAGTATATATCTAAATTAATAGAGAAGTTGTCTAATAACCCAGGAATCTCTTAATCTAAGAATCTATCCTGTAGATTTTCTAGAACAAATGTACAAACTTTTGTGTACAAGGGTACTCACTGCAGCATTTTGCGAAGGAAAAACTCAGAAAAAATATCTATATGTTCAACACTAGAGAACAGGTACATAATTTATGACACAACCACACAATATACACCATTAAAATAAAGGATATACATTTATATGTAGTAAGAAAAAGATGTGAATTATAGCTTGTTGCTGAAGAAAAAGCAATGACTGGAGTATTGTGTTTTTTGTGTATAATGTAGACATGGAACATAAGATAGGAAGAACATACTCCAGTCAACAGTGGATAGATCTTGGGGGCAGAGGGTTTGTAATGGGGAAGGAGAGTCCGTTTTCCTTTCTATTCCATATACATCTCTGGATTTAAAAGATCATACATGCATATGCATTACCTTCAACATTAAAACAATAATGAAGACAAAAGGAGATGCTCTGGATTTGAATCAGGATACTACCATTTGCAACTTATTTGCTGTGGGGAAGTCACCTAGCCTCCTGGGGTCTGTTTCCTGGGTTTATAAAAATAAGGAAAGTAACAATACTTGTCTACATATCTTCCAGAGTTGTGGGGAGGATTGAATGTGATAATGGGTCATAGTATTGTGAGTTATTTTATTTATTCATATAACACAATTTTACCAAAATATTTTGCTCTGAAAAGAAGTACAAGTTCATGTGTGTTTTTAGTCCTAGTAGCTTTACTAATTAGAAGGTGCCTGCTGATGCTTCGGTCCAGCTTCCTGCTGCTCCCCCTCCTAGCACACACTCACACTCATGCACACACAAACACACAGGTGCGCACTCTATCCCAGTGCCTGAGGTGGCAGCAACTGCTCCAGTGTAGACATTCATACAACATAAAGGACTTTCCTGGTGTGGCCTGTGCATTATTTCCTGTTAAGCATGAGCTGAGTCAGTGTCATACTTTTCCATCTGAAACCTTTTTGAGGCTCAGGCTGTGTTAAGAGCAAACCCTCTCCCCGCATGCCCTCCCCACAGCCCTTTACTGAAGCCAGGTCTTAATCTGCTCATTTCATGAGGATTTTCAAACCGAATGGACTGGGCCATGTGAGAGATTACTGAAAGGAACAGACCAAGCAGAGGCAAAGAGACTCCATGCTAATCTGCTGAGTCGTCTGAAAATGCACAGCTGTGGGAGCTCACGATGCTTTAAAGTGCTTTGGCAGGATGTTTGTCAGAGGGCCTGTTCCTGCAGCCCTGCTGAATGTTTGGTTAGGAGGCATTATCTTTTTTTGGACAGGATCTCCCAAATGGGAAGCGATAGATGCTAATGTGGAATATAATACAGAAGATCCAGCTTGGCTGTCATAAATAACAGTAAATTGTTTAATCTTGCTGAGTTGTAAATCTGTGATTGCCAGAGGTCTTTAGTTCACTGGAACATAGTATGGGAGCGGGGCACTTAGCAAATAGGCAGTTATTATTTTCCAACCAGGCAAAAACTGGTCTGATGGAATTTATCGAAAAATGCATACAAATATATTTTAATTAATTGTGACACTCGGGGAAAACACACGGCCCTAAAGAGACTGAGGGTTTTTTTGTTCTACCTATAAATATATATGTACATTCACATGTATTCTACCTATATGTAAATAAGGCAATGAATTCTTGTTTCTGAGATACATCTTTATGCATGTCTATATAGACAGACATACACATACATAATTTCTGTCTACCTATTAAGGTGTGGTGCCAGATGGAAAGTATTTTTAAGCATTTAGATAGTTTATTCTATAGCATATGTGTGGACATAGCCCCCCCCCCATAAAGCTTTGTCTCTTTTCTGGATGTATTTAACGAGAGGCTACAACAGAGACAAAATGTCAGAAATGTTTGAACATTCCATAGAAATGAAGGAGGTGTTTCCAAATGACCTATGTTTCTATGACAATAAATAGAACTTGTGTTTAGTTGGATGGATCAGGAGTAAGAAATATAAGCTGTATAAGTAAGTGCGACTATTCCAGGCAGAAGTCTACCTTGTAAGAACAGCTTTGTGCAGTGAGCTCAGCAGCACTGATCAGTTAGCAGGAGAGCTCGGTACATACCAGTCAGCGGGGCCAGTCCGGGGCACACATGGGGACAATCTAAGAAGATGCAGGTCAGGACAAGGATGCAGACATGTACCTGTCACTCAGTACCATGGACTTCCTCAGCTTCTTAGTGAACAGGTTTATGATTAAAGAAGAAAGACATCATTGAAATGTAAAAATGTTACAATTAATTTGCTGCTTAGTTATTGGCAAATTATATCCAGTTTTTAGTTTTTGGTTAGGTTTTTTTGTTTGTTTGTTTTTGAAATGAGGTTTCGTTCTGTCATCCAGGCTGGAGTGCAGTGGTTATCCTAGTCACTGTAGCCTTAAACTCCTGGACTTAACGGAACCTCACACCTCAGCCTCCCAAGAAGCTGGGACTACAGGTGCACACCATCATGGCTGGCTAATTTCTCTTATTTTTTGTAGAGACAAAGTCTTGTTGTGTTGCCCAGGCTGCTCTTGAGCTTCTGGCTTCAAGCCATCCTCCTGTCTTGGCCTCTCAAAATGCTGGGATTATAGGTGTGAGTTGCCATGTCTGGGCTACATCCAGTTTAATTTATACCACATTGTGGGGTTAGTCTTCAAACATGTTTTTGTTTTACATATAAGAATTTGAGGTAAAAAACACTTTTATGTTGGTCAATAAACAATGGTACGTTTAAATAATGGAAGACTATATCCATTAAAATCAAGTTGTGGAAGAATATTCAGTGACATGGAAAGACTGACTCAAGGGCACGTGAAATGTGTCGAGAGTCTGTTGGGTACTAGACACAGTAAATGGAAGCTTGGGTGTCACTTCCTTTTATCCTCCATCATGCGGTCTTTTAGATAACAAAACCGAGATACATGGGGATTTGGGATCTTGCCGAAAGTCACGTAGGCAGTAGGTGGCAAAGTCAATTCTTACATTCTTTCCCACTGGACACCAAAATCTCAGCTTACCTCGGGGTACTCAACTCTGCTTTCTTGACCTGGACCCACGTAGACCCACTGGACATTTGTAGTTCTTATCCTGGGATCCAGTTGGGGTGGTCACTTCATAAAATGGCAACAAGTGGGCCAGACTCTATACCTTAAAGATTTCAGAGCACTTTCTATGCGCTGAAGTTACCTAATTACCAGGAAGGACACACTTCCAATTTTCACTACCTCCATTTTGTATCCGACGAAAATTAGATTTCTTGATCTTCTCAATGAAATCTTGAGAAATGGGTCCAACTGAAGAACGGAACTTGGGCCACACTTCTAGATGCCTGTGACTTTTCTGCACTTGTTCAGATATTAGGAATTGAATGTGAAATTCATGTTGGGTTGGTGCTAATGAGCACTCATCTCTCTCTCCAGACGCTGAGCATGTGTGTAAAGACTTCCAGAGGTACAGGAAGTTGAGGATGAGCTCTCTTGCCCCCATCTGATCTCCATGTAACAAATCACATAATTGCACAATTATCCAAATGCAAATGAAGAAGTCCCTTGATGTTTGGATAACCACATTCATGCCTTGAGTTTGTTGTTTCTTGAAATTGCACTTACCCACCTCCTATTTACCCATGCACAATACTACTTAAGGGCTGGCACTCTGCAACCCATTGCAGCTTGGCTTTTGGGTTCCTTCCAGTGTCTTGTTTTTGTTTTAAACCAAGAAGACGGGAAACAGGCATCTTTGTGTATATGGCTTGCTACAGCACTTCATAGATGGACATAGTGGAGGCTGTGTGGTCCTGGAGAACACTTCCTCTGTGAAGCATCAAGGAAGTTTCTGTTCATTGTCTCCCCACTCTCTCAATATACTTTGGGAATGATAGGGTTATAACACAGTGAGCAGAGGGTATTGGGGAATGTCATGCTCAATTTTTCTCTTGTTTTCTTAAATGGCATTTAAAGCTAAAAGAGAATCACAAAGGGTAAGTCTGATTTAAGGGAGTTCACACGTGAAAGCAATCATGCTTTCATTAGTGGTATGTCACAGGGAAAACTGATTTGGAGTCAAAATTCTGCACCTACTCTGAGATTTTAGCCTGAGGGTTTAAATATTACCTCGCTGCTCTCTAGGACTTTAATTTGAGCTAATTAGAAACTGAACTCATACTAAATCTAATTTAGAAGAGAAATTGTTGATGTTCTGAAGAAGAGCTGTCAGAAATAAGATCATTTAAAAAACCATATTTGCATATGGCACAAGATATAAAGGAATAAAGTGCTGGGAGAAAGCTGGTCTAAGGCATATGAAAGGGCATATTGATTCCCTTGGCACCTGCTATGCAGGTGAAAAAGCCCAATGACATAATCTAGGTGAGGTTTAAGGCTTGATGGAAGGCATTGGTGCCATTAGAAGGACAGACATGGAGAGATCTTAAATAACGGTATTGTGGGGAATAATTGCACACTCCTTTCGACTATGTTTTCATTTCCTCAAGCATTTACAAGTCATAGCTGGGTAGGAACAGGTTCATCCTGAGTCCATCTGTCTGTGTGATTGGGAATTCGTATGCCTCACAGATGTGTCTGCAGAGGTCTGTGTGATAATGTTCATATATGTGATAGATGTGGAACCTGGGATCTGTATCTGTGTGCCTCCTATGTGTGTGTGTGTGCGTGACAGTGGACCCAGGTCAACTTTGCCCCCTTTTCCATGTGAGAGTTGAAGGAAATGCTCCTTAGTGGCAGTAACACTCACTGGGGTGAGTGCAGCTTCTGGAGGACTGGGTGAGGTTGTCCTTCTTCCAGCCAAAGCCAGACCCTATGGTGTGGGATGTTCAGAGAGGGAGCAGCAGAATGCCGTGGCCTGGTTCTCCCTGGGCTGTGGTCTGGATTTCACTCAGGAATGAAAGTCAGATGTCACGAACTTCGATGCTGTAAACAAAATTAAGGCTAATTGTGTAAGTAGACCATCTTTTCCTTGCAAGGTAGCGGTCTGCTGCATTGACAGAGGGTAGTATTTCTAGGACTTTTTCAGAGAGTAAAATGGTAGTTTAAGGGATAATCTGCTGTGAATTGTAAATGTTGTAGGGGGTTGTGGGATTTGGGGAAGACAATAGAATAATTTGTGTCATGGTTAATTTAACAAAGAGTTTTTGTTGGTTGAATCTGATCTTTGGTGGATTTTTAACAACCTCCTCTTTCTTGGCTTTTCAGATAAAGACACGGAGCCTCAGAGAAGTAAAATGTTTGACTTTATGTCAGGTGGTAGATCCAAGACACATACCTAGGCCTTTTTTTTTTTTTTTTTTTTTTTTTTGAGATGGAGTCTTGCTATGTTGCCCAGGCTGGAGTGCAGTGGCACAATCTTGGCTCACTACAACCTCTGCCTCCCAGGTTCAAGTGATTCTCCTGCCTTAGCCTTCTGAGTATTTGGGACTACAGGCACATACCGCCACACCGGGCTAATTTTTGTATTTTTAGTAGAGACAGGTTTTCACCATGTTGTTCAGGCTGGTCTCAAACTCCTGACCTCGTGATCTGCCTGCGTTGGACTCCCAAACTGCTGGGCTTACATGCACGAGCCACCGTGCCCAGCCATGCCTGTGCCTTTTAACTTCAAGTTGAATGCTTTTTCTTTATATAAAAGAGCTTCCAAAAGTTATACATTTATTTTTTTACCAATGACTAGATTTTGAAAGCATACCTTTTCTGATGACATTTATCCTGGGCTAATTGGAAGAGAAAGGGTGAGCAGAAGAGAAGAGAAGACATAGACACACAGAAGTGATGTGAAGACAGAGGCAGAGATTGGAGTGATGTGACACAAGCTCAGAAGTATGTGGAGCCACCAGAGACCGGAAGAGGCAAGGGAGGATCCTCCCCTAGAGCGATCCAATGAGGCAGGCCCCTGCTGACACCTTGCTTTGGACTTCTGGCCTCCAGAACTAGGAGGGAATAAATTTTAGTTGCTTTTAGCCACCAAGTTTATGGCAATTTGTTATATCAGCCTTATGAAGCTAATGCAAACTTTGTATTAGGTTACACATTTTGTATTCATTTCCTAGGGCTCCAGTAACAAATCGCCACATATCTGGTGGCTTAAAACCACAGAAACTTATTCTTTCACAGTTCTGGAGGCCAGAAATCAAAATCAAGGTGTTGGCACAGACGTACTTCATAGATGCTCTAGGGAGAGTCTGTTCCCTGCCTCTTCCAGCTTCTGGCAGCAGAATGCATTCCCTGGCTTCCCGGGCTTGTGACTGTCTCACTCCAGTCTTTGCATCTGTCTTCATATCTCTTCTTCTTTGTGTCTATTCTAGTAGAGTACAAAGTGCAGCACCTTCCATGATGGAAGTGGCCCAAATTACCCGATCTGCCACCAGGTAGCTGGCTGATCATTTGGGGAATGGTACCATAAGGAGACTCAGTATTGGCAGTGGCCATAGCCAGGTCAGCCTTAGGGGGTGAAAGTCCATGTTTTCGAGCCCATGCATAACCATCATGGCATTGGTATTAGACCATTCTTGCATTGCTATAAAGAAATACCTGAGGCTGGGTAATTTACAAATAAAAGAGGTTTAGTTAGCTCATGGTTCTGAAGTCTGTACAAGCCTGGTGCCAGCATCTGCTTGGCTTCTGGTGAGGCCTCAGAAGCTTTCAAACAAGAAAGTGGGAGCAGACACACCACACAGCAAGATTGGGAGCAAGAGAACAAGGGAGAAGGTGCCACATACTTTTAAAGAAGCAGATCTCATGTGAATTCAGAGTGAGAACACACTTACCACCAAGCGTGTGGTACTAAACCATTCAAGAGGAATTCACCCCATGATCTAAACACCTCCCACTGGGCCCCACCTCCAACACTAGGGATTACATGTCAGCATGAGACAAACATCTAAACCATATCAGTCCCTTTGCTCATGAGCCCATTGGACAGTGACAGGAGTGGCTGGGGGAAAGACACTCATTGACACCCACAGGACTGGTCATCCTATGATTAAAATCCTCCTCTGCCCAGGTCACCTGGGTGAGTGTCCATATGGGACACACATATCTTCACAATTTTCCATGTCTTGCCTTGGAAGCCCCATCACCCACTCTCTCACATCTCCTCCAGTACTTATCCCTCAGATGGTAGGACAATGTCCAGCAATACGTCTTCTCTCTGGTATTGATGGGTTAATGAGCATCTCACATAGGGGAAAATTTCCAGATATCTAGAATTCGATCTTCCATTAATTCTCCAATGATAACTAAAATATTTCAGGTTGAAATTTTATTCAACTGTAATTACTCACTTTAACCTTCTTAAGCAGAATATAAATTACCTTTTTAAAAATAACAGAAATTTAGTAAGATAAAAATTTATCTATAATCTCTCCTAGTTAACAAACTTTACATGTTTATTTCTGTATTTTTCTAAGTCCTTTCCCCAAAGTGTACATAATTTTATATTGTAATAGTGTAAAATAATTTTGTATTTGACATTTTTGATTTAGCATGAAAGTGTCATTTATGTTTCTTTTGCTACCACTTGAGAAAATATGGGTGGTTGTTAACAAATAAGCCTGAAATGTAGGCAATTTTATTGCCTTAAAAACAATAGAATGTTATTTCTCACTCACACAATAGTGTAATGAGTATGTCCCTTGGGGGCAAAGACTCTTGTCTACCAAATGGGATGGAGACCCAGGTTTCTTTCCTCTTGTAACTCTGGCATTTCCTGGAGTCACATGATTACCTGTACTGAATCTGTAGAAAGAGAAATAAGCAGTGTAGAATGATATCTCTGCTTTCTGACATCCTCACACATTACTTCTGTTCTCATTCTCATACTAGTTTATCACCCATGATCCAAATGTATCATGTGGCCACACCTAGATGTAAGGGTGGTTTGGAAATGTAGCCCCTGGCTGGGCAGCTGCTCCTCAGCATTGACTCTGTGCAATGGAAGGACATTGTAAGTTTTTACGAACTGCTAACCCAGTATGTCACTGCTCTACAATCTTCATAGTTTTCCCTTTAAACGGCTCAACAGAGACAAAATTTTGAACCAAATTTACAAATACTTTTCAGTTTCTTGATTCTCCAGACTTGTTACTTGAGGGCAGTGACTAAATTATATTCAGTTCTATATCAGAAGGTTCTTCCATATTGCCTGTTTTGTGGTAGATAATAAAGTGAGTTGAATGACTACGTAAATTTTAGCAAGAGCATATGGAAAATAATTTATCATGACTTTGGATAATAATATGGGTGTAATTATTGTCCTTTCTCTTTCCATTAAGCACCACTATCCATTAAGTTATTACAGGTAGAAAGCTGAGATGATTCTTGATTCCTTTTCTCACTGCTTCTATATTAGTTACTTATTACCGTGTAAGAAATTACCATGAAACTTAGTGACTTAGTTGGGGCTCGATGGGTGCTAGAGGATCCACTGCAAGATGGCTCAGGCCCTTGGCTGGCAAGGTGGTGCTGGCTGTTAGTCTCCCATCTCATCCTCCTCCTTTTGGTCCTGCTACTCTTCAAGGTATTTTTCCCAGAGCAGCCATTCATCATTCATTCTTTTTTTCCCATTAATTAATTCAATAGATATTTATTGTATACTTACCACATGCCAGATTTGTTCTAGGTTCTTTGGATATAGCAGTGAAATTAAAAAAAAAAAGCAGTCCTTGGGTCTTACATACAGTGGGGAAATAAACATATAATGTGGAAAATTAGATGGTAATGTATGTGAGCACATATGTTTATTATCTCTCACAGTTTCTGTGAGACAGGAGATGGGTATTCTGGCTTGGGGACTCACATGAGGGCACAGTTACATGTTGGTATTGCTTTGGTCATATGAAGGCTTGGCGGGGGCTGGAGGATGCATTGTGAGATGCTTAGGCCCTTGGCTGGCAAGGTGGTGCTGGCTGTTGTTGGCAGGTCTTCCTTCATCTTCACAGCACTTCTTGAGTGTCTTCATGACATGGAGGCTGGCCTCTCCCAGAATGAGCAGACCAAGAGAGCAGGACACAAGTGTCCATGCCATTTATGGCCTCACTGTGGAAGTCACACACAATCACTTCCTCAATATATACTGATTACCCAGATCTGCACCATTCAGTGTGGGAGGGGACCACACAAAGCCCAAATACCCAAAGGCAAGGACCACTGGGGCCATTTTGGAGGCTGTTTACCGCAGCTCCCCTCTTCCATATTCCAGTCCACCTGCATATTCTGTTCATCCTCCTTCCAAAAATATATCTCAAACAAAATAACTTATTTTCATTTCTGTTGTCTGTAGCCTAGTCCAAGATACCATAACACTAGACTTGATTACTCTCCCATCTGATCTTCCTCTTTCTGTATTTCTCCCAGAGAAGCCATTCATCATTCTTTCATTTTTCTCCATTAATCAATTCAACAAATATTTATTATACACTTACCACATGCCAGATTTAAGATCTTGGGATATAGCAGTGAAAAAAATAAAAATAAATAAGAACCAGTCCTTGGGTCTTACATACAGTGGGACAATAAACAAATAATATGAAATATATGAGACGGTAACATGTGTGATACAGAAAATTAGATCAGGGTGAAGGAAATAAGAAGCAATAGAGAAGTTAGGGACTTCTGGCTATTGTATTTTATCAGACTATCAAGGGTGCTATCTCTGATTAGCTTTCATTGAAACAGAAACCCAAAGGACCTTAGAGGACAGGTATATCAATATCTCAGCAAGTATTCTAAGCAGAGGAACAAGAAAATGCAAAGGCCCTGAGGCAGGATCATGTTTGGCTTATTTGAGGAATAACTGTTCTGTTCCCTTGTGGCTGGAACAGAAGAGGGAGGGCAGTGGAGAATGGTAGGTGATGGAGGTCAGGTGATGTAGGGCCTTGTAGACTATGATGAAGACTTTGGCTTTGTTTTGGGTTGGTGGGGGACAAGGAAAGCTATTAGAATGTTTTAGTGACTTGATGTGACTTACTTTTTAATAGGACCATTTGGGCTGCTCAGCCCACGATGTTGAAAAATGCAATCAGGTCACTTCCACTGTTTAAAACCTTTCAATGGATTCCCATTGTACGTAGAATAAAATCTAAGCTCCCTTAGCTGTCATTATTATGTTATTATTAAAATTGACACTCCTTTATTCTCTATTACAGCAGTCTAATTCCTTCCTAATATGTACCCCACTAGTAACTATTATTATCATTGCTTGTTTATAATCTGTCTCCTCTACTTGAAAATATTTACCCTGGGGATCTCGTACATTTCCATACTAAATCATCCCAAGGCTGCTTTGTTTTTGAGCTTGTGTCTGGGTGTGCATGTGTTTTTTAATCTCTTGTATCTCTTTTTCCCCTGATCTCCCTGATTGTTATATTTGGTCAGTGACTGACCACTAGTAATGATGGTGCCAGGGCAATTTTGCTGTTGGACTGTATGTCAAAGTTTGTCTTGGCTTGTGGGTTATATCAGTACTTATTGAATGAATTATCTGGGAAGAGAGGAAAAGATCTTGTTAAAATACAGATTCTTATTCGGTAGGCCTTGAGTGGGACTTGAGGTTCTGCACTTCTTTTTCTTTTCTTTCTTTCTTTTTTGAGACAGAGTCTCGCTCTGCCACAGAGGCTGGAGTACAGTGGCATGATCTTGGCTCACTGCAACCTCTGCCTCCCAGGTTCAAGCAATTCTCCCACTTCAGCCTCCCAAGAGCCGGGACTACAGGCATGCACCCCCATGCTTGACTAATTTTTGTATTTTTAGTAGAGATAGGGTTTCACCATGTTGGCCAGGCTGGTCTTGAACTCTGGATCTCTGGTAATATGCCTGCCTCAGCCTCCCAAAGTGCTGGGATTTCAGGTGTGAGCCACCACACCCAGTTGAGGTTCTGCATTTCCATCAAGCTTTCAGGTGATGCCCATGCTTCCAGCCCTTTGAGTAACAAGGGGGCTTGAGTAACAAGCTTGGCTGAACATTGGCATCACCTGTGGAGCTTTAAAACTGCTAATGCTTGGCTTTACCCTATAGATTGCAATATAATCTGTCTGGAATGCAGTCTGAGTACTGCGATTTTAAAAAGCTTCATAAGTGATTCTATTTTATAGAAATATTGAGAACTACTAGGTTGGATGATATTAAATCCAATTTTAAAACAAAATGTGGCAATAAATGTTCTTCACAGCTGTGTTGCTGCCTTTTTAAAAAGTCAGTTTTGTAGCTGTAGAAAAAAATCTGGCTGCATCCATGGATGACCTCCAGATCTCAGCTAGAAAGAGAATTTCTACCTTCAGTAGAACAGTCGTTCCTGAAGAGGGCAGTTAAAATATGTCTTCAAAGGATGAGGTTGTAGTAAATCAGGCCCCTTGAACTTGTTCTAATCTGAGCTTGTTCTAAGTTAGAGGAAGGAGAAGAAGCAGAGAAGCACTCCATTTCTTTTTTCTTGTAATCTCTACCATGCTCACATGCATAGTTTCTGAGTCAGTATGAAACTAAGAACTTCTTGTGTGATTCAAGCTAACCCCTCAGTTATCAAAAGCAAATGTTTCAAACTACTGAAGATCAATGAGCCATATCCTATTTACAGGTTAATAATTGACTACTAAATGTCGGTGCTCCAAATGGTTTTAGAGACATTAGATAAGAGAGACAATGTCAGAGTTACCCCCACCCTGCCTCCCCTAATCTAAAGCCCACTCTGTTTCTTTTATCAAGTGATTGACTCTATGTTAACAGAGCCTGGAGCACTTTCCTTTAATCCCATACAACTGGATTGATTTTGTTTTGGATGGTTTAGATTGGACGACTGATTATTGGACAGAATGGCATCTTGTCGACACCTGCGGTCTCCTGCATTATCAGGAAGATCAAGGCAGCTGGTGGAATCATCCTAACAGCCAGCCACTGCCCTGGAGGACCAGGGGGAGAGTTTGGAGTGAAGTTTAATGTTGCCAATGGAGGTATGTGGTTCAGAATATGCCTTAATAATCATGATTTCATTCCTCTTACATTATTATAGTCTTACAGTGACCCTTTGATGATAGACAAGCAAGGTGGAGAGGATCTGGCTTAGAAAGCTTTAGTGAGAAGCCCAGGGTGATCCAACAAGGAGTGGCATAATGGGCTTATGAACCCATTTGGGTGGTCTCCTGGTCCCCTGTACTCCTCAGCACAAACAACTGAATAGTTGATGCTTATCTGATATGGAAGGACTCAGAATTTTAAAATTAAAACACCCCCTGAAGGTTATTTAGACAATTTCCCTCATTTTACAGAAGAACAAATCAAAGCCCTGAGAGGCTGAGTTACTGCTGAAGGCCACAGGTTGATCAGGGTCAGACTAATGATTTTCAGCCCAAATCCTGGGCTTTTTCCTACAGTGTTGACTTTCTCTCAAAATTGTAGAATTATTTCACTTTTTCTTATATTTACAGCAATTTACAGTTTTGGAGTTCTTAGTGGAAGGGGTGGGATATATGTATAGGGGTAAATTTCTTTTAAAAATTGAATACACAAAAAAATAGGAAGAATAATAAATAGATACCATGTACTCACTATCTTGTTTTTCTATTTTGCTTTTTTTCTCTGAAGAATTTTAAAGCAAATTACAGCATGAGGACATTTCACACCTAAATATTTTTGTATGCATCTCTTAAAAAGAAAGACATATTGCTGCATGACCATATTAACATACCTAACAATAATAACACTAATTCTCTGATACCACCTGAAAATTATAGTCAGAATTTTCAATAATCCCCAAAATGTTGTTATTTATAGCTGTTTTATTCAAACCAGGATACATCTAAGGACCATGTATTTGCTTGGCAAGTCTCTTAAATCTCTTTTAATCTAGAATGCTGAGTTTGCATGAATATGGGTAGGAGCCAAATTTTAACCAGCAGCAGTTATCATTATAAATTATTCCTGATCCCAGGCAAAACAGTGCACTCTGAAGGGAAAACTTATTATCTCTCCCTCCTTGCAGACATTTTACACATTATCCAAATAAAAAAGTGTATTCATGTTGACTATTTTAAAAAACACAACATTGTAATCACAAAGCCAAAAACTAAACCACCAAACCACAAAGTTAGACAATAATGGAGGAAGATGGGAACAAATGATCTATAAAATAACCAGAAGGCAATTAGCAAAATGGCAGGAGTAAGTCTTTACCTAGCAGTAATAACCTTGCTTATACATGGATTAAACTCCCCAATCAAAAGATGTAGCATGGCTGAGTGGATTAAAAACAAGATCCAACTAGATGCTGCCTACAAGAGATCCATTTTAACTTTAAAAATAGGCATATACTGAAAGTCAAGGGATAGAAGGAGATATTCCATGAAAAGAGCTACCAAAAGAGAGCAGGAATGCCTGTACTTATATCAGATAAAACAGACTTCAAGTAAAAAGCTGTTCCAAGAGACAAAGAAGGACATGATTTAATGATAAAGTGGTCAACTTATCAAGAGGACGTAACAATTGTAAATATATATGCATCCAACATGGAAGCACTTAAATATGTAAAACAAATATTAATGGACATGAAGGAAGAAATATACAGCAATATAACAATAGTTGGAGACTTCAGTACCTCACTTGCAACAATGGAGAGATCCACCAGTCAAAAAAAATGAACAAGACAGCATTAAATTTGAACTACACTTTAGACCAAAGGGACCTACTAGACCTATATAGAACTTTTCATCCAACAGCAGCAGAATATACATTCTTCTCTAGTGTACATGGAACATTCTCCAGGATAGGCTATATGTTAGGCCACAAAATAAATCTTAACAAATTCAAAAAGATTAAAATCATGTCTAGTATTATTTTTAACAATAATATGAAGCTAAAAATCAGTAACAGGAGGAATCTTGGAAAATTTGCAAATATGTGGAAATTAAACAACAGGCTTATGAAGAACTAATGGGTCAAAGAAGAAATCAAGAGGGAAATTAAAAAATATTTTGAGATTAATGACAATGGAAATACAGTGTATCAAAACCTACAGTATGCAGCAAAGTCAGTTCTAAGAGAGAAGTTTATAGCAAGAAATGCCTACATTAAAAAAGGAAAAAGATCTAAATAAATAGACTAAGATTATACCCCAAGGAGCTAAAGAAAGAACAAACTAAGCCCAAAGTGAGCAAAAGGAAGGAAATAATGAAGATTAGAACAGAAGTAAATAAAATGTAGTATAGATAAACTATAGAAAATATAAATAAAATCAAAAGTTCTTTGAAAAAATAATAAACAAAATCTACAAACTCCTAGCTAGATTGACTAAAAAAAGCAGACTAAATAAATAAAATCAGAAATGAAAGCTGAGACATTGCAATAGATACCTCAGAGATAAAAATGATCATAAGGGACTGTTATGAACAATTTTATGCTAACAAATTGGAGAACCTAGAAGAAATGGATAAATTTCTAGAAAAAATAACCTATCAAGATTGAATTGTGGAGAAACAAAGTTTAAACACTCCAGCAACAAATAAAGAAGTTGAAGAAGTGATGAAAACCTTTCCAAAATAGAAAAGCTTAGGACCAGATGGCTTCATGGCTGAATTTTATCAAACATTCAGAGAATAATTATTACCGATACTTGTTAGACTCTTCCAAAAATTAGAGCTACAGGGAATACTTCCAAACACGTTTTATGAGGCCAGCATCACCTTGATACCTAAGCCAGACAACATATGGTAAGAAAATAAAACTTCAGGCCAATATCTCTGATAAATGTTGATGAAAACCAAATTCAACAACACATCCAAGAAATTATGCATCATGACCAAGTAGGATTTATCCCTGACATGCAAAAACTGGCTTAACAGAATGAAAGATAAAAACCATATGATCATCTCAATTGGTGCAGGAAAGGCATTTGACAAAGTTCAGCATTCTTTCTTGACAAAAACTCTTAACATTTTAGGTATAGAAGGGAAGTTTCTCCACATAATGAAGGCCACTTATGAGAAACCCACAGCTCACATTATGAGCAATTGGGAACAACTGAAAACTTTTCCACAATCTAGAACTTGGCAGGGATGCCCACGCTTGCTATTTCTATTCAACATAGTATTGGAAGTACTAGCAAAAGCAATCAGACAAGAAAAATAAATAAAGTCATCCAAATTGGAAAGGAAGAAGTAAAATTATCTCTATTTACAGATGACCTTATCCTATATATAGATCATGTCATATATAGGGATTTGGGATTTCTATATATAGAATAGCCCAAAGATCTCACACACACACACAGTCTCTCTCTCTCTCTCTGTCTCTCTCTCTCTCTCTCTCTCTCTCTCTCTCTCTCTCTTTTAGAACTGATAAATGAATTCAGTAAGTTGCAGGATATAAAATCAACATACAAACATCAGTAGCATTTCTATACATAAACAATGACCCAGCTGAAAAGAATCAAGAAAAGAATCCCATTTATGATAACATCAAAAAATACTTAGAAACAAATTTATTCAAGGAGGTGAAAGATTTGTAGATTGAAAACTACAAAAGATTGATGAAAGAGATTGAAAAAGACGCAAATAAATGGAAAGATATCCTGTGCTCATGGATCATGGATCAAAAGCACTAATATTATAAAAACATTCACACTACCCAAAACAATATACAGATTTAACACAACCCCTATCAAAATTCCAATAACATCCTTCATGGAAATATACAAACAATACTAAAATTTGTATGGAGCCACAAAAAAAAACAAAGTAATGCTGAGGAAAAAAAAAGTTGGAGGTAACACATTTGCTAATTTAAAATTACATTACAAAGCTAAAGTAATCAAAACACTATGGCACTGGCATAAAAACAGAAACATAGACCATTGGAACAGAATAAAGAGCCCAGAAATAAATCAAAACATACATAATCAACTAATTTTGAACCAGGGAACCAAGAGGACATAAGGGAGAAAGAAAAAAAACAAAACCTCTTCAGTAAATGATGGCTGGGAAAACAAAAATGCAAAAGAGTGAAATTGGACCCTTATCTTACACCATACACAGAAATAAACTCAAAATGAATAAAAGACCTGAATGTAAGATCTGAAGCCATAAAACTCCTGGAAGAGAACATAGGGAAAAAGTTATTTGGCATTGGCCTTGGCAGTGATTTCTTGGATATCGCATCAAAAGCTCAGGCTACAAAAGCAAAAACAAATAAATGGGACTACAGCAAGTTAAAAAGCTTTTTAGCTTTTCCATTTTTCATTTATTTATTTTATGCACTTTAAAATCTCTGTTTGGATATTCCTTTTTTAGCATTTTAAAATTTGTTTTCATATGAGTGTCTATAGATTTGCCATATCCTTTAAAAAACATTTATTTTAATATATGTTATAATCGTACATAGTTTTGGGGTGCATATGATGAAAGTCGAGTGGAAGACATCAAGGAACTTGGAAATTGACAAGGAATTCAGAAGTTGTTGGTGAACTCTGAAGTTATCAACATGGATGGCTGAATGGCATCATAGACAATTATCTAGAGAGACAGTACTTATTCTACTTTTGGAAACCAGTGTGCTTTGGTATTAAAATTCAGGGACTTGAAAATGATGGACACAGCCAAAGAACATAAAGTGGTGCCTGGGGTGTAGGGAGATAGTCATGCATTATAATCTAGCAAGCACAAAATAATGCAAAAACTAAACAAGACTACCAATTCTTTAAGTTTTGTGAAGGGTAAAATATGGTAAGGAGTGAAATGAAGGGCTCTGTTTATTTCTTTGAGGTCTTCGCTTTTCCTACACAACAAGAAAATTGTTGGTAAACTCTTCTGAGCTGTCTTCTCTCCCACTTAATACAATAGGACACTTGCTCTTTATGATGGTGCTACACTCTAAGGCAGTGCTGTCCAACAGGAAAATACTGTGAGTCACATACACATTTTAAATTTTTTAGTAGCCACGTTAAAAAAAAAAAAAAAAAAAGTGAAATTCGGCCAGGTGCAGTGGCTCACACCTGTAATCCCAGCAGTTTGGGAGGTCGAGGCAGGCAGATCACGAGGTCAGGAGTTCGAGACCAGCCTGGCCAACATGGTGAAACCTCCATCTCTACTGAAAAATAGAAAAATTAGCTGGGCGTGGTGGCGGATGTCTGTAATCCTAGCTACTTGGGAGGCAGAGGCAGGAGAATCGCTTGAAGCTAGGAGGCAGAGGTTGCAGTGAGCCCAGACTGTGTCCTTGCACTCCAGCCTGGGAGACAGAGTGAGACTCCATCTCCAGGAAAAAAAAAAAGAGATCTAAAACAAGTGAAATTCACAATGTGTTTTATTTAACCTACTATCCCTACAATATTATTATACCACATGATCGATATAAAAATTATTAATTCAATCTACTACACTTTTCTACTAACTAGCTCTTCAAAATTTGGTGTGCATTTATAATTGCAGCACACCTCAACTTGACTAGCCACATTTAAAGTGCTCAATGACAAAATATGGCTAGTAACTATTGTATTGTACGGTGCAGTTCTACGGATTAAGATACTTAAAAAATCAAGAAACAATCTTTGTTCAGTAGAAAGTTACAGTATAGTTGACAGGTAAAATTCATACAGAAAGCTCTCTGTCGTTTATACCTTAGATCTTTCAATCTACTTACTTGTTTCCCAAACTTGTTGCAAAAAAAAAAAAAAAAAAAAACCCAAAAAACAAACAACCAAAAAAAACTAAAATGGCTTGCATTAAGATATACAAAGTAAAAAAGAGCAAAGCCCCAAAAGGTGAACAAGTATTGATTTCATGTTTAATTTATTTAAAGTCTAATGCGGACCTTCTGAGGAAATGCATCATGTATTTTTAGTTGAGCTTCATTTTAGAAACTGGGAAGTGGCTAGAGATTGCGAGTTGGGGAAAAATAATTAACTTACCCTGCTAAACTCCACATCAATTAGGCAGCAGAGCTAGGAATAGAAAGCATAGTTTCCTCTAGGTGCACTGGGGAAACGAAATGGCAGTGTAAATCTGGAATCCCTCACTTCTGTCAAATGCATATCCTGTTTGTGTCTCATACCCTGAATAAAGCTGATTACGTAACTGGATTTCCCTGGCAGGTGTGAAACTATTTTTAGGAAAGATATGTCATCGCTTAGAAGTGGATTAAAGCAAACAAACAAACATATGGGTTGTTAGTCTACACAGGACAGGAGAGGCTGACCAAATTTCCCCCATAGTGGATGAGTACAGTGTAAAAAATATCAAGGCTAATTGAACTGTGAACCATTGATCCTTGTTTAGAGAACAAATGAATCTCGCTCTGCTTGGTGGAGGAGGATGGTAACACTTCTCTGTAATTCATGAGACTTTTAAAAACATGTATATTTGGTGTTCAAATTTTAGGTCCTGCACCAGATGTTGTCTCAGACAAAATCTACCAGATCAGCAAAACAATTGAGGAATATGCTATATGTCCTGATCTCCGAATTGACCTGTCTCGACTAGGAAGACAAGAATTTGACCTAGAGAATAAATTCAAACCATTCAGAGGTAACAGAGAGATTTTATTTGAACAAGTCAGAGTAACCATGTGGATGGGGCTGACTGGTTTCTGTAGGGAAGTACACTCATAAAAATTATTGCATCGTCAATCTCAGGGGTGGCTCTTGATAAATATGTGTCAATTGAACATGGTGTAGAGAGAAGACGTGAGAGCAGCCAAGATATTCAGAACTGGAAACTTTCAAAAACCGCTTACCAAACTTGATATCATTTTCAACACAGGAAAAGTTTAATGCTTGACTCCATTATAGCATTCCAAGAATAGGCTGTAAATTGCCAAAACTTGTCTAAGCAGTTAAGGTGAAGACGCTGGAATGCCTTAGCTAGTTAAGAAGAAACGTAACAAGTCAATGGGGTTATGTATCAGCTTATTGAATGCATAACTATTGATCACCTGCCCTATACCAAGAACTGTGTTAGGAGATTTTACAAAGGAATTCATTAACTACCAAATATATTTAGGCAAGTGATACAAAAATTAAAGAACCAAATGATATTGTCAAAAATATTATCTTATATTGTAAAGCAAATATAACTTCTACAGTACTCAGAAAATAGCTTATTTTATAGATTAATTTTAAACCATATAATGACAACATTAATACCATCTATGTGCACATCATTTTTCCCCTCGTGTTTTATCCTATTGCTCTTTCCTAGAAGGCATGGAATAGCAATAGATCTAACATGTTTTTCTTTTTTAGTGTTCCTATAAGCTAGAATACAGTTTTTCTTAAGATAGTATCCTCATTTTAGAAGTATTTAACTTAGTCAAAAAGATGAAATACCTGGTTCATGTCCATGTGATATTTCACAGACATAGAAAAGCTTAAAATGGATTGTGTGGGGGTCACAATGTTGCCCCAATGTTACCAAATCTTTCTTGAGAAGTTTTGAGTCAGTTGTTTGCTTAGGTAGTGAGAAGAAATTTATAGAGAGCCATGATGTTCACTGGAAGCCACAGTGCCTGCTTTTGTTAATCTAACTAGGAGAATGCTCAGGCATATACATGCACACACATGGGATGGCTGGACAATTGAAGGCAAGGGATACGTTATATTAAGCGAAAATATTTCAATATGCTGATTACATATGCTTAGAAGGACTGGGCTTATTTCTGGTATTTTCACAATTTTTATAGTTGTCCAAGAGACTTGAATCTTCGTGAGGTCTCATTCAGGCTCATTGCGGCAGCCACATTGCTATTTGCATGAGGTTTCTAAAATTTTAGCGATTCCAGGACGTGGGTGGAGGGATTCCCTGGCTTCCAAGAATTTGGAGATAATCGTTTGGGATAATTTATGTGCTATAGTCTCACTGGCTCAAGTGTTAAGTAAAGCTTGCGTTAATTGAAAACAAGTAAGTCCTTTGCATTTCACTTTAAAGTGTCACGAGCAAGGACTATTTGACGTGAATTTTCAATTTTTACTGACTTCTTGCTCCCTCCTTTTTCATATTTGTTTGGTACTGTATGTTATCTACTGTAAATACCAAATGTATTCAGGCAATTGTTTCAAGAACTGAAAAATCAGAAATTGTCAAAAAATATTATCCTATAATGTAGAGTGAGTAAAACTTCCCAAGTATTCAGGGCATAACCTTTTAGCCTACAGATTAATTTTTTATGGTGACAAAATATACATAACAAAATTTACTCTTTTAACCATTGTTAGGTGTACACTTTATAGATTATTCTGCTCATGTGAAAAGATAATTAAAAAGTATCCATGTTACAAATATAATGATATTTGAATGGACACATAGATTGCATTGACTTAAGAGCAAGAAAAAATATTTTTAGATATGTATTTGACCAGATGAAGGGATAATATTATATGGCATATTAAGGTGTCGTCCGTTAAATATCACACCTGGATTTACTAAAAATTACTGAAAGTGGACCATCTTTGGTAATATCTTCAGTGCAAGTTTGAAAGTATTTCAGGGTTCCAAAGTAGTATGTATTTGAAAAATTTGAAAGCAATATACATAAGTTTCAAAATTTAGCTATGAATTTAAAAAGCAGGGCTCCTGGACAAATTTCAGCACCTAAAGAATTGAATATTTATTACTTCTTGGGAAAGTATTCTGAGCAATAATTATATACTGATTGACAAGTATGAAAAATGTAATGTATTCTGGGCTTTTTGGTATGTCAAAGAAATGAATAAAAGTTTTTGGATTCCTGGTTACTGGATAGTACTAGAAACTGGAGGGCATTTGTGTTTAATGAGAATTTCTAGATATTTGCCATTCACTTGTAAATTGGGTGCTAGTTTGGGCATGAAAGGTATTTCATGCAAACTCAGGAATATATTCATCACCAGTTCTACGCTTGAATCTGGTAGGAACAAAGGCATTTGGAAAATAGGGGTCACTACTGAGGTCACTTGCCGATTTGCTTCATACCAGCTGAGTCAGTCTTTGGCCAACCCCCACAGGAAGGCAACTGGATATGCCAGAATGCCTCTAAGCATTGAGATGTGTGCTGTGTGCATTTTGAGGGGAGGGGAAGTGAGGGCAGGAGTAACAGGGCACATTTTTATCTTAATATATTCTTGTGGTTGATTTTTTCCTTGCAAAGAAGAATATATAGCTTGGTATCATTAACACTCATTGAGCACCTGAAAAGTTTGTAGTATCTTGATTGCGCCTTGATTTGTGATTTTTGTCAACAAATGGGCATTTTACTTCCCACATCATGTGTGGGGATATGATGGACTTATGATCAAAATTTCATACTGCTAAGGTAGTGATTCTTTTTATGCTTCTAAGTATCTTTCATGGGTACAGTCAATGACATTTTCCTTTGTTTTTCTATCTTTAGTGGAGATAGTGGACCCAGTGGATATCTATCTCAACCTCCTTCGGACTGTCTTTGACTTTCATACCATCAAGAGTTTGCTGACTGGGCCCAGCCAATTGAAGATTCGAGTTGATGCGATGCATGGAGGTATGTTCATGGTTTTCTCCAAATCAGGAGGCAAGAAATACTGAGACCTCTACACATGTTGGGTTTTGGAGGTTAAGAGGAAAGTTAGATTCATAGATATTCATACAACATGTGTGTGTTCAGATATTTGGAATGTTCTGGAAAACTTCAGGGCTCATTTCTGTCTTTTGATGTAAATGAAAACAAAAGTTGAACAAATGAGCTGGAGGCTATGCATGTATGAGTGTGAAGTATAGTAAAACTGTTATTTATTTGATTATATGCATGGCATAAACAGTCAAGTAAATAGTCAAGATTTATTATGAAAAGAATCTTACCCAACTCCTGTCTTTCCCCAATTTCTTACCTTCCAGAGTTAAACTTTTTCATTTTTTTAGCCCTTTCTTTTTTGTATTTATCTCCCTATCATTAAATATTATGAATATACAGACCCTTGTTGATTTTTCAGTTTTGAGCATTACTGAATTCAAACTATAAAAACTGGAGCTGTAGCTCTTTTTCACCCTCTCCACCCACCAAATCCAAGCATACTTCCTTAATTAGATCATGTTTGGCAAGATCAGTATCTAGTGTTTACATTACCAAAACACTGCTGAGCCATGCAATATGCTAGAATTATATTTCCTTTACAGTACAACTTTTTGATTTCCTTGGAAATAGCAATTGCCTTGTTTTCTCATTGCTTGGTTTTAATCAGGTGTATTTACCACGCTTAATCCTCAAGCTCTCCCCCAGTGTCTAAATCTTCCTTTGCTTCATTTTCCTGGAGGCTTTGGTCTGCCCCACTCTGCACTGGTTGCTCTCTGAGCATGCCGTCATCATGGATCTCCCTTTATCATCATGGTGGCAATTGTTTTTACACGTCTTATGTTAAATGTCCTATTTACTGGTTTCTTTGTCTGTCACCTTGATTTATTCTTACAATTTGGAGGAACACATTCTCCAAGAACTCAGTGAAAGAAAGCTCATAGTAGGTAAATATTTTGAGTCATTGTATATCTGAAAAGGTCTTTTGTTCTGTACTCACTCTTGATTAATATTTGTCAGTTGGATATTATTCTCCTTCAGAAGCTTGAGGACATTGCTCCACTGTGTTATAGAGAGTATATTGAACTTGAGAAATCCAATGCTCTTCTGATTTTTAATCCATTGTGTTTCCGTTTTCTTCTCTGGAAGCTTTTAGGACCTTTGTCGTGCCTTCAGTGTTCCTCTGTTTTACAGTAATGGATCTCAGTGTGGGACTGTATCTCTATTATGTTGAACACCTCATGGACCCTTGCAGTCTGGACATTTGTGCCCTTTAATTCTGGAAAAAGTTTTGAATTACTATTTAGTAACCATTCTGGTTATTGTTCCTGCCAAACTGATCCTTTAATTATTCTATTTCCTCTTCTCCTTCCCAATTTTTCGTCTCTTTATTTTGTTCTACTTTCTGGGAAATTTCCTTGACTTTATCTTCCAGTCCTTCCATTAGGATTTTCAGTTCTACCATTATATTTTTAATTTCCCAAAACTTTTGTTTGCATGTTCCAAAGATTCTCTCTTTTAAAAATAGCATCCTAGTTATGTTTCATGGATACTGTGTCTTTTTAAACTTAGGTATACTGAGGTATAATTTATATATGGTAAAACTCACTCCTGGTCGGTCAAACCTTATCAAACTGTATACATATACATATGCAGTGGTTACATACACAGTCATGTAACCAGTATCACAATCAAGATAGAATATTCCCATCACCAGATAGTTTTTTGCAGCCCTTTGTAGTCAAACCTCTGCCCTTATCCTCAGGCCCTGGCAACCACTCATCTGCTTTCTGCCTGCATAGTTTTTCATTTTCCAGAAAGTTATGTAAATGGAAGCATACAATATGTGGCCTTTTGTTTCAAGCTTCTCTCACTCAGCATAAGGATTTTGAGATACATTCTTGGTGTTGCATGTGTCAGTAGTTGTTGCTTGTTACTGCTGAGTATGATTTTATTATGTTATTGATATACCACGATTTGTTTATCCACACACTGGTTGATGAAAATTAGGTTTCTTTTTCTTCTAGTTGTTGGCTATTACAAAGAAAGATACTGTGAACATTCATGAACAAGTCTGTATGGTTTCATTTGTCTTGGGTAAACAGCTAGGAATGGGATTGCTGAGTCATATGATACATGTATATCTACCTTTATAAGAAGTGGCCAAACCATCTTCCAAAATACCTGTACCATTTGCACCACTGGCAATGTATGGGGGCTCCAGTTTATCTGTATCTTCACCAGTACTTGGTACTGTCAGTCTTTTCCATTTTACCATTCTACTCTATCTTGTTAATCTCTATTAGGATATTACTAATATATTTTTAAAAGTTTTCTTCTCCCTGTATAATTTCTGTTTCTTCCAGATTTCTCTTTACTTTTTGTTTATGTTTACCTCATCTTAAACACATTCCTCAAAATTTTGATGATTCTTAGCTTTCTGGCATATTTAAGAATGAGGCAGTGAAAACCTGCTGGGGGCTCTGAGCCTGCTGGGGTCTTCTCTCCATGGGCTTTACTCTAAAGGCTTCTGGCTAGGCTATTCTGTTCTTTCTCATTGGGCTGATCATATTCCTCAGGAAAAAAACTTTCAGGTTCTTGCCTTAGCATTATCTGGCCTATAGGAAAGACAGCTTTGCTTCTTTTTCCAAATAGTATAAGCAATGTTTCTGGGCTTCAGCCTCATTGCCTGGCTTAAATTGTATATCCACCTTTGGATCAATTACTCTGTCTAGGAGATGGAGGACACTGATTGGGCAGACCTAGGTCACCTCCTTAGCCTTGGGGAAGTGGGATTTAGCCATACCCAACCCCATGAACTGAGATGGGGAAGATAGTATCTCTCCAATAGAAATCTCAAATGCTGTATCCAGAGGAAGGGGAAATGTGTGCTGGGCAGGCACAATCAATAGATGTTCACTATTAGATGATTGTGTGTTGTATTGGTGGAAAATAAGCAGAAAGCAATATCTCTCAGACACTTCAGCTAGGAGAATTATGTGCTGTTCCCCAAATGTGCCTTGGTTCATACCTCAGGCTCTGTTCCCTTGCTTATAATGTGCCTTCTGTTTAGATGGGTTTCCCACTTCAAACCCAAACGCTTGTCAACTTTATATTATTCCTTCAAGTTCTGCCAGAAATGCTGCCTCTTCCTTGAAGTCTTATGTGTGGTTATTGTTTCTCTTAAGCCATTGGATATGATTATCTCATCAAAGTGCATTGTTTGGTCTTACCGCTGCAGTCATTGATCGGCAGCTTTGATCCAGCCCACTACTGGATTACAAGTCCAGGAACATAGAAACTATATGCTTTGCATCCCTTCAATATGATCCCTTCATTTCCTAGCAGAGCAGTTCCATGTTAGGCACTTCATAATGTTCATTGAACTGGAAAATACTATTCCTTGGCATTTATTTTGGTAAAATGTGCTTGTTTTTATATGCTTCAGTGGCTTATAGTATTTAATTATATACTTGGCAGAGTCCAGATGATTGCAGAGACAAAGAACATTGCTAGAGCCCTTTAATGCTTTTGAGTATATTCAGCTAAAGCTTTTCAAACATGAAAAGCAACAATGAATCATTATTACATAGCTGATTTCTTTCTGGCAACATTTTAGAGAAGTTTTAGGAGAAACAATTTCTGTAACTAGTTGATTGAATACATCTTGAGTATTCCTAACACAGTAACTGGCACATAGTAGATGCTCAATAAATAGTAGTTAAAGCAAATATTGTTCTATATTGTGTCTGTAAAAAGCCTGTAAATTTATCTTTTTCTTCTGGGTTTTTAAGTGGTGTTTCCTATACTATTCAGAACAAAATACTCTGGGGAGAAAGTTCTGCAAATATTTCATATTGCTGTGTATCTATTTTTAGTTATGGGGCCTTATGTGAGAAAAGTTCTGTGTGATGAGCTGGGGGCCCCAGCCAATTCTGCGATAAACTGTGTTCCTCTGGAAGACTTTGGAGGGCAGCATCCTGACCCAAACCTGACATATGCAACGACTCTTGTGGAAGCCATGAAAGGAGGAGAATATGGATTTGGAGCTGCATTTGATGCTGATGGGGTAAGTAGGAAAGCTCTCTTCCTCCTGACCCTTTGACCATATAATGAGCCATACACTGGAAAGCAGAGAATGAACACATCTGGAGCTAACATGTATGGGACATGTGTGCCCTAACTGGCTTTGCATCTGCTCTTCCATTTAATGGCTAAGTATTGCAATTAAATAGTGATTACTTTTTTTAGTTCCAGATTTACATTATGGCATAAAAAGTTTGTTTATTTAAAAATATATATTATTCAATAAATCATCTTTATTTATGGCTGGTGTTGCGGAAAGCATCATGTTAAGAAATTAGCTATTTCTGCAAGAACCATTGTTCTCTATTACGATTTAGGAGAAAGAAAGGATTAGGTATTTGGTGGCTTCTAAAGCTTGAGGTAGTCATCCACATTTCAACAGGTGCAACATATTCCTGATGTGTCAAGATTCTGGGCCCTTGATACTCAGGGATTTAGAAGAATGTTTCCCATGCTCTCTTTGGCCTCATTCAAGTTGTTAGGTTGTTAAATGTAAGATGGCAGTAAAGTGGATTCTGATGATTATGGGAATGGGCTGCTAGCAGCAGATGCTTCTGTCTAATCATTTTCACACATTCCTTCCTGCAGGACCGTTATATGATCCTAGGCCAAAATGGCTTCTTTGTGAGCCCTTCTGACTCCCTGGCCATCATTGCTGCCAACCTGTCTTGCATTCCATATTTCCGTCAGATGGGGATCCGTGGATTTGGGAGGAGTATGCCCACCAGCACAGCCCTGGACAGGTAAGCAAGGATGTCACTGTGAAAAACTTTATCGTAGACTGCTGACATCGATGTCTCCTTTGTTGGTTGCTGGGACTCATTCTCCCCTGCTCCATGTGGGAATGTGCTGAAAGCATGGGAACATGGTACAGTGTACTGGGTAGAAGCTGGAGAATCAGGTGGCCTGAGCATAATTCTTTGTTCTGCCACTTACTAGCCATGGGAATTTAGGAGACTTATTTAATCTCTGTGCCTCAGTTTTCTTATCTGTAAAATGTGGATGATAATAGTATCTTCATATGGATTGTTATAAAGTCTGAATGAGGTGTTTCATGTAGAACATTTAACATGGTGCCTGGTACATAGTAAATATGATATAAATGTTTAGCAACAAAACTTATTAATTTGAAAGTATGTATGTATAAGTGAGGGAGGAAAGCATGGGTTTTGAGGTCAGATTATATTATGTTCAAATGCTAGCTTTATAGCCTTATTAGCTCTGTACAAATAGAAAAATGATACTTTATAAGTTTGTTATAAGAATGAATTGAGACAGTATACGGAAAGTACCCAACAAGAGATTCACTCAGTAGGGCTCTAACTAACCCTATTAGGTTCACTTATGTCCCATATCCAGTTGTTCAATCCTATTTTTAAAAAATAATTTTCTTTCCCCTGAATAGCCTTGGCACCTTTATTAAAAATCTGTTGACCATATATATGTGGATTTATTTCAGGATTCTCTGTTCTGTACCACTGATGTATCTGTTTATTCTTATGTAAATATTACACTGAAAACAGTTTCCAACATGTTTTTCTTCTTTGTCAAGCTAAGGGAAAATTATATATTCTAGGTCCTCTGCATTTTATTTCATTTTAGAACCAACATCTCAATTTCTACCAGAGCCTATTGGGATTTTGATTGGGATTATGTTGAATTTATAGAGCCATTTGGGGAGAATTGTATTTTAATAATATTGAGTCTTCTAATACATGAATGTGGTATATCTCTCTACTTAGGTTTTCTTTAATTTCTCTTACATGTATTTCATTACTTTTAATGTAGAGATCTTATACAATTTTTGTTAAATTTATTTTTGGGCATTTTCTTTATTTTGATGCTATTGTAAATGTTTTATAAATTTAATTTTCCAATTATTTGCTGGTAGTATTTTTTGTAAATAGACCTAGTATTCTTCACTGGAGGGGAGAAGAATCACCTACCTTTTGTATGCCTCCCACTCTACTTGTCTCCCTGAGGTGATATGGACATCAAGTCCATGATGGTGAACTAAACTCAGTTTAAAATTCTTGCCTAGCAGCACCGAAGAGTGGCATGTGATTCCATGTTTTCTCCCATTTACTTTTGCTTACACCTTTCCTAAAAAAAAAGAAAAAAGACTCCATAGGACTGTAGGGAACAAAGCAAAAATGGGACAATTTTTAGAAATTGAGAACTTAGAGTCATATAGGATCCTGAGAGCTATGTAGGGTATTTAATAATACGGGAGTATATTTAACCCTTCCATTTATATAGAATCTTATAATTTAGAAAGAATTTGTACACCTATCATCTCACTCGATCTTTGTAATAATTTCTTGAGGTAATTGGGATAGGCATTACTCTCCCCATAGTAAAGATGTTGAACCAATGATCAGAGAGCTTAAGTGACTTGTACAAGGTCACACAGTGAATTAGAAATTCACCCAGGATTTGAAAGTAGGTCTTCTGATAATAGGGTATTACTGTGTCTGCCCAGTAACTATAATTGGATCAAAAGGGTCCCTGATAAACCAGTTGAGAATATTGTCCAACTCCCCCAGGGGCTAGCCAGTAACTTTCCTAGCCATGGCTAGGGGTGGTTAGTTTTATTCTGACAACAAAAACCATTTGTCCTTGTTTCTCGTGGAAATTTCCCAGTAGTTCTTGATTTCACTTTACCCACTCCCTTCCCCATAAATCTCTGTTTCAGTCAGAAACCAGAGGCCTTGCTTAGAAATTTCACAAAGGACCTGTTCTGATATGTAAGTGACCGTTTAAAAGGATTATTCATGCTTGCTGGTTGGGATTCAGAATTCTGTGGGGCTCTGACGTGGTGATTTGTTCTGGGTATTTGATCTGTTGTGTAGGTCCCAGGTGGATTCTCATGATGGACACTTTATAAGCTTCTTTCTTCCTAGGTAAAATTAATGCAGCTTCAAAATTTTGACTTTGACAGTGGTTTCCCATATAGCTTATTTTTTTTAAATTAGTGAAATTATAGGAATGTGCCCATAAATGTCAGGCCGTGGAAGAATAACAACTGAGGACAGAGTTGAGACCCATTAAATGACACACTTGCCTAAACTCCTGGGATTCCAGAATAAGGGTAGGCCTGTACTCTTGAGGCTGATGAATTATTCAGACAAACTTTCATTGTTCACAGATAACTGTGTTTTCCCAAGGGAAGATTTTCAGTGTCTTTAATTTCTACTCTTACAGTGCCACTAAAACAAGGATTCCATTTACCCCAGAATAATACAGTTTCAGCCTCGAAAATGGCATTCTTTTGGGGCTTTGTCATTCTAAATGTGTCTGATTTGTGGTCACAGATGAATCTGTGTTGCTGAAACATTTTGGTTCAAATGATTTCAGAAGTAAAACACATTCAAAGTATGTTTGTGGCCTGAGATCCATCTCCACCCCCTGTGGAGGTATTAAATAATCCTTCGTGTCATCATCCTTCAATAATATTTATGAAGCACCCATCTGTGCTTGGGGCAGTGCCGAATACTGTGCAAAACACACAGACTCAAGCCCTACTCACTAGACATATTTACAGTTTCAAACAAGGCTAGCATCCTTGAATACATCCCAAGAAGCCAGATCTAAGAAGTATGTTTTGACTATGAGGAAGGCCATCCAAGGTCCACCACCCATAAACATGGTGGTGAAAGGATTAGTGCTCATCTACCCTCTATTTCCTCTTTTGCCACCCCTATGGTTCACCATGTATCCACTCAAGAAATATTTATTAAGGACCTCCTATGTCCTAGACAGTCCTATGGTGGTGCTTAGATCTAAGTGGGAAGTCAAAGAATAACACGTAAGGAAAACAGAAACACAAATCGCAACACAGGCTAGGGGAAATGAACTTGGTACAATACTCATTGGTGGGTATGGAGCATCTTGCTTAGATGGGTGACCCAGGGAAGGACTCTTGGAGGAGATTAGGGAAAGGACCAAAGATCAGAAACAGGCATCTGGACCTGACTGTGATGCTGGGATTAGAAACGATACCCACAGATGTGAAAACACTTATTCCTCAGAATGTAGTCTACAGCTATTTGTTGCCAATCCCCAATCTACAATGTGTACTATAGCTTTATCTTGAACATACTCAGCTCATCATTGGAATCCAGACAGTGTTAATCCTGCAAGTATGCAAGTATCTACTGATCTGCGGTGACCTCGATTCTTACCGCATCCTTTAGATCTGTGCTGTTTCATCTCCCAGATCGGTCATGATGGATGACAGTAGGGGGAGAGAGAGTGATGTGAGCTAATATCTAATTACTTAGTTTCCCATGCATTGCTTCTGCTACAGAATGATGGGAATTATTTTGCTTTAGCAGGTAAACATGTTCAAATGTAACCTATATTAAAATAAAAGAAAAAAAGAAGAAAAGTCCTTTATCATACACGCTATTGTCCTGGAACTCTGTATAGCTGATTCAGTTAGGATCAACGCGGGAGAGAGATGGCATCCTCAAAGAGGGCTTACTAAACAGAATTTAGTAATAGTGACTTAATTACCTGGTCTAAGATATGGGTGAAGTTAAGGAAACAAAAACAAACAAAAAACCCACAAAAAACAAACAAACAACAGCAACAGCAACAACAAAAAACAAGAAGGAATGGGGAGGTGCCTCAGCACCAGCAACAGCAGAAAGCTGTTAATACCCCTAGAACTAAGAAGGGTCCAGAGGAGGGGTCAGGGTAATCATAGCCTAGGGAGGTATGGAGTTGTGAAAGGTGGGCTGTCAGTCAGGAGCTGAACTTGGCAGGGAAGGAGAAATACCCCAACTTGTCTCTACTCTCACCCTCCAACCTCCTGCTGGTGCCTCCTATAAGCAAATTGTGCTGGAAGCCAGACGGCAGCCTATGGAGTTCCATCTCCTAGGGAAGAGAACAGGCCATTTAATGAAGTGGGGATTTTGGGGTAGAAGGTGACAAAGTGCCATCAGCATAACTGGCACAATGGCTCATATTTTTGCTAATTTCTACTTGCTTATGTCCTAGTCTCATCCTCTTCTCTCTTTTTTGGACCTCAGGCATAGAGAGTTGAATTAATCATACTCATCATTGAACAATTCTTTCATAATTTGTCTGATGGAAGGCTCATTTCTGATTACTTTAAAAAAGATAATGCATTTCCATTCTCTCTGTTTGACTGCCCCACCATAGACAACCACAGATAAATATGTTTCTTGGGTAGCCTTTTGTTTGTGTATATATTTTTTGCATATGTTTTTACTTAATGTGACTAGTACTATATAAAAGATTGTATTTAATTTCTTACCTTTTTTCCACTAAAGACCACATATTAAGATCATCTCAATGGCTGTACGTCCATTGAGGGTGTAGCTTTTGACTGCTGCTTACTTGTCCATGAGAGCATCATGCTATTTTGCCTCTTGATTCCCTCAGCAGTGGTCACTCAGACTGCTTCTCACTTCCTATTGCAGTGAATAATGCTGGACAGGTACCCTGTGGATGTGTGTGAGAGTCTCTTTAACATGTGTATTCAGAAGGAGGATTGCTGGGCCAGAGGGGTTGTCTATACTTAATCTGGTCAATTTTGACTAAATGTTGTCAGATTGCACTCCAGAATGCCCATCTCTCGCCTGATTTTCCAAACAGTCTTTAAGTTTCTGTATCTTCAAATCCAGGCCAACACTTTATGTTGTCTAGCTTTCTAATTTTTATCCAGTAGACAAGATACAGAGTAACATATCATTGCAATTTTAGTTTTTCATTTCTCACGTTACTAATGAGCTTGAACATCTCTTCATATGCTTGAGAAATTTGGGAGTTTCCTTTTCTATTAATTGCCTATTCCTGTCTTTGACCATTTTTTTTTTTCTATTTAGGGTTCTTTTTAGTCTGATGAATTTGCAGTAGTTCCTTGGATATCCTAGGATATTAGACCCATGTCAGTTTTAGGCACTTCTAATTTTCATCTTTTATCTTTAGATACAATTTTACTCTGATTTTGATATCCAAATTGATATCAGTAGACAGATCTATTATAGACAACTCAAATTTAACATGTATAAATAGAAACTATTCCAATTTTTCCTGAAAAATGTTTTTCCTGTGTTTAGTTTCTGAGTGAGTCACCTATTATCTAAATAATAAACCTTGGCATAATCCTGGACTTATAATTCTCCCTCATTCCAGATGTATCACTAATCCCTGGGGCCAGTGGATGACTAGACTGTTCAGTTTGCCTCTTTGCTGGCAGTATCACCCTCCAGAGGGACGAGAATGACTGATAAGAAGTCTCACTGCCATTCTCCATCGCAAGGTCCTAAGACTCACTCACTCTCCCCATGTGGGTTGTTAAAATCCACAAATAGCACATGTACTCAGGGAAAGGCACGTCATTAGTTCAAAGGCCAAATGAGCTGGGTTTAACTTCGCTTTCACATTTGACCTCAGATATTCCTCTTACCTCCTGTAAGTTTAGTTATACATTTGTAAAATGAACTACTTTTAAAATTAGAGAACTGCTGTTTCTAAGTGTGGCCATGCAAAAGCATACTTACTCATGCTAGGGAGGGCTACACGAAAGTAAGTCCACTGGACAAGACAAAAGGTTCTGTATGATTTTGAATCAGTTCCACAAGAATAAAAAACCACACGACACTCATCCTTATGTAAGGCAAATACAGGGAAAGGATCATGGGGGAATCTGGGTGATGGGTACTATGGGCGTTCACTGTACTGTCCTCAACTTTTCTGTATACATATTTTAATTTTTTAAATAATAAATAAGGTGGAAGGTCGAGGGTGGCAGGTCACACCTGTAACCCCAACCCTTTGGGAGACTGAGGTGGGGATCACATGAGCCCAGGAGTTGAGACCAGCCTGGCCAACCTGGAAAAATCTTGTCTTTAAAATTAAAAAAATTAAAAAGTAAAAATAAGGTGAAAAGTATACAGTACTTTCAGATGCTGCCAGCCACACAACTGAGAGAACGTACACTAGCCAGAAAATCTCCACGGAAGCAACAGTCATGCATGAGCTAAAAGAGCAAGTAAGGAAGCAGCTGAAAGAGGCCACAGATCGTCACACCCAAATGCTCCCCTAGAAGATGAATTATAGCGAGGCGCAGTGACTCACGCCTGTAATCCCAGCACTCTGGGAGGCTGAGGCGGGTGGATCACTTGAGGTCAGGAGTTTGAGACCAGCCTGGGCAACATGTGTTAAATGTTTGAAAATCATTATTCTCCAGTCTCACTTCTCCTTTAGGTTCTCACGATCTTTTGCTTGGACAATTGTAATAGTCAAACTGTTCCCACTTTCTCTAGACTTCTTCTTCACTTCACCTTCTGTACTATCCCAAGGGCAGTTGTTCTAAAGCAGAAAGTCACACATTTTCTTCCCTTGTTTAAAATTGGTTGGTGGGCTTTGAATGCCTGCAGGAGATTCCATCTCCTGATTATATGAAACACTTCACTCCTGTGACATTGTTATCCGGCCCTCTAAGCATATTATGCTGCTTACAGTTCCCCAAATTCAATACCCTCACATTTCTGTGCCTTTGCACACACTTCTGTCCCTGAAATATATTCCCTTTGCCCCATCTCATCCCACTTTGTTCTTCTTTATCTTTTATGGCTTGAGTCAAGCATCCCCTTCTCAGTAAGTCCTTTGATACCATGTTCCTTCCATCCCAATAGATATTTCGAAAAGTTAACTACTATGAACTATCAACATGCTTCTTTTGACTTTTGTACAAAGAGAAATTTGGTGATGCTATCACTTGGTTGCAAAAGAAAACATACCCAAATAATAAGAAGGAAATGAATGGTGCCTAATGACCCAGTCTCCTTTGGAAGTAATAAAACTATGCCTGATTTGTGGTTTTCATTTACCTTTAGGTGAGTTTGTAATGAGTTGGATTTTTAGTAATGATATGTGCGTACTGATGCTCTTAGCAAATACAACTTAATCAAGGTGAAATGAAATGAAGCAACTGCATGGTAGTTATTTCCTTGTTGAGAATTAAAAACTCTCCACAGCCTGAACTTAAGGTCAAGGTTATTTATTCCTTGCCCTGGCAAATCAAATGAGGACTGGATTTATTACCAGGACATTTACAAGATGCATAACGTGGCCTTCCTTTATGGTTTGTGTGTTGACCTATTGGAAAGGATGCTGAGACTGGTTTAAGTTTGTTATTGTGTGTTTCTAAGAGTTGGTGTTTAATGGGAAAGTGATCTCATGTCTATAGTTAGTAGAGAGTATTCACGTATTAACTGTAGAGTGAGAGGAATAACTTGTTAACGCTTAGGACTATAAACTGCAGGAAGTTTGGAGATACTGGATAAATCCTCTTGGAAATGCTGGATAAATCATCTTTTGTTCAATTTTTCTGAGCCAGCTTTGGTTTCTGCTATCTGAGTTAGTCAGAAAAACACTTCGATGAGCATTAAGTAACCCAAGTGCTAAAATATACAGTCGTCATCACCCTTCCATGAGAACTGAAAGATGAACCTTTTTTGGAGTCAGCTCTCTTTTATCTTCTGTATTTTTAGGGACGCTCTGACACTCAGATTCTGTCTCTGGAAGGGTATTGTCATCATTTAGGGTGTCCAGCAGCCTATTTTCAGCCCTTCCACTGATGTGGCCTTTCTTGGTTTAAACAAGTCACTTGACCAGTGGTGGATGGATCTAGTACTGAAAGAAGCTCCTTAACATCACCTTGTGTGATTAGGGATTCAAGGCCACTTTAAGCCGGGGTTTCAAGGCCACTGAGTCTCGGTGCCGCTCAGTCTCGACTATGTGGCATGCGGTTGTCGTCTGGTGGGAACATCAACTTCATGGCCTGCCTTTCTAATCTCAATTTTGGTTTTCGGAGGCTCCATTTGGTTAAATAACCTCTCTCTTTTATTCCTTGTGACTTAAAATATTCAATTTAAAAATCAGTCCCATTGGTTACTGCAAAGAGGCATGAGGTATATGTTTTGAGCTAATAAAAATGTTCCATATCTTGATTATGGTGGTAGTTATACAAATACACACACACACACACACACACGTATACGTATTTGTCAAGGCTCATGAAACTGTACACTTATAAGTAATGAATTCTGGCCAGGAATGGTGGCTCACCCTGGCAATCCTGGCACTTTGGGAGGCTGAGGCAGGCAGATCACTTGAGGTCAGGAGTTCAATACCAGCCTAGCAAACATGGTAAAACCCTGTCTCTACAAAAAATGCAAAAATTAGCTGGGTGTGGTGGCACAGGCCTGTAATCCCAGCTACTCAGAAGGCTAAGGCAGGAGAATCGCTTAAACCTGAGAGGCAGAGGTTGCAGTGAGCTGAGATCCTGCCACTGCACTCCAGCCTGGGCAATAGAGTGAGACTCCTTCTCAAAAAAAAAAAAAAAAAAAGTGATGAATTTTATTTTCTATAACTATACCTTGATAAATGTGATAAAAATAGTCAAACTCTATTTATTTAAAAATAAAATAAAATGTCTCTCTTGGAACATCTTTTCTGACTAGGGGCAGGAATCATTGCTCTCTTTGACTGACTCTAGTTCCCAGCATAGAGGTTTACATTTACCAGACCACCAATAAACATTGGTTAGGTTCAGGTGAGTTAAGTTGTCTCTGGAATCACTGTCTACTACTTTTCTCTTTGTGATGAACTAGGACATAAATATATGGCCTGCAATCTTGTCTTCAGAAAAGACATAACTTACAGAGTTGGAGGTTCTCAGATATCAGAGTCAGTAGTCAAATTTATTGGTGATATAAAAGATATAAGGAAGGTAGTTTAGCCCAGCTTAACTCTGAACCATATGTTTTGTCAAACCACCAGAGAAGCTTGGTGCTTGACAACGTTTTAAAATGGAGGAGGATAAGTCATCTTAGGCCCAAAGGTACTTCTGGAGTGAAAGAGCATTGCAGTTCTTGTGTGTGCTTTATATTTCAAAATGTATTTTGTAGCTCTCCTGCCCAAAAAAGTTTTACAATGGATTTCAGCTCCAACCTTCTAGGGTAGTGTTGAGCTGGGTCTGTTGAAACACTGCTTAAATGCTTGCTAAATATCACTGATTCCACTTTATCTGTCATCCTGAGGGAAAAATAGTATCTAAGATAGATGCACAAGATGAATCAAGATGCTGCCTGAAAGTTTTGTGTGCTCAGTTAGGCATTTTTATTTACAAGTGAACTCTATTGCAGCAGAGGTCCCCAACCCTGGGCCACATAGCAGGAGGTGAGTGAGCATCACCACATGAGCACCACCTCTTGTCAGATTAGCGGCAGCATTAGCTTTTCAGAGGAGAGTAAACTCTACTGTGAGACGTGCATGTGAGGGATCTGGGTTGCATGCTCCTTATGAGAATCTAATGCCTGGTGATCTGTCACCGTCTCCCATCATCTCCAGATGGGACTGTCTAGTTGCAGGAAAACAAGCTCATGGCTCCCACTGATTCTACATTACAGTGAGTTGTATAATTGTTTCATTATATATGACAACGTTATAATAATAGAAAGAAAGGGCACAACAAATGGAATGCCCTTGAATCATCCCCAAGTCATCCCCCTCTCCCAGTCTGTGGAAAAATTGTCTTCCATAAAATCGTTCCCTGGTGCCAAAAAGGTTGGGGACCACTGTGTTATAGCATCTTGTTTGATTATCATACAAAGCTTCAGAAGTATTTGAGACAGGCACTATTATTGACATTATATTTACAGAAAAGTGTGATGTTGAGAGGTTAATTGCCCAAGGTCACACAGAACAAATTAGTCAATATTGGTACCAGATTTTCTGTCTCAAGCCCCATAATCTCTTCATGATTCCTTATTTGTGAGAATAGGAGTTCTAATTGTACTCCAAGTGAAAGTCATTTGTGTGGGTTTGTGTGGGGGTAGGGGTGGGAGTGGGGAGAGAGACCTATATTACCCCCAAGGTTGTACATGACAGCGGATAGGCAGAATTAATTCCAACCAAGATGTCTGTAATTTGGACATTGAACATCACTACTGTTCAATAAAACTTTGAAAGAAGCAGTCCTGGCTTTAACTTAAGACTTCCAGGAAAATGCTGACTGTAGTTCAAGGTAAGGTTGGAATCTGACATCTTTGCCTCAGGATCCGCTTGAAGCTGTAAGATCATCAACAGCAACTGAACTAAAAAGTATTTATCAGGCGTCAGCAGATTTTCTCCCTTATATGCTATGTGAAGTGGGTTAAGCAGGTATGATTCCTTCTAGAGATTTTTTGTTTTTCTTTTTTCTTTTTGAGACAAAGTCTTGCTCTGTCACCCAGGCTGGAGTGCAGTGGTGCAATCTCAGCTCACTGCAACCTCTGCCTCCTGGGTTCAAGCAATTCTCATGTCTCAGGCTCCTGAGTAGCTGAGATTACAAGTGTGTGACACCGTGCCTGGCTGATTTTTTTGTATTTTTTGTATTTTTACTAGAGACGGAGTTTCGCCATGTTGGCGAGGTTGGTCTCCAGCTCCCGGCTTCAAGTGATCCACTCGCTTTGGCTTCCCAAAGTGCTGGGATTAGAGGTGTGAGCTACCAGGCCCAGCCTAAGTTTTAAATCTGAGATAGACAACACCGATGACCAGAAGCATAAAAGATACAATTAACTACAATGAAATCCTCTAGTAAATATTATGTTAGCAGTTGGATGTAAGATGCTGAGCCTAGGAAAAAATGGAAACAAATCTTGTCAGCCCCTAGCTAAATGCCCTACACAGGTGAAGGTGGAATCCAGACCTGGGAATCCAGTCATCTCATCTCTGATCAGGCTTCTGCCTGAGGATTAAATTTGTCATTTGGAGTTCCAAGTTCTTTTAGAGTCCCTGATTGCATTGGGGGTTTATATTCTGGCATGAAGGAAAACTCCTTATGAGTTGATGCCTGTATTAAAGAATGCAAGATCCATCAGGACTCACAGAGAGATCGTATCACTGGTGATCTTTGTGCAGCAAATGAGAGAAAACTAGCTGCAATGGGGCCTAAATAGTAAAAGGAATGTGTTGGCCCACATAACTGAAGTAGATTGGCCTCAGGTGAACCGTAATCCAGCAGCTCAAATTATACTACCATTCAACGTAGTATTCTGTCTTGTCTGCTCTGCCTTTGATGAATCACCTTCATCTTTAGGCTCTCTGTTTCTGACTGTCTGGTCCAGGTAGAAACTGTCTTCAGGATTTCTAGACCCCGTACTCTTACTCCAGCTTGTCTATGAAGACAGAAGACAAAGCTTTTCTTTCCAAGAAGAAACTGGAAACATCACAAGTTTTATCTTTGGTTGGGATTTGCACTATCTCTGACTCATTGATGCTCTGGGGCTATAGAGGATGTGATAGAGTGACAGTCATAAGCCTCCTTCCCCTCATTAGGTAGAGCCAGGAGGAGGGTCATTCCTTCCCAAACCAAATGACTGAGAATGGATGCATTTGTCCTCCAAAGCAAGATCTTTCTTTTTTTCTTCCAGAAAGAGTACCTGCAGTAATTTAGGACCCAATTGATGGCAAAGGGGTATGAGCTAGGTGAGTCCATTTGGGTGCAGTTCTGGATTCCCTCCTCCTACCCCTGCACATCCTCTGCTACTCACCAGTAACTGACAGTGGTATTCAAATTGAAACAGTGGTTCTTGATCCTGACTTTTGCATGTGCTCAGTAGTCATCTGTTCTTCCTTCTCATCCTCTCCTCTTTATTCCTTTTTCCCTTTTCCCACCCTTTCCCTACATCTCCCTCCCTCCCTCAAATTATGCTACCCCAAATTATCCTCCCTCCCTCCCTTCCTTTCTTCCTCTTCCCTTCCTCCCCTCCCCACCTTGCCTACCTCTTACATTTTCATTTTCCAAAAAACATCTTTTAGCCCCTTTTGTGTGCCAAGCACACTGCATGGTACTGGATATTCCTGATAGACCTCATCTTCCCTTCCACATTCCCTTTTCCTTCAGCGAACTTCACTTTCAACAAAATGTGTTCATATTCTTTGTGTAAGGTGTTCTGTTAGATTCAGGGAGGTCCATGGCTTCAATGTGAATCTCAAGGATAGAGCTGGGAGTGTTTTTAAATCATGATGACATTGTTCATACAGATTGTCTTACACAGATTCTACTACCTATATTTTGGGGTGGAAGGGAGAGAGAGGGAATGTAGCTTAAGAAAAGCAAGCGTTTATGTCTGCCAGTGTACTCAAATGAGCTTATGTATGAACTGGGACATGGAACTCTGACCTTTGTTGGCCTCTGCATTCAGACTACCTGGGGTTGGATTCTACCTCCTCTGCCTTCTGGCATTATGACCTTGAACTGTTTACCTAACTTCTCAGGGTGGCTTAGTCTATTTTGGTTTCTTATAACAGAATACCCGAAATTGGGTAATTTACGAAGAAAAGGAATTCATTTCTTACAGTTATGGAGGCTGAGAATTCCGAGGTCCAGGAGCATATCAGGTGAGAGCCTTCTTGCTGGCAAGGATGCTTTGAAGGTCCCAGGTGGCACAGGGAATCACGTGGTGACGGGCTGAGCACACTAGCTCAGGTTTCTCTTCCTCCTCTTATAAAGCCACCAGTCCCGTTCCCATGGTTACTCATTAACCCACTAATCCATGAATGAGTTGATCCATTCATGAGGGCAGAGTCCTCATGACCGAATCCCCTCTTCTTTGTTTCTTTTTTTTTTTTTTTTTTTTTGAGATGAAGTCTTTCTCTTGTTGCCAGGCTGGAGTGCAGTGGTGCAATCTTGGCTCACTGCAACCTCTGCCTTCCGGGTTCAAGTGATTCCTCTGCCTCAGCCTCCTGAGTAGCTGGGACTACAGGTGCACACCACCACACGTGGCTAATTTTTGTATTTTAGTAGAGATGGGGTTTCACCATGTTGGCCAGGGTGGTCTCGATCTCCTGACCTTGTGATCCATCCACCTCGGCCTCCCAAAGTGCTGGGATTACAGGCATGAGCCACCGCGCCTGGCCCAGAATCCCCTTAAAGCCCCCACGTCTTGATACTGCCACAGTGGGGATGAAGTTTCAACAGAAATTTTGGAGGGGATAAACATTCAAACCGTAGCACAGGTTCTAGTACTGAGGATTAAATTAGGTAATAGATGTATAGGGTTAGAGCAGTGCCAGTCCACAGGATGCATTCAATGACTTATTGTCATGGCAATGGCACTTTATAGATAATAGACTGAAGCATAGGCAGTGGATTCTCATGAGTAGTCTCCCGTGCTTCCACATCAAGGACTAAATATTAGCCAGTGGCTATGCTCAGACTCTGTCTCCCACATGTAGATGCTAGTGAGACGGGGTGCTCCTTGCTGTGTATATTCACATTTCAGAGCACATCAGAGCTTCTGGAGGACTGTCGTGTGCACCTCACATATCTGTATTTTATAGTTTTTCAGATTACATTGAAAATAATTATTGTTAATTTCCTTAGCTTTTTAAAAATATGTATTAATATACTGAGCCTTTCAGTTAGTGACCTAGGAATAGCTCTATGTGTTTTAGGGGTGGAGAGGGGGTCTGTCTGTTGCCGAGGCTGGCACAACCACAGCTCACTACAGTGAATTCCCACCTCAGCCTCCCAAGTAGCTGGGAGCACAGACATGCACCACCCCACCTGACTCATTTTTTACTTTTATTTATTTTATTTTTGAAACAGAGTCTCACCCTGTCACCTAGGCTGGAATGCAGTGGTGGGATCTCAGCTCACTGCAACCTCTGCCTCCAGGTTCAAGCAATTCTTTGCCTCAGCCTCCCCAGTAGCTAGGATTACAGGTGCCCACCACCACACCTGGCTAATTTTTTTTTTTTTTGTATTTTTAGTAGAGAGGGGGTTTTACCATCTTGGCCAGGCTGGTCTTAAACTCCTGTTCTCGTGATCCACCCACCTCAGCCTCCCAAAGTGTTGGGATTGCAGGCATAAGCCACTGTGCTCGGCCTTTTATTTTTTGTAGAGACAAGTTCTCATTACACTGCCCAGGCTGGTCTCAAACTCCTAAACTCAAGCAATTCCCCTGCCTCGGCCTCTCAAAGTGCTGGGATTATAGGCATGAGCCACCATGCACAGCCCCTATTGCCTTTTGATCCATACCTTTTTGTTAATATCCTCTAAAACAAATGAAAATTCATTGTTCCCTCTGTTAGGTGTTTCATAAAACACATATAGAACCCTAGAACTCCTGTCTCTTTAGAAAAATTATCTTTCTGGGAAAATACAGAGTTTCTTTTAAAACACATCTGTGTCTCTGTATGCTGGCCAAAAGCTTCAAACCCCCAAACAGACCTGAAATGTTTATCCCTACCACTAATTCAGATGATAGGGATTTGATTTTGTATTGCCCACATATCCCATTAAAACATATAATGTGATTTGTGTGCATATTTTAAGTATTTGTTCATTTTATAATCTGTTTAGCAGTTTAGCCAAAAGCTATACAAGTGAAAAAAGAGAAACATCCTGACCAAAAGAATTGCTCTTTGATATACTTGTGCACTGGCATGAGAGGACAGAGGAAATATTTGTGAAAGTGGACTTCTTTGTTACTAATAGAACACTGGCTACTTTCTTTAGTAATTAGCATCTCAACCCCAATTTATCATTATAATGGATTTTTTGGGGCTTTTATAATGACTTTAGAAAAATCCATAACATCCTCTAGAGTGCCTTTATCTGCAAAGCCGTTAGTCAATTTCTCTGGTACATTAGGGAGAGACTTGGAAGGTGAAAGGTAGATACTTCCCCCCACGTGGGGTTTCTTTACATGAATCTTATCACATCAGGTGGTTGTTAGGAGCGTGAGAAATGTGAGAGTGAAGAAATGTGAAATGTGAGATTTGGACAAGGTCATTTGGATTTAAAGAGGAAGTTTCCATCAAGGGCCAACTCCTAGAGCAGATCAGAGAGCAGAGTGGGGCTGTGGCTGTGGGTAGGCATGCCATTCAGCCAAGGTGAGCTGACTCAAGGAGGAGCTTACACAAATGCAGTAGAATAAAGCAAACAGAGAAGTGAGTGTGTGAGCATGGTGGTCCATCTGACTTTGCCACTGATTCTCATCACTTCTCAGAGCCTTGCTTTCCCCATCTGGAAGGGCTGGGATAGTGGCTCTTCTGCACAGAGCCCCCTGGGGCCACATGGCTTCTAGCTCATAGCTCTGCCTCCTTAGAATGCAGCCTGTGTCCTCAGGGTTCCAGACAGTGAGAACTCCAGCCACCATGCCTGTATTTTAGGCAGCAACTAGAGAGAGGATGAAGAAGGGCAAAGGACCACACTATCTTTTAAGAAGATTCGTGGAAGTGGACAGTTTACGCTTTTGCATATATCCTATTGTCCAGGACTTAGTGATGTGACCACACATAGCTCCAAGGGCAGTTGAGAAATAGAGTCTTCATTCTAAATGGCCATGAGCATAGCTAAAAGCCAGGGGTTTTCTTATTAAGATAGAGGGGGAGAGAGTTATAGAGGGAAAACTAGCTATCTCTACTATAGGTCTAGATGCTGCCCTAAACATTCAATGTAGAATGTTGCAGTCTTTGAAGATACAAAATATCTCTAATATTTGATTGCTTTTTTAGGATGCTGACATAAACTATGATCATGATGATATTTTTGATGATGGTGATGAGGATGAGGAGGAGGAGGAGGAGGAGGAGGATGAGGAGGAGAGGAGGAATATCTACCAGAGAAAATATTCCAGCCTGTAGGATATAACAATTTACAACCCGATGAGAAAAGCTTTTTATTTTTCCCGTTTTACAAATAAGTAAAGTGATGCTCAGAGTGGAAAACCTCTGAGGCCAAACCACATCTTAGCTATGGAGTCATGATATAGCCACAAAGATTGGAAACAAGGGTTTTGGAAAGCAACGTGGCTCTCAGTTGCAAGTAACAAAACCTAAGTTCCAAATGTCATAAACAATAAGGAAAAAGTGACCTCTCACGTATCAACATGTCTAGAAAGGGGCAGCAGCAGAAGTGGGTAATTGATTGCTTCAGCAATGTCTTCAAGGAACTAGGTTCTATCATTCCCAGGATGTGGTCTTGACCTCAATGAGATTTCTTCATGGAAAGGCCCCAGCAGTGCGGGCTGTTACCCTCACATATGATGTGGACTTATGGAAGAAAAGAGACTATCTACTGTTAATGTGTCTTTTTAAAGTCAAGGAAACTTTTCCAGCAGCCCTTCTGTGCCATATTTGTTGGTACTAGATGTCTGAAGAAAGTCATGATTCTCTTAATATGAAAAGCAGTGGGAATGATTTTGGGTGGGAAACTGTAAGTACCTCTAATTCATTCATAGGTTATTTGCCCATTAGCTGGGTGTGCCTGTAGTTTCACAGAGGCTGAGGCTGAAGCTGGAGGATTGCTTGAGTTCAGGAGTTCGAGACCAGCCTGGGCAACATAGAACATACAGCAACCCTATCTCTTTAAAAAGTATATATAAATAAAGGTATGTATATACACACACACACACACACACACATATACACGCATATATATGTATATATACACACATATACATACATATAAAGTGTGTGTATGTATATAAATATATAATGTGTTTGTGTGTGTGTGTGTGTGTGTGTATATACACACACACACATATATATATATATATATATATATATATATATATATGATTTTCCCATCCATTATTTAAGAAGAATCTAGAATTCTAGAATTGTGGATATTTCCCTAAAAGTGCCATTACTTTTGGATGTCACTTACTTATTACAATGTATTCATTTGCTTATCAATAAACATTTATTGAATACCTTCTCTGGGTCACATAGTATATGAATAACGAAATTCATGCTTACTGTCGAAAAAATTTATGATTTGGTGACAGAGTCAGCTATCCTCAGCAACATTTACAAACAGAGGCAATGAGGATGCTTAGAGGAAACCACTTATGTTGGCCTGGGGATTTGGAACTTGTGACTGTAATAAAACTTTCTTCTCTTAGGTTATGAATGTTACTCATAGGAAGAGCTTAAATGAGCTCTCTGAGAACAGGGACCACAACTTCTTGGTTTTTGTTTCTTAGTATGAGTATAGTGCCTTGACTCTAGTGGTTGATCAATGTTGTGAACAGCAATGGGTCAGATAAGAAAAGGGAAAGCATCTGTAGCAAACCATCCATTGTGAGTAACGAAGTGCTATGTATGGTGTTAGAGAACCTGGGCTTTGAATTTACAAAGACCTGCTGAAGTCCAGTGTCCACCATTACTAGCTGTAATGTAGGGAAGCTATCAAATCTCTCTATGCCTGTTTTTTTTCACACGTCAAATGAAAATTAGAGTACTTAACCTTGTCTGATCATCATGCAACTTGAATGGGATAATAAACATAAAGTAATTAGCATAGAAGACGCACTCAATAACTATTACCTACTAGTATTACTTTATGATGTAGTCTGCATTATTTTTCTTCCTTTATCTTCAACTTTATTGAATTGCTTATTGAAGAAAATGCTGTCTCTAAACATAACATTACCAGCAACTGGAAGTGAAACTTACACACTATGCTTCATGGTATCTGAAAGTCATGGAGTTTACAGAGACATTTCTGATCTGATTCTGATAAATATCACATGCTAGCATTTCCTACATTCCCTTTACTCAGTATTCCCTGCTTCCTAAAGGAGGAAAAGGCACTGCCGAAGAGTTGCCAAATTTTCTCCACAAGTGGCTCGGTTTTCCTTAATGGATGAAATCATCCTTCACTGATGGACCCATTTGGACAGGAATTTCTAGACCATCTCAGGGCTCACCTTCTGGGTGCCACCTACTGCTCTGCTACAAAGGGTTGGGTGTCTTTATGCGTCAGTATCCAGCTGGCCATGGTGGCCCCGGGTCAGAAATTACATTTCCTCTAATTGACTGCAGGGACCATTTTCTTAGTAGTTTCTTTCTTTTATAGGACTGTGTGCCATATTCTGTTTATGAGAACACAGCATTCCAGAACATGTTAATTGTTTAGGGATAACAGACCTAACAGATAGAATGGTGCAGCTAAGGAGAAATCCAGTTGCATGGAGGTCCCTGGTCTTTTGTGTGATTTGAAGAGGTTGAGGATGCTGATGTGTTCTTTGGGAAGAGAGATTCACAGTGGACAGGAAACATCTGCTTTAATTTGCTCCAACAACAACAAGATCGATGTGGTAGGAAACCTGTTGTTACTGTGTGGGTTCCATTTCTCAAGCCGGGGCTTGGCCTGAAATCAGGGCTATTTGGATAGGCACCACAATGGGTCAAAATATGGATGTAACAAAGCAGCATTACTTGAGCTATCCTGTGGCTGCTTCTCCATGTAAAGGGAGTCATGTTCCTTCTATACCTGCCTAGCTATCTTCATTCCTTTCTATCTCTTTCGCTTTATGATTTTCTCTCTCAGCACATTTCCATTTTGGGCCTCAATTATGAGTGTAACAGTTCTCAACCTAAATTCTTTCTCCATAATCGTTCTCATGGGCAAGAAAGGCACCTATGGTGGCGACTCTCAGTAGCGGGGGATTCTCCCCAGGGGTTTTCCAAATATTTTGGGAAGCAACTGTGCAAACACACAGACTCACATATGTTAGCACTCGCAGAACTTTGGAGATTGTCCACTACACCTAAAATATACCTGCCTCTTCTAGTTAACCTTCAGAATCACTTACCTTCAGAATTAATTAAAGATGCTCTTACCTTTGGGGAAATCTGCCTCGGTTTTCATTATTTGGAAAAGCAAATTTGTATCTGACACTTAAAATTTGCCTTTGGAAAACTCAAAGAATTCAAGGCATTCTTATATCAGTGCATCTGTGATATTAATCTTTTAGAAAATTATAACACTGCTAATAAAATGTGAAGTGTGCATTCATGCCACTGAGCTTAGGTTATTACCTCCACTATTAGTTCTGAAATGCTATTGCCCATCATATCCCAGGCATTGTGAGCACCAATAAAGAGATTCAGGAGCTCACCTCCTAACAAAACAACATAGCCATATACAGAAAAAATAAAAAGTCCTTTTTCACCCATTCTGGCGTAAGGTAGATTGATCAATGAAAATAAATTGCAAAAGCTATATGCTATGGTTTGGATGTTTGTCCTCTCCAAACCTCATGCTGAAATATGTTTCATGTTGACATATGAATCAGAATTTGTCTAATGGACAGTGTTGACAGTGGAGGCTTATGGGAGGTGTCTGGGTCCTGAGGGTGGATCCCTCATGAATAGATTAATGCCCTCCCTAGGAGGTGAGTTCTTACTCAGTTCCCCCAAAAGCTGGTTGTCACAAAGAGCCTGGTATCTCCCCAGCCTTCTTGCTTCCTCTCTCTCCATGCGACCTCTGCACATGCCAGCTCCCCTTCACCTGCTACCATGAGTGGAAGCAGCCTGAGGGCCTCACCCGACACTGAGCAGACACTGGCACCAGACTTCGTATGTGGCCTGTAGAACCATGAGCTAAATAGACCTCTTTTCTTAATAAATTACCCAGCCTCATATTCCTTTGTAGCCACACAAAATACACTCAGACACCCTATCACTGGAGTCCACTCAGACTACCAGGTGTGATAAATCCAGGAGCTTCCAGGTTCTTTGTTCTTGATTCTGGCAATGGGTCCAAATAAAAGACAATGAAAGGATATGCTATTGGGTACCTTTTCATCTCGTCTTCCTGCTTCCTACCTAATGACCTGAATGTACATGTGCTCCAGATGTCAGTCTCCCCAATGTGAACAAATTCATTTCCTTTCTTTTTACCAGCCTCCTCTGCCCTGGTCAGGCTGGTGTCCACACTGTTCTGGGCCAAATACCGTGCACAAGGAAATGATGAGGCACATCTCTACTTTGGAGAATCTCATAGCCCAAGAAGAGATATAGACAAGTACATCAATTATAGAAACAATGGTTAAGGTACACTAGTGGTACAAAGAAGGCGGTACAAAATAAACTATGTGTGTTTGAATTCTTATTTCAGGATTCAGGTTTGCTCCTGGGGAACCCACATTAAGACTAAAGGATATTTATTCTCTTTCTTCTCATTTGGTGTTGAGGCATTTCAAAACCTCAACAATTTTTGCTATATAAGCAGTTCCAATTATTTGTGCCTGGCTTATAAAAAGTAGGTAATGAGAAAATTAAGGCCCGCAGACAGATCTTACACAATTGCAGCAGAATATCCCAGAAATGCGCCCAATTCTAGGGCTTTCTGTTTGGTCTCTTTAAGCAGGCAACCTCACAGGGGTGTTTCTAGCTTTCATGATTTTATGTGATTTTGTTATTTTACAGCCTACTGCTGTGGAACTCTGTGGAGAAAAGACACTTGATAAAGCCAATAAAATATACGCCTGCTACAAAGAAAATCTTATCTCAAAAACGCAATTTCCTTTTCAGCTCTGAATGTTGACAGATTATTTCTTTCCTAATGGGGTCCAGTAGGTTAGCTGAAAAGCCAAGATCAAATACCAATGGGAGGTGTGAAGACTGGCCGGCCTATGTTCAATGAGTTCACCACCCAGCTGCTAAGTTCTCCACAGTGTTAAGATAAACACTCTCTGAATCATCTTTAGGCCCATCTACAGCATGACTAGATAAAGTAGGCACAATTTTTAAGCTCAGTTTTACAGACAGTCCCATGAAACAGGGTTTCCTTGTCAAACTACAGTAAGACATAGTGACAGAGCCATATTCAGAGGTTTCTTCATTGACAACGGGTTAAGCCTTCAGTTTTCAGGCTGATCCTGCTGAGAAGCACATGTGATTAGCCCCAAGAAGCTCTTCACTGCCCCATAGATCCCTGTCAAATCCGGGAGATCTTGGGGAAGAAACATTGAGAGTCAGAGAACAAGAGGCTGTATTTCTCCTGGGCCCAGGGGATGTGTGGAATGCTTGTGTTGTATCTTCATTAGGGGAAATTTTTGATCAATTACCCTGGATGATCCATGTCATGAAACACTGAGCTGCATATCCTCTCATTTCCATCATTCTGGGTAATATTCAAAATATAGGATAGGCATTTTTAACAGCAAAGTATATTGAGAAATAAAATTAATGCTAGAGATAAGTACATTACACACCCCATCAAGGAGGAAGAGGCAAGAAAGCCTATAAATATGACTCAATTCTGGGGCAACTCCTGTCTTCAAAACCTGTTTGCTTCAGCTATAGCCACTGAGGCCTGTCTTGAAAGATTGTTCTATGCTGCCACTCAGACTTCTTGGAATTTGATGCTGGACCTTGGAGGAAGTCAAGAAAGGCTTTTTCACTCTGCCTCAGTTGGACCGTGTCTCTCTCCTGCCTCTGGTTTCTTGAGTTATTTTGATTTCACTTTCTGTGTCATGGAAGCCTTTGGCAGTAACTACTCCCTGTGCGCCTTACTCTTTACTTGAGATGCACAATTGCCAAAGCCCTCTCTGATACCACCAGGGAGCAGGGAACTTAATTCTTTTGTGTTTGATCTCTTTTTTTGCTGTTTCTCCTCTGACAAGAGGCAGAGCTGTTTTTGGGGCCACCAAGGGCCTTTCTCTCCACTTTGTCCTTCTCTATATCACATCCCCATATGTCTTCCTATAGTCACCTGCTGGCGTGATTCCATTTTGTTTGCTAAATTTGACTAAAGGTGTCTCAAGCTTATTTGGACTACAGGGGTCATCTCTGCCTGCTCACCAAAGTTTCCCATTTCACTGGGCAAATCAACTAGAATGCATTGTATTTACTCTGTGGACTCAGGAAGGGATTCTCTGGGAATTAGCCCCACGGGGTTTCTGTCACCTCCCATTCTGCTTTGGCTTAGACAAGGCATTTGAGTTCAGAACCTGACTCCATTCCTGTGCTCAGCTTTATAGACAAGTGGTATTATTTTTAGCCCTCAGACCTTTTAGTTAACATCCTGCTGCATTGAGGGTGCAAGAGAGAAGAGCTTTGGAAATAAGACTCTGTTACTGATAGCTTGTTCTAAACTGAAAAGGCCATAGGAGAAAGGATGCTTTGTGTTCAAGACAGAAGAAATCTCCAACACTGCAGTTGCTGCTGCAGGCTTCTCCTGTGTTTCTCACCTTGCCGCAGCCTGCTGTTCGGCAGGATGACTTGCTACCATGCTTGACTGGCTGTGCTGTGGTTTCTGCACCTGCAGTGACTCCTTCTGAATGCCGTCTGAGCCCTGGGGGTCTTATCAGCTGGCTGTGGCACGAGTGGGAGACGAATAGCTCCCTTGTCAAGCCCCGCTTCTCCTTCTCCCAGGAACCCCTGCCAGGTCGCCAGCCTAAACCCTCTGTATCACCCTGTGGCTTCTTGCTTGGAGTGTCAGAGTTAGAGGGAGTAAGGAGGTGTTGGGAGATGAAGTTCAGAGGGTAAAATGATACCAGGAGAGGAACCAGGCTTATATGAGCTTTATAGTCAGCTGAAAAAGAGAATGTGTTAAGGATCAGGTGGCCCGTTTCACAACGGCTGGAACTTTTACTTAATACTTTACCAAGTGCACCCCTGCCCCAATGTAGAAATAAACCTCTGCTTTAAAATTTCAGCAGAAAAATCAGATCAATGAAATCTGGTGAATACCTTTGATTAAATGTAACACACAATTGATCTCAATTCCATAGCTGATTATTAATTTTTAATTAGGAATGAGATACAGACACCATGATGTATAGATTTGGTTGTTTGAGAAAGAAGATAAATAGAAGATAATATGTTTTGAGCTTTTTTTTTTTTATTTTTCCCCAAATTTTAAAGCACTAAGACTGCTGGCAATTTTCAACACATATATGGGGTCTCCATCAGTGGCCATTTTATGGTCAAAAGAGCAAAACACAAATAAGTTTAATGCTGAACTCCCAGCCCTTAGCTTTGCTTCTCTGCCTCCATTTCTACCAGCCAGCTGTCTAGAAAAGAAGGGCATCCTGGTTGGGAGGAATTGGTTGTGGGGAGGATTTGGCCATGATCAGAGTGGGCACTGCACTGGACTGAGCTGGGGCATTTTAAAGCTGAGGCAGAAGAAGCCATACTTAAGGGGTCTGGGGGAAGAAAGCAGGACTAGGATGGCTCCACAACTCCTCTGCTGATCCTCTCAGAGACTTAGCTTTGCTTAGAAGCATTCCCTGGTAACCCGTATCTATTGCTGTCTTTACTTAGCATTTAAACGCCCCCAGTCTGGCAATGTCAGTTATCTCAGAGCCAAGACAGAACAATTTTGTGTTAGAAATGAAAGAATTTTCAGTGTAACATCTAGGGCAAGAGTTGTGTCTCTTCTGCAGTGGATGGCCTTTTCTCCTCTTGAGAGAATTCTGTTAGGGCCTTACATTATTGGGATATCCTCCTCCTTTCCATTCTGCAGAGTGTGAATGCTGCTGGAAAACTGTTAAAATCAGATTCCCATCAGGCTGAAAATTCTCCCTACCAAACAGCATAGCTGCCTTTGATCTGTAGTCTCACTTAAGGAGGCTTTTCAAGTGCATGGAGAGTACCAACCTTGACCCCAGTGTTTGGAGCTGTCACTGCTTGCAAACCAAATCAAGGTATTATCAAGCACTATCTGAAAATGTACACCTAGAGGAATTCCTGCTATTTAATGGGCTCAGCCATTCCTGCTGTATTGATGGCAGTCTCAGCCCAGCACCCCCTCTGGGGGCTCTGAAGACCCTAGAGTTACATTCTTCCCAGCAGCAAACCTCTGAGACTTGGTGTGGTCAAAGAGTCAGAGCTGCTTTGTTATTTATGATTTTGTGCATTGGAGAAGTCAGAAATAGGTCACATCTGAAGGAAAATCGTGTACTTGTGATCTTAAGTACAAATGAAGGAAACTGACCCCTTTGAATCCATGAATTAGGGTGCAAGGTTCGTATTATCTATAAGGACTATAAAAATGGCTCCACTGACCTTGGGCTTATTCACTCACAATGCATGCCGGTTAGATATGGGTATTTATCATGCTATATTTTAGGAGTAATAGATCAAATGGGGAAATACTTCCCCCATTATAATATCCCTTACAGCACATTGTACGCTGTCATGTGCTGTACAAATGATCATTGTCATGACATTTTCTTAAAATGGGTAATGTGAAATATAAAGAATAGAGAGGCTGTTACCAGTAATTAGCTTGGTATACCCTTGTTTATTATTCTATGGACAGATGTGGTACCTCAGAGCCTGGTCATGGATGTGCACACCTATGACCATCAGGTGTTCATTGGGACCATAACATAGTCCAGCCTTGGTCTATTTAAGTCCAGCCTTGAATCTGTGATGTCAGACCTGACTCTTCAATGCATTGTTTGGATACCTTAATCTCTCCAAATTTCCTTGCTTATAAAATAGATAAAAATACCTGAATTGCCTCATGTGGTGGTTATGAAAGCTAAAATAAAAATGTATGGATAGTTTTGAATGTGTTTTGGGACAGTGAAATGTTACAGAAGTGTAAAGTCTTATGATGATCATAGGAGTGACTTGGGATGTATGCTTTGTCCATGGATGGCTTCTTATCTGAAAGGAAAAGCTGATGAAACCTAGGTCAGTGAATAATGTGTGAGGAGTATATGTGTGTGTATGCACACTTGGACATGCAGGTGCACGTGTCCCTGTCAGAGTACATAGTGTAACAAAGAGGAAATGAGATGTGTGCTGATCATGTTCACATTTGCACTCGGACCCACTCACTGATCTTCCCTAATCTGCCCTGTGTCTCCAGGAGTTCCATTGCCTAAGCCTCTGCCTATGGCCAACTTCTTTTCTCACCCCTGATGGAGGGCTAGGTCCTGTTGGTGGCTTCAGCCTCAGAGGCTGCAGCACTTTCCCGATGTTGTTTATCTCTGGGTGGTCTCACTTTCTTGTTTGGTGTCTTAGCTCTTCCATCATCTGGGTAACTGATTCTCTATATTAAATTACTTCTGTTTGAAATACTTAGAGCTGGCTGGGTGAGGTGGCTCATGCCTATAATCCCAGCACTTTGGGAGGCTGAGAAAGGCAAATCACCTGAGGTCAGGAGTTCAAGACCAGCCTGAGACAACATGGGGAAACCCTGTCTCTATTAAAAATACAAAAATTAGCCAGGCATGGTGGCACATGCCTGTAATCCCAGCTACTTGGGAGGCTGAGGCACTTGAACCTGGGAGGTGGAGGCGGCAGTGAGTGGAGATCATGCCACTGCCCTCCAGCCTGGGTGGTAGAGTGAGACTCTATCTCAAAAACAAAACAAAACATAACAGAAATATTTAGAGCTGATTCTGCTTTCCTGAAAGCCCCTGACTGATTTGCAGATGGATACTAGATTAAGATATACATAGAACAATTTGTAGAAAAGAAAGATAATATAAAATTTAACTTTATACTGTTTATAAGAGATAGGTCTAAAAATATGATTCAAAATGGTTTAAAATTAGGCAAATATATATATATATATATATATATATATATATATATATATATAAAGTGAAGAGAAATAAAGCAAAAATCAAGGTAATAAAATGTTAAATACAGCAATGAAGATCACTTTTGTTTATCTTAAATAACTATCATAAATATTTATGTAATGAATGACAGCATCAAAATATGTAAACAGATGATTTTTAAATGTAAAACAATTTTTTAGAAGCTGTATAGTAAGAGATCTTACTGCAATTTTCCTAACTTTTGATAGACCAAGTAGGATGAAAAATCTCAACAATAAAATAATGATTTATTGACCTGAAAAAAAACCCAACCATTTAGTAGTATTGATTGGCTCAAAAATATCTATATGAGGGGTTTGCCTGGGAACTCCATTTGCATAGCAAACACAGTTTTTATTCATGCTGGGTTCTGTTATCAGGAGGAACTGAAGGTTACTGTTGGGGCTAACAAAACTGACCCTCATGAGTCATTCCTTGTGTGGTGCTTTTTTTTTAGAGAGAGGGGTTTCACTATGTTGCCCAGAATAGTCTCAAACTCCTAGGCTCAAGTGATCCTCCTGCCTCAGCCTCCCAAAATGCTGAGATAATAGGTGTGAGCCACCTAGCCTGGCCCAGTGCACCTTTTTCTCCATTCATTTAGAAAAGCAAGAATGCATATTGTTGATGAATTAAAATAAATTAATTAGCACAACAATAAGAAAATAAGTAATATGATAAAAGCAATCTGCAAGGGCATAATTTGAAAAATGTTTTTCCATAGGTTATTGGGGAACAGGTGGTATTTGGTTACATGAGTAAGTTTTTTAGTGGTGATTTGTGAGATTTTGGTGCACCCATCACCCGAACAGTATATGATGCATCTTATTTGTAGTCTTTTATTTCTCATCCCCTTCCCATCCTTTCCCCCTGAGTCCCCAAAGTCCATTGTGTCATTCTTATGCACGTGTATCCTCATAGCTTAGCTCCCACTTAGGAGAGAGAACGTATCATGTCTGGTTTTCCATTCCTGAGTTACTTCAATTAGAATAAAAGTCTCCAAATGCCATTAATTGCTTTTTATAGCTGACTAGTATTCCATTGTATATATATACCACAGTTTCTTTATCCACTCATTGGTTGATGGGCAACTCGTTGGGTTGGTTCCATGTTTTTGCAATTGTGAATCATCCTGCTATAAACATGCGTGTGCAAGTATCTTTTTCATATTATGACTTCTTTTCCTCTGGGTAGATATCCAGTAGCGGGATTTTTAGATTAAATGGTGGTTCTACTTTCAGTTCTTTAAGGCATCTCCACACTGTTTTCCATAGTGGTTGTACTAGTTTACGTTCCCACCAGCAGTGTAGGAGTGTTCCCTGTTCACCACATTCACACAAACATCTACTATTTTTTTTTATTTTTTTGATTATGGCCATTCTGCAAAAGCAAAAATTTAAAAGAATGCACAAGAACCTGAATTTGAAAGAGTAAATGGTAGTGGGGCTCCTTTGAAGGGAGGGTGCTCTGAGGAACAGGACTGAAGAGCTCTGTGTTGAGAATGACCTTCAGAGATGACATTAGATTCAATCAGGTTGTTTCTCTTTCCCTGGAATGGCAGCCTTTGGGAAATAACCCTAAGGGCACCAAGTCTCTCTCTCTCTCTCTTTCTGCTTCCCTCTTTCTCTCTTTCTTTTGGGGGCTGAGGCTCTTGAAGACCCTTTGCAATTCCATAAAGAATCAGTGCCATCCCTCAAATACTACACCATTTTACTCAGTGTGGGAAAAGTGTGGTTGTGCATACACATAACTCCATTCCCTTCCCTTCTTTCCTCCTTGCCATGGAAGGAGCAGGAAGCAAAGAGGACAGTATTAGAGCAACAGAATGTACCTAGATGGGGAAGACCGGGCTGAATTTGAGGAAGATGAGTTTTACTTCCAAACCTACCCTGATTCACTAGTGCTGTATCTCTTGACAAAATAAGTAGACATAGTCTGTGGCCGATTTTCTTCTAACATCATTTCAGAACTTCTCTCTCCTCTTTATGCATATCTGCCCTTCAGAAGCCTCAGAGCTCATGATGAACAAGGAAGATAGAGCATCTGGAAATGTTTCCTATGAAGAGCTGTTGAAACAGCCTGAGATGTTTTTAGTGTAGAGAAGACTCAACTTTACCTTTCCCACAAAGTGTTTCATGGAGCACGACTTGTCTTAGTCTGTTCTGGCTGCTGTCACAAAATACCACAGACAGGGTGGCTTATAAACAACAGAAATTTATTTCTTATGGTACTAAAGACTGAGAAGTCCAAAATCAGTGAGTATTGGGTGTCTGGTGAGGGCCTGCTTCCTGGTCTATAGATGGTCCTCTTCCTGTGTGCTCCCGTGGTGGAAGGGGTAAGGCAGCTCTCAGGGTCTTCTTTTATAAAGACTCTAACCTCATTCATGAGGAATCTGCCCTCATGATCTAATCACCTCCCAAAGGTCCCACCTCCTAAAATCATATTATTGGTGATTAGGTTTCCACATATGAATTATGGGTCAACAAAAACTATAGCACTACTCACAAGAAATGTTAATGGACGTTCTTAAACAAGGCAGAAGGTTTCCATGGACAAAATAGATTTGGAAAGGAATGAAATAAATGAAGATAGAACAAGTTTCTTACCTTCTTCCCTTTTCACAGCCTTTGACAGGTTGTTGTGATTCTCCAGTATGGACTACAGAATGGAGCATTTCCCAAACATATTTGAGCAATGAGCTACCATCCCAGGTGCACCTATTAACACCTCTTAGGGTACTAGTGAGAGGTTGTGCTGTTTGATTTTAAGGAACACTTGCAAAGCCTGACACTGTGATTTCAAGTTGCCCTTAATGGTTAGACCTGTCTTCTGAGGTCCAAAATTGGTCTTCTTCCTTTCTCTGAAATTCATATAATTACGTGATTAAACAAATTTCTACTAAGGCAAAGTTGTGTAATCCTCTAGCTCTTCATTTGCTATTCACTGTTTTAAAAGTTTCTTATTTGAAATAAATAATTAATTAGAGAATTTTAATGGGAAATCTTTTTTGAGGGTTTTTCTGTGTTCTCTTTCTAGTATAAGTTACCCTTTTCTCTTTTACTGTTCCTTGGCAAGCACAACATCAAGTTTAGGAACAAGCCAGAGTTATCAGAACTTCTGCCGGAGTGAGAAGAAAACGAGAGGAAGACAGGAGAGGCAACTCCCTTGATGACATGGTAGAAGCATCCAAGCCACTGAATTGTTTTCAAAAGATGGCAGGCAGGGCCCACGGTGAAAGCATCCCATCTGGTTATCCAATGCACCATGAAAGGGGTTGAGAGTGGTAAGGGTTAGAGCAGAGGAGATTCCTAGGAGCTATTGCTGGTAATGGAGGGATGTAGAGACTTTCCATTGTTGTTTGTGTACATTGCAGAAAGTTGACTTGAAATTTCACAAATAGATATCTTATATTCCCTGATGTACAAAATGGAGAAAGAAAACCCACGGGAGTGCTCCAAGAGGAGTTGGGTTCGGATCAAATCCTGTCCTAACCGTTGTCCTATTTTGGAGTTGAGATACCTAAATTTTAGAAACATTTTTAATCCAGAATAGGTCACATGCTAAAAATTCTGGGTAAGTGGTGTATATTTGTTCATTGTTTTTCTTTCCTTGGCATGTGGGAGAAAAAAAATCATCTTGAACCAATTGTGTGCATTGACCAAACACTATGATAAAAATTTTTTTGTTTTACTGATTAATAAATTAATGCAAAGTCTTGACTTTCACTATAAGTAAGCCAGTGGATGCCCAAAGTGGTTTTCTATCATTTAAATCAAAATAAATTTGTATTGAAAATACACTAGAATTCACATTTTCCTTTTGGTTTTAGATTTTTAAAAAAGAGAGAGACACTTTCTGACTTCTCAGCTAAGTTTTTTGTTGAGGTGGTTGTTGAATCTGGTGTGCAAAACCTCTTTATGCTGCTTTAGCTATACATTTTAAAACTGACTTTACTATTAAAAGCACTTGAAATTTAAAAAGTATATTCATGATTAAAAACTTGCAGAAATTGCTCAGCAACTATTTTCATTCCCCAGAGGCAGAGAATGTAATGGAAAGGAGGAATTTGAGGTGAGATGTCTTTCTTGTGTTTAAATTTTCTGTTCTGAACTTGGACAAGTCACTTATCTTCCAGAATCTCAATTCCTCATGTACTGAAAAAAAAAAAAAAAAAAGAGGATGTTGCAATCATACTGCCTATTTCCCAGGGTTATTGTGAGTATCCAGTGAGAAAAATACATCAAAGACTTTTATAACCTTCAGGTTCCTTATACATACATGTAATTGTTTTTAGTGCCTTTCTGGTCTTTGTTCATATGTATATATGGTTTCAATCACAGGGCCCCTACACACATTTGTGTTCCACTTTTCATATCTAATGTTATAGTTGTGCCATCATTTACTAGCTTTTCCCCTATTGATGGACATTTAAATGGTTTACAGTTGTTCCCTGTTATAATAGTGCAGTAATAAACATCTTTGTACATTTAGGTTTTTTTCTTTCTCTCTCTCTCTCTTTTTCTTTTTGGACTGATTTCTCTGGGACTAGTTCCAGAAGGGAGATTATGGAGTCAAAGTGAATGACCATTTCTTTAACTAACCTGCCTTTTGAGCTTTTTACTTCATCCAAATATCTTTCCCTTTGGTAACTTTCCTAGAATGTCACAGAGCACTCAAATGCCTTCTCGAAGGCAGCCAGAAAGATTCAGAATATACATTTGGTAGGCATATTTCCACTTTCAGGACTCTGAGGCCTCCCCTAGACTGCAAGTGTGTCTTAATCATCTTTGCATCCTTGCATGGCCTGGCTCATCACAAGAACTCAGTGAGTGATTGTTCAATGGAAATAAACTGAGCAGATGGCTAATACATGATAGGCTCCTATGGTCACCTGACTTGCCAGAGCACTCATTCATCAAAGAGTCATTAACAGTGCCAGGCACTGGTGCTAGAAACTGGAGACAGAGAGGCGAATGTGACACAGATGGCCTCGTCAGCCTAGCAAGCAGAGCCCCCCTGGCAGTGGAAGAGCTTAGTCTTGAATCTGTGAATTCCTTGAGATGGGGTCCAAGGGTAGATTTGACCTTGACCCATCTAATGTGATTTCAGGGAAGGCCCTTGCACTGCCCCAATATTTTAATCATCTACCCCTTAATATCAGTCATTCTGTAACACAGATCTTATTACAGAGATGGAGGTGACAGAAGGGGCCTTTGCAATATTATTTAACAACCATATCCTGTGTCAAAGAATCTCAAGCTCTGTTGTCTGAGCCAGGATGTGAGAACAGAGTTCCTTGACACAGCAGGGTTAGGGAGGGTTTCCAAATCCCCTCTGGAGCAGAAAATCCCTGTTTGATCTAACAAGCATCATAAGGCCACCTGCTGTGGGCATGAATGCTGGGGAGGGCGGGGTCTTTGGCCAGCTCAGGGAAGATCTGGGTTCTGAGCTTTTGACTTGTGTATAAATAAATGTGTCTAAACATTATATGCTTCCCATTTGCCTATTGCTGGAAAATTTGATAAAGGGTGCAGAAATTGAGCAAACAGTTCTGCAACGGGGTGTAGAAAGTTTTCCTTGGCCTCAGACTCTGGGCTGTTTTTCAGCCGGTTCCTTGGGAGTCTGTGTATGTATTGAAGGCTGGATGAAAACCAGTCCTAGGTTTTCCATGATGCCTCTGGTAGTGCTGGCTTAGCTTGAACACTGTGGGCAGAGATTGTCAAAGAGGGCAGCTCTGCTCTAGACTTCTTGTTATTGTTCTCTGCGGAAACTCACAGAGAACTCTGACAAGTTTCTGAGAACCCAGGTTGTTTTATGTTGAACACTACACTTATACTCCGAGTAAAGACTCAGAGTTCTCTTTATGAGTTAGAATGTTGTGGCTTTCCTTTTACAATGCTCTGTAAAGAGCTCTCCGAATTTGGCTAAAAAATTATATACTTTTTGATTCGTTGTGGTATAACCATATGTTCAATTTAGAACAAATCAACACACTTGAACTTATAAATACATGAAACTCAGTTTGGTAATATTTATAATTTGTTTTAATTTGACCAGAAAAATATTATCTGCCCAAGCCTGCCATTTAGTCAATGATCATCTCTGGGACTGAGCAGTGTTTCTCTGTTTCAGTTAGAAACATCAATGATTTGTAAGTTTTAAATGTCCCCTGGGAGATGGCTCTAGCAGCGTTGTGTTGCATAGGATATTGGAGGCAATTTCATATGTGCACATATAGTTAGAGGTTTGGGGGGGTGTTTGATTTATTTTTTGGCTACCTGTAGATGGTTTCATTATCCTAAATTTGTATTGATGAGCAAATTCAAACTTTTTCATTTCAGTCCCTATTTCAAAAGCGCCTGTGTCTATTTTTCTCTTTGCCTCTGTTAACTGGCTCTGAGGCAGGCATCCTAATGCCTGTTTCCCCTGAGCCAAGATCACATCTTGTGTTTCAGCTGCAAGCTAATAGCCTGTCAGGAGTATGGAAATATATATCTGGGGTTTGTGATTCTGCATGGAATCAGGATTTCCAGGAGTGCCTGTTGGAGAACACTGCTCTGTGCTTCTCATGTCTTAATATTGGTTGTTAACGTTAATTCAAAGCAGCTGTGGGAAACTCAGTTGTTCCTAGAAGTTGCTATCTCTATCTTTCACATTCTGCAGTTTGATATACACATACATTCTATGAAACTTACAAAATTTCTACAAGTATTTGTGTTTTGGAGAATGCTCCTCATAACTCTGATTTCATGCAAAAAAATCACTGCCGCATAACTAGGGAGGTGGTATCAGCTCTGTTACTTACTAGTTGGGTGAGCTTGGACAAATCTCTTAACCTTTCTATCCTTTGCTTTCTTGATCTGAAAAATGGAGATGAAAATGATCTTGGTTTGGAGTCTTCCAGTGGTTACAGTATATGGATGAAAAACTTTCAGGGTCTGCTCCAATCCTAGTACCAGGTTGTAAGGATTGGACCAGTCTTGTTTTAAAATTCATATAAAGTTAAATTCTGAAGCAGTTAGAACAGTTCTAGCACATAATAAGCTTTAGCATGCATTAGTTACTACTATTACCATAAAAATCTCAAGAAAATATTAATTCTCTGCTTCCAATATTGAACAGAGCTCTAATGAAATCTGATGCATACCTACTGTGGGAAGCTTACTTTTTTCTGCATGGCTAGAACAATAAATACAATCAAATGTTAAAGAATCATCAATCAGCCAACTAACCGCCCAACCAATCAACAAAAAAACAATCTAGATTCTAAAGCAGAAGACTGACAATCTTATTCACCTCTAGAACAAATTTCTCAAAACACAAACTTATATCAAAGAGTCAATCTAAACTTCCAATTTAATACTCTCCCTTCAGCAAGTGCTCATCACTCTCATAGCCTTCAAAAGACAGAAACTTCCCACCTGAACATGGTCTTTGTCAGTGTTTTTGACGCTAAATGAAATAAGTATGTTTTAGAATGAAATATGTAGTGACAAATTTCCCCCTCTGCAATTTTTCATTGATTCCTACCAATTGCACCATCTTGAATTAAGAAGCATTCCTTCTATTTGTCCTGACGTCTGGAGAACAGGCTGCAGTTTTTCTCAGGCCTCCATCCCAGAGTTTAATGACTTTCACTGTATGGAAATCTTTCTTATAGACAATCTCCACCATGACAATTTAAAACAGTTTCTTTAGTCACTCTTCCATGCTCATCCTTTGAACAACAGCCATATACGGACTTGAACCTCACAGTCCTCTGTCGCATAGGGAAGAATGCCAGTGATGTTGAATAAGACTCAGTTTTTGTGTTGCTGGAAGGAAGAACAGTCTGGGTATCTGAGGTTGGTTTTGTTTCCTTTATTTTTCTCAATGCCTTTGAGCTTTGTTTGAAATGCAAAACCTAATTTAAAAAATTCTGCTGTTGGATCTATCATTTGAAATGTAGAAAATGATGGAAATGCAGAAATACAATGTAGAAAACTCTGAAAAAAGAAACATAATTGAAATAGCTTTCAACAATTAATAATTTTTAAATTACATGGTTTCCTTTGCCTTCTCTATGATTCTAAAATTTAACCATGGGATATTTGTCATCATTCTGCAGGTTGAGCTTTTCAGTTCAGCATAGAGTGACTGTTTCTGCTTTTATTTTATTTCTCAATTTTTATGCCTGCGGTGGATGTGCATGAGCTATGGCCTTGGGACCTGAATAGCTCTGGGTCTCATGGAGAGCCAAATGAGTGCATCTCATGCTTTCCCTTTCCCGAATGTTTATTCTATTAAAGTAAACTCAACTTATGGATGTATCATTGGTTGTAATTATAGCATTCACATAAAAGGAAAATAATTTCAAGCAAAATTAGAATGGTATTTTTGTAAATCTTTGTATTTTCCTTACTGACTTTCAAATTTTCCTTTTTCCTAATTTCATCCTAATTTTCTCCAGGCCCAAGGACATTAAACTCATCCATTAACTTTTCTGGAATCAGTTTCTCTAGTATTATTTCTAATTTGGAGGCTTGCAGTCATTTTTTCCAAGTGTAAAAATTGCTTCAACTTTCCATAGTAAGGGAAATCTCAGATTTCTTCTTCCATACCCCTAAGTATATGCATTTCAATTTTCCATGTCTTGTCACCGTTATGATAAAAAAGAACAATAGGATTTGAAAACTTTCAGTGATTGTTATTTTCTAATTAGAAGTTTATTTTCTTACATGGTTCTTTGAATCTCAGTTGTCTTTTGTAATTAGAGTAGTAATCATAATATGCATCAACTATTTATATTTTCTTAATAAGTGGTTCTCAGCAACTAATTTTATACCTTGACCTCTCTCTCTCTCTCTCTTTTTTTTTTTTTGAGACAGAGTCTCACTGTGTCACCCAGGCTGCAGTACAGTGGTACGATCTCTGTTCACTGCAACCTCAGAGTCCCACATTCCAGCAATTCTCCTGCTTCAGCCTCCCAAGTAGCTGGGATTACAGGCACCTATCACCATATCCAGCTAATTTTTGTATTTTCAGTAGAGATGGGGTTTCACTATGTTGGTCAGGCTGGTCTTCAACACCTGACCTCAGGTGATCCACCCTTCTGAGTCTCCCAAAGTACAGGGATTACAGACATGAGCCACCATGCCCGGCCACCTTGGTCTCTTTTAAAGGCAGTCACATAGGCATCATATTTACCTTTCCCCCTAGAATATATTATAACCTGAATAAATCCTGGGCTTTATGTGACCAAGTTTCAGGGCAGTGTGACATTCAAAGAAACAACCAAAAGCAAATGAAACTCTGAAGTTTTGCGTGCAGTCCTCAGAACACATCAAAAGAGATCCAAGTCACAGATCCTGGCCACTTTGCCCAAGGTTCTTCCGGCTCGGCTCCATGTCCTCACTGCCACAGCCCATCCGGAGCCCTGATTCTCCTCTGCCTCCTTCCCACTGCTCGCCCGTGCTCTCCACTTTTCTTTGCCTCTTGGATTGTGTTTTTCTAGTCTTACTTCTTTCTTCCCATTCTCCTGTTTCTGTATCACAGGAACCCAACAGTCAAAGAAGAGAAGCTGATCAAGCAAAGGCAAAATTATCTTTACTAGGAAGTGGAGGCCTTGAGGGTTCACAGTGGGGCTGCAGATACTCAGGTAGTAATAAATTCGTCTCTGTCACCAAAGCATTTTTACAAAGAACACCAGGACTTAACGCAGCTATTTAAGTTCTTGGTTTACTTTGCTGAACTTTTCAAAAGAGGCAACCTGTCCACAGTTCCGAAGCCTGTGGCAATGGAGTGTGCCCTCAGAGAAACCTCAAGAGACAAAATCCACAATTTTCTTCTAGAATGATCTTTAACAGCTAGAGGGGCAAAATACACTTTAAGAGTCGGAGCCTATTCCATCTTATAAGGATGGGGATTTGCCAGGACTCTGTGCCAAGATTTTCCAGAAGTTCTCTCTAGGAGTAGCTAAAGGAGGGAGCTTGGCTGGAAGGGGATTGCTGGGGAGAATGAAACTCGGGTTTGAAAAGCGCTTTATGTAAGATGGTGAGAACATAATTTCTCACAGTGAAGTATTTGGAGTCGGGGTGGGTGATCAAGATCAGTGCAGTGCCAAAACCTCAGTCCTCCAATCTACTCCCGGAAGCTCCCACTGCTCGTGTGTGAGTTGCTTGCAGACCAGGAGGCTTTCTTACATGCAGTATGCCTCAAGAAACAGGTTGTAGTTGTTTTATCATTCTTGTGGGGTTCTTTTCATTGTGTTGTTTTTTGTTTTTAAAAAGTCCTTCTTCCTATACAGAATCACTATTAACAGTGGTGTGTGGCTTTTCAAACCTTGTATGTGCACATATCCACACACAGAGCTTTAAATTATTTTTTATTTATTTTTATTTTTATTATTCATTTTTTTCTGAGACAAAGTCTTGCTCTGTTACCCAGGCTGGAGTGCAGTGGTGCAATCTCAACTCACTGCAACCTCCGCTTCCTGGGTTCAAGTGATTCTCCTGCCTCAGCCTCCTGAGTAGCTGGGATTACAGGCATGCATCACCACACCTGGCCAATTTTTGTATTTTTAGTAGTGACAGGGTTTTGCCCTGTTTATCAGGCTGATCTTGAACTCCTGGCCTCAAGTGATTTGTCCACCTCAGCCTCCCAAAGTGCTGGGATTACAGGTGTGAGCCACTGTGCCTGACCATGTTTTTAAACAAAAGAAATTGAGGTCATATTTACACTTTAATCTGAAATTTGCTTTTTTCAATTTATAGTTTGTCACGAATATCCATGTCAGAATAATTAACTGTACCTTTTTTTTTTGAGACAGTGTCTCACTCTGTCACTTATGCTGGAGTACAGTGGTGCAACCTTCACATCCCGGGTTCAAACAATTCTCCTACCTCATCTTTCTGAGTAGCTGGGATTACAGGTGACTGCCAGCACGCCTGGCTGATTTTTCGTATTTTTAGTAGAAATGGGGTTTCTCCATGTTGACTAGGCTGGTGTCGAACTCCTCACTTCAGGTAATCTGCTCACCTTGGCCTCCCAAAATGCTGGGATTAAAGGCATGAGACACCGTGCCTGGCCTAAATGTACCATATATTTTTTAACAGTTATTTTGTTCCACTATACAATGATGGAATCTTGTACACAGTAATGCCCTTATTGTTGAATATATAGATTGCTTCCAATTTCACACTGTATATACTTACAGTGCAGTGAATATTTTCGACATACTTGCCTTACTGTTTCTGTACTGGTGATTTCTGAAATTGTAGTTTCTAGGTCAAAGAGTATGCTTTCAAATTTTTTTTTTTTTTGAGACGGAGTTTCGCTCTTGTTACCCAGGCTGGAGTGCAATGGCGCGATCTCGGCTCACCGCAACCTCCGCCTCCTGGGTTCAGGCAATTCTCCTGCCTCAGCCTCCTGAGTAGCTGGGATTACAGGCACGCACCACCGTGCCCAGCTAATTTTTGTATTTTTAGTAGAGACAGGATTTCACCATGTTGACCAGGATGGTCTCGATCTCAACCTCATGATCCGCCCACCTCGGCCTCCCAAAGTGCTGGGATTACAGGCGTGAGCCACCATGCCCGGCCACTTTCAAATTTTTAAATGCTGATGCTACAACACCCCTTCCTCAAAATTAAAAACTCTATCCCAAAAGGCATGGGGTCTAATCTGGATTTTGTTGCTATTTAGTTGTACATGTTGGGCAAGCTGCTTCTTCACGTGTATCTCTGTGAAATGAGGAAAGCGGAACAGATCACCTCGTGTTTCAATGTCCCACGAGTCTTTGCCTTTACGAATTGATGTTACCCAATTTCAGGGAATTATTTAGCGCTGTTTCAAACCAATATGAAAATCTGCTTTTTAAAAGATTGTTGAGCGTGGAGCTAATTTTTTTTCTGATTACACTTTGATTAATAAACAAATTCATTAACCTCCTAAAAGATTCTTTTGAGATATTCAAGCTATGACTTTTTCTTTCACAGTGTTTTGAAAGCTGAAAGCCACCACTGAGCAAACTCCTATTTAGGCCAGGTTTTGTTTTATTTTGTCCAGTTCAGATCCATCTGATTGCTTTGCATTTGTGCGTGCTCTTAAATGTTCCCCAGTACTGGGACAGGGCACATTTGACCAGTTGGCCAATGTACAGATTTGGTTTCAGTCATGCTCCAAGTCAGGTACAGCACTCATGTTACAGTGATCTTTCAATTAAAGGCCACGTTTTGTCCACTGCACCTTGTAAAAATCAAATACATAAATAAAATGAAGAGGCTGGGAAGATGGTTTGGTTTCTTTCAACCTACTGCTTATTGAGGGCTCATGGCCAAAAAAAAAAGGAAGGTAGAATGATAGGGATTTTGTTCTTTACTGTGCTTAACTGAGTAAGTCTGCAGATGTCTGGAACTATCCTGCATAAAACATCCTATTCACCAATTCCTAAGAGACTCTCAAGGAAACACAAAATATCAAAGTGGGCCGGGTGTGGTGGCTCACACCTATAATCCCAGCACTTTGGGAGGCAGAGGCGGACAGATCACTTGAGGTCAGGAGTTCGAGACCAGCCTGGCCAACATGGTGAAACCCTGTCTGTACTAAAAATACAAAAATTAGCCAGGCATGGTGGTGGGCACCTGTAATCCCAGCTACTCAGGAGGCTGAGGCAGGGAAAATTCCTTGAACCCAGGAAGCAGAGGTTGCAGTGAGCCAAGATTGTGCCACTGCACTCCAGCCTGGGCAACAGAGTGAGACTCCATCTCAAACAAAACAAAACAACTAAATGAAAAGAAGAAAAAAGAAAATATCAAAATAAAGATTTAAAATCTGTTCACAGTGATATAGAAATGGTTGAAAATTTTGCATTGATAGAGTACTTTGAGGTCCACTATGCAAGATATTATCTGTACATAATTTTGTTTGCTAGTTAGCCAAAGGTGTGAAACCCGGTGTTAAAATCGTGATCTTGGCTGGGCGTGGTGACTTATGCCTGTAATCCTAGCCCTTTGGGAGGCCAAGGCAAGCAGATAACCTGAGGTCAGGAGATTGAGATCAGCCTGGCCAACACAGTGAAATCCTGTCTTTACTACAAATACAAAAACTAGCTGGGTGTGGTGGCATATGCCTGTAATCCCAGTTACTCAGGAGGCTGAGGCAGGAGGATCACCTGAACCTGGGAGTTGGAGGTTGCAGTGAACCGAGATCATGCCACTACGCTCCAGACCGAGAGACAGCCAGAATCCATATCAAAAAAAAAAAAAAAAAAAAGATTGTGATCTTTCTGTGATATGGGGTCCTGACTAGGGTGACTGCACATCACAAATAAATTATTCCTATTTACAGTTAAGGTGCCAAAAAGTGGCATTAATTTGATTTTTAAATAAATTGAGATTAGTTAAAAATGATCTTAATGTCACTCTGAATCACTTGCCTCCTAAGTGGGAGAGAAAGGGATGGCCTTTCTCCTCCTAAGTCCTACCTGCCTCCAGGCCTTTGCACCAGCTGATTCCTCTACTGGGAGTGCTATTCTCACAGCCGGTTCCTATGCCTCCTTCAGTTCTTAGGTTCTATGGCACCTGCTTAGAGAGGCCTTCCTGGAGCATACCGCCTAAGGACAGACCCTCCCTTTCATTCTTTCTCTCAGTCTCTTGTTTCCTTTATAGCTCACGCCCATTTATTTTCATTAATTTTCTGCATGCGTTTTAATTTTTAGAATTTTAACAGCTTTATTGAGTAATAATTCACACACCATGCAGTTTGCACATTAAAGTATACAATTTAATGGTTTTTAGTGTATTCACAGATACATGCAACCATCATCATAATGGTGGGCAATTTTCATCTGGTCAAAAAGAAACCCTATACCCTTTAGCTATCACCTCTATTTTACCTTCATCGCCTCTCCAGCCCTAAGCAGCCACAAATCTACTTCCTGTCTCTGTGTATTTCCCCATTCCAGACTTTTATATGAATAAAGTCATATACCATGAGATCTTTTGTATCTGGCTTCTTTAACTTAGCCTCATGTTTTTAATGTACTTTCTCCCTTTTTATGGCTTAATAATATTTCACCATATGGTTGTACTATGCTTTGTTTATCCACTTGTCCATTGATGGACATTTGGGTTGTTTATACTTCTTGTCCATTATGAATAATGCTGCTGTAAGAATTTGATTTTATTTAAAAATCAAATTAATGCCACTCTTTGGCACCTTGAATAAGTAGGAATAATTTATTTGTGATGTGCAGTCACCCTAGTCAGGACCCCATATCACAGAAAGATCACAAGTTTTTATGTGAATATGTGTTTCTTTTATCTGTATCATATATCTGAAAGTGTCTCCTTTACTAGAGTAGAAACTCCATAAGAGCAGGAACCACATCCCGCTTGTCACTCTTATTGCCACAGTACCTAGCATTCTGCCTTACAAAATACCAACTTGGTGAATTTTTGGCTAAACTAACATGCATTGCTCCTACCAGGCATCTGGCATGGTGCTGGATGTCTATATTAGGTAACGGCCTGAAGGAGGTACTATGCAGAAATGTCAGCCCCAGCATCAACATCCTCACACTTCCTAAGGGAACTAGCCCTGCCTGACCCCTGCCTATTTTGTACCACATAACTTAGCTCCCATAGCAAAACTTCACCATTGAGCCTTAACAGATCAGCCCAAAAGTGGGCAGCCTTTACCAATCAGTCAGTGTCCTTTGAGGTAGAGCCAAAAGCTCTACCCAAACAGAGAATTACCAAGTCTATCATATCTTGTTTTTAATAATCCTGAACTTAGTAATTTGAATATATAAGAAGTAGGTAAGACTTAGTGGGAGTAGTTTACAGGTCATCAGGTGGAGGGAAGCTGGTAGGTCATGATGATCATGGAAGTTATATACAACTAGGATGATGAGAAAGCAGGACCCAGAAGAAAAAACATGTACTTACAGAATGAAGAAGAGCAGCCAGGGAGAAGCAGTATCTGGGTCAAGGTGGTGACAAGCCAATGACAAACTGTGTACACTCCTTAGATTCTGAACAACATGAAGCTTTCTCTCTTTCTGAGGCCTGGTTGCTTAGCATTTCCTGTATGTTTTTGAAGGCTTGGCCTCATGATCGAAATTTCTCTGTCCTCATTGCCAAGTGTATTTGTACCACTTCATCTCACAAAATCCTACTCTGTTATTTGAGGTTACTTGAGTTGCGACTTTGTTTCCTGTAGCCAGAAAAGCTGATTTTAAAACTTTCAATATTAACCACATTTTATGGAAGATGAAACCAGAGCTTAAGGTCATGTTTTAGCAAAGTGAAGGTTGTAGAATTCAGATCCAGACTTACCTGACTTCAAGGCCCAAGCTTTTTACCCTCTACCATGCACCCAGATGTATTTCCTGACCCATTCAGGAGTTTAAACAAAACACAGGATAACCATATTGTGAAATATTATTAAGCCATAAGCAACATGCTCACATTAGCTAAGAGAACCAACTTGGAAATTAGTGTATTAATGAATTCTTCACTAAAATTAAAAAATGCCTTTGTATTTATATATAGCTAACTCCTGAGTTTCCATTATTGACAATAATTAAGAACTGGTTTGTATATGAAAATGTGATTGTGGTATATGTTTGGCCTCATTATCCTCATCAGTTCACATCACTTCAAATTTAAAATCAAACGAGATCATGACACATACCTGTCAGTGACATGCAAATTAAAAATTCTTGGCAACATAGATTAACGATCATTTTTGAGATTTTTCTCTCTTTTACTAATTTTCTCCTCTTGTTTTATTACATCTGGGTTCTTACTGAAGGAAGAGATTCTGATAGAGGATATTGTTAGTAGAGCAAAGGAAGCTTGGCAGCTTCCATGAAATGATGTGCCTTAAAGAGGAAGGAATTTGCAGTGATGCCTCAGGGAGCCCAGTGCTTAGGCAACAGTCTACAAGTCGGTGAATATCTCCTTTGGATTGTTGTTGTGCTTTACACGATACTGCACTACAAAGGTGCTAAACAACAAATGGTTCTTCCACAAATAGGTGATCTTTAGGCCTCTCAAAGAGACGAATCAAATTTTTCAAAGGGACACACACACACACACACACATTTTACCCACACATGCACATACTGTATATACACACCCACAATACTTTGTAGAAATGCTGCCAGTATCTCTCTAGACTAAAGTAGCAAACATTCTCTGCATTTTATTTTTGAATTATTTTGATAACCTTTTAAAATGGGGAGATTTCATATAAAAATCCAAGTTGTTATGGTAGTATTAAAAAATGACAGTTCTGGCAGCACTGGGCCTACATTTCCCTATAGCAAGATTTGTCTGAAGCTGAGTGGAGGCTGCTTTTAACAGCCACACAGGCTCTATAGTTCATAATTGTCCCTATTATTCTCTGTTGTCATATATCCAGCTGGCTGCTTTACCACACGTTACGTGCTTGGCCCATGGAGACATTTAAGAACCCAGAGTTCCTAAACTTAGCCTTTATTAGAATGAGCTAGGGTAGAATCTGAGCAGGTGAAGGTAATCTGTAGCTGTTTGGCCGTATTGTGAGACATGGCTGTCAACCTCTGATATGTATCAACATTTCCTGTGGAACTTTCCAAAAATCTATCTTTTGTCCCCTACTTCCCAGTTCCCCTTTCAGATTCAGTAGGTCTACAGTGGAGTCAGGGAATCTGAATGTTGAAAAAGCTTCCCATTTAGTTCCGATTTTGAGTAAGATGGAGTAAGCACACTTTATCCACGATCTTCCCCAATGTATGTGGCTGGCTATAAAGTCTAGACAAGATGTCTGAAACAAGCTATTTGAGGACTCTGAAAGGTAAATAACAGGCTGGGCGTGGTGGCTCACATCTGTACTCCCAGCACTTTGGGAGGCCGAGGCAGGCAGATCACAAGGTCAAGAGTTCGAGACCATCCTGGCCAACATGGTGAAACCCCGTCTCTACTAAAAATACAAAAAATAGCCAGGGGGTGGTGGCACATGCCTGTGATCCAGCTACTTGGGAGGCTGAGGCAGGAGAATCACTTGACCCTGGGAGGTGGAGGTTGCAGTGAACTGAGATCGGGCCACTGCACTCCAACCTGGCAACAGAGTGAGACTCTGTCTCAAGAAAAAAATAATAATCTTTAAAAAGTAAATAATAGTAGACAGATTGGAGGAGAAGACCAGAACTTAAAACACCAGTGAAGTGATGATGAGTTTCTCTTTTGTCTGTGTCCAGTGTTCCGCTTGAACCCAGCATAGCCTGCAGCCTGGAAGCAGGCATGAGTGCAGACAGGGAGAACTCCAGGAAAGTCTTCTAGTTTTGTTTTGAGGAGAGAGAGAGTCTTTCTGTGTGTGTGTGTGTAAGGGGGATGTCGTGGGGTGGGCAAGAGGGAAGATTTCTCATTTTTCATTTTGTTTTTTTCCCTTTCTCTTTTTCACTCTCTGTGCCATAGCTCCCAAACAATGCAAGGTGGCCAAAAAAAGCCTAAAACTTGAAGGGAGGAAAGCCTTCATTGCCCCTTGGAGAAGTGGTGGTCCCGAGAGACTAGAGAAAAGGCCGTTACTTTATTTTTCTATGTTTTCCTACTGATTAACCCCACTTCTTTCAAAACATGGGTAGGCTAAGCATGGTGGCTCAAGTTTGAAATCCCAACACTTTGGGAGGCTGACGTGGGAGGATCTCTTGAGCCCAGGAGTTTGAGATCAGCCTAGGCCACAAAATTTAAAAATTATCCAAGCATGGTGGCATACACCTGTGATCCCAGCTACTTGGGAGGCTGAGTTGGGAGGATTGCTCAAACACAGGATGGTTGAGGCTGCAGTGAGCTATGTTCATGCCATTGCACTCCAGCATGGGCAACAGGGCAAGATGCTGTTTATATATATTTTTTTCCATGTCTGCCTATACATATATATATTTATTCATTCTGTTCTGCCATATACACTCCATGTCTGGCTACATGTGTATGTGTGTGTGTGTGTATATACACACACACACATATGATAGCCAAACAGCTACAGATTACCTATAACCATTCAGATTCTACCCCAGTTCATTCTAGTATTTTATATATATGTAATATTAGACAGGAAAATATATATACACATGTATATATATAATACACACATACATATATATATATATATAATATTAGACATAGAGTGTGGCAGAACAGAGGAAATAAAGCTCCACCTTTCTGGTTAGATTACCAAAAAGAGTTCCAGGGAAGCTGAAAATTATCAGGGATATCAAGAAAGAGGGTTAAGTTAGGGAAAATGACTTAAACTTCTATGGAAACTCCTGGGCTGACCTCTGAGCTGGGCATGCATGGATCTGACCCTAAACAGTATACATAAAACTTGAGAACAGAACTGTATGCAAAGTCTTTGAAAACTGAAATTATGTTGGGTCAGTTTACCAAAAAGATCCAACAATCCTAAGGGTATATGCTCCTATTAATATAACTTCAAAGTGCATAAGCAAAAATGGACAGAACATAAAAGAGAAATAGACAAATCCATAATTATAGTTGGAGACATCAACAGTCTTCTGTGAGAAACTGACAGAACGGACACAAACAGATAGATCTGATGGAAAATCAGCAAGACATGGAAGTAGTGAACACCATCAATCAATTAGATTTAATTTACATTTATAGAACACCCCAACCAACAGCAGAATATATACTCTTTTCAAGTGCATGGAGCATTCACCCAGGTAGACCACATCCTGGGTCATTAAAACAAACAAACTAAATGTAAAAGAACTGAAACCATGTAAGTAAAGTATGTTCTCTGACCATAATAGAATTAGACTGAAATTAATAACAGAAAGATAACAAAGATATCTCTAAATGCTTGGTAGGTGAACAATATGCTTCTAGGTAATCCATCAAAGAAGAAATTTCAAGGGTTATTGCAGATGTTCTTCATTTGGTTGAAGAAGTTACCTTTTATTCCTAGTTTGAATGGATGTTGAAATTTTGTCAAATCATACTTTGGACTAAATTAAGATATGTTGAACTAAATTACAATGAAAATACATCAAAATTTGTAGGGATACAGATAAAACATTGCTTAGAAGGGTAATTCTTTAAGCATTAAGAACTTACATTTATAAAAGAAAGGTTTCACATCAATAAACTATGATTCTACTTTAATAAAGTAGAGAAAAGAGAATAAATAAACCCAAGAAAAAAACGGTTAAAGATAAAAGTAGAAATCAATGATAATGAAAACAGGAAAACAATTTAAAACAAGAATAGAAACAAAAGTTGATTCTTTGGAAAAGTAAATAATATTGGTAAACCTTTAGCAAGACCAACAAAGATAAAAAGAGAGAACACACAAATTATAAATTCTAGAAATAAAAATACCACTACAGACCCTTTAGACTTTAAAAGAATACTAAGAGGATACGACAAGCAACTCTTCATGAATAAATTCAACAACTTACGTAAAATGGACCTATTCCTTGAAAAATACAAATTATCAACACTCACCCAACATGAAATAATATGAATATTCCATGACTATTAAAGAAATTGACTTCATAGTTTAAAACCTTCCCAAAAAATTCAGGTGCAAATAAATGTATTGGTGAACTATTCCAAACATTAAAAAAATTCTAATTTCTTCCAGAAAAAGGAAGAAGATGGAAAATTCCCAGCACATTTTATGAGGCTAGCATTACAACACTAAAACTAGACAAAGATAGCACTTTTAAAAAAGGAAAATATAGACTGATATTCCATAAATATAGATATAAAAAATATTAACAAAATATTAATACAATACACCTAAAAATATATAAAAAGAAAAACCTGTGGGGTTTACTTAGGAAAGTGAGGCTGATTTAATGTTTAAAAATCAATTAATACAATCTACTTTATTAGCAGTTTAAGGAAAAAGACCACACGATTATATCAATTGATCAAATTGCTATAATCATTTGATATAATCAAATGACAAAATCATTTGACAAAATTTCAACATCCATTCAAACTAGGAATAAAAGGTAAGTTCTTCAAACAAAGAGCATCTACAATAACTCTAAAGCTAAAATCATACTTAACAGTAAAAGACTGAACATCTTTCCCCTAAGATCAGGAACAAGACAAGGATATCCACTCTCACCACTATTATTCAGTGTTGTGCTGGCAGACCCAGCCAATGCAGTAAGGCAAGAAAAGGAATTAAGAGGCATATAGAGTGAAAAGGAAAAAATAAAACAGTTTCTATTCGCAAATAAAATAATTGTCCACATAGAAAATCCGAAGTAATACACACACACACACACACACACACACACACAAGCTCCTAGAACTAATAAAGGTCAGAGGATACAAAGTCAATACTCAGAAGTCAACTGTATTTTTGTATACTATCAATGTTCAGTTGGAAACTGAATTGAAATAAGTAATACTATATACATTGCTCAAAAATTAAATACTTACCTGTAAATATATTAAAACACATACATGATCTATATGTTGAAAACTACAAAACATTAATAAAAGTCTAAGAATGCCTAGAGAGATATACAGTGTTCATGATCAACATAGTAAAGATGTCATTTATCTTTAAATTGATTTGTAGATTTAATGCAATTCCAATAAAAATTTCCACAGGGTTTTGGTAGATATAAACAAACTGATTCTAAATTTGTATTGAAAGGCAAAGGAACTAGAAGAGGCAAAACAATTTTGTAAAAGAAGAAAGCTATAGGAATCACACTTTTTTTTTTTTCTCTGTGGGATAGAGTTTTGCTTTTGTTGCCCAGGCTGGAGTGCAATGGTGCAGTCTTGGCTCACTGCAACCTCCACCTCCCAGGTTCAAGTGATACCCCTGCCCCAGCCTCCCAAGTAGCTGGGATTACAGGCGCCCGCCACCATGCTAAGCTAATTTTTGTGTTTTTAATAGGGACAGGGTTTCACTATGTTGCCCAGGCTGGTCTTGAACTCCTGATATCGGGTGATCTGCCTACCTCAGCCTTTCAAAGTGCTGGGAGGAATCACACTTTCTGATTAACAGAAAACAATGTGTTATTAGGAAAGGCAGAGACAATGAAGCAGAATAGAGACTCCAGAAATACACAGAGATAAATATGGGTGACTGATTTCTGACAATGGTGCTAAAGCAATTCGTAGAAGGTATACTCTTTTCAACATATTTAAAGAGTTAAAACAGTTAACCCAATTAAAATTATGTAAAATATTTGAACAGATATTTCACCAAAGAGGATATATGGATGTCAAATAAGCACATGAAAATGTGTTCAACACCATTAATCATTAGAAGATGCAAATAAAACTGTGATGAGATAACTGCTACAAAACTATTAGAATTGCCAAAATAAAAATTACTGTTAACACTCCAGTATTGATGAGGATGCACATCACCTAGAGCTGTCATATAGTACTGGTGGAAATGCCAAAGGCGACATAAGACCACTCTGGAAAACAGTTTGTCAAGTGCTTATAAAACTAAACAGATGCTTACCATATGACTGCATACTCTGCTCTTATTCTGTATCTACAGAATTAAATTGTACACAAATATTTATAGCAGTTCTATTCATCATAGCCCCCAAAATGAAAACAAAGTCCTTCAACAGGTGAATAATAAACTGTGATATATCTATAAAATGGAGTACTACTCAACAATTCAACAGAAGTACTGATACACACAACTTGGTGCATCTCAAATGATTTTGCTGAATGAACGGAGTCCGACTCAAAATGTCACATACTGTATGATCCCATTTATATTGTGCTCAAAAAGACAAAATTATGGAGACAAAGCAAAGGAGTAGCTGCCAGGGGCTGTGGGTGGAGACAGATGTGTGACTGCAGGAAGGAGTTTCTGTGGAGGATGGAGATGTTGTGTTTCCTGATTGTGGTGCTAGTTCCATAAATCTACACATGTCAAAATTTATAAAACAGAACATAGCAAAAAGTCAGTTTCACCGTAGGTTAATTTAAAACATTAAAATACATTTTAAAGCTTCTGTCCTAATCCTAATGCACTGTGCAGCTTCCGTGCCACTTCTCTGGAGCAACTACCAATGCTAGACCTCTTTATCAACTCTCCTCCAAAATGTTAGAACTTATTTTGGAGAATCACAGTAAATAGCAAGTAACTTGCAGCAGAAGATAGGTGGTCATTTCAAAGCAAGAGCAGTAGAGAGTCTAAGAGTTCTCTGTGCTGCCAAGTCAAACAGAAAACATAAATATTTGTGTAGCTTTGTAACAAAAGAGCAATATGGGTTTTGGCAGAAAGACCTCTTAATGGCATTTATGGCTTTGAAATAACAGAGCCCTGCTCCTATTATGTGGAAATTGCATGCAGATGTCGTGTATGTCAGGGATCATGGTGCTGTCCCAGGGAAACAACATTAAAAGGTAAAACCCAGAGTGACAAGGAGGACAGTCTGTCTACTTGTGCAGATATGATGGAGCCCATTTGCTTTTTGGCACTGGATCTTGAAGAGATTACATGCACTACTTAGAAGATTCTCTCTTTTTTGTTTGGATCACTTTGCAGTTGTGGGTTCATGACTTTCTATTTTCAGCTGCACAGATAGTATCTTAGGCCTTTTAGTTTGGGGATGGGGTGTTTTGGAATCAAAGACAGAAATACTGAGCTATTTGGAATAAGTAGAGTGGTGGGCATTGAGGGAGACTGGGGTTTCCAGTACTGCCTCATCCCCACCTATCCAATTGCAAGTCTCACATCCTCTCTGCTTCCAAAAGGGAGATATTTAACCTTAACTTCTTTTTCCTTAGGATTGAGTCAGATGCTAGTACCTTATGGTTATGATATAAGGAAATGGGTTAAGTACTAGTACAAGATCAATTTTAGATTACTTAAAAGGAATGCAATGGGAGGATAAGGAGTAACTCAGAATCAATGAAAAAGCTGGTCTCAAAAATAGTAGAAACCTGGGTGGAAGGAATTTATACACAGGCAATCTCTTCAGAGAATTGTCTTCCAGATCAAGGAAGAAACTGCATAGATTTCTCCCATTCTCACTTCACTCAAGCTTCGGGATTTTCTTGGTATGAGTTGAGTCACATGCCCACTCTTTGGCCAGGGAAGAGGAGATCAACTTGAGTAACAGGCACTGGGGAAGGGAAAAGTTCTACAAAAGTAAACTATGGTCTCTTTTCTTCAGCAGCAGGGGTTGGGCATTTGAGAGACAGAAACAACAGCTTCCAGATGACCACGGTGGGTTATTCTACATTTTAAACTAAACATTCCTGGAGAGTATGCAGATAGGCATAGAAGGGGCACAGGAGGAGTGGTGGGTATTATGGCAGAAAGAGCAATAGTTTTGAAACTAGACCTGGGCCAGAACTCCCATGGGCATTGGCCTTCAGCTGGCATTAAGACCCTGGAGCAAGTCAGTTACTCTGCCGGGAGCTTTGAGCTTTGCTTTCTTCATCTAAAGATCGAAGAGGCTGAACTATCTGTCCCCTAACATCCATTTTTTTTGTTTGTTTTGTTTTTTTTTTTTACAAATTTTAAGAAATATATACTTTGGGTCTAGGGCCATGACATAATTTCTTAGCTGAGTATAAAATTGTATTAAACTCAATAGGATTTTCTTTTAGTGCTTATAGTAGTGGTCTTCAAATGTTGGAGTGCATAAGAATCTTGTCAGGATTAGATAAGTGGAAAAGCCCTTGTAAGTTGCGGATTCCAGGGCCCCATCCCTAGAAATTCTGATCCATTCAGAACCCAAGAATCTGCATATTAAACAAGATTGTCAGAGAATTCTGATGCAGGTAATCAAAGCTAAAGACCTGCACACCATGTTTGATTCCTAGTCCCTAGAAGGAAATCCTCTCACAGTTGGAGCTGCAAGCACTTCAAAAATGTTTAAAGTTAAACAATTGGACATACCCTTTGAAAGCTCCCTCCTAGACCCCTAGATAATGTGAGGATGCTTGGAACACAGTGGACACCAGGGTAGTCAGGAGCTCCACTGCCTGCATATTGGGACACAACCCGGAGATCTTGTATTCTCTCCTTACACCTGCTCACTCTTTCTGACTCAAGTGTAGCCATTCAATAAACCCGAAGGGTAGAGAGTCTGCCATGAGTACCTTGCAAGTTTTCCTTATTGTTCCAATCATATGAAGATCTTAAATAGAACTTTTTCAAATTCGATGTCTTTGGGTTCAGCAGTGTCTGCTTTAGTAAATTTCTGCTTTTAAGAAGTTTAACCTCCCAGCTAAACATTAGGGATGTTAGTGGACAGCTAGTTCAGCCTCTTCGATCTTTAGATGAAGAAAGCAAAGCTCAAAGCTCCCGGCAGAGTAACTGACTTGCTCCAGGGTCTTAATGCCAGCTGAAGGCCAATGCCCATGGGAGTTCTGGCCCAGGTCTAGTTTCAAAACTATTGCTCTTTCTGCCATAATACCCACCACTCCTCCTGTGCCCCTTCTATGCCTATCTGCATACTCTCCAGGAATGTTTAGTTTAAAATGTAGAATAACCCACCATGGTCATCTGGAAGCTGTTGTTTCTGGTATGATGCTTCATTAAAATGTAGCATGGATGCCAAGTGTTCCTTGGCTTTTTGAGGCAGGATAGAAGAGTTTGGTTGTTTAGCCCAGTATGATCTTCCAAATAAATTCAGAGTCCTGACCAAATGAAAATGAATTATAACAAGGGTGAAAGTCATTTAAATAATGTCATAGCTTATACTTGGTTACATCCAAGAAAATCATGTATGTGTTAAACAAGACCAATAAATAGTAATTTAAAAAGGAATAATTCTAGGAAGACATTACCACAATGTTTGAAATAACTATGGTTTACAGTATGTAACACGTTTTCCCGTACATTCTCATTTCATACACCCTCTTGTCTTCGTTGGGTCCAGCCTTAGGATAGTGAATGGGGAAACTTGATCTATAGCCTCTAACGAAGGCAGAAGAACTCTTTGTAGAGGACTGATCCCCTATCTTATTTCTGTGTTCTGTTTAAAATGAAATTGTTGTCTCTGTTCAGATGCCTGATTGGTTGTGTATGTGCTGTTTGTGCCTCTGTGTGTATATGTGTTTAATGGGGAAACAAAGCTTAAGAAAGGAGGGAGATAAATTTATGAAGGATGGAGTCTACAGCTTTTTATTCTTGCTTTACTTTTCACTTTCGCTAATACTGGGATGGAGGAGCTCTGCATATTCTTTGGCTTCATGAAATGTTGATATTTGAAAGAGGAACAAAAGTGTTTATTCTCTAGAGTTTAAAAGAAACTCAACTCATCAAGTGTGCGTTCTGTTGCACTTGGTCTTGTAAGTCATTTGCCAGCAAGATGAGCTTTATATCGTCTCTCTGGTAAAACATCCCCCGCTCATCTCCTGATCGGCATTCCTCCACTCCTTTGCTTCATAAATTAGAAGGGAGGATGCCATTGTAATACTTGACCATATAAGGTGGAAGAGCAGCCCAGCCGTTCTTTAGCTCTGCCCGCCTGTCAGAACTGTATATACACTAGAGGCCTTTTAAGGAAACGTGGTTGTGCAGGGAAAAAATCCCAAGGCAGCCCATTCGTTTTCTTTGCTACTGCAGAGTTGGTGCCTGCAAGCTCTCTGTGACTCTGAAGCATAAATCACAGGGGGTTGCTGGTACCAAGCTGGAGAGAGGGAAACATCTGAGGACCATGCTCACTGCCAAATGCAGCTGACATCTTACTTTTCACTCAAACCCCATCTCACCACTGGCCTTCTGACTTTTAGTGAAAATTTCACAACTTGCACATCCTGACATTACTTGTGCATGCCTCCCTGATGTGAATGATACTGATGGCTGCAGAGAAGCATCTCCTGCCTCTTTGAGGTTTGGGTTTGTCCTATCTGTACAGCAAGGGCTCGAGTTTGGAGCGAGTGAGAGCTGGCTTTGAACCACAGGGCTTTTCTGTACTAGCTCTGAGGCCTTGGACAAGTCATATAACCTCTCTGAGTCTCAGCGTCCTCTATTAAGAATGGAGAGGAAAGGCTATAACATGTTTTACAGTGTTTAGCACAGTGCCTGACACAGCAAATGCTGAGATGTTAGCTGTTATTATCATTTCTACTACTGTAAGAAGAAGGTTATAGTTTTGGTCTTTGCAGCAAGTATTTCTTACAGTTCCACTATTTCAATCCAGCACACTTTTTATAAATTTTTTTATAGGCAACACATATCCAGAAATACCCATAGAGGTCCCGAAGAATGTCTTGCATGATTCAATGTGCAGAGAATGGGTTCTGGAATTAGGCAGGACAGGGCCTGACTTCCTGCCTGGCCACTTGCCAGTTTGTAGCTTTGGACAAACTGTTTAATCTCTTGGTACCTCCATTTTCCAGTTAGGAGTCTGAGGATACTGGTTGTTTAAATACAGGCATTTGGGTTGCCAGGGGCAGAAACAAATTAAATTGGAGCAAAGAAAAAGAAAGGGTTTATTGCAAACCTATAGAGATTTCACTGAAATAAACTATGGTTTATTTTACAAGACAGGAAAGAGGGAAAGGGGCTTTGAGGGGAGGAGGTGCTTCTACTTGTAGGCAAACGGGTTGTCTTCTCCAGCTGCTTCTAATCCTAGACTCACCTTCTTCTTTGAAATCCACCTTTTTGAACTATATTCCCCAGTAAATAAAAGTCTGCAGGAGAGGCCAAAATCACAGAAATGTGGCAGTATGTGTCCTCCAAAGGTCTGACCCCTCTGTTCTGGGACAGGTCCACCACCAGCAACATTGTTCCCAGGGCACCCGGGTAGCCAGGGGTTGCTTGGGGAGACACTCAGGGAAGGCTGTGGTGGCCTGTCTTGAGACCCCTGCACCTTCATGTACAGGCCTATTCCCACCCAGAAGCTTCCACCCAGCACCCAAGAGTCATGCTAATTTCATTAACAAGCCTGCACTAGCCAGGACCTCCCTTCTCTTCTCAGCTAGCTCAGGGGTCCTCAGACTCTTTTCTGTGTGCAGCAGGAGCACCACTTACTACCTGCAGTGATTTTCAAAGCAGCTGGGGCTCTGCATGTTAAATCTCCTCACCCCTGAGTTTTTGATAATCCATCCTTCTTACTCCCATTAGAATGTAGTCCAGAGATTATTGTTCAATCAGTAGTTACCCCTCAAGTCCTATTCATTGCCAGACCCTGAACTGAGTTGATATTCAGAGGAGGACACAGCCCTTGTCCTCCTGAAGCTGCTGGAGGTGCATGCAGGGGACAGCATAGTGTGAAAGGTGTTAGGGCAGAAATGCTCTAGGTGCTATGGGACAGCAGACGGTGAGCTGATTGTATCTCTCTGGGGAACCCCAGGAGGGACCTCTCATTCTAGACTTCTTAGTCTACTTGGGCTACTGTAGCAAAGTACCATAAACTGGGTGGCTTATAAACAACAGAAATGCATTTCTCAAGTTCTGGAGGCTGGAATGTCCAAGATCAAGGACCCAGCATATTCAGTGTATTGCAAGGACCTGCTTCCCGGTTCATAGATGGCTGTCTTTTTGCTGTATCCTCATGTGGCAGAAGGGTTGAGGGAGCTCTCTGGAGTCTCTAATATAAGGGCACTAATCCCACTTATAAGGGCTTCACCCTCATAAACTAATAACCTTCCAAAGGCCCCACCTCCTAATAATATCATGTTGGGGGTTAAGATTTAACATATGAAGTTGCAGTGGACACAGACCTTTTATTTATAGCCCTGGGGCTCTAGTGGTGCTTCCCAGAAGCTGAGACTGAAAGGACAGTTAAGGCTCAGCTAGCCGAAGAGAGGGAAGCAGTATCACCAAGTCCTGGCGGGCAAAAAGCAGGCTTGTCCAGGAATTGCAAGCCTTTGGAGTCCCCGGAAAGTAAAACTGAGGAGTATTTCCTCAAGGGAGGACAGATTCTTTTCTTCAAGGTCAGCTTCACCTATGGGTACCCTCTGTTGGGGACCTCATGGTCAGAGCACTTGCAACTCGCACAAGCACCTTCCCCTACCCAAGGTAAGGATTTCTGCCTGTTAAGTGATAGCTGCATTTATGGAGTGTTTATCATGCAACTACTCCCATCTCTGCCTGTAAGGACATGAAGAAACTCAGTGACTTGCCCAAGTCCCCAAAGCTAGTGAAAGCTTGGGGTCAGGATTTGAACCCAGGTTTGTCTATCCAAGAAGCCCAAGCTTGTTTCACTCTGCTGCACAGCCTCTTTAGTCTTAGATGCAGGAACGGAGGATAAGAGAGGATAAATGACTGACTTACAAGTGTCACAGAATTAACAGTATAAGAGTGGAACTTCAAAACCCAGACTGTCAGGTTTTAAATCCAGCAAGATGCTCACAGTAGCTATGGGGTGGGATGGGGACAGTTGCTTTGCTCACATTTAAGAGATATGTCAAGAGGAGGTGAGGGCTGGACCTCAGCTTGCTGGGGTTTGACTAGCGTAGCCATTATCTCACGTGGTAGACTCTCACACCAGCACCAATGTTCAATGTCAGTTCAACTCTGGACCCCCAACCAGATAACACCCTTTGAGGACCTTTTAAACACTGTATAATACTTGCAGCTATTAAAATTGTGAATAGATATATACAATAGATATATACAATTGTCATTTGCATACAGTTTGTCTTAACCAAGTGTTTTATAAACTCTCCTAAAAACAAGAATCTCCAGAAATTAAAAAAAAAAAAAAAACTACTTTTAAGTACTGACCCTTGGGCTCTAACCAAGACCTGTAACTGTGAATATTCTAGCAGAGAGGTCTAGGAATTTGCATTTTTAATTAGCACCCCAGGTGGTTCTTATTATCAAGAAAGTGTGAAAAACATTAACCTCTTCTGAGAAAGTGAATAACTAAGCACCACCAGCTCCCCCATCTCAGAATGTTTTACAGCTTGACAAAAAGAATGGGGAACTGTGTCCAAGCTTGTTTGCTAGGTTAGACCTTTAAGGCCACTATCTGGGAATTCCATATGTGTAATCTTGCTGTAAGTTTAATAAAAGTTTACATCATATGAAGTCAATTTGCTACTTTTATTTGGATTGGATATGCACATTTGGTTTCATGAGGGGAAAAAATCCACCGTCATATTTCATCCGGCTTACTCTTGGAACATTGTTTCAAGATTTTCGGAGAAACGCAGTCAATAGCTTAGTGCTGGGTTGGTGTGCTGGGATTGCATGTGTCTGTGTATCACATTCCAAATCTGCATAACTCACTGCACTGGAAATTGACAGGGAAAATGTGAGCTGGCTGACGGAATTCTGGGATGGAATGTCAGAAATTAATTTGTAGAACCTTATGAAAATAAAAACAAGATATGCAGAATGTTGTAAGAACGGTGGAGGATTCTTCCTGAAACTTTCTTGTGCAAGAAACAACCTAAGATCCTGATGAGTAAAACTATCCTTCTGTGTCCCCAAAATGCACAGCCACCTACCCACACGAGCATCCACGGACAAACACACAGAAGCACGTACACACGTGCACACATGTATTTAATCCCTCACTGGCACTCTCAGTGCCTTGCCTAGGACCGTTGATATTCATGAACCTACTTAAAGACCTGAAAGCAATTATCAGCTCCCAAATGAAGACATCCGCAACAGAAGCATGATTAACCGCCTAACTGAATATGTATAAAATGCAACATGTTGTCACTTTATTCTTAAATTTAATATTCAAGAAATCACCATAACACTTGAAAATAATTTGTACGATATATTTTCTTCTTTTGAAAGGATTCTGGAGTGTGCATTATCATTGCCAAGAGTTAATTAAATGAGTGACTTGTAGCCTCATCATTTCAAGAGCAAAATTATAAAAATTCTTTCAATTTCTTTTGGAGCAAAAAGTAGTTTTATGTGAGATGCGGGTGTATTTTAATATGTTTGGTGTGACGTGGGATGGGGCCTCACAAACACACATTCACAGAGTTTACCACCATCGAATGCTTTTGCACAGAGCACACCATTGGAAAAAATAAAATGTTCTATTCGAAGTTGTGTCTTCAACAGCTCAAAGATGGTGAAAGGCTTTTAGGGTTACTCTCAGTCATGTGACCATCTGTGAAGGGTGTAGTCTATTTCCTGCTACACCAGAAATGTCCTTAGGGGACTTGAGGACAGTAGGTTCTACTCTGCCTGAATTCAGGTGAGGCCCGTGGTGAGCTGCTACATCCAGTTGCACAGGACGAGCACTGTGTAAGGGCCCCACATGCCAAGGGGGAATTATTCCCATCGCAAACAGCGCATGTTTGAATCTTTATTATAACAACACTCCAGCAGATGGCATTAAAGTGTTCTGTTCTGAGAAACTCAGTGTGCTATAATACTTTTTAATAGCCAGAAATTATTGGGTCTCAAAGAAGGGCTACCTTTAGCACAAAAGGCACAGCTTGGGCTTCAGCCCTGGCCTGACAGAGAGAGAGGTATACCCCCTGCTTCATTCATCTGATCTCCCTCCTCTGTAGGCTGTGGGATCCTGACCTAAAGGGACTGCTCACCACCCCCACTCCCACCACAAGACTGTGCCCCTGAAGCAGTTCTAAGCTCAGAGGTGGTGCAATGTTCCATTCACTTTTCTTCCAGCCCTTTTTCTTCTATCGCCAGCAGGCTTGCTTGTTTTCTGGCAGTTAGTTCTTGAAGTAAAAGCTCCCTGCCCTTCTCTTATTAGGAAGTTTCTCCTAAGCACCCAAGAACCCCTACGTGGAATGGAACCACATAGACCAACATGGTCCTTGCCTCAGTCTCCAGAGAAGGTAGAGGGGTCAGCTAAGTGGCCTCATCTCCCTGGGGTGTCTCTGCTTCTCCAGTTGATCTCAGGAACTGCCTGTTCTCGCCAACTTATTTTGGTCTCTGTCTCCCAGAGATGACTAGGTCCTCAGAGAGGATCAGTCTCAGCTCAGGTGGTACTGTGCGGGTGACCCTGAATGCAAAGAGCTGCTATTCCCATCTCCTTCTTCTTCCCCCACCACCTCCCCTGGGTCTGAACTCTAGAACCAGACTGCTTAGAGTAACAGAGCACAAGTCACTCAGATACCAAACAGACTTGCTGTCAGCCACATTCACTAGTCATGCCTCTAGCTGTCCCCACTAGGCGAGTCCCAGAGTGGACGCTAAGGCAGGACTGCCCCTCCTTGCTGAGTTCAGAGGTTAGTGAAAGTCAGAACCTGGAGGAGGAGTATCTCTGCTTTCCGGGCATCCCCTTCCAATGTCTTTTTTCTCAAGGCTCTTTGGAAAAGGCATCTTGCTGGGAATCCTTGATGTGAGTTAAGAGCATTTGACGTAGTCCTTCTTCTCCCTTGCTCTTCAGAAGTGGTCAGTGGTAGTAAATTTCCTTGAATACCACCTCTATCATAGTCATATAAAGAAAATATTGCTTGGTAAATCTTAACAATATTCTCCCATGTGTGCTGAATGAAACCACCAACCCCACAAGATGCTCTGTGTAAATGTGAGAAATGTATGCTCTACCCTCTTTGTGAAGTTTTACAATGAAATGAGCATTTGGTTTTGAAAAATCCCGCCAAGGTAGAGAGGCTACTTTTACCATAGTCTCCTCCTTTTCACAATAAATTTACAGCACTGGACTTGGTGCATTAACATATAAGGTTATTAACCTTTCCAGCAAACCCTTTGTATATAATTCCATTTGGAAATTCATCCACCATCAATTATTTTTATCTTAAACTTTCTGTTTTGTTTTGTTTTTTTCAGCAAGGGTCTTGCTGCTATTCAGGCTGGAGTACAGTGGCATATTAGTGCTAACTGCAGCCTCGAACTCCTGGGCTCAAGCCATCCTCCCATCTCAGCCTCCCTAGTAGATAAGACTATGGGTACACAGCACTGCACCCAGCTAATTTTTGTAGTTTTTTTTTTTTGAGCCAGGAGTTTTGCCCAGGATGGCCTCAAACTCCTGGGCTCAAACTATCCCCCTCCTCAGCCTCCCAAAGTGTTGGGATTACAGTCGTTTCTTTAAAAGGTAACATTAGAGCAGTATTAGTATGGCATGACCTTTGTTTATGATTGCTGATAAAATTAAACCCAAACCTGAGTGACCAAAGGAAACCCTGGGAAGATAAGCACAGTCTTGAAGGTGGTACCTTTCAGGCGGGGTGGCTGCCTCTACATCCGCTGATATATGCTTGTCTTCTCAGAACCATGCAGAGACAGCTGCCTGTGACCTGATTTGGCTTCACAGGAAACAGCAACCTGCTTCATCCATTGGGTCACAGATCAGGGTTACATGATGAAATGAAACAGGTGGAATGTGGTGTTCAGTCCATGGTATTCCGAACCCACATGGACAGCTGCCATTCACATTCCCAAAGGGAACCCCAGGGAACCCAAAGGCTCTGCTCAGGGCATCTCCAGCTGGAATCTGGAGAATTTTGCCCCTGAGAGATACAAAAAACCAGGAACTCCCTAAAGAGAGCCAAAAATGGCAGTCTCACTTAAGAACCATACACCGGACTGATTGAATTCTTCTCTGTGATATTGGTGGACAGGTTAGCAGGAGAAAAGGAAGGGGAAAATGTTCATAGTATGCAGAATATAAACACCATCTCTTTTTTTTTTTTTTTGAGATGGAGTCTCACTCTGTCACCCAGGCTGGAGTGCAGTGTCATGATCTTGGCTCACTGCAGCCTCTACCTCCCCCGTTCAAGTGATTCTCCTGTCTCAGCCTCCTGAGTAGCTGGAATTACAGGCGTGCACCACCACGCCCTGCTAATTTTTGTATTTTTAGTAGAGACGGGGTTTCACCATGTTGGCCAGGCTGGTTTCGAACTCCTGACCTCGTGATTCACCCACCTCGGCCTCCCAAAGTGCTGTGATTGCAGGTGTGAGCCACTGCACCAGCCAACACCATCTCTTAATTAAAAAAACAAAACAGGAAAGGTTTTGAGTTCTATTCATGTCAATGAAAGGCAAAAAGTATCTTGGGAAATGCCCAGGCTAATTAATTACAGCTGGCTGCAGCTAGTGTGGACAGACTTGCCTTCTGCCGTCAGAGGCATAGTTATGGGGCAGGGTAGCTCTTCCGAATTCCTCCACAGCCCTGGTGGCATCAGTGGGTTCTAGCTGCTTCTCTGAGCCAGATGGTGTCATCTCTTCATTTAGTCCCATTAATTCTTCAGTGTTGCAAATATCCGAAACCTGTTATTAAAGAGTTGGAATGATATCCCACTAGATTTTCAATATAGACTATTGATGAAGAAACAGTAATTGGAATAGCAGTGATCTGAGATAATATTGTAAGACAGAAGTACATATAATTTCTTTTTTGTGGCTCTTTTGCATTCTGTAATTCGGTGCCCTGTACTATGGCTGTTTGTCCCTGTAGAAATAAACTACAGCTTGTCTAGTACATTTCTGATGAATAATAGGTTGCTTCTGATTTAGCTCTATTTCTCTCTCACATATAGTGTGCTAATAAACATCCTTGAACCTCATTTTCTTGTGTACATGTATTCAAGTTTCTCTAGGAAAAATACCAGAAGTGGGCTTGCTGGATTACAAGGCACGATCAAGTCTACTAGGAATTCTCAAATAACTGAGTGTAAAGTGAGTGTACCAATTTATAATCCTTCTGCCTTTTTTTTTCCTTTTCTGTTTTCCCATGACACTTCACCAATACCTGGTATTATTAGATCTTTTTCTTTCTTTTTTATTTTTTGAGACAGAATCTCACTCTGTCACCCAGGCTGGATGGAGTACAGTGGTGCAATCTCAGCTCGCTGCAACCTCTGCCTCCTACGTTCAAGCAATTATCCTGCATCAGCCTCCCAAGTAGCTAGGATTACAGGTGTCCACCACCACGCCTGGTTAATTTCTTGTATTTTTAGTAGAGACAGGGTTTCACTATGTTGGCCAGGCTGGTTTTGAACTCTTGACCTCAGGTGATCCACTCACCTTGGCCTCCCAAACTGCTGCAATTACAGGCATGAGCCACCATGCCTGGCCTCTTTTTTCTTATTTGGCTAATGTGATGCATGTGACGTGATACCTGGCTGTTACTTTAATTTTCATTTCCCTGATTTACTATATAGTTTCATATTGGCCAATCAGTCTTCCTCCCCTGTAGCTTGCTTAGGTCGTCTGAGTTTTTCTTATCAGTTTATAGGACTTCCTCATTTAAATTAGCCATTAATCCTTCAATTTTGTGCATCGCAACTATCTTCTTTCAATCTATGGCTTACTTCCTTTTTTTTAGTGTCTTTAACAAATGGAAATTTTATAGTTTTTAATGTGATTACATTTATCCATCTTTTCCTTATATTTAGACCCAACTTATAGAATATTCTGCCCATTCTTTTTACCTCCCTCATAGAATACTGGGGACAGACAGTGCGGTCTCTGTGGCCTTGCTGAAACAGAATCCAATATGAAACACCAGGGCAAGGAACAGGTGTTTGTTTTAGGAACACTGATAATGCCATCGTCTTTCAATGGATACTCGTGCCTCATAGAATTATGCTGTTACTCATAGAGTAGTGAAGCAGCATTATACACATACTAGTCTTCTCTGTTTTCTTCTTTTAGAGCAAGTATCCATTTATAGTTGTTGTATATTCATTTAATGTCCAGCGCCTAGATGTATCCTTTCCCTCTTGTCTTACAGCATAGATTTAACAAGATTTCTATTATACTGTCTAAGAAAACATGCTAATTGGATATAGAAAAGAGAAAAAACAAAAATAGTTGAAGAAACATAAGAAGCTTTGTTTTACAGAAATGCTTTATCTTGGAGCTGTCATGTCAGTTACTACCAGTTTTAGTTAATAGGCGTAAATGAACTGTTGCCAATGTGATGGTATTCAGAGAGAGGGCCTTTAAGAGATGATCAGGCCATGAAGGTTCCTTCCTCGTTCATGGGATTAAGACCCTTATAAAAGAGCCTTCACACGGCATTTGACTAGCTTTTTCCTGGTGCCTCTGCCATGTGAGCAAGGCCTTCACCACACCAGATGCTGGTGCCTTGATCTTGGACTTCCCAACCTCTAGAATTGTGGGAAATAAATTTCTGTTCTTTATAAATTACCTAGTATCATCTATCCCATTATAAGAGCACAAAATGGAATAACAGGCTTTATGCTGGCAAAGCATATAAGGTAGGTTTTCAGGCAATTTGAAGTATTCTGACAAAGATTGAAAAACAGGATTAATCCAGGAAAAATGAATGGCATAAAAAAGGACTGGGGAGTATACAACAACAAAATGTAAAGGCATATTTGGAAAATAGGAAATCATTTATCTTGTTAGCAGCATAAAACACATAGGGAGTAGTGTATGAGGAACTGTTGGAAAGCTAGGTTGAGACAATTTCCAACCTAAGTCACATTTTAGGAGGTTTTAAAATTCAGACTAAAGAGTTGTATCCAGCATAATTTTCAAGCTCATTCTCACTTGCAGGAAAATAGTGGCCCAGGTTACTCTGGTCTTTCCTAGGAAGTGAGTTCTCATGTTTATCTCCCCCACACAATGGCAGGCAGTTAGGGAGAAGGGTTCAGCCCCTCAGCATGGGCAGATTCGTTTTCAGCTTTTGTCCTAGAGGATTTCAGAGATTCCAGGGGCCTCCTGCCAAAAACCCGTCTAATGTGTGGTATCTGCTGAATGCTGTGTTTGGGATGAATCCCAAGTTCAGGAGGGGGAGGAGGGAGGGAAATTCCTTTTTGACCCTAGGACACAATTAACTCATACCCAGGATCCTGGAATTTGATTACCCATATTGTTATCTTGGCTTGCATAGCTGCAACTGTGGCTCGCAGTTAGAAAAGTATCCGGTCCTTTAAAATCCAGCCACAGCCTTCAGCTTGATGACCTCCTGACAGTGATTAATTGGAAAGGGTGGGAGCTGGGGAAATCCTTTCCCCTCCCTTCAGACCTGCCAACTTGGCTTTGAACCCACAAGAATGTTTTGGTCAGAAAATACACATCCCCACACCCTGTACCCTCACTCTCACCCTCACCTCTGCCCCATGTTGCACGTTTTATTTGCTATCCATATGCATTCATCTTTGTTGAATTAACTTTGACCAAGGCTTGACTATGTATTGCCCCTGGAAGGATTCTGTGTGACTTATTATCTCTTCCTTGAGCTTCTGACCATAAAATTAATCTTATTCTTACCTTCCATAGTCTTCTGACTGTGAAAATAAAGTTATTATAAAGGTAAATGAATCATTTACTTTTGCTGTACAGGTTGGAGTTGGTTTCTTTCATTGTTCCTGCCAGATGTAAGCATGATTCTATATCTTTCTTAAACTGTTGAAAAAGAGAGAAGACAGAATATTTGAAATAACAGCTGACTACCCAAAAAATGCTTTTCAAGGCAAACTGGAAGAGGCAGCACATAATTTTTCATTCCTGAACACATTCATTGTATTTAGGGTTTGTGAAAAGGGAGGTCTTCACCCTTCCATGGCAAGAGTTTATAGATGTTTTTTCCTTTAGCTGGACACAAAGCCAGCCTAAAGGAATCATTACTATGTGGTGTATTTTATCCTGTGTTTGTCTTTCTTCCTCTTTTTTCTCAAGACCCTCAGTGATCCCACTCTATGGTCACCCTCTGTACTCACAGCCTTCAAATAACTAAATCTTGCTGTTGGTCGGCATTTGGTATTTTTCTCTTTCATTTGCTAGCATATGAAGATGATGAAACTCTTCAGGGCAATCTCTGTTGTACCAGCTCATTCCATAGCATGCTTTGAGATCTACATCCCTCATGAAGCACTAAGACATTTGGAAAGACAGCATGGTGTAATGGAATGAAACATGAGAAATTAAGCAGATCTGGGTCCCAGTTCTAGCACTTCCCCTTACCTCTGTGAGACTTTGAACAAAATCTTGACTTATCTGAGCCTCTGAGCCAGAACCTTGACAGCATTGATAAGTTTTGTCTGTTTTTGAATTTTATCTGTGTGAAACAATACAGTATATATATCTTTGTTATTGATTTATTTTACTCAATACGGATGCTCTTTGACTTAAGATGGGATTGCATCCTGATAAACCCATCTTAAGTCAAAAATATTGTTAAGTCAAAAATGCATTTAATGCCAGCAACACAGCAGACAGTCTCTGATGTATGATGGTTTAACTTATGAATTTTTGGCTTTATGGTGGTACAAAAGCAATAGGTATTCAGTAGAAACCATAACCTCACCATAAATCATAGGAGCTCAACTTACAATGGAGTTGTATCTGGATAAACCCATCATAAAGGGGAAAAATCGTAAGTCAAACCATCATAAGCCAGATCCCATCTGGCTTATATTTGTGAGATTCATTCAAATTGTTGCATGCAGCCATGGTTTGCACAATAGGATTTATGGTATTACATTATATATCACAAATTATTTGTCCATTCTACTTTGATGGACATTTGGATTGTCAGTTATTACAAATCATGATTCTATGATCGTTCTTGCAAAATCTTACATATACACCCTGTTGGGCAACATTGTACACTGGGCTCCCCAGGAAGCAGCTCTGAGAGATATTTGCTTTCAGAAGTTTATTCCTTTCTGCCTTCAAGATCAAAACTTACGGGGGAGTGAGGAAGGAGGACTGAACACGGAGAAGTCAGACTAAAATGCAGGCACAACAAAGGCCTCAGCCAACCTGTGGGGAGCTCTGGAGCTGAAGTGGCCTCTAGAGTTGTGCTAAACTGGGGCAAGAGGCCAGAGCTTTATACCAGTCATTGTTTGTGGATTAGCCCAGGGATGGGAACATGACTTGGGGTAAGACATCTCTCTTTGGCAGAGAATAGAGGCCACATCTGTGAGCTGTCAGCAATCAGCATTCCTAGTAGCTGGTAGAATGCATATTTTAATCCTAAAATGTCTAAAATGTATGTGTGTGTGTGTGTGTGTGTGTGTGTGTGTGTGTGTGTGTGTGGTGTGTGTGTATGCGTGTATGGGGAGGTGGGTGGGTGTGTGGGTATGGTCAGGGTGGAGCAGTGCACCACAGTATCTGTTACATGCCATTAGTAATTTCTAGGAGTTGAATTTCTGGTTCATTGGATATGGGTAAGTTCATCTTTAGTAGATACTGTTAAACAATATTCCAAAGTGTTTGTATCCAAATACCCTCTTCATTTAGATTCTGATGTCCCCACATGGACTCTTTCCAAAAAGATAAAGAAAAATGTACTGGAGTGAAACAAATGTAAAAAATATTTCATATATTAACTTAATATTTTCTATATGATGGAAAAGCAAAATTGAGAACCATTGAAATGGGTTATTTATTATTTTCTAACTTACGGCTTGATATCCCGAAATCTGTCAACACTACCCAAGTTTTTCTGAAATCTAGCTATGGAATTAGCAAATCCTAAAGACTTCCTGCTGTGCTGAGAAAAAAAAAAGGAAATGATGTATATAAATTGACTTTTCCAAATTTCATTTTTCAGAGTGGCCAAATCAATGAAGGTCCCTGTGTACGAGACCCCAGCTGGATGGAGATTCTTCTCAAATCTGATGGATTCAGGGCGGTGCAATCTGTGTGGGGAAGAGAGCTTTGGCACTGGTAGGCTTTGCTGGGTTGATATTACTGGGGAGGGTGGCGGCAGGCTTTTGTGATCTCAGTTTGGAGACCTGTGAACTTTCTGTGAATTACAGAGGAACACTTAAGTAGGGCCAAAAAATCAGAAAAACCTAGTAGAGTATGTGCTATGATATGCTTACCTCTTCCATCCATTTTGTTTCTTCTTTTTAAAAATTTCTCTTTCTTTAAAAATCATTTCTGTTATGGAAATCTTTAAAATGTATAAGCGTAGAGAGAATATCATATTGAATCCCCATGTTCCTGTCACTCCCGTTTCAACCGCCATAAACTTGTGATCAATCTTCTTTCATCTCTACCCTCATTCGCAGGGGAACCCTCCTCCCTAATTATTGTGAAGCAATCCTCTGTAACTTATTGTGTTATCCATAAGTATTTCAAGATGAATCTTTAAATATAAGGGCTCTTGTTCAGAAAAACCACAAGACCATAGTACTATTATCACACCTAAAAAGTTAGCAACATTTTCTTTTTTTAAAGACTTTAAATACGTCATCCAATTGTTTTCTGGCTTACATCATTTCCAAGAAGTCAGATTGAATTTTTATGTTTATTCCTCTGTATGTAAAGTACCCCCCCATCTCCTGCCTTTGACTGACTTCAATATTTTTTGAATCTTTGATTTTCAAAAGTTGAATTATATTAACAATATGTCTAGGGGTGTATGTGTGTGTGTTTAACCCTACTTGGGGTTCTCTTGAATTCTTGGATCTGTCATTTGTTACTGTTCATTAATTTTAGGAAATGCTCAGCTATTATTTTTTTGTTTCTTTTTGACTCTTTTAAAATAGTTTTCAGTTCTCTGAAATTCTCCATATGTTTGTGTAATTATCTTTTCCATTAGATCATTTAACATATTAGACATGGTTATTTTAAATATGCTGTCTGATAGTTCCAATCTCTGATTCATCTCTGACTTTGGTTCAGCTGATTGCTTTATCTCTTGACAATGGTTTGGTTTTTCTTGCTTTTGTAGATCTCATAAATTTTTATTGAATGCTGAACAATATGTGGATTAGAACAGTAGACATTCAGGTAAATTGTATTTATGCTTAGAAATAGGTACAGCTCTTTTTTGGGGCAACTAGTGTAGAAGGTTAAGTTAATCTGGTCAAGTGGTGAACTGGGTTTGGGTTTTACTGTTTCTGTTTTAACCTTCTGTGTGCCACAGGCTTCAAATTTCCCCAGCAGTGGCATATTTTTACTAGGTACTGAAACTGGGGAAGAAGGGTACTGGAGAGTTTTTTAAGTGTTCCTGTTTCACCCTGTTTTCAGTAGTGACTGCAAACCTGTGACACAAAATAGAGTTCTATCTCCAGGCTCTTAAACCCTCCCTGGGAGCAATGACCTCTGACTAGTATTGGTGCAGGATTCTGAGCACAAGTTTTCCTACCCTCTCCCCAGAGACAGGAGGGTTTCTACTTTTGCCCGTCTCTCAGAGACAATAGATCATTTTCTGGACCTGGGGATGAGAAGGGTGCAGGCCGCTGCACCTAGGAGCATGTTTCATGAGAGAAGGGTTTGGGAAGCTGAAGGGCTTCCGGCTTGTTTCCCAGCGGCAGCTGATCCTCTCCTCCATTCCTATACCAGCAAGCTTCCCTCCTTGTTCCTAATTTCTTGTGGGGACCCAGGGGATGTCTGTGGGAAAGAACTTGAAAATGTGCCCCTTGTACCTGGGACTCTAGGTGATTTTAGAGTAATGTGGAAGCCTATACTAGGCCTTGAAGAATGTTTTTAAACTCTTACAGGATTTCTTATGATCTATTTTTTATGGCAGCCTCCTCTTTCTCCTGTGCTTCACCAAAGCTGAGAGTTTTCAGGTCCTGTCTCTCCTTGGAGTGGCTTCTCTTTGGAATTAACTTCACGTCTTGTCATCTCAGATCTCTCAGTTCAAGAAAACGTTCCATGTTTGAGATTTCCTGGCCTTTCATCATTGCTAGGATGGGAATTGCTTTCTCTTGCTGATTTCCATATCCTAAAGAAAAGTCCACAAATGGAACTCCAAAAGTGACTTCTTAATAATTTCCTCTATCCTAATTTCGCCCCCATTAACAGTTTGTTCTAATTGTAGCTAAAAAGTCTTACATTGCAATTAGCTGATATGTCTCTTAAGTTTCTCTTAATCTACATTTCTCCCCTTTATGTTTTACCCTTATTATTTATTAATTGAAGAAACTGGGTCATATTTCCTATAGAGCCTTAAAATTGCTTTGATTTTGATGCCGCTGTCCTCATTTTCCTTTCTAATTTGCTTAATGTTTATAGGAAGAGAAGCTGTTGATTAATATGCTTTTTCTCTGGTTTACAAGTCCCTTAATTGCAATTATAGTAATTATTAATAGATCATATTAATTATAGTGGATTTTTTCCAAAAACTCTATATTGTCTTGGGTTTTTAAATATACAGTAGTATAATCTATGAATAAAATTTTTTTTGTGTTTTCTTCATAATATCTACAACCTCCCCCCTTCCCCTCCCCCTCCCCCCTCCTTCCCCTCCCCCTCCCCCCTCCTTCCCCTCCCCCTCACCCCTCCTTCCCCTGCCCCTCCCCCCTCCCCACCCTTCCCCTTCCCTTCCTTCTTTTCTTTCTCCCTCCCTCCCTCCCTTTTTCTTTTCTTTGGTTCAGGGGTACCTGTGAATGTTTGTTACAAACACTCATGTTGTAACATGAGTGGGATTTGTTGTACAGATTATTTCATCACCCAGGAATTGATTAATTAATTAACTAACAACCCAATAGTTATCTTTTCTGCTCCTCTTCCTCCTCCCACCTTCCACCCTCAAGTAGATCCCAGTGTCTGTTGTTTTCTTCTTTGTGTTCATAAGTTCTCCTCATTTAGTTCCCACTTATAAGTGAGAACATTTGTGCAGTATTTCATATCCTTATTTCACTAGTTATCATCTTCAAAATAATATTAAACAAAAAGTTAATAATTTTAGTGGAAATGGATTTAGCATTAATATTTTACCATTTGTTTTGATGATTGCTTTTCAATGTTGGTAAAATCTTTATCATGCTTGTATAGATTATTGTTCCCATTCCTATTTTACTTAGAGTCTTATTAGAAATGACTGCTGGGTCCGGGCACGGTGGCTCACACCTGTAATCCCAGCACTTTGGGAGGCTGAGGTGGGTGGATCACCTGAGGTCAGGGGTTCAAGACCAGCCTGGCCAACATGGTGAAACCTTATCTCTACTAAAAATACAGAAATTAGCTGGGCATGGTGGCAGGCACCTGAAATCTAGCTATTCAGAAGGGTGAGGCAGTGGTCTTTCTTATCGTATGACCAACAATCCTGGTTTGTCCAGGACTAAGAAGTTTCATGGGATATGGGTCTTTCCGTGCTAAAAGTGAGAAAATCTCATGCAAACCAGGATGAGTTGGTCACTCCAAAGCTGGCAAAGTCCTCAGTTTTCCAGATGAAAATGGCAATGAGAAACCTTGATCGCGAAGCTGACTCCAGTGAGAAACCCCCATGTAAGCAAGGCCAGGCCATGCATTAAATGAGAGATCAATGGCCACTTTCCCTTAGCACCACATTCAAGCAAAAAGAGGAAGAGACCTAGAGACCTAACTCACTGCCCCAGGTATTCTGCCCCAGACATGAGGCTGCATGCAGTGCCTTTCTGCTGGAGCAAGTGACTCTCAAGCCTGGCTACCTGCAAAAATCACCCAAGGAGTTTTTTTCAAAAAAGAAATACCAATGCATGGGCCCCATCATTCAAAGCTTTTTATTTTATTGGCCCCAGGGTGAGACCTGAGCATTGGTATTCTTCAAAAGTTCCTTATGTGATTCTAATGTGCAGTACAGGGTTGAAAACTGCTAACCTATGTTACAACTTGGAGTTGGCAATAGGTACAAATTGATTTATATTTTCCTAATTGAAAAATTTAGAATTTCCTTATCTGAGTTTCAGCTGTAATGGCTTGATCCGTTAGTAATGTGTGTGATGCTTTCTTGAGCTGATGTGTCCATACTGGTATCTCCATGTCAAGAAAATGCCTTTGAGATGATTGAGTATTCTCTTTATTTTTCCCTTTTCTTTTGTGAGGGCAATATACTTATTAGTGTCCTGCCTAGCTCAAGTAGCATGGTTTTGAAGATTGAGAAAATTCAAAGTTTAATTTGGGTGGGGGGGGACAGTGATATTTCTCTAGAAAAAAAGGGGGCCTTCCTTTTTGGACCAGTTTTTCCTGGAGTCATGGCAGAGAAGAGCTGAGTGACCTCCTTCTGGTTTGTGAGTCGAGATGGCTGCTTCTCAGGGCTGCTCAGAGTAAGGTTGTGTGGGCTGGGCTGCACTGGGCTGGATAAGAAAGGCAAGGTGAATGGTACTTACAGCTTTGGAAATATGGGTACCTTCTTCCTGCAATGTCCTGAGCCAGGCGGCAAGCTCTGGTTGCATCACCAGCCAGAGATCCAGAAGAAGCAAGCTTCAAAAATTGTGCTGGTGTTACTCAGTGCTAAAAAGACATGCATTCTCAAGCCATAAAAAGATGTGAAGGAACCATAAATACAGATTACTAAGTGAAAGAAGACAATCAGAAAAAAAAAAAAAAATACATACTAGATGAGCCCAACTATATGACTCTAGAAAAGGCATGCTTTAAATGTGAATTTCTATGCACCATTGACAACTTTATTTATTTATTTATTTGAGGTAGAGTTTTACTCTTGTTGCCCAGGCTGGAGTGCAGTGGTGTGATCTCAGCTCACTGCAACCTCTGCCTCCCGGGTTCAAATGATTCTCCTGCCTCAGCCTCTCAAGTAACAAGGATTACAGGTGTCTGGCACCTGGTCCGGCTAATTTTTTTTTTTTTTTTCATATTTTTAGTAGAGACAGGGTTTCACCATGTTGTCCTGGCTGGTCTCGAACTCCTGACCGCAGGTGATCCACCCACCTTGGCCCCCTCAAAGTGCTGGGATACAGGCATGAGCCACTGTGGCCAATCAACAACTTTAAAAATTTATTTTATTCTTATGAAATAATATATTGTTATTGTGAAAATATTTTAAAGGAAAGAGAGGAAAAACATCTGCAGTTCTACCACATCAGAGAGAATAACCATGTTAACAGTTTGCTGTATATTCTTCTGTTTACCTGTGTACACACATAAGAACATACCTATATTTTTAATACAAATATACTGAATATTCTTTTTTAGCAAACTGATTTTCCATTTATTAAAATTGAATGAACCTATTGATTCATTGATTACCTATTGGATACAGTGTTTGCTATTTAAGTGATGAGTACACTAAAAGCCACTAGGCAATATATCCATGTAACAAAACTGGACTTGTATCTCTTGAAACTACAAAAATACAAAAAAAAAAAAAAGAAAAGGATTGAATTAACATGATTTTTGTGTTACTAAAGATTCTTATTTGATTTAATTTGTCTACACACAAGCTTTTGAATGAATTTTCTACGATGATCCTATTGTTCAACAATCAAGCCTGGGCAACATAGTGAGACCCCATCTCTACAAAAAGTAAATAAATAAGTTAGCCGGGAGTGGTGGTGTGCACCTAGAGTCCCAGCTACTTGAGAGGCTGAAGTGGGAGGGTCACTTGAGCCTGGGAGGTTGAGGCTACAGTGAGCCGTGATCACACCCTTCCACTCCAGCCCGGGTGACAGAGCGAGACGCTATCTCAGAAAAACAAACCAAAATGATATTTTTTCAATTTTTCTTTATTCTGTTATGTACTTCATTAAATGTCCTATAACTTAAGGTTAAGAAATAAAATAGCTAGATATTTTTAAAGACTGTTGATCATAATTGCCAAGTTAACTCTTCCCCCGTCCAACCTTTGCTAACCTGACAGGCCCCAAGTGGTATCCCATTTTACACACTTTTCTTTAACCACAATGAGGATGAACATTTGTTAGGATGTTGACTGTAGTATTTTCCTCTGAAAATTACATGTTATGCCCTTTCATGCCATTGTCCGTTGAGGTTTCTCTTTCTCTTACTGACTTATGAAAACTTGTAGTATTCAGCCTGTTAGCCCTGCCATATATATGGCGTGAACATTTCCTCTCTCATTTTTACTCTGTTTCTAGTGGGGTTTCAGAAAACCATTTGATACCTTTGTACTTTCTGGCATTTCTTGTTTAATCTGCCTATCACTGATACAGCATTAACATTCACTTGCCTGAAAGGCTTTTTCAAAGGAGAGTTATAACCCTCAAACCCCCTCCAAAGCAGATGATAATCATCCAGTGGAAACATCTGTGTAACTGAACCATCATTAATGTCTCTGTCCCAAACTCAAAGAACTATAAAGGGCATTGTTAATTTTCCTTCATCATCAGCCCCTTATTAATCTTGGCAAATGTTTAACTTGTAGGCAAGGATATCCAAGCCAACTCACAATTTACTATGCAATTGGCTACAAATGTTGAGGTGGGTTTTTTTGTTTATCCAACTAAAAGAAATTTATGTTTCTTTAGCACTAAATTATGACATCTTATCTCACAGATTTAACAGCATCTAATGGTTCTATCTCTAGGTAATGTAATCCAGCTGGAGTTTGAAGGTATGCAAAGCCCATGTTTTAGAACAAAGGGATATTTTTCTCTAGCCAGTAAATAAGTGATTTTTTTTCAGCTATAAAAGGACAAAAGGTTTTGAAATGATCCCACTGGGCAGGGTTTCCTAAACTTGTTTTTTGGCAGTTGGCCATGGAGCTAACTCAGTCTTCCAAACTTCTTCCATATTTGTAGCAGGGTAAAGAAGTGTCTCTAGATGAGACTAGAGACACTTCTTGGTGTGATGATTAATGCCCAGGGTCCTGTTAGCCCATAAGCAACCACAGCCTGACATCCAAAATGCCATTAGCAGACCCTCGATCCGTGTGTAGGGAGAATTAAAAACCTGACCCTTTTTCTTATTGATTTTAGTACCTTCACAGCCCTCCTCAGGGTTGAATGTTTTCCTTATTGAGAAAAAAAAAAACATTTAACATTTATAAATGTCATAAGAATGGTAAGTGGGCTATAGCTTTAGTTAGAAGTCAAATATGTTTGACTTACATAAAGTATTGTTTAATCCCATTTTATTATTTTTTTCAGAGGTTAAACAGCTCTCTCTGGTTGGGTTTCCCTGGTTGGTTTTCTATGTATGTTTCATAGTTCCGAAACCCAAGAGTATTGTTGTCCATTCTCATTGCCCTGCTGCAAGAAGGTCCACCTTGTGACCCAGTCCTTTTTCTGAAGACATTGCTATTGCTAGAGTTAGAAGATAAAAGTATACAAATAGCCAAGAACAATTTCTAAAAGCGTGTATTGAGGAATGAGCACTGTGCGGTAATTTGCACAGCTTTATTAAAATTACCAACAACAAGATCAACAGCAAAAATGTGTGATATCCCAGTCACTGTTCTAAACACCTAGGCATACTTAGTTGCTTAATGCTGACAGTAACCACATGGGTTATGGGCTGTTATCATCCATAGGTTACAGATGAGTACAGCAGACAAAGGCAAATGGCAGAGGCAGGATTAGAACACAAGAAATCTAACTCTAGGCCTGTCCTCTTAACTTGATTAAGTTGATACAACAATGCCGTAAAGTGGGTGATGGGGTCCCCATTTTACAAATGAGAAGCTGAGGCTCAGGGAAACTGATGACTTTGTGATAACTTTCCAGACGTCTGTGAAGTCGCAGTTTGGTTTAAGCGCTAATTCTAAAGCCTTTCCCATGATACCACACGCCTTGCACTACAACACATTTCTTTACATTCAGGGCTTTACTCACTTCAGAGAGAGCTTCTACTTCGCCAGCAGACAGACAACTTAAATGGGCCTGTGACACGTTCTTCTGGGTTCTCATTGCACAAGAAGCTGGTCATTTAGACTGCAGTCTTCGTCTGTGTGCCTGATGCAGTAAGAACCGCCTCTAACTCTTTCTGTGTGAATCGCTGTGGGATTTAGCTTCTCCATTCATCCCTGCCTCAGGGACTTTGCTTTTCCTCTGTACCCTAGTTTGGAATACATCATCCCCAGATCTTGGCGTGGCTGACTCCTTCTCAGGTGTCAGCTCAGATGCCATTGCCTCAGTGGCGGCAGACCCTAATTACCAGTATTATTCTCCTGTGGCTGCCATAGCAAATCACCACCGACTGGGTGGCTTAAAGCAGTAGAAATGTGTTCTCTTATAGTTCTGGAGGCCAGAAGTCTAAAACCAAGATGTTGGCAGGACCATGCTTCCTTGGAAGGCTCTAGAGGAGGATCCCCCTTGCCTCTTTCAGATTTCGGTGGCTCCACACATTCTGTGACTTGTGGCAGCGTAACTGCAATCTCTGCCTCTAACTGCATATAGCTAACCCCTCTGTATTCTCCTCTTCTGTCTTCTCTTCTTATAAGAACGTTTATCACTGGATTTAGGTACCACCTGGATAATCCAGATGAGATTGCGATAATCTCACCTCAAGATCACTAACTTATATCTGCAAAGGCCGTTTCCCCAAATAAGGTTCCAGGTGGACATAGCTGTCGGGTGGGAGACCGCCACCCAGCCTTAGGTCACGCAGCCTTCGTGCTGTTGTGCTCTGTGACGTCATCACCTCTTTATTTTCTTCAAAGCACTTGTCCTTATATGATGCATCTTGTTGTCTTACCTGCTTTTCTTTGCCTGACTCCACCTAACTCCACCTACTTGGATTCAAACTTTATGAGTAAAGAGCTATCTCGTTCACTGCTATACCCCAAGACACAGAACAATGCTTGATGTACCATAGGGGTCACCAAATATTTACTGAATAAATGAATACTCTCATTGGGCTAATGAGATGTCACCTTGGCTCTTTGATTCCTTCAGAAATTTCCATGTTTTATTTTTTGTTATTATTTTCTTTGAATTTCAGTTGCATATTTTTCAGAAACTCAAATGTATTATGAGATGTACATTTAATATAATGGGTAAATAGATCCAATCATTTCCATATAACACTCAGTCGCTAACTGGTCTTCTTAGTTCATTTAGCTTTTGCTTTGCTCCCAGAAATGAATCCTCAGCAGAATCTTTCTTTCACCCTTAGGCTCTGACCACCTCCGAGAGAAGGATGGCCTGTGGGCTGTCTTGGTCTGGCTCTCCATTATTGCTGCCCGGAAGCAGAGTGTGGAGGAAATTGTCCGAGATCATTGGGCCAAATTTGGCCGCCACTACTATTGCAGGTGAGAAGAAGGGGAAGGGTCTCTGTATGAACCCTGAAGAAGTACTCCTAGAGTAAGTTTCTAAAACTGATGGGCTAAAACCTTAAAATGAGGCATCGTCCTGGAAGATCTGAGGGACACAAAGGCTGCAGCTGAATCACCCCTTATAGATGGTTGTGGGTGGTATCAAAGGCTACCAAGCTCGAAGGCACCAATTTCCCCTCCCTGGTGACATCACTCTGTAATCTTTTCATCAATGCCTACAAAGGTGGCCATTTCAAGAGGAACTCTGAACTTCAGAGCTTTGAAAAGCTATTTGGTAACTATTGTGGCTGTGAGAGTTGTGCAGTCAAACCAGAGGCATTTCTTTTTTTTTTTTGAGACAGAGTCTGGCTCCGTTGCCAGGCGCCAGGCTGGAGTGCAGTGGCGCAATTTCAGCTCACTGCAACCTCTGCCTCCCGGGTTCAAGCAGTTCTCCAGCCTCAGCCTCCCAAGTAGCTGGGACTACAGGCACGTGCCACCATCCCCAGCTAATTTTTGTATTTTTAGTAGAGACAGGGTTTCACCATGTTGGCCAGGATGGTCTCAATCTCTTGACCTTGTGATCTGCCTGCCTCAGCCTCCCAAAGTGCTGGGATTACAGGCGTGAGCCACCGCGCCCGGCCTCAGAGGCATTTCTTGTTGGTTTTCCATCCATATTTATCAAGGAAGGTCGGCAGACACAAAAGCTGTGACAGGTTGGAGTGCTTTTGTAATCCTCTCTCTACCTTTTTCTTACCTTCCCACCAATAATTGGATTCAATGTCCAAGATGCCTGAGCTGCCAGCCTTTGAAGGAGCCACATGGTTCAAGGGCCCCAGATGTTGTTAATGTTTTGTCCTCATGAAAAAAGGTACAGGCTGGGTGTGGTGGCTCACGCCTATAATCCCAGTACTTTGGGAGGCCGAGGTGGGTGGATCACCTGAGGTCAGAAGTTCTAGACCAGCCTGACCAACATGGTGAAACCCTGTCTTTACAAAAAATACAAAAATTAGCTGGGTGTGGTGGTGCGTGCCTGTAGCTACTCAGGAGGCTGAGACAGGAGAATCACTTGAACCTGGGAGGCAGAGGCTGCGGTGAGCCGAGATCACGCCACTGCACTCCAGCCTGGGTGACAGAGCGAGACTCCATTTCAAAAAAAAAAAAAAAGTACAGAAAAGGAAACTATTCTTTTGAAGGAAGAAAAGGAAAGATCAGTGGGTAGGTGCTTGGGGTTGGGGGTCTGTATCACCTTCCTGTTGTTGAAGTAAATGAAAGTGAGAGTATTCTGGATGCATGGTTACTTGCTAGGAGTGTGAACCTAGGTATGTTAGATATTTGCACATAACAAGGACCAAGCCATAGGCTAGGAGGAGGGAGCAGGAAAGAACTTGGTGGTAGGACAAGGGAATCCTTGGGTAGTCTCAGAGACTCTGGATTAAAAACAGAAAGATTGTGACTCACTTAGCTTTGTTTATGAATAGTTAACAACTTTGAATGTTTGGTTGTGTTTCAAGAGCTCAAGGGACAGAAAGACAGCTTTAGACTTTCCTTATAAGGTGATTATTTCTTCTGTTAAGAAGTCTTTTACTTAGATATGTATCAGAGAATAAGGAAGCCCATGATCATACTTGTTTAAATCAAAGAGCTTGCAACCTTCTGGGAAAGGTAGACAACATATCCTTAGATCCTGTTTAGTCGAGAAAGCTTGACTAAACTTTCTTGAAGTAAATGAACGTAAGAGTGTTCTGGATGAGTGGTTACAAAGTGAGACAGACCGCCAACCCTAATGGATGTGATAGCTTGCAAAACACCTCAAATTATTCAGTATATCATAAAAATGAATTCTCAGGACAGGTAGAAACTTGGTTTACTTATCATTATTTCTAACAAGTACCAAAACCCCCTGATTCATGTGTGTGTGTGTTTTTTTCCCCTGGCATACCAAGAGGTAATTGGCACACAAAATTTTTCTATTGCATGAAGCTGTTCCAAAAAGTCCAACCTGACAAAATATATTATGATTGGCAACCTCTGGCCTAGTGGGATCGCTTTGAGTCAGAGATGTTCCTCAGAATTTACAGAGTGATTATCTAGGTTTCTGCTGGTATCTTGAATAATTGGTGTTATGATAAGTGTATCTACAATATAGTTTATTTTTTCTGGCCAAGAGCTTACATGATAATTACTTTTTCATAACAAATACCATATTAGAGAATAATACACAATAGAGACTTAATTTCTTGTAGGACATTGAGTTATGTCTCGGATTTCTGTCCAAACAGATTGCAGAGATAAAGAAAAAAGGAGGAGAAAATACATAGAATGAAATGTAAACATTTCCTTCAACCGCCAGCAAATGGCATATTAAAAGGTACTTGTGAAATATAATTATTCCTAGCTTGACAATTTTCTTGTCAGGGAGAAAATAATAAAACAATTTCACTTTAACTTATACTGAGCCTGAAGTCACATCTGAGAAAATCTTCCAGATTATTTTCCTGGTATGAGTAGAACCCAGAAGGAATTCTCCATTTAAAGGTTTCTTCCTTGAAAGTGTGTTGTTATTGGCGGTGGTCAGAAAGGGATTTGGGGGTGGAAGGTGGTGCTGGATCCTGCTTGTATAGGAAGATGAATGTTTGGGTAAACGGATCTGATGATCTCAACCATAGATTGAACGTGATCTAACATATTAGTGGATTTTTTTCAACTCCCAAATCTCTTTTAATGCCTCTCTGTCTCCTGCTAGACTCTCTTCTATCTTCCTGCCCCTTTCTCCTTGGTCGGGTCTCTACCTTTCCCAAATGTCTACCTTTAAAGTGACTGCAGTGTCAGAATATATGCACTGCTGAAAAGGAATGTTCTGAGGGAGTTTCTTTCTTTTCCTCTGAGGCTGAGAAAAAAGCACCTTGTATAGGAGGAAGAGAATAAGAGAAAGGGGTATAGATGCAGGGGACGCATTGCTAGACATAGTATTATTCCATATTTTGCATCTTGGCTAATACCCTGGTGTTTACTGGATGTCTTGAAAGTTCTTAGATGGAAAAAAGTAGTAACAACTATCCAGAGCTTCCTTCTTCCAGTTCACTCTGAGAACTCACATCCTTTCTGTGTGCTACAGGAAGCCCAAATGTAAGATCCTCCACAGTGACTTCGGTGCAGCTGCCCCTCCTATGGCTTCCTTCTTAAACAGACACTCCTAGGTGTGCCAGTCGATCTCAGCCAAGACCATCCGACACTGTAAAAGATAATTTCTTTATGGTAGTAATGGCAAATAAGAGCAGTTAGCTGTTTTAAGCACCAATGCGTGGCACTGTGCCAACTCTTGGTATACCTCATCACGTTTTAAACCCCACCATGACAAATGCCATCGGTATTATTTTTGGTCTTTTATTTTTTTTTCTAATTAACTTCCAGACCCATTGTTACATTTGATATTCTTGGCTAGGAGGACTTTTTCTTTTCTTTTTTTTTTTTTTTTGGAGACAGAGTCTTGCTCTGTCACCAGGTGCCACGCTGGAGTGCAGTGGTGCTATCTCGGCTCACTGCAACCTCTGCCTCCCGGGTTCAAGCAATTCTCCAGCCTCAGCCTCCCAGGGAGCTGGGACTACAGGTGCACGCCACCACGCCCAGCTAATTTTTTCGTATTTTTAATACAGATGGAGTTTCACCATGTTGGCCAGTATGGTCTCGATCTCTTGACCTTGTGATCCGCCCGCCTTGACCTCCCAAAGTGCTGGGATTACAGGCTTGAGCCACCATGCCCAGCCTAGGAGTACTTTTTTGAGTGGAACAATCGTGACATTTCTTCCAAGTTTCCAAGAGTTCTACAGCATGCTCAGTTCCCTTTCTCCCTTTCTTTTTTCCTTCCTTTTTTTCTCTCTTTCCTTTTTTCCTTTCCTTTCTCCCATTTTTCATTCCATTCTACTTACATAGAACTTAGTATGTACCAGAAGTAGCAGAGAACAAGACAACTGAGGTCTCTGTCCTCCTGGAGCTCACATTCTGGTGGGCAAAGACACACAATAAATAGGTAAACAAATATACAAACAAGATGCTACAGTTTGGGATAACTACCAAAAGAAAATATAAAGGGTGATGAGAGAAGAAGACAGAGGGGGAAGTTGCCTTAGATGATCAGAGAAAGTGACATTCTAATGGTGATAATGCATTTGAAAATGAAGGGAGAGAATGAGTCTGGTATTTAAAGAGCTGGCAGAAGAATGGACAAGGTAGAGGGATCACACAGCAAGCACAGGGACCCAGAGGCAGGAAAGGGTGCAGTGTCAATCAGCACTGGAGGTCAGCGTGGCTGGAGCCAGTGAACAAGGGCAAAAGGCAGAACAAAGTCAAGTGAAAGAGGTAGGCAAGGGCAGACCCCACAGTGCCTGATAAGGGCAGATCCCACAGTGCCTGATAGACCGAGGTTAAGGTGTCAAGTTTTGTTCTCAATGTGATGGCCACTATAGAGGGGTGTAAAAGAAGGAAGTGGCATGATTTGATTTTTAGAAGATTACTATGGCCGCTGTGTGGGGAATGGATTGTAAAGATCATATGGAAGAGGGGAGACCAGTGAAAGTGCATTTCTGTGCTGTCCTTTCCTGAAAACAGAACCAATGATTGGATGACAGTAAGCAGGCCACGCAGTTGCTGGTTCTCTGATTAGGTTTCTATTCCTCCTATGTCCTCACCAGGTTTGACTATGAGGGGTTGGATCCCAAGACGACATATTATATCATGAGGGACCTGGAGGCCCTGATCACAGACAAATCCTTCATTGGCCAGCAGTTTGCTGTGGGGAGCCATGTCTACAGTGTGGCGAAGACGGATAGCTTTGAGTACGTGGACCCTGTGGATGGCACTGTGACCAAGAAACAGGTACTTGCTAGAAAATCACTAAGATGGGTTATCAGGCAGAACTGGTGGCAAAAAATGTCCTAGAACCGGAGAGGTCCTTAGGGATGATCGATTCTGATCTATGTTGAGCCCCTCATTTTATAGATGAGAATTCTGCAGCCAGGAAAGAGAAAAGCCCTTGATGAAGGATACCTAACAAGTTAATGGCAAGGCATAGATTAGAACATGGGCCTTCTCTGGCCAGGCACCAGAGTGCTTCATACCTGTTATCCCAGCATTTTGGGAGGCCAAGATGGGAGGATCACTTTTGTCACTTTTGAGCTCAGGAGTTCAAGACCAGCCTAATCAACAAAGTGAGATCCCATCTCTACCAAAAAAAAAAAAAAAAAAATAGCTGGGCATGGTGGCACACACTTGCATTCTCAGCTACTTGGGAGGCTGAGGTGGGAGGATCACTTGAGCCCAGGAGGTTGAGTCTGCAGTGAGTCACACCACTGCACTTCAGCATAGGAGACAGAGTGAGACCATGTCTCTCTCTCTCTCTCTCACACACACACACACGCGCACGCGTGCGCGCGCACACACACACACACCCCCCAAAAAACAAAAGAACATGGGTGATCTATGTCCAGTATTCTTTCTACTTGGTAATGGATCAACCAATATGTCAAATAAATACAGACCCAACATTTCCTTCTGAAATGTTTGTAGCCTGTAGGTGCTCTTATGTGGTAGCCATTATTGGTGACAGATTCAGAAAAGTTACCAAGAACTAAAGATCCCTGTCCTTGGGGCCCCTGGGCGCAGGGATATTTCACCTTCTATTACTTTATGTCACCAAAAAAAGTCACAGGAACTTAGGTACGTGGGCTTGGTGCCCTGGTAGAAAGAAACAGTTGGAAAATTTGACCAGAAAACCCAAAAGGAAGACGTGTTGTTCGGAATTAGTATCATAGATAAGTAGGTAATCAACTGCAACTTCTACTAAGGTCTTTTCTTTATGAATTGTGTAAGGAAAGTTGAGCTACTATGATTATTTCTCTTCTCAGTTTGGTTTCTTTACTGGCCATGGCAAATATTGACCCTTCTGGAAGCACATGTTAACATTTACAGTCTAAATAACATCCCCTGAGCAACGTTAAGAGAAGTTCCATTCTAAAATTCTCAAATTCTTATCTTTTTATATATTCTTCATAAGTACAGAATGTTAAATTAAAGGTACAGATATTTTGGGACTACATGCAATGCTAATTATTGCTATTTTAATTTGATTAGTATTTCCTATGTCCTCCTTGTCCTAGGGCCCCTTGACTTACAGATGCTCCAAAGCCCAGTGCCTCTTGCTAATCTCTTGGTGTTCTCTCTCTCTGGTTAGCTTAGTTCTCTCTCTGGTTAGCTGAGATGATCTTTCATTTCTATCATCGAAATGCCAGTCTTTTATTCTAGAAGCCCTTCCATGACCCAACCAAATTGATTACAACCCCACTTTGGAAATACACAGGGCAGTAGAGAAAATAGTGGGTAAGAATTTAGAAAACTCAGAATAAAATTCTACCCCTATTGCTTAGTAGTGTGTAGCTTTGGGAAAGTTGCTTGATTTGAGCCATAGTTTCTTCCTCATTTGCAAAATATCTATTTCACAGAATTGCTTTAGAAATGAAGGAAATAAAATACACAAAAGCTCCTAGCTACTCTTTATGTAGTGGATGCACAAATATCTTTCGTTGTATTTTTTTTCACTCAAGGAATGTTGCTTGCAGACTGAACTGAATTCACTCTGAAGTAACACCAATGAATCAGTCCTTGGAGATGTGAATTCAGGAGCCCAGCTGGCATCTTTGAGCCCCTGTGTCCTGGATAGGTCTTTTCCAGTTTTGAACAACATTCCCACTTTCATTTTACAAACTTTTCTTAGCTCCAAGTCTCATTTTGATGTAGAATTCAAGAGATATAAAATAATGTGCTTTCTAAAGTATCCTTGGGATATTTTTCTCCCTGATGAGGAAGGCTTGGAAACCATTCCTTTGAGGGAGTGGTCTAATCAGCACTCAGTTCTGGATTTCATCTACTTGCAAGAAGCTTGTCTTTTAAGCTTGTTAATTTTGTTGCTAATCCAGTATTCCTTTACCTTATATCTTCCTCAGTGTACTCAGTCAGTGCTTGGATACATTTTCCTTGGATTTTCTTTAACTATTCACATCAGGCCAATAGTTCATCTATTTATTTCATTTCCCTTCCCCTTCCATAACTCTATTGGTTTTTATTTTTACACTGGAATGTATTTGATAGGGTTTGGCTGTGTCCCCACTCAAATCTCATCTTCTGGTAGAAAATAACAGTTGGGAAAAAAACCTCTTTTTCTCTTTTCCAGTTTTGGACCACATTCCCACTTCTTTTTTACAAACTAGAATAAAACCTCTTTTTCCTCTATAAATTGTAGCTCCCATAATTTCCACGTGTCATGAGAGGGACCAGGTGGAAGGTAATTGAATCATGGGGGCAGATTTTTCCTGTGTGGTTTTTGTGGTAGTGAATAAGTCTCATGAGATCTGATGTTTTTATAAAGGACACTTCCCCTACACATGCTTTCTTGCCTGCTGCCATGTAAGATGTGTCTTTGCTTCTCCTTCACCTTCCACCATAACTGTGAATCCATTAAACCTCTTTTTCTCTATAAATAAGCCAGTCTTGGGTATTTCTTCATAGCAGTATGAAAATGGACTAATACAGTATTGATTTCCCCCAGCCTCTTCTACGTTCTTCTGTCTGAGCTCAAGTGTAGCTATAAATAGACACATGCTACCAGGATCTGCTCTTGGGAATTTTTCTGGTAAAGAAAGAAGGAAGTTTTCTGTTCCTTTTCCCAGATTCTAGGACCAGATGATATCTTCATTGGCTGGTGGCCCTGAGACACACTGGAGCTTCTCTGCAGGTTTGGGTTCGGCTCAGTGGGGTGATGAGAGACCAGTCAGTTAATACTTAGCGGCAAGTCACGGAGGGTTCCTTTGCTCATTCTTTCAATGGTTATTTATTGAGAGCCAACCAAGTGTATACTTGATGTTTTTCATGGTACAGTTTTAAAATATAAATATACAGTATCTTGACATATAATTCATATACCATACAGTTCATTCACTCATTTCAAGTGCACACTTCAACAGTTTCTAGTATATTTACAGAGTTGTGCTGGCATCACCACAAACAAGTGAGAACACTTTCATTCATCTTTAGCTGCCATCTTTCTTCTAACATCCCTCCAACCCCCAGCCCCTGTCAACCCCTGTTCTTTCTGTCTCTATGGATTTGCCTTTTGGGGACATTCTGTATAAATGGAATCATGTAATACATGGTCCTTTATGACTAGCATCTTTCACTTAGTGTAATGTTTTCAGGGTTCATTCACATTGTACCGTATATCAGTATTTCATTCCTTTTTTTAACCAAGTAAGATTCTGTCACATGGGTGTACCAGTTTGTTTATCCATCCATCAGTTGTTGGACATGTGAGGTAGTTCCACTTTTTGACGATAATGTTGCTGTGGACACCCATCTACAAGTTTTTGTGCAGAGCTAGGTTTTCAGTCCTCCTGGGGACACACTTAGGGGTGCAATTGCTGGATCAAATGGTAACTCTATGTTTAACCGTTAAAGGAATTGCCATATGGTCTTCAAAAGCAATTGCACGATTTGATATTCCTGCCAAAGGTATATGAGGATTCCAGTTTCTCGACACCTTTGCTAATCCTTGTTATTATGTCTTTGTGATTTTAAAATACTGTTATTTTAAAATAACCTACTATATTATGGATTATCTTTAAATTAAAATAGAAGGACATTTGATTTCTACAAGGAGAAACAGAAGTATATCTCTCTGTTAGCAAAGCCCAGAAAAGCCGTAATACTGCCAAGTGTCCATTTCCTACGGGAGACAGGCTGTTGTGGTCCTCTTCAGTATTCTCTTGTGTTGGTAACATAGATACAGGGTTAAAGGCTGGCGTTGTCACTGCCTAGATTTGTGACTTTGGGCATATTATTTAACTTCTTGGAACCTCAACCTGAGGAGGGGAGCTAGTGATAGTTATCACACACACATCATTGGGAAGGTTTGAAGAGAAAGTCATATGAAGCCCCAGGCACAGTGGCCAGTACCTAACCGATGCTCAAGAAATACCAGTTCCCTCCCTCTGACCAGAATCCTTAATTTGATTGAATATCAGTTCAAGAAAAGGATATAACTATATAACTATTCTCTCTTTCTCTCTCTCTCTCTCTCTCTCTCTGTCTCTCTCTCTCTCTCTCTCTCTCTCTCTCTCTCTCACACACACACACACACACACCAGGTATATATTTTTAAAAGTATATACTAGGGTATATACTTTTAAAATATATACCTATTTTAAACATATATACCTAGGGTTAGAAAACACTCACCCAACTCTTCTGTTTATTCTGTTTTTAAAGTACTTTGCAGTAAAATTTAAGGTTCAGATTGATGATCCTGAGGTAGTAGGAGATTTCCAGTTATCTCTTGTTTGGGTTAAATTCTACTTAATTTTAAAAAAAAGGTAGTTAACAGAAATAATTTTCAACAATGAATTGTTAAATAAAATTTGTGCTGTTCCTGTTTCATCCAGAAATTTTCTTCAAGCACAACTTTCTGCTCCAGAGCACCCAAAGGCCCCTGGGTGCCACTGCAAATCGTGTGAGCAATGTTTGGGTGTGCAGGCTTGAAGTCAGAAAGTTTTGAGTTTGAGTCTTAACTCTGCCACCTCCTTGCTGGGTTATCTTAGGCAAGCTATTCATCCTCCTTGTTCCTGCCTTTTTAAAATCTGTGAAATAGTAATCATAATTATGGCTATCTCATATAAGCCTTTGGGGTAATTAAGTGAGATGATACTTGTAAAATCCTGGCATATAATAAATGATAGCAATTGGTTAAATAAAATTATTTATGTTAAAAAAAAGCATCCTTGGGAAAGATTGTAGCATTTAATGAACGACATATGATAAGAAAAGCAAGGAAAAAAATGACACAATTTTGCAGTGTCACATAAAGATTTGAGAAGGCCCCTTCAGTTTCTAAGTCATCTGGGAATTGATTTAAACTCACATTTCTCTGCATCCCCAATCCCCCAACACACATACTGTGCTTCAGAAAGCAAAAGGCTTATTAAGGCAGCTTGGTCTCCTTTATGTCCTTGACTTGAGGTCAGAGTCAGAAAATAAAACATGGAAAAAATGCTGTTTCACATGTATTTCTAGAGATAAAGTAGAAATGCTTCTCCAACCAAAACTAAATTAGAATCCTGTTCTGGTGATAACCACCCCACTCCTGCCAACCCTGCTGCTGTGGAAATGTTCAGTGAAGTCTCATCCTGCCTGACTGTGGGACTATTCAAGGAGCAAGAAGGAAACCCCTGACATGAATTTTCAGGGACCTCCCTGGCCTCAATGTGGTGGGTTTGGTTTCATGGGATTTACTGTGGCTACCTCCAAGTGTCTGATTTATGTGGGATCTTGGATGCCAAGAGAAAAGTTGATGCGTGCCTTCTATTAAACAGTGCCCAAGAGAGACTCTGTTTGATTTAGAAAGCATTTTCATGAGGTATGGTTCAACAACTGCAGTTCTTCCTTCTATCTTCCCATGAGGATATGTCACCATTTTCAAGTGAAATCTAGTCACTCGAATGACTGACTGATGCTATTCAAGTATGACTGGAAAAAATAAGCCGATAGCTACAATGAGAATAGGGGAGCACTTTAATCATATTGCTAAGTAGTTAAAGAAGTTTCCAGTTTATGCCTTATCAAGAGAGGACAGACGGGAGTTGTGTGATTCTTGTGGGTTTCAGGGTGAGCCACTCTTTCTTCATCGTGCAAATATTGAGGGGTGACTTCATCATGCAAACATCGAGGGTTTCCATCCATCGTGCTGGGTGAGCTCTTTCTTCCTTTCACCATCGATATCCCAGAGAACATTATCAAGATTGTCTCTTACTGTGATCTCTTCTCCATCTCTAACTTGTGGCCTAAGTCCTGGAATCTCCACTCAGTGCCACCGTTGTGAGGCTCCCCCAGCTCTGAGAGAAGGGATACTTTAATCCTGGTATTGTGAGTGAAGGACAGTGTGACAGAAATGGCTCCATATTGCCACTATGGTGGGTATCAATCCAGAACCATGAACTATATTTTGAAAATTGGGTTTGAAATGAGAAACCTTGACACTTCAGGAGCAAAATTTAAGCAAATGAGTCTCTATGGCTCATCCAAATCCTATGTTTCTTTTCTTCTGTTTGTTTTTTTTTTTTTTTTTTTTTTGAGACAGAGTATGGCTCTGTCACCCAGGCTGGAGTGCAGTGGCGTGATCTTGGCTCACTGTAACCTCTGCCTCCTGGGTTCAAGCGATTCTTATGCCTTAGCCTTCTGCGTAGCTGGGACTACAGGCATGCACCGCCCCACCCAGCTAATTTTTATGTGTCTTTAGTAGAGATGAGATTTCACCGTGTTAGCCAGGCTGATCTCAAACTCCTGACCTCAAGTGATCTGCCCACCTTGGCCTCCCAAACCAACTCCTATATTTCTATCTAATGAGCTCAAAAATTATGAAATTCTTCCAGTGCTAAAGTCATTTGCAAGTAGCAGTTCAGCTGATGGTTAAAAAGCTGATGTAAATAAATGCATACCAGTTAGCTGATGTGGAAAATCAAATCCAATTTGATTATGGCAGGCTAACTCTGAGCTGATTAATACCCCTTCAAGTTGTGCAGGCTGTGTGGAAACATTTTGATGTTGTCCTTAACCTGGAAAAAAAAAAAACCATTTGAATTTAGTTCAGAGAAAAGCATACTTTGAAGACTGATATTGAAGTCAGTTTTCTTTTAGAGCTGTTATTTTAATTTGCAAGACGGTATCTGCACTTTTTAATTTCAGTATTTAGAAATAGTAAATTGGCAATCTTGAAACCCCATTTTATTTCCAGCATGTGGCGTTTTAATATGTACCTTGATGCTACCAACCCTTGGTCAGCAGATATGAAGTAACTCACCAAGGTGTTGTTCCCAGCACTGTATAAAAGCAACTCAATTGTATCAGCTGAAGAATCTGAAGCTTTAAGACTGAGTTCTCTCTTCAGAGTTAGCTCGCCAACTTTCAACTTCAACGTTGGGGTTTTTTGTTTGTTTGTTTGTTTGTATGTTTTTTGGGATAGAGTCTGGCTCTGTCGCCCAGGCTGGAGTAAAGTGGCATAATTTTGGCTCACTGCAACACGGCAGCCTCTGCCTCCCAGGTTCAAGCAATTCTTCTGTCTCAGCCTGCTGAGTAGCTAGGATTACATGTGCAGCTAATTTTTGTATTTTTAGGAGAGACAGGGTTTCACCATGTTTGTCAGACTGGTCTCCAACTCCTGGCCTCAGGTGATTCACCTGCCTCAGCCTCCCAAAGTGCTGGGATTCAGGCGTGAGCCACCGTGCCCAGCCTCAACTTCAACTTTGATCACATTCTAATCAATGAACTAATTGAGAGACTGTAATAGTAGCAATTTATCATTATCCCTTTTGCTGGAGTGTGGTTTGCACATCTGGAAGGAGAGCCTCAGAAATCATTTCAGTCACACTGATTAACCTACTTATAGAATGTAGTTAAATCTGAAGGTTAGCCTACCCACAAATAGCCCTTCTACACTGAGTCGCAGAAATGTTTGAGTGGGCTATTATCACATTTAGTATATTGTGATTGGATGTGGGTTTAAAAACTCCCCTTTTCTTCAAAAATTGTGATGTTGAAAAGAATCTCTGCAATAGACATACATTCCCTTCCCAACTTAGTCCAATATGGTGAAGGTTGTTAAAATCTGATTCATTTACATCATCATCTATTCAATGAGTGTTTACCAAATACCTACTAGACACCAGTCAGCTCTCTGGTACTGAGGATACAACAGTGTCCAGGACAGTTGAGATTTCTGTCTGCTGGTTACAATGCAGCAGGGAAGACAAATTCATATTTAACTTGTAATTACCATAGAGTTTGTTGAATGGTATTACAGAGGAAGAACTTGTTTGGTGTGCATAGCAGGAAGAGCTAGACTGGAGCTCTAGAAAGCTCTCCATGGGGAGGTGATACTGATGCTGTGCCCTGAAGAATGGGTAGAAGACGACCCAGGTGAAACCATTTCATCAGACCGTGTGCTTTTCTTCAGTCCCATGTGGTTGTTATAGGGCTGTTTAGCTTCCTAGATCAAGAGCTAGGGTTTCCTACAGGCATTCTCAAGCGGATCTACAGTGACTGTGATCAGGATTCTCAACTTCAGTGCTCATGCTACAACACTGTAGCTGTGGAAAATAAAGACATTCAGGCTCTGGATTGCACTAACTGTGCCTTGTACTCAGGCATTTTGAAAACCATGAATTAAAAAAAAAAATTCTTATAGCCACTTTTCTTGTGATTTTCCTATTCATCCTCTGAAGGTCAAACACATATTCAGTGCTTTATAATGACCTGTCAGCTGATTTGAAAATAGAATGAGAAGCTGGGTGTGGTGGCTCATGCCTGTAATCCCAGCTACTTGGGAGCTGAGGCAGGAGGATTGCTTGAGTCCAGGAGTTCAAGACCAGCCTAGGCAACACAGCGAGACCCCCATCTCAAATTTAAAAAAAAAAGAAAGAAAGAAAATAGAATGAGGGAGACACTGTTTCTGGTTAGTTGGGAAGTTCTCATTCCTCAGTTTCTGATTAGAGTTTTGTTATAATGAATTATATTATAATATATTAGAAAGTAATTCTAAGTATAAAAAAGAATGAATGCCTTTTTTTGGCATAAGTTGGTTGCTTTAGAACAATTGTCTAAAGTGTCAGTAGTAAAACTGTCTTAAAATGTTTAGCAAGTGTATAAGATTCTAGAATGGCAACACAGTTACTTTCTATTGGAATACTAATCTCTCTGTGTTGTCAGGTGGGTGACCTTCACCAGGAAAAATAAATATAAAAGGGAAAAGCTGCAAACTATCACAGGAACTAAGGGTGGAAGCTATGCTGTTGTCTGGGGAAAGTGTGTCTGAATCCAAAGTATCCTAGAACTGGGGCATATATTGTGTGAACAGGGATCAGCAGTCATTTTGGCCAAAGAAATGGGGAAATAGAACGTGCTTGACTTTGTTCCATACCAGTTTTGAGAGCTGGAATTTGGCTGATGAGTAGTTTTCAAGTCTTCACCCTCCAGCAGCCCTCTCATCACCTATTGTGGCCTTTCTAGGTGGGTGCTTTAAAAGAGCATGTAAGGAGTCATTTGACCTTGATTTCCTCAGATAGTTCTTTGCAATTGTTAGCTCCCAAAAGGTCTCGTTGGCTTGATAAAAAGGCCGGGTGAGAACTGCTCCCAAGAGCAGGGCAGCTGGGTGTGGCTGTGCAGTCAGCGCACTGCACAAAGGCACCCAGTCTAATGGGGAAGGAGAAGCTAAAGTTCAAGACAGCCAAAGGAAGGATGCTTTTCTGCAATTTATCCGTGCTGAGGGGAGAGGGGGCACCTGTTTGTAACTCACACAAAAGCACCATATAGACTAACTGCTGTGCTGCTCAACCACTTTCGAACTCAGGCTCACAGCTAACTACAAATTAAACAAAGAAAAACGGATAATTCTAGGTGGGCTTTTTTGGTGTGTGTGGAGAGATAGGTCTGTTCAATCCAAATCTCCTGCTTTCTAGGCTGCGTGCCTGTTTCTGCGAAATATGATTCAGATGTTACAAAGCAGTATCTTCACCTTGATGCTTTCCAGATAAATCGTTGTGATTTCCTGTGGGAGATAAGATCTGAGTTAGGCTCGCAGAGTCTCTCCCTTCCGAGGCTGTCCTGTCTCCATGTTCACGTGCCTGGTGTGGCCAACTGTACCAGGTTGCAGGGCCATACGCTGTTTTCCCCTGGAATTCATCCTAAGTCAGTATTTGACGAGATCCCATGCTACCAAATAACTGCTGGTAATGTACAGTTCACCCTTCCCTGCCTGGCCACTACATGTCCTGCAGTCTCCAAACTAACATCTGGCAGCTCTGCGTGTATTTAGCAACTCACAGATTTCCCTGTATTGATTTACACAAGGGCTTATTTTAAAAATTAAAAAAAAGGAAAGACCCTAACATTCATTTGTCAAACGTTTATCAGATACCTACTCTGCATAAGGCTCTGTGTCAGCTTTGGGAACATACGAAACGTAAGATATTGTTCAGACATTTTGCATGAGAAGCAATGTGTAAATATCAGGAGTTGCATATGGTTCAACCTCGGATTATAAGCCTAGAGTCAGAAGACCTATATGGAAGTAAAAAGTAAATTTTTCCCTCTTTTGCGAGTGTGGCTGTGTGTCATCCTGGATATTCCGGCTACTCTAGCTGCTGTGGCTAGGGAGATATCATGAATTCTTTCACAGTTCCTCCGGGAATTCCTTTGAAGATTGTGCTAAAAACAATTTACTAAATATGTTACCTCGAGCAAGTGTTTTAACTTCTTCTTTCTTTTCAAAAAGAAGAGAAATTGGCAAGAACGACTCTAAGGTCCTTTTTTCAAGATGTTAAGAGTCTAAATTGACCAATTATGAAGGAGTAAGCCAGTTCAGTAAGAGGTACAGATAAGATAAATGGCAGGAGATCCATGAGTGTAGTAGTGATTTCAGAGGGCAGAGCAAAGTTAAAATTAATCTTAATTCTGCCTAATTTAAAAATAAGTATGTACCATCGCATCACAAACCATCAGCTTTTAATGAAAATGGTGCTATGCCCTAAGTTTTCTAATTTTCCATATTTTTCAAATGCTTACTAAATAAAGCCTTCATACATAGCACCATTTTGATTAAAAGTTTAGCATAAGAATAATAATATTCATATAATGATACCGAAAATTTTCAAAGCACTTCTTACATACATTTTCTGATGTGACACTCAAAACAACTCAGTAAGCTAGGCTGTATTATTTTTCATCTGCTTTTTGGGAAACTAAGTCTTAGAGAGCTTAAGTGACTCAAGACCACCAGCTAAAAAGTAGCCAAGCCAGTATTCTGGCCCAAGTTTTCCAGTTGCTATGCCTGTACCGTTTCCAAACTGACTCTTCATAAACAGTAAATCAAAGAGGGGGCAAATCCCGAGAGAAAAAGAGATGCTACAGAGATAACTGGAAGCAGACTGGAGGATTTTTGTGTGGAGATAGCTGCCTGTGGACAAGGGATATGAAATCCTTTGACAACCATTCTTCACTGGGACAAACCTAAGGCGAGCAGAACTCCACTCTCATCATTAAAGCTCACAACTACAGGCACGCAAAAGGAAGGAAAATACTAGGCTGGAACTGAAGTGCTCTTTTGATACCCACTCTCCTCCCCACCACATAATTAACATTGTCTCCTAACAGAGGAGAGCATATATTTCCCCTTTTCGAGTGTGGCTGTGTGTCACACTGCATATTCCGGCTACTCTAGCTGCTGTGGCTAGGGAGATATCATGAATTCTTTCACAGTTGCTCCAGGAATTCCTTCGAAGATTGTGCTAAAAGCAATGAATGTCAGATGGTTCAAGAGATGGTTCTGCTACTGACAAGGACCCAGAAGGAAGCGTTCAGGGGCATGATATTTGTTTTTTTAGCCTCACTGTGTTACAGCCCAATGATATCCTATGCATGAAACCTCAGATCCTAAAGGGATCTTCCTTATAACTTACATGTAGCCCAGTCCAGTCACTTGATAGATGAGGCAGGTGACCCAGAAAAAAGAGGTTACTGCAATTAGTTACTGCATTAGAATCAACCAGGAAGCTTTTAAAAATCCCAATGCCCAAGTGACACCCCAAAAGAATTAAATCACAATGTTTGGGATGAGAGCCAGACACCACCATTTTTTAAAGACCTCCCACTGACTCCTTGCAATTAATGGGCTAATGATTTGTCTAAGGTCATACATCTGGGGACAAGAACCGACCATGGTTCAACTCCATTGTTTTTAGCCAAAACTGGCCTTTGTCTTAGGACATCTTGAGAAATGACGGAAGAGCCATAATGATGCTATGCCAGGCACTTTCTATGTATTAGATTATCTTTTGCAACTACTCTTCAAGGTGGATACATCAGCTCTATTTCACCATGAAGAATGTGTGTGTGTTTTCATGAACCCCATGCATCCTTGCTGAATGTGAAAGAGGCTTTTGAGACTGCCTCAGGGGGACTGCTGTGGTGCTCACTTTAGTCATCCAACACGCAGTGACATTCATTCAGCAAGTGTTTATGGAGGGTCTGCTGTGTGCCAGGCATTGTCCTAAGCTATGTGGATAAAATGGTGATGAACGAGGCATATAAGGCTCTGTCCTCCCAGAGCTTGGTAGCTAACAAAGGACCCAGAGATGAACTCAGAAATTCCAAAAGTTTAGGGTTGACACTGCGGTGGAAACTTGTTTTATTCATTTTCACTGAGCCTTGTTTCTTTAAGACTTGTGGCGGCAAAAACACACATAATGAAGTTGTTAGAATATAAATAAGAAACATAAATCGAGACTAGGGAATATATAAGTAAGAGGAGAGTCAAGAATAGAAGAAAACTTTATAGTCATGCAAGTCATACATAAGGATCCACTTCGGCTGAACCTCAAATCTGGCATTACATGTCCTGGCAGCCATATTGAAAAGGGAAATGTGGTTAGTTACACAGTTCTTATTGTCAGAGAGAAAGAGAATACAAGTTCCTTAGGGAAGGAAGGGCTTTCCTAATACTTGGCTCTTGAAGAAATGTCTCAGGCAGAGCTTCATACAGCCTCTAACCGTATTTCGATAGTGACTACAGAAGCGGATTTTATAAGACATAGCTTGTAGCATCCTGCAATAAAAGTGAGAACATAAAACCGAAGTGCAATTTAATAAATTCATTTATGTTAGGAGTAGGTGGTGAGAGGTAACTTGATTTGAGCCAAATACAGGTTCAGATGAACCTTTGACTAGAAGCTGGAACTCCAGGGAATGGAGGGATTTTATATTCTTATAACAATCTTCACAAACATAATTTCTCTCTACTGAGATTGTGATAATTCAGATGGTTGTATTTTCTATTTTCTGGTGTAGGGTTGAAGGGCAAATATTCTATGTTGTGAATAATGTAATGCTTTATACCAGGGTCAGCAAACATGTTCTGTAAAGGGCTAGGTAGTAAATATGTTACACCTCGAGGGCTAGATGATCTCTGCCACAACTATTCATCTCTGCCACCGTGGCACAAAGGCAGCCTTGGACGATATGCAAATGCATGGACATGACTGTGTCCCAATAAAACTCGATTCATAAAAACAGGCGGCGGGTTCGCTTCTTACCTGCAGACTACATAGTGCCAACCCCTGGTATAACCTAAAAAATACATGCCATTATTCATATTCTTTCACTGAAATTCAGCAACAACTGGAAACTTTGCAAGTCTTTGTCAGTGGTAACTGTGGGTGATGACACATGATGGAAAGAACATGGCTCATGTTTGGGTGGCAAACTTATTAAGATCCCAAAGCAATCCAGTACAGCTACTCACACTTCAAAGGGGCCCTCAGCAGACATGGAGCTGGGATTGTTGCAGCACAGAACTAGGCTGGCTCTAAAAAAACCTTTCATTCCATGTAGATGTGGCGATGTTCCTCGCCTGGAATGGTCTTGAAAAGCAACGTGGATTCTCAATTAAGATCTCATGGTTGGTTTCCTAGGAAAGAGGGAAGATGCTGGACCATTTCCAGTAGGCTGATGCATGCTATTCACAGCTTTATCACCTTTCCAAGTGAGAAATCTATTCCAGGCTACCAGACATACGTTCTAACAATCTTCTAGGCGTGTAGCATGTAACACAGTCAAAGATATTATAAGTAACCTCAGGGGAAAAAATAATGTTATTTCATTTTTAAAAGGCTTAGTTATAAGCAGATAACACATGTTTATAGTTTGTTATGACCTGAATTCTTAAATTTCCCCTCACTGGCCAAATATCAATTTGAAAGTTTAATTGTTTAATGGGAGCTACTTTAAAGGGTTCAGTCTAGGGGCTTTGAAGAGGTACCCTCAAATGACTTGGAATCTGCAACAGGTGGATTAGGACCTCATCCTTAGATATTGCTTTAACCAATTTATGGATAAGCCATAGTTCTGAGCAGAGTCATGTTCTCATGTGCCCCATGTGTAGTGACAATGGGAATGTCGACTTAAATGTAAGTAACAGCTTCAAAAGAGTTTGTAAAGACAAGGCTATGAATATTAATATAATTGTGAGATCTTTGGGGCTTTATTGTCAGCTTGAACATATTTTGATATACATTGCTTTGTAGACAGTAGATAATTGCTTCATTTTCTCCGTTTGGAATTTTGTAAGTATTCATCTCTCCAGCAGCATGAGGTGGTTAAGAAGACAGTTTCTGTTCATTGTAATGAACTACTCCAGGCTTATAGAAGGCAAGTACTGTGTCTTTATATTCATATACCCACGATTTAGCCCAGTACCTAATCCATAAAGTCTGTTCTAAAATGTTTGCCCCGTGAATAAATCCTGGATATTATCCTGTTTGCAAAGCCAGTATTGCAGAGTGATTGCTTGCAGTAGGGCCGATAGCTCCCTGTGGTTACACAAATTGTGGCAGACATGGAACCACTCCAAAAAAAACTAAAGCTTTCTGTTTGGGGATTGAAACAAAAAAGCCTATAAACCTTAAAAAAAGAAAAAGCAGAAAGCTACTCAGATGGAACCATAGTGTCCCCCAGCAGATATCACCAGAAGGAGGTGGGGGTAAAGAATTGCAGTCACATATGTAGCAGGTATATATATTTTTACTAATGGCTCATTCTTAAACAGGACTTGAGGCAGAGAAGTTTCAAGGATGCATTGCTTAGGGAGAATGTCTGATATCAATGTCTCCTGAGACATCTAAGTTTTCCGAAATAACAAGTCACCAGATATATTATTTTGTTCCCTCCTCTTCCTTCCCCTGACCCCTGCCAATATGCTTATTTACAAGTTACCTTATCAGTTGTCCCAGGAGAACACATTTCCTTCAACAGAAGTCACAGTATGACCTTATGGTGGTAATTTTACAATATCCCTGCCTCTACTGAGAAGAGATACTTAGAGAATGGGGACGTACTGAGCCAGAGAGGGATTAATATCAGGCAGCACTGGTAGGTGTGGCCACAGGTGTGGCCCCGCCCCTCTCTGGTGGTCAGGCCAAAGAAGAAGTCTAGTAAGAAGTGTGAAAGGAAATTAAATCTTGGGACCCCCAAACTCATTAAGCCAAAGGGAAAAATTCAAGCCGGGAACTGGGTCACACAGCTGCACGCCTCCGCCATATTTTGCCCATAAGGAAATTCCAGTGAGCTGCTAGATCTTTACTTTAAAGGTGTTTCTATTAAAATTTTACCATGGCAATGTAAATTGATAGCTTATCTTTATAGGTGCAGTCACCTGTAAAGTCACCAGACACAAATCATATCTGATTGTTTCCCTAGTCCATTTTTGTCTATGTTATCTTATGTAAAATGCAGATTTCCTACATTTTTTCTCCTCCACATTTGTCTGTGTCATCTCATGTAAAAAAAAAAAAAAAAAAAAAAATGCAGATTCACTGAGCCAGACTAAGGCATGAATGACTATTTTTCCCTATCCTCTTACATGAAAATTATGTACTCCTCAATATCCCACCCTTTCCGCTTTAAATTTGGAGCCCTCAAAATCATCTTCGGAGAAAGGCATAGACCCGTCTCCCAGGTGCATGTCCTTAACTTTGGCAAATAAACCTCCTAAAATGATTGAGACTTGTCTTGTCATTTTTCTTGATTGACAGAAGAAAGGACAGAGCCAAGAGAATTGGCAGTATACTGGGCAACCCCCAGAACCTAGCTGAGGCTCCAGCCCTGCACACTTCATTGTAGGGTTCCCTCGCCAGCAGAGGAACGTGGAGCCTAACCTCATGCTGGATAACCTTACTGGCAATCCGTCTTACTGTAATAGATGAATTGCCTACTTCTATTGCATTCACAGATTTACAAGGGACACACTTTGCCTCTTGGAGTATTTATTGAATATCATTTCATCCTTGTGACTGCTGCCTCTTTCTGATTCCGATATCACCAGACCAGGAGAACTCGAGTATCCGTTCATGGTTTTGTTCCTCTTTCCCCACATTAACCAGAAAGCAACGGAAATAGAATAAAGAGACAAATGGGTAACTCTGAGTAGGTTCATCACATTTATCACATGCCCTGCATCCAGAGCCAATTAGAAATGGTCTTGATTCTGATTGCATTGAGATATAAAAACGTGCTGATTTCTATGGCAAGTATTAATGATTATTACCTGTGTATTCATTTGCTCACTGCTCCATTCTGGATGTTCTCCGTCTCAGGGCCTGAGGATCATTTTCTCGGATGCGTCACGGCTCATCTTCCGGCTCAGTTCCTCCAGTGGTGTGCGGGCCACCATCAGACTGTATGCAGAGAGCTATGAGAGGGACCCCAGCGGCCACGACCAGGAGCCACAGGTACAGAAACAGTTGTGCTCCCAGCAGTGTGTCTCACACTCCTGGCAAATTTAGAGAGCGCTATGGGCCTTTAGTAGGGGCTATTTTACCTTCTGGAAAGGTGCATGATAGCTTCAGCTGGAGAACAAGCTCAGTGTGACTCCAACAAGTTTAATTCATTCATTACAGTGCTTGAAACGGAAATATTGCTCTCTTGCATCTATTAGTAATCAGTTTAGACCAGCACTTCCCAAACAACAGTTCTCTCTTGACTGTTCAGTAGTTTGTTAATTGGGATGAAGAAAAGGCACCTTTTATAGACAAGGAAATTTTGAGTTAGAGTCAAACAGGTGAAGCTCTCAGAGCCTTGACTATGCTCATGCAAATTTTGAATCTCCAGATATTTGGAGCATGACCTTGAGGTGCCAGTACAGGCAGGGTTTGTCTCTGAGATTGCTGTATTGTCCACTGTGAGAGGAGAGGACACAGGTGGCCTTTTAAGTTAAGGAAGGACATTGACAAGGCTAAGCCAGACTGTGTTTGGCAAAGTCGCCTCATGTTTTTGACAATAAGGCTGATTAAGAACTCAGAAAAATCATAAATAGTACAACCACAAGCCTCTCCACTCCCATATTCATTAAAGCTCCAGGCAACATTGATTAATACCAGAAACGACCCACTCTACTGTTGAGTACTTCAAGCTATACAGCTGGGTCTTCACTTCAATCTGGGTTTTGAAGCAGGGTCCTTGATGAGACGACTGAGATGGAAACATTGGTTCTACCTGCCCTAGTTCCTCTGTGGGAAAGTAGAGAAGCAGAGAAATACTCACTGCTACTCATTTTAGAGGTGCTCAGAATTTCCAGCTACGATTTGCCCTGATGGAGTAAGATACCTGAGAGGGTTTTCTTTCCTTGTCAGTAGTTTAGTATTTTTTTTCATGGTCTGTTTCTTTGGAGAATCTCAAAGAACTTGGTGATAATGGGTGCCACAGACCCTTATACATGACCCTATAGCCAGGATATCTGTCTGGAGTAAAATCATCCTAGGTGGGACAGTAAAGGCTGGAGGGGGCTGAGAGCTGTTCTCACGGTTAGCAGGAGCAGGAGTAGGCAGAGCATGTGGCCAGCATGACGCCCTTGGCTCTTCCTCTCAGGATCATAGCCTTTCTGTGCAGGGGATGGGCCATACTCTGCCAAAATAATTTGTTAGTGAGTACATTTTGCCCAAGATAGTACCAAATCATGCAAGAATTTGAGGCTTACCCTGTCTTTCCGAATAAAACACTATTCTACATCTCATGCTGGGGAGGGAGATTAAAGCAGGGGCCTGAATGTCCAGAGCTACGTACAGGGTGAGGAATGATATTCCTGGCCTCACTAACACTGACTCACTCTGACTCCAGGCTATTTTTTCCTCAACATTCTTTTCCCTATTTGCACAGGGTAAGTGGTTATGATATTTGCTTATTTTTATTTACCTTCCACACTGGACTGACTGAGACCAGGCCATTAGACACGTGTCACAACAATCCTGCACACACGAGTCTCTCCCTGAGGCAGTCCACAAAAGCGGTGTTTTTTTTTTTTTCTGAGGCTTCCTTTGCAGCTGAAAACCTCCATCAGCCTACTCTGAGAAGGTCATGTGAGTAACAGAGACATAAGTAATGCTCGTTCTGATCCCCATGACTGCACATTTCTCTCATCCTGTTGGCGGAAAGAATTTGCCACTTTGAAGGGCTGGCAAATCGCTTCACTGATGTTGCTGTTGCTATGGCTGATTTCCCCTCCCTTCTCCTCAGAAACAAGAGTTTTCCTAGACCTAGCTAGATGGGCCTCCGAATATGTAGCACATAACCTAGCTAAAAGTTTTACATTAAAAAATAACTCCTCATTAAAATACCATACAGCATTGACTCACCAACCTAAGCCCTATTGCATAATACATTTGAGTCAGGATATAATATAGAGTGAGATTTTCAAAGAAATCTAACCACTAGAGATTCTCTCAGCAGGCCAACCTGTCTAATTATTGCTCAACTCTACCTAAGCCTATAAGTTGGAGCATTTTTGGGGCTTCTTATAGGGTTGCTTTCCAGGACCACCTGCTTCTGCCTTCCAAGAACTCTGGAACAAAAAGTCTTTGATTAACTGTTAACAGAGGTCAAAGTAAGATGTACTCCTGAAGCTGCTAGCATTATTCCTGATCAGGGCCTGACTGCAAAGACCTGCTTGTGTTGCTTTCTCAGCTACAGAAAGAGCCCCTTCCACCTTCTCTAATCTGCAGAGATTCCATTGCTAATCTTATTCCAATTCAACAGGTAGTTTTTAACATTTTGCCCACTCTAACTCAATAGCCATCTATACTCAAGTTATTTTCCAAGAGAACGGAGAGTTCCCTTCAACTGGCTTACTGGCATGTGGCTGTTGTACTGTAATTATGTTTAGATTGTCCCCAGTAAACCAGGAGACGTGATTACTGTAGCTTCTGGCCTTCATCCTCTGTTAGAACCACACACCTCTTTAGAGATTGCTTTCCAAGAGCACTGGCAATGACACCTGGGAGGAAAGAGAAAACATTCAGAAGTGAGAAGAGTCAGCTCAGTGGTTCTCAGCTGCACATTGGAACCACTCGGCAGCTTGATGAAAGTTCCATGCTTCAGCCCCAGTCCTAGAGATTCTGCTTTAATTGTTTTGAGGTGGGACCTGCAGTTTTAAAAAAAGTTTCCCAGATGATATTAATTAGACAAGTGCATCTCAAACTTTAATAACATGCCAATTACTTTGGGATTGTGTTAAATTGTGGATTCTGACTCAGGTATGAGGCCAGCTAGAGAGTTTGCGTTTCTAACAAGCTGCCGGTCCAGGAGCCACCGTTGAACTGTGAAGCGCTAGCAGCAGGACCTTGAATTCTTTAAAACTGTAGAATAAGCAGCACCTGCTTTTAGTACCTTTCCACACATCGATCTCTGTCTTCTGGACTCCTATTCCCATTACTTGTTGGATTCACGTGAGTGTCTGATAGACATCACCAACTTGACATGTGCAACATTAACTCCCACCAGCCTCCTGCGCACTCCTCCAAACAAAATCCAGCATCCTGCTTCTTTCGTTCTTCTCTATCTCAGTAAATGGCAGTTCCATTCTTCCAAATGGTTCAGCCAAGAAAACCCCTAGGATTCATCCCTGAGTTCTTTCCTCTCTTTCACACCCTAATCTTCTAATTCAAGAATAATGTGACCATCAAACACATCCAGAATCTCACCCCATCTTACCACCTCCACCATTTCCACCCAGGGCCAAGCACTGTTCTCTCCTCTAGAGCAATACACAGTCTTTTAATTGGGCTCCTTCTCTCCACTCTTGCCCATTCTCTACCCCTACCCTGTTCTCAGCATAGCAACCAGAGTGATTCTTCTAAAACATGTTAAGCCGCCTCATAGCTCTGCTAAAATCCTCCCGTCCACGTCATTCAGAGAAGCCCAAACCCTTACCATGATCTTGAATGACATAGAGGAAATGGTCCCCTTCTCCCTCTGATCTCATCTCCTATCTCTTTTCCTGCTTCTCTCCATTCCAACTGCTGTTGGGTGAACATGACGAGAACACTCTGCCTCATATATGAGGCATCTTCATGGCTTGCTTCCTTACTTCTCAGTGAGGATGTCCCTGGCCACCCGATATAAAATAGCCATAGCCCTCACACACAGGTATTTTTTTTCTTTGGAGATGGAGTCTCGCTCTGTTGCCCAAGCTGGAGTGCAGCGGTGGCATCTCGGCTCACTGCAACCTCTACCTCCCGGGTTCAAGGCATTCCCCTGCCTTAGCCTCTTGAATAGCTGGGACTACAGGCATTTTTAAGGTCCCTACAGTACACAGGCTTCATTCTAGATACATCCTATTTCTTATTCGTCGTTCCAATGGCCCCATGGCATAATTATCATCCTACTTTTGCAGGACAGGGAACTGAGTCAGGAAACAATTTAGATTCATGGAGTGGGTAGTTTCTGGACTGGAAGTTCATATTAGGTCTTTCTTATAACAAAATCCACGTTGTCCATGTTAACGTTGAAGGCCCAGAAGATAATTTCTTCTTACTTGTGCTTGAGTCCAAGGCTACTGCTGAAGCCTCAGTTCAGTGTTATTGAGAAGTTCTGTTTTCTCAGATCAATCAATTCTACAATTCTCTGACACCAACTGGGTGCAACGATTCAATTCAAGTCAGTTCTGACATGATCTGGATTTAGCCCAGACCCCACAGGTTAAGGGCTCAGTCTCACAAGATTGCTCCTACTACAAATGCCAGCTGCAAATGGGGTGCCCAGGCTACCCACATTTTTTTGCCTTGCCAACTACAAATTTAGGGTTTTCTACAACCCCTCACCACCCTCCTTCAGATTTAATAATTCACTTGAATGACTCCCTGACCGGACAGTGCTTTGCTTAGCATTACTGGTTTATTATAAAGGCTAGAGCCCAGGACCAGCCAAATGGAAGAAATGTATAGTAGTGCCAGGTGTGGAGAAGGAGTGCGTGGCTTCCATGCCCTCTCTGGGTAAGACCTCCAGCGCCTTGATGTGTTCACCAGCCTGGAAGCTCTTCGAACCTTGTTGTTGACAGATTCTTCTGGGGGTTTCACTAGGTAATTAAGGTTGATTAAATCATTAGCCCTTGGTGGTTGAATTCGGTTTCCAGCCCTGCTCCCCTCCCTATAGGTCACGGGGTGGGGCTGAATGTTCCAACCCTCTAACCACCTGTTTGGTTCCTCTGGCAGCCAGCCCTCAACCTGAAACTACATTGGGGCCCACCAAGAGTCACTCATTAGCATAAAGTCTGGTGTGGCTGAAAAAATAAAAGATACTCCTATCAGGAAGTTCCAAAGGTTTTAGGAGCTCTGTGCCAGAAATTGAGGGCAAACACCAAATATATTTGTTATTCCACGCTGTTAAAAGAAAGTTAGCCTAAAGCTGCCTCTTTACATAATTTAAGTTTGGCCTAAAGGTTTCTCCATACATAGCAAACTAGGACCTAACTGGATGTGTAAACAGAATGTAACCTACTCTTATGACAAGTAGCTAAGTCCCAGCCAATCACAGCGGCTGATCTCAGCCAATTACAGGCAGCCATTTTTTCCAAATGTGTTCAAATAAGGCAAAAACTGAGCTGTAACCAATCCAGCTGTTTCTGTACCTCACTTCTGCTTTCTGTACTTTACTTTTCTTTTTCTGTTCATAAATGTTATCTGACCTCGTGGCAGCCCCGAGTCGCTCTGAACCTATCTGGTTCTGAAGGCTGCCTGATTTGATAATTGTTCTTTGCTCAGTTAAACTCTTAAATTTAATTTGTTTAAGGTTTTTCCTTTAGCAGCAGTTTTAAAAGTGAGCAGTGCCTTAAAAACAACCAGTTTTCTGAACTAATATTGAATTAGCAATGAATAGGACTTAAAAACATTATGAAAAGAATAATGTTCTAAATACATATTGATTATGTTTTCTAGTTCATAAGGGATCTGGAGTCAGTGGTCAAAACCTTGGAGGATAAAGTAGAAATGGACATAATACATATGATGTGAAAGAGAAACAGAATGGAGTTCAGAAGTGACACAAATCGGCATTCACTTAGCCATTCACTTTCATTTATGTATATGTGTATGTGTGTGCATGCGTGTATGTGTGTGAGAACATAATTTTGGAATCATACTAGATATATATGATTTAAAGAGCTAAAAGTTGTCACTCGATCCTGGTTTTGGGTCAAGTTTGGATTACAGTTTAAAACCCCCCAAACCCTGAAAAAAATTATATTTTCCCTCCTTACTTTCCCATATGTAGTTAAAAATGAAAACAAATTTAGATTTAAGAATAAATAAAAACATGTTGTTATTTAAAAAGAAAATCTGAGCAAGGATCTATGAACAGCCACATATTTGAGGGAAAACATGGGGAAAGACTTCATTTTATTTTTCTCCTCAGAATGCGGTTGGTATTGCTGCACTTCGGAACCGTGGGGGAGGGCAAACGTTGAAGGGAGAGTTTAGAAGAGAAACACTTGGTGAAGGGTTGTGCTCTAAACTCTATGACCGAGTGAAGGGGCTGGCTCATTCTGCTCAGAAGAGAGACGTGACTTGGAGGTCTTCAAGAATTTAAAGAATAATGTGAGGCGGGAAAGATGACCAGCTGTTCTCCATAACTAATGAATATGTAATTTGAGGAAATAAACTCAAGCTGAACTGGAAGGGATTCAGGTTGACTGTTAGAACAATTTCTCAGTTGTGAAGCCTCCTGCCCAGTTGGGATGGCTGGTTTGTGCTTTTCTAAGTCTTCCTTGCCTACATATATTCAAATAATTGTAAACCAGGGGAACAGTAGAAAGGATTGAGCAGGATAATGACTCAAAATATGTGTCAACCCTAAACTTTTAGTTATGTGAGTATAATTGTTTTCTTTTTTTAAAGAAAGGAGAAACAAGAAACAAACAAGCTCTGGTCAGGTGGGTTAGATTTCCCTCTAGTGGTGTAGAAAGGAATTTACTGTGGCTGTGTTTTCATAACTGGCTCATGGAGAGGAATTAAACCTGGAAAGACGCTAAGATGTACAGGTTTTTTTCTATTTCTACTTAGATGAGTACTTCCTGGAAAGGCAAATAAAGCGCCAGGGAAAACACTCCCTCTTTTTCTCCCTTAGATATTGAAATCTGGACCCATACTCTGCCATTACTACATATTGTTTTCCCTGGAGCTGAGAACACTCCTGGGATGGTTGGTCATCTGATGATGTGTGAAAAACTCCCTTGGTTGGGAATCTGGCAGATTCTCCCAGGGCCTAGTGTCTATCATAGACAGGGCTTTTTAGAGTTTTGATGACAATAAGCATTTTTCCTGGCCAACTATTGTGATCCAATCTCCTTCAAGGTACTGAGTATGTGAACCCTTGTGTATCCATACTGTACACGGTCTAGGACTTGTGGGAAACTACAGACTGCCACCATAAACCATTCACGTTAATCCCACAGATGGAGCCCATCTCAAATCTCCATTTATGGCAATATATACAAACAAGGCCCTTCATTCCAAATCTTGCAAGAGTGGTCTTAAGAACAGAACATTGAAGAGCCAAAAGGCATGCCTTGATCCTGACTTTGGGTCAAGTTTGGATTACAGTTTAGAAAGCCTGGACCCTAAAAAAAATTGTATTTCTCCCCTCTACTTTATATATGTACTTAAAAAAAAAGCTCTAAAAATAAATATAAGTAAATCTAAAACTTTTTGATTTTTTTCTTTATAATGCTATTCTAATTTCTAAAATATTAAATATCAACTTCTTATCAAAATATCTTTTATTTTGGTGCCGGCTTTTCTGTGTCTAAAGCACATGCTGAACCAGCTATTGGTTAACCCAGTGATGCTTATGTCCACAAATCACCAAATCTCGCTGGATCTTGTTTACTCAGCCTGAAAAAGGAGCGTGAATGAATTTGCAGCAGTCACACAGGTCCAAAGGGCCACTGGGTGTCACTTCTCTTGCCAGATGAATGGGTTTGACAAGCTGTGTCCAGCACAATCTGGCTTTCCCAGCAGCCTCTTTGTTCCAGCCCAGATGCACAGCACGACCACGTTTCTGTGCCTTTCAGGAGAAAGCTGCCTAGGCCTCATGAACTGGGGGTGATTCAGGTTTTCTTTGAAGTGGTGTCCTTCTTTGGTGTACAGTAAATCATTTGTATATAAGCATATCTTAACAAATGAATACCGACAGAGAACCTGGGGGTCGGCTGTGGCCTTCAGAAGGAAGCTCTGGACTAGTGTGTGCAATCAGCCGGCATCTGGAGGCAGCTTTGCCTGGGCTTCCCACCACAGTCATGCTTCATTCACATAGGGAATACAGGATCTGAGCTGTCAAAGGGAGAATGTGGCTGTTCTTGCTCTCCTGTCTACTCTTGGCTGATTGTAAATTTGATGTTCTAATCCCAGAATGAGAACTCCTGTTCAAGATCAGGTGAGGGAGCTTCCCATCCCTTGTATTTGACTCCTCCAAATGCTGGCAGGCCTGACAAACTCCAGGGAGCAGCATTGCAATGGCAGAATGCTCAGGCCTTGGGCAGGAGGGAAAGCAGCTAGAGGTTTATGCAATTCTGGTGCTGTGTTTCTGTTTTTGGTTTTATTTTTGAGCATTTTTATTGGTACAAGTCATCATGTGAGGCACACTTTGATGGGCTGGGCCTGTGCACTCTCTGTCGTGATATGCGATGGAAGGTAGATGAGGCTGAGAGAATGGCTGAAAATGTAGGCTTCATTATTATTCAGGTATGGGGAGGCCCACAGATCATGAGATGATTGCCATTGAAGAGATAATTTGTTACTCACAGTTCCCAAGAGGAGGGGATACAACATGCCACACAGGGCCACACAAGGAAGCGCCAGGGTCGGACAGGAGGCAGAATGAGCCAAGGGAAAAGGTGGGTGAAGCCTTTATTGGGCATTCTGTGGGAAAGGCAAGGTAAGCATGTTGAGCAGGTTTAGAATTAGCTTGTTCGAATAATTTCAGCAGGTTCTGGGGCATAGGGACTGTCTCTAATTGCCTGATACCTAGCCTTGGGGTGATTAGGGCAGAGAAATAGTGGCCTAAGTGTGAGAGCCCTGTGAGAGGCTGAGAAAGAAGTGTTTGGTTTGCATCTGGAAGGCGAGCTCCAGGGCGTGTGGTTTGCTGTCTCTACAAATTATAGAACCACTGTCGCTCTCTCAGGTGGCTAAAATCTTTAGGGACCACCCCAACAAGATTATGTTTTTTCACATGCCATCAAAGCTGGATGGCCTCCGATTCAAAGGTTGGGCTTTGAAATCAGCTGTCTTTGTTTTGAGTCCTAGTTCTGCCAATTTCCAGTTTTGTGACTTTGGGCAACTTAATTTCTCTATCAGTCAAATGGAGATGAGTATACTTCTTATTTTATATTGTAATGATTAAATCAGATACTTCATATGTGTGAAGAGTTTTGCACAATGCCTGTGTAAATCAAAGAAAATGACCAAGGCAAGTCTCAATCATTTCAGGGGTTTATTTTGCCAGGGTTAAAGGTCATGGCCTGTGACAGCCTCAGGAGGTCCTGAGAACACATGCCCAAGGTAGTTGGGTTACACTTGGTTTTATACATTTTAGGGAGATAGACGTTATAGACAGAGACATAATCAACACATGTAAAGTACATATTGTTTTGGTTCAGAAAAGCAGGACATATCAACGGAGGGGAGGCTTTCAGGTCACAGGTGGATTCAAAGATTTTCTGATTGGCAATTTGTTGAAAAAGTTAAGCTTTGTCTGAAGAGGTAACTTCAGTATAAACAAATGCCTGAGGTAAGATAAAGAAAGTTGTGGAAGCTGAGGTTCTTGTTATGTAGATGAAGCCTGTAAGTAGCAGGCTTCAGAGAGAGGAGATGGTAAATGACTCTCATTAGACCTTAAAAGGTGTCATCCAGAAAAAATCTAGCAAGAAAAGGGGATTCTCTACAGAAGGCAGATTTCTCCTACAAGAAATGGCTTTGTAGAGCCTTCCTAAATTATGTCAGAGAAATATATTTTGGGGTAAAATGCTTTGATTTCCTTCAAAGCCTGTTATCTGTCATCTGATGCTCTATCAGGGTCAGGTTGGAATTTGGTATCTTATTGCTACAAAGAATCTGTTCTGTCAGTCTTAGAATCTCTAAATATCAATGCCTAAGCTCCAGAGAAGATATATTGAGGCATATCCTACCCACTTTTCCTGTTATGGCCTGAACTAGTTTTGGTCAATAATGGGGGGCAGGGAGGAGATGTCCATTAAGTCAGTTTGGGACTTAGAATTGTATTTTTGGTTTACACCTGACATGTGAATAAATGCTCAATAAATGTTGATTGTCATTAATGTTATTGTTTCTGCCATACTTTTATTAATAATGGTGTAGATTAGTTTTCTTATCACATGAGGATAAAAGATTCCCAGATGAAGCAATTTGTTTTATAATGCAATTGACTTGTCCTTTTCCATTAACATCTGGGAGACCAAATTGGGTCAATGGGAACTGTCCTGAGAGAACCGACAGCTTCTAAAAGCCTAGGTCTTCTCTGAGAGCTGCCAGGGCTCTCCTGAAGTGGCATTTTAGATGTACCACGCTTTGTCAAAAGGTTCAAGGATGAAGTGGAGTTTCTCGGCTTGTCTCTCCATTCATGGAACAAATCCACTGCCCTCCTGGCTTGGAGTCAGAGGTTATTTGGTGATTTCATTTCATCCAAATAATGTGCAATCTGTTGGTTGTTCCAAGCTCTTTTAGCAGAGAGTAAGGGCTTGAACACTGGAGTGGGTGTGTGATGAAAGGCAGGTTCATTGAAGAAAGGACCCCTGAAATGTCTTTGACTAGCCAGGAGGCATGTGCTTTCTGGCTTCAAGGGGTTAAACAGAAAAACTGGCCCCTTGGAGCAGGAGTCAAGTTTTTTCTGAATAGGTCCAGAGACTAAATAGTTTAGGCTTTGCTAGCTGTATTAGTTTGCTAGGGCTGATATAACAAGTACCACAAACTGGGTGGCTTACAAAACAGGAACTTGTTTCTCATTCTGGATGTGAGAAGTCTGAGGTGAGCGTGCTCGCAGAGCTGGTTCCCTCTGAGGGCTGTGGGGAAAGGATCTGTTGATCTAGTCCAGGCCTCTCTTTTTGGCCTATAGATGGCTGTCTTCTCCTTGTATCTTTTCATATGATTTTCCTTCTTGTGTGTCTCTGGGTCCAAATGTTCCCTTTTTATAAGGGCACCAGTCATATTGGATTAGAACCCACCCTAATGACCTCATTTTAACTTGATTACCTATGTAAAGGCCCCATCTTAAAATCATGTCACATTCTGAGGTATTGGCAATTAGGACCTCAACATATGCACTTGTGGAAGACGAGGTCAACCGGTAACATTAGTCACATGATCTGTGTTACATCTCAACTGGCACTGTTGCACAAATGCAGCCACAGATAATACATACATGAATCAGTGAAGCTTTATTCCAATAAAACTATAGGCACTGTAATTGAAACTTGAGATAATTTTAACATGTCACAATATATTATTTTTTTTTCCGAACCACTAAACATAAAAAGCATTTTTATGGGCTACACTAAAACCAGGTGGTGGCCTGGGGTTGGCCTAAGGACTATAATTTGTTGACCCTAACCTTATAGGTTTCAGAATATGACACATTATTCACAATTTCTGATTACATTCAGTAAAGCATGCATCAACATGAGTTTGGCTAAACAATACATACTGTAAAATTTAAAATTACATTAGTGTTCATGTATATGTGTATAGATAGATGAATTTTAATGTTTTAGGGAAAAAAATACCAAATCTCTCTGGAAATCTCCAGCACTGGGCTTCTGAGACTGAGCTCCATAGCTTTTGATTCCAACCCAACATGAAAGGGAACTGTCACAGATCACGTTTGTATTCATGAAATCAAATTCCTTTTTGAGGTCTTTTGTTTCTTGTCAGAGCGTTCTTCGTTTTTCTTTTTAAAGCAATTGCTTACACGTGATTTTCAGAAGAGCAGCACTATGTGAGAAGAAAAGGGAAAAATGCTCAGGGATAAATGGAATGAAAAACTATGAATGTGAGCCCTGGTGAATTCTTACAAAGAATGGGAAGCAAACGTGCCATTTCAGCAGTCACCCCAAGCCAGGGAGCGCTGTGACATTGTATGCCCATGTGAACGAGGCTTCCAGGAGTCAAGGTACTAGTGCATTTCAGTCACATTAACAATGATCCTCAAACCCAGTCTCTAAGGAACCTCACCCCATTTCCCTAGGAAGTGGCAACTCTGTTGCTTTTCGTTTTTTCTTTCTTTGCTTTTAATTATATTCTTGGGAATTACAGTCAGGACAGTCAGTGTGGTGTTTAACAAAAGCTAAGATACTTTGATGATATACTAAGATTTCTCAGTTATGCATTTTACACCGTCTTTCACCGTGTAAGTGTTTCTATGTGGTTGAATCAAGCCACCGGCTCCGACTCATATCAGCATGGTGTATTTCATATTAATATTTTTCAGAATTTGCAGTCATCATGAATTCACTTTCCTTTTAATGGGTAAGATTTGATAAAAGTTTAAAAGAAAGTAGATTAACACTGTTTTTAACAGCCCTTTATACTTTTGCTATCCTAAAGGTAGTTCCTGGACCATCACCTGGTTGCTACTTAGAAATGCAGAATCTCAGGCCTCAACCCAGATCTACTGACTCAGAATCTGCATTTTTAAAAAGCTCCTCAGGTGATTCATGTGCACATTAAAGTTTGAGAAGTCCTGCAGCTGGGCGTGGTGGCATGAGCCTATATAGTGTCATCTACTCAGAAGGCTGAGGTGGGGGGGAGCCCTTGTGCTCAGGAGTTGAAGACCAGCATGGGCAACTTAAGGAGACTCTGTCTCTAAAAAAAGAAAACTGATGCTGGCTGTGGTGGCTCACACCTGTAATCCCAGCACTTTGGGAGGCTGAGGCGGGTGGATCACCTGAGGTCAGGAGTTCGAGACCAGCCTGGCAACATGATAAAACCCCGTCTCTACTAAAAATACAAAAATTAGCCAGGCATGGTGGCACATGCCTGTAATCCTAGCTACTCAGGAGGCTGAAGCAGGAGAATCACTTGAACCTGGGAGGTGGCAGAGGTTGTGGTGAGCCAAGAATGCACCACTGCACTCCAGCTTGGGTGACAGAGCAAGACTCTGTCTAAAAACAAAAATGGGAAAAGTCCTGTGATTGATGACCTTTCGGTTCTTTATTTCCACCTCTGCTTAACTTAGCAGGATTGACGTTGTCTTCAGTCCAGATAAACCCTCTAATGCCAAACCAAATGGGATGCATTTACAGGGGTTCCTGGCCTCTGCTATTTCTTCCCCATCTAGGAAAATCATAAAGCATGCAGAAAACAACCTAGACAAATTTGCCAAGATCCTCGAAGACCTGTTCCTGCTTCTCAGGTCAATTAACACAAAAAGAAACAAGAAAATCAGTTTCAATTTGCATCTCCATAGAAACCCTTCCTCAGTATCAACTCAGCAGTGTTAGACTGTTTTCTTCACGCAATTACACTAGTTGAGCTGAGAGATTCAAAATAACCATGGATGAAGTAAAGAAAGTTCTAATTTGATTTTGCCAAGGCACAAAGTCTTGCTAAAATTGTGGGTAGACAGTCCAGCACAACTTCAATTACTAGGAAAAGGTCAATTATTTAAAACACTTTAAATATGTCAGGTTAAATGGTAGCTGAGTCTTAAAGGCAAAGGCCATAAAAGAACATGTTCCTGACAAAACTGCATTCATAAAGTGTGCATTAACCATCCATTAATTTCACTAAGAGTCTTTATATTGTGGGGAAGCTCTCTCCTCATTTATAGAGCTTATTTCCGTGTTTTTAGTGCCTGGTATTAATGAGTCTCTTGCTCTACTGCCTCCTCCGTAAGACTCAGGGGCCCTCATGGCAGTTCTCTTCTAATTTGCTTCTGCTACTCAACTCAACTCTGCCGCTCAGCTTTGCTCAATGTGGCAGTTCCTGCTAGCTTCTTTAGAATCTGATACACCCTTAAGGAATGTGTTCCAAAAGCTATGACGTCTGTTCCTTCTGTTGGCAGCATCATCTTATGCAACTGCAATCTGATTGTATTCTCTCTGGCTGGATATATAGGGCCTGGTGCACACAAACAAAAACGCAGGCAAGCTTTCCTGACACCAAGGCTGGGTGTGTCACTGACCCTCTCACTGACACAGAGAGATGTTGCCTCTGATGTGAGTAGCTTTGGGTGTTTTTAACTCCAAGAGCTGAGAACACTCCAACATTCTTAATCTCTTTTTATCTTATCTTTTATCAAAAAGATAATATGAACTTTATTTTATGGGCAAATAAACTGAAACTAGAATGGCTGTTGACTATCTACCAAAGGTCATCTTGTTGGGACTGGTACGCTGGTCCACTCACTTGTAGTCTACTTTTCTGTTGAGAGCAAGCCAGGCTTCTGGCTTCAATGATGACGATAATGGTAGTAATAATAATAATGTTCATCAGCATGTATCAAGGGCTTGCCCTGTATGGGGGCTAGGCAGAATGCTATGTGTTTTGTGTGTGTTGTGTCTAATGCTCACCACAATCCAATGCTATAGGTGGTCATGCTATCCATCCATGTTTTACAAAAAAGAAAACTTTGGCCCTGAGAATTTGAACAATCTACTGTTTCTAAACAGTGTCACTGGTATTTGAACCTAGATTTGGGCCCCAGAGCCCAAGACCTTAACTAAGGTCCTTACTATGTGCCACCAAAAAATATGGACTCCTCACCCACCTATGAAAAGCAAATTGGAGTAAGCCAGGGTGCCCATCTTCAATCTGGCATAGTTACCACACCTCAATCCATCCTCTAAGGATGTTCTCAGGTGCAGTCCTCAAGCCCCACGATTCTAGACTAGTAGGAAGTGTGCTCTCTCTTTCGGTCCTCCTATTCCCTTTTAAGTTATCCAATCCTTTCCCAAGGGCTAGCCCTTTCTTAGAACACTGCACCCTCTGGAAGCTGGAGAATGCCACTGTGCTATCTGCATGGTTACCCCCAGTTGGCTGTGGGGTGGCAGTTATGGGAAGTACGGAGAGACTGTGAACTCTTCTCCCAGAGAAGCAGCGTCACCACCCTGGGGTAAACGTCACCATGGGTGGGCCTGAAAGGAGGTGGTGAGGTGGGCCTCTACCATCTGACCACTGAAGGACCCTGCCTGGGCCTTGGCAGTCCCTCAATGTGGGAAGGAAAAGAGCACACACTCTCCAAGCTCCACTCAGCCGGGAGTTCTCTGTGCCAAAGTGCGCCAGGGGTCTCAGCCTCTTTCCTTTGCAGGGTCCCTCGCACAGCTGCCTTGCCAGCTCTGGTGTGCTCCTAGGAGAGCTAGGTTGAGTGGAGACAGTTCCTGGATTTTGTCTTTATGCAGTTCTGTGCCGCAGTCATGAGCAGTTCAGTCCATGCTGCGAGTTTGCATCTCAGGGCATAGGTGTAATAGGGGACAGAGAGGACTGCAGTACCTTCACTCCCCAAATGATTGCTGGGTTCCTTATGCAAATCTACCAGCCCTCTGCAGTAGTCTTCAAGGCCATCATAATACAAAAATCTTTATTTCAGAAAATGAGAAAATTTAAATTAGAAGCCCCAGATTCCTGGATATGTAACTATCCAGGTAAAATTTATACTCGTTAATATTGAAATCATTTCACTGCTTCTACTCCACTATTGCTTGCTCAGTAGTAGAAAATTTAGATGCCCATCAAGACAGGCAGTAAGTCCTAGATTAGGACCAGTTTAAGGCAATAGAGCATGGTGGGCACTCTGGTGATGCTCAGCTCTCTTTAATTATTGCATTGTTAATATGTGAGGTCAAGGTTACCATGTTTTCTGGTTTTAAAAGAAGCAAGATATCTGGATTTCATATGAATTTGATTGTTAAATATTGGCAGAAAAATGATTACAAAACAACACAGATCCCATATGAAATACTTCTAACTTTTAGTAATGGTGTACTGGGTGATTCAAACTAAACTTCCCTCTGAAAAGAGCTGAAAGAAATATATTAAAGCATCTAATTAAAAGCATAGTTGGAACCTATTTTTTAAAAAAAGATTAAAAAAAAGTCACGTGTAATTGATAGGAACCTTTAAAAAAAAAGATAAAAGAAAACATAGTTGACCAATGACCTAATAACACAGTAACAAGAACAGGAAAAAGGTTGGAACTCAGGGAAATGAGTCAGAGCTCTTTCTGACTTAGGGCATCTGTCTATCTAGGAGAGGTGCTAAAGAAGAGGCACTTTTGATGAACGGCCCAGGGTGACTGACAGGCTTCAGGTCCATGTGGAGGGGGATCTGGTCTATTACAATCTGCCTCTACTGCCCAGGAGAGTAAACAAAGACACAGCAAAGAGCCTGCCTGTGCGGCATCTTCCTGTGGCCAAAAGAAACATGGTTAGTTAAGTACACAATAAAGGCAGAGATCCTGACGTAACAAACCTGATCTAGGTTGTAAACTTGAGGAAGACCATTTCAGAACTGGCACAGACTGTACTCCAGAGGATTATAAACCCATGACTCTGACCTTCTGGCTCCCTCAGGAGTCTCATGAAAGGAAATGAAGGAAACTAACAGTATTCTAGATCTCCAGTTATTTCTATAAGCAATTTTTCAAACAAAATGAACAGAAAACAATAAAAGATTGTGACACTTGGATAAACAAAGCAACATGTAACAGAATCAACAGAAACAACATACCACAGAAAAAGACCTATAGATACTGGAATTTATTCAATATATACTGTAAAATTGTTATTTTTGCTATATTCATGGAAATAAAGCACTGAATGTAAAAACATCAGCAAATAACTGTAAACCATGAAAAGATATCAAGATGTTGAAATTATAGAGCTGAGAAAAATAACTGAAATTAAGAACAGAAATGGATTTAACAGCAGCTGAAGAATATAAGTGAACTTAAAATATTTCGGAAGAAACTGCATCTGATTTTTCAGTTTAGTCCTTATGATTTGCAGAACAAAGAATATGAAGATTGTTCCCTTTAGAAGATGAAAGATCATATTCAGAAAAATGCAGAATAGAGAGTAAGAGACACAAAGAATACAGTGAGAAGTGCTAACATAATTTAGTTGGAGTGTTACAAAAGGAGAAAGAGATTTTGGGTATAGGCAACACTGGGAAAAATGATAGATGATGATTTCTCAGAACAATGAAGGATGTCAATCCACTGGTTATGGAAAGCCAAGCAGGATATATAAAAATAAATTCACATCTAGTCACATCAGGCTAAAATTACAGAAAATCAAAGGCAAAGAAGCAATAGTTTGACAACTAATTTTTCTACATCAACAGTGAAAATAAGGAGACTAAATAACTGACAGCCTAGAATTCTTAATTTGGTGAAATTCTCCTTCTAAAATGAAAGCAAAATAAAGACATCTTCAGATAAACCAAAACTGAGAGAGCAGTTTATCTACACAAAAAGAAATTCTCAAGGATATTCTTCAGGAAGACGGAAAATTATTCCGGAGGGATATTTGGAATACAATGCAGCAAGAAATAAAAATAAAGAAATGTTAAAAATAGAAGTTGCTATAAATGAACATTGACTGTATAAAACATTAATAATAATGTCTTGTACTGAAATGTGTGTATTAATATTACAGAGAGTTAAATTATACAACCACAGTAACTAAACACCATGAGGGTAATTGTAGTTAAGGTAAGATCCTTGAATATATTGAAAGAAAGTAAAGATATAGATAAATATTAGACTTTGACAGGTCAAGGATTCATGTTGTAGTTTCTAGGTTAACCATTAAAAAAAATAGAAGAAAATTACATAACTTTCTAAGAGAGGAAAACATAGGAACTTTAAAAAATCAAGAAAGAAAAACAGCTAGGTTGAGTAAAAAGCACATAAGGTGGTGTATTTAAAGTTGAATTTATTGGTTATTACTTTAAATATAAATGAACTAACTGCTCCAGGAAAAAGACAACATCTGGATTTCAAAAGAACAGACAACTATAAGCCAGGCATGGTAGCTCACACCTGTAATCCCAGCACTTTCGGAGGCCAACGTGGTAGGATTGCTTAAGCCCAGGAGTTTGAGACCAGCCTGGGCAACATAAGGAGACCTTGTCTTTACAAAAAATAAATAAATAAAATTAGTCAGGTGTGGTGGTGTACACTTGTAGCTAATTGGGAGGCTGAGGCAGGAGGATTGTTTAAGCCTGGGAAGTTGAGGTTACACTGAGCCATGAATATACCATGAATATACCTTCACTCCAGTTTTAGTGACAGAGTGAGACCCTGTCTCAAAACAAAACAAACAAAAAAAAACTACTATAAGCTCATTATAAAAGATACATCTTTTATAAATAAAAGTACAGAAAGTTTGAAAGTTAAAAGATGGTAAAACATATATACAAATAATAACATAAAAACTAGCTCTATTATTTCAGATAAAATAAACTTTAAGGTCAAAAGCATTGCTAAAGATAAAGAGGGACTCTTCAAAATGATAAAAAGTAATTCCCCCAGGAAGACATAGCAACTTTCAATTTATAAAAAAGAGTGAGAGAAAAAGAGAGAAATGAAAACACAAGAAGAAAATAAATCAGCAATTGCCCTGGAGTATTTTAACACCCCTCTCAGTAATTGCTAGAGTCAGTAGACAACAATTAGTAAATATAGAATATTTAAGTGACTTAATTAACACACCTGACTTAATAGACATATATAGATACTACACCACGAACATCAACTCAATGTGTAAATTCTTTTCATGCCACATAGGACATGTATAAAAATTACCTATACACTGAGGAATTAAAGAATGCAAAGTATTATCATAAGGGCAACTGAATTCGAAAGTAAAAATGAAATTGGCACAAAAAAGCAGTTGATACAATGCGTTATCCCTTCATGATAATTCTGTGAATAGGAATCAAAGAGAAGCCCTTTAATCTCATAAAAGGTATTGCTAAAGAAAAAGCCTGGATGTAGGCTATATGTGCTGACAAGGGAGAACGACTTGATGGGTTTATTTAGAACCCAGATAGGTTTTGTCTTCAGAAGGACAAGCATCAGTTTTACATGTAATTGGAGTACGTTAATTTTTTTGCATTTCCCTGTGATTGTTATATTTCACAATCATTAAAAAGGTAATTTCCAAATAGTGTGCCTGGAAACAGGGAAACTTTTGGCATTAAGACAAATATATTTTTAAATTTTCAGAAAACGAAAACTTTTCCCTCAGTATAAGGGCAATCTAGGGTAGTGAGATACAGCCTAGCTTTGAGGTTAAAATCACAGTACTGGCCAGGCATGGTGGCTCATGCCTGTAATCCCAGCACTTTGGGAGGCCAAGGTGGGTGGATCACGAGGTCAGGAGTTCAAGACCAGCCTGGCCAACATGGCAAAATGCCATCTCTACTAAAAATACAAAAATTAGCTGAGCATGATGGCATGCACCTGTAATCCCAGCTACCCAGGAAGCTGAGAGAGAAGAATCGCTGGAACCCAGGGAACAGAGGCTGCAGTGAGCTGAGATTGAGCCACTGCACACCAGCTTGGGCAACAGAGCAAGACTCCGACTCAAAAAAAGAAAAAAAAATCACAGTACTGACTGGGTTTAGAGCTCAACTTTACCACTTGTTTGCCATGTGACTGTGCAAGTTAGGTAATGCCTCTCAGCCTCAGTTTCCTCATCTGTAAAATGGGAATAATACCACCTGCCTCGTAGACTATTTAGAGATTAATTCAGTACATGAATTTGGAATAGTGCTTGGTAAATTTTGAGTACTCAGTGTCAGCTATTACAAAATGACTAAAGAATCCAAGCTTAGAACCCAACACACAAACTATATAAAATGTCAGTGAGGACTGAGAACTCAGATCGTGGCTTCTGAAGTCTTTTGGAGAACAGAGGGAGGAAAAGAAGGAAAAGGGAGAATGGAGAGAGTCCTCTGAGTAACAAACTGGAGAGACAATGGTCCTTTTGTTTTTTACCCTCTGGTTTCAATCCTGCAGTTATATTTCTGCTAACCATTTGTAAAGGCAGAGGAGATCCTAGTTTCCCTTTAAAGTAGCAAGTGTATTCCACATGAAAGAAACCCTGAAGCCTAGTGTGGATATACCCAACAAAGAGAAATGTGAAGACAGGAGAGGGACATTTGAGGGATGGGGATCTGAGCCAGTTAGTAATTCCCCATCCTTTTGCAATGTTTTGGTGGCAGTAGGTCAGGGGAGGGATGGATAGAAAGAAAGAAGAGAGGAACAGGAAAACTGTGACCAGGGAAGCAGTTCTAACAATTTAAACTGTCAACTCTTGCGGGTTGGTTTGTAATATTATTCAGCAGCACAGTGAAAGGGCTCAGAGGTTCTGCCTAAGGCCTCTCAGCTGCTCTCACAGACCCGCCAGTGCTCTAGCTCTCACCTCTTCTCTATCCCCACAGGGCATGGGGCCAATCAGAGCTCACATTTGAATAAGATTATCGGGCCTGGTGGGTGGCTCACACCTGAAATCCCAGCACTTTGGGAGGGTGAGGCCGGTGGATCACTTGAGGTCAGAAATTTAAGACCAGCCTGGCCAACCTGGAGAAACCTGTCTTTACTAAAATTCAAAAATAAGGAAAAATTAGCTAGGCATGGTGGTATGTACCTGTAATCCCAGCTACTCATGAGGCTGAGGCATGAGGATTGTTTGAACCCAGGAGGCAGAGGTTGCAGTGAGCCAAGATCATGCCACTGCACTCCAGCTTGGGTGACAGAGTGAGACTCTGTCTCAAAAAAAAAAAAAGTATATCAGATCCATGACTCTTTTGTCTTATTTTGGATTTGCAGTCTAAATGCCTTCGCCTCCTAAAGTCCCAAATGAATTGCAAACATGAGTATGGTGGCGGAGAAGGAGGCCAAGCCTCCCTGGCCCATCTGGTTCCTATCAGGCAGGCCACTGAATTCCCAAAATGCTAGCTTAGTTTCATTTTGATGAGCCTCTTTGGGAGTATTTCATATACTTCTGTCTTGGAATAGCTTTTTTCCTCCTCAGAAGAGAACTTTTGAGAAGGGCTATTCTGAAATTGACAAGATAGATTGATTCTCTCAGAGTTGGGCTCTAAATCCAGATTGATCTATAGTCATTTTTCATATTGTCTGTTTTGGCTAATTTTAGGTGCATTCAGGATCAAGAGAGATAAGTAGGTTTATGACATGAAAAGGGGATTGAAGTGAGGACAAGGGTTGTATGTATTATAGTAAGGATCAACACGTCTGCAGTATTTAGCATTTTCATTTAATTTTATTAGCAAAAATTTATTTGACTTCATTTTCAGTGATAATTTCTCTTCCATATGGATTTAAAATAGCTAGTCATCTTTGTTACCTAGAACCTGGGCTACTGTAAACATGCAGCATTTAGCCTTTAGGGTAAAATAGCATTTAGGGTACTTCTGTGCAGATTAGGAAAAGGCGGCCCCCCCATAGGCCCCTCCTCCCGTAAGAGGCAGACCCTTGCCAGGACTCCTGCTTGGCTAGAGGAGCTTGGGATGAATTCCCACTCACCCTCCCTGGCATCCTGGTGGGCAGGATTCTTATAAAGTGGCCTTGTACTTGGCTCTGTTACATTTCACAGATGTTGAGGATTTGAAGGGCGCTATAATCAGAACCTGTCTCCAACACTGGGATATACTGGAAATGAAGCCAGAAGGTGACTCCAAGTTTATCATTGTAACAGGGAGGAACTGTTCCATGACTTTGGGATGTGAGGGATGTCACATTTCCGTATTACACAAATCAGTGTCTAGCTCGCCACCCCCCGTTTCAATAGACAGGAAGTTCAGTAGTGATCATTTGGGGCTCCCTCCGCTTTTCCAGATTGTCTAAGACAATCCAGAGGGATGAGGGCACAGGGGGTTCACGCTGTCCTGGGGAAGAGAGTGGGTCTCTGTGGTTGCCATTGCAATGGGGCTCCTTGCTGCTCAGCCACACCCCTTCTGATTGTTGAAGCTCCCCACCTGCTGCTTTGGGCATGGAGTCTTCTCCCTGGTGGACCTTGCCATCGCCTGCAGTCCATCCTCCTCCTACTGCCTGCTTTCCTCTTGGGCAGCACTGCATCCAGGGGTGCTCAGGTTCCCACCATTTCCAGAGCACACAATCCTTTTTTTTCCTCTTCACCACATTCCTGGATTGGGCAGCTTTCTTTTTCTTTCAACTCTGGAATTATTAAGCCACCACTGCAGCCCTTCTTCACATTAGCATTTAGTGGCTCAGCTGGAACCACCCCAAGTGTCTTTTAAGCCTTCCCAGGTAGGCTATGAGGAGCACAAAGGCCTGGACCCTCACTCAGATTGATGGGGAGGCACGTGGGAGATGGGTGGCTAGCTTAATCTCTTCCTTGTGAATCGGAATGAAACCTCCAGACGAAGGGGGTACAAAGTGCAAGGTGGTTTCTCAGTAGATCACCCCAGTGCCCTAAACACCCAATAGCTCACTTTTGACAGAATATTCCAAACCCACCAATTATTATTTTGAGCATCTCCTATGGGCAAGATACATATTGTGAAGGAAACAAAGACTTTTAAGAAAAACTTTGCCTCCCAGTAGCTTAGACTTTAGTTGAAGTGTGGTGGAGGAAGAGAACAGCTCCCCAATAAATTCCTATAATTAAAGGGGAAAAAAACCCACAGGAATTAATAGGGGTTCAGGGAATGGAGAAGTACTACTTGGGTCGGGTAGGGGTGTTCAGAGAAATTTCATGAAGGAGGTCTTGAGGGAGAGTGGGATTTTACAATCATTCTAAACTCAAAGGACAATGCATAAAAAAGTGGAAGAGAGAGAAAGTACGAGGGGGAAGCTTCAGGCAGGGAGATCACAGCTTAATGGGAGTGAGTGGGTGGGATTGGGGAGGAGGAGTGGAGAGGAAGGCTGTACTCATTTCCTGTGCCTCTGTAACAGGTTACCCAGACTGGGTGGTTGAAAACAGCAGAAAGGTATTCTCTCATGCTCAGGAGGCCAGGAGTGTGAAACCAAGAAGTGGGCAGAGATACACTCCCTTTGGAGGCCCTAAAAGAGATTTCCTCCCTTGCCTCTCGCAGCTTCTAGGGGCTGCAGGCATTTGGCAGTTTGTGGCCACATCACTCCTGCCTCTGCCTGTGCCTTCACACGGCCTTCTCCTCTCTCTGGGTGCATATGATCTCCCTCTGACTCTTATAAGAATAATTTCAATTGCATGTAGGGCCCACCAGAATAATCCAGGATAATGTTCTTATTGCAAGTTCCTTAACCCCATCTGCAAAAGCCCTGTTTTTCCCCAAATAAGATAGTATTTGTAGATTTTGGGAAGTGGGACTTGGTATCTTTAGGGGACCATTATTCTGCCTGACAGCCAGGCTGAGAGTGGCTGACCACAGCCTTGGTGAAGCCATCCAAGCCTTTTACACCAGGGGATCACATGAACAAGTCTCTTGTAAAGAGGCTTTCTCTGGTGAGACTGAGAACAGATAGTAGACTCATGCCAGCTGGGGATGGTGGGGGACTGTGTTAAGAAAGAAACACTGGGGATGGGAAGGAGGAAGTAGATGGGGAGAAATACAATCAGAGGGTTTGGTAACTGCTTGGATGTACAGGAAAGGGAGAAGAACCCATCAACAAGTACTTCCACCTAAGCAGATGGAGAGCTCAGAGGGATCTGCTCACAGCAGCAAAGAGAAGGTGGCACCATAGACCGGCATGGCGAGGAAGTTAATTTTGGTTTGCAAGATGTTTTGTTTCATAAGAAAAAAAGCTTTTTGGTTCATTGGTGGTAGATTACTGGATGGACCATGATGATACCTCAAAACAATCCAAGAGAAACACACTTTGGGTGTTTATCTTATTAATTGTAATTTCATTTTAATTTATTTAAAATTTTTGATTTTAATACGTGAAGAGACTAAAGTTAGCTCAAGAAAGCCGAGTGGGGTCTGTCACGTTGCCAAGTCTCAGAGACTTGATCTGGAGTGCAGTTACTAGCTCAGGCCTTCTTAGTGGGAGGTAAGGGCTCTTTAGAGATCCTTGGGAGTCATGCCATTGTTTTCTACCTTTATTATTTCCTTCTGCTCTCTTTAATTCTTCTCCTGGTTTAATCCTGCTTTCTGATAATTTTTTGTCATCTTTCTCAGAGTCTCTGCTTTCTCATAACCCTGGATTACCATAGAGTCTTATGCCCTCATGGTTAATTATTATAACCTTGGGATTTAGTTCCCACTACCAACTGCCTGTTCTTTCATTACTTACAGTTCAGATCCCCAAGGGAAAGAATCTACTAGGCTAGGTGAAGTTTTTGCCCCAGGCTGTATTGTAGATTGCTAACCAGCCTATGGATTGGCTGCCTGCAGGTCAGACAGCCACTCCTGGTCCGATCAGCTGCAGCAAGTGGGTGGGATCATGTGATGCAAACAAGGCAACCTGGGCTTTGGCTGGAGCAAAGCATTTGACAGGCACAGCAATCAGCATACCTTAGAGAAGTGGTCCTCAGAGTGTGACTCCTGGACCAACAGCATCCTGGGAAGCTGTTGGAAATGTCGGTTCTTGGGCCCCAACCCAAACCCCTTGAATCAGACACTCAGGAGGATGAGTGCTGCCGTCTGCACTTTTAACAGACTCACCAGGGGATACTGATGCATGCTCAAATTCAAGAACCACTGCCTTAAACTAAGAAAACAGCACATTGACTAGGGATCAGGAGAAAGTGGTGTTTGTTATAAGTCTCTGTTTTATGGATGCCAGAATGTCAGTATTTTCGGTTGTTGGATGATCTGCATTCTCTGGGTTGCATTGCCGGCCCCAAAAGATGAACTGTGGTAATTACTATCACCCACATCTATTCACTCTCCACCTGAGGCCCCACTCCTTTCCTGACTGTACAAATGCATATTCCTCATAGAGACCAGCCCAGCACTAGGTTCCCTCCACAAATTTGACAAGTCTTGCTTGATAAGTGATTATGATTCTGGTTAGGGTATTGTTTTCCTCCAAAAAAATCAATTAACTTTGTCTTGCGACATTCTGATCATTTACATCCTTTCTTTCTACTGCTTGTCCCAGAGTAAGAAGTTCAATTTGTTAGGGTTTTTTAAAAATGGATCTAATTTACACGAAAGTGGATTATAACAATGACATACAGCAAAAGAGAAGATGGGAGAGAAAGTAAAAAGAGAAACTCTGTGTCTTTCCAGGGAGTTAAAACCTAATCTAGGATTTATGTGGGCTAGGATTAATGTGAGGTTAACTGGGTGCAAAATTTAAGTGGGCATGTATGCCAAAATACTCAGTAATCAAGATAAATATTATAGTGAAATTTAAAAAAAATCAAAATCAATGTCCAAAAAATTCATGATAAACATAGTGTCAAAACTTTAAATAGAGAGAGGATCCAATTCTCCCTGTAGCCTGTCCACGTTGGTGGACAGCAAACATCCAGAAAACCATGCAAAGTGGCAGAAGATGCCATCTTGAAAGGATGCATGACCTACTTGATTTGGAGCAAGATAAGTGTTCACTGCTTCCTACTCTTGACTGTAGAAAAAAATACATCAGGCACACTAAAAAACACTGGAATTAGAAAAACAATGCTGTACTCTAACATAATTGATTGAAGTCTCCATTAATTCATTTCCTTTATTCACAAAGGTCATTTTGGAGCTTCCAGGCCATTCACATAATCTACATAACTGAGAACACCTCTTCTCCCACTGTCTGCCTGGTTTTGGTCAGGGAGGATGACTGATCAGTCCCACCCAGCTCCTCATCTGATGTAGGACTCATCTGGTCCAATGGGGTGACTATCCCACCATTTCTCTGCTCCTCCCTTTCAGTGCATTTTGTCTTCCTCTCTTTGTCCTTGTCACTCTCAGGTCTTGTGTGCAGGATCGTATGATGAAAAATACAGTAGAGGAGGCCACCCTGTATTCTTATCCCAGTTCAGCCGCCAAACAGATATGTGACCGTGGGCCAATCCTGTGTCCCACTGGGCTTTAGCGTCTTCATCTGTGCCATGAAGAAATCAAACTATACCAATCCACGTTCCTCTCTGCTTTTGAAATTCTGTGCTTCCAGCTCCACCTTAGAAAACTCACATCCACAGTTCATAACCCCTCTTTTTGGTCCTCATTCCAGCGGCCTTTCCAATTGCCTCTGAAAAATTAACTCCCACCTCCCATGAGGCATGTTGATAATATGAGAGAAGTGTCTGAGATTTACGTGTATCAGAGCTGTGATTTCTGAAGAAAGCATGAGTGAACATCCAGCACTGCTGACTCTCCCACATGTACACAACATCCTCCAGGGATGTCCACAGGAGTCTCTATCTGCTTCATCATCTTTTCATCAAGTATATCATTCATTTACTCCACAAAGATGTATTGAGTATTTCCTAAGCAATAGATACTTTCTTATCCCCGAATAGGACAAAGTTTCTGCCCTCGTGATGTGGCCACTCATTCTAGCACATATATACCATCACTCGCTGCATAGTGATGCTTCTGTCAACAACAGACCACACATTCCATGGTGGCTCCACAGGACTGCAGTGGAGCATGTATAGAAACCTGATACGCAGCACGTGATATTGGCATTGAAAATCAAGTAGGGGAATGATTGATATTTAGCGATGGTGCTGGGACATTTGGTTTCTCATATGAAAACAATATATAAATAAAAAGATACATACCATCTAGCTTTGCGTAAGGACACTCTATAATGTTTACACAAAGAGGAAATTGCCTAAACATGCATTTCTCAGAATGTTTCCCCATCATGAAGTGACACATGAGTATTTTTTTTTTCTTTTTACTGGTTGTTCCGTTCCATGTTCAGTGCTTCCTTCAGGGTGACACCTGACTATTTAATTAATACACTCAGGGAAGAAAAAATACGTTTCTTTATTAATGTTAAAACAGGAGCTTAACTTGAAGCCGGCAAAAAAATTCAATTTTTGGTATTTTTAGGGACTTCTTCTCAGGCGTCCCTAGGGTCATGCAAAATCTAGAAGTTCTGCGGTTCCTGGAAAATGGGTGCAAAGACCTAACATCACTGAGGTGGTTATCACTAATGTGCTTCTTCCCAAACACTCATATTTCCCTGAAGGCAGATGACTCCATGGCATCTGTGCTGTATTTGCCCAGGGCTCTCGGCTCAGGATGGGATTCCCCATGTTCAGGGGTTTCCTCATGTGGTGTTTGCTTCCCTTCAGCTTGCAATAAAGCACCACGGAATCTGTCTTCTCTGACATGACCAGGAGAGGAGACAGGTGCTTGGTTGATGAATCCAGAAAGAGAGTTATGTGCGTCACTATACACACACATATCCTATTACATTTTTATCATAAAATACATAAATGTACATGCATTTGCCAACATTTTGATTTTGGTCCAAGGCCTTTTCTTTAATATCTGCATATTCTTTACCATTGTGATTCTTTTTTCAAAAGATTTCCACTCATAATTCATCATCTATAAAATCTGTCTTTGATTGTTTTATACTATAGTGGGAACTTAAAGACAATTATGAAGTAATCTGAAAAAATAATTACTCTATAATTTTAAAATGTCTCCCCAACATTTTATATTATCTCAGCCACATCTAATTTGACAGGATTAGCTAATCACCATTATCTGTTCTTTCCAAAACACTCAACTTAATTTTCATAGAAAAAAAGTCTTATTTGCATTCACATTTCATTGGTTAGCATTTAATTAAGTTGCATAGTCTCAATAATAAGTACAATAGGCATTAACATGTTGGGAACAAACTTAACTGACTCCTGATAAACACAGAATTCAAGCTGAAGGTAGAAGTAGATGAGCGTATTAGAGAGTGATCAAGTGGTCACAGACATCTAGTGACCTATGGATGTGAATCAGGATGTTTTACCGAAAAAGTGGAAAGCATGTGTTAATTTGTAGAGTTAAGTGGAGATCAGTAAAGAAAACTTCTCCATTGTTTACAGTATTGGTTAAAACTTGCCTTCCCACCCTTCTGCCAGTAGGACCTGATGTCTTAGAAACATGTTACACAGCACTTGATACTGACATTGTGAATCAAGTAGGGGAAATGATTGATATTTAGCGATGGTGCTGGGACATTTGGTTTCCCATATGAAAAATAATATATGAATAAAAACATACATACCATCTAGGTTTGTGTAAGTACACTCTTCTCTTCTCTTTTCTTTTCTTTTTTTTTTTTTTTTTTTTTTTTTTTTGAGGCTGGGGTGCAGTGGAGTGAACTCGGCTCACCGCAACCTCTGCCTCCCAGGTTCAAGTGATCCTCCTGCCTCAGCCTCCTGAGTAGGTGGGATTACAGGCACGTGCTACCATGCCCAGATAATTTTTTGTATTTTTAGTAGAGATGGGGTTTCAAGATACTGTCCAGGCTGGTCTTGAACTCCTGACCTCGTGATCTTCCCGCCTTTGCCTCCCAAAGTGGTGGGATTACAGGCATGAGCCACCGCACCTGGCCTGTGTAAGTATACTCCATAATGTTTGCACAAGGATGAAATTGCCAATAGGCACCACCACTTAAAGATGTGGAGTCAAAATATCTTGAAATTTACAATGATGTAAAACTGAATATGTTTTAATCCTTTAGTTCTGTAAGTTTCAAATTTATTTTCACTGCATTTTCTGAAAATAATAGAATATTATACATTTATCTTTATTCGCCCTCTGAAACCTCAGCTAAAGTAATTGAGTTTAACTTCACTCTCTTTTTCTGTCCAAGTATAACTTCTTTGATAGGTATTAATGAAGAATTACATAGCGAAAAATGGGGAGCAGGGAAGAGGGAAGAGAAGATAGGAAGACGAGCAAAAGCTAATAATTGAATTTCTGTACAAAATGGGCACTTTGCTCCTGAAGAGTAGAGACTCTATCTTGGCATCACATGGGATATGTCCTGGAAAAATGTGCAGTATAAAATGCTTCTGGGCACCAACTGGGTTATTAAAGGGGAAAAAAACCCTTCTGTTTTTATGAATCAAGATGATCAATGTGGAACCAGAGGAAAGTACCACTTTCTTGCATTCTAATTTTTATTTTTCTTCTAGCTTCCAATAGTCAATGTGAGCTTGTCCATCTAGCCATCTTCGTAGAGTAAGATAATTTAATACATGGAACCATAAATTGCTTTCAGATCCATCTTTCCAAAGCACAGCTCTGAAGTCACCTTTCAGCTCAAAACACTTCACTGTCTCCCCTTGCCTAATGAATTAAATCCTTACACCTCACCCTAGAATTTAGGTCCCTCACAACAAGGCTGGCTCACATCTCTTAGGACTGTTCTGTAGCTACACACCACTCAGGACACAAAGGGGTATTTGTGCTGTCTTGTACCTTGTGTGTTTCCTAGTGTTCCTGTTGTGTGAACTGGAATGTGTGCACTCCCTTCATGCATGGGAATAGGTTAGGGCCCACAAGTAACTGAAGTCCCCCCAACTCCCAAAATGCAAGCTTTATTTTCCTGAATTACAGAATTTTTGTTTCTTCCCTTGTTCTAGTATTACCCAAACTTGTTTTCTATCAGTATCTCTATATTAGTATGTGTTTTTATTTCTTCTTTTTAGAGACAGGGAGGGTCTCACTTTGTCACCCAGGTTGGAGTGCATTTATGCATAGTTCACTGTAACCTTGAACTTCTGGTAGGCTAAGATCCTCCCATCTTAGCCTACTGAGTAGCTAGGACTATAGGCAGACACCACTGAACTCAGCTAATTTTTATTTTTTGTAGAGGTGGGGTCTCTTTATGTTGCCCAGGCTGGTATCAAACTCCTGGGCTCAAGTGATCCTCTGCTTCAACCTTCCAAAGTATTAGGATTATAAGCATGAGCCACCATGCATGGCCAGTATTTGTCTTGAAATTGACTCACTTTGTTTTTACTTCAATCTATTTATTTATTATAAAAAGTATTCTACATGGAAAAAACAATACCACTTGATAAATATAAGCACATCATGAACATGAATTCAATAAAAACATGCAGTGAGCTTACCTTCTAGCTGGGTAATTCTTGCCTGAGGCCTGCATTGTCTTAGTTAAAGTGTCAAAGGTTGGCAGCAAACAGAGTTTCTCCTTGATGAAATCAGAAGGATTGAAGAAGAATGGAAAATAGACTTATTTTTTCACTGTCTCATTAATAATACCATGTCCTCACATCATTGAAAATCATGGTGAGTGTTGCATGCTCCACACTTTGGAAAACAATGCCTCAATCCCATGAAACAATAAGAAAGAAATGAGTCTCCCTCCTCCTCATGTCCTTCATCTTCCTAAGAACCTATTCCTTAGGCTTCTAAAGCATGCCTATCACCTCCACGGAACCCACTGAGGTGCCTCAGAAGCCCAGTGTTATGTGACAGGAAGACATGATCAATAATTTCTGTAACACTGGCCCATGAATTGGTCTGTCATTTCAGAAACATCAGGATTGTAGGTTCTTTAAATCCATGGCCCTAGGATGAAGAATGAGCTTTAATTCTTGTGTGGATGTGTGTGCATGTGTGTGTGCGTGTGTGTGTGTGTGTGTGTGTGGTGGAGATGAGGGTGTAGCAGCAGAAGACCGGGGGTTTTCTGAACTCCCTTAATTCACAATGCTGTCTTCATACAGTGCTCTCATGTTTGGTAGTTTGGTTGTACATTTTCCTATTATTGAATAATTTCTTTAGCTGCTGGTTAAGACTTTGGAGATCACCTTCTCCCCCTACTCTCCTGCCCTGCTCATTGCAACTTCCATTTGTGAAGGAAGAAGCAGAAGTCGAGAGAGGATAGATGTCCTGCCCATGAAGACTCTGCCTGTAAACAGCGAATTGGAATCCGAGTTCAGATGCTTACGATAGAAATTCATCCTAATGCCCCAAACTGTAATGGACTTACTTGAGTTGTTCACAGACTTTCTTTTTCCTTTTGCAGGCAGTGCTGAGCCCTCTCATAGCCATCGCACTGAAAATATCCCAGATTCATGAGAGAACTGGCCGGAGGGGACCCACTGTCATCACCTGAATGGAGGGAAGATCACTCACCAGGGCCAAAGAGAGTGCTCAGCGGGAGATGCTTCACTGTTTGTGCCTCTTACGACTTCGGGAAAAGAAAAGATATTTTGCTTTTGGGGGGCAGGGGGTGGGTGGGAAAAGAAAAATAATCCATTTGATCTCTACATCTTATCACACAAAAGAACCTCCCCTTTTGACAATGACTGAGCTAGGAAGCTGTTAATCACAACATCTGTGCATCATTGGTGCCGAGTGAGAAAATGTTCTAAAATCACAAGAGAGAACAGTGCCAGGATTAAACTGACTCTAAGCGCCAGGTGCCCCTGGACAGGCAGAAGGAGACATTCCCAGCATGGAGGAGGGTTTAGCTTTTCATCCTAGGTCAGGTCTACAATGGGGGAAGGTTTTATTATAGAACTCCTAACAGCCCACCTCACTCCTGCACACCCACCTGATGGCCCTGCCTCCCCCATCCCATCCCCAACATCCCTGAAGCGCCTTCCCACACATCTTCTAAGGCTTTCTACAAATCACAATGGCACACTTCCAACAAAATATATCGATAGGTGTTTTCTTCTTATTTTGTAAATAATATCATTTTAGCTGTTAAAGCTGGATGCCTTTTTTCAAATTCAGCCATTCAGTTGTGAAGGTGGGAAGAAGTTTCTTGACAAGACTCTGTAATTAAATGCTTAAAATCTGGGGGAACCTTTCCTTGATTACATCATGTACGTTGGTACATGGGTTTATATAAGTTCCTCCTGAGAAGACAAAAAGACCACCACGTGTGAGAGCTCTCTGACTTTGCCAGTAAGGGCCTATCTTAATGCACTTGTTTGGACACAGTTCTGATCTTATTTGTAACGGCTGTAAAAGGAGAGGATGAAATGCTGTAAATGTAGGAAATGAAGTGGATGCTGGAAGAAAATGTAACTGGTGGTACAGCTATGGGCCACGTGACGGAGGGGAGGGTGGGGACCCCTGCCGGCAAGCAGAGGGCCACAGCTGGCTTTCCTCACTGGAGAAAAGAGTATTGCCTCCTTTGTACTCGGCCAGGACACCGGGTGCGTAGGACCTGTTTGCATCTGTTTTGCTTCCTTGGGAACGGCACATTCACTTATCCTGCCATTTGCGGAGATGACCTGGTGCACTTTGACTGTTAAGCAATGCATTATTGCTGTAGTCAAGGTTAGTGCAAGCAAGGAAACATTCCCAGCAAGGTATTTGTTTCCATTTTCCGTCTTTGCTTTTGTCAGAAACTTGCTAGGACGTTTAGTGGCCAATAAAAAAGAAATTCCTAATCTCAACCTTATCCAAGGATTGTGGGTTTTTACTTTTTTGTTTCTTTCACCATTTGAGAAACTCCAGTACTGGTCACCTATCCTGATAAATCTGCCTTTTGGAATACCTTCAAGGGCCATTTTTCACTATTATGACTACAGACGTGTATTAAATGAAACAGAATAGGTAAGTTGCTCAAAACTGCCTTTGGGAGTCAGCAGAAACTGAAATGGCATCTAGACTTCCACTGTAACTGTTTTCATTGCAAAATAATAGGAAGGTAGCCTTGAGCTGAAATTCTAAAAAAAAAAAAAAAAAGAAAACCGTTTTGAGATTGATCATCAATGGAATAAAATTCGCATCATAGCTTTGGTTCTCAGGTTATCGTCTCATGAGTGGACGTCTATGCTAGCCATCCATGTGTTCATTAATCACAGATGTGTTGGTTGGGACACTAAAATGTATTCTTAGGTGTATCAGCTCTAGGGAAGAAAATACTTATTTATTTTCTCAAATTGCTGAACTTCTAATTATCTCTAACTTGTAAGTTCAAATGTAAATTAGTCCTTACACAAAAATTATATTTCTTTATTTTGATATGGAGTTATGTGTATCCAGGAGCCCAAATATATATTTACCTGTTGGTCCATCCGTTCATCCATCCCTCTGTTCATTCATTCATTCATTCATTCAGTGAACATTGGTTGAGCAACTCATCTCGGCAGAATTGTTTTAGATGGGGCAGGGAAATGGATAAAACATTATTCCTGATCTTATGAGTTTATAATTTGGGAATAGGAGGCTATAACAAACATACACAAATGATCAGGTAGACAAAAATGTTACAAGAGAGGCATAAATAATGTGCTGTGGGAATACACAGAGAGGAGCAATAGACTTAGAGGTGGTGGCATGAGAGTGGTTTCTCCAAGAGTAGAGTTTCTTGGGATTTATAAGCATTTATATCATTTCATCAAGGGTGAGTGAAGTCAGAAGACAGACTAGGAAGTGAGGGTTAGGATGGCTGGAGAGGAGACATGCTTGGGGTCTCCTGAGAAGTTGGCTTGCACGCATGGGGTTGAAGCAGGCACAGGGTTGTGAATGTCAGGCAGAGCAAAGCCTTGGGCCCAGCCACCGGAAGAAGCAGCTGTATAGCTGCCTATTTTTACAGAGTTTTGTTCAGTTATGTTGTCAAGGGAAGATCCTGTGTGGCTCTAGGACACAGTCACTCTCTGGAACCTGCTATGATTCACATTGCCAAGATATTATTTTAGCCTTACATGAATTCCAAACTCCTCTTGCTGAACTATACTTGTATGTCCGCTTGCCTAATTAATTTTCAGGAAAGGTGAGAGGCAGGAAGTCACTATTCCTCATACAATGTTCTATATGTTCTTAAAGATGAAGCTCCAGGCCAGGTGTGGTAGCTCACCCCTGTCATCCGAGCACTTTGGGAGGCTGAGGAGGCTGAGGTGGGTGGATCACTTGAGGTCAGGAGTTTCAGACTAGCCTGGCCAACATGATGAAACCTTGTCTCTACTAAAAATACAAAAATTAGCCAGGCACGGTGGTGCATGCCTATAATCCCAGCTACTCAGGAGGCTGAGGCAGCAGAATAGCTTGAACTCGGTTGGTGGAGGTTGCCATGAGCTGAGATGGAGCCGTGTGTGTTCCAGCCTGGGCAACAGAGAAAATGAACATGGAGCTGTAGACTGACCTTTAAGAGTAAATGACTTGGCCGGGTGCATTGGCTCAAGCCTGTAATCCTAACACTTTGGGAGGCCAAGGTGGGCAGATCATAAGGTCAGTAGCTTGAGACTTGTCTGGCCAAAATAGTGAAACCCTGTCTCTATTAAAAATACAAAAAATTAGCCGGGTGTGGTGGTATGCACCTGTAATCCCAGCTACTTGGGGAGAATTGAGTGAACCCAGGAGGCAGAGGTTACAGTGAGCTGAAATCATGCCATTGCACTCCATCCCAGGTAACAGTGCAAGACTCCATCTCAAAAAAATAAAGTAAATTACTTTAAAGGTCCAAAATTTCATGGGAACCACAAGAGTCAATCCTAGAGGAAACTATGGGTAGAGTGGCAACTGTCAGGGTAACTCTGGTGATCTGCTGTTACAGAGGGGTTCCCTCACTACACCGTGTGCCTGCAGAAAAATGGCAAGCAACACTATATATCACTTGCTAGTTGTTTTCAACCAGGGCAGGACCACCACCTACTGAGGGTGGATGTTTGGAAATGTGTGTGTATTTGCCAGAGAGGCATTAGTGGCAGTACTAGGGAACCAGACATGCTAAATTGTGACAGGTGTCACATTGGGGTCACCACCTGAGACCTTGATCATGTTGAGTCACCACCTGAGATGTTGATCACATCGGGGTCACTACTTGTGACATTGATCTTGTTGGGATCAATACCTGAGACATTGATCACCACCTGCAGATGTCTGTCCTCAGACCCTGACTTAACGACTGGATGAATGGATGCACTCACACACACTAGCACACAGGGAATCTGAGTGGGCTAGGGATGGTCGTCAGCTGCTCTCAGAGGGCGATTGCAGCTAACTGACCACTATTCCTTGTCCTTCCTCACATTCATTCAGTATAGATTTAATAACAGAGGTTCTAAGTCAACATGCTTGGGGATAATTAACATGGTTAAAACAGTGTTTAAAAAAGTTTTTTTTATTATACTTTAAGTTCTTGGGTCCATGTGCAGATTGTGCAGCATTGTTACATAGGTATACACATGCCATGGTGGTTTGCTGCATTCATTCCCCCATCATCTACATTAGGTATTTCTCCTAATGTCATCCCTCCCCTAGTCACCCAACCCCTGCTGTCCCTCCCCTAGCCCCCCCAACTCCCAACAGACCCCAGTGTATGATGTTACCCTCCCTGTGTCCATGCATTCTTATTGTTCAACACCCACTTATGAGTGAGAATATGCAGTGTTTGGTTTTCTGTTCTTGTGTCTGTTTGCTGAGAATAATGGTTTCCAGCTTCATCCATGTCCCTGCAAAGGACATGAACTTATCCTTTTTTTGTGGCTACATAGTATTCCATGGTGTATATGTACCACATTTTCTTTATCCAGTCTATTATTGATGGGCGTGTGGGTTGGTTCCAGGTCTTTGCTATTGTAAACAGTGCTGCAATGAACATACGTGTGCATATATCTTTATAATAGAACGATTTATAATCCTTTGGGTATATACCCAGTAATGGGATGGCTGGGTCAAATGGTATTTCTATTTCTAGGTCCTTGAAGAATCACCACACTGTCTTCCACAATGGTTGAACTAATTTACACTCCCACCAACAGTGTAAAAGTGTTCCTATTTCTCCACATCCTCTCCAGCATCTGTTGTCTCCAGATTTTTTAATGATCACCATTCTGACTGGCATGAGATGGCATCTCAATGTGGTTTTGATTTGCATTTCTCTAATGACCAGTGATGATGAGCAGCTTTTCATATAAAAACATAGGAAAAAGGAGTAGTTTTAAGAGTGATAAAAGGTCTTGGTTCTGGGGCTTAGAGTAAACACCATTAATGGGTAATTCCCCTCTGACCTCCCTGAGAGGACCACCCAGCACAAAGTTTACATGAGTAAACAGAGCAGAGACAAAGGGATGTGGGGTTAACAGACTTAACTGAGGAAGCTTTATTATTCTCATCTTACCTTATGACTTAAAATGCTAATGTAATGAACTGGCTGCCTTCAGCCCCTTTCATTAAAACCGTTCAGCCTTCCAAAAGGTTTGCGACTATAATCTTTTAACTTTCCCTAATATTTACCTAGTGTTTTGCCAGCCACCCTGAGTAGATCCCAACACTAAACATTCTGCCAGGTGTCAGCCAGTCCCCCAGAACAAAAACTTGTTTTGCGTCACCCAGGATTCTTGAGTTTATTAAATGTCCTTGAAAATGGATCGGCAGTCATTTTTAAAATGAGATCATTTATCAACTCTTACTAAGTGCAGCATACATCCACAAATCATGTTGCATGACATAGGCTGAAGGGCTTGCACATGACACGGAAACTTTCTGCACAGGAAGTCTCAGCTCGATGCACAGTTCCATGGATCAGTGTAAGGCATGGGATTTACTTCGACATCCAGATAGGTGTGGGGAATTTGAAAAGCACCTGCAGGAGCTGATAATGACACAACTGTGACTCCATTCCATTGCTGGATCACACACTGGTTACTCTCAAAACACATGGATGCTGAAACGTATTGAGGAGCTTCCTATCCCTGAGTAGAGAAGGGTCTGAGAAACTGTGTGTCTTTGGAAATAATGTAACTGCCAGTAAATCAGTCTTTGGCCCTTTGACAGTTACAAACAGCAAGAGATTATCTGAAGCAGCAGAGCTTAGCGGAATGCCTGTTCTATTCCAACCAGCTGAGTCCCTATTAGGAGAAATAGCTCATACAGTCGATAGCCCACTTGGTATGTGAGTCGGTCTAGGTTGTCATGGAACTTTATAGAATATGGAGAAGATATAGATTATAAGTCCATGTCTTTATTATCTTTCCATGCCTATTTGCACCTCATATGTGCCCTGCAGTGTAGGTTAGCTAGAGCAATGCCTCAGCAAAGACAGTATATTTAAATAGAATCTTAAATGATAGATGAGTGTCAATAAAAAAGCACTGGTGAAGTTTCACATGGATGGTCAAAAATGAACACAGTACATCTCAGATATGCAAAAGATGCAGTATGCCTTATTTTCTAATTGAGGATAACTGACCTTATTTTCACCTTCTGGAGTGATGGTTAGGGCTACTCTAACTTTCGGCTCAAAGGGAGGTTATGTGATTATAATACTGGAGGGCCTTCAACGCTGAGAACTTCCCTTCCCCATTGACATGTGAACCTACCATCCACAATTGAGAGAAGGTAATGAGCAAAGACTCTTTATAGTGGGGATTTTTCTCTTTTCACTTTCCCATTGCTCCAAGTGCTCTACCTGTCATTCATGGAATTGCGGTTAACAATTCATTACTATTAATTTATCATAAACTTGAGAAGGAAGAGCAGAGACAGTTTCTCTTTCCCTAGCGGATGACTAATATATTATTATGAACCACAATAGGATACTTTTGTCTGATTGGTCCAGTGGATTTTCATTGCTGGGTCTCTTGAATGTAGAATTTGCTTTGTGTTCTACACATGTTCTTGACACACGATTCAGAGTACATATGCTTAAAAAAAAAATCAACAAATAACTAGATACACCCAGGTTATTTTCCAGATCAACAGAGTCCAGTAATGTTTGGGTTTGCAGAAAGATCAACTCATCCTGACACTGTGTTAGTTTAACATAGAAAATAATACTTTGACTTATGGTCCTTTATTGATTTTTTTCTAATGCAAAACAAAAATGACAAAAGAGAAATTTAAGTACAAAATTTATTGCAGTAAAGTGATTAAAACCATTTCTTATGTAAACCAAAATCAACATTTGTTTCACTTGACTATCAGCAGTTGGAAAAACTATTACAAATGCAAACAAACACCAATGATGGTGTTTGTTCAAGTCAGTGAATGTGCTCAGACCACCGGGGAGAATTTCAGGATAACTCTCTTAGTAGAGGGACAGAAAGAGATGGCAAGAGAGGCATAATCAATTGTGTTACTAATAAAGGATCACTGCCTTATTGGACGACCATGAGTGACCTTCATATCCTTATGCCCTCAATACCAAGGATTCAAATAACAGATTCCCAAACTCATCCTTCATGGACAAAGATTCCCTTTTATGAGGCTTCTTATGCATTTGTCAGGATACACTTAATCTATGCATTCAGCAATGATGGAGAAGAGGAGGCCACAGAGGAGGCCCCACCCCATCTTGACACCCTCTTCCTCTTTGAATGATCTACATCCTTCTCACCAACTGTCTAAAGCCCTTTCTGTTCCTGTTCACCGAGGGCTGTCTCCACTGGGAATTCTTCTTCATCATTCAGGTAACGATCAGAAGGAAACTACATATGAGGCGAGGGACCAGTTTCTAGGCAGAAAACCTGCAGGACATTTTACACATTTTAAAAGAAGCCAATTAGCCCTAAAGCAACCTCTGCTGCTGCTCCAAGGGCTTTAAGATATTGCAGCAATCCTGGGGCTCCACTTCCTGTTAGAGGCCATTTTCTGAAGGGACAAAGAAATTCAAACTGTTCCCTAGAAGGAAAGAAGACAGGGCTACTGAGCTCAAAAGTGTGAAGTAAGTAGGTTCTCCCATGTCCCTGTAGGGAACCGTTCTTCATCTTCCTAGAAGTCACTGTGTTATTGGAAAAGTTTCTTAACTTCTCAAAATCTCAGTTTTATACATCTGTAAAATGGGAATAATCATAGTACCTATCTCTTAAAGATGGATTGAGGGCTAAATAACACTCATGAAAAGCTCATGACACAGAGCCTGCCATATAACAGGCATTCTACAGCTATGAAGCCAGGACGAATGCCTCACTTGACAGAGGAGAAAACTGAGGCCCAGAGAGATGAAGATTCTTGGCCCAAGTTCAAAAGCATCAGGCTGCATCTCTTTCTACCACCCTGCCACCAGACTTGTCCTCTTGTATTTAAAAAACAAAACAATAAAATATACTAAAGTTGAGGAGAAACCACTGGATTTAAAAATACATGTCCCAGGTCTAAAAGTCAAGGTCTATATCTTGAGACACAAGAAGTTTCCTGTTAATGATGAACATATATCATTAGAATTTCTTATGTTTCACATTCTAGAGATTTATATGGGGATTCTTTGAAGTACATATAAATATTTTTAAACTTTATAAGATTTATATAAAATGGTGTATTAATACCATCTATGGCCAGTACAAGTTCTACCCTACACCCCAGAATTCAATTATGAATAAGTATTCTGTCTTTTCCATTTGGGTCTATAAGCAATCTTATCATGTCTGCTTATGAGGACCTCTTTTAAAAAAAAAACTCATTTAACATTTTGTGTTTGAACCATCTTGAAGGCAAATATTACATTCATTTTCCTTTTAGATAGAAAAAAATATACGTCACGAAAATAAAATAACACAAAATAACATTCATGGGTTCTAAGGGCGTATCTCCCAGAATGTGAAGTACTAACAAAACAAAAGGCTGAACGATCAATAAATTAAACAACAAACCTTCCCTCTGAGATTATTAGGTGATATAGTACAGGAAGGCATGTGGCTGTCTTGACATCCAGCATCTATTCCTCCCTGTCTGGAGCTGAGGTGATGGGAGGGAAATTGAGTGAGAGCAGAAAGATTCTCTGTAAGCAGAGCTCTCAGAATAACACCTTTGGGGGCCCAAAGCCCACTGCGGTTAGGAGCAGTGTGAATCCTCTGAAATGTCTGCTTGGTGTTGGCCACACCCTTCCAGGGCCCCTGGCCTGCCCTGCCCTGGCATGGCCAGTTACATCTGGAATTCAGGACTGTCATGTCCTCTGCAAGCCCTCATGAGGGGTTCCTGACATGGCTTTTCCTCCCACAGTCCCTGGTTTGCCTTCGTTATCAGTAGCCGCTCCCCACAGTGGCGGCGTCATGAGTGCTGGAGAGTTTCCTCTGCCTCAGCACTCTTGGTCTCGTCTCTGGGCATCCTCTGAAGTTGCTGTCACCACCAGGCCAGCTATGGACTCTCTATAAGATGGTGGGGCCTCTGGGTAGGAGTAATTTCCATCCTGGAATTCCAGGCCCATCTCTGTATATGGAGGTGGAGGAATGCCAGAGGCCTCTCTCTCTGCGGGACAGCTCTGCTTTTCCCCCTCAAGGCTCTCTTCATAAGCTGGAGGGTAAAAGTCTGGCCTGTGGAACAAAACAGCACAAACAGGCATGCGTTATTTAGGCATTAATGCCAAAGAGGCAGACGGCTGCCTCTCTCAGCTCAAATTGTGTGAAGCTAAACTGTTAAGAAACATGGATTTTTGAAACAGATGTACTTCTTTCTGGCATCACCAGTTTTTTAAAAATGTGCTGCTCTTCCAAAAGAACCTTTTTATCGGCCACAGGATGCGTGCTTCTAGTCGTATTTTTTTTCCCAGTCGCTTATTCCAAGCTATTCCTTCTCTATTGCTCATTCACTCATGGAAACAGGGCCATTCAGTGTGAGATCCTTGTCAACAGTAGAGGATGTGGGGCTTTGGACTGGAAACTTCTCTCTATTGAGTGCTTAGTCCATCCACGTCCTTGCTCCCATTCTTACGTGGTATCATTCCTTCAATTGCCCTCACTTTCTTTTATCATCACAGCCAACAAAATCATGAATGAAAACCAACTACGTGCTGATCCCTGAACTATACCAGATGCCATGACTCTACCCTAACACCCTTTCAAGACTCAGTAACTAATTTCAAAAAAACATACAAACATACTCATTTCTCAATGATATCAACTGACAACTTAATGCAGATTTCAGGTGCAGCCCTTTCTATGCCAACAGGCTAAAGCAGCCATTCATTCAGGGGCTGATATACTCATTGGTCATCTTGCATGGGGCTTCTCCATCATGAATGAGATTGGGAGAGGGCGAGGGGGAGAGGGGAGGAAGAGACACCGGTGAGCTTGGCTGAGTGGTGTATTTATAGATCGAGTCCTTCCAGTGCCTGCAGGGAGTGGTTATGGTGTGTAACCACAACAGAACAGGGCCTGCCATTTGTAGCCACAACTCCATTCCAAATGTTACCAGGCCCAAAGCCAATAACTGAAGCTGTCTACTGTAAGGCATAAATCTCAGCCTTCACTCAGAATAGCCAAGGCTGAGTCATGGGGCACATGTGTAAAGGCATTTTACACAGAAAGGTGAGCTGTTCCCTGATGTGATTTAAAAGGTTCCCGGATGACTGCTGCCTTCCCCAAATCCCAACTACCTCGCTCAACCCCACCCTCCTTCAACTGCCATCCACAGTCCCAGATGCCTGAATTCCATCACTAGGGACCCATTGGCTTTGATATCTCAACCTCGGTATCCATTTTGAGTGCAAATGCTTTGTAGAAATGTGACTTCCCAGGCTGACTTACTAGCATGGAATGAGCATCTCGTTACATGCAGCAGGAACAGGCAGTAAAATGGGGGTGTCACAATGTCCATAATTTACTTTCAAACGTTTCAGCATACTGTAATATCGTGCATGTGTTAGGTGATTTAAACTATATCCGAAAGGCACTCAGTTACATTTACCAGGAATTCACACTCTAAAGGTAGTCCTCTAACATTTATACAAAAAAGAAATCATCACTCTAGAGGAATCTTCTGTAATCACTTCATTTATCTTAATTTTTAATCAAATCCAGAAACTCTGCTGGTTAGTATAATAACATTGGAAATAAGTTTTGGTTATCATAATTCTTATCTCCTTGATTAGCATAAAGGATGTCAAAAGTGGACCCTCATGGGTAAGATTACTTATATTCAAAATACATGGAGTAGCTAAAATATTTTAGATACTTTCTGCTTTTGCATGAAGAGGGCAAAATAATTTATAGTCTCATAGCCTGTATCTTAAGAATGATGCTTAGGGTTTTATCCCTTAATGGTCCTGTGTTTAGCCAAGAATTAGGAGGTTTCTTATTGCCTGATAACTGACTATAAAATTAACTCAATCTTTTTTTTCTTGTGGTAAAATATACATAACCTAAAATTTACTGTTTTTAAGTGTATAGTTCAGTGGCACTAAATACACTCATATTGCTCTACAACCATCGCCTTAAAACTCTCTACTCATTAAACAGCAAGTCCCCAGTCTCTCCTTCCACCAGCCCCTGGGACCGCTGTTCTACTTTCTGTGTCTATAAATTTGACTAAGTACTCATATAAGTGGAATCATACAAGATTTGCCCTTTGCGACTGACTTGTTTCACTTAGCATAATGTTTTCAAGTTCATCCAAGTGGTAGCATAAACCAGGATTTCCTTTCTTTTTAAGGCTAATATTCCATTGCATGTATATACACATTTTGTTCATGTACTCACCCGTTGATAGACATTTGGGCCATCTCCACCTTTGGGCTATTGTGAATAATGTTGCTACAAGCATTGGTGTACAACCATCCACCTGAATCCCTGCTTTCAGTTCTTTTGTGTATAAACTCAGAATGTAGAATTGCTGGATCAAATGATAATTCTACATTTAATGTATAGAGGAATCTCCACACTGTTTTCCACAGTGGTTGCACCATTTTAACATTCCCACCAGCAATATGAGGGTTACAATTTCTTGACATCCTCACCAACACTTGCTGTTTTTTTGATGACAACTAGCCTAATGTGTGAGGTGGCGAGATGGAATGAATCTTACCTCTAGAATATTATCACCTTCCCCTGAAGGAATGTTTTATGCAAGGTGAGATCACAACACCTAAAAGGACAGTAAACTGGGACTTCTCTGAGCTCACAGAGGTGCCAGGACTCAATTTATGCTGCTCGTTCATTTGTTGTGTGACAGAATTTTGTCTGGGACTTACTTTCCTTAGAAGCTTAGAGCCCGGTTATGGAAGTAACTGACCATCACCTGGCACTAATTAGTGACAGCTGCCAAGACATAACAAAAGAGCCTGGGTTTCTGAATTGGCTTAGGTGGGTTTTCACTGAGGGTGGTAGTAGGATTCCTCTGAGATGAGTTGCCCCTACATCATGGTTTTCCCCCAAGATGGTGCCATTCTTCCTAATAACAACATCAGAGTAATTCCCTGACAATAAAGCTTTGGTTCTAGACAGACAACCCATGGGACATGTAAGTCACTCCATAGTAGGACCAGAAATTACTCAGATCTTACACAAATCAGCCCATCTCAGCTCTCCTTGGTCTCTCTGCCTGTCAGCACATACCTGTCCACGGTGGCCAGGGGCAGGGTCCCATGAGCCAGGTGTTGTTCCAGCACATGCCTGAACACTCCTTTGCTTTCAGTCACCTGGCGGTAGTTGCTCCAGAAAATTCCACTCAGAAGGATCACAAACCCCAGAGGCAGGAGCAAATAGGCCACAATCAGGCTCTCCTGACAGCTGAATATGGAGCTCCAGGAAATGAAGAAGGCCCCCAGGCAGACCATCAGGAAACCTATCAGGAGGGCAAGAACACAGAGAAGGAGGCCACTTCTGTTCTGCATCCTTGCACCTCAGGAACCCAGCACCCCCTGCCACTCCTCTGCTTCCCCGCTTGCTCCAGGAGAATGAGCTCATTAGCCAGCTTGCAGCTTTATACGCTCTGGGACCCACTGGCCTTTGGACAATTAAATGAAGCAGGCACTTAGAAGCTATTCATTAACCATTGAAAGTAACTGTAATATCCTTGGAGAATAAGCCAAAAAACATAGTAGTGTATACTGCAGGAAAGAGTGCCTTCTTGTAGCTCTTGTTTTGCTCTTCAGAGTTGGGTGGGATACTCAGCTGTTCCCAGTTAGTTGAACGTACAGCCCTCCTTTGATTAAAAGGCACTGGTCTCTGAATCCCCACGGAGAGCAATTCCCCACTAAAAGCTGGAGAAGTCAGCGTTCCTTGAAGAAACTATCTTCTTTGTGGTTTGGTAAGGAATCCCTTCCTGATTCCTTCTCTCTTTCTCTGTACTAAAAAGGCATTTCTTCAAGGTTGTTCACATTCGTCTTGCCTCCCTCAACGAATCCCCACTTACTGCCCCCACACTATGATACTGGAAAATTTCCAAGACAAAAGTTCAGAATGTGAACTCCGTGATTCTTGCTCTGTTGACAAGATGAAGAGCTTGAGTGGGAGGGGGAGGAGAGTGCTGGAGAGAAGGATTATAATAGACAGAGCTTTGGGAGTTTGGGAGATTCCTGCAATCTTTTCCCCTTTCATAAAGTACATATGAAATAGAATTCGTTTTAGAAGATGCTGCTAAAAATGTTCCCTCCACACCTCTGCTCTGTGTAGCATTGCCTCAAAAAATCTTTCCAGAACCAGCATTCTGTTTTCTGGCTGGAATTTGTTTTCTTTAGCCTGACTGTCTTTGATTGTGGATAGCTTATTTCAGATTTCGTTTATGCCCTGGCTCTGCCCTGTTTTATTTGATACTGTGGTATGTCCCTGCCAAAAGTCTCCTCCTCATAGAAAGTCTGGGTCGCTTTTGCTCAGATAGCTATTCTTCAGCTCCTCTCCACTACTCCATTAGCATTATTTTCCATTTACTTTCTCAACAAAAGCAGCAGTTTTTTGTGCCATGTTCTAGTAATCCCTCGTATACCCACCATCTCCTTAGCTCTACCTTCATGTTAGGGCTGGGAGACATGGATGTTAGAGAGAAAGGCCCTATAGATCAGAAACTATGTAAGGTACTTCTCATTCCAACCCTCAGCCCTTACCGTTATCAGCATCAATTCTGACTACCTTATCTTCTAGCCTCGATACTGTCTTTGTAATATTAAAACAGCTCTTATTCCCTCCTTCCCCAACCTGTCTTGAAATAGAAGATTTCTAAGATGATCCCTAAGGATCCCACCTCCTGATATGCATGTCCTTGTGTAAGTAATCCTCTCCCCTGAGGGTAGGCTGGGCCTAGTGACTTGATTCTAATCAATAGCATATGGTAAAGGTGATAAATAGGAAGTTACTTCCATGATTAGGTTACAAAAGATTGTGGTTTCCATCTTTCTAACAGACTCTATTGCCCTCTTGGCTTGCACCCTTTGAAGAAGGAAGCTGCCGTATTGGAAGGGCCCATGAGCCAAGGAATTGAGGACAGGTTCTGGCCAACAGTCAGTGAAGAACTGAGGCCCTTAGTCCATCAGCCCATGAGGAACTGCGTCCTGTCACTGACCACATGAGCCTGGAATCAAATTCCTCGCCCCGCTGAGTCTTGAGATAACTCTACTCCCAAAAGTCAGTTTGACTGAGTGACCCTGAAGTAGAAGACCACGGTAAGTCATACTCAGATTCCTGACCCATAGAAATGTTAGATAAAATGTTTCAGCCAGGATCTTGGATGCCACAAGATGGCAAGAGGTATAATCAATGAATGCACTATGATCAAATCATTTCATGTATATGGATGTGCCTCTTTTAACAAATAAAAGAGGTCAAAAGTTTAAAAAAAGTCTATTTTTAAAATATGCTAAGTTTTGTGGCAATTTTTTAGGCAGCAGTAGATAACTAAAAATATTCTCTTAGGAATTTGAAATCAGAGGAGACAATCAATGTTAAGTATTTATGACAGTACTTGGCACAGAGAGAGTGTCCTATGAAGGTTATCCATAACCACCCTGCCAATATTGTTATTATCATCGCTGTTATAATTCCAAAAAGCTGTGGAAGACCCAGCACTCCCAGCTGAAAGGTCTGCACTAGGAGTTGGGTCCCAAGAACAGGTAGATGCTAGAGCCCCGGGATAATGCTAAGAATCAGGTTAGGGAGGAAGAGTGCTCTCAGAGGGAACTGCCCACCGGACAGTTGGGCTTCTCTGTTTTAGACATAAGTAGAGGCAGAAATTAGGCTGGGGATTATGACAGGTCAGGCCTCATTCCTGTGATCACAGGATCATATGAGCAAATAAGTGTTTTTATCATTTTTCTCCTCCGTGCCAAGAAAGTACACTAGAGCCGGTGCCTTATAGTTTGCCAGACAGTTCCTTCCCCTCCAATGCCCTTTGAGAGGCTCCTGTCATTCCACAGCAGTGTTTTGGTGGTAGTGGTGGTGGTGTGTGTTTTTCGTGAGAAATTAGGTAGGGAAGAGCAAAATGCAGGAAGTGGCCCAGGGATGGAAGGACGCAGTTCCTTTACATAAAATGTATATGAAATTAAAAATAGTTCCTGGGCTTAGGGTATTTGAGGAATTTATTTTGGGCATCAAGGGGAAAGGGCTGGGAACATCTGTAGCATATGTGGGAGCAGACGAGGAAAGGAAAATAATCCATATGGAAATATGAAGTATCGCAGGGAACCATATTTCTCCTTTAAAATGACTAAGAATTACTAATGAACACCATACAGTCTATCTGTGTAATAAAACTGTACTTACACCTCCTACATCTGTACACATATAAATAAACAAAAATTTAAAAGGCAAAAGAGAAATACTGATGAAGTTGAGGTTATTTTGTATGTTTATGTTTATTATTAAATATACATTACTAAATAATTATGTTTTTTTACCTGTGACTCTGCTTCAGTTTCTCTTTTTGCCTCTCATAAAACTTTATTATGAGTAATTAAAACTTTACTCACTGGTAAGAAATTACCAATGCTAAAATGGTAATTTTAATTATAAGAAAAATTAGGCTGAAAAGATGTGTTCTCTAGCATTTTCAAATAATACAGCATTCCACAGATTAAAAACAGAGATCAGTAGAGTTTCTAGGAACTACACTTCACTCTCAAGTTTATTTGTATACCTGGAAATTCAGTTGCCATCATCAAGCTTAGGTGAATTGATTATGAACTCCCGTTGACGCAATTGAGTGTCATAGCATCTTGAGACAGTTCTAGTCTGCAAATATGAGCCACCATTGTCCTTTACAGTAAAACACAAAACCAACATCACACTGTAAGCAAAAGATGCGAGGCTATCCTGTGCTATTATGAAGAGTGATTATGAAGGTTGCATTATCGTGCGTACTTTCTTTCTCAAAGTACTTGATCTTTTTTGTGTGTGCTTTGTAATATGTGCTATGAGTGTAGTCATAGATATATGAAGATTATATATTAAAATATATCTGTATGAGGGGTATGTGCCCACTTTTTAAACTTTTAAGTTCAGAGGCACATGTGCAGACTTGTTATATAAGTAAACCTGTGTCACGGGGGCTTGTTACACAGATGATTTCATCGCCCAGGTATTAAGCCTTGTACCCATTAGTTATCCTTCCTGATCCTCTCCCTCCTCCCACCCTCCAATAGGACACAGTGTCTGTTTTTCCCTTCTTTGGGTCCATGTGTTTTGATCATTTAGGTCCCACTTGTAAGTGAGAACATGCAGTAAATACGTTTTCTGTTCCTGTGTTAGTTTGATGATAATGGCCTCCAGCTCCATCCATATCCGTGCAAAGAACATGATCTCGTTTTTTCTTATGGCTCCACAGTATTCCATGGTATATATGTACGTTTTCTTTATCCAGTCTATTATTGATGGACTTTTATGTTGATTCCATGTCTTTGCTATTGCAAATAGTACTGCAATGAACATACTTGTGCATGTGTCCTTATGATAGAATGATTTATATTCCCTTGGAGTATATCCAGTAATGGGATTGCTGGGCTGAATGGCATTTCTGTCTTCAGGCCTTTGAGGAATCACCACAGTGTCTTCCACAACGGCTAAACTAATTTATACTCCCACCAACAGTGTATAAACATTCCTTTTTCTCCACAGCCTTGCCAGCATCTGTTATTTTTTTACTTTTTAACAATAGCCATCTGACTGGTGTTAAAATAGTATCTTATTGTGCTTCTGATTTGCATTTCTCTAATGATCAGTGATGCTGAGCTTTTTTTCATATGATCATTGGCCACATGAATGTCATCTTTCTGCTTCAGTTCTAAACCTCATGGATCACTGCTGTATAAGCATCATTCCCCTTTTGTGACTCAAAAATGACCAAGAATCACTAAAATCAATGACTTTTAATGTTAAACAATTCTTATTACTTGTAGTTTCCCTCTTATTTATGTTGCAGTATGCTCTCTTTCCCCACAATCACTATTATTAATAACATTTTTGAAAAAAAATGAAAGTAGATGTACACGTGTTTTACTCACAGTGAAATAGCACAGATATGGAGAGAAAGCATCTTGTTCTTCAGCCCTCTTGAAGGGGTAGAAGAAACCTGAGCAGAAAAGCAGTTGTGATAACAGAAGAGAAAATTAGGCCATATTTTCTGGGCTGGGGCAAAATAAAAAGAATGTAATAAAGAGGCAGTTGAACACTAAGAAGTTGCCTTAAAGAATCATTTCAGGAGACCTTTGGCCCTTCACCTGAGCTGTATTCTATCTACTGGATCTGCCTTCTCTCTCATTTTCTCCCCCTTGCCACTACTCAGCACTGATTATGAGAACAAGGGGCCATTTAAAGTTGGGGACACAGGCCAGGCGTGGTGGCTCAAGCCTATAATCCCAGCACTTTGGGAGGCTGAGGTGGGAGGATCATTTGAGGTCAGGAGTTCAAAACTAGCCTGGCCAACAAGGTGAAAGCCCATCTCTACTAAAAATACAAAAATTAGCCAGGCGTAGTGGTGGGTGCCTGTAATCCCAGCTACATGGGAGGCTGAGGCAGGAGAATCACTTGAGCTCAGGGGGCCAGAGGCTGCAGTGAGCTGAGATCGCTCCACTGCACTCCAGCCTGGGAGACAGTGAGACTCCATCTCAATAATATAATAATGAAGCTGGGGACCCACTGTGGGAGAGAGAGATTGATGATTCAGTAAAGTTCACAGACAGTACAGAACTGATGGGAAAATGGATACGCTGGAGGGGTATGGCTCACGTCTCTAGAGAGGAAAGTTCTGGGACCCAGTGGAGGCCAAACCAAAGTCCCCCATCGCTGTTTCCATCTCCTTCTCAAGAGATCCACCAAGGAAAGGACACCTTGCTTTTAAACTAGTCTATTTGCTTATTATTCTTCATCTTAAAAATTCACCAATCAGCAGAAGTGTCTGACTTGGCAGTAAGCCAAACTGTCTTAAACCATAATCACTCTTTCAACACTGTTCTTTTGAGCATGACAGACCCATGAGAATTGTTCTGAACACTGAGTACTTTACCGTGCACGTCAGAGGCCCCAGAACCTCAGCCTTCTTTCAAACTCTTCTGTGTAATACACAAATGCCTTGGAACTTCTCACAGCCCTATGCACCCTAGTTTCTGTTTATTGGGCACATGGGCCAATACCCTTCTCTTGAAAACAGGAAGAGTATTGCTGTGAATGAGAAGTCAGGGGGGACTTTGGAAGGAAACTAATGGGGTGTAGAAGCTGTTACATAGGAGGGGCATGGGGCCAAGAGCTGAGGCAGACTGGCCAGATTTCAGAAGGTCACTTTGGTTTAGGAAGTGAGGCTTTGTGGGAGGTAGGGAAGGTGTGCATATGAATAGCAAGAGATGTTAGCCCTGACTGATTTCATGGTGGTGACTACTGAGTGATTTCCGGATTAGCCTTTCACACTTGAGGGTTCACTGAGCACTGGCCACTTCCTCTTCTTTCCCATTCTTGTTTTCTTTGCTTTTGAAACTTTCCCCCCACCTCTCCCTTTCCACCACTCCGGAGAAGATTTATATGAAGGCTTTTTTTTTTTGGTTGGCAAAGAGCAGCTTCTCAAAAAGTGCATGGCACAGTAAGGTAAGCTCGTGTCAGAGCAGCACGTGAGACCCCTACTCGCCCTGGGCGGAACCTAGTGGGTCTTCCGGCCCAGGGACTCTGTGGAGACCAGGACTGGGAGGAGCCATGGAGCGCTCACCTAGAGTGCAAATTTGTTGGGGATTGTGGGTGTGGGGAGGGAGGAACTTAGTAATCAAGACAAATCATATTTTCCAGCAATGTTTTAAAAAATCTAATTGGCAGAATATGGCTCATGGGACAGCAGTGTATTTCTGTAAATAACATTGTGGTGAGGAAATTTGGTCCTACTGGCCAAACAGGAAGATAAATTTTGTTCTAGAGAGAGCTCAGTTTAATCCACAAATAAGCCAGAGCAAGTTTAATTTCTCTGGGGATCTTTGGAAAACTGAAAGAAGACCACACTTCTGTGGCCACTTTGAACCAGAGCAGAAGCCTCAAGCCAGGGCAGAATCTGACTGCCTGCATTGACACCACCTGGCATGATGGGCAGGGACTTGTAAATATAAAGCAGGTTCTGTGCCCACTTTATGAAATTCTCTGTAATATTCCATTTCCCTTTCTCCTCTTCCTAGTTTTAATACTCTTGAATACCTTGATAGCAAAATATGTGTTGCTCAAAGATTTAGTAGAAATCATTATAAATCTCACTCATAAAACCACTGGGTCCAAGACCTTTTTTTCCCTAGATTTATTTTCCTTTTAATTTTTTGTTGACTGCTAGGTACTGTGTGCAGGGCAGTAGAGACTGAGATAAATAGTAGATATCCCATATTTGAACATGGGCACTACTCTGCCATTCCTCACCTATCAGTGTAGGGAGGTGAGTGAATCTAGTCAAGATCTGAGCTGTTTGAGTTTTGTTCTCATTATTGTTCCCTTAATTCCTCTGGTATTAACTGATGCTTGGGGTGAGGGATGGCTTACTGAAAGGTTTTTCTCAGTGTTCCTCCTCCATCCTCAACTTTAGACCTTCACTGAGTACTCACAGCTGTTGCGAGGTGGTCTTCACACTCTTGCCTATTCCCTCAGCAGTAGACTATGCTTGTTACCTGGTACTTGTATTAAATGATTTCTCTGTTGTCTTGATCCACATTAGTCTTATGCAGGCCTTAAGATCCTGGTATTGGGGATGGGGTCTTTCTCAGTAAACCTACCCTTTCTCCAGCATTAGTATCCTCTAACAATCTGACCTCTGGATGGTTCCCTGATCCTTCCATACAGAAGGCTTTTTCTTTTCACTTTTCCCAGCCACATGGCTTTCACCTGTGCCCTGGGAGAAAGAGTGTTTGCTGCCTCCCCATTCTAGCAGCTTAACAGACTCCAGCTGGGGCTTCAACACTTTCCTTCAGCAGCTGGGTGGAGAGCCACTGGTGAAGAGTCCAGAAGTGGGTGCCACCCTCCTCATGTCTACAGCTTCCAGTGTTTCTGTACTCCCACATTAGCCCACATTTGGCATCTAACAATTCGTTAAAAATTTCAGCTGAATTCTTCTTACTGTCTCGTATGACATTGGTGTCTCTTCTTCCTGGGTCCTGTCATAGGAGAGCCAGGGCTTGTGTCCCGGCTTCCATGGGAGGTTCCTGTCTTTCCTAGATTGAGGCTGTTCAGTTGCTCTGTGACCTCAGCTCTCTGATGGATTCAAGAAACTTTATGATTTTGTAGATTATCAGAGTTTTCTGGTTGTTAGATGAGAGTAATGCTCTTTCAGGCTTTCTACCTCCTGGACAGAAGTGGGGATATCTTTGGCATCATTTCTTTATGGTAAACTTCAATCAGTTTTTCAAATTCTCCTAAAGGTTTTAAGGTTATCTCTTCTGAAGTCAACTTTTGTAATTTACAATTTCCTAAAAAACATTCCACTTATATGCCTACCAATTTTGTTCACACACACACACACACACACACACACACAGAGAGAGATGACATTCACTTATGATATATAGTTATTATATGCAGTATTCAATTATAATTTTAAAGTCTTACTTGACTTTCTAGGTAAACATTGCTATTTGTTTCTTTATTCCTTTTTTTTTTTTTAAATGAGACTAGCCAAAGCTATTTCATTAGATTTTTCAAAACTATTTGTCCATGTATTGATCTAAGAGCCAGCATTTGGTTTTATTATTATTCAGGCTTTTTTTTAAAGACTTTATTTTGTTTTATAAGTTTGTATTTCATAATTTTCTGATGTTATCATCAGTAATTCCTCTAGTCTACTTTAAATTTTTTGTCGTTTTGAGGTAGTATCCTCAGTAAATCAGGAGGCCTTTTTAAACGATTCTATTAGTTTTATGATTCACCAGTTTTTGCTTCAATCTGTAACAAGTTCATTAGTCTATTTTTAATGACTGTTTTGTCATCCTTTTTAATATATTCTGTAGAATGCTTAATTTATCTCCAAATGTGTTTTCTAATAAATTAGGGCCACTCACTTGTGTCCTTTTGACACAAATCACACACATTTTTATACGCCATGCTCTCATTGTCAGTCATTTCCAAATAATAAGTAATTTCACTTAACATAAGAATGAGCAAAATATATAAACATACAAGTGATTTTAAAAGAAACAGGAAATAGTCCTTAAACAATTAAAATATGTTCAACCTCACTTATAATAAGGAAAGTACTAAAATACAATTTCTCACCTGTCAGATCAGCAAAATCTCAGTTTGACAACACGCTCTGTTGCCAAGGCTGCAGGGTAAAGGCACTCATATATTGCAGATGGGAATATGATAGCTAGCAAACTTACATTTGCATTTTTCTTTCTGACCCAGAAATCACACTTCTGGAAATATATTCCAAAGATACATGGGCAAAATTACAAAATTTTAAGTGTGCAGATTTACTTACTGCAGCAACATTGTTTGTGATTACATAAGACTGGAAACGCTCAAATGGCCATGAATAAGGGCCCAGTTAAATAAACTAAGGTACATTCACATCTCAGAATGTTATTCAGTTGTAAAAAGGAATGAGTAATATCTCTATATTACTAAGATGATCTTTAGGGTATACTGATAAGATAAAGCAAATAAAAGATAAAGCAAATAACAAAGTTTATAGTATTAAAAAAGGAGGGGATACAAATATGTATGCATATATGTCAGTATTTTCAAAAGGAAACAATGAGGGTATCAAACAAAATTAATTTTTAAAATGGTTACCTTTAGAGGAGGGAGGGAACAGGATAAGAAGAATACAGTTGGAAGACAGACTTATCTGAATGTGTCTTTAAAATAGTTTTAACACTGGAACTATATGCATATTTTACATAATAAAAAAACAAATTAAATCGAAACTAAAAAGCAAAGAAATCCTTAAAACTTTTCTTAAAAAAGGTAACAAATGAACCTAACTTCTTATCAGTTTGATTGTTTGCCATAAACAAAATTATTCTAAGTAAATTTAAATTGTAGTATTTTCACTTAGTGAGAAAGACTCTAGTGTAAAACAAAACAAAAACAAAATCTACAAATAAATCCTAATATGCATTCAGTAGTCTTATGGATACTAAGAAAATGGGGTATTATAATCCTAGCATTGTGGGAGGCCAAAGCCGGCAGATCACTTGAGCCCAAGAGATCGAGACCAGCCTGGGGCATGGCAAAACCCCAGCTCTACAAAAAGATACAAAAATCAGCCAGGCCTGGTGGTGTGCCTGGAGTCCCAGGTACTCAGGGTGGGCTGGCTGGGGAGGGAGGTGCTGAGGGAGGTCAAGTCTTCCACTGCACTGCAACCTGGACAGAGTCCCCTTCCTTACAAACCCTTTAGGTAGACGTAGGGGCTTCTAGAACTCTCTTTATCTCTTTGCAATGTGTCCTGGAAGAGTCAGGCCCGATGTTCCAGCTCACTAATTTAATACTCATTTGCATCCATTTGGATATTCAGTCCGATTTCTAAAGTAACAGTGATTGTATTTTCAATAATCCAGAAATCTGAATACTTCTTTTTCTATTTTATGGCTGTGACAATCTTCCCAGTGAATGTAAGTTCTGATTTGGGAGCCATCATCCTCTAGAGTGTTGGGGTAGAAGCTGGCAGGTGTGCAGGTAGATCATGTTGATGTGGGGCATTTCTCTCCCCGGCATAAGTAAGAGGTCTGGGAACTTCTTGCATCAGAAGAAGGTCATGGTTTCATTTTCTTCTCACCACTCCTCCTGCCACGCCTTGTTGTATACATAGAGTTACTCAACTCTGCTCTGTTTCTCTGTCCAGAGTCAGCCCTTCTGATAGGAGACTCCCCAGGTTCACTGTTTAAAGCAGTTACTGAGGCTTTAATCAGAGAGCAAACACCATTCTTGCCAGAAATGCAGCACGTGAGAGTGATAGGAAGATCATAACAGGCTGGGCAATTTATAATACAATCTTTCGATTTTATTTTTTATTTTTCTTGAGACAGGGTCTTGCTCTGTCACCCAGGCTGGAGTGCAGTGGCATGATCACAGCTTACTGCAGCCTCGATTTCCCCAGGCTCAAGCAATCCTTCTGCCTCAGCCTGCCAAGTAGCTGGGACCACAGGCACACATCACCACACCCAGCTAATTTTTGAGCCTGTGTGTGTGTTTATAGTAGAGACAGGGTTTCGTCATGTTTCCCAGGCTGGTCTTGAACTTCTGAACTCAAGTGATCCTCCCATCTCAGCCTCCTAAAGTGCTGATATTACAGGCATGAGTGACCATGCCTGCCCATATCAGATAACTATTGACAAGGCCCCTCCCTGCACTGTACGAGTTAACCTTGAGCTTGAAATTCCTCTAGAACATTAGTGCACAAAACAGCCCTGACCTTTGCAGTAACCTCTTTCTGCTGTTTTTTCTGCTTTGATTTCTCTGTCAATCAATTCTGTCTTTGGGCTGTATTCCACGAAATCTTAAGAATTTCTGATCTTTGATTGTAACTTTTCTTGTTGGGCATTTTAGTGGAATTTTGAAGAGGGAGGAAAAGTAGACTGATATGCTTAGTCTGCCAGTTAGGTCCCCCATTTTTTTTCTGAATGTATGAGGATATGAGTGGGTATTGTTTACAAAATTAGGATCACGTTGTATATGTAATTTTGTATTTTGGTTTTTTTACTATAACGTGTTTTTTGAAAACACTATTTTCAATAATTACATTTTGAATGAGCCTTCACTGTTTATTATACTGGAGTATAATTACTCATTTTCTTTTGTATCTTCCACACTAAATAATAAGGTCCTTGAGAAGAGAGAAAATGTCAGCATCGTACGTCCTTAAGACAAATTGAAATGTGTGGCATGTGGTAGTTCTCTAAGTCTTCCTGATTCAATCTGATTTTTTTTTTTTTTCAGTTGAATATGTGAGGACCAAAGCAGATACTTAGAGAGGGGATGGATAGGAAAAGGGGAGTAAGTTTGACCTGGAAATTGGGGAGGACTAAATCTGCTCATTCCTGTCTTTTGATTGTATTCCCGCTCTCCCTTTTTGTAGCTGTTACAGAAGCAGAATCCTTAGTTGAATTGGAAAATATGGTTGTTGAGATTTTCTTCCCCCTTATTAGAGCCCTAGAGGCAAGAACCTATCTTTGGAATACAAAGTTTCTTTCGGCACATGTCACAATGTGTATAAAATATTTCTTAGGGGATGTGTCTCTAAGTTAAAGGTATTCTAAGAAGTAAAAAGATGGTGCTGATCTACCCAAGTTGCTATTTACTGCCTCAGAAGGATAAGTCATACTCTGCTTATGTTGAGGGACTGAAGTAAGGACTCCTCACAGCCAGGAGTATAATCAAGTCGTGAATATCCATAACAGTAACTATAAACTCCTACGGGATTGTGGCATTCGATGGCTAGAAACCTTTGTTTAAGTGTTTCGGGATGAATAGTTCACTGCACTTGAACAAGTGTTGGAAATCAAAATAAGAAGGCAAAACATTAACCTTACATAGATTTATCATCAAGCTCAGATTTTTAAAAAGTTTTTACAAATATAATTGAGTGACTCAAAAACAGAAAATTCTCATTTTCTAGCCACAAAAACTTAAAAATAAATAGTGGGTCTGTCCTCCCTCCCTCCCTTCCTCCCTTCCTTCCCTTCCTTTTTTTAATGCATTTGTTTATTTAATATGAGTCACTGATGTCTAGCCCAAGAATAAATTGAATAATTCATTACAGTATTTCTTTCTCTGAATGAGACTTAGACATTTGTTATTATATCTTCATATACACATATAGTGGTGCATTAATATTTTTAAAATCAGTAGGGGCCCACATTTATTTATTTCCTGAAAAATGGATAGAAGAAGGAAAGAGTGAAAAAATTGCTGCTGATCTACAGGAAAGAATAGCAGGGAATATCTTGGTTTAAACTGAACTTTGTACAGTTTCTCACGTTTCTCACTTTTCACATGGTCCAATATGAAAAATACGCCTAAAACAATCATAATAATTACGTATCAAGTACCACCATGGATCAGGCGATTTTTCTTTTGCTATCTTTAATTCTCACACCAATATTGCAACGTAGGTAAGTTCCCTTCAAGACTGAAGGATGCTGAGTCCTGAGAGTATCAGTGACCCTCCTCAAGGTTATTCAGAGCCGCGTTACAAACCCATCCCTACTGGCTCTATGTCCTACACACTTCCTCTTACATCAAAATGCCTCTCCGAACAGCTGATTTTAACATTTGCAATTTTACTTAATACGTTTACAACTTATGATAAAATTACTAATTGCTGCTGCTTATGGACTTGCAAAAATATTTTAGACTCACAGTATTTACCAAACACCTGTCATTTACAAGTGTATCAATCAGAATTGGCTAGGATTGGCCGGGCGCGGTGGCTCAAGCCTGTAATCCCAGCACTTTGGGAGGCCGAGGTGGGTGGATCACGAGGTCAAGAGATCGAGATCATCCTGGTCAACATGGTGAATCCCCATCTCTACTAAAAATACAAAAAATTAGCTGGGCATGGTGGCGCGTGCCTGTAATCCCAGCTACTCAGGAGGCTGAGGCAGGAGAATTGCCTGAACCCAGGAGGCGGAGGTTGCGGTGAGCCGAGATCGCGCCATTGCACTCCAGCCTGGGTAACAAGAGCGAAACTCCATCTCAAAAAAAAAAAAAAAAAAAAAAAAAAAAGAATTGGCTAGGATTTGCTTTGTAGCAAACAACCTCAGATCTTCATGGTTTAAATAACAAAAATGTATTTCTTGTTTCCTCACAGAGTCCATCATGGTTCAGCTGAAGCTTTGCTATAAGTTGACCTTATCTTCACTTTAGGACTCAGCTGAGGGAGTAGCTATTTTCCTGAACATGAATAGTCACAATAGCCAAGAGAATAGATGACAATGAAGGGTCTTGCTTGACAATTAAAATTTGTCCCAGAGGGTTCACACATCACTTTGTTATAACTCATTAGCAGTAACTGGTCACATGTCCCCAACCAACCATAGGGGACCGAGAAGTGCAAATCTGCTGTAGGCCCAGAAGATTCAAATAGCTAGAAATAGTCGGTGGGTGCCATTAATTCTACCTCACCAGGAATGTAACTAAGTGCTGAAGGGAACACAAAGAATAAGATACACTCTTTGTCCTTTGAAAACTTACCATGAGCCATGCAAACAAGCAACCATAATGCAAAGCAGATACGGGCAAAACTGTAGTAGAAACATCATATTCAAGGGAGACAGAGAAAAGAATGATGAATTTAAAATGGAGAGATTCCAGAAGGCTTTGCAGAGAATACTATGGATGCACTCTCAAAGCTTGAAGGGTTTTAAAGCATCAAAAGGTATTTTAGGGAGAATCGTACTAAAACTAAGGGAACTGCATGAAAGGGTCTGGTGAGTTCAAGGCAAAGATGAGTAGACTGAGGGGACAGCACAGGCAGGTACCTGAGACTAGGAATGAAACAAGAGACGGAAAAGTCATCGGGGACAGACAGTCAAAGTCCGGATGCCACAGAAGGAAATGTTGCCCTTTATAAATAGCTACGTTTTAGAACTACATCAGGAATGTTGTCTCAGATTGATTAATGTTTCCATCTTGACATATTTAGAATACGTTCTTGTGCTAAGTAGAATAAAATAACAATATTGTCATAACAGAGTGTCTGGTACCTAACAGGTAATCAATAAATATGAATGACTGTATGGGTCAAGGAAGGCATGTTTCATCATTTATCAAATTCTGATTTTTTTTAAGAAAGAGCAAATATCACTAAATAGAACTGGTTGGGTGATGCCTCAGTAAAATGTTATCTAATTCTACATGTTTAATTACTTCTCTTTCTTCCTTTCTTTAGCCTAAGGTATGCGAATTATTTTAACATTCCCTCTTAGGTTTGGTCCTCCCATTCTCTAAGCAAATTGTTCTTCTCTGAAAATTTTCTAGGCTCTCTGCATGTCTCTTAGAGCCTCAGAGGCTCAAACACTGGGGACAACTTGCTGCATGCAAGCTTACTTCAATACTTCATACTTTTTGGACCTTACGGTGAGGGTTGCCTCCCAGTCCCTGTGTGCGGAAGTTCTAATCTAGAGTGTGCAATCCTGTGTACGCAGTAAAAGGAGCTATACTAAAAAGTAAAAAAAAATTAAAAACAAGCCAACAAAACCGCCAGGCCCCACCTAGAGTTGTTAAGTACAGAACTTTTCAGCAGCCAAGTGAGGTTGTCAGCCCTGGGCTAGAATTTCATGACTCCCAGGAGCAGGGTAATTGAAAGGAACAATGCTGATAGCTTGGGCTAGTCACAGCTGGAAGGTCTCTGCCTTTACACAAAGACCCTGTTCTGCCTCCTTCTGTGGAACATGAAAGAGGAATTGTTAATGGAGCAAAACCTTGCAAAGCATGTGTGGTGTTGTGGGATTTGTGATGGAGGTACAAGTGGGTTAAGGAATGCACAGAGAGCAGGGCGACCTGAGTCAACACAGCAGCCACCATGGGCCCCCTTGCTGTCTAGGCGGGGACTTCTCACACGTGGCCACATGGATCACTTGGGGAATCTCAAGAAAGTGCAGACACTGATTCAGCAGGATGGGGGTAGAACTGGAAATTCTGCGTCTTTGACAAGCTTCCAGGTGATACAGATGCTGCTGCTTCCTAAGAGGCCACACTTTAAGTAGCCGGGAGTCCAGGCAACAGCTTCCCCTTCCCAAGGAAGCTAACCCCTTCTTCTTATGAGAGCATTAATGTTCAGGTATTCACCCTGCCCTGTGTGCAGGAAGTGTCACCCCTTCCCAGCTCCACAGAGCGAGGACTTTAATCAGCCTGAGCCAGGTGGTCATTCTACTCCCTTTGCCAGTTACTGGCTTGGACCTAGCTGTGTGACCAATCTTGGTGAGTGAAGCAGAAGGGAAGGTGGTGGGAGCTTTTAGGAAGAGCTTCCTTGGTCTCCTGGAGCCCAGTTGCTTCCTCTCTTTGGAAGTTACTTGGCGAAACTCAGAGCTGCTGTATTCATCTTACAAATGTAAGGAGAGACCTTGCTGGTCCCTGGGTTCTTTCTGCTTAACTCTCTGTTGGATCCCTGCTATCTTCTTTCAGGCACCACCTTCTTTAGTTGACCCCTACACAGTGGACTTCCTCAGGGCTGTTTTGTTCCCCTTCTCATTCTGCAGTCTCTAAATTAGACCTTTCAAACTATGGGTAGCAACTCATTAATAGGTCATTAAGTCAATGTGAAAGGTTGTCACTAGTGTTAGGAGAAAGAATAGCATATGATCAAACATCACATATGGTGAGAGTAAGAATTATTTAGGCTAACCTGCATTTATGGAGTATGCATATATAATGCAAAACACATTTTATATTGTAGATACCCATCAAAAAAGCTGGAGAGCCACAGGTACCTGTGATCTCGGTTATTTTTATTACTCTCAAATCTCTCTGCCTCTACTTCTGTCTATATCTGTATATCTTCTATATCTATCTGTGTCAGTTCTGAGCCCATGTCTTCAACTGCCTAATCAACATGTCCACTCAGAAAGCTCAGAGCAATTCAATATCAAAACCAGACTCACCGTCATCCCTTTCAAGCCTGCCTCCATCCTCATGCCACTGCCCACTCCAAACCTCCCCCTCCTCCCTCTGTGTTTCTTGCATTAGGAAGGGACACTACCATCTACCCCAGCTGGGGAAACTGGAACCCTGGGAGTCATTCTTGGCCCTTCTCTCTTCTTTACACCCAACATTCTCCGTCTCCAAATGCTATTTATTTCATTCCCATTCACCTTTCCAAAGGTAGTTTTGAAATACCTTTTACCCCTCTCCCCTACACGCTACCATCCTGATCCAAGCCACTGACAAGGACATTCACTTCCTGACTCGCCTCCCCATGTCATCTCTTCTTTCTTTCCAATCCTTTCTTCCCTCTGCAGACAGAGGGATCTATTAGCCACATCACTTACCTACTTGAATATAAGGGGAAACTGCAATCCCAGCACTTTGGGAGGCCTAGATGGGAGGATCACTTGAGTCCAGGAGTTCAAGACCAGCCCAGGTAACTGGCAAAACCATGTTTCTACCAAAAATTCAAAAATTAGCCAGGTGTGGTGGTGTGCCTGTAGTTTCAACTTTTCGGGAGACTGAGGTGGAAGGATCACTTGAGCCCCAGAGGCAGAGTTTACAGTGAGCTGAGATCACGCTACTGCACTCCATCCTGGGCGATGGAGCCAGATCCTGTCTCAAAAAATATATTTAGAAAAACCTGTCATGGAAAGCCCTTTGTAAAGGTCCCTGACCATCTCCCTTGCTTACGCCTCACTGCTTCCTGTCTGGGGCTGCTCTCAGCGTTTCACATGTGCCACCCACTCTCATGTCTGGGACTTTAGAGGTGCTTTTCTTTCTAGGAACTCTCTTCTATCCTCATCTCTTCATGTAGCCATTTAAGTCTCAGAAGGCTGTTACTAGGTCCTCCTTGGGTCCTGAATAAAATTTAGTCCTCCTAGAATAACACACAAAACAATTATAAGTATTTATTTTTTCTAAGTCTCGATTCCATATGAAACTGCAAGTCCTGTTGAGGCAAGGACTCTGTCTCCTCTCTTCAGCTGCGCACTCACAGCTCCAAGCCCAGGATCTGGTACTTAGCAATGATGGCACAGTCGTTATTTATTGACCAGACAGATGAAGGAAGCTGTGTCAAAGATATTTCTTTAAATAATCACAGTGACCAATTGCAATTTTTATATCTTTAAAAGGACACCTGATTGCCGAAAAGTGGACTGTTGCTATTTGAATATTCTGGACCTATTTAGCAGTCCAAACGATTATGAACTCCAGCTGAAGTTCACGTGTCTGACAGAAGCATATGTGTTCACTAGGAGTCTGATCTCACCACCCATCTGACAGTCATGTCCTGGCAAATCCAATCCCCAACATGGTTCACCCTCAATCTGACTTGACTGTATCATTGTTCATCAGAATATATATTCATAGACGTCACTTAGTGACACCTAGAATACTGTGGTCTGTTCTCACACTTCTTTGATATTTGTGTCTCTCTTCCACTCTCGGGCCAATGCCAGGCCTCTGAACCTGCAGGAGATAACAAGGCTGCTGGTTTCTGATAACAGAGGTCTCACTTGTTTTTCATATCCTTCAAACATTATTCCTCAATATGTCCCCAGGGAGAGATACTACAAGAATCCCCTTGGCCTTGGCTTCTCTTTGAAGTTGAAAGTTAAAATGCATCTTCTCTGGTTGCTTTTAAGTAACATAGTTAAATATTACAGTGTGGTTGACCCCTGCCTCCCAACTGCCACCCTTTTGACGTAATTCTGGCTTGTGTTCACCGGCCTGCTGAGCACACAACCATGGGTGAGCTGCAGAGGAAGGTAGCAGGGAAAGGGACATGTTATACTTTAATAAAAAAGCAATTTCATGTTCCCAAAAGAGTTACCTTGGGACAGGCATGGAGGTTCACGTATTGCATCCTATAGAAATGACAAACGTCAAACCTCAACCTGCATTCATCTTCTCTTCTCCACCAACCAATGTGGTAGAGAATGGAAATACAGGCTCCTTCCTGCTGTAGCCAGTCCTCTTTCCTAGCTAGCCTGGGTAGGTGTCAGAAAGAGCTGAAGTGTGTCCTCTCTGCCATGAGCTAGGACTCTGGAAGCACCTCTATCCCTTGTCACCTAGAGCTACTCCACAGTAAGGGAGCACAGACCATGGTGGTATTGTCCCGTGCCAGAGACCAGTTGCAGATGGAAAAGGCGCTCATTCCCCCATTAGGCCATGGAGGGAACTGGTGGAGCAAGTTCAAGTCGCATTCAAATAAAGTCCCTGGCAGTATTTCACCTGCTGTCTCCATTTAGGGCTTTGGGTGCCAGAAAAGGCTGAGATGACTGCTGTGTCTTCTTGGCTTTGGGGAATGACACATGCTGATGTTCATAGAAAAGCTCCAAGGAAGTCATTCTGCTCTTAGTGACCTCTCTGCTTCTAGGTGCTGTTTGCGTCACCTCCATTTAATATACCTTGTAGACTCTTCCAGTCATTCTCCCTTGCTCTTCACGTTGCCTTTACTTCCATTCCCCCCTCTTTCCAGTTGAGCATGTTTTGGTGAACTTGACGGTGTTTCTGTTTCTTTACATATTTCATGTGTGAGAGCAATGCATTGTGCATCATACTAAAGCAGCCTCGGCTTAGATCGGGTTCCCTGGAAACAGCTTCCGAGATAGAGAATGGCATGCAGAGTCACTTGGGAGTGCTTTAGGGAGCTGCACCAGTGAGGAGTGAAGAAGGCAGAACTGGGTAAGGGGAGGAGCTGACCTACAAAGCGGCTGATGCCCAGAGGCCTTAACCAATTCTGCAGAGAGTTCTAGAGCTGGACAGTTCTCCAGAAGTGTCCCAAGTTGAAGCTAGGGGCTCAGCCTTTCCTCCTCTGCATCAGCCAGCCATTGGCCACTGACTCATCCTTGGGAAGGTGCTTATTCTTGGACAAGGTAGTTACCTTCAGTTGGGGGACGTTCTCAGTGAAAATGTGGACCTCAGATTCAGGTCTCCGAGCGGGAAGGAGCCCGCCCCTGGCAGTGGCTGCTACTTTCAAGGTGATACAATAAGGCTGGGTCTGGGAGTGTAAAGGAAAGCAGAAGACTGAAGTCAGCTGTTGCTTCCAGGGAGAAAGTAAGTGCCGGGGCAATGCCAGTGGGTCTGGCAAGCACATTGGAAGGTGGAAGGTGGAAGTCCCTTCTCCCACACCGCCTGCCACCCAGTCTCTCTCTCTGGTGCCCCCTGTTGGCAGAATCTAGCAAGAAAGCCCCAGCATCACGCAGCAGCATGTGGGAGAGTAGATGGTCGCTTCATCACCAGCCGGTCAGCAGTTCTGCAGCCACGTGCCTGCATGGTGATAACTGACAGGAGCTGCACACGAGCTGACTTTTGAGAAAGTCACTCACGTGCTCTTGAGTTCACTAGGTCCCCACCCAGCTGCTCTGTCACTCATCAACCTTTCCAACCAGGCCCTTGTTAGTTACCCTTGGGAAGAAAAAAATTGCAAATAACCGAAAGCACCGAAATCATTTTTTGAGAAGGGTTCCAGGAATCGGTATGAACACAGGAATTTATGCTCGAAACTGTCGTCACAGCTAACATAACTTCATGGTGTTTTTTCCTACCAGTACTGACTGACTCCTCCTCCTGTCTTCTTGAGCAATCCACAGGCACCCCATCCAGCCCCCTCGCTGAGGGAAGTTTGGGGGTTTGGCACTGTGTCACACCACTCAGTGCTGGGTGTTTGACCTATCGTTTCCACCCTCCTTCCTTTCCCCTTTGGAGAGGCTGGGCTGCAGAGGCCAGGTCACTTGCAAGCTCTGTCTCATGGAATAGAAATTCCCTTGAGATAGACCAAAGCCCCAAATGTGACTATTTTTCCTTTGTATGTACTTTTTTCTTGGAATGTGGAAGTAATCAGAGCTTGGCAAGAAAGTCATGTTTTTCTGTTTTTTTTTTTTAAGAAAGGCTACAAACATTTTAGCAAATTAATAGATAGCGCTGAAGCCAGTAATCATTTTGTAAATTCAGATCCTGGGGCCCAGATCATGGAAACATGGATTATAGGCCTCTAACGTCTCCCAGAAGATGAACAGATTTCTTACATCCACAGCCCTAAAAGCATCTTTGCCTTGTCACTGTTGTCATGGCTGAATGTGTGTTGTCACTGCTGCCCCCTTCTCCTCTAGAACAAAACAAGTACGAGTGAGAGCCCAGATATAAAACAGAGAGCTAAGATGCCCGGCATATATTTTGTCTGCCCCCACAAAGTGACCATTAATCATAATGACTTACTGCGCACTTACGATACGCCGGGCTGCGGGTATGTGTTATAGCTGAACCTCTGAAGTTCTTCGCATTTTCAGATAGAAAACTGAGATGACGCAGAGCAAGGAAAAGACCAACCTCTCATTCGTTGTGATTATGTTAAGGAGAAAGTCTTACTCTGGTATGAATAGATATTTTGTTTTGTTTCTTTGTTTCACATGTATATTTTGGTTTTGATATTTTTTAACACTCCTACAACACTAGCCGTTCTCCACTGCCTCGCTTCCTCCCTTCCTCTTAGCAAAAAGAGAGGCAACCTATATGTGTGTGTGTGTGTGTGTGTGTGTGTGTGTGTGTGTATTTTTGATATAAGGTCTTTTCCTGCCTCCCAGGCTTCTGGACAATGGCAGGATCACAGCTCATCTCAGCCTCAACCTCCTGAGCTCCAGCAATCCTCCTGCCTCAGCCTCCTGAGTAGCTAGGACTATAGGCACGTACTGTCACATCAGGCTACTGTTTAACTTTTTGTAGAGATGAGGTCTCACTATGTTACCCAGGCTGATCTCAAACTCCTGAGTTCCAGTGATCCTCCTGCCTCAGCCTCCCAAAGTGTTGACATTACCAGCTTGAGCCACCATGCCCAGCCTCAAGCTAGAATTTATATCATTGTTTTTCATTAGTTGTATCCATTTCATAGTTATCTCCTATTTATGACCAGCGATACTGATTTTTCCATTTACGGTAGAGACATAACATTCCATTTTAAAATAAACTTAAGTTAAAAAAAACTCAGTCAGCTGGGTTCAGTGGCTTATGCCTGTAATCCCAGCACTTTGGGAAGCCAAAGTAAGTGGATCACTTGAGCTCAATAGTTCAAGACCAGCCTAGGCAACATGGCAAAACCCCACCTCTACAAAAAATACAAAAAGTATCCAGGTGTGGTGGCACACACCTGCAGTCCCACCTACTTGAGAGGCTGAAGTGGGAGAATTACCTGAGCCCGGGAGGTCAAGGCTGCAGTGAGCTATGATCGCACCGCTACACTCCAGCCTGGAAGACAGAGTAAGATTCCAACAAAAACAAACAAAAAACAAAAAATGGACTCAAGTTCTAAAAAGAATAAATAAGTACCTAATAGCCAAGGTGGTACTTGGCTGGGCAAATAATGTGAAAGTATGACCTCGCGTAACATTTCTGAACATCTCCGTGCCTCAGTTTCCCTGGATAAAAATGGTACCTACGTCCCAAGGTGGTTGTGAGGATTAACCGTGTTAGCCTATCACAAAGGCATAAAGCAGTACCTAGAACACAGTCAGCACTACATGAGTGTTAGCGGATGTTGTTCTTATGCATGAATTCAGTTCCTGCGTGCCTCTAAGAAAGACTGGCTGGTGAAGCAGCGACAACCAGGGACATCAGACTTCTAATGTAGATTTATTGGTAAAGGTTATGCCTAACTTCATACTGTTTTGTAACATTGCAGAGTTGGCGGGGAAATTTTACTGTGTTGTATAGTCATTATGCAGTCTTTCCTTTTTAGTAATCAATTGTGTTTATTACTATAAGGAACTTAAAGTCTTTGACGTGTTCTATTTCTTTTTTCTTTCTTTTTTGAGATGTCTGGTCCCACCATCTGTATGTTAGCAAGCCTTCCAGGGCATTCTGGAATGTAGAACCACCAGTTCAGGGGAAAGACATCGTGTCTGTCTAAAAGTCATTCTGCCACACACGGACACAAGTACACGCAGAGTGATCATTAGCTCCTCTTTTCTTCTTCCCTTTGTATCCTGAGGCGCAGATATACAATAGCCTTTCGGCCTAACTTTGCCCTACTGACTCCAAGTTATTTTTTTTTTTTCAAACAGAGTCTCGCTCTGTTGCCCAGGCTGGAGTGCAGTGGTGTGATTTCAGCTCACTGCAACTGCCACCTCCGGGGTTCAAGCAATTCTCATGCCTCAGCCTCCTGAGTAGCTGAAATTACAGGCATGTGTCACCACGCCCGGCTAATGTTTTTTGTATTTTTAATAAAGATGGGGTTTCAACAGGTTGGCCAGGCTGGTCTTAAACTTCTGGCCTCCAGTGATCCACCTGCTTCGGCCTCCCAAAGTGCTGGGATTACAGGCGTAAGTTACTGTGTCTGGCCGACTCCAAGTTCTTTAGGGCAACCAGGGCTTTTCTGGTGGCCAGGGCTTGACTAACAGAGAGCAAAGAATAATAACATTCTGATTCTTATTTTAGCAACTCAAGACATAGCAACCCAAGATGTGGAGTCTGACGTGGAGGGGTGCCCCCCATAAAGATGAGTAATTCTATGGTGGTCCATGACACATAACCTGGACAACTAAGAATGGGAAAGAGATGTAGCTGGAAGACAAGCAAGGAGAGAGAGAAGACAGAGGACTGCCAGGGCGGGGTGAGGTCACTTGTTTTGGCAAGGCTATTTTCAGGAAGCCAGGCTGGGTGCCCAATCAGTTTGACTGTGTTCTCTCTCTTCATGGCTCTGCAACCTCTTCATTGAATGAACCTGGCTTTGTTCCTTCCCACCTCTGGGTCTTAATATATTAAGAAAACAAATTACAGCCTAATTCCACAAAGGCACCTGCTTTTCTTTTTCTTCTTCTTCTTCGTTGTGTCTCCAGAGCCCAGCAGATTGCCCGTTATGTAGTTGATAAATATTTGAAAAAAATCAGTGAGGCTGGAGGTAGAGTTTGTTCTCAAGGTGAGAGATAGGGCAAGATTTCCTCTCTTAAGTAACCAGGCAGGAAAAGAACATTATAAGGTACCATGGTCAAACCAAGGAAATCAGGATTAATTTGAAATTCCCAAAGGACGTGCACAGATGAAAACTGGATATAGTCAGAGGTCAAGACTTGGCCAGAGCTGAACTTAAATAGGATCAATGAAAGGAAATGAGGTAAAGATAGCCCTCCTGTCCACAAATTGCCCCAGGCATAAGTAGATTAAGTTGGCATAAAGTTACATTAACTAATATTCAACAAATATTTATTAAGTCCCTATTATGTGACGGGTACTATTCTAAGAAGCACTTGCAATTTTGCAGTAAACGAAACAAACAAAAATCCATACAGATGTGAAGTAGAGAGCAACTGGCCCCAAAGGGAATACTAATAATAGCTATTTGATGATTTAATAGTAATAAATAATTGCTTACCAGGTGCCAGGCACTGCCATCATTGTCACACATAGACCACACAATCGGCTGATGTGGAAGTAAGTTCCATGCCTATGCTGACGTTCACTTTCCTCTTCAGACCATCACTTGTGGGTACACAAAGCATAGGAGGCAGTGAAGTCTGAACTTACGACCTGGGATGATTTCAATTTGGTTTGAACAAGCAGGCAAGTCACCTCACGACTTATCACTGGTTACTGCAAGGCTGAGTAGCAAGATTGCAGTTAATGGAATAATATGAGGCTTTGGACGGTGTGTTTATATAAAGAGTAGGTTAAGAAAATGGTTTTAAGAGAATGAGTATCAAAAGTCTTTCTCTAAAATCCTTTGTGGCATGTTGTCAGAGGAACATTAGTAATGAATTATTCTAGGAGTCCCCTAGACAACGCCTTCACATAAAATAATATCACTCAACTTACATGGGTTTGGTTAAAAATTCCATCCAGATAATGATTATTAAAAAAGAAAATCCTTACCAGTTAGACATACATGTAAACCCTTGAGTGTATGTAAAAAAAAGATACATAGAAACATTAGATATATAAAGATGTATATTGCAGCCAGAAATGCCTGTAAGATGCTAGTACTCCTAAACATAAAGTAAGTTCTTTAGAAATTTTCAAATTTGACAAGGGGTTTTATTGTTTGCCTCGTATACTTTACACACATAGAACTTGCTATGTTAAAAAACCCTAGTGTGGCTGGGTGCGGTGGCTCATGCCTATAATCCCAGCACTTTAGGAGGCCGAGGCAGGTGGATCACTTGAGGTCAGGAGTTTGAGACCAGCCTGGCCAACATAGTGAAACCTCATCTCTACTAAAAATACAAAAAAAAAAAAAAAAAAAAAAAAAAAAAAATTAGCTGGGCATGGTGGCGCGTGCCTATAATCCCAGCTACTCAGGAGGCTGAGGCAAGAGAATCACCTGAACCCAGGAGGTAGAGGTTGCAGTGAGCCGAGATTGCGCCATTGCACTCCAGTCTGGGTGACGAGAGCAAAACTCCATCTCAAAAAAAAAAAAGTGCCCTAATTCACTAACTTCATTTGTGTATCATTCAATACCTTTCCACGTATTAATGTGTTAATATTTCTGGGGCTGTCCCTGGTGTGTGCTTGTGTAAGGAAGAAAATAAACTGTTTGGTCAAGACCCCAGCCTCAGGAGGCAAGTTGCCAAGGCTTAGTTTCTGGCTCCAACCCTGTATTGGCTGTCTGATACTGAGTAGGTTATTGAACTTCTCCATGCCTCATTTTCCCCATCTGTAAAAGAGGTACTAATAATGTGTCAAAGGGTGGTTAAGAGGTTTGAATGTGCTCATAAAATGCCTGGAAAAGTCTCTGACACATAATTCAAACTCTCCCACTTCTGGCCCACATCTGGGCATGCCGATGAAAGAGCCCAGGTGTGCCCTCCTGTGGGGCTGGTGGGACTGCAAACCTGCCCTGCCCGTCCTTTGCCTCCTCAGCTGGGCCTAAACTGCTGCTCTTCCCTTCTGAAGCTCACCGTCTTCATCCTCAGATTCCCTCTTTCTTTTTTTTTTTTTCTTTTTTTTTTATTGCATTTTAGGTTTTGGGGTACATGTGAAGAACATGCAAGATTGTTGCATAGGTGCATACGTGGCAATGTGATTTGCTGCCTTCCTTCCCTTCACCTATATGTGGCATTTCTCCCCATGCTATCTCTCCCCAACTCCCCATCCCCCGCTGTCCCTCCCCAATTTCCCCCCAACAGACCCCAGTGTGTAGTGCTCCCCTCCCTGTGTCCATGTGTTCTCATTGTTCAACACCCATCTATGAGTGAGAACATGTGGTGTTTGATTTTGTGTTCTTGTGTCAGTTTGCTGAGAATGATGGTTTCCAGGTTCATCCATGTCCCTACAAAGGATGCAAACTTATCGTTTTTGATGGCTGCATAATATTCCATGGTGTAAATGTGCCACATTTTCCCTGTCCAGTCTATCATCGATGGGCATTTGGGTTGGTTCCAGGTCTTTGCTATTGTAAACTGTGCTGCAATGAACATTCGTGTGCATGTGTCCTTATAGTAGAACGATTTATAATCCTTTGGATGTATACCCAGTAATGGGATTGCTGGGTCAAATGGAATTTCTATTTCTAGGTCCTTGAGGAATCGCCACACTGTCTTCCACAATGGCTGAACTAATTCCCTCTTTCATGGTGCTGCTGACAGCTCCTCCACCCAACCTCACCTCCCATAATTCCGCACACCTCAGAAGAGCCAACCTCTGCCATTGCACGTGGAGGTAGAAACCAGAGAGACAGCACCACAAAGTAGCTTCCCTCCTTTTAGGCCGACATCCCTTTAGGGTGCATTCCTGAGCTGGCTCACGACCTGGTCCTGGCATCTTCCATGTGGCCAAAGTCAGTTCTGCCCAACCATCCACTCCAGGCCTCCCCACGCCTCAGACCCTACCTCCAGGTAAAAGGACCATGTCTTCCCCTCGTCCTAGGCTAAGGCCCACCACAGTTCCTTTCTTGCCTTTGGATTGACCTCTTCCTAGGATGGCTGGGAATAAAAGTGTCCTTTCCCTTCAGGACAAACCCCACTCCACCCACGGGGCTGTAGGACAGATCTGAGGCTCAACATGATGATCCCATTAGAGTCCAGTTTAGGGATTGCTGGGAAGCACAGTCATCACTGCCTGTGGCCCCACCAAGCACACTGTGCTCAGTTCAGATCCTACTCAACCAGCTCCTCTTTGTCAAGGTCCATTCTCACCCAGGGTCACCTTGAGCCAGTGAAGTTTGGGATTTTGAGAGGCCCAGGTGGTGTTCCAGGGTTTGGTTCCTGCTCTGTCAGGGACTATTTTAGCTATATTACACTTTAGGAAGAATTTGTGGGTCCCTCTGGGGACTTAACTCTATTTATAACATTGTTTCTGTGGGAAAGAGCGTTCCAAGTGACAATCAGTTTAAAACAGAATGCTTAGTGCACAGCCTTGTCATCGCTGGGGGACTGCTGGTAATTGTTTCTTCACATGTAGAGATTATGTTGAGGTTTCAAAACAAATCTAGTATAAACAAATAGGACAAGGGAAAAGCAGGCGTTGCTCCTTGTATGTTTTAGGAGAAATTTTAGAAGTTAGAGTTTTTTAAGAAAAAATAGTTTATTTCACAGGATAATACTTATTGAACATTTACTGTTTACCAGCTACTAAATTAGACACTGTGTCTGTGTAATCTCATTTACTCCTCACAGTAACCCTCTAAGGTGGGGTGATAAAGAATCCATCGGCATTTTTGATGTTTAGCCAGTGCAAGCTTTCAAATCCCTCCAGACTCTCCCACTGCTGGCCCACATCTGGGCAGGCTGATGAAAGAGCCCAGGTGCGCCCTCCTGTGGTGCTCGTGGGACATTTAAACCATGTGAGCCCAGCTGCAAGAGGGAAGCTTCCCCAGCCCCACTCTCCCACCTCCACAGAACCCCAAAGCCAATCCCTTAAACCATTCTTAGACCTCTTGGGAGCCCACCTTACTTCCCCTCAAAAGCCTCACTCACTGTGTGAGATATAAAGCTTTTCACATCTTCTGTGTGTGTGTGTGTGTGTGTGTGTGTGTGTGTGATCATTAGTCTCAACATCCAAGCCAAATCTTTGGTGAGGAGTCCATCTTCTCTCCATAAGGTGACTACAATAGGTGAGTATAGTAGTCTCTGTTTTACAGATGAGGAAACTGAGGCTCAGAGAGATAGAGATTAAGTTGCTTGTCAAAGGTCACAGAGCTAGATAATGGTGTCATCTTAACCACTCTGCTTTTTCTTTACTTCAGCTCAGATGCGTCTTGTCTTTTGAAAATCAGTGAAGGAACTTACATTGAGGGCTTATACATCTTGTTAATGATCAACACCTACTGATTACCTACTCTGAGCTAAGCTCTTTTCATGCCTTAACTCATGTTATTCATTTTTCTTTCTTTCTTTCTTTTTTTTTTTTTTTTTTTTAGACAGTTTTGATCTTGTTGCCCAGGCTAGAGTACAATGGCATGATCTTGGCTCACTGCAGCGTCTACCTCCTGGGCTCAAGTGATTCTCCTGCATCAGCCTCCTGAGTAGCTGGGATTACAGGCATGTGCCACCACACCCACCTAATTTTTTTTTTTTTTTTTTTTGAGACGGAGTTTCACTATTGTTACCCAGGCTGGAGTGCAATGGCGCGATCTAGGCTCACTGCAACCTCCGCCTCCTGGGTTCAGGCAATTCTCCTGCCTCAGCCTCCTGAGTAGCTGGGATTACAGGCATGTGCCACCATGCCCAGCTAATGTTTTGTATTTTTAGTAGAGATGAGGTTTCACCACGTTGACCAGGATGGTCTCGATCTCTTGACCTCGTGATCCACCCACCTCGGCCTCCCAAAGTGCTGGGATTACAGGCGTGAGCCACCGTGCCCGGCCAACTCATGTTATTAATAACTCATTGAGCCTAAATATCATTGTCAGTCCCATTTTTATAGATGAGGAAATGAATAAACAGCAAAGTTCAACAACTGATGCAGGGTCACCCTGCTTAAAAATAGCAGAGCTGAGATTTAAACACAGACCGTCTGCTCAGAACCTATTCTCTTGTCCACAGGGCTATAATACTTCTTATATGGTCCATGAATCAAGCTGATAATTCGCCCAGCTTTTAAGGATTGTGGTTTGGCCACTGCTTAATTGGACAGCAGTTGCTTAAACAAATCCTATATTAATGACATGTTTACTGGTTTCATTATGTCTTGTATGGTGTTCTTATGTTATTCATAGGTACTTTACTCAGTATAGCAAACGTCTATAAAGAAAAGGCAATGCTTTTATTTCTTTGATATTTTCCTCCCTGACCCACCCCACCACCACCCCAATAACTAGGACCTGGTTTTTAGGCAGTGGGAGCCCAACAAATGTCATCTGAATGGGTTAAAATCAGTAGGTGCTGCAGAATGAAACCCCACAATTTCACCTTCGCCCTAGATACTGCACTACACATCGCTACAAACAGGCAAAGGCCCTCCAACAATTTCCACGGCAACTGTCCAGAATTCCTGTTCCCCATCTCGTGCCATCTGTTTGACTAAAGGTATAACAAGGAAAATAATAATCTGTAACTTCTCACAGCAAAATACCCCAAAATCACAAAGACAGAGTACTTTTTTAACCACCTGCTTTCCCTTCAGGCTCTCCAGCAACTTCTGTGCAGCTAATGCATAAAATTGTGTAACACTCATGATGGCTGGTTTACCACACATGGTTTCTAGCTCTGAAAACTCAGTTATGTGGAAGGCCAGAATTAACAAACAAAACACAACCAAAAATGATGGCTCAGATGGAATCTGCATGAGTTACAGGACTGACAGTGGAAGCAAATGTTAAAAGTAGTCTCTTATTTCTGTCTGGGTACCAAGCAAAGCTTGCTGCTTTTCAGTTCGGCTCTGATCGCGTCTCTGTCAAATGCCTTGGGCAAATGGATTTAAAATTTGCCCATGAACAAAGTTAGCTTAATAATGGCTTCCATGCAGAGCTGTCAGAAGATAAAAGAACTCTATAAAGGATTCTGAGGAATAAAACTTTATGGAACTTGGTGTCAAATGTGGCCACTCCTTTGAGGAAATACATCAAAGGTGGAGATGAAGTGTTTGAGCTGGAAGGCACTTCGTTCAGTTCAGTGGTTTTGAATCCATGCTCCATGGAGCCCCTGGGTTTCCTCCGATTTCTCTCTGCAGCTGCCAGAGGTAAGAGGTTAGTAGAGTGAACGTCTGGAGTCACCAACCAAACTTTCACTAAGCACCCCTACATGCATTTGATTTTCTTTTGAAGATTCTCATAAAATTGATTTTAACAAAGGACTCTGTATTAGTCCCTTCTCACACTGCTAATAAAGACATACCTGAGACTGGATAATTTATAACAAAAAAGAGGTTTAATGGACTCACAGTTTTGTGTGGCTGGGGAGGCCTCACAATCATGGTGGAAGGTGAAGAGCAAAGTCATGTCTTATATGGTGGCAGGCAAGAGAGAATGAGAGCCAAGTGAAAGGGGAAAACCGTTATAAAATCATCAGATCTCATGAGACTTATTCACTACCACGAGAATAGTATGAGGGAAACTGCCCCCATGATTCAGTTATCACCCACCGGGTCCCTCCCACAACATGTGGGAATTATGGGAGCTACATACAATTCAAGATGAGATTTGGGTGGGACACAAACCATATCAGACTCCGTGGCTTAACAATCCTTTGATAAGCTTCTGAGAAAATCCAGCTCCCTCGTTTTGTAGATGAAGAGGTTCAGTGATTTGCTAAGGCCTCCGAGAAACTCAGAGGTGTGACTGGGATTAAACAGGTTGTCTGGCTTCCCAATCTACTATTCTCTCAATGGTCTTTCAGCTGGAAATAGATTGCTACCACACACCTGCCACTCAGAGGCAGAGCACTGAACAACTTCTTCAAGAGACAGAATTCTGAAGTTCTTCCCAGCCCTTGGAACATCATCCTCCTGTCTCTTAACTTATTGCTTCTCTGATTATATTTTTATCTGGCCAGTTGGATTTTCTGCCTAGCATGACTTTTCCAACAACAACCTGTTTGCTCCCCAGGTAGATAACTGATAAATGTTTATTTCCTAAAAATCTCCAGTGCAGTATGTCCTTGGAAGCAAAAAGCCCACTGAGGCATATCAGTAAAGTATTGGATCTTGATGTCCCCAAGTAATAGTACTACAAAAGCGGCCCACATCAAAAAAGATATTATTTTTATTTATGGAGTGGAAAAATCATGAATGAATCTCTTTAACAAAAGCTAAATAACTAGAATTATTGTATTATTATTATTTTTTTTTTTTTTGAGACAGAGTCTTGCATGTTGCCCAGGCTGGAGTTAAGTGGTGTGATCTTGGCTCACTGCAACTTCCACCTCCTGGGTTCAAGCCATTCTCCTGCCTCAGCCTCCCAAGCAGCTGGGTACAGGTGTGCGCCACCATGCCCAGCTAATTTTTTTGGTATTTTTAGTAGAGACAGTGTTTCACTATATTGGCCAGGCTGGTCTCCAACTCCTGACCTCATGATCCACCCACCTTGGCCTCCCAAGTGCTAGGATTACAGACATGAGACACCACACCTGGCTGAATTACTGTGTTATTAGTGATAACTTTTCAGCGAGGTAACCCAGGAGAAAACTGTAATAATAGTAACAACAATAATAAAGGTGAAAACTCCATGTTGCCTTTGTCAAATGGAAGCGTCTCTGATCACAGCATTGGAACTGGAACTGGAAAGGACCGTGCAGACCAGTTCTTCTTCAAGAGAATTAATAATTTCCGGTAGGAACCATTATCATCATTCTCAATACTGCTACCATTTCGTGAGCACTTGCTATGGACCAGCCAACTGTGCTAAGTAAGCTGTTTACAAGCATTGCCATTTAATCTCTGTAACCATTCCAAGTATTATTATTCTCCTTACTCTGAAGTTCAGAAAGTTTAAGTCAGGGATATGACCTTGTACAACTACAGGGAACGTTATTTACATTGTTTTCTACGTAAATGGAACCTTCCAGAGCCCAATGCAGCACCGCTGGGTTAAGTGACTCCCGGTTTCCCAGAACTGGTAAATGACAAATTCAGAAATCACCTCCAGGCCTGTCTGAAGCCAAACCCCCGTTCTGATCACTACACAAGCCCCTGTTTCAGAAATCTATATGTGTGCTCACCCTCTGGAGTCTTATATTGATGATAAGAAGGAATTCAGTTGGCTGTTATATTAGTCCGTTTTCATGCTGCCATAAAGACATGCATGCCTAAGACTGGGTACTAAAAAAAAAAAGGTTTGATCAGCAAATGGGTTCTGTGGGCTGTACAGGCTTCTGCTTCTGGGGAGGCATCAGGAAATTTACAATCATGTTGGAAGGTAAAGAGGAAGAAAGTACATCTTCACAGCAGAAGAGAGAAGCGGGGCGGGGGAGAGGGGTTGATGGTGGTGCTACACACTTTCAAACAACCAGGCATCCTGAGATCTCTATCACAAGAACAGCAAGGAGGAAGTCCTCCCCCATGATTCAATCACTTTCCACCAGGCCCCTCCTCCAACACTGGGAATTACAATTTGACATGAGATTTAGGTGCGGACACAAAGCGAAACCGTATCAGCTGTTAAGTGGTGAGCATGACTTGAACTCGAGACAAATGCCCAAGAAGACTTGATTCGTCTGGTTTTCTATTTTTTCAGATGTCAAGTGTTAGCTTCATAAGGTATAATGTTTTAAACTGTATTTTGAAATAATTTCAAACTTAGAGAAAATTCACACCAACAGTAAGGAGCTCCCAAATACCTATTACCCAGATCCACCATTTATTAACATTTTGCTGCTTTGCTTTCTCTCTCTCTCTCTCTGTGAGGGGTGTGTGTGTGTGTGTGCACGTTCACAGGTGCATATTTGGGAATTACATCCTGAATATATACACACACACACACACACACACATACATGGAATTTTTAGTGATCCTTGAAGTGTGATCTAGGGACCAGCATTGCCTCGGTACTTGTTAGAAATGCAGGTTTCTGGGTCCCATCCCAGGCCCACTCAATCAGAAACTTTATGGGATGGTACCCTGCGATTTGTGTTCTAATAGTCCTCCAGGCAATTCTGAAGCTCAGTCAAGTTTGAGAACCATTATCCTATTAAAGAATACTTGGGAGAAAATTGTTCTGAGCAATAGAACAATACTACTATTTCAATATTTAATTTTTTACATTAATGCCATTTTCTCAGAAAAGGTGAGAAGTTGGGAAAAGCTGGAAAGTATGCTTAGTTTTTCTCAAGGCTTAAGCATGACATAAAGAATCACTGTTGAATTTTTCACCATTCCTGAACTGATTCATTGAAAAAGGCTCTATAGAAGCTAAGTTTTAGGACTTAGTATTCTAATTAAAGATTTAAATATGAATTTCCTAATTATTGCCTGGGATGAATTTATTTCTGTGAACCTAATCCCTCTGCAAGTGTCTAAAGCTTGGTGTTCACATTCATACAAAAAACTTACAGAAATACAAATACAGTCATTACAGAGAAACATACTGATTATATAAACCACCATGTTCACCAAAGTGGTTTAATATAATTTTCAGAGGGTGAGAGCATGAACTGAATCTACTCTTTCTAGAAAGCAGCTTAACAAGGTTGTCAAACATTGACGTAACTGATGAAATCATCAACCACATAAAATTTCTTTAGTCTTTACAATTACCAAATCAGATTTCTCCCTTTAAATAAATAATTTGGGGTTTTACAACCTGCAAAGTGAAGACTCCCAGCTTCAAAGTGTCCCTGTGTGTATTTTCAAGCAGAGCCTGCATCCCACAATAGATTGACATGGTTACCCATAATTATTTCTTTCTGTAACCTGAGTCAGTTACCAGCCATATAAAATGGGCTGATCATAATTGTGTCTAGAGGGAAGGGGATAACTTCTAAAGGAAAGAAAACTGAGTAATATTTCTCTGGGATTTTAAAGTCTGGGTATCTCTCTATGAAGTAGTGCTTTGGGGGAGATTTCTTCTTAGTTAACATGACAGTTAAGTCAAATTACAATAAACAAATATTCAAAGTCTAGATGCTTCATTTATTTCACACATAAGTCAATTTTAAAAATATAAAAAGAAAAGTAACTGGGAATGGGGCAGTCTCTTGAAATCTTTTGAAATGAAACTAACTTGTATTTAAAATTGTGTGGGGAGGAGAGAAGGAGGTTTAGTATTAATTTCCTGGGACCTTTAAGCTATGAAATTTTGACAGTATTTGTGTTTATTCTGAAACATCAAAGAGCCCTGTCTCACAACATCTCAGACAACAAAGATGGGAGAACAAACGAAGCAAGGACACATCCTAATGTATTCTGGGATGTTTACTCCCCCTACAGGCAAATTAATCTCTTGAATACGATCCTTAATAATATCCTTGTAATTTTTACACTGTGTTTCTTCCTTCCAGCTGCCCTAGCCATCATTTATATTTATAAGTCTTCTAACTTCTGTCTTCTACTACTCTCTATTCCATGTAGCTCTCTCTCTTTAGGATTTATTTTCATATTTGTCAGCTCCTTTCTCCTCTCTCCCAACTTTAAACGACAAATCCAGCATTTGAAGGAATGCTTTACATCAAATCACACTTCTGATAAATTAACAGTGAAAATTTTAACAATACGACTTTCACGACAGTGTGATGGCAAGTGTCCCGAACTTGGGGGTCCAGCTACTAATTAGTTTGTAACCTTGAGTTCATTGTCCTCATCTGTAAAATGACATGGTTGAAGCCCATGAACTAGAAAATACCCCTGACCAACTCAACTTCTCTAGTATCTTTTTCACATTATACTTAATATCTCAAATGCTGCAAATCTAAGTTTTTGTTTGTCTGTTTTTGAGAAAGAGTTTCGCTCTTGTTACCCAGGCTGGAGTACAATGGCACAATCTCAGCTCACTGTAACCTCTGTCTATCAGGCTCAAGCGATTCTCCTGCCTCAGCCTCCTTAGTAGCTGGGATTAAGGCATGTGCCACCATGCCTGGCTAATTTTTTTGAGGAGGAGGGTATTTTTAGTATAGATGGGTTTTCACCATGTTAACCAGGCTGGTCTTGAACTCCTGACCTCAGGTGATCCACCTGCCTCAGCCTCCCAAAGTGCTGGATTTACAGGCATGAGCCACCACACCTGGCCTTGCAAATATGTTCTAAAAAATTAAATGAATAAGAGTTGAAAAGGAAATCAACATTTTAAAAATATAGTATGCCAGAAACAGTGCTGAGTCCGTGTCCATGGATCATCTTATGTTTGTAATCTTTACAACAACTGTGCAAGATGATTGGTTTTATCTTTGTTTTTGTACATAGAATTTCAGAGGGGGGTAAATACTCTCCCAAGATTACATGGTTCAAAATAGCAAATCTGTTATTTGAACTACTTGGGTGTTTGATTAAAGCATTTTGAGACTATATTTATAATTTACTCACCAATTGAACTCCTACAAATTGCCTGGGTGATTTTGTAAGAATATCTGTCTATATACATGGAATACTTAAAGATAGTTTGAAAAGTAGGATCAGGTGTTTTTAGAGAGTGAGAAAATTAACACAGAAGACAAGTAACTTGGTCAAGTATTAATTTTCTGGTAGCAGGATCAAGAAAGAATTTTTAATTTTTATGGGTTCATAATAGGAGTATATATTTATGGAGCATATGAAATACTTGGATACAGGCTTGCGATGCATAACCACATCATGGAAAATGAGGCATTCATCCACTCAAGCATTTATCCTTTGTGTTGCAAACAATCTAATGATACTCTCTCAGTTATTTTGAATGTACAATTAAACTATTTTAACTATAAAATACTAGGTATTATTCATTCTCTCAAACTACTTTGTGTAACCATTAATCATCACCACTTCCTCCTGACCCCCTACTACCAGGAAGGAAAGGATTTTTCATAAGGTGATTCTGGAGTTTCAGAAGTCAGAGTTCACAGTGGGTATTGCAGACAGTACACAGCCATACGCAGTCTTCTAAGGTAAATGGCAAAATGCATACTCTGAATTTAGCTTTAAAAAAAATCAGGTCCAGGCACAGTGGCTCATGCCTGTAATCTTAGCACTTTGGGAGGCTGAGGCAGACAGATTACTTGAGGTCAGGAGTTTGAAACCAGCCTGGCCAACATGGTGAAACCCCGTCTCTGCTAAAAATACAAAACAATTAGCTGGGTGCGGTGACAGGTGCCAGTAATCCCAGCTACTTGGGAGGCTGAGGCAGGAGAATTGCTTGAACCCGGGAGGCAGAGGTTGCAGTGAGCCGAGATCATGCCACTGAATTTCAACCTGGGCAAAAGAGTGAGACTCCATCTCAAAAAAAAAAAAAATCAGATAGTTATTTAAAAAGTTGCAAATGTTTGGTGTCATTTGAGATGCCCATTGAGGGATGGGCAGGTGGCATCCCCTGCCCAAAATCCTCTCAGCTTTAAGAGCCATGCATATGTACTGGGATCACTTAAAGAAGAAAATCTTCTATTTCTTAAGCACGTCAGAAGTTGTGCAGATTTCATGCCTGCCAACAGAAGGTGCCATCAAAAGAAGACAGTGGAGATGGAGATGCTCCTAATGGAAGATAGCCAGACAATAAAACTCACCTTCCATTCCCTTAGACCTCTGTCTTTGCTAGATGATGGAGGCTGCCAGTTGGTCAATCAAGTAAGCCACCCCTTGCTACTGAGTCAACCAGTCAGTGTTATATTCCTGCAGGCAAGAAACATCCTGGGTAAAATGCCCATAGCTAATGACTCACAGGCATTCAATATCTGATTATTTAATTAATGCTGCTTTTGGAAATTTAAAAATAATCACTGCTAATGCAATAGCTTTAGGGCTCTGCAACAGACCAGTGGAGGCATTGGGGACTTACTTTTTCAACTGTTCTCATTGGGGCTGAGACTATCATCGAGAAGTACCAAATAAACACATTTTCCAAAATCAATATTATTTTTAGATTCTTTAGATCCTTGTTTTTGGCATTAGCTGCAGGAAGAAACCTTGTGTTTTGAAACGTTTCTTTTCTAATCATGCTGTTATACACACAGTTGGACAAAATGTCTGATTTCCTTTGAGAAAGAACCATCAGCATAAACAAAGACGGTAAAACAGCTTCTTTCTTTTTTGTCATTATTCCCATTCGTTGAAGAGAAAGGATGGTCTGCCTCAGAGATTACACACCGGTGGCCTGTGGTTAGCATTTAGACTGTAGATGTATTTTGTTTGACCACCACACTGTGAAAGCAGCAAACAAATGCAATTTTAAAAAGGCAAACAAACCCTGATGCTGAATGCCTTTTCAGGAGGTCTGATAGTGATCAGGCTTTTGCAATTTCTGTTCCTTGTATGACTCTTGTAGATATTTTATCATGCAGCTCTGGGTCTGCTGAGAATGATGTATACACAGCCAATTGTTTTTCTCTCATAATGAAGAATACTGATTGAGTGGTGGTAGAGAGTGGTTAAAGGAGTCAGCAGAAACCTGCAGGTAATCTACCTGAAATCATGACTCCTCTCTCCCCTGAGTTTCCACCTGCAACCATATTCTTTCTGTAGAAGACTTTGACTACAGGGAGGTTGGAGCCCACTTTACCAGACAGGCTACCCCTAAAGAGGAAGAGCTGTCACAGGATGATGGACAGGGAGGAGCGAAGCTCTGAGCCCTCTCCAAGGAAGTTTCTCTTTGTGTCCTTTGATCTTTTGGTTGGTGCAATGGGGTGAGTCTGCGCAGGGCCTCCAAAAGGCTTGTTGCTGCAGGCTTCACCAAGCAGCCTTTGTTGGCAATGGGAAATACTCCTCAAGGTCACAGGCAGTGACTTCATCCAGATTTAGAAATCAGAAGGTGAGGATTGACTCAAATGCTTGTGGCTTTCCTACCCACTTCAATATTTTGGAATATGTAGAAAATTTCTTTCTAGAAAGCTCCTCAAACTTTTAGCACACAGAATGGCTCTAATTCACTACTAACCCATCGTTTCTACCACAGATGTTTACACTCAATTTCTTAGGACCACAGATTCCATCACATGTTTTTAATCCCCTGCCCCTGTCCCCATAACACTCTCCCCAAACGCAGAGCAAGGCAAACCGTAGGGCCTAGTAAGTGGTTAATGGGCTGAGTTCATTTTCAGTTCCTTTTTTTTACACTTAGAGATTGGGCTATAAAATCTCATACTTCCCTTGGCGATAGCATATTACTACTAGTGGTTAAAACTCAGAAATAATAATAGTCTGGATTAACTGTACATTTTCAAACCAGAGAAACCAGCCCAAGTTTGTGGTCAGGGCTTCTATTTCTGTTTCCTGTAAAGGGTGTGACAAGGGTCACATGAGTTCTGGTCTTAATCCTTTAAATCAGTGTGCACCTGTCCACTGCAAGCACACATGAAGCATACAGACCTTCTGGACTCAAAATGGCAGAAAGGAAATGGCCCGGGCTTTTTCCGGAGCATCACGCACTGCAGCATTTCTGCCTTCCAGGTTGCCTTTATTCCATTCTCAACCCTGAGACCATAGTTGAGAATCAAAATGTACTATTTTTGTTTATTTGTTTGCTTGCTTGTTTTTGAGACTCCAAAACATACAAAATTTTTGTAATAAAGTCTGTATACCAGCATCTTATTTTAGGGTATAATTTCTGTAGTAATGTTTGCCAGTTGTTGTCTAGACTGGATAAATGGAGTGATACACAATCATCCCTTGGATTCACATATATTTCTACTACATTACTCTCTATGTTGAGGGTCCTTTAACAGACACATAAGAAAAGTATTGGCTGAGTGCAGTGGCTCACACCTATAATCCCAGCACTTTAGGAGGCCAAGGCAGGTGGATTACCTGAGGTCAGGAGTTTGAGATCAGCCTGACTAACAAGGTGAAACTCTGTCTCTACTGAAAATAGAAAATATCAGCCAGGCTTGGTGGTGGGCGCCTGTAATCCCAGCTACTAGGGAGGCTGAGGCAGGAAAATTGCTTAAACCCAGGAGATAGCAGTCATGGTGAGCTGAGATCGCATCGCTGTACTCTAGCCTGGGCGGAAGAGTGAGATTCCATTGAAAAGAAAAGAAAAGATGATTTGAACATTATCACTTCACATAGGCAAACATAAAATTTCTACCAAATAGTCTTACATATTTGGACTAAACAACCTGAAGGGAGGCCATTCTGGTTTTAATGTTTACTCCTTCGCCTGGGCCAGTGGGTGATGAGTAACTAGAACAGAGCCATCTCGTTACTTGGAGTTTCTGAATTTTCATTTATATGTCCATGCCTTCTCTTCATCATGCAAGGGATTTATGCCATAAAAATTATTTTGTAGATGCTTTATTACTGCTGCCAACATGCCTGCTCCCCACAGAGATGTCTAACGTTGATCTCTTTTTCCTGCCTCTTCCATCCTGTGCTGATGATCACCTTCTCAAGCTGCCCGAGGACCTCGAGGGTCCGAGTTCTTCTTACTATGACAAGCCTGAGGTTATCTTGTCCACGTGCATGCTAGGTTCATGACCTTACTGATGACATTTTTCTCTCTCTCATATTATGCTTGTCATGCACTGGTTGTTCATTTCTTTAGAAGTTCTGACTTTGGCAACAGACTCAGTCCTGCTGTCTCAGCCATGAGAGGATCTACTGCCCTAACCCCAGTGTGATGGTTAATTTTATGTGTCAGCTTGACTGGGCTAAGGGATGCCCAGAGAGCTGGTAAAACATTATTTCTGGGTTTGTCTGTGAGGTGTTTCTGGATGAGATTAGCATTTGAATCATAAACTGAGCAGAGAAGATCCACCCTCATCGATGTGGGCAACACAACACCATCTAATCCATCTAGGGCCCAAACAGAACAAAAAGGTGAAAGAAGGGCAAATTCACACTCTTGAAATGTGAGCAGGTATGATTTACTGAGAAAATGCTTCCTGGAGATAGGGACTTTCATCTCCTGCCCTTGGACCTCAGAATTCCTGGTTCTTAGGCCTTCAGCCTCTGAGACTTCTGTGAGCAGCCCCTCAGCTTCTCAGGTCTTTGGACTCAGGCTGAATTATACCCCTTGCTCTTCTGGGTCTCTCATTTGTAGATGGCATATCATGGACTTCTCAGCTTTCATAATTACATGAGCCAGTTTTCATAATAAATCTTTTCTTGTATCTCTTTACTTTGTTATTTTTTATTTTTTGAGGCAGGGTCCCACTCTGTCACCCAGGCTGGAGTGCAGTGGCATAATCTCAGCTCAGTCTCAACTCTGTCTCCCAGGCTCAAGTGGTCCTCCCATCTGAGCCTCCCAAGTAGCTGGGACCACAGGCATGGACCACCACTTGTGGCTAATTTTTTTGTAGAGATGGGGTTTCTCCATGTTTCCCAGGCTGTTCTTGAACTCCTGGGCTCAAGCAATCTTCCCACCTTGGCCTTCTAAAGTGCTGGGATTACAAGCATGAGCCACCATGCCCAGCCCATATCTCTTTATATATATCCTGTTGGTTTTATTTCTCTGGAGAATTCTGACTGACTGATACACCCAGTGGTCAGAACAAGGAAAAATTAGCTTTCTAGGTGAGCAATGGTCCTTTACCAAAAGGTAGTCAATAGAACATTGGGCAATTAGGATGTAAATACAAATTATATATATATATATATATATATATATATATATATATATATATATATATATAAAATAATGCCCTATGTATTAAAATTAGATTTTTTGGTCCTGGTGTGGTGGTTCATGCCTGTACTCCTAGCACTTTGGGAGGCTGAGGCAGGCAGATCATTTGAGATCAGGAGTTTGATACCAGCCTGACCAATATGGCAAAACCCTGTCTCTACTAAAAAATACAAAAATTAGCTGGGCATAGTGGCACGCATCTGAAATTCTGCTACTCGGGAGGCTGCAGCACGAGAATGGAGGTTGTAGTGAGCCAAGATCACATTGCTGCACTCCAGCCTGGGTGACAGAGCAAGACTCTGAATCAAAAAAGAAAAAAAAAAAGATTTTTCTATATAAAGGAATTTTGGGGGTCTTTATTCATTCATGTATTCACTTTTTTTAACCACATATTTGATGAGAGCTTTGGGGGACACCATTGAAACCTTCCCAGATCCCACTCTTCCTGGGTTCTGTGTGCCCATACCCCAGCTTCTGTGGGCTCTGTTGCTAACTGCTAGCAGCTTTGCCCTCCTTCAGAGCTTTGACTGTGGCTACTGAAGGTACTTTGTCCATTTAAAGAGTTGAAGTGCCTGGGAATTTATGACCCACCCTCAGGTCCCTGGTCTCTGCCACCAGTGATGGACGGACATTGTGGGAGTGGGGACATTCAAAATGCCAGCTAGGGCTGGGCCAGCATGACCCCGTGGCTCATGGCTGTATTCATAGCACTTTGGGAGGCCGAGGAAGGTAAATCACATGACGTCAGGAGTTCGAGACCAGCCTGGCCAATATGGTGAAACCCTGTCTCTACAAAAATACAAAAATTAGCCAGGCATGATGGCAGGTGCCTGTAATCCCCACTACTTGGGAGGCTGAGGTGGGAGAATTGCTCGAACCCAGGAAGCAGAGGTTGCAATGAGCCGAGATCATGCCGTTGCACTCCAGCCTGGGCAACAGAGTGAGACTCCATCTCAAAAAAGTAAAAAATAAAAAATACCAGCCACACCTCAGTGCGCCCCATGGGATCAGGCTGAGACTGGGACTTTGTCCTGGCATTGCTCCATTGCTTGGCTTCTTCCTCTACTCCACCCTGCCTCCCCACTCCCTTAGCAGTTTCTCCAGGAAGCACTTCTCTATTAATCATATGCACCCACATTTTTGGAGTTAACTGTCTGCTCCTAAGAAAACCCCATCTAAGACAAGCACCTTCTATGTACCAGTCACTGTGACTGTGTTCCAGTGGAAGAAGCCACTATGAACAAATTAACAAATACAATTAATGTATTTTAAAATGCCATTAGGCATTGTGGTTCTCCAGTGAAAGAAATGGTGTGTCAGTCAGGGTCCTAGAAGAAAAGAGATGGCATACTCTGCTTGAGTATTATAAAAATATTGCTTATAAAGGTATGCACAGGATTCAGGGAAATCACAAAGAAGGGTGCACTAGTACCAGCGGGGTATCAGAACCCCCTCCAGAGAGAAGTCTGCCTGGCCGAAGTTACAGCCTTTGATCAAAAGATGGAACCAGACCAAGGTGGCCTGGCAGAGGCTCCAGGGAGAAGGCAGAGTATGGATCTGTGTGTTAACAAGCTTTTCAGTTCATAGAGTGTGTAATTGCCAAAAGTTACCTGAAGATAGAAAATAATTGTTATGGACCGCCTGCTGACAACTCATGGGGCGCTGGGATTTTCTTGGATTCCCTTTGAGAAACACTCCAGGAGAGCACTGTCTGAACATGATCTCCTTAAGAAACACAACATCGGCCGGGCATGGTGGCTCACACCTGTAATCCCAGCACTTTGGGAGGCCAAGGCAGGCGGATCACGAGGTCAGGTGTTCAAGACCAGACTGGCCAACGTGGTGAAACCCCATCACTACTAAAAAACACAAAAATTAGCTGATCATGGTGGCTTGTGCCTGTAATCTCAGCTACTTGGGAGGTTGAGATAGGAGAATTGCTTGAACCGGGACCAGGGAGGCAGAGGTTGCAGTGAGCCAAGGTCGTGCCACTGCACTCCAGCCTGGGCTACAGAGCGAGACTCCATTTAAAAAAAAAAAAGAAAAGAAAAAAGAAACACAACATCTCAATCTAAGACGTTTTTCTGTCACAGATATCCCCCATCCCACTGACTCTGCCCAAGTAACAGCCAATTTCCATGCAACAAAGCCAGCATCACATTAAAATAGGACCGCTCTTGATCTCCCTTATGTATGGACCCTCAGAAAGTCAAACTCACAGAAGCATAGAGTAGAATGGTGGTTGCCAGAGGTAGAGAATAATTGAGAGGGGTACAAAATTTCAGTTAGACAGGAGGACTAGGTTACGGAGATCTATTATACAGCATGGTGACTATAATTAATAAGAATGCATTGCATACTCAAACTGCAAAGAGAATAGATTTTAAATATTCTTACACACACAAAATAGCTATGTGGGGGTGATATGCTAAATCACTTGATTTAATCATACCACAATATATGCATATACTAAAACATCATGTATACTGTACATGTATGCAACTTTTATTTGCCATAAATAAATAAATAGCTTATTAGGAAAAAACAAAACATGATATTTTTGTCTAGCTCCCACCACACTGTCCTGGATCACCCACCATGTTCTCCAGGTGCCACATTACCACTTCTCGCCTTGACATTTGGACCCTTGGTTACAGACACACACAACCTTGACTTTAATTGAGATTCTCCTCCACTTATGCTGTCCTGGGCAGTATCTGCTTAGCGTTCTTTTTATCCACACCTGCAGAACTTTTTTTTTTTTTTTTTCCTGTGAAACCTCAGTCGTATGTAGCACACGGCCCTCCCCACCACCAGGGGCAGCGCTTCTGGCCCAGGGAGCAGAACCCAGGCTAAGGAGGCAAAGATGAAATCAGGGCTGCTAGGCCGGCCGTTGGCTCACTCCTGTAATCCCAGCACTTTGGGAGCCCTAGGCGGGTGGATCACCTGAGGTCAGGAGTTTGAGATCAGCCTGGCCAACATGTGAAACCCCCATCTCTACAAAAAATACAAAAATTAGTTGGGCATGGTTGTGTGCACCTGTAATCCCAGCTGCTTGGGAGGCAGAGGCAGGAAAATCACTTGAACCCAGGATGCAGAGGTTGCAGTGAGCCGAGATTGCGCCACGGCACTCCATCCTGGGTAACAAGAGTGAGAGTCCTCTCAAAAAAAGAAAAAAGCAAAAAAAAAAAAAAAAGAGAGAGAAAGAAAATAAAACAGGGCTGCTTCCAAAGCTCCCAGCTTACAAGATCAGCTGCCCATCCTAGAGAAAATTCTTTTAACACCTTCATTCTTTTAACTCTTTCCTACTTACTGGATAAGGATTACACAGACACTAAAAGGCATGTGTGTATTTAGAGAAGAGATTTCGTATTTTGCAAAAGGGAGAATATTTCCAGTATTGACAGGAGTCTGTTTAATCTGTCGATAAATTAGAATTATAGCAAGCTTCATCACCTCACTTCTGATCCCACAGCAGGTTAGAAAGAAGGGAGGGGTCGGGAATGGTGTTAGAGACAGGGAAAAGGTGAAAATGGAAACAGAAGTGAAAACCCAGAAAACACTGCAGGCTGCAGGGAGTTCGCATGAGGCTTCATGGTGGAAAAAAAAGTAGAACTGTGATCAGATCTCAGCAGCTTCTCAGCACTTACAGATGTTTTTCGCGGGGCCAGAGCCAAGTTTTTTAAAAGGAAAATTCTGAATGTCTGAGAAAATGGTTAATGTCGGTCATTGTACTCTAAGCAGGCAGCGAAGAATGCAATGCATTTTTAAAAGATAGACAATCTTAAAAGAACGAAAGAGAATTGACTTGATTCTGCTTTTAGGGAATCTTTAAGGGAGAGAAGGTAGTTCGCCTTTGCATCCACCCTTCACCAAGGCCTCCCTGGTTTTTGGCGGTCCACTAAGACCTCCTCCTGCCCTCCACAAGAGGGCGCCAGAATTCCCAGGCCAAGACCCAGGCCCTGGTCGAGAGACCCGATGAAACTCGACATGACCACTAGAGGGGGGCAGTGAGGTCCTTCGGCTGCATTCTGAGATTCCAATTTGTATCTGTTTATAACGTCATTTTAAAGATGCTTTCATCTAAGAGGCATGCTTTGTCCTGTGTGCGTTGTACCAGTGAAAAATGCGCTCTTCAAACCACGGGCGCACACTTCAGCTCTGCATTTCCATCGCGTCAGGGCTGGTCTGACGTCAGCAGGTGGCTTTGGTGTATGGGAGTGTGGGAGGGTGCGGTAGGGAGGAGGATGCCAGGTACAGTTTACTTAGCAGAAAAGGCATTTTGTTCTGCTCGGTCTGTTCATAACAGTTTGCAGGATACATCAAACCTATTAATGTGTGCCCTATTTCAAGAATGCATGTTGGTCACAAACAACTGCTGAAGATGGATCCTTGCCACTTCTTTTTGAGGAAGTTGGAGTTAATACAGAATACACAAAGACGACAGGAGGAGTCAGGTCGGGGTGGATGTACCCCCCCACGCACACACAAATGAATCCACCCAATAGCGCCACCTAAAGACCCTTTTTGAAGACTGCACCGTGCTCCACCGGAGTGCTCTGAAAAGAGCTCTGTAGTCATTAACATAGTGACAGGAATGATTGTGCTGGGATTTGTTTTTCTTTTTTATTTATTTATTTTTTTATTGCATTTTAGGTTTTGGGGTACATGCGATTTGTTTTTCAAGCACCCCGTTTCTGTGGCTAAGAACACATGCCTTGAATGATACACTTCAGGTTTTTATGTAAACAGTAGCGGGGGATTGGAGAAGTTTAAGATGTTCTTCAACATGGAATAATAAGCGATCATTTTTCAGTGGTCCCCAACCCTCTGCCTGCAGACTGGTATGGGTGCATGGCCTGTTAGGAACCAGGCCACACACGGAAGGTGAGTGGTGAGTGAGCAAGCGAAGCTTTATCTGTATTTACGGCCACTCCCCATTGCTGGCATTGCTGCCTGAGCACCATCTCATGCTATATCAGGTGGTGACATTAGATTCTCACAGGCTTGTAAACCCTATTGTGAACTGCGCATGCGAGGGATTTCAGTTGCATGCTCCTTGTGAGAATCTAACAAATGCTTGATGATCTGTCACTGTCTCCTGTCACACCCCAATGACACAGTCTCGTTGCAGGAAGACAAGCTCCGGGCTCCCACAAATTCTACACTATGATGAGTTGTGTAATGATTTCATTATATTTTACAATGCAATAATAAGAGAAATAAAGTGCAGAGTAAGTGTGATGCCCTGGAATCATCCCAAAACCATCCCCCGCATCATCCTTTGGCTTATCTGTATTTTCACATTTTATCTACCCAATCATGTATGACGTGTAATTTTTTTAAAGTTTGCCAAAGCATGCACTTTATGTCTTTTTTTTTTTTTTTGGTATTAAAAAAGACCCAGTTTTGTAACTTTATTACACTATTATCACACAGCAAAAGAATTTTTATCATTCCACATTAATAAGATCAATATAACAAATTCTTTCAATATATTATTCTCCCATTTTATACATCTATATAGATTTCTTTAAAAAGCATTTGTTAGCACTTTAAAGAGTTATTTTTTAAGGAGATAATTAGATTAAATGATTCATCCCTTTGCTTGCTTTCTTTCATCTAAGCCAAAATGATACATCTATAGAAACATTATTGGTAAGAATCAGAGTATATTCTGTTACTATGTATATATAATGTATATATAGCATGTGTATATATAGTAACAAAATATATAGTGTCTGTATGTATATATACATAATCTTACTAATAAAATTACTTAAAGGAAAACCTTTGCTATTGTGAATAACTCTGCAATAAACATACATATGCATGTGTCTTTACAGTAGAATGATTTATAATCCTTTGGGTATATGCCCAGTGATGGGATTGCTGGGTCAAATGGTATTTCTGGTTCTAGATCCTTGAGGAATCACTACACTGCCTTCCACAATAGTTGAACTAATTTACACTCCCAACAGTGTAAAAGCATTCCTATTTCTCCACATCCTTTCAAAGGAAAACCTTTGAAAGAATCATACTTGATTTCAATCATTACCTAAAGATACTCTTTCAGGAAATTCAGAGATGATGTGTGGGTTGTTGTGAAAATGATTCTGAAGCCTGATTTTAGCAGCACTGAAATTCTTGTTTTTCTGTCATCGGTAAGAGGAATGCAGCAATCCATGAGCTTCTCAGCCTGTTCTTTGTCTCACCTGTGACACTAAAATAGTCCATTTCTCTAAGTGCTCCAGCCTTCCCAAACTCAATTATTAAACAGATTAAATTTCTGTGAATGTTTAAAACAGTTGAGGTACATAAGAACTGTGATTCTCTGCCATTTTCCAAATAATAAATGTATATTCACTGACTGAATTAGTAAGAAACTGTTCTGTATATTCAGGCCTTTCAAACCTTTAAAGAAATATAGATTCATCTAAATCTTAGGGCATGTAGTCAGAAAACTTATTTGTTTTTTATTATTATTAAACTTTAAGTTCTGGGATACATGTGCGTGCATTAGTCTGTCATCTACATTAGGTATTTCTCCTAATGCTATCCCTCCACTATCCCCCAACCCCCAACCAGGCCCTGGTGTGTGATGTTCCCCTCCCTGTGTCCAAGTGTTATCATTGTTCAATTCCCACTTATGAGTGAGAACATGTGATGTTTGGTTTTCTGTTCCTGTGTTAGTTTGCTGAGAATGATGTTTTCCAGCTTCATCCATGTCCCTACAAAGGACATGAACTCATTCTTTTCATGGCTGCATAGTATTCCATGATATATATATGCCACATTTTCTTTATCCAGTCTATAATTGATGGGCATTTGGACTGGTTCCAAGTCTTTGCTATTGTGAATAATACTGCAATAAACATATGTGTGCATTTGTCTTTATAGTAGAATAATTTATAATCCTTTGGGTATATACCCAGTAATGAAATTGCTGGGTCAAATGGTATTTCTGATTCTAGATCCTTGAGGAATCACCACACTGTGTTCCACGAGATTTGAACTAATTTACACTCCCACCAACATTGTAAAAGTATTCTTATTTCTCCACATCCTCTCCAGCATCTGTTGTCTTCTGACCTTTTAATGATCAAACATTCTAACTGGCATGAGATGGTGTCTCATTGTGGTTTTATTTGCATTTCTCTAATGACGAGTGATGATGAGCTTTTTTTCATGTTTCTTGGCCACATAAATGTCTTCTTTTGAGAAGTGTCTGTTCATATCCTTTGCCCACTTTTTGATGGGATTTTTTTTCTTGTAAATTTGTTTAGGTTTCATGTAGATTCTGAATATTAGCCCTTTCTCAAATGGATAGAGTGTAAAATTATCTCCTATAGGTGGTCTGTTTACTCTGATGATAATTTCTTTTGCTGTGCAGAAGCTCTTTAGTTTAATTAGATCCCATTTGTCAATTTTGGCTTTTGTTGCCATTGCTTTTGGTGTTTTAGTCATGAAGTCCTTGCCCGTGCCTATGTCCTGAATGGTTTTGCCTAGGTTTTCTTCTAGGGTTTTTATGATCTTAGGTCTTATGTTTAAGTCTTTAACCCATCTTGTGTTAATTTCTGTATAAGGTGTAAGGAAGGGATCCAGTTTCAGTTTTCTGCATATGGCTAGCCAATTTTCCCAACACCATTTATTAAATAGGGAATCCTTTCTCCACTGCTTGTTTTTGTCAGGTTTTTCAAAGATCAGATGGTTGTAGATGTGTGGTATTATTTCTGAGGCCTCTGTTCTGTTCCATTGGTCTATATGTCTGTTTTGGTATCAGTACCATGCTGTTTTGGGTACTGTAGCCTTGTAGTATAGTTTGAAATCAGATAGTGTGATGCCTCCAGCTTTGTTCTTTTTGCTTAGGATTGTCTTGGCTATACAGGCTCTTTTTTGCTTCCATATGAAATTTAAAATAGTTTTTTTCTAATTCTGTGAAGAAAGTCAGTGGTAGCTTGATGGGGATAGCATTGAATCTATAAATTACTTTGAGCAGTATGGCCATTTTCACGATACTGCTTCTTCCTATGCATGAGCATGGAATGTATTCCTATTTTTTTGTGTCCTTTCTTATTTCCTTGAGCAGTGGTTTGTAGTTCTCCTTGAAGAGTTCCTTCACATCCCTTGTAAGTTGTATTCCTAGGTATTTTATTCTCTTTGTAGCAATTACAAATGGGAGTTCACTCATGATTTGGCTCTCTGTTTGTCTAAGATTGCTGTATAGCAATGCTTGTGATTTTTGCACATTGATTTTGTATCCTGAGACTTTGCTGAAGTTGATTATCAGCTTAAGGAGATTTGGGGCTGAGATGATGGGGTTTTCTAAATATATAATCATGTCATCTGTAAGCAGAGACAATTTTACTTCCTCTCTTCCTATTTGCATACTTTATTTCTTTTTCTTGCCTGATTGCCCTGGCCAGAACTTCCAATGCTATGTTGAATAGGAGTGATGAGAGAGGGCATCCTTGTCTTGTTTCAGTTTTCAAAGAGAATGCTTCCAGCTTTTGCTCATTCAGTATGATATTGGCTTTGCCAAAAATATCTCTTACTATTTTGAGGTATGTTCCATCAATACCTAGTTTATTGAGGGTTTTTAGCATGAAGGGGTGTTGAATTTTATTGAAGGCCTTTTTTGCATCTATTGAGGTAATCGCAGTTTTTGTCATTGGTTCTGTTTATGTGATGGGTCACGTTTATTGATTTGCATATGTTGAACCAGCCTTGCATCCCAGAGGTGAAGCCAACTTGATTGTGGTGGGTAAGTTTTTGATGTGCTGCTGGATTCAGTTTGCCAGTATTTTATTAAGGATTTTCGCATTGATGTTCATCAGGGTTATTGGCCTGAAATTTTCTTTTTTCTTTTGTTGTGTCTCTGCCAGGTTTTGGTATCAGGATGATGCTGGCCTCATAAAATGAATTAGGGAGAAATCATCTTTTTCTATTGTTTGGAATAGTTTCAGAAAAAAAATGGTGCCAGCTCCTCTTTGTACCTCTGCTAGAATTCAGCCATGAATCCGTCTGATCCTGGGCTTTTTTTGGTTAGTAGGCTATTAATTACTGCTTCAATTTCAGAGCTTGCTATTGGTCTATTCAGGGATTTGACTTCTTGGTTTAGTCTTGGGAGGGTGTATGTGTCGAGGAATTTATCCATTTCTTCTAGGTTTTCTAGTTTATTTGTGTAGAGGTGTTTATAGGATTCTCTGATGATAGTTTTATTTCTGTGGGATCATTGGTGCTATCCCCTTTATCATTTTTTATTGCATCTATTTGATTCTTCTCTCTTTTCTTCTTTATTAGTCTGGCTAGTGGCCTATCTATTTTGTTAATCTTTTCCAAAAACCAGTTCCTAGATTCATTGATTTTTAGAAGGGTTTCTTGTATCTCTATCTCCTTCAGTTCTGCTCTGATCTTAGTTATTTCTTGTCTTCTGCTAGCTTTTGAATTTGTTTGCTCTTGCTTCTCTATTTATTTTAATTGTAATGTTAGGGTGTTAATTTTATATCTTTCCTGCTTTCTAATGTGGGCATTTAGTCCTATAAATTTCCCTCTAAACACTGCTTTAGCTGTGTCCCAGAGATTCTGGTACATTGTGTCTTTGTTCTCCTTGATTTAAAAGAACTTATTTATCTCTGCCTTAATTTCATTATTTACCCAGTAGTCATTCAGGAGCAGGTTGTTCAGTTTCCATGTAGTTGTGTTGTTGAGTGAGTTTTTAAATCCTGAGTTCTAATTTGATTGCAATGTGGTCTGAGAGAATGTTTGTTATGATTTCTGTTCTTTTGCATTTGCTGAGGAGTGTTTTACTTCTAATAATGTAGTCAATTTTAGAATAAGTGCAATGTGGTGCTGAGAAGAATGTATATTCTGCAGATTTGGGGTGGAGAGTTCTGTAGATGTCTATTAGGTCTGCTTGTTCCAGAGCTGAGTTCAAGTCCTGAATGTCCTTGTTAATTTTCTGTCTCGTTGATCTAATATTGACAATTGGGTGTTAAAGTCTCCCACAATTATTGTGTGAGAGTCTAAGTCTGTTTGTAGGTCTCTAAGAACTTGCTTTTTGAATCTGAGTGCTTCTATATTGGGTGCATATATGTTTAGGATAGTTAGCTCTTCTTGTTGTGTTGATCCTTTTACCATTAGGCAATACCCTTCTTTCTCTTTTTTGATCTTTGTTGGTTTAAAGTCTATTTTATCAGAGACTAGAATTGTAACCACTGCTTTTTTGCTTTCCATTTGCTTGGTAAATATTCCTCCATCCCTTTATTTTGAGCCTATGTGTGTCTTTGCATGTGAGATGGGTCTCCTAAATACAGCACACCGATAAGTCGTGACTCTTTATCCGATATGCCAGTCTGTGTCTTTTAATTGGGGCATTTAGCTCATGTACATTTAAGGTTAATATTTAAGCTTGGAGGAGTTTGTTATTACCCACCTTCTGAAGCCTACTTCTGTCAAAATATCAAACTCATTCTCCATCTGGTTTTGTTCCCTTGCTGGTGAGGAATTGTGATCCTTTGGAAGAGAAGAGGCATTCTGGTTTTTGGAATTTTCAGTCTTTTTGTGCTGGTTTTTCTCAATTTCATGGATTTATCTACCTTTGGTCTTTGATGTTGGTGACCTTCGGATGGGGTTTTTGTGTGGACATCCTTTTTGTTGATGTTGATGCTATTCCTTTCTGTTTGTTAGTTATTCTTCTGCGGGTCTGCTGTAGTTTGCTGGGGGTCCATGCCAGACCCTGTTTGCCTGGGTATTACCAGCAGAGGCTGCAGAACAGCAAAGATTGCTGTCTGCTCCTTCCAAAATGTCTCCACATCTTAATCCTGACATTTTGATGCTAGCTGGTTATTTTGTCTGTTAGTTGGTGTACTTTATTCACAGTGTTGATAGTCTCTACAATTTGGTTTGCTTTTGCAGTGGTTGGTACTGGCTTTTCCTTCCCATATTTTGTGCTTCCTTCACAAACTCTTGTAAGGCAGGCCTGATGGTGACGAAATCTCTCCACATTTGCTTATCTGTAAAGGATTTTATTTCTCCTTTGCTTATGAAGCTTAATTTGGCTGGATATGAAATTCTGGGTTGAAAATTCTTTAAGAATGTTGAATATTAGCCTCCACTTTCTTCTGGCATATAGGGTTTCTGCAGAGAGATCTGCTGTTAGTCTGATGAACCCCCTACCTTAATTTCATCCCAACTCCTACCTATCCTCCAAGACTGGCTGAGGTCTCGCCTCCCCTAGGGGCTTCTTGACCATCTCCCAGCCCCAGGGCATCTGTCTCCTCGTACTCTCAACTCTGGCTGTCATTTATTTAGTCCAGTGCTAAAGTACATGTGCTGCCGGGACCCAGGCTGTGTGATCCTGGACAACTAACCCACAGTGTCCTCAGTTTTTCTTATTTGTAAAATGGGAATACTCATTGTCCCTACCTTGTAGGGTTATTGTGTGGATTAAATGAACCAGCTACATACTAAGAACTTCATACATCTTAGCTTTTCTCTAGATAGCCTGTATTTTTCAGGTTAGCTTATTCTTATTTCACTTTACACAGCTTGCATGTTGTCTTCTTAATGAGATTACAGGTCCTCTGAGTGCTACCACTAAGCTCTTGATGGTGCCTCTAGCCAGTAACCTACACACAGTAGATGCTTAAATACAATGATAGCGTGTCATGTGGTCTGCAAAATAGATCATACTAAAATGTAAGTCATGGGTCAGTGTAACTCTCAAAGGCTTCTGGTTTCAGGTAGACTTTGCTGCAACACAAACCAGCCTAAAACACGGTGGCCTAAAAACAACAATGACAGTTTATTATTTCTCATGATTCTGTGGGTTGACTGGAGAGTTCTGTTAATTTGCAACATTTAGCTGGAGGGTCAGTGGGGCTGGAGTGTCCGAGGTGGCCTCACTCATGTCTAGCCCTTGCTTCTGGCTGCTGGTTGGGCTCCATGCTTCTTCATGTGACTGTTTATGCTCTAATAGGCGAGACTAGGCTTCTTAATAGCATGGTGGTGACTCAGGATTGAGTCACAATCAAAAGTGTTACAATCAAAGGTATGTCAGCATCAAGGTCTTGCTTCTGGAACTTGCTGTGTCACTTTTGTCGTACTCTGTTGATCAAAGCAAGTCACAAGTTTGGCCCCAGTTCAATGGGGTAGTGAAACAGACATCACCATTTGAGGGTAGCACATCCTTAGTAAGAGGTTTGGTTAGCCTGTGAGATGACAATCTTAATAATCTTTCTAGATCATGCTTTACAGTTTAACAAGGTGTTCACAAACATTTGTTATTCGAGCCTCATAACAACTCAAAATTCCTCTGGGGCAGGAAGCAGAGGTGTACTACCTTTAAAATGTGGAGTAGAAGGCTAAATTTACACAGGTTCCTCAGACTCACATGGCCAATTAATAGAATTGCACTCATGCGACAGTTTCCTCTTTTTGTTTTGAAATAGCTCAGTCCGACAAGTACAGAAAAACAATACAAACAGTCACCCATGTATCTTCTACCCCACTTAAGAAATAGGATGTTAGCAATTCACTGAAGTTTCCTGAACATCAGTTACCAATCACACAGCCTCCATTTCCACATAACTGCTTTCTCTAGGATACTAGCCATCTTGGATTTGGTGTTTATCATGTCCATGCAAAAGTTATGCATTTTACACATATGTTTTGTTGTTATTGTTGAGTTGTTCTTTTTTTTTTTTTAAGACAGAGTCTCGCTCTATTACCCAGGCTGAGTGAGTACAGTGGCATGATCTCGGCTCACTGCAGCCTCCACCTCCCAAATTTCAGTGATTCTTGTGCCTCAGCCTCCTGAGTAGCTGGGATTACAGATGTGCACCATCATGCCTGGCTAATTTTTGTATTTTTAATAGAGATGAAGTTTCACCATGTTGGCCAGGCTGCTCTCAATCTCCTAACCTCAAGTGATCCACCTGCCTTGGCCTCCCAAAGTGCTAGGATTGCAGGTGTGAGCCACCCACCCTACCCGGCCTTTTTTCCACATATGTTTTTATCCATCAGTAAAAACTAGCATATTTCATTGTTTCTAAGGCACATATATTTTTTCACATCTTCATCTCTCTGAAATCAGGATGCTGTAATAATTGGTGACATCTTCCAAAAGCAGTCAGCCAGGTGGCCGCTGTGCCATAACCATCATGGCTGTACATTCTCCAACATCACAGGGAGGAGGAACAAACTTGCAGAAGGGTGTTGGAAGTATGGGAAAAGATTCTGGAGACAATAGCAGGGTACTCTTCTTACCCACAGGAACCAAATGGCTGGGAGGAGTGAGTAGGGGAAGACGGGGTGGCAAATCAGAAATGATTCAGCAAGATTCCAGAAGCAGGAACCAAAAGTAGGTTAGCTGTACCTAACTGCAAAAACAGCTTGAGACCACAGTGCCAACGACTTTTTGTTCTTTTATAGATTCTTTTCAGCAGTTCTGTATCACCAATACTCAATTTAGATGGAGGTTTTATTGTGCCAAAAAACACAGACACCAGGAAAGGATTCTAAGAAGTCAGATGTTAAATGTGGAAAAGTTTGGAGAATATCTTAATTGATTATGTTACTTATATTTTCCTATTTTATGCATGTAACAAGAGTAGTATAAGGTAGAAAAAAACTGACAAATCAGTGTCAAATTATAAGTGACAAGAAAGCATTTTGTTAGAGTTTAGTTCTCGGCATTTTTTCTGTTTTAATCGTGCACAAAATGTTGGTCTATCTTACAAATTTTATTTTTATTTATTTATTTTTTTGGAGGTTGAATTTGGCTCTTGTCACCCAGGCTGGAGTACTATGATACCATCTTGGCTCACTGCAACCTCCACTTCCCAGGTTCAAGTGATTCTCCTGCCTCAGCCTTCCAAGTAGCTGGGATTACAGGCATGCACCACGACGCCCAGCTATTTTTTGTATTTTTAGTAGAGACAGGGTTTCACCATGTTGACCAGGCTGGTCTCGAACTCCTGACCTCAGGTGATCCACGTACCTTGGCCTCTCAAAGTGCTGGGATTACAGGTGTGAGTCACCATGCCCAGCTATCTTACAAACTCTAGATACTGTCAGACTGTATCTATGATTCTGTAAACCACACTTATTTGCTTCACATTATGTTTTTGAGGATTTTCAATTTGCTAAATCTAACTAGGCCTGGTTCATTCATCTTAACTACTGTATAACATCCCATTCTATAAATATACCATGTTTTATGTATCCATTTTATCCATTCTCCTATTTATGGGCATTTAGATTGCTTCCTTTTTTTTTTTTAATTACAAAGAATGAAGTTATGGTTATCTTGTACATAGCTCCTTGTGAATAGAATTTCTGAATCACAAAGAATACACAGCCTTGACCTACTAGACATTCCCAAATCATTCTCCAGTGTGTCTAATTTGCAACTTCATTATTCATGTATGAGAGGTCCCGCTTTCAAGGGCCTCTTCATTGAACTTCCAACCTCCTTTCTAATTCCCTCCAATCACTCCTTTACGTAGCCAAGTGACCACTAAAATATATAGCAGATCAAATCACATCTCAGCTTAAAACCCTTCCATGGATTTCCACCGTGCTTTGCAACAAGACCTCATGACTCGCTAGGCCCTGACTGCGCTCCAGAGCCTCAGCTCTTCCTGTCACTACATCTGACCAGATCCATCCTCAACATTACAACCAATGCTTCATTTCCATGAGAGTCCTTTCTCTCATCCTCTGTACATAACCATTTTCTCTTCTTGGAATGCTCTTTCTGTTAAGACCACTCCTGCCCCACCTGAGCCCGAATTTCCCTAAGTAACTCTATTTACCATTCCATGTCTAAACTTAGTCACCTCTTTTCCCTGGGAGCCTTCTGTGGCTCCCACTCCCCACACACCCCCCATCATCACTGGAATAAGTGCCTCTCCCATATCCTCTGTAGCATATGTGACGGGCACTCCCCCATCACAGCATCATCACGCAGTGCTAAAATTACCTCTTTGCCGGTTTCACTCTTCTACTAGATTTTAAAGTCTCCAAAATGGAAAAGGAGGGGAACAGCGTCTTTCTTGTTTACTGCTATATTCTCACCCAATATGTAGTTTACATGGCACTCAGTAAATACTGTGTCTGCAGGATGGACAGGTACATGAAGCAAGTCAGCACTTGAGTCCAGATCATTTGACTCCAGCCCCTTGCATTTTCTATGCATGTTCCCATTTCATTCAAGACAACTTCTCTTTCTGAAATACAAATTACTACACAAGCCATCATGAGGGGGAAATGCCAGAGATAAAATTTGGAATTGGGGTATCAAATCATCAAAATTCTTCTAAGTTTGACTGCAACTTCAAGCCCTGCAAGTGGGCTCTTGGGTCTAGGCATGCCATTTACAGCATGAGGAGGGAGGGAAGGAAGGAGTCTACTGGGATGGTCCCGTAATGCACAGCTTGGGTCATGGAAGGCACACCTGGAGATGTTTGAGAAGCAATCAGCCATTCCCAACATAGGATAGAAACAAAATGGAAAAGGTTAAAGTTAACATGAAGAGATTCAAAACCATTTGGGATTATTTCAAAAGAATGTCCTGTAGTTTTTTTGACATATATGTATTTTAAGAAAAGAAGTGAATTTGCCAGATCCTGACAGCTCTCTCTTACATCAAGAAAAATGAAAATATATTTTGTTTTTAAAATGCCTACCTCAACCATGGGTCTTCAGCTGAATCATAAAATACTGAATTTAGGAAGCCAGCAACTTCTTTCTGAGTTAAACATCAGAGCTGGCATTCCCTAAGTCCATGATTTTAAACTCTAGCATGCATCTGAATCACCAAGAGACTTACAAAAAAACAAATTGCTGCCCTGCCACCCCCTCTCCCTGCCCCACCTCTGAGAGTTTCTTATTTACTAGATCTGGACAAGGCAGGAAATTTGCATCTCTAAAAAGTTCCTAGAACTGTAAAAATAGATGAAGTAGTAATACATACTACAACATGAATGAACCACCAAAACATCATGCTAAGTAAAAGAAGCCACAGGCATGAATCATAGATTGTATGATTCAATTTATATGAAACACCCAGAAGAAGCAAATCCATAAAGACAAAATGCATATTTGTGGTTGCCAGAGGCCAGGGTGATGGGGGAATGGGAACTGGCTGCTTACTGAGTATAGGCTTTCCTTTTAGAGTAATGAAAATATTTTGCAGCGAGATAGAGGTGATGGTTGCATAACATTGAGAATGTACTAAATGTGATTGTATGTAATGTGAATTTTACTTCAGCAACAACAAAAAGTCCCTAGGTAATGCTGATGTGGTCCAGAGACCACACACTTTGAGAAGCAGTGGCTTTAGTTACAGGCACAGAGAGGAGAGTAAAGAAAGTCAACTTTCGAAATAGATGGACGCCTCCATGTGTAATCCAGCAAGCAAGTCTACAGCTGAGAACTCAGGAAGGCTGAAACAGGCTGTTGCACTGGAAATCTTTGCTCTCAGTTTGGGCTTGGACCAGCAGCTGGCAGCCACATCCACATTCCAAATTGAAGTTCTGAACCACCCAAGCAAAGGAGGGGTCTGAATCCAGTTGCACTTGTCTCAGCTGACAATTCACCTCTGGCTTATAAAGAGGAATTTAAAGAGCGAGGGAGACCAGGCGCGGTGGCTCACGCCTGTGATCCCAGCACTTTGGGAGGCCGAATCAGGTGGATCATGAGGTCAAGAGATAGAGACCATCCTGGTCAACATGGTGAAACCCTGTCTCTACTAAAAATACAAAAATTAGCTCGGTATGGTGGTGTGTGCCTGTCGTCCCAGCTACTCAGGAGGCTGAGGCAGGAAAATCGCTTGAACTTGGGAGATGGAGGTTGCAGTGAGCCAAGATCGCACCACTGCACACTCCAGCCTGGCGACAGAGTGAGACCCCATCTCAAAAAAAAAAAAAAAAAAAAAAGGAGTGAGGGAAAGTTGGCAAATGGAGAGAGAGGATTTCTTCAGATATAGTTGCTGCCATTCTGTGAGATTTCCCTCATGCATTGAGGAAGCAGTGATAATTCTTCCTTTTCACTTCACATGTGCCCATCTACCCATCTCTCAACACTGTTTGCAGACCTAGGGCCATTCATCTTTTTAAAGAACTTGAGAAGGTGAAGTTCCCCACTGTCTATGGAAAAAGAGAGATGGACCTGGAGCCAGAACAACTAAGGTTGCTCTCGATTCTGCCTCTCACTGATTGAATGCTTTGACCAATTATTTGCTTTCTCTGAACCTCAGTTTCCTCATCTGGAAAATGGGAATAAGAGTGGCTCCTTCATAGGAGTCACTGACACACTGAAAAATAAAATGAGGCAGGTACGATGTGAAAGGAGTTCCATAATATATTAAGGGAAAAAAATCAAGGCACAGAACATTGTGCATAATAAAATCCCTCTTGTATAAATAAATAATTTTAAAAAGAAAAGACAGATCGATTTTTATATGCTGACATACGCATGAAAGATTTTCTGGAAATGTACTAGAAAACTGTATGGATACAGTTGTTACTTCTGAGTTTGGAACTGGTGCCACAGGGTGGGGAGGATCTTTTATCACTTTTATCTGCTGTTGAACTTTCTGTGCATGTATTTTAATTTTAAAAAAAAATCATCATCCTTTTGGATTACAACTAGTCTAGCTTCAGGATTATATACAGCTAAAAATGAAGAGAGGATTTGAGAGGATCTGAGTCTCCATGCTATATTTCTTGAGTGTTTCCAAGAAACTCAGATTGATATTAACCTCTGTACTTACCTTTTTTTTCTTTTTTCTTTTTTTTTTTTTTTTTTTTTTTGAGTCTTGCTCTGTCACCCAGGCTGGAGTGCAATGGTGCAATCTTGGCTTACTGCAGCCTCCACCTCCCAGGTTCAAGCAAATCTCCTGCTTCAGCACCCCACTGAGTAGCGGGGACTATAGGTGTGCACCACAATACCTGGCTAATTTTTGTATTATTTTAGTAGAGACAAGGTTGCACCATGGGGCCAGGTTGGTCTCGAACTCCTGACCTCAGGTGATCCACCCGCCTCGGCCTCCCAAAGCGCTGGGATTACAAGTGTGAGCTACTGTGCCTGGCCAACATTACCCATTTTTGATTATTAATTTTATGTGTCAATTTGACTAGGCTAAGGGATGCCTGGATAGCTGTTGAAAGGTTATTTCTGCATGTGTCTGCAAGGGTGCTTCTGGAAGAGATTAACATTTGAATCAGTAAACTGAACAGAGATTATCTTCACCAATGTGGTTGGGCATCATCTAGTCCATGGAGGGTCCAAGTAGAACGAAAATGCGTGAAAAAGCAAATTTGCTTTCTTCCTGAGCTGGGACATTCATATTCTCCCACCATTGGACATCAGCGTTTCTGTTTCTCTGGCCTCTGGACACAGACTGGGACTTAACACTAACCATACCCTGGTTCTCAGGCCTTTTGATTCAGATTGATTCAAACTAAAGTTACACCACCAGCTTTGCTGGTTGTCCAGCTTGCAGATGTCAAATCGTGGAAGTACTCAGCCTCCGTAATTATGTATGTCAGCTCTCATCATAAATACATATGTATACATACACACATATATGATTGTTTCTCTGGAGAATCCTAATATACCGTTAAAGCATAAATATTAATTATCAATTCGATGCCTTCATCTTAGAGATCTAAGAGGAATCTTCTGAGAAATTGGATATGAGAGATCTGCATTCTGATGAGTACATGAAAATGAGCAGTAGGGAGACTGGCACATGGGGTGGACGTGCAAATGTTTCCAAGGGATAGGCTGGTAAGAAGAGAGTTTGGGTTGACCAGGGGACACATTAGATGGTGAGTTATTTCATAAGGCAGAGGAGGCTACTGATATAGGATGATGTGATTTGAAGAAGATAGGCCATGAGGGAAGGACCTAAAATTTACCTTAATAGACTCTTGAGCAGTTTTATCTAGCCCAGTGATTCTCAACTCTGGAAGTACATTAGAATTACCTAGGGAAGCTTTCTAAGGCTATGTTCTCCAGCAGGGGACTAGAGAAACAGTTAGTGGCACATCCATATGGAGTAACACTTAGCAATAAAAATGAACTATGGACACACTGTATCAACCAAACTGATGAATCTCAAATGCATTATGCTAAGTGAAAGAAGCCTACATTGAAAAACTATGCACTGCATGATTTCATTCCTATGTCATTCTGGAAAAGACAAAACTATAGGAAAATTAAACATATCAATGGCTGCCAGGAGCTCGGGGTGCGAGGAACAGCTTGACTACAAAGGGGCATAGGAGAATTTGGGAGAGGGCGTGGACCTGTTCTATATGGATTATAATAGTTACATGACTGTATGCATGTGGCAAAATTTACAAAACTGTACCCTAAAGAAGATACATTTTATTGCATATAAATTATACTTCAAAACAAAAGGACTTCCCCCAAATATTATAATTCATTTGGTCTTGGGTGGAGCCTAGAGATTAATTTTTAAAAGCACCTCAGATGGAAAATATCTGCTTTGGTCCAAGATGGAGTATCAGGGAGTGGATTTTCCCTTCCACCTGAGTCAACCAAAAAAAAAAAAAAGAAAGAAAAAAAAGAAAAGAAAAGCAGACAAAATACATGAAACAATGGGCTTTAAGACACTGACCATCAGGCAGCCAAAGATGGTGAACTCTGCAATCTGGAGATGGTGAACACTGCTCATTATCTTGATTATAGGGATGGTTCTGTGGGTGTATATATACATATATTAAAACTTAGCAAATTGTACTTTTTATATGTGCAGTTTATTGTATATGAATCATGTACCATTAAAGGCATTTTTCTTTAAGTTCCCCAGGTGATTCCAAGTGTATAGCTAGAGTTAAGAACCAGCAGCCCAAACATACATAAAACCTTACTTGGCCCTGGAATCTAACATCATAAGATTCTAATCATTTGAATTCAATGTAATGTGATTGAAGCACGTGAAATGTTAAAGTTTTTTACACGGCATTCTTTACTTAAACAGAACTCATTCTGGGACCTAAGTTTACACTTGAAGGAACAGTATCTTTCGACAATGATTCTTTTAGAACTGATTGATGTCATTGTAAAAAAAAAAAAGAGAGAGAGAGAGACAGTGCCGGGGAGGCTAGGACCTTAACAGGAAAGATTGTTAAATGTTAGAACAAAACACATCAATACAACTTAACAACTTCTAGGAAAGTTAGAATATGCATAAAAAGCCTTTAAATTGTTCATAACATTTAACCTAGAATTTAAACTAAGGAAATAAGAGCACAAGTGTGCCACTTCAGCAATGCTATAATAGCAAACAAATAAAAAGTAGTGGTCACATGAATCATGGTTGCGAGTAGAAAGAATAGGACAAGGCCGCCTACAGAATACTGTACAAGCATATCTAATGACGAGTAGCACCAGCGCATCCCCAGGTGTGGCGCCCACCAGCACCCATGGCACAGCAACGAGGGGTGCTGGGAGCCTGGGTGCCCTTGAGCGAGGAGGGCTGGGAACGGGCTCTGGAGGCTGCAGAGGCGACGCCAGAGAAGGCAGTGGAGTTTTTGAAGATGGTTTGACTGCCTTGGAGATTTGGAGATCTGATGCCACAATGAGGACTCACACACCAGGGGGCTCCCAGTGTGTTTTTCATATATTTGCTTTGCTTTGTGTCAGCCTACATCACCGACAAGAACCCAGAAGTCTTGATTCCCTTCACCAATGTCAACTACGACAGCCACCCCATGCTGCACTTCTCCAGGGCAGAGGTGCGGAGCTGCAGCTCAGGGCTGCCAGCTTGCATGGGCACATTGCAGCTCGCCTCACGGAGGCTGTGCGCACGACGCTGTCCAGCCCCTTGGAATACCTCCCTCCCTGGGACCCAAAGGGCGACAGTGCCCGCTGCAATGAAATTTATGGAAACAACTTGGGTGCCTTGGCGATGTTCTGTGTGCTGTATCCTGAGAACGTTAAAACCCAAGACGTGGCCAAAGATACGTGGAGAGAATGGCAGTACAGCCTCGTTGGTTGGTAAAAGATGCTCCTTAAGATGATATCTGACTTCCGCACTCCCTGGTTGGTTTTGCCACTACTTATGACTTCTTATACAACTACCTGAGCCAGACACAATAGGAGAAGTTTCTTGAAGTAATTGCAGGTAACTTCACACAGGAGAGGATGGGGATTTCAATACCTGCACAATCAGCAGCAACTGCATGGCTTTGCCCACAGGGAGCCTAGTCCTGATGAATCAAAGATATTTTCAAGAAGCCTATTTATGGACCAAACAAGTTCTGACCATCATGGAAAATCTCTGGTCTTGCTCAGGGAGGTGACAGATGGCTCCCTCTATGAAGGAGTTGCATGGCAGCTACACCACCAGATCGCTCTTCCAATACAGATTACTTGTCCAGAGGCACTTCGACATCAACCACTTTGACCATCTGTGACTTAAACAGCACTTTGTATAGAACCATGCTGCCAAGGTTTCAAAGGACTGTGGCTATTGTGGACTCAAATTACAACTGATTTTATGGTCCAGAAAGTCAATTAGTGTTCCTTGATAAATCTGTCATGCGTAACGACAGTGGTAACTGGCTAGGTAACCAAATCAAAAGGGACCGTGTGGTGGAAGGTCCAGGAACACCATCCCGAGGGCAGCGCTGGTGCACTCTGCACACAGAATTTCTCCGGTATGATGCCAGCCTGAAGTTGGTTCCTCCTCCAAACTTTGGCATCCCTACACTGCATTATTTTGAAGAGAAACAAATAGTGGCACATCCATATGAAGTAACATTCAACAATAGAAATGAACTATGGATACACCCTATCAACCAAACAAGAGAATTTCTGTTAGATATTTTGGCTACAAGTAACAAGAAAATTTTAAACAGCATGAACGATACAGCTATGTATTTTACCATCTATCAAGATGTCCAGTTTGGGAATGGTTGCAAAATTGAGAAGCTTAACAAAGGAACAGCAGTCCTGGTTCTGATCTTGTTCATCAAGCTTGTACCTCATCCCTCATGTTTGCAAACTGGCTGCCATTGTTTCAGATACATTCAGACAACAATACCCAGACTTGAAAAGGGAAGGTTCTTTCTACAAGCCATTTTTTTTAAAGAGCAGAAAAACTTTTCCCAGAAGTTCCCTACAGACTTCCCTGATGTCTTTTTGGTCATAATAATGTCACATGCTTACTCCCAAGTCAATCACTGACAAGGTGAGAGGAATGATCCAGAATGACCTAGACCGGTTAAGTTTCATTCCCCCAGGCAGGAGAAGATCCCAGCTTTCCCCACAGCACATGGCAGTCCTACATCTCAACAAAATCAGTGTTGGCTCACAAACCAGAATGGAGAGAAATGGCTGTTAATTAGATGACTGTCAGGTAACACAACAGTAAATGCAATATATTTCCATTTGGATAAAGAAAAGTGAATATAGATAGGTCTGTAACGAATAAAAGGCTATGTATATTTTTAAATGTTATGTTATTGGAATTATAGAAAATATTTTTCTTACTTCTGCTTTTTTTTTCCCTAAATGTTCTGCAATGAATATGTAATATATTTGAACTCTATCTGCACCCTGCCCCACAAAAAAATATATCCAGGAAATGTTATTTTAAAATAAAACATTTATAGTCCTTTCCATGTCTTTTTTAAAAAAATAAATATTAAGAGTAGTTATGTAAGATCAAACCCAGAGGGTTCATTCAGCTGAGGCTGGAACCTGTCTGATGCAGCCTTCAAAGACACGGAGCCTTCTGCACTTGCATGAGTCCCAGGACCCCAACGCCCCGCAGAGACGGCAGCAACTTTATCCCAGAGGCTACTCTTGCTGCTTGGAAGACAGAGCCCTGTCACTTATCTTCCCAAACTGGAGGGTTGGGCAGTACAAACCGGATTATAAACCAGTCCTCAGCGCCAAGGCTGAGAACATGCCACACACCTGTCCAGGGAACAGGAGTACGCTGAGACTTTCACCCCCACCGCAAGCAGGAAGACAGAAGAGCCTGCAAAGAAGACACGGAGCAGCGAAGTCAGTCTACGCCCCTAGACACATGTCCAGTACCTTGACATAGCAACACATGCATTTTGTCACCAAGTTGGACTGGAATTCTACCCTGGTGTATGTTGCATGTCACCTATAGTCACTTTCAAAAAGATGAGGGATTCAAAAAGATGAGGGCGATGAAGAATGAGGAACGATATTTCTGCAGCGAAAGCAGGGACAGTCCACACTCCCTCACCAAATCTCTGACCCTCTGCATGAAACCCCAACGGCCACCTCCAGCCCAGTCCAGGCAGCACAGAGCAGGCAGTGCCCTCAAGGGGACACAAGAAGCAACCCTAGTGGAAAAGACTCGAGCTTTAGAGCAACATAGACCTCAGCTCCAATCTGATGCTACCAACGGCTAGTTGTGCAAGCTTGGGCAGGCCACTTCACCGCCCTGTGCCTCAGTCTCTTCACCTGTAAAATGGGAATAAGGCTTTTAAAGTATTCTTTGAGTTCACGTATGCAAAGTGTGACAAACCTCAGCTCAGTATGATAGAGTGAAGAAGCTGGAAGGGCAGTAATGGCCGGCAAATGCACCTCCAGCAGCAACCCAGGAAATCCCGCCCTTGTTTTCACCTCAGACTCTGGGCACAAAAATTAATCAAGACTTCTGAGGCCCGAAGTCTGGGGCTGTCAGATTCACTCTTCTGGATTGAACTTTTAATGGAGGCAGATCCCTGGGGCTTGCTCTTACCAGATAAATAAACGGTACTTTGAAAATTATACCCGGCTAACTTCACCTGCTCACAGCCACACCACCTGGTGCTGGGGAAGGGAGATCTGATTCAATCGCGTCTGAGGGGCCCGAAAGGAGAAAGTAAGGTTAAGTCACCAGAACTGCACATCTGTCTGCAATGGACTGTGTGGGCAGCGTGCATGAATGAAAAGAAAAGAGAAACTGCAGGAGGCAGAAACTGGAGGGGAGGCTCTGTCTTAGAGTAGCTATGACTTTGATAGCTCTCGTTTTTTGGAAATGCTCTCTGCTGCTACTTGTTTGGGTTTAGTACTGCTAGAGAAATGGCTCATGAAGCTTGAGGTGAGGTGGAGATGAATTCCCTCTAATGAAAATCCCTGAACCATCAAAGTGCTTCATTAGTTCCACACAAGACCTCTTAGGCACGCAGTGGACACATAGGGCTCTTCATTAGGAACATTATTCCCCGCGTGCTCATTTGGACACTGAATTCTGGTTTAATCACTATTGAACTGTCCTGAGAAAAAAATGGGGCACGTGAAAATGAGAACACTCCAGGTCATATTTACCCACATTGTTTAGAGTGGAACATGTAGATCATACAAAGCCTGGCTATGGAAACCACTTCATTAAACGTAGATGAACACTATGTCCAAACCTTTGTACTTCCTTTTTTGAAATCTAACAAGTTTTGGTTTTAGTATTTTATCTAAGAAAAAGAATGTGTTTGGAGCTGGGTGCAATGGCTCACTCCTGCAATTCCAGCACTTTGGGAGGCAGAGGCACGTGGATCACCTGAGGTCAGGAGTTCGAGACCAGCCTGGGCAACTTGGTAAAACCCTGTCTCTACTAATAATACAAAAATTAGCCAGGTGCAGTGGCCCATGCCTGTAATCCCAGCTACTTGGGAGGCTAAGACAGGGGAATTGCTGGAATCTGGGAGGCAGAGGTTGCAGTGAGCCAAGATTGTGCCACTGCCCTCCAGCCTGGGTGACAGAGTGAGATTCCGTCCCAAAAAACAAAGAAGAAAATAAAAAGAATGTGTTTATAAAAATAAGGAGTGACCTTTTTCAGGATATTTTACAAGTTTGCCTTTTGATGATAATGAATTAGTGCAATTGTGCACTTGATAATAGTGATGGTGCAATAGCCAGGGAGTTCAAGCCTTCTGCTTGCCGATGGGGAAATGAAGGCCCAGAGAGGTGAAAGGACTTACCCAGATCACAAAACTTGCCACTGGCTGACCTAGGCCTGGAGCCTAGGGCTTTAAAGAGTAAAATAGCATTATGTAGTTTATAACAGAAAACAGTGGTCTCAGACTCTAAGTGCAGCTCTTCAGAGGCAACTCCTTTCAAATCTATCCCAGGCTTCCTCTGACACATGCCTTTTTTTTTTTTTTCTTTTTTTGAGACAGAGTCTTGCTCTGACTCCCAGGCTGGAGTGCAGTGGCACAATTGCAGCTCATTTTTTATATTTTTAGTAAAGATAGGGTTTGGCCATGTTGGCCAGGCTGGTCTTGAACCCTGACCTCAGATGATTCACAAAGGTGTTCCACAAAACCTCCCAAAGTTCTGAGATTACAGATGTGAGCCACCATGTGCAGCGTCTCCATATTTTAAAATAATCTGCTGATAGTAGATTTCTTGTTTTACCAATTTTAGGCATAATCTATTGATATCCTAATTTGAAAAACAAAGAGTTAGCCTCTCCTGACTTCCCCCGTTCTACCTATATTTGGCAGTTATTTTTAAATTTCTGGTTCAGTCAGTAATTAGTAAATAAATTATTAAAACCCTGCAAATCTTCTCTGCTGAGTCTATTATGACTTCATTTTCTTTCTTTTTAAATTTTTTTCTTGCTTATGGAGTTAGTAATCGCCTTATATATTTATTTTTTCCTTTGGTTAGCCATGTACTGTCATGAATTCATCTCAAACTTTCCAGCAGATTGCATTCTCCCTCTCAGCACTATTTTCTATACACATCTGGTTCCCTATCAGTTTAACACTGTTCCTGATTATGTCTCCCTTTGAGTCCTGTTCTCTTGCTCCAGACTAGCCAGTTGCTTACTAGGCTCTGTCCAGACTTCAAGCTGGGAAAACCCTTCACAGGAATCCTTTCGGTCTTAGGTTGGATTCTCCTGTTTCCTAGAATACACGTATTCTTCTTAACTATTCATTCATTTTGGTGAAGTACTGCCAGAGAAAAGATGCATAGGATGAAAATGGTTGTGAAAATGACTGTATTCTACCCTCGTATTCATTTGATAGTTTGGCTAGGTATAGACTTTTCTACCTAATTGATAGATTAGTTGTGTCTGAACTTCTTCCTCAGAATTTTGAAGGCTTTTCTCCTTGGATATCTAGGTTTCAGTGTTGCATTTGGGAATTCTGATGTCATTCTGATTCCCATTTTTTAAAATATAGGTTTCTAGAATATTCTTTTTATCCCTTTGAAGTGGAAAAATGTATTGACTATTATGTATTAGACATAGTCAAAGCTATGCACTTATCTTAATAGTCCTTACAAAAAAAATTGAAGTGAAAAATTACTTTTCCTCTTTTTCAATAATGGAATTGAAACTCAGGGAGGATGTGTAATCTGCCTGATCCATGGGGCCTGTCACTGTAGGGAATGCTGTAGTGAAAACCCCAAAACCGCACAAAAATTGCTCACGCATATTATATGTTTGACTTGAATTGTTAGTGGTCTCAGCTTATCAAAGTTACTCAGGAATGCTAGTTCTGGAGGTTCTAACAACATGTCCATCCATGCTCAATGCTGCAGGGAAAAGGAAACATGGCAAGTCACTTAATGGTCATCAAAGTTTCTGCCTGGAAGTAACACAGGCCACTCCTTTCCATGTCCAGTTGGCCAAAGCCTGTGACATGGCCACGCCTAACTTTAAAGGCAGTGGTAGTAGTTCCATGAGGGAATTCCTTCCTGGCAGTTTTCTGTAAATGTATGTGTTTTTCCAAATCCCAAGTCCCAGTGAAATGTAGTCAACAAATTGGGAAAACAGAAAAAGAGTATTATGATTCTTCCACAAGAATTAAAGCACAGGAATCAACATAGACATATTACTCATGTTGATTTGAAGAGCAAGACCAAAAAATGCTCATGTGCAAAATCAAAGGTTAAGATCAACATTTCTGGGAACCAGGATAGGAGGATGGACTGGAGAAGTAAGAATCATCTAATCAGTCTTGCTTGTAGCATTGCCATATTATAAGTGTGTATTTATGGCTTTGGTTGCTGGGTGAGTCATTCTTGCCAATAAAATAAACAGTCAGTGTGCACGTATAGTGTACTTCATACAAATCCTATGAGTGATGTTCTAAGAAACCAGTTTTGAAAATAAATGTCTTTAAATTGGCAGTTTCAATGCATGGTTCTATTTAGTGCTGTTAACTTTGCTAAGGGATCCTAATGTTGTATTATTTGAATACAATCCAGCAATATTGACTGGTGTTTTTCAGTGTTTGAATATTCCCTCTAGGCTACAGTTCTTTGTAAATATTTTAACTGAAGAAATTCAAGGAGCAGATGATATGAATGTTGTGGGAGACTCCGACAGGAAATCAGAGACTGAACAAAAACCTGAATTAGCAAACGCAATATCAATTTCAATGGCAAAATCAAAACCAGACCTAGCAGACAAAAAAGACAAATATTTTTATTTTCATTATTAAAAAAGCAAATAACTTATATGAAGCAATAGGTACTCTAAAGCTCAGCCTGAAGATGCTTTTGGATGCACTCCTCACAATCGAACAGATGTCAGTACAAGACAGGAAATTGTCCAGGCAAATAATGCTCTGTGTGCTCTACATTTTCACTTTAATAATGATAACTTACAGAAATATTTGTGGTAATATATTTCATTTTAGCAATAATTTTTACTTTCTATTTATCTTATGTTATCATCTCCATCTTTTAATATTTTCTAGACTCAGATGTTTATATAAAGAGATTATTTTGCATGTTATTGAAATATATATTCTTTTTGCATTGAAATATATTTTCTTGTTGCAGTAAATCAATTCACAGTAATAATAAGCCATGCATTTATTATTATGTCATTTCTAATAGAAAACTTCTGATAGCATAACCCTATTACAGGAAAATGACTTAGTATTCACTATTATGGTTGCTCATTGTTATATAAATACATGTGAAAAAAGATCATAAAAAATAAAGAATAATTTATGATTTCAGGATTCCTGAGAACTAAAAATCCTGATTTGTTCCCCAATCCCAAAGACGTATGCCTCTTGGAAATTTGAAAGCACCAAGCAGTGGAAGATAGAGTACCACCAAATGCCTGAAATGACCACAGTCAGAAATATTTGGTGAATAGTACTAAGTACAACCCAAGTGGTAGTGCCAGAATCCAAATCCAACCTTCTTGTTCCAGAACTCATGTTCTGTCTTCTACTCAAAACTTCCTCTATTGTCACTGCTTGTATATTAGTCTTTATTTGCTCATTCGATTACTCCAGGATTCATTCATTTATCCAACAAGTATTTGCTAAGCCCTAGGTGTACAGGAATCACATTGGTCTCACATGGTGATGTTCAATAGTATTTACTGAATATCTGACTACCAGACACTAAAGGTATTGTAGCATGAAATAGTAGTCCTAAAAGAATGAGGCACAGAATAGGCCACTTTTGATTGGGAATAGAAGGTAAAATCTAGAAAACAGTGGGACAATTGGGATCTAGAGTGTGGTAGATGGCAGGGCACGGTGGCTCATGCCTGTAATCCCAGCACTGTGGGAGGCCGAGGTGGGGGATCACCTGAGGTCAGGAGTTCCAGACCAGCCTGGCCAACATGGTAAAACCCCATCTCTACTAAGAATACAAAAATTAGCCAAGTGTGGTAACAGGTGCCTGTAATCCCAGCTACTTGGGAGGCTGGGGCAGAAGAATGGCTTGAACCCAAGAGGTGGAGGTTGCAGTGAGTTGAGATCGTGCCACTGCACTCCAGCCTGGGAGACAGAGAGAGACTCTGTCTAAAAAAAAAAAAAAGAAAGAAAATAGAGTGTGGTAGATGGCTTCTGGAGTCATACCTGGCAATGTAAGTGTGATGAAGGAAGGAGGGAGGGAGGGAGGACGGACCTAAAATGAAGGAGGTGCGCTTCTAGGAGAAAGATGAGAGCTTGCCAAGGCATACAACACACTGAGTAGGAATGTGGTCTTTGACATCTGATAGTCCTGCTTTTAATTCCTAATTTTTTGGGCCAGGCATGATAGCTCACGCCTGTAATTCCAGCACTTTGGGAGGCCGAGGTAGGACACTGCTTGAGCCTAGGAATTCAAGAGCAGTCTGAGAAATACAGTCACCCTCCATCTCTCCAAAACAAAAATAATAATAATTTAAAAAATCTGAATTTTGTGATCTTAATAAATTTGCTGAAGCACTCTGGGTCTCAGTTTTCTCATTTGCAAAATGGGAACAAAAATAATTAACTTTAAAGCTTATTATATGAGTTAAATACAAAGAAAACTCTTATTATAGTACCTGGGACACAGTAAATACTCAGTAAGAGATTGATATTAATCGTACTTTATCATCCTGTCTGGCTCTCAATTTTCTTGAGGATTTTTAAATATTTATTTAAAATGTGCCTTATAGATTTTTAAAAGTTTATTCAATGGGTGAAGAATTCTGGTGTAAGGAGAGACTATTTGAAATGTAGTTTGACTTTTTGGAGAGAGAAAATAGCCAAGACTTCATATTTCTCCGCATGTTTGTCCTGAAACCATGGATATAGCATAAAAATAGAGGAATGTGCTTGCTCTGAGATTTGGGATGTACGTGCTAGTCAGAAAGAGTACACAAATAGGTTCAATGTGGTGGCTCACGCCTGTAATCCCAGCACTTTGGGAGGCTGAGGCATGTGGATCACCTGAGGTCAGGAGCTCAAGACCAGCCTGGCCAACATGGTGAAACCCCATCTCTACTAAAAATACAAAATTTAGCCAGGTCTGGTGGTGGGTGCTTATAATCCCTGCTATTTGGGAGGCTGAGGCAGGAGAATCAGTTGAACCCAGTAGACAGAGGTTGCAGTGAGCCGAGATTACACGACTTCATTCCAGCCTGGGCGAAAGAGCAAAAGTCTATCTCAAAAAAAGGAAAAAGAGTAAACAAATATATTCAATACGTTTGCAATATCTTTTCTCTCAAGATATAATAAATGTGGTAGCCATTCTTCTTCAAGCCTGTTGTGAGCTCATGCTGCACACCGTGGTTGCTTATCATTTTAAATGGTTTCACCTGTCCTGAAGAACAAACTGTTCAAGGTACTTCTCTTTCAACTAAGAAGAGGATCCACAGCTTGGGGCCAGCTTTCTCCAGTTAGAGTCCTGGAAATGACCAAGTCAAGACTGCTTCCATGATTTCCTAAACAATGATTACTTTGTATGCCTACAATGCCAAGTTGAGCGTGATTTTTCAAAAACACATTCCAGACATGTGTCACCTTGTGAACATCTTGATCTGTCCGGCCAGAAATGAGGCAAGAAAGAGGTGCCATGATGGAATATTTCTCTGATGAAGACCTCCAGCTCTGTGTTGTAGGGACCTGGTACACCATTTAGAGAGTTTAGACATATCACTTTAGCCAATGGTCCTTAAAGCGAAGGAGAGCTACCAAAGTCTTCAATGGGGGTTGGGTTTGGGAGGACATGATAAGATGTACACTTCAGAAAGCTCACTCTGGCTGAAGTGAGAAGAATGGATTGCAGCACAGAAAACCTTAGAGGCAGGAGGAGAGGCAGAAGGCTATTTCAGAAGACCACGTGAGAGAGGAAGGTGCCTAGACCAGGTGGTGGTGAGAGAGATGAAGAAAGGGGGACAAATTCTTGGACATGTTTGGAAAGTCTCATCATACAGGATTTAGTTGTTGATTAGATGTGGAGAATGGGGAAGAGGAAGGAGTAAGAGAATGCTGCTCAGATTTTTGGGTTGGGCATCTGAGTAAATGGCAGTGAATTCACTCAAACTGGAACTCTGGTGGAGGCAAAGGTTGGTAGGATAAGGAAGTTCAGTTTAGGACACGCTCATTTAGAGCAACCCGTGGAACCTCCAAGTGAAGATGCAGGTTATCGGTTCTCTGAGTCTCAGTCTAGGACTCTCTTTGCTGCTCCAAAGCTGCTTTTCCCTCAGACACATCTCAGACTTGGGGATGGAGGGGAAGAGGTGCTACTAGGATCTTTAGTCATAGCTGGCATATATTTGCCCAGATGGTTTGGCTGGGGAATCCCCTTTGGTGTTAGGGGAGATAATGTGTGAGGGTGCGGAGTGCAGAGAGAAAACCTCAATATGACAATATTCCCATTTTCAAAAGCATCTATCCACTATAACAATATTGTAATTGATTCAGGCAAGGGCCACTGATGGATGCTAAAACAAGTTTGTTTGTAAACAAGCTATTTATCCAGTCTAAAATTATCCTCCTGAAGATTATTACCACAAAGGAAAAATGTTTTAGAGTGAAGAAATCTGGGTGATGCCACCAGTACCTCCCCATAGATTATTATAAAGAGGGAGAGATTCCCCAGAAGTAGAGCAATCACATGGATACTACTTTAACCACATGATCAAAGTTACCTTCACCACCAATGGGGCAAACTACATCAGATTCCCCCTAATGTGACACACCAGGAAGGACACGTTGTGTGCATAATTTGCATCTCACACCAGACAAACCCCAGAGACATGTTAGAGAACTACAGGCCTGCACTCTTCAAAAATGCCAATGTCTTAAAAGACAAAGGTTGAGGAGCCTCTTCATTCTCAAATAAAAAAGACTTAAGAAGCATAACAACTAAGTAGAAATACAAGTCCTGGAATTGGGAAAACATGTTATAAAACCCAGTATTGGAAAGACTGGCAAAATTTGGATGCAATTGTGTTCAGTAAGCGATTCGTATCACTGTTAAATTTCCTAAATTTGATCATCGCACTATGTCTTTGTTCTTAGGAGACACTTGCCAATGTGTCTGGGTGGCAAGGGTCATGCAACTTACCTCAAATAGCTCCTAACAATAATAATAATAAATGTATATATAAAGCAAACATAGCAAAATGTTAATAACTGGTGAATACAGGTGAAAGTATACCGGTGTTCTGTGTATTCTTTTTGCAACTTCTCTGGGAGCTTCATATTTTTTTCAAAAGGAAAAGAAAAGAAATATATCTATCCAACCCATATACAAGCAGAGGGAGTTCTAAACACTGAAGACTCTAACCAGTGTTTTTTTTAAGGTCAAATATTTAATATTATTTTTTCTAGCTACTAAATTCCATCTTTATGAAATGTCAAAATAGGAAACAGGTGAAGGAGTAATTTCCTGCACTGCCAGGCTCCTAAGAATGTACAGTATTTGCTGTCAATTTGAAACCTGCAGTGTTTAGAAAGGAATTTGTTTTCTTTTAAATCCAGGTACCAAAGTTGAAAGCCCCAAATGTCCAGAGAGCAGCTGGAACAAGAATTGCTGCCTGCAGGCACTCTGTCCACCAGCCACGTGTCAGTGAGTGGCCCTGGACACAGCCAGGCTGTGTGTGCACCTGTGGTTCCTGCCATGGGGAGCAGGAGCCATTTGGTCACTCCTCTTCATAGGGCACCACCTGTGGTCTCTCACTGCCCAGGTGAGCAGAGTGCAGGAAGTCAGGGAATCAGAGCGCTGAATGGATCTTGGAAAGCACCCAGTCCAACTCTCCCCACCTTCCCATCTGTGGCATTAATCACCTCTATAATGTCGTAACCAACTGGTCAACCAACTTCTATTTGAACATACCCAGTGGCTAAAATGTCTAAGCAGCTCATCCATTTTTGAATAGCTTAAATTGTTTGAATATCCTTTCTCTTAAGAATAAGTATTAGTACAAAATGTCTACTTCCATTTCTTAGGTATCTGGTAATTTGCTTTTAATGAAAAAATGTCAAATCAGATTAACTAAAATTGTGAAACACTTTGAATATTTACAGTCAATAACTTAAATCATATATTTTGGATCCTTCAGCAGGCCATCTCTGTACAGTAACATTTGGAAATCACAGAAATTTATACTTGAAGGGCCTTTCTTGTTCATTACTTTCTGAGAAATGCCCATTTTATGGCCATCTATTTGAAAACAAACAAAAATAGAGCAAAATTATATGGACATATAGTAGGCATATGTGTATGTCTAGACAGCACATTTCCATGTGAATAGATAGGGACATGGGAGGATAGACATCAAGGGTATTCCTAGGGAGTGGAAGTGGGTAAAGGAAAAGAGGCTTTTACTCTTCACCTTAGGCATTTAGTCATTGTTTGATTTTTTTTTTTTTTAACAAACAATATGTTGCCATTTTTATCACTTAAAACCATTTTCTCCAAAATTTACAAAACAACAAAAAAGAGAAATCACTTACATTGAGCTGAAATCTGATTTCCCGGAGTTTCCATTTTCTACTGCACTTAGCAGCGAGTCGGCTATCTGATGCCAATCCTTGAGGCCTCCATATTTCTCTTCTCCAAGATAAATGTTCCCATTTCCTTCAGCTGTCTCTCAGTTGGCAGGATTTACTGCCCTCCTCCCACTGAAGTAAAGCATACAAGTGGGCTCAGAGAAAAACCCACTCAGAAGTTCAGGTGGCAGTTGGCCATCTGTTGAAAATTAGCAAGTACGTGGCTCTTTGTGTTCTTGCACCAACTTGGCCTAACTTTTTGGGGTCTCAGGTGCTGTATTAAAAGTGCTCTAATTTCATGCGTCAGTGATGGATGAAACCAGGTCTGCAGGACACACATGCAGTTATTATCAGAACACCATGGCAAGCTTTCCCAACACTTATAAAACCTGGCTGGCTTATCAATGCCAACTCAGGACAAAAACAGCAAGGGAAATGTATAAAGGGAATACTAGAAAAATATAATCCCCTGGTAATCAGAAGAATTAGCAATGGTATAGCCAAGATATGCATGTTATGGCAGCATATGACCAAGATAAGAGCACACAGCAAAGCGGTCAAGAGGATCAGCTCTTCCACATACTTGCTATGTGACTTGGGAAGGTTTGTTAACCCCTCTGTGCCACAGTTTCATTATCAGTAAAATGGGGATAATAGCAGTCCCTCCTTTATACAGCTAACATAACGTTTAAATGAGCTATTCCTTAAAAGAATCTCTGGCACATAAGATATGCTACTTAAGTGTCTAACAAACAAAAAACAAATGAGATAACTTGCCTCCGATTTCATGGTTTCTGACTGAAATGGTCAGAGGAAATAATATAAACAAGAGGTGTGAGAATGGGCCTGCCTGGCAAATTTGAGGTTTAAACTGCACTCTGTTTAGGAAACATAACAAAGAATACAGTTCTAGCAGCTGAAGCATTCCACCTGTTGCAAACACAGGAGAAATTGTCCTTTCATAGATTAGTGCTTTGGACACCTGCCTGCCTGCCATTTCTTCCTTGTCAGTAAAGGCTAAAATAGACCAACCTCATTAGTACCAGGAACACTTGAATATGTTAAACGGTTGCTACAATGAATCTTATTCAAAGGTACGATGAGAGGGAAAGAACTACCACACCTAGTTACTGCCATTTCTTCATTTACATGGGGCCCCATGGAGTTTATTTGGGGCACACAATTGAAGTACATTTCTCTATAATTTTCTCCTGCAATGGATCAGCAATTTTTGTGCATAAGGCAGACCGGATGTTTGGCAGAGCCAGAGTTCTTACTATGCTGAACATATCAGTAAAATACAAATTATCCTTGAACTGAGTCTTTTCTAATTCCAAGTTGTCCCTTTTTCTTTAGCTTTCCCTGCATTGTATTGCAAATCCCTGAGGGTGTAATGACCTTCACCCAAGATGATGAGTCACTAAGAATATTCAGTGTAGGATGTTGATCTTGATGTATTAAAAAGGGCACTGGTTCTGCTCATTATTGGTGGAGGACTCCTCTGGAAAAACATCTTGCACCACTGAGTACATTTCTTCATCAATCTTTATAAAATCTATCATTTCTCCTATACAATCATTTGAGTATCAAATGATATAGGTAAAAACACTTTTCAAACACCAAACCTGGAGTTGCAAGCTCAAATGCCTGTGGTGGCCAGACAGGTAACGTGAATGCGTGATTAGCAGCAGGTATAACACTATGAAAGTGGTGGTGACTGTTGACAAAGTGGGAGGTATATTTCCAGCCTAGAGACATTCAAATTTGAGGGTTAAAAAAAGTGATACTAATGAAACAATATTGCCTAATGTCAGATTAGTTCATGGGCTGGATTTTACCTACAAAACACTTTGCAACTCTCAGAGATAAAGATCAGTATAGTATGGCAGCAGGGAAGAAAATAGATATTGGAGTTAAACTGGCCTATGTTTAAAGTGGTATGACCTCAAGTAAGTTAAGGAGGGCCTTTAAGACTCACTTTTATATATCTATAAATCCTGTCTCCAGGATTGTTATGAAGATTTTAGAACAATGTCAACTTATTACCAATAATTATTAATTAAAGAAGTTCAAGCCTTTCTATGTAAGTATCCTGCTCACCTTAACCTAGAGTGCTCACAGCAACATTTTTCTCCCAGTTGATTCTTGTCCAAAGTGTTGAGGTGTCCACGTGCGTGCCGAAGTTAGAAAGATAAAAGCATGAAGATACGGTTGGGTGAACCCAGAGGAAGACTGCCAAGACTCTGTTCTGCGCTGGCTTTGTCTTCACGTTATTCCACACTCTGAGATCTGGCCATTGGCATTCCAGTCCAGCAATAAACTCCTTACAACACCTAGAAATGAGAAAGCACATAGTAATGAACTCACATGAATTTCACATGCAACTGACACAGGAAGCAGAATGTCTATGTGTTTTTTTCTTTAGGGTGGGTATTGATCTCTAGGTGGAGCTATTTACATCCTTAAACCAAGGCAACCCACTCTTAATATTAGAATATCCAAGAAACTGCAGATATCTCACTTGGCTTCCCTGGTACTACCTCTGGTTGATTATAGTTTTTACTTGCTTTAAATTTTTAAAAAATATATGTGATACCTTTGTGAAGGAAAAAATAAAAACAAGAAAAAAAGAACTGCTTTATTTCTGAATTTGGAACCAGACATTAATTCCTGTTTCAGACTATCATGACCACAAGGAAATGAGAAATATCTTCCCATGAAATGTTTCTGCTCATGATTTCTTTCACATGCTTCAAAATATTTAGAAGTTTTAGGACTTTCATTAGCCAAAGTCTGGCTGAGGTGATGTATTTTCTCTGTTCCTGAGTCTGGGGTGGTAGAGGGGGAATAAGCAGCAGGAATCTATTCCAACTAGGGTTGGCAGATTTGGCAAATGAAATTTGAATTTCAGATAAAAGTGAGTACATTTTTAGTATAAGTATGCCCCCATTCAAATTGGCAATATCTGGAATTTACGGGATACGCTCATACTAACAAACTATTATTGCTTATCTGAAATTCAGATTTCACTGAACGTCCTGTATTTTTATTTGGCAACCTTGATTACAACCCACAGGGTAAAAGCCCTCATCAGTGGATTCCAGAAGTGTATATGGGGAGAGAGCTCTCTCTTTCGTGAGTGCTGAGGTGTTGTGGAGGTTGAGGAGGCATGTTTTCTCTGGAGACTGATTTCTGATAGATAAGGCCTGAGCCTGGAGCACCAATAGCTATTAGATCTCTATGGTGTTCCAGCCAACTATCATAGCATCTGGTGATGGGGACCAAAAAGGAGGGAGCTGAAGAAAACCCTTCCCTCTGTGTGCTTTTAGAACAGAGATGAGTTGCTTTGACAGATAAAATATAGCCTATTAGGACGATCAAAGAAAAAGTGTCAAACAGGATATAGGAATAAATTATCTGGAAAATCAGAATTATATATGTAACCATTACTTATAAACAGAAATAATTTTGGAGATGCCGGGCGCGGTGGCTCACGCCTGTAATCCCAGCACTTTGGGAGGCTGAGGCAGGCGGATCACCTGAGGTCGGGAGTTTGAGAGCAGCCTGACCAACATGGTGAAACCCTGTCTCTTAAAAAAAAAAAAAAAAAAATTATCTGGACACAATGGCATGTGCCTGTGGTCCCAGGTACTCTGGAGGCTGAGGTGGAAGAATCTCGAGCCAAGGAGTATCCAGACTGCTGTGAGTGAGCTAGGATTACACCGCTGCACTCCAGAATTTAACAGTCTCTCTCTCTCTCCCTCCTTCTCCCCCTCCGACCCCCATCTTTAAAATAAAAAGTTTTTTTAAAAAAAGAATAAAAAGAAGAAATGATTTTGGAGACAATCTCTCCTCCTCCTATAATTTTACAAATGAGAAGACAGAGACTCAAAAGAGTTTCCTTTTTGGAGTGTGATGGAAGGGGTATGTGTGCATAAGCGGAGCAGTGGTAGTAGCAGCAGCAGCAGAAGGAGATGGCGAAGGAGAAAAAGGAGAAGGCCGAAGAGAAGGAGGAGGAGGAGGAATAAAAGTGGGAGGAGGAAGAAAACTGAGGCAGAAAGACCTGAAGTTCAAATACCTTGCCACTACACCTGTCCCGCTATGGGTTTCTACAACTGTTTTCCCTATAATTTTTAAAAAATGTACATAAACAATACACATTCCTTAGAGAAATCTAGGATTTCATACAAACAAAAAAAAATCTCTTCCATGAATCCAACATATAGATATTACTATTGTTAACATTTTAGTGTACAGAGAAAGCACTTTGCTATGAAGTGTCCAGCATTCATTCTGCCTTCTTCAGGGAGTCATACCCACATTTTGCTCTGGGGATAGTCATGCAATCAATGGAATATCATTTCTAGCGGGACTTCCAATCCAGGTGTCACACCCTCTGCTGGGAAAGCAGTAGGCAGGCGACCAAGGTGTGATTTCAGTCTCTAACTAAGTGACTCTCAAAGACTGAAAAGGCTTGAGTTTCTTCCTCCTGAAAGGGGAACCTAGTGAGATCACGCACTGGCACATAGCACCCAAACACCTGAAGCAGCTCTGGGTCCTGGTCTCTTGAGAACTAATTCCTCACCTTTTCCTTCAATTCTAATACCATAAATTGATTGCACTGATGGCCCCAACTAGTGGCCTCCATATCCATGCCCTGTGCAAGAGACAGAGGCTCATCAAGAAATGAAGTCTAGTTTCCCACCCTTTAAATCTGGGATGCGTTGGGACTTGCTTTAGCCAAGAGAATGCAGGAAAAGGGAAGGTGTGTCCACTCAGGGCCTCAACTTCTAGAGGGCTTGTATGCTTCCAGTCTCTCTTGGAACCACAAGAACTAGATTGGTGTCAGCTGCTGGAGGATGACAAACCACTTGAAGGAGAGCACAGGGGTCTTGGCCAACTCTTAGAAGCAGAACCACCTCATGCACACACAGCTGACCTCAGATACATAAAGGAGACCAGCTTATATCACAGCCTAAATGAATGTTCTAAGCCTCTAAGTTTGAAGTGGTTTGTTATGCAGCAATACTTAACTCATACTTCTGTGAACTTCCACATCTTTCTGATAAATTCCATTTTTTTGTGAATTTCTGTAGCATTAAACAAAGAACTCTATTAGATACTTTCCAACTAGTCTCTCATTCTTTTAACAGAATATAATCAGAGGATTTTGTCATCTACTTTATTTCCCTTTGCAACTGATTTTGAGCATCTTTCCCTAACAATCAGGTGTACACAGTAAAGAAGGAAAATCTCCCAAATGCCAATTCTGAGCCTCTGCCCAAACCAAGTTTCATCATAACATCATGGCCACCAGCCAAAGTACCATTTGTAGGTAGACCTAGCCTGATCTGTTCTGTCCAGAAGGAAGTGCCTGTAGCTTGTTTCTCCGTGAGATTATTGGATAGCACTGTGACTTGTCATAGCTCGATGACCCAGAGAAGGACACAGTCATGCCTCAGAGGTGCTTGAGAACGTTAACCTTCCCAGGCCTGTTTACCTCTTTGGAGAATGAAGACAATAATTGCATTCAGAATGTTCTATTATTTTCAAACTTTTAAACATATGGACAGCAAAGACAGAAAAAAAGATAGACATTCCCCATAATGTTTTATCTTCTGACCCAAAACTGAGTGATTGGAGCTCTCCAGTACTTTTACTCCTGGTCATCCTATTTCCATTATCCTTTTTTTTTTTTTTTTCACCAAATGGGAGCTTTAATTTGAGATATTATTTGTTTGGCAGAGTAGGGCAAGGGGAGGGTGCAATGCCTGCCCCATAACTCCAGTCTTTATGCTAATGGAAATACATCAATATTTTCCAAGGAAAACGAGTGTTTGTGAAATGGATCTCCCTGCAGCTGTGTACACGTTTCTATTGGAATTTTCTGAGTGCATTATCTGCTTTGGTCTTTTCCACTAAGGCACACAACTGGAGGTCTATTCTTATCTTGCTTGCTTTTCCTTTGGATTTAATTTTTTGTTGATAAGAGTAATTCCTCTGGCATTTCTCTCATTTAATCCTCATCAAAACTCCATGAGGTAGATATTATTATTATTCTCCTTGGAATAAACTGAGGCTTAGAGAAGGCAAGTAAATGGTGCGAAGTCTTGTAGCTAACAAATGACAGAGCTGGGATGCCACTCTTGGGTGCCAAACTCCCAAATCAGGATGCTTTACCTTAATGTTTTAATGTACCAATTCTGACTGAATTTTAAGTGCAATAAAGACTTAAAAAATTAAATCACCAATGTATGGGTTATCCTTTTTTACAAAGTGGGAAACAATAACTGGTCTTAATGAGTTTCCTCCAATCTTAAAAAAGTATGATGTTGAAATCTCTGTCTCTTTTCTCCCTAGGCTGCATCCTCGGACTTTCATCTAAGCCTGAAGAGCTCAAGAGAGCAAGTGATGTCTCCCTGAATGGGACCACGGGGACTCTGGTAACCACACCTAATTCAGCAACTTGAGAAACATCAGCAATATTACTACAAGCAATCGCTTAGGTGCTTGACTGTGGACAGGAATACAAGACATGTGGAACACACTGGTGTTCATTTTTAAAAGACAATTTCACCTTAAGAGGTAAATACTTACGGAAAACAAAAAAGCACCTACAAGAAAAACCAGAATAATTATGATGCCGGTCAGCACTGTCCAACAGAACTTTCTGTCATTATGCAAATGTATTATATCTGTGCTGTACAATATATGACATATCCAATATATTAGCCACCTATGGCTATGGAGCACATGAAATGTACCTAATATGATGGAGGAACTCATTTTTAAATTTTAATTATTTTTATTAGCTTAGTTAACTTTAACGAACTAAATTTTAAATTTAAATAGCCAAATGTGGCCAGTGGCTACCATATTGGACGGCACAGCTATAGATGGCCATAGAAGTATGGTGAAGTGGTGGAATGCCTCATCAAGAAAGCACATTCTGAGAGGCTTTTGAAGTGGTGTAGGGAGGGAAGAAAATGCAATTGGATTGAGAAAGAAGAGAGGGAATGAACAAAACACAAGATTTGCTCTAGTAGAAGGCCTGGGGTTACAGATTCAAATGCCTACAGAAAGAATCATAAGGTAGGCTGATAGGCCAGGCACCGTGGCTCACACCTGTAATCCCAGCACTTTGGGAGGCCAAGGTGGTCAGATTACTTGAGGTCAGGAGTTCAAGACCAGCCTGGCCAACATGGTGAAACCCCATCTCTACTAAAAATACAAATATTAGCCAGCTGTGGTGGTGCCTATAATCCCAGCTACCCAGGAGGCTGAGGCAGGAGAATCACTTGAACCTAGAAGCCAGGGGTTGCAGTGAGCCAAGATCAAGCCTCTGCATTCCAGCCTGGGTAACAAAGGAAATAGGATTGGTGGGGGGTTATGAGGACTATGGAGATTAGAGACCCTACCCCAATCTAAAGTGGCAGTCACTAGTCAGCTCCAGACAGTTATTACCACACAGAAATGTAGGCTCAATGTTGACTATCTTATTTTTTGGAGGAAGTCACCTAATTTTAAGTCTTGGCCATAGTATTGGTCAGCATGGGCTGAATGTTCTTAGCAGATGCTGTTGGTGCCCCACTCATGTTCACTTAGCACTGCCCTCTGCAGGTGAGGCTGCCTACTGCCACTGCCTTCAACTCTGCCCTAAGACGCTGTGCACACACTTGACCTGCATGCAACGCGTGCGGCAATGCTAAAATGTTAATGCCCTTGGAAGTGGCTCTCGCGCAATGAGAGGTAAGTACATAAATATGCTAATCTTACCTCTCAGTTAGGATAGCTCTGAGCTATGTTCTGTATTGTCTCTCAGAGTTTTCTTGTGTGACTGAGTGCCAGCTGCCACAGTACAAACTGGTAGATAATGTGCCATTCATTGAAATCCATCCCTTTTCCTTCTCACTTTCCCACCTGCCTGTCTACTGATGTTTCCTGGAATCACCTCCCAATAAACTACTTGGACACCAAACCATGTCTCAGAACCTGATCCTGGGAGGAACCCAAACAAAAACACTGTTGTAGCAAACAGTCAAGATCCCAGTGGCAAACACAATAACGTTTCAATCTCACTCACATCACAGTCCAATGAGGGTCATTGTGGAGACTGTCCCACCATCCGGGGAGCCAGGCTTCCTTCCTCATGTGGCTCTGCATCTTCTATGACTCCTTCCTTCTTTGCATTCAGTTGCAGATGGGGACAGATAGAGAACGTGGAGGGCTGGGAGGAGGATTTTTGCTGCCAAGTTCTGGAAACAGTGACCAGCACTTCTGTTCATATTCATTGGCAGAACTCGTCATGTGGTCCCTCCTATGTGCTAGGAATGCTGGGATACGTAGTGCAGCTGTGCACCAACTGCAGGAGGCAATAGGTTTGCTGAACACATAGCAGTTTCTGCTGCTGTAACTTATTGATTGATTGATTGACTGATTGAGACAGAGTGTCACTCTGTTGCCCAGGCTGGAGTGCAGTGGCGTGATCTCAGCTCACTGCAACCTCTGCCTCTAGAGTTCAAGTGATTCTCAAGCCTCAGCCTCCTGAGTAGCTGGGATTATAGGCATGTGCCACCACACCCGACTAATTTGTTTTTGTTTTTTGTAGAGATGGGGTTTTCATCATGTTGACCAGGCTGGTCTTGAACTCCTGGCCTCAAGGGATCTGCCCATCTCAGCCTCCATATGTGCCAGGATTACAGGCATGAGCCACTGTGCCCAGCCTGCAACTTATTTAGAATTTGTAAAATTACTGTCCAGGCCAAAGAAGTTATGCCTGTGGACCAAAGTCAGCTTGTGGACCAACAGTTTCACCTGTGGCCCAGATATTATTCCCTAGAATTGATGAGGAAAATATTTGCTACCCAACAAGTTCTTAACTTGGGCAGAAATAAGCGTGTCACATTTATCCAACTGTGTGGTAAAATGACTATATGAAAATTGAATCAATTCTCCACTGACTGAGTTTGTAATTTCAGGGAGAAAATGATCATTTCATTTCTGATAGTTCTTCCGTGAGCAATGGGTCCCTAACAAGATAGCTCTTACTTCTTTCATCTTCTGTGAAGTGATTATCAGTAAATGAAAGGTCACGTCAATGTAGTCCCACCTCCACCTCATCTTCAACTTCTCCCCCCGGATTCCCTATGCTCCATCCCCACTGCCTGTTTCTCAAACTTGCTGAATCTTTTACACCTTCAGAATCTTGCAAATGCTGTTCCCTATTCCAGAAATGTGTTCCTGCTCTCTTCTTCTCTTTGCCTCATTCTTTACCCAACTGGGTCCCCTGCATTTGTCAAGTCTTGGCATAAATGTCCTTTCCTCATAGAAGCTTTGACTGACCACCCGAAACAAAGGGGCTTTCCTCCACCACCATTATTCCTGCTCCTTCTGTCTATCACGATTCAGAACTGTATCTGCACATTTGACACACATCTCCAGAGGCTGCTCACTGTAGCACTGGGCACAGAGCACTCAGTACAGTGTTTGACGTTGTCAGAGCTCAAAGATACTGTTGAATAAATACATGAATACCAAGAAAACTCCACTGCTTTAAAGAAGTTTGTGTGGATGCCTTTTGTAATTAAAATAACATCTCCCCATCTGTCTTGAAAGTTTAGTTAAACTTGATTTGGATTTAACAAAGAGAAGTATTTATCTATTGAATGCTACCTGAGGCAAAGAAATAAAATAAAAATCTTCTCTTTATCTCAGAAATCCCTGAACTTACTCTCTTCTAAAACTAACCTAGATAAAACTCAGTGTGATCATTTATATCAACAGGGGTAGAGATAAAAGCTCTTCGAAAAAGTGAAAGTGATATTTACAAAGTAAAATGTTAATTCCTATAAGCATTATTGACCTAAATACAAGTCAGGGGGAAACAAGCTCAGGGGGGAAAAAATAGGAATCAACCTTGATTTTTCCCCGCCCCTTCCAATCTCTCTGCCGTCATTCCGAGCTGCACTTCCAAACAGCTCAGCTTCACCTCTCGCCTCTTCCTCTTTTGCCCGATTGTGTCAGTCCAAGCTGCTGACTGTGTAATGAAGCTGTCTGTCTGAGAAGCACACTCACTTGTTTAGTTAGAAATGTAATTTTTTGTTTTGGGGTTTTATTTGGGAGGGATTTGTTGCCAAGTGGTAGAATTTGAACGTGTTTTCCCTATAGGAGGCAGATTCGGAAGTCTGGCCTAAGACTCTTTTGGAAGCTGAAACTAATTAAAATATTTATTTTCATCCCTGTAGCTAAGACACGGCAGGGGAGAGAGTCCAGCATTTGTTTTATGAAGGTATATCTACATCCACTAACCTCTTATGTGCCACATTCAGCGTCTGCCCCAAGGCCGCCACACCTGCTCAAACACCTGCCCAGTATGTGAGTATTTGGTCGAACAGTATTTAATGGCTTACCTAACCCAGGGTCACCTGCCTTTACCTGAGGACAATAGAGCCCTGTTCCACATATTTATTATCTATAGACTCACCTCTGAGGAAGTACTTTCCTAGTTTCACCTTCAATGAGGTCTGAAAAGCTATGCAGAAGAGAAATAGAAAAAGAGAAGGAGAAAGAAAGAAGCTAAAAAATAATTGTGTGTCATTTTTTTAAAAAAATCACAGGCTAGGTATGGTGGCTCACACCTGTAACCCCAGCACTTTGGGAGGCTGAGGTGGGTGGATCACAAGGTCAAGAGATCAAGACCATTCTGGCCAACATGGTGAAACCCCATCTCTACTAAAAATACAAAAATTGGCTGGGTGTGGTGGTGTGTCCCTGTAGCCCCAGCTATTCAGGAGGCTGAGGCAGGAGAGTCACTAGAACTTGGGAGGCAGAGGTTGCAGTGAGCCGAGATTGTGCCACTGCTCTCCAGCCTGGTGACAGAGCAAGTCTCTGTTTAAAAAAAAAAAAATCACAGAGGCTGAGAAAGATACAAGAATATGTTAAGTGTCCTCTGTACTTCCAGAGTGCCTACAGAATCCTCAAAGAAGTGTAAAGCCATAAAACAAGACAGAGTCAGTTTAAGCATTCACAGTTTTTGAATGGTGAAAACTAATAATGATGCCCCTTCTGAATATTCACTATGTCCAAGGACAGGCTAGATGCTTTACTTACATTATCACATTACTTCTCCCTATGCTCTGCCATAGTAAAGAATATATTTATGAATACGTTATCATATTTATTTAATATTTATGAATGCTTTGCAAATGAGGAAACTAGGGCTCCAAGAAGTTCAATGACTTGGGAAGTAGTAACATGTGGGCTAAGAGCAGACTTGGAGGTCACATCATCTGGCCTGGGGTCCCAGCTCTGCTACTGACCAGCAGTGTCAAATTAACGAATTTAGACAAATTCCTTAATCTCACTAAGCTTCTGTTTTGTCACAAAAGTGCAGTGATAATAGGTAATGACCCATCTTACTTGTGAAGATGTAATGAGTTAACACACACAGAATACCTGGCACATCACCTAATGCATCACCTAGCACACAAGACAGGTTGAACCAAGGTTTGCCATCATCCTCCTCAAAGACATACACAGCTAGGGGGCTGAGACCAAGGCTGACAACTCTGGTTGTTTTATTATGCTCATAAAGCTTCTGTATGTTCCATTTGAAAAAACTAAATTCAGAGAAAAACAACTGGAAATAGAAAAGGATGGTCAAGGGAGAGCACCAGAACCAGAAGGAGGCAAAGATCAGTTCCTTCTGTATCTGGAACTTGCCTTCTATGGGTCCTTTGTCTCCTCTACCAGGCGCTGGAGAAAAATCTGTTTGGTGAGCTAAGAAGTATTCATTTTTTTAATCAAGAGAAGTATCTATAAGGCTTCCAGAATTCTCATCCTTGATGGCAAAAGAAATTACAGTGTGCATATTCTATTGTTACAGGTCAACTCCCCATCTTCCTTCCCCCAAGACTGCCTTTTCCCACACCTTATTCCTCATTCTCCCCCTCGCCATTTCTTGACATTCTTCAAGGACCACCTGAAATCCCACCACCTCCCCAGGGTTCTGGTCTCCCCTTTCTCTGGAGGCTGAAACATGTATTTTTAGATTAAATATTTAATTGATTTTCCTGTTTCATGTGGACTAATATCCCTCAAATAGATTAGGTACTTCCTTTGTGTACTCCGCAGGGATTGATACTAAATGTAAAACCTAGAAGGTTCTAAATAGAGATGTACTTTATATAAATTATTGTTGAGAACTGGACTGATTGTAGCATTTGTGAAACACCTACCTGGTAATGCAGATGCAACTGAAAACTTGGCACAGCATATTAAGTCTTGGTCCCCACCTCAAGTGCTTTCTTCCATAGAGAGTAAAGCCCACAGCCTTTTATAACTGGGAGGCACTGAGGCAGAAGTGTTAGCATTATGGGTTCTAGAGTTACTTAATTTCCCTTGTTTTTTTCCTAACAGTAAAATGGATATAACAGTGGTACCTCTTTCATGGGGTCTTTGTCAGGTTTAAATGAGAAAATGCAAGTAAATCCCAGTGCAGAGCCTGGGATATCCTAAGAGTTTAAATATAGCTACAGGTAGGTTCAGAAATTAGAAAAGGAATTGTTCAAATGTCAGGGGGAACAACAAACATCTTATAATTAAAAGGCTCAACTGGGTTTACAGTACAGCTAGATATTTCTGCTCATGCTAATTTCTATGCAGTGGGGCAGGGGAGAGGAAGTAAGAGTTGGAGCAATGGAAAGTAGTGTGCTTCTGGCCCTGGGAAGTCCCAGGTGGGAGGTGACTCTGGAAGTCAAGTCCATCATTGACCTCTCCTACCTGAATCAAAGGAATGAGTAAATCGGAGACAAACTGGTAGAGTTCCAAGTCATGAACCTGAAAGAGTTTTGTTGCTTTATATTCCATTATGAGGAGAGTGTGGGGTTGGGTATACTGACCTGCAGTGGAAGTGTGTTTTATTTTTTCCAGCAAAGGCCCCATTTCAACACAGGCAACATTTTCTTTTTTCTGAGGCTGCTTTAAGGAAAGCAGAAGTGAAAACAAGCAGGCAGATTGGACATTACTGAGCTGAAATCATCTGGCCTCAGAGACATCTTGTGAGGTAGCAGACAGGCTCTATAAGCCCTTGTGCCCAACTTTGGCACAGGGGACTGGGGAGTCCCACTCTTTGGGAAATGACTTCGACCCACACTAATGTGCTGTATTAAAGGAGCTCCAGGAATCCTTTGAATAGGATTCTAGCAGTTTCTAGCAGTTACTGGTCCTGTTGGACCAGCCACTGCATTTCGGGTCAGAGTACCACTCATAGCAACTAGGGGCATCTTGTTCAAAGCCTCCTGTTCCAAATTTAACTTGTGTTTTTGGTGAACTTGGTTGTGGGTGGAGTTGACACCTGCCAAGAAGGTCCCAGGTTGATCCTATTAATAGGCATTTAAAAGGAAGTTACAGTGCACAGTTAAACTATCACTTTGAATGTGATCATCCTCCTCGCCTGAATGAAAATAAAAGAGAACCACCTGCAGTTAGATGCAACAGAAGCACGTGCTGAAATAGGTACAGGAAGCTTTGCAGGCTCAATGATGACAAGCTGAACTTCTATTAGGAAGATGATAAGGTACACATTCTAATAATGTTAACTAAACAGTGAACATCTCCTGTCTCCTTACTCTGTGCCAGGTAGTATACTCAGGACCATAGTTGTATTATGTCATAGTCCCTGCATCACTCTGTGAGGTAGGTACTAAGGTCTTCCTTTTATAGTTGAGGTACCTGGCACTGAGAGATCAGGTGCCTGCCTAGGTCACACAACCAGAAAGTGCAGAGGCAGAACGTGAACGCAGATTGGCCAGGTTTCAACATCTCCACTTATTCTACCAAGCTGCCACTGTTAGTCTCTAATGTAAGCTTCATTGAAGCAATTCACAAACCACTTGCTGGGTGTGGGACAATGTATAAAATCCCCAGGGGGTACAGAAAAGAAGTATAACCTTGACTGTGCTTGCAATATAGTTCCAAAAACTCCAATGAACTATTTGTGTGGTTAGTAATTGAATTAGAATAAGGGCCATCTCCCAAAGACAACAGTAATCCTACCCAGGGTGGAGACCACATCTGTTTTCCTATCTAGAGAGCTTTGCTCAAAGGCCTAATACCTCCCAGGCTCTGGACAAACATCTCTTGATGCTGAAGGGAGGGATATGGTGTCATAGAACAAATCAGGTCTTACAGCTGAAGGTCCTGAGTACTGGTCCCAGCACTACCCTAAACTTGTCCAGTGCCTTTGGCAAGTTAACTTACCTCTCTGGGGCTTAATTTCCAAATCTACAGAAAAGAAATAAAATTTAATGTATGCTCTAGCCTACTTCACAAAGTTCAGTGGGGATGAAATGCAGTAATTAAACAAACATGCTATGGCTGGGTGCAGTGGCTCATGGCTGTAATCTCAGCACTTTGGGAGGCCAAGGTGGGTGGCTCACTTGAGATCAGGAGTTTGAGACCAGCCTGGTCAATGTGGTGAAACCCCGTTTCTAGTAAAAATATAAAAAATTAGTCGGGTATGGTGGTGTGTGCCTGTAGTCCCAGCTACGCAGGAGGCCGAGGCAGGAGAATTGCTTGAACCCAGGAGGCAGAGATTGCAGTGAGCCAAGATCATGCCACTGCACTGCAGCCTGGGTGGACAGAGTGAGACTCCATCTCAAAACAAAACAAAACAAAACAAAACAAAACCCAAAACATTCTATGCAACACTATAAGGAATTTAGCGAGCTTTATTCCTTGGGAGTGCTGCAGAAAATCATGGGACTGAATTTCCCTGAGGGCTGAGTGCTTGGGCATGACTTCATGAATGAAGGGAACAACGGAAGCTATAGAGTCTTGTGGATTCTAGAACTGGTTAAACTGGCCAATACTTATCATACGTTTGAAAGCTTGGAGTGAGATGTGAAGGATGCGATACAAAGTTGTCTCCAGCTTTGGGTTCCAGGATCTCCTTGTCTGGTGAAAGGAGCCGTGATGCTTTTCCTTCCTGTAAGCTTTGCCATCTTCCTTCTCTGCTTGGCAATTCATGCCTAACGAGTGACACTTCCTAAGAGCAAGATACCATAGCTGTCAAAACAGGGTCTGGATTGGAATTCCTATTATTGAGACAAATTTTTTGGTTTACATGTAACCACCCAAAGGGTTCATCTTGCCTGCTGCCAAGACAAAGCCTAATTACAAGACAGGGGAATTGCAATGCCGAAAGAGTAATTCACGCAGAGCTGGCTGTGCGGGAAATGGGAGATTTATTATTACTCAAATCAGTCTCCCTGAGCATTTGGGGATCAGAGTTTTTAAGGACAATTTGCTGTGTGGGGTGAAGCCAGTGAGCCAAGAATGCTGATTGGTCAGAGATGAAATCATAGCGAGTCAAAGCTGCCTTCTTGTGCTGAGTCAGTTCCTGGGTGGGGGCCACAAGATCAGATGAGCCAGTTGATCGATCTGGGTGGTGCCAGCTGATCCATTAAGTGCAGGGTCTGCAAAGTATCAAGCACTCATCTTAGAGCAGTTTAGGGAGCATCAGAATCTTGTAGCCTCCAGCTGCATGACTCCTAAACCATAATTTTTAATCTGGTGGCAATCTAGTCCCCAGGCAAGAAGTAGGTGTGTTTTGGGAAAGGGCTGTTATCAGCTTTGTTTTAAATTATAAACTATAAAGTAAGTTTCTCCCAAAGTTAGTTTGGCCCTTACCCAGGAATGAACAAGGACAGCTTGGAGGTTAGAGGCAAGATGGAGTTGGTTAGGTCAGATCCCTTTCACTGTCTCAGTTACAATTTTGCAATGGCGGGTTCAATCATTCTAAATCTCAGTTTCCTCAGCAGAAAATAAGGATATGATAATAGTACCAACCTTATAGGATTATCGTAAATTTTTTATATAAGGTAATTCCTCTAAGGAGCTTAGCCCAATGGCTAGAAAATGAATGTAGGCCATTGTTACTATGCATATGAAGTTATATTTACTATGTAGTTCTGTTTTTCTTCTACCAGCCCTATCTTCAAATATACTTGTTGTCAGTTAAAGTTCTATGTCTTAGAAAGAGATTTTAAGGCCTTGGGAAAGGTTAGTGAAATCAATAAACTGAGAGTTGCTAAAAAAGTTAGTTATAAGGCAAGAAGCCAGTAATATCACCCTCTCTGGAGTCAGGCTGTTCCTCAATCGTCTAAACTGAGAAACATAAATAGGGCAAAGATAATCTGCTTCATAAGATTATGAGTAAATGGCATGCAAGGATTTATTATTATTATTATTATTCTACAGCCCCTCTCAGAGCACTGAGAAAGCAAACTTTTCGTGAGGCAGTCACAATTATTTGCTCTTTATTGCCTTAAATTTCCAGGCTGTGGGACCCCAAAGTCAATCCCCAAGCAGCCCCGGAAGAAAAGTACACTTTGGGTCATTACAGTCCTTTAACTTTCTTGATTCAACCTTCAAAGGCCACGAATTGTTTCCAACAAAGAAGCTGAAGTGAAAGCAGGAACTTCAACAAAAATGTCTGTCTGTGCTACCTCTTTACGTTCAGGGTTTATAGGTTTGGGGGAAAGTTTTTCTTTTCGGTGGAACAGAAGAAGGGAATTAGAGAGGCTACAAAGCATTTCCTAGCTTTCCAGAAGCAGTAATGGAAAATCCCGACCCCGGAGTCTTGCTTTCTTCCTAGAAATAGATGCTCCTGAAGTTCCCAGGAGAGCCCTCGGCAGGCAGATGTCAATCATTCCATCGCCTGTTTTACTGGGTGGAGTCGCGGGAGCTTAAAGAAGGGGAAGTAACCTCAAGCACACATCCTGGTAACATCTAGACACGGGCAAATTTCACTGAGGTTAATTAAAAATGACCAAAGACCCGCCCCTTTGAAAACCCTGTGGGCAGCCATTTTGTCTCGAGGAAACTGCACGGATCTGACGTAAAGTAGTTCCGGACGTCTCTTGGTTGTATATGGCATTTCCTTGAAATAAGCAACGCTCTGAAAAAGATCATAATACAGAACAAAACGAAGTATTCTATGGTGAAGTTGAAGTACATATTCAACAGAGACTTGCCCTCAGGCTGCACAGTGAAAGGCTGGAAATCCCAGAGCAGCAGCTTGGAGATCCCACCTGCTACACACGTGCCTGAGTACTTCAAGGTCCTATAGACAATCGTCTTTCTGTTTGTGTAGATTAACCTTAAATAAACTTGTTCCCTTTTGAGGTGGTATTTCTTGTTTGATTTCTCATGCTTTTCTCCCCTATTTTATAATAAGTTTCATTCACTCTGTGATACTTTCAGAAAAGATAACCTTTCACTAAGGGATGTTGCTGAGATAACCTCCAAACTACAAACACAGGTTTTAATCTTACCTCAGGGAAGGTCTGCCTCCCTTGCAGACTGGTTTAGGTCTGAGTGGGTTTGCCTATCAGCATCTTTTCTGATGAGGCATATAGCCCAGCATGGTAGCAAAGAATCCTGCAGCAGGCAGATAAAGCTTTCTAAAAATGTTTTAATTTTACTTTAAATTGACAAATAATAATTGTATATATTTGTGGGATACAATGTGATATTTCAATACATTCATATATTGTGGAGTGATCAAACCAGGCTAATTAACATATCCATTACCTTACATACTCATTGCATTGTGATGAGACCATTTAAAACCTAACCTTTTAGCAATTTTGAAATATACAATCCATTATTGTTCTAGTCAGTACACTGTGCAACAGATCAGCAGAACTTATGCCTCAGATAAAGCTTTGAATCCTGTGACTCCTGTTACCACAGACTAGTGAGTGACCTCAGACCACTTACTTAACCGTAAACCTCAATTTCCTCATCTCTACTGTTTAGATTATAATAGCATCTACCTCACAGGGATGTTAGAAGGATTACATGCTCTCATGAAGACTTAGTAAATCCTAACTCCTACTACATTATTTTATTGAGGTGTCATTGAATTAGATACCTGAGACAGAGAAAATGAAATGTAAGTGCTTAACGTTTGTGACAACCTTAATGTGTTCTGCACATTCCCTAAAAATTATAACACTTGTATGACTTCATTTTCCCTAGGATGATATATGAGTACTTTGGAAAGCATAAGATGAAAAATTGTTATCCTGAACTGCAATATCCTACTTTCTGGCTTCAAATCCTTATGTATCCTTCACTTCTCACTATACCTTCTCTTAGACCCCATTAGGGTCACCCCATGGCCTGTGCTTTGGTTCCCATATTCTCCCACCTTTCCAGAAACTTTCTATGTATCAGTGATCCCTTCTCGCCTCTCAGCTAGGCCCTTCCCATAAGTAATTAAGCCCTAGGTCACTCCAGGCCTTTCCATATTACAAAATAAATAATGTGGAAAAGGCCAAATGTTCCCCCTGCCACTACTCTATTTCTCTCTTTTCCTTCAGAGCCAGTCTTTTATCAAATTATGTACTCACTGCTGCTATTTTTTTCAAATCTGCCTCAGTCTTTAGCACATTACAATCTGGTTTCTAGTCCAAATATTCCACCAAGTCACCTTCACAAAGATCTCTAGTGGTCTCCATGTTGTTAAATCCAAAAAACTTTTTCAGTCTTCATCTCATTGACCCCCTTGCTGACACTGGGCACAGTCCCTCTTGTTTGGACTTCATTGGCTCTGATACTACACCTTGGTTTTCCCTCTGAGTTTCTGACTGCTCCTGTTTTGTCTCCATTTCTGCCTCTTTCTCCACCACCTTCCATTAAACATTGAAGTTCCCCAAGTCTCAGTCCTGGGCCCTTACATCCACTCTCTCCTGACAATCATTATCAATCATGATTTCAGTTATGTGATACCAAGTTACATCTCCAGTCCCGACCACACCTCTGTTCCATACCCAGATGACCAATTATTTATTTACCACATCTCCATTTGGAAAGCATTCCTCTTCAGTTTTCCCAAGACCAAGTTCATGATCTTCCTCAGCAAACCTGCTCCTCTTCCTTTGTTCTCTGTGTCAATGAATGATACCATTATCCATCTACCATATATCATCCTTGATGCCCTCTTCTCCCTCACTCACCATACTTAATTCATCACTAGGGCCTATCTCTTTCATTTCCTAAATGTCTCTCAAAACAATCTTGATTCCAATATTTCCATAGTCATCTATGCTGCCATCATCTCTCTTTATTTGCCTGGGTTTTCTCTCCATTCACTCTGCTTTCCTAGCCCCAATTCCTTTCTCCACATTGCAGCCAGTCCCATCATGTCCTTCCTTAAAATTTGCCAACAAGTTCCTTTGGATCACAGGAAAATGATCAAAATCCTTAACACCATGTTGCAAAGACAGCCTTTCCACAATATCCGTTTTCTCCTTCTATCCCACAAAAGTCTTTTCTTATTTGGATGGCAATGTATCTCAGACACAAATAAAAAAAAAAAGGTATTTCCTAATCTCCTTTACAGAGAGGAATAGCCTATGTGATATAAGCAGAAGTTGTTAAATGGGGTACCCAGGAAAGTCCTTTTACTCCTTGCACTTTGGGTTCTTCATGTTTAGAATATGGATGTGATGACTGGCACTGCAGCCTCCATCTTGAGACCTTGAAGATGGAGGCTAGAATCAGAAATGGTAAGGCAGAAAGATAAAAGAGACGTGGGTCCTGATAACTTGGGAGAATCATGCTATAAGACTTGACTTTCTACTTCTGGGCTTCTTCTATGTGAGGGAACAAAATCTTTACATATTTAAATTTACTAGTTGGATTTCTGGCACTAGGAGCTGAAGTCAGTTTCTAATTGATACACACAAGATTTGCAAGACCCAACATAGTCTTGTCTCTGCTCTACCTCCTGAGCTGCTTCTTGCCCCATTCTCACGTGTAGGCTCTTCAATACAGCCACATTGGCCTGATTTTAATTCAAATGCACCTTGCTGCATTTCTTTCTATTTTATTAATAATCAATTTAATTTTTTTTGTTTGTTTTTTTGGAGACAGGGTTTCTCCGTGTTGGTCAGGCTGGTCTCGAACTCCTGACCTCAAGTGATCCACCCGCCTCGCCATCCCACAGTGCTCAGATAATAGGCTTGAGCCACTGCACCTGGCCCCATGCTGCATTTATGCACAGGACCCTTATACACACTTTCCTCTGTCTATAAATTTTCCTCTCCAACCCCCATCCTCCAGCCTGACCTAACTTACCTCTATTCATTTTTCAGATTTCAGTTAGAGCAGGAATTTCTTAGGGAAGTCCTCCTGAGCCTCCCTCTTTTCCTCTTCGCTACCCTCTCTTCAACAATCTAGAATAGGTTCCTTTGTTCTGTGCTGTCATGGAACTATATTCTTTTGCTTCAGAATACTTTTCTTAGATTTAGTAATTAGATACTCATTGATGTCATTATTTGATAAATATCTACTTCCTTTATTAGATTTAAACTTTATGAAAGTAAGGGCCATGTCTGGTTTTGTTTAACATTTTATTCCCGGCACTTCACACAGTCCTTGGTATATATTCTATGCCTACTAAATAATAGTCAAATGGGCTGGACTCAGTGGCTCACACCTGAAATCTCAGCACTTTGGGAGGCCAATGTGGGCAGATCACATGAGGTCAGGAGTTCAAAAGCAGCCTGGCCAACATGGTGAAACCCCAGTCTCTACTAAAAAATACAAAAATTAGCTGGGCGTGGTGATGCACACCTGTAGTCCCAGCTACTTGGGAAGCTGAGGCAGGAGAATCACTTGAACCCGGGAGGTGGATTCAAGCACATTTTTTATTGTTTTCAAGGACTAATTTTCAAAGCAATATGATGACGTAGATAGAAACCTTTTCAGAAATGTTGGAGAAAGTGATTACTAATGTTAGTCAATAGTTGCCATTTCTTCACCTAAAAATAGATTCAAATTTGACCTTTGGTCATGCAGCAAATATGATATTTCAGAAACTGAAGAAGAAAAAGAAAATGGAGAGAGAGAAGAAGGAGAGAAACTTGTGTTAGGGCCGTGGGAGGGGCTTGGGGAGTGATGAGAAAAGAAGTATGGGGGTTGATGCAACGTGTGTTGAAAGTGAGTGAGAACTAAAGGAGGAATTCTGAGAGGTGCGCATTCGTATGTGTTCTTAAAAGACAAGTAAATCTCTTCAGTTCTTTTTCGATGATTTTTTTTGGATGCCAAATTGGGTTTCTTTGATTGACAGACTGCTTTGAAACTGGACCTTATAGATGGACAGCTTTTAAACATTACAGGGACATATTTAAAACACTATAACTTTATCCAAATTTTTTAATTGTATGTGCTTATTTGCAACATAATATGATGCTGACAACAAAATTTGTAAAACTTCATTCTGTGATGTTTCTTACATTACTCATGGCTCAGAACACCTAGAAATTATAATTTCCTTTATACAAGGCCATGGACTGTTCATATGTCTAATTTCCTCAGAGAATAATCTTAACAAAGTTGTGACGTTGGAGAGAGATTAATGGATTTGAAAACAGAAAAATAAAGAGATGGAAGCACCCAGGCTCATAGACAGGTTTACTTCTGGAAACAAATACCTTATTACAAAAACTCTGTGCACATCTCTGCATCTTCACAGAAAAGTGTACATATAATATCCTTAAAAACAATTCAAGTTTATAAATTTTTCAGTTACTATAAGTTTCCTACTAATTCATTCATTTTTAAACAGTAGGCCACAGGAAATTGTGGGTACACAAATATTAAGCAAACATTATGGGGATATTTTTTATAACTAAGAAAATTGATATTCATTAGCTAAAAGTTTTCCAAAAATTGGGGATAAGCTGTCACTATTTTATGTTAGTGATAGAACATTGTCATTCTGATAATTGAAACTGGTGTTCTGTGTCAACAAAATCTCAGAATCACTGTACTAGAAACAAAGGTTTACAAAGAGATCAGTTTGGAAGCTGTGTCTGCTGAAGTAGGGTATCGATGTGCCATTAGTCGTATAAGTGTTTTGAGAAGGACCATCTGATTGTGGAATGTAATTAACCAACATTTTTCACTCTCAAGAATCCTTTTAATTATTTTCCCTGCAGGAATCATCATGCCTTTCAATGCTATCAACTGTCAATCAGAATGTCTGAGCCACTTGCTAAACCAATATTTTTCTCATCAAAAGCTTAGTGTTTTGACTAGCCCATATAGACCACAATGGATTTAGATTAAGTTTTTGGAAAAGATGAAAATAGAGACTAGATTTCTGCATTTGGCAGTATGCCAAATTGCATGGCCTAAAAACTCTTTTGGTTCAGAGTACACAGAAATTTCAGATAAAGTACAGAAACATCCTTCTAGATGGATAGTGCTTCCAAAGAAGAAGCAAATAAAAATAAGCAAGGAAATGTTCAATGGTCAAAAATGAAGAAGGAATTGACAACTAGAGTGATAAGCAAATCAGCTGACCTTATGGAAACTTGGTGGGGGAGGGTCTCAGTCATTTAAGGTCTTGTGTTTCAATGACTTCAAACCCCTGCAAAATGAAGAGCTGAAAATGAAATCACTGCACACAACCAAGACCCCTGAAAGGGTGTAAATTTTCCCATCAGCACAGGGCAGCAATCTGGAAACTTCTTGGTTTTGATCTAGGTATTAGTGTGGGGGAAATACCTCCTCTAAGAATTTGTGACCACAGGAGTGTCCTCACATAGGTTTGGGTTTCAAGTTTACACAGTTCATGTGACTTAGGAAGCCCCAGGCTGAGAAATAAAAATCAAAGTGGTTTTGGTGGGTCATGCCCCATACTGACAGGTAGGTCTCTGGAGGGACACAGCAGGATGAGATCACCGGAGTTTCCAATGATCAAACTATCTGTTAGAGACCATAAATAAACTTTCAGCACTCCAGCCTGGGTGACAGAGCAAGATTCTCTCTTTAAATAAATAAATAAATAAAAGTTTAAAAAATAAAATGAACTATGGTAGGAACGGTGTTTATTGGCTATAGCAGGAAGTGCAAGACGGGATGCAGCATCTGCAGACTAGATTGCTGCCCTCCAAAAAAAAGGACATACCTACAGTAAATAATAATACCTTAATATTGTTAAATATCCTGTCTGTATTTACATCTGATTGTATTACATATTTTTAACACTTCGAAATAGGAACCAAATACAATCTATTCATTGCAATTTGTTCGTAGGTCTTCTAATTTCTTTCGATCTATAAATTCCTTAAGCAAGACTTAAGTAATTCCTTAAGAGTAAGACTTAAAGGAAAGAATTAAAAATATGTGAAAAGAACAACTATAAAAAGTGAACAGGCAGAACTAAAAATTAATCAAAAGGACTTCTAAAAAGTTAAATGTAACTCATAAAATAAAAAATCTGGGACAGTTAAGTACAAGTAAAATGCAGCTGAAAAAAACATGAACCAAATAGAATACAGATCATAGGAATGACTTAGAATGTAGCACTGAGAAATAAAGAGATTAAAAATATTAAAATGAGGATAATAAACAGTGTTTACAGAATGAGAAGGTCTAACGTACATTCAATAGGACTTTTAGAAGGACAGAATAGAGAAAGGAAGACACAATATTCAAAGCAGGACACTTAGACACATCATAGCATAAGTGTAGAAAAACCAAAGGTAAAGGTAAAGAAATCAGAGAAACTGTCACTGAAAATACCGAAACAATGACTAAATTTTATCTCAATAAGTGCCACTTTTTTAAATGCAAAATATCAGTTTGCACTGAAGTAAGATATATATGGCTAATTCCAGATGTGTTCAGAAAATATCTAAAATGAATCTGGGATATTCTGTTATATGAGCAGCAAGGAACTATCAAAGACTATGAAGGTCATATCAAAACAATGTGGAAGCCAGCCTGAATAAACTCCCATTGGCCAAAGATGGAACAATTTTAACACAAATAAGAATAATAAATGGGTTAAAATAGATCAAATGTGTTAGACCCATGACTTCATACCGATATTGCAAAGAGCCTCTGTGATCACCTTGGAGGATGCCAGGGTATGATGATAGACATATAGAGCAACTATATTGTTTTGAAATCTGGGATAAAAAATAAAAATAATACATAATTTATCCTAACATTTCTGTATGAACTGCAACTCAGAGTAACAAAAAAAATTTTACAAAATAACGTATATGAGTGTTTAGCTAATAACTGCAGAAGAAATGACAGAATATCATCATTTTACATAGGAAATAATGGACCTAAACAATGGTCATCCATAGTTGCTAATATGACAAAAAGAGAGAGAACCATAAATTATATACTTCCTTATATCAACACACAGCAGCAGCTGTGAAGGAGTCTTGCAAAACACAAAACAAAATGAAATATAAACTGAAGACTCTAGATTAACTATCAGCTTACAGGAAATAAAAAGGTAAGGGAAAAGAATTAATACCACAGGGATATAGCCAGCAAAATCCAGATTGTGAGGAATTTTAAAGAACAAGTCAGATTCTTCAACAAAAAATTTTAAGAAAAAATGTGGAAGAGGAGTTTATAGATTGAAAGAAATTTAGACCTACAAACTAATTGCAATGAATAGATGATTGTATTTGGTTCCTAATTCAAAGTGTTAAAGACGTATAATACAATCAGATGTAAACACAGACAGGATATTTAACAATATTAAGGTTTTACTATTAACTGTAGGTATGTCTTTTTCTGGAGGGCAGCAATCTAGTCTGCAGAAGCTGTATCTTCTCTTGCACTTTCTGCTGCAGTCAATAAATGCCATTCCTACCATAGTTTATTTTTTTAATTTAATTTAATTTATTTATTTAAAGACGGAGTCTTGCTCTGTTGGGCAGGCTGGAGTGCAGTGGCACAATCTCGGCTCACTGCAATGTCTGTGTACCAAATTTAAGTGATTCTCCTACTTCGGATTCATGAGTAGCGTGGACTACAGATGCCGGCCACCACATCTGGCTAAATTTTGTATTTTTAGTAGAGATGAGGTTTCATCATGTTGACCAGGCTTGTCTTAAACTCCTGACCTCAGGTGATCCACTCACCTCAGCATCCCAAAGTGCTGAGATTACAGTTGTGAGCCATCGCACCCAGCCCCATAGTTAAAAAAAAAATGCTGTAGGTATGTATGTTGATGTATGCTGGTTATGTTGAAATGCACATGTGTACACACAAGAAATTCTTAAAATATCTCAGTTGAGCATAATTTCTTGTCTTGTTTAAGACATTTGAATGATTAAAAATAATGTAAAAATATTATATTAGGAATATCGTGATAGGAAAATACCATTTAAAGAATATTAAAGTAATCATATACATATTGCAAACATTATAAGACTTAACAGGGGAAATTCAGACTTAGAAAGATAGTGATATGGGCTCTTTAACTTATTATAGGTTGATATGTTAACAGCCAGATACTTCGGTTGTTTTCTTCATCTTTCTTTAAATGCTCATCTCTTATAAAGAGATTTATCCTTTTAGAATTGCAGTGTTTTTTTATGGTCATCAAAAAGCACATCCTTATGATATGCTACTGTTCAGAAATAAAATTTTTTAAAATCTTTAAAACACAGATCTGGAATCAATTCAGGAGTCAAAGAAGAAATTATAATGGAAGTTATAATTATTTAGAATGAAATAATAAGATTTAAAACTCATAGAAACAGTAATATAAGTAAATGCAAAAAGGAACATTAAGTAATCTAAAGAAAGAAAAAAAATGGACTACATAATACAAAAAGAGCACAAATTAATGAAATTAAAACCAGAAATATTGTTGGAGTCTAAGAGAGCCAAATAAATAACTTTCCTCTTCTCTCTTAAACCCTGAATCCACTGTGAGATCAACAGAGTCACAGATATGAAGATCAAATTATCACCTTTATTAATAATAAATTATGTTAGAGGGTGTAACCAAGAGCAAGAGCCAAACAGGTCTGCTAACACTCCCTGCCCATCCTCTAGTTTGTAGAACTTGGAACCACAGCCCAGAGAGATGCAGACACACACACCCAGGATTGTTGTCTTGCACCGGCCTGGAGGGTGAAAAGAAATCTAATTCTCCATGCTTTGAATTTTTGATGGTTTACACCATCCCAACCAAGAAATGAGGGCCAATGGCTGTTACCCAACAACAAATACTGAAGTTCACCTTCATGCAGAGGAGTAAGAAATACTGGCTATTTAGGGAAATCAATTCACACATCAAACATAGGAGTGGGAAATAAGTTATTCTTCCTGTTCAATAGGAAAAGTCAACCAAATCAAATATTCTGTTTAATAAAATAGATACATTTGGGGAAATTTTTTAAAAATTAAAAAGGAGACAGTACAAATAAATATATTAAGATGAAACAGAGAAGATAAACTAAGATAAAGCAGATATCAAAATAATAAAAGTATCATAGAGACTTCATACAAATAAATTTAAACATTATTCAAAGTGAACAATTTCCAAGGAAAATATAATTTTGCATAACTGAGTCAGGAAGAAATAGAAAACCAAAGAGACCTCTAATCATTAAAGATGCTGAGTCTATAATGATATAAAGCCCTTTTCTACCACCCCTAAAAAAGAAGGAAGAGGAAAAAATGGAAAAGGAGAGAGTGAAGAACTGCCACCAGGTCAAAATGATTTTAATAGTGAGTCCTGCCAAATATTAGAACAGGCAAATCCAATCTTATACAAATGCTTTCAGACAATTCAGGCCACCCAAATTGTTCTCCAAGATTATTTAACTTTCTTCTCTGAGGAAGAAAAATGCTGTTTCTTCTTAATTTATTGAATTTGCTTTGGTAACTTTTACTTTCTTTTCATACAACATTCAAAGGGAGGAGAACAGGCTGGAAAAATATTCCTTTATCTAATGGAAGAATTGTCAGTATGAAATCAGAGATACACACACACACAATCTCCATTTTAAAGGCAGTGTCAATATTGGTCTTTAAAAAATGAAAAGGGAAACACTGCACGTCTGCCAGAATGGCCAAATTCCGGAACACTGACAACATCAAATGCTGGTGAGGATGTGGAGCAACAGGAATCTCCATTCACTGCTGGTGGGAATGCAAAAGGGCACGGCAATGTTGGAAGACAGTTTGGCAGATTCTTACAAAACTAAACACATGATCTAACAGTTGCACTCCTTGGAATTTGCCCAAAGGAGTTGAAGACTTACATCTTACACAAAAACCTGCACATAGATGTCTATAGCAGCTTCATTCATCATTGCCAAAACTCAGAAGCAGCCAAGATGTTCTTTAGGAGGTGAAAGGATAAATAAATTGTGATACATATAGATAATGGAATATTTCTGGGGCTAAAAAGAAATGAGCCATCAAGCCATGAAGAGGCATGTAGGAATCTTTTCTGCATATTAGTGCGTGACAGAAGCCAGTCTACAAAGGCTACATACTGTATGAATCTAACATGTGACATTCTGTAAAAGGTAAAACTATGTAAATAGTAAAAGATCAGCCTTGGCAGAGGTTGAGGGGAGGGAGGGATGAACAAGCAGAGCACAGAGGATTTTTAGGGCAGTGAAATTACTCTGTATGATACTGTAATGGTAGAAATGCATCATTATAAATTTGTTCAAACTCATAGAATATACAGTGCCAAAAGTGGCTCCCTAATGTAAACTATGGACGTTGGGTGACAATGATGTATCAGTGTATGTTCATCAGTTGTAACACATGGACCACTCTGGTGGGGGATGTTGATAAGGGGAAGGCTATTCATGGGGGCGGGTAGGGGGTATGTGGAAATTCTCAGTACTTTCCATTCAATTTTGCTGTGAACCTACAAGTGCCCCAAAAGTTAGCCTACTAAATAATTTTTTTAAAAAAGAAGATAATATATCCATAATTAAGGTCAATTCATTTATGTATCTGTTTAAGGCCAGGTTCATTCATAGGCAACATGGGAGGACAAGTTTATGTTACCCATTCAACTAAAAAAAGTCAAGGAGTCTTATTCTAAGTTCACTGCCATAAATTTTATACATATTTAATATTTTTAATTATATATATATATAAAATTAAAAAGGAAACAGTACACGTCTGCTAGAATGGCCAAATTCAAGAAAACTGACACCACCAAAAGAAATAAATAAACACATACGTATTTCTTTTCTGAGAGTCTCACTTGGTTGCCCAGAATACAGAGCAGTGGCTGATCACAGCTCACTGCAGCCTCAATCACCTGGGCTCCGGTGATCCTCCTACCTCAGCCCCCTAAGTAGCTGGGGCTACAGGCATGTACCACCATATCTGGATAGTTTTTGTATGTTTTGTAGAGATGGGGCCATGTTGACCAGGTTAGTCTTGAACTTCTAGGCTCGAGTGATCCACCAGCCTCAGCCTCCTAGACATGAGCCACCTTGCCCAGACGAATTATGTATTTTTTCAAGGTGAGAAGATTATCTTTTACAGATGTTATTCTAAATTGCCAACCTGCCTCCCGATTTCTTTTCCAGCTCCTACTATTGCCCAGAATTTTGCTGCTCGGAGAGCTCTAATGATGCCTAAAACAATGTCCATGGACAGCACTACCCAGATCCATTCTATTTACTGCTTTGGGAAATTAAATTACAGAAAATTTAATTTCCCAAAGCAGTAGAGCCATGAAGAGGCATGTAGGAATCTTTCCTGCATATTAGTGAGTGAAAGAAGCCAGTCTTTCTGGCTTTCACAACAGCCACAGCTGTTGGAGTGTCATCATGAATTTTTATCATTGTTTCTTTCTTTTAATTTCCCAAAGTTATGAACTATGGGATAAAGGATGGTTGCAAGAAGTCATCGATTAAGGACAGTGATCATGATTTTGCTGTCCACTATCTGTTTATTTACATCCAAGTACCATGCAAGTGACCCATCACCTCTGTGAGGGTGGCGAGCAGCCTTGGTTGCCCGCTCGGCACCATCAGAGATGGACTTCTATGTCATCCCAAAGACCTCGTATCTGCTTAATAAGATTTTCCCCCCTGTTTTCTGTGTAGAATTTCTCTCTGCAAAGGGTTATATTTATTTGGTTGAAGGGCTCTTCCCTCATTAAATGTCATCGTTCCTGGGAAGAATAACACTGAAAGCCATATAACCAAAGTGGATGACAGACAAAATAAGTTTGAGATGGCATTTGCAAGGGGTGGAGGGTATTAAAGTTTGCCTTGGACCAGTCACCTCCTCCTTCCCCACATGGTGCTCAAAGGAGATAAATGCAAATAGGAGGCAGAGCAAGATGAAGTGATGATTTTGATAAATGTCCTCAACAAGGAAATACGAGTCTGGCCATCAAGGAAGGCTTCATCTGAGACCCACCCAGCGTGTCTAAATATGAAACTCAGAGCCTAGCATCCCTGTTAAAAGCCACACATCTCCAATAAGAGAGGGAAAGGAATTTAGGAATGGGTAGAGTTGTCTTCCTACTCCCCACCTGACCCACCACACAACCCTCAGAGACCTGCGTGCTGCAATAGAAGAAAGGACATTAAGGAGGAGAGAAAAGGACATGGCTGATGCCATCCCAAGTACCTCACTACAATTTTACTATTCCAGCCAGGAGGAAATTAGCAAAGAGAGACACACACCAGGGCATGCACTGCCCTGGAACCCATTCAGGGTTTCGACCAGCCCTGGAATTTCACCCAGTCATTGTTGGGGAAGTTGATCAAAGCACGTTAGCACATCATCTCCTTGGAGTAGGACGAAAGGGGCAAGAAAAGAAGCAAACGAGAAGCTATTATTTTCTTAAAGGTCAAAATTTGCCTAGTATGTCATTTACACATTAATATAAATTAATTTGTCACAGAAAGCTGGCAACATAAACATACCCTAGGAAAGGATGAGAAGAAGCAATGCATCCAGGGAAAGATGGGGAAAACCATGATGGTTTTGCTATGCCAGCCTCTTCAAAGTCCCAAAGCTAGTAGGTGGCAGAGATTTCTATCGAGTTTCTTCAGACTTAAAGAAACTCTTTTTACCGTCCTGTGTATTGGAAAATGGCATCTAAGAAAGCCTTGAAAGTATCTATGCTGCCTAAGACATTATCACACTAAGAACTACTTGATAATAAATCTCTGGAGCTGACAAACTTCTTACCGAGTATCTACCTTTGAGAATCACCAAAAGAGAACACGTCACTTTATTTGACGTTAAATTAAACAAACATGTTAGAAAATGGATCAAAGACCTAAATGTAAGACTCAAGACTATAAAAGTACTAGAGGAAAACATAGGAGAAACATTTGAGGACATTTATCTGGGAAAAGATTTTATGAATAAGACCACAAAAGCACAGGCAAAAAATGCAAAAATAAACCAGTGGGATTACGTCAAACTACAAAACTTCTGCACGAGCAATGGAGTGAAAAGACAACCTACAGAATCAGGCAAAATATTAGCAAACGACTTATTTTACAGGTGATTAATATTCAGAATGACAAGCAATTCAGACATCTCAATGGAAAAAAATCTGATTTAAAAATGGACAAGTGATTTAAACAGACAGATCTCAAAAGATGATAGACAAATGGCCAACAAATATATGAACAAATGCTCAACATCGCTAATCATCAGGGAAATTCAAATCAAAACTACAATGAAGTATCATCTTATCCTAGTTAGAATGGCTATTATCAAAAAGACAAAAAATAACAAATGCTGGCAAGGATGTGTTGGTGGGAATGTAAATCAGTACAGCCATTATCAAGAACAATGTGGAGTTTCCTCAAAAAAACTATAAATAGAACTACCATGTGAGCCAGCAATCCTGCTACTGGGCATTTATCCAAAGAAAAGGAAATCAGTAGATCAACGAGACATTTGCAGGCCCGTGTTCACTGCAGCACTATTCACAATAGCCAAGACATGGAATCAACCTGGGTGTCCAGCACCAGGTGAATGGATAAAGACAATGCAGTGTATAGTCACAATTGGATGCTATTCAGCCACAAAAAAATAATAAAATCCTGTTATTCATAGCAACCTGGATGGAACTGAAGGACACTGTGTTAAGTGAAATAAGCCAGGAACAGAAAGTTAAACACCACATATTCTCACTCATATGTGGAAGCTAAAAAAAAAAAATTGATCTCATAAAGGTAAAAAGTAGAACAGAGCATGCTGGAGACTGGGAAGAATAGGGAAGGGAGAGATAGGAACTGACTTTTCAAAGGATATAAAATTAAAGTTACGAGGAAACATTTTAGTGTTCGATAGTGCTATAGGATGACTGTAGTTAACAGTAATATATAATTTTATTTTTAAATTTTTTTATTTTTATTTTTATTTTGAGACAAATTCTTACTCTGTCACCCAAGCTGGAGTGCAGTGGCATGATCTTGGCTCACTGCAACCTCTGTCTCCCAGGCTCAAGTGATTCTCATGCCTCAGCCTCTTTAGTAGCTGGGATTACAGGCATGTGCCATCATGCCCCGATAATTATTTTGTATTTTTTGGTAGAGGCAGGGTTTCACCATGTTGGCCAGGCTGGTCTCAAACTCCTGTCATCAGGTAATCCTGATGATATGTCATTTGAAATGATATGGTTACTTGATAATAAATCTCTATCTGGAGCTGACCTAATTCTTACCGAGTATCTACTCTTGAAAATCACCAAAAGAGAACACACCACTTTATTTGACATTAAACTAAACGTGTCAGAAAATGGATCAATTGTCTTTTTGATAATAGCCATCCTAACTGGATAAGATGATACCTTACTGTGATATCTCCACTGTGCCTGGCTGACAACATCATTTCAAGTAACTAGAAGAAGGAGATCAAATGTTCCCAAGACAAAAAAAATGATAAATGTTTGAGATGATGGATATGCTAATTACCCTGCTCTGATCACTATACATTATATGTGTCAAAATATCACTATGTACCCCATGAACATGTGCAATTATAAAGATAAAATTAAATTTTAAAAATTAAAAATAAACATGTTGGAACATTTCTTGAAAGAGCTGTTTTCTAATCCTTCAGGCATATTTTTCTCTTAAAACACAGGATTAAAAGAGATGAAATGTATTATTATACATTGCAATTTAGCACTGCATGTTTCAAATGCCTTTTAATGATACAAGTTGTTCTGTGTTGCCAGCTGAAGCCTCAAAGAGATTTCAAATGGCTACATTGCCTTCTAAAAAAGCTGATGAGTGTTCTGGGCGTCTAGGAATGGTTTTTTGAGTCTCTAAACAACGCAAGCCACCACGTTGCCAACAAAAACTTTTACTGGCTAGTATATCATGTGATGCTAGCCGTATGTAGTGATACAATGAAATGGCCCATCTTGTCACATATTTTCAACAGGAAGAAGGAGTGACATGGAGTTTATTGTTGGAAGGGACCCACTGTGCTGTCCTATTGTCAACTGAGAAATCTGTTTCCCAGAATGCCCTCCCCTGTAATGATTCTGTTTTAATGTTAGCCAAGAGTGACATTGTCCAAGATTTGGGAGGTGAAAGTAAAGCTGTTGGTAATGTACTTTAAGGATGATTGTTTGTTAGAGGAGATGAGAGATGGCCTGACAAGGTCATTGTTAGAAGTCTAGTTCCCTTAGAGACAAGTTAGTACCTTCTATTCTGACAGGCACTCAGATTCCAAAAAGCTGTTTTAAAGATAGCCTATTAGAAATCACAGTGGAGTGAGACTCAGAAGCCTGTCCTACTTCTACAATTAATAACATAGCACATTTATTGTTTGCTATGTACTACTGCATTCCACGCTTGACATTAATATCTCCTTTAGAGAGATATTTGTAACCACCCTGTGAGTAGGTACTGTCATTATCCTCATTTTACAGATGAGGAAACTGAGGCACTGAGAAGTCAAGGATGGGCCAGGATATTAAACTTTACTGAAACTCTAAAATTTCTAGCTGTGTGATTGTGGTTCAATCACTTCCACGCAAGGAGTCTCATTTTCCTCATCTTGTCAAATAAGAGGTTTGTGCTGCATGGCCTCTAACGTCCCTTCCGGGCCAGCTGTTCAATTATTCAATGTCCCTTTTAAGGAGTGATATTCTACCCAGCAAGTATTTGATGCACCCATTTAAAAGTACTTCATCAAAAATCTCCTCTGAACTAGCAGCCAGGGGGACTCATTCCAGCTAATTTAATCTTGCATTCCCATCTGGACAGTGAGCAACTCAGGAAAGGGACACTACATTCATCTCTGTATCTTTTCAAACAGTTCCAAAATGCAGTGGAGGTCAATGAGAACGTGTGATTCTATATACGAGTGCTTGTTTGCTTTTAGACAGAATTTTCCTAGGAAAGTACCCAAAGTAAATATATGAATTTCCTTAAAACCTTGGCATGTTTTGCTCTTCCACATTCCAGTATGTAACAAAATTCATAGATTCACGCTCTTCCCTGCCACCAAGCTCCTGTTGTGTAACTTGTTTTTAGAGGTCAAATGCTTCTAATATTCCTGATTTTCATTTTGATACAAAGGAGTTACAAAGCTGTGCCGAGAAAAAGGAATACAAGTAGATAAGCTGCCATTCCACATCCCTGATGGAAACAGTAACAAAGCACACAATATGTGGAATGTGTGGAGTCTTTCAAATTCAGCAGGTTTCACAACCCACCCTTTACGTGGTCTCCAGGATGACACCTGCTCCAGTGAACGCTTTTCCATATACATCTTAGTAAAGACCATCGAAAGCCTTTTGCTTTCAGCTGGCAAGGCTCAGCCCTGAATCTTCACTGCCTGCCTCAAGATTCTATGAACTCTCCAGTCCTCTGCCAAAATCCAGTCTGGATTTTGTATTGCATCTTCAATCCACAGACTATGACGCGGGCCCACTACATTTATGACATCATGCTTCTTGGACTTGCAAAGTAGAAAATAAGCAGTACCCTAGACAGCATGTCAAGACACATTCAAGTCAGAGAGTGGGCTACATCTGGCAAAAACTCAAGGGCCTGCCACCTAGGTGAAGTTCTGAGGAATCTAGTTATCTAGGCCATGTCAAGATAATCTTCCCAATGTGAAGGACAAGTTGCTGCCTCTGGGTCCTCCTACCACTAAGAAATAGGCATAATGGATTGTGGGCCTCTTTGAATTTGGGAGGGCACATATACCTTATTTGGGAGTGCTCTAATCCATGTATCAGATAATCCAAAGGCTCTCAGTTCTGATGGATGTCCAGGCTGCCGTTCAAGCTGCTCTGTCACTTGGGCCATATGACCCAGTAAATCCATTCATGCTTGAAGAGTCTGTAGTCAATATGGATGCTGTCTGGAGCCTTTGGAAAGGCCCCTTTAGGTGAATCATAGTGCATATCTTCAGGATGTTGGAATAGATACACCATCCTCTGTCAGTAACTATTCTCATTCTGGGAAATGGTTTCTGGCTTGCAACTGAGCCCTAGTGCAGACTGACTATTTGATCATAGGCCACCAAATGGACATGGGACTTGAGTTGCCCATCATCAACTGAGTGCTCTGTGACCCACTGCATCACAGCTTGAGGATGCAAAGTAGCACTTCATTGAGTGGAAGAGACTCAGACCCGTCCTGAAGGTAGAAGTAAGTTGTCTGAACAAGTGGCTCAGAATGGCTTCTACTCTTACTACTCAATTCTTCTTTACCAACTGGCACCCATATTCTCATAGTATATTCCCTACAACTGAATGACTGAAGAAGAATTATTAAGGCCTGGTTTACAGACCATCCTACCCAGTATGCTAGCATTACCTGAAAGTGGGCAGCTAGGTAAGCATGACCAACCTTTTCTCAAAGCCCTTAAGGACAGAGGCAAAGGGAAATCCTCTTAATGGCAGAATATTGAGCAATGTATCTAGTTGCTTATTCTTTTCTGAAAGGATTGATAATCAGGAGTATGCCTCATGTTAATCAGTGGTGTGACTCACTGACTCATGGGAAGTAGCTAAATGGCCAGAGACTTGGAAAGAACATGTTTGGAAGATTGGTGATGAGGAGATCTGAAAAAGGATTATATAGATAGATTTCTCTGATAGGCAAAAAGCAATCTCAACAGAGGAAGATCTTAATAACCAAGTGAACAAAGCATCAAAGCATCCTATTCTGTGTCAATCAGACTTCTCCTCCTATAACTCCTGCCTGCTCAGTGGGGTCATCGATTGTGTCATCATGGAGGCAGGGATAGAGTTCACCCCTGGGCTGGGCAACATGGACTTACATTCAGCAAAGCTGCCAATAGTAGAGACCAACACTGAGGCCCAGTGCAGCACCATCCCCTGGGGGTGCAGCAATTCACCTGCAGGAGGTCAATTACACTGGACCCCTTCCATCATGGAAGGAGTAGCACCTATAGATTTGCCTTTTTTATCCATAATTCTTCTACCAAAACCACTACTCATGGACTTACGAAATGCCTCATTCACTGTCATAGAACACTATACAGGATTGCCTCTGACCAAAGAACTCATTTTGCAGCAAATCACATGTGGTGATAGGCTTAGGCTCATTGAATTTGCTGGTCTTACAGAATGTGGAGGATGGGCTTTTAAGTCACAGTTATTGTGTCAGCTACGCGGCAACACTTTTCTGCAGCAACACTTTTCAGGGCCAGGGTAATACCTACCTGAATGTAAGATATACTCTAAATTATCAACCAAAATATATGGTCATGTCTCTGCCATAGTCAGAATTGGTGTGTCCTGGAATCAAGGGGTAAAAGTGGAGGTAGCTCCTCTTTCTGTTATCTGGAGTGATTCATTAACAAAATTTTTGCTTTCTGTCTCCACGGCTCTGAGCTCTGTTGGTTTAAAGATGTTAAATCCTAAGGGAGAAATTGCTTTCACTGGGAGACCCAACAGTGTTATTTAACTGAAATCTGAGATGGCCTTTGGATCACTTTAGGCTCCTCACACCAAAGAACAAACCAGAAAAAAAGAAAAAGGCTCTGTACCTACTGATAGGAGTGATTGATGCTGACCATCAAGGAGAAGTGGGGACAGGGAAGAGTAGGTCTGAAATGTAGTCAATCCTTTAGGCTACCTCATAGCCCTTTTGAGCTCTGTGATAAAAGTTAGTGGAAAACAACAACAATCCAATATAGCCAGGATTGCTAATGGCCCAGACCCTTCTGGAATGAAGGCTTAGGCCACTGCAACATGCAAACTTGTGACCAGCTACACTGCTTGCTGAGGGAAAAGGAAATATGGGATGGATAGTGAAAGAGAGACATAATAAATACCAGCTATGACCACGTGTCCAGATGTAGAAATGAGGACTGTAGTAATGGCTACTGTTTCTTCCTTGCTTAGAAATGGACATATTTGTAATATGTATTAACCAATGCAGTTTTGTGTTTCTATCTCCTGTTATTCTACTATCTAACCCAGGATGTGCCAACAGTGGTGAACCTTAGATCTCAGTGCTTCCTTATAGGCCATCAAGCAGAGTGTAAGTGGACTAGAAAAGGGTTGAACTTCACCCAGTGATAGACAAAGGTGACACGAGCCTTTGTGCATCCTCTTTTTGGGAAGGGGGTTTGTGTCTTTCCATTGTCTGAGGAATAGCTGCATCATGTTTTATGGAAGTATCATTTTACTATTGTCTTTATTTGGAAATTAAATGTATTCTTTTTTACAAAGAAAAAACCAAGTATGAATGCTGAGGTGAAGAATGGTGGATTGTGGTGGTTTGTGCCACATCAATTTAGTTAAACTTAGATATACATTTCCCAGAATTATGTATGGTCCCAGATTATAGTTGATCAAAAGGAGAGCTTTTATGAAATTTAGAAGGCAGAAGTGAATATAGGTAGTGTCTATTATTCTCTAGTGGCCGTTTTGTTCTACAGGATGGTGACGGATGAAAAGTTTCTCACAGTTTCCAGTTGGACCTCCCTTTTTCCCTTTGCCTATCCAACTCTTTACAACTGCCAGTCCTCCTAACCAGCTTCAGTCTCTGGACCACCTTCAGATGCTTGGCTGATGACCCCAGAGGTGACCGCAGCTTCCTATACACCTCTCCTTCTCCACCCGTCTTCAGCAGCTGGATGTGCTTGGCTTTTCAGACTGACCAGTTAGTGAGGCCTTCTTTAACCCTACAATTTTTCTCAGCTTCTCCCACACTCCCACTGTTATGGGAAAATAGACCTTTCCCAGAACAAATTGTTTATCTAATAACACTCATAATGGCACAGACTCTCCACTCACTCCCTGGAACTCTGCCTGGTATAGATGAAATCAGATGTGTCATATACAACTTCTGGAAAGTGTCTATAAAGAAAAGATTTTCCCTTGGCAGGACACGGTGGCTCATGCCTGTAATCCCAGCACTTTGGGAGGCCAAGGTGGGTGGATCACCTGAGGTTGGAAGTTCGAGACCAGCCTGACTAACATGGAGAAACCCCATCTCTATTAAAAGAAAAATAGAAAAAAAGAAAAGAAAAAGAAAAAAAAAAGAAAGAAAAGATTTTCCTTTCTTGATCCAGTCCTCCTTCCTGCTTCCTGGAATGCAGAATTGATGGCTGGTGCTCTAGTAGCAGTTCTTGGACCATGAGGGAATAGCAACAGGAGGAGCCTACATTGATGATTATAGAGCCACCATATCAACTTGCTTACCTCTAGCTTTTGTTTACATAAAAAGAAATAAATATCAGTTTAGACTATCCTAATTTCAGGTTTCTATTAGTCACAGTCACTCTAATTTTAAAGTTTCTATTACTCATAGTCTAAACTAGTCTTAACTGAAACAATACCTGAAGATATTTTTTGTTCCTTTTTATTTGCTGCATTGTATTCCATTAGATTACTATGCCATAGTGTAACCATTTCCCCATAAATGGGCATTGGGGTTGCCCCCAACTTTTTTTATTATAAATAATGATGCAGCAAACATCTTTGAAAATATATCCTTTGCCCTTTCTTGTTTACATGTCTCTTCCCACTACCAATCTGTAAATTGCCTCAAGGAATTTTAGTCTCCCATGTTTGTATCCTTGGCACCTAGCTCAGTGCCTGGGGCACTACGGCACTCCAAGCATGCTTGTGCGTGAACGGATGAATGAATGCAGGCTACATGGCTTTAGCTACAGTGTTGCCAGCCTCAACCAGCCACAAACCCTTCCCAACTGCCGGTGCTGCTGACCGACATCTGACCTAGGAAGCCACTTCCTACAATCACTTTAAGCCCAGGAAATACATAAATGTCCCCAAGATGTAAAGTAAGTTGTATCTTAATGTCGAGTCCATGCTTTTTATGCCTCCTCCATCATTCATTCAATTCTTCAACAAACATTTACTGAGCCTCCCTGTGCTGGGGATACATAATGGAAAAGACCTGGCACTTGTGCTCAGAGATGTCACAGCCAGTAAGGAGGACTCCAGGGAGGCCATTACAATGCAGAGAAACAAACACTCTGATGGGATAAGGTGCAGGTGTTGTGAGTGTAAGGCTGGTTGCGTCACCGAGACCTCAGACACACCCCCTTCCCTCGCGGGAGCTTGGACCCTCCCCCAACCGTGAGGACCTACCTGATAGCATTTTGTCCCATCCAGGCCCCACTCCCCACCATTTTGTCCTATCTGGGCCCCACTCCCTGCCATTTTGTCCCATCCAGGCCCCACTCCCCACCATTTTGTCCTATCTGGGCCCCACTCCCTGCCATTTTGTTCCATCCAGGCCCCACTCCCCACCATTTTGTCCTATCTGGGCCCCACTCCCTGCCATTTTGTTCCATCCAGGCCCCACTCCCCACCATTTTGTCCTATCTGGGCCCCACTCCCCACCATTTTGTTCCATCCGGGCCCTACTCCCCGCCATTTTGCCCCACTCACCTTGGGCACAGCCAATCAAACGCCTCCACTCCCTATAAAACCCCACGTCTGAGAGGAGTCCGAGCGACTTCTCCGGCCCCTCTTGTCGGACCGCAGAACCTCACCCAGGAGCCTGAAGAAATCCCTTTGCATCAGATCTTCTTGTGCTGGCCTCAGTTTCTTCTCTTTAAACTCGGCGAGAACAGACCTTACAGTGAGTACATAGGAGGCCCCTCAGTGCAGTCCCAGCAAGAGGTAAAGGGACATGGACGTCTTCAAGGGGCTGGTTCCTCAAAGCAGTGGAGGAAGGTAGAGGGAATTCCCAAACGAAAAAGAAAGGGAAGAGAGAACAGGCCCATTCATGGAGAGTGAGTTATTCTCCAATTGTCTGTACCTGGTCTTAACTCTCTTGACTCTTGTCTCTGATTCCTGGGGACTCAGTGGCAGACACTGTGATGGTTCAGACTCCCGGCATCACTTCCTGCTGTGTCTTTCTGCTTACGATGTTCTTCATGCCCTCTCACCGCCTCATCCCTCTCCCTAAGTTTGAGCTGCAGCGCGTTCTCTTATTCAGAGTTTGTATTAGTTTCTTGGGGCTGCTGTCACCAAGTACCACAAAATGGGTGGTGTCAACAACAGAAATGTATTGTCTCACAGATCCGGAGGTTAGAAGCCCAAGATCAATATACTACACATGTGGTTCCTTCTAAGGGCTGTGCGGAAGAGTCTGTTCTCAGACCGTCTTCTCCCTGTGTTTTCACATTGACTTCCCTCCATGCATGCCTATCTCTACATCCAAAGTTCCTCTTTATAAGGACGCAGCCTTGTTGGATTAAGACCCACCCTAATGACCTCATCTTTACTTGGTCATCTGTAAAGACTTTACAGTCGGTTCTCCATATCCGTGGGTTCTACATTCTTGGATTCAACTAACTGCAGATCGAAAATAGTTGGAAAAAAGAAAGAAGAGCTGTATCTCTACTGAACATGCATAGACTTTTTTCTTGTTATTATTCCCTAAACAATATAGTATAAAAACTACTCACATAGCATTTACTTTGTATTCAGTATTATAAGTAATCTAGAGATGATCTAATGTATATGGGAGGATGCCCGTAGGCTAGATGTAAACACTATGCTGTTTTGTGTAAGGGACTTGAGCATCCATGGATTTTGGTATCACAGGGATCCTGGAACCAATCCCCCATGGATATTAAGTGATGACTGTATTTCTAAAAAGTGTTATACTCACAGGTCACAATTTTTGGAGGGACACAACCTAATTTAATCCTAAATACAACCCAAGATTCCAGATCCTACTTGTTTCTACTCTGCTCCCACCTCCCCCAATGTGACAATCAGGAAAGCCACCATCAAAAAGTCCTGATGCTGATGGTTGGGTGTTGTTGTTGTTTTTTTAATTACATTTTATCATTAAGGCCCCATGTTGTTGCTGGTTTATTGCTTAATGAAATTGCCTCCTCTGTGGGCTTTAATTATAAGGCAGAGGAATCAACAACAGAGAATAGAATCTGAGGTGGCAGCCAGGCCATTTCCATTTAACTTTCTGCAGATTCCCACTGTGTGTTTTATTCTCATAAACTATAGAATTAAACACATGAGTTCACTGGTCTGGGACTTACCACTCACTGCTGTCAGAATGAAGATCTGGAGTAAATATTGATAGCTCAATCAGACCCACAGATGGGTCTATGTGGCTGGTGCAGTCTCAGCAACGATGTTTGCCACAGGCTGCTTGGAAGAGGACTCCCTTAAATTCTGCTAAAAGAATTAGGCCTGAGAGTACAAGCAAGTTCTCCACTGCGTAAACCGAACAGCAGGCTACTACTGCTGGAAGGTTGTTAGTAAGCCTGTTCCAAAGACTCTTAACCTGGGTGTGTGGATGAGCTTTTAGGGAGCCACAGCAAACAGTGTTCATGTCCCCCCAACCCCCTGACATCTCCTTGGCCTACCCAGAGCTTACCTTCAACTTCAGCAAGTAATTCCATAAACCTGCCAGCCTTCCTGGTTGCTGAGGGCTTTGTGAGGCTGCAGGAGTGTACCTGGCCAAGGTCAGAGCAGGTTGGGATGGCCTGAGGGTTAACACCACAACCTCCAGCCAATAAAAGATGTGAGTTCGTGGATAAGCACCTAGCTTCTTCGCCCCTCAGTGGGACACTTCTGAGGTATATTCTGCACGTTGTCTTGGGGGATCCCCAGAGCCAGTGGGGCTCCAGTGTCCACAGTGGTACCTGCTGATGAACACACCTGTCGCTGTGTTTCCTCCCTTCCCTGCCTCATCATGTTCCCTGGGATTGCCTCCCAGATGAATGACTTATACTCAAATCCTTTACCTCAGGGTCTGCTTTTTGGGGGAAGCCAAATCAAATCAGGGTATATAAGCCCCTGATTTGAAGCTACGTGAGAAAGTATGTGTGTCTGTGCCTTTTTCTGAAAGAGGGCACACGGCTTTCATTAGAGCCTCAAAAGCTCTTAGCCAAAACCAGAAAAGGGTAAGAACCACTGCTCATTAGTCCACAGTGACAGCAGCTATTTCTTCCAGGTCTAATCTAATCACTCTCAACCTGGAGGCCAAAAAAGGAGAGTCAACTTTCAACTAGCTGACAATTCTGCATGACAGGAGGTGGGGTGAGGAGGTACGCAGAGAGAACAGCCCCATGTGTGGGAATGCAGAACAGTAAGGGCCTTTCCCAAGGCCACCCATGGTCTTAGGGTAATCTGATGTTTGTGTGTATGTTGTATTTTATATCAAAGGGGAAGAGCCAGTCCCCAAAAGACAAATATGATGTGATTCCTCTCATATGAGGTGTGTAAAATAGACAAATTCGTAGAGACAGAAAGTAGAATGGTGGTTGTCAGGGACTGCGGGGAGAGAAGATGGGAAGTTATTGTTTACCGGGTTCGGGTTTTAGTTTTGCAAGATGAAAGGAGTTCTGAACTGGGTGGGGTGGCGCCTGTCTGTAATCCCAGCACTTTGGGAGGCCAAGGCAGGAAGATCACTTGAGCCTAGGAGTTTGAGACTAGCCCTGGCAATATAGCGAGACTCCATCTCTATAGTCAATAGTAATAATTTTAAAAATTAACCAAACATGGTGGCAGGCGACTGTGGTCCCAGCTACTTACTGAGTTGAGAGAATCTCTTGAGCCCAGGAGGTTGAAGCTGCAGTGAGCCGTGATCATGCCACTGCACTCCAACCTAGGAGACAGCAAGGCCCTGTCTCAGAACAACAAATAAAAAGAAAAGAGTTTTGGAGATGGATGTTGGTGACAGTGGCACAGGAAAGTGATGTACTTAATGCCAATGAACTACATACCTCAAAATGGTTAAGATGACAATTTAAGTTATGTGTGTTTTACCACAGTTGTTAAAAAAAAAAGTCTTTAAAAACCACCGGTCTCAATAAACAACAATAACAAAAAAAGTAGTAGGAACTGCAACCCCCCCTCATTGGTGCTATCATTTTGCAGGGTCTGGTGTCCACTGTGTGTAATCATGACTGCAGAGACCCACCTACTGAAGTAAATATGAAAAAGGAGGTGAAGGAGTGGGCTTGATCCCTGGCCCGCGGGATAAATTCAGGCAAAGCCCTTGATGTCTTTGTGCCTAAGTGTCTCTCCAGTTGAGGAAAACAGTCATGTTGTCAAGCCTCCTGGGTAAATGCCAAGAGAATGGCCATGCATGAGGAAGGGGACTGCATTAGGCTGAGAAAGCTGCAGGAAGTGACTGAGAGGGAAGAGAAAAAGGTCTGTGTGTTTGTTGTGTGAAGAGTTGGAGGTCAGCTCTAAGAGACAGAAAAGCAACAAAATCTGGAGACTGAAAATAGCTGGGAAGGAAACGAAGATATGAAAAGACCCACAGCAAATACCACTGGCAAAGATGCTTCATGGCAACGGGGTTCTCAGACTGTTTCCATGAACCCCTGGGGGCCTTCGGACAGACTCTTGGGGATCCTCAATTCTCAACAAAAATATTCTAATGTTATTTTTTTCTGATTAGGATCATCAAAAAGTGATTTGAGTATGTTCTGCATATGACACTTATATATGTATATTGTTAAGCAATTTCCTCAAATTAGAGAGTTTGACTTTTATTGACTTTTAGTGTCTGAGCACTATTATTATAGATAGCTGTGTTCCAATGTGAAATTGTCAGGAATAGCACTGTGCCTGCCTCTGTCCTCATATCAAAGTCCTGTCTGGTGATGACTTGCCATTGAAAACCCTATTTCTAGAGTAATATTTTAGTCTCTCATGTTATTCAATACGTTGAGGCTTTTAGATTTGCCATCATTTACACGAACATACTGCAGTCAAGCAGTAACACGTGGCTGCGACTGTTCTAGTGGATGTGAAGTGTCATCGAGGTTCTACTGCCAATGAATGACCAAAGGACACATGACTCCTCTGCACGAGCAAAGCTTTCACAGCAGCTTCAATATCCTAGGTAAAGTCAAAGTGACTGTGATAGAAAACTTGATTGAAGATCAAATTATTTGTAAAATTCTATTTCTGGTATGTACAGGATTCTGTCAATATTCATATCAGCAACTCTTTAATAAAACTAGAAGTTTGTTTTTGACATCTGCAAGGAAAAAAAAAAACAGATGTACTGATGCCACAAATAACTAAATTAGACAAACACATTTAGTACACATTTGGTAATTCAGTAGCGCTAAGAAATTTTAAGAGAACATAGCTTTTCTGAGTTTACAAAGCAGTACAATATTAGAATTGCTTTTTTGTTTTGTTTTGTTTTTATTTTTATTTTTTCTTTGTTTATTTTAAAATTGCTTTTTAACTTTGGTTAAATATAAGGTACAATAACCCTGAATTAGCAAACAAAAGCTTATTGTTATTAATACTGTTTTGTACAAAGTATTTTGCAAATAAGCATGATTCACACTGATATCACTGAAACAACAAAAACAAGAGCAGGATAAATGTACTAAAGCCTACATCAACAATATCGTTTTAGCCAAGCAATAATTTCTGTAACAATAATTTAATATTGCAAATATGAAATTGGTTGCTTTTCTTGTCTTGGTTTGCATTTATACTCCTCTTGCCCTTTTTTCTAGTGTGTAAGAGCTACGAGCACAGTGAGAATACACTAGGCTTACTTGTACTTAAATAACATTACAATAGAAGTGCTTAAGTGAACCCTAGGGAGTCTATGAGAATTTGTTTTCTCAGAAGTGCTTTGCACATCACTCAAGCTAGAGAAGTACTGTTTTAGAAACTCAGGCGAAGGCAATGTCAATGTAGCCTGGGTTGTCAGTGTCAAGAGACCATTCTCCATGGGATTCTTGTGTTTCTGTATGCCTCATGAGTGGGGGCATGGACTACCTTTGTTCTGAGCTAACTTTTCAAGGATTTTTGTGTAGAAAACACATTGAGAGAGAGAGAGGTGTTGTCTTTCTAGGAAGCCTCAAGCATTGGAGGTTAGAGATAGTGAAAGGGAGGCATGCTTACCACCCGTGATGAAAGATGTGGCTGCCCTAAGTTCCCTCTATTGCTCTCCTTATAGCGCAGCTTACTGTGTTTGCTGGTGTCACTTGGCCCTCTCCACATTACCCCACGGGCATCAGGACTTGGAGAACTGGCACAGAAATGCTGATACTCTGGCTGCTACCATTGTTGTATGTTAAAAACTGACCCAGGAGTTCTATGTCTTCTACCAGCATCCATGAAACTTGGCTGGCTAAACTGTGAGCTTGCAAGTAGCTAATATGAAATCTCAGACCCTTCGTGATTATTTTTTGTTTGTTTGGTTTGGGTTTTGTACGTATTTATGGGGCATGTGTGACATTGGGTCACATGCATAGATTGTGTAATGATCAAGTCAGGATATTTAGGAGATCCATCATCACGAGTATTTACTATTTCTATGTGTTGAGAACATTTCAAGTTCTCACTTCCAGCTACAATACATTGTTGTTACCTACAGTCACCTCACTCTATTCCCTCTACATAACTATATGTTTGTACCCATTAATCAATCCGTGTTGATCCACACACCTAAATCCTTCCCAGCCTCTGGTCACCACCATTCGATTTTCCACCTCCATGAGATCCACATTTTAAGCTCCCACATATAAGTGAATACATGCAATATTTGTTTTTGTGTCTGGCTTACTTCACTTGACATAATGACCTACACTTCCATTGCTGTAAATGACATAATTTCATTCTTTTTTTGGACCAATAGTATTCCATTAACATTTTACTTATCCATTCATCCCTTGATGGATACAAGTTGATTCCATATCTTTGCTATTGTGAATAAACATGGGCTGCATGTATCCCTTTTATATACTGATTTCTTTTCCTTGGAATAAATACTCAGCAACGGGATTGCTTGATCATATTTCTGGATTATTGCTGATAATATGGTAGTTCCATTTTTAGGATTTTTTTTGAGAAATCTCTATACTGTTTTCTGTAATGGTTGTACTAATTTACATTCTTATGAACAATGTATGAGGGTTCTTTTTTCTACACACCCTCACCAGCATCTGTTATTTTGGCCCATGGAGGAAGTGGGGTTTGAGGTATGACCTGGGTATAATTTGGCTAGACAGATGCTCAGTAGTGCAGGAAAGGACATTCCAGTGAGGTGAATGTCACCAGGACTCAGAGACAGGAACGGACTGTGGTCTGTGGTAGAGTGATGCAGGTTAGACAGATTAGAATAGAGGGTTTTGGATGAGAAGTCCCGATTAGAAATTAGGCCCCAAATCAAAACACTAATTTGGGGCTAAATTGTCCTGTGTTTAAATATTAGGCTAAAAGAATTCCTATATATGATAGAAAACTTTTGAAGGTTTCTACCTTTCCTTCCCCGAAGTCATCGATTTGTTTGCCTATTTATTTATTTGTTAAGTTTCTAAACAGGGAGATGATATATTGAATATTGAAGTCAGATGTCAGAGAAGTGTAAAGTATGGAGTGATAAGAGAACATCAGCAAGTTTCTTATATTGACTCTGCCACTTACTAGCTGTGTGGCCTTGGTCAAGTTTTTTCTCTGAGGCTAATGCCCTAATCTGTCATGGGAGGAATAATAGTGACCTTAACTTAGTGAGGTGTTGCAAAGGTTACAGATAATATCTCTAAAATGCTTGGTGTATTGCCCAGTATACAGGAGGTCAATAAACGGAGAAGATTTTTCAGTTACCTATGTGCAGCACAGATTGACAGAGAAAAAGTGAGGGCATGAGTTTCTGCTCTCGTAAAGTGATTACCATTACACGGGGATAAGGTCATTAGGAGTTGGGCTAAGTTAGTGATGGTAGAAAGAAAACAACCCGAAATAAACAAAAAACTACTAGAACTTGGAAACCAATTGAGGCTATGACAGCTAATGTTTACCAAGTGCCTAGTATGGGCCATGTGCTATTCTAAACACTTCAAAATATTACCTCGGTTCTAAAAATGCTCTGAGGAGGTGCTATTATTGTTGCCATCTCAGAGTCCATCATCTCAAACAGACACTCAATGAAATAGAATAACTTGCCTGAAGTAAAAAAACTAAGGCCAACAGGAACTCAAACCCAGTCAGCATAGTACCAAAGCCCACGTGCTAAACTACCAGACTATATTGTCCTGCACCACAGGAGAAGGTTAGGGAGCAATCGGTTAGGATTCACAGGTCTGGAGACTAAGGAGGAGCAGAAATGTGCTTTGAGAAAATGAGCCCATGTGTCCTGACATGTTGAGTGTGAGCTTGGGGGACATCGAAGAGGATGTGGCCTATAGGGAATGTGGAGTTGGGCCCTGCAGCCTCCCCATGTGAGAGGCTCCATCTGGAGACAAATATGTGAGAGTCACCTGCTCTATAGGAGATAGTTGAGTGGCTTGTCAGCATCACCTTTTTAAATGGTCAAAGGTGTGACCCTGGTCAGAGACTGCCTGGCATAGCTGACTAGGAATTGGAGAAGCGATTGATCTGGCACTTTCCAGACTGGGGTTTCAGCAGGTGTTGTTATGCCAGGGCATTCTCTCTTTGCAGAAAGACACTCAGGCACCTGCTGCCACCAATAACTATTTCCCAAGATCCAGAAGGCAAAGACCATGGCCTTTTCCTTTTAACTCCATCACTGCCCTATCTGCCATGGGTGACTGTTCTTCATTTCTTTATGTACACATCATGATGTAATAGAAAAAGTTCTAGAGCTGGAGTTAGACCTGAGTTGGAATCACAGCTGCATAACTCACCAGCTCAATCATTTTGTTTAAGTTACTTAAGTCATTTAATCTTAACGTATTTTTTAAGCTGTAAAATGGGGATAATAATACCTTTTTCAGAAGGTTTAGTGAAATAACTATTTAAAACCCTTCAGTAAATGTTGGTTACTTTCCCCAACTATTCCATCTTCTTTCCCCTGGGCTGGTATAAGCATGGTCACAAATTATTTGATGCTTTCTCGTTAAGAGGTTGGAGGTCATGTCCCTTCCCCTTCAATCTAAGCAGACTCATGACTACTTCAACCAGTAGAGGAGCATGGAAGTGCCTTTATGTGACTTCTGGAGTTAGATCATAACAAGCTGATGTAGCTCTTGCCTATTTGCTGGAACATTTGTTCCTGGAGCCCTGAACCTTCGTGTAAGAAGTCTGACTATCCTGAAGCCAGACACTGCAGCTGAGCGCAGTCTTAAGACCATACTCACCAAGGCACCAAGCATATAGTACAGCTGAACCGGACCTTTAAAACCAGCCCGTCTGCCAGCTGAATATCACCAAGTCATCTCCATTGACACTATATGGGACTGAAGCCCTGTCCACCAAATGTCTAACCCCAAAAATCATGAAATACAATAAAATGGTTGTTTTAAGTTGTTACATTTGCAAGTAGCTGATAACCCAGCAACAGTCAACTAGAACAACCCCTTTTATTCCAATCCCTTTAATTCTCCCTCCTCCACCTGGCTTCTTACTGGAAATAGCCAATCCTGAGTGTATGCTGATTTGAATTCTGTTCTTACTAATGTTTCATTATGTAAAATGTGATTTGAGGGTAATTCATTTTATCTCCTTGTGCCTCCTTCTTTTTTTTCTCCCTTTCTTTCAAAAGAACTTTCTGAGTATCTTCATGTATCAGATGCTAGATTGGGCATGGTCACTTTTCTCTAGGTCAGGGATTAGCAAACTTGTTTAAAAGACCAGAAGGTACATAATTTAGGTGTGCAGACAAGTACCCAAATCTGCTGCTGAAGCATGAAAGCAGCTATAGATGTAAACACATAGGTGTGGCTGTACTCCAATAGATGTTCATTATCCAAATGAGTTTTATATTCATTTACAAAAATAGGGAGTAGGTTAGATTGAGCCCATAGGCCATAGCTTGCTGACCCCTGCTCTAGGTGCTAACACTTGGTTGGGAACACATGTCTGCAGAGGTCTTCCCAGGCAATATCTGGTATGTGGCAATGCCATTCAGTAGCTAGAGAAAGAGCCTCCAGCCACCCCAATCCAAAAAGGATGTGGAATTTAAGTCAAGTCTTGGCTGTCAGAGAAATGTTCATACTTGGAGGTGCAAAGGCATGTAGCCCCAGAGTGCAAACAGGGATGTCAAAGCGGCTGTTCAAGCTGGAGATGAGGATGGGCCAAGAGAAATGCTAGAGAGCCTCTTTTTCTAAAATCGACAGAATGCTGCTTCTGCTCACTCATTTTTCTCTCCAGGGAGTTGTAAGGGCAAATCTGATAAGGTAAAAATGGCTGTGAGCTCTGCAAATGCCTGCCAGGTATTATTGAGGCTATCATCTTTCCTTTTTAGAAAAATAGCTCCTTAAAGTAGATGTCTTCAGAACACAGTGTAAAACTGTAAAACCTCTTCCCGTCCCTCCAACATAGCAGGAATTCACAGGAGGGAACCAGAATAGCATGTCATGTTCTAACAGCTCTTCCAGCAGTGAGACTAAATACACATAAACTCTTCTAAATTTGTATCTGCTGCAAACGTGAACAATGACATCGTGTCATTCTGCTATGAGGTTCCTCTGGACAAATTATATGCAACGAAGGACACACTCCATCACGTTCCTGGCTTTTTCAACTTCAACATCAGACCTCCATGATCCAAAAACATCTCTGGCTTTCCTTTTATTCTCCTGTAATTGATAGCGCTGTCACGAAGATGGTGAATCCAGACTGAGAAAGAAACAGAAAATCTAGAGGGGGTAAAAATGCAGCTTTTTCTGATTACCTCAGCCTTGCCTCTTCAAATCAGCAGTTTATCTCAGTTAAAGGGGTTTATGTGAAGGCTACCCATGGCAAAAAAGAAAGAAAGACACCATCTCAGAAGCTGCAAAGCCAGAGAATCTCACGAAGAACTAATTGAAGTGTAGGGTACAGCAGTGGTTCTAAGCCTGCAGCTAAAGTTCCGGAATCCCAAGAGCAAGTGAGCTGGGGTCCTGACTCTGTTCCTCCATCCACTTGTTCCTCTCCTGACCCTTCTCCCTGTTTCTTTTGACTGGTCAGTTTGTCTTATTTTCTTCTTCCTTTGTCTCTTTTGGTTTCTACTCTCAGCGCCAGCTCTTCACTCCCTCTCTCTAGATCTCTCATTCAAACTTCATATGAGAAAGAATGTGAGCAGGATAGTCAGTCTATCAGAGTAGAACATACCAGTGGGAAGATGGTGCAGGACTGGCTGGCCCGTAGGCCATAGCGTAGGAGCGGCACTCATCCTCAGTTCCATCAGCCGAGGTTGGAGGTGCAGGTCAGGAGACACAAAGCCTGATGGTTTACACGGCTTTCGTCATGGACTCCTCTTCACCGCACAGCCCGGTACTCCCACGGCACAGCCCAGTACACCCAAGCCCCACTGTCAAGCCATGGACACCAAGAGGCAACGCTCCGGCACCTCCCTCTCTTGCTCCCCCTCTCATCCTGTGCCCACCAGTTACATGACGGAATCTCGTATTTATTTATTTGAGACAGGGTGTCACTCCCATAGCCCAGGCTGGAGTGCAGCGGTATGATCTCGGTTCACTAAACCTCTGCCTTCTGAGTTCAAGCGATTCTCTTGCCTCAGCCTCCTGAGTAACTGTGACTACAGATGCGCACCACCATGCCCAGCTAATTTTTGTATTTTTAGTAGAGACGGGGTTTCGGCATGTTGATCAGGCTGGTCTCCAACTCCTGACCTCAAGTGATCCAACCACCTTAGTCTCCCAAAGTGCTGGGATTACAGGCATGAGCCACCATGCCTGGCCGGAATTCTCTCTTTATCATGATTCTATTTCTGAATACTTGTATATTTGAAGAGACAAAGCTGAGACAGCCAGAAAAACCTGCATTGTATCTCATCTAAATCTATTTCTTTCTCAGTCTGGATTTGCTATCTTTATGACAGTCCTATAGAATAAGAGGGAATCTTTATCATGATTCTATTCCTACTTGTATATCTGTCTCTCCGGCTTCTGACTCTTCAATACCCTCCAAAGGCTTTGACTCAGGCATACTCTGCCAACTCTCTCCATTTCACATTGCCTCTGAAGTAAACGCTGACTCGGTGAATCCAATGGGAGAGAAGTGCACAGGCTGAGCTGTCGTCAAAAAAAGGCCCCCAAAGTACAGAGACTTAAGTAAACATGAGCTTGTAACTCTCTCAAGTAGTAGTGCAGAGGGAAGTGTATCATGAACATGGCTTTTCTCTCTGGGTCCAGTGTGGCTGCTCCCAGCTAACGCCTTTTGTCAGCCAAAAGAAAGAAGAGAGACAGAAAAGGGGAGTGCACACTCTTAGAAAAGGGAAAACCCACCAATTGCTCATGTGACTTCTGCTCACATCTGTCAAAAATGTCCTGGTGGCTGGATGCAGTGGCTCATGCCTATAATTCCAGCATTTTGGGAGGTTGAGACAGGAGGATTGCTTGAAGCCAGGGGTTCAAGACCAGCCAGGGCAACAAAGTGAGACCCCCCCGCCATCTCTACAAAAAACAAAAAAAATTGCCAGGTGTCATGGTGCACACCTGTAATCCTAGCTACTCAAAAGGCTGAGGCAGGAGGATCACTTGAGCCCAGAAGGTTGAGGCTACAGTGAGCTGAGATTGTGTCATTCCACTCTAGCCTGGGCAACAGAGCAAAACCCTGTCTCAAAAATGTCCCGGTCACATGCTGCACCTAGCCTCTAAACAAGCTGAGAAATGTAGAGAGATATGAGCAAACATACCTTTCTAAAACTTGGAGTGGGGTGGGTGGTTAGATCATTCAATTAATGAAAGAGAATAGATCCTATGGAACAATTGGGGGGGCTCTGCCACAGGACAACTTATGGCTGAAGTCCAGGGGCTGATCCAGATTTGATGGGACTAAGGATTTTGCAACTCCTGGGGTCCTCTTTAAGATACAGAATGCAAGCTGATAACCACAAAATTATGAATACAAGGACTTTGCAGGGGCTCATGCTAGTGAGGGGCCAGAAAGCTTAAGCTTTATTAGCTTCATGATAACAGCACCTCTGCTTGAATTTGCTAATCAATGCCCCAATCATGATCTTCCTGCTCCCACGAAGGGCAGTTTAGAACATTTTATAGGATGGATTTTGTCAACTTTCAAGGTCAGTGCCAAATGTGGCAGCAACATTTTGCTAAATGATAATAAAACAAAACAGGTCTTAAATTTCCTCTTCCTGATATTTTCACTATAGTTTGTAACTGTGCAATGCAGTTTGCTGGTCGGCTGTCCTCAGCAAGGGCTGAAAAATGCTGCCTCTAATGGTGTAACTGTGTTATAGTCATACAACCCGCTGCTGTGATTTCTCCTTGGGTGCAGCCTACTTCCCAGCCCCTGATTGGTGGACAGACCGCCTTATTTATGGGCAATTGTTCCGTACAGACAAGAGAGCACAAGAAGCCCATCTGGCAGCTGCTCATGGCAACTCTTGCTGTGTCTTCATTTTCATATCAGTAAGCACGCTGTAGGAGACGAAGAGCAGGCTGAGGACTATGGCATTATCCTGAGCACAGTCAATCAAGACCAGGCTAATTAGATTTTCCAGGTGCTTGGACTCTGTGGGACAGCATATTACGCAAATACATAGATAAACATTCCCATCCACAAGGACCAAGGAGTTGCTGCAGAAGACTGAAAAATGAGTCTCTAGCAAAGGCTTCTTTCAATTCTCTGGCTTATGTACTCTTTCCCTCTCTTTTAGGAAATGTAATGAAACCTCAACTGAAGTGCTTGGACTTATGTATTATTAATGAGTTACACCAGGTATAGTAGTGTTCCCCACAAAATGAAAATCTGAAAACATACATGCCTGAGATTAGATAAAATCAAATATATAAATACTAGCACATTTCAGAAAATATTTAAGAATAGTTTGCTGCAAGGGATAATGATTGCTATGCATATCTATGTTCATGCCATCTCTCAACTATATTTAATCTCTCTGACTTTATTTTTATTTATTCATTTCTTTGAGACAGAGTCTCACTCTATCGCCCAGGCTGAAGTGAAATGGTATGGTCTCGGCTCACTACAACACCCACCTCTTGAGTTCAAGCAATTCTCTTGCCTCAGCCTCCCAAGTAGCTAGGATTATAGGCATCTACCATCACGCCCAACTAGTTTTTGTATTTTTAGTAGAGACATGGGTTTCACCATGCTGGCCAGGCTGGTCTTGAACTTCTGACCTCAGGTGATCCACCCACATCAGCCTCCCAAAGTGCTGAGGTTACAGGCATGAGCCACCACACCCGGCCATGACTTTATATTAGAAACAGAATTATGTTCTCCATTCATTAAAGCTAGAGCCTACTCTGGCTACTGAGAAGCCACTGGTCTAATGATGAGCATATGGCTCACACATAGGCTATCCTGCTTCCAATGGCCTTAGCATACCCCCTGAAGACTACACCAGTATCTGTGTATCTAGGAGCATTATGGCTTCATGATTCTTTCTCTGTGAAGATGGATACCTGGGCACTTCACCAGCATTTCCTCTTATGCCTTGCATGGATTTCCCTCAGGGATCTGTCCTTAGTCCTTCCCTCCTCCTCTTTCACTTAACATTCTTATGTTGATGTCCTGTACTTTATCTCCAACTCAGAGTTCTTTTGTCCTCTCTGAATTTTGAATAGATTCTATGGACTAACTCTGTTAGCATACCAGTGCTACAATCTCAATAATTTCCAAATACAAACTCATTATTTTACGCCTCTGGACTTCTTTTCTCATATTCCATATCCGTATGAATGGCTCTGCCATTCTACCTGTCTGAGAACCATACTTACCCCTTCCCTCTTGTTTATCTTTATCTTTATGTTCGATTAGTCACTTAGCTATTAAATTCGTCCCTTAGCTACGAATTTCTCTCACATCCCCTAATGCTCATTCTCCACTGTACAGATCTCCTGCCAGAGTTCCATTATCTCTTGCCTAGACAGATGACTGAACAACTTTCTTGTCTCCTTGCTTCTCACTCTCAGTGTGATTTTTATTTATTTATTTATTGCATTTTAGGTTTTGGGGTACATGTGATTTTTTAAAAAGACATGTTACTGCCTTGTCTAAACTCTTTCACAAGTGGGCGCTTAATCCTCATCTTTTAGGATAAAGCCAAAGGTTCTTAGCATGGCAAACAATGCCCTTCATCTGTCTCTTGTTTACCTATTTGGCAAAATCAAGTTACATCGTAGCTCAGAAAATCTTTTTGTTTTCTGGAAATGTAGGTGCCTGTCTCTTCTTCACCTGGAAGGCACTAGCACTATCCCCACCTCCAAGACATTTGCTCTCACCCTACCACACCGGGTTTGGTGCCTTTCTCTGTGCTCTCTTATAATCCTTGAGTCTTCTGTTCCAGGGTTTCTGTCCCAGTGCATGTTCTTATTCAAGTCAATTGCCCTTGCACTAAACCCCTGAACAGACTTGCTCGTGTCAGAAATAGATACTGAGCCTTGTTCTTTGTGTTAACCGCATCTCAGCATGGTACTTACTCAAAAAAGGCCCCCAATAATACCTGTTGAATGAGTGTATTTTGCAGAAGAGAATCATGGGCAGATGCTTCTTGGCTTATGACAGGTCTACATCTCAACAAACACATCATAAATTGAAAATACTATTAGTGAAAACACACATGACATGATATTTTTAATTTACAATGTATTTCTCTGGACATAACCTCATAAGTTGAGCAGTGTATTATTGAATGAGTATTGCCTTCAAGCCAGCCTAAAGTAAAAAAATTGTAAGTAGATCCATCATAAATCAGAGATTGTCTATATTAGATAGATGATTAGAATTGATGGCTAGAAATTTCAAGAAACTATGCATATAAAATTCACTGGGTAGATTCTGTTCTATTGTTTAAGCTATCACTTTCATACTCTCAGGTCCTAGTTTCTTCTTCTTTTTTCTTTTTTCAGAGGAAAGAAACATTGTATGATTTTATTATTGGATTGTAGTAGCTTCATTGGACCTTTATACCATGTTTAAGTATAAGGCCATGCCTCTTTTTCAAACAAGTTCATAAACCAAGAAGATCATCTTATAACTCCACCAACTCTCCTTATTCATTGTTTTAAATGCTTTTATAAATCTTTACTATCACTTGATAATTATTTACAGTAAAGTGGAACAAAAGTGAAGCAGGGGTTTGAAATCTACAGACAACTCAGGTCCTAGTTTCTTATCCCTCAAACAATAAATGCTCAATGAGTAGTTCAATGAACTGTATAGTGAGCTGAGAAGCCATAGGATGTAAAATTGTCTACAGCATCCTCTCCACCCTCAAGAATCTCCCAGCCCGGGTTAGAGAGATGAATAATAACAAATAACTGTATTACAATGAGACAATAGCTATATAATACAGTTAATATGGAAAACCAAAGAAGGAATCCTTATTTTTTAGAGAAGGAAATGAGGAAGAGGTAATATTTGAATCATGAAGACTAAGTTGGAGTTCACTGGGATAAGGGATTTGGGTTCCAGCTGCGGAGTACATGACACAGAGGAAAATCAACTCCCGTATTCAGAATACAGCTAAAGTCAAGGACCTGAGGGTGGGAGAGCTCAGCTGAGATAACCCTGAATGGTAATGCAGGTTATGCCAATTAGTTTGAACTTTGCCTTACAGGAGATGAGGAATCATTGAATGGTTTTGAACAAGTTTAATCCAACCTTCATTACTGAGGAAACTTTCGGGTGGCTATATAAAAGGTTTTAGAATGAGAAATAAGAGGCAGCACTAAGAATGAGGGGACTATTGCATTCCAGGCTAGAGATTACAGAGGCAGCATATCCTCATGGTTAGGCATGTGGACTCCTGCATTCAAATCCCAGCTGTGCTTGTTACGGGCTTGGGCAAGTTGCTCAACTTCTCTGTGCCAAAATGTCCTCATATGAAAATTGGGTTTATAATAATAATTAATGAGATTAGCTGTATACAATTAAATGAAAATGTATACAAGGTGCTTAGAACAGTACCCACCTAAAAATAAAAATATTTTTTCTTTTTATCCTATGAGGGCTTGAACCAAAGAAAAGGATGTAGAATGGAGGAGACAGGTCCAAGAAATATTTAGCAAATAAAATGGAAAGCATTGGGAGTATAATAGAATATGGGAGTGATCAAGACAGATAAGTCCCGGATGATCCCGTTTCTGGTTTGAGCATCTGGGTGAGTGATGGTATCCTCCCTAGAAAGAAGAGCAGACATTTTTTTTTAAGTCAGGGGTTATTTGTGTGTTTGATTTTGTAAATACTGAATCCAAATTGCTTACAGCACATTCAGGAGGATTTGTCCAATAGACTGTTGGGAATACATACCTGTGACTCTGAGGAGAGCTCTCCCAGGCAGGAGAAGGAAATGGAGGCTCCATCTGTCTCCAGGTGAGGACTGAAGCTATAAAAGTGTGGTTTCGTAAACCAGATGGTTTAAGGAGACAGTATATACTGAAAAGGGAGTTGAGAGCAGGACTCTGGGGGACACTGACACCGAGCTGTAGCTAGAGTAAAAGGCCCTGGAGAAGGAGACTGAACAAGATGGAACAGAACAAGAAAAGCATCACAGCAGAATGAACTGAAGAATGGGTAAGGCCACCTGCTGCTTAGAAATGGCATGAAGAGTAGATGCCCGATAATATACTCTACTAGAACAGTGCCTCCCAATTTCAAATTTTATGAAAATGCTTATTTGTCTGCAGCCTGTTTTGTTGAGTCCAGTCTCAAATCTTTCTAGCTACGGATTTGTACTAATTTGCATAGATAGTTTGTATCCTAGAAACAAAGCAAATCTATGATATTGTAGCTACAATAGTTTAATTTTCCATTCCAGAAAGCAGGCTGTAGATAATTTGGTTTTCTAACAAATGCTTTTTCTTTGTTAAATCAAGAGCTAAAACACCTATGAAGATTAAATCTTCAAAAGTGCAATTATACAAATGATGGAGAAGGAACCATGTGATTCTTTGGTTTAACTTTTTAATAGTTCAGAAATTCCCCAGTGCAATTTATTTGAGCCAACACTTAGTCTAATATACAGGGAAAAAAAGTATCAATAGCTGTTACTTTCTCACAAGGAAACCAGTGGTCCCATAGAATTCTCACAATTGGAAATTATCCTTCTTATGGTTTAACAGAAGGTGGAGTCAGAAATTCTCCACATAGAAATGCATCCAGCAAGAATTCTAAGATTTTAAGAAATTGCAATTTAATGTTGGAACATGCACAGTGAAACTGTGTGTGTAATTTTGACTTTCATTTACTCACCATACATGTATTGAACTACTGTTTTCATCAGGCACTATGCAGAGTTCAGGGCAAACGATAACATTCAAGGCTGATAACTCCATGCCTTTGTGGAACTCAGCCTGCTGCAAGGGCAGCAACTCACAAAACAAATAGAAACATAAACAAAGATTGTTTTAATCTGTAATAAATGTTGCAATGGAAACAAATCTGTAATAAATGTTGTGATGGAAACAAGGGGCTAAGTAAGAGGATTATAGAGAAAGCTTACTTTAGTTAGGATGGTTGAAATGGAGCCTTTCTTAGGAGGTGACATTCTAACTAAAACATAAGAAGGAAGTAAACCCTGGAAAGAGTGAGTGAAAAGATTCCAGGAAGTGATAACAGCATATGCAAAGCCTGCTTGGCAATTCAAGAAAGAGACTAGTGTGGATAAGGTTTAGCCCATTGTAGGAACTGAGCGGGGTAATAGGAAAAGGGGGGTTGTGGAGGGGAGACTTGAGAAGAATCATGGTAAAGATTTCAGAGTTTCCCTAAATGTAATGTGGAGGGTTTACACGGAGAAGAATAGGACTTAATGTTTTAATAACTTTATCATTGGCCAGGTGTGATGGTTCATGCCTGTAATCCCAGCACTTGGGGAGGCCAAGGTGGACAGATCACTTGAGCTCAGGAGTTCAAGACCAGCTTGGGCAACATGGTGAAACCCCATCACTACAAAAATTACCTGAGTGTGGTGACGTGCACCTGTGGTCTCAGCTACTTGGGAGACTGAGGTAAGATGATCTGGGAGCCTGCAAGGTCAAGGCTGTGGTGAGCTGTGATCACATTACTGCACTCCAGCCTGGGAGAGGGAGTAAGACTCTACTCAAAAGAAGAAAGAGGAGGAGGAAGAGGAGGAGGAGATGAAGAAAATGAAGGAGAAGGAAAAGGAGAAAAAGAGGAGGAGGAGGAGGAGAAAGAGGAGGAGGAGAAGGAGAAGAAGAAGAAGAAAAAAAAAAAAAGAAGAAGAAGTTGTTCTTGCTTCAGAAGTTGTTTCTAATTGCTTCTCAGAGGAGAATGGAATGGATTGGGAGTAGGGCGAAAATAGAAGAAGATAGGTCTAGGGGACTGTTACAGGAGTCCAGTCTTGATTAATTAGGATGGCTAGTTAATTAATGAATAGCGATGCCATTTATAGAGATGCAAACTGACAAGAGACACGATGGGGAGCAGGTTGCTCAAGCTGTCTTTGCTCTGTCTGTGTGACATCAAGGGGAGATGCTGAGAAGACAGTTGGTGGACTGAGTCTGGAGTTCAGAGGGAAAGTAAGTCTAGCAATGAACATCCCCAGCCTACATTTTTGGGCAGAGTACCTGGTGGTAAATTATTTATTTATTTATTTTTAACTTTTGAGATACAGTCTCACTCTGTAATCTAGGGTGAAGTGCAGTGGAGTGATTGTGGCTTACTGCAGCCTCAACCTGCTGGGATCCAGCTCATCCTCTTGAGTAGCTGGGACTACAGCTGTGTGCCACCATGCTTGGTTAATATTGTTTACTTTTTGTAGAGATGGAGTCCTGAACTCCTGGCTTCCCACAATTCTCCTGCTGAGATTACAGGTGTGTATTCTCATTATTACAAAGCACTGAGATTACAGGCATGATTCACTGCACCCAGTGCCTGGTGAAAAATTTATTCCAAACTATGCTTTTTATGTGTCCCATTTGCAGAAGCTTTAGCTTTATAATGTTTCCCTTCCCCAACTTTTAGAGCCACATAGAATCCCTTAGTCATGTTGACAATACCTGTAAGGATGAAAGGGGGAGTCAGTCCATTATCAGAAACAAATGGCAATTGTATGTGGAATCCACACTATGGTACCAAGCATTTATTTTTCCCAACATATCACCCTATCAGCTTGCCTAGTGTGTATCTAGAGTCAGGATTAGGATACCCTCTCCTCTCTGATCTTCATCCTTCTTCTTTTTCCCTCCTCATCACCTTTGTTTATTTCTCTCCATGAACCTGGCCCCATCCCAGAGGTCCAGAGTCTTCAGGTGTAATGTAGAGGCTTCTATGATGTATTTCTACACTAGTGCTTTTTCAACATTAGTGTACACACAAATCACCTGTGGATTTCGTTAAAATGCAGAGTCTGATTCAGTAGGTCTGGGCTGGGGCCTGAGATTCTGCATTTCTAGCAAACTTCCAGGTGATGCTGAGGCTGCTGGTCCAGGGACCACATTTACAAATGGTAGCCACCTCTCAGATCATAATTTTCATGCCTTACACAAAGAGAAATGTTTTAAATTTATTTCTTTGTGGAGGTGAATAAATGGACCAGGCTAGGAAGGAAGGAATTGAGAGGAGAGAAGAAAATTTCATCCTGACACCTGTATTTGAGCCCCTTTTCTTCACATTTGGTCCTCAAAAAGGCATTAGAATGAAAAATAATCTTTAGAATCTAAACTCCAAAAGATCACATACCTGCTTAATAAAATGCTTTTTATAACTTAAAAGGTTATTTGAATGTGTCCATGTGGGCCAGGACTTGGGCAAAATGTTCAAGCTGTCCAGATCCTGGGCCATAACCACATAGCTGTCCTTAGAAGGGGCAACATTCTTTCCTCACATGTCCCCCATTGGTGACAGCTGGTTATGAACCTAATTAGCAGCTAAGAGCACTAGGCACTGCTTTGGAGCCCTGGAACTTCTTATGCCTTTTTTTTTTTTTGGATGGAGTGTCTCTTTGTTGCCCAGGCTGAAGTGTAGTGGCATGATCTTGGCTCACTGCAACCTCTGCCTCCCAAGTACAAGCAATTCTCCTGTCTCAGCCTCCCGAGTCGCTGAGGCTACAGGTGCAAGCCACCATGCCTGGCTAGTTTTTGTATTTTTAGTAGAGAGGGGATTTCACCATATTGGTCAGGCTAGTCTGGAACTTCTGACCTCAGGTGATCCACTCACCTTGGCCTCCCAAAGTGCTGAGATTACAGGCATGAGCCACTGCACCTGGCCCTTCTCATACCTTATATTGGTCAGATATTAACTCTTCTTCTTGACTAGTTTGGGTGGGAGATTCTGTCCATCTGAAAGAGAGCTTCCTCTACCTCATTTCTGAACTGCTAAGTTAGGAAGGCTGCACTTCTATCAACCCAAGTAAGAGAGGCTCATCTTCAGAAGTGCATTGATGGGCCAGGCGTGGTGGCTCACACCTGTAGTCCCAGCACTTTGGGGAACTGAGGCGGACCAGCCTCTTGAGGCTAGGAATTCAAGACCAGCCTGACCAACATGGTAAAACGCCATCTGTACTAAAAATACAAAAATTAGCCGTGCATGATGGCACACATCTGTAATCCCAGCTACTAGTTGGGAGGCTGAGGCATGTAAATCACTGGAACTCAGGAGGCGGAGGTTGCAGTGAGCCGAGATCACACCACTGCACTCCAGCCTGGCCAACAGGATGAGACTCTGTCAAAAAGAAAGAAAGAAAGAAAAATGAAAAAAAATGCATTGTTGAACTGGAATGGTTCTAACAGTCCTATAAACCAAATTTTGAGAAAAGAAATGGATTTTACAAGAATGTAGTTAGGGTTCTCTGTCACTTAGTGACAAATCTTGTTATTGGTTTCAGCATATAGCTTAGATAGTAGGTGCTAGCTGGCTGGCTGGCTGAGTGAATAAACTTGGCATGAATTGGGAGGCAGGCTGGTATCGTTTAAGGCAGCTGTACTTTAGAGACAGACAGACCTTGCCACACTGGGATTCTGGGACCCTCTGCTTTTCCATCTGTGGTGCCAGAACAATGATATCTCTCTGGGAGGGTGGACTGAAGATTCAAGATAATGTATGGAAGCATCTGGCTTACTAATTAGCATGGATAATTCAGTTGCTATTTTTATTATCATCATCTCGGGCTTCTTACTTGGTTTCTTTGGCTGTTATCCATCCCCTAAATCGCCCAATTGGGGTTTCATCCTGCCCCCTCTTGTTACCATCTGGTCATTCATCTACTGGGCTGGGTGGTTTTGCTCATCTCCACCAATCGCTGCCCACCTTTCACCACAGCCTGCAAACCCACTTCCATCCTTCAGACCCTCCAACCTCCTTACACTCCTCCAGATAATCCCTTCCTGTCTAGCATCCTTCAGACCCTCCAACCTTCTTACACTCCTCCAGATAATCCGGATTGTGGGATAGTTCCTTCCTGTCTAGCATCCTTCAGACCCTCCAACCTCCTTACGCTCCTCCAGATAATCCAGATTGTGGGATAGTTCCTTCCTGTCTAGCATCCTTCAGACCCTCCAACCTCCTTACGCTCCTCCAGATAATCCAGATTGTGGGATAGTTCCTTCCTGTCTAGCATCCTTCAGACTCTCCAACCTCCTTACACTCCTCCAGATAATCCAGATTGTGGGATAGTTCCTTCCTGTCTAGCACTCTTTTGTCTTCTTTCTTTGTCTTCTCATCTCTCAAGTGTGGGCAATAACTGTGAGGCAGTAGGTTGAGGCCCAACATCTGAGTCTTAAATGAAAACAAGGAGGCAAATCCATTGCAGCCTCATTTCCTGTTGTTTTTACCAAAGGTGCTTGCTGGAGGCCTGTGGCTATCGAAGGGCTGTCGAAGATACTTTCACATTCTGTGACTCTGCAAAGAGTCTAATGGTTTAGTTATTTTTCATATCCATGCTCATGAGGCCATATTTTAAAGCCCAGAGTTACAGGGGAAAATAATGCTTCTGGGAAATACGAAGGTTCCCTAGTGTGTATTGGGGAAAGATAATTTGGGGAGTCATAGGCTTTGTCAATCTAAGACACAGCGATAATAAATTGAATTGCTACACCTCGCCTGCTCATAATAAACAACAGGATGTGAAGCTTTAGGAACCTATGAAATGCAGGATAGTTAAGAAAAACTGAAAATTTTAGTCAAATAAGAGACCCCTTAACACTGGATAATTAAGTTTACAAATGAAGCCAAAGAGAGGAATTCAGGAAAACATCCAGAGTCTGGGCTATCCTACACCATTGCCAGATGCCCCACCTAAGACAATCCATACTGAGTTCACACAAAATATCCATTTGTCAAATGGGACTATGTGAATCCTAAATCTACTCGGCATCAAATTTTACCAATGATTCAAAGAATACAGGTAAAACAGAACATTTCTCTCCTGGAGAGTCCCAGAACAATCAGCTCTCAAAATGTGTCTCTTTGTCCCTTATTAAGACACATTTTGGTGCCAGATCAACAGATGAGCTTTGAAGGATGTATGCAGTCATTCCCAAAGGAAGCTGTGTCTGTTCTGGAGCCACTCAGTTTTATAGTTCATTAATTATACAGGTAGGAAATGCTTACTTCACTATCCTGAGCCCCATTCTCCAGTCAGCTATGCTCCTCAATCTATACATCTCATGTTGATTTAGAGGAACCAATCTAAACAGAGCAGGTAGTTCCTGTTGAAAACATTTTATAGGTAGACTTTCTGCTCCTAAATGCCTGGTTTACAGAAAGGTTTGGAAGAGGCATCCCCCAGTAGGGAATGAGTGAGTTCCAGGCCTGTGTTAACCCTTTCTCTCCCCCTTCATTCTGGTGACACATTTATGACCTTGCCCATTGAGTGCATTAGAAAGGTTCTTGTACATGCCCAGGGAATCTGGAGGCAGACTTGGCCTGGGACTCTGTTCAGCTCATCTTTTCCCAGAAGTCTTCTAATACAGATAAGATTGCCCTTTCCTAACACATCTGGGTTTGTACTGCTATTCAGTGTTTTAAAACTACACATATTTTGTTTAGATAAACAAATATAGTTGGTCCTGAGTATCTGCAGACTTGACCAGTCGCAGATCAAAATATTTTTTAAAACAATAAAATGAACAATACAACAATTAAAAATAATATAAATTTTAAAAATACAGCGATACAACTATTTACTTTTTTAATTTTTATTTTGAGACAGAGTCTCACTCTGTCACCCAGGCTGGAGTGCAGTGGTGCAATCTCGGCCCACTGCAACCTCTGCCAGGTTCAAGTGATTTTCCTGCCTCAGCCTCTTGAGTAGCTGGGATTACAGGTGCCTGCCACGGTGCCCAGATAATTTTTGTATTTTTAGTAGAGATGGGGTTTCGCCAGGTTGGTCAGGCTGGTCTCAAACTTCTGACCTCAAGTGATCTGCCCACCTCGGCCTCCCAAAGTGCTGGGATTACAGGCATGAGCCACTGTACCTGGCCATAGTTACATTTTATTTATTCTATTCAATATTACAAGTAACTTAGAGATAATTTAAAGTATACAGGATGATGTGCATAGGTTACATGCAAATACTACACTATTTTATATCAGGGATTTGAGCATCTATGAATTTTTATATCTACACAAGACCTACAGCCAATCCCCTATGGATTTTGAGTGGTGACTATATAAATAAGAGATCTGTAAAGAACAGAATGGAATGACTACCCCAAATGTAAGGCAGATCCTTGCTTGGAGGTGGGCAGGAGAGGGTGTGATTAGGGAGGGACGCACAGGAAGCTTCTAAAAGTTCTAGTACTGACATATTTCTTAACCAGGATATGGTATGCATGTGTACATGGATCTTTATCATTTTTCAAACTGTACAATTTTATACGCTTCTGAATGTATGATACATTTCACAATACAAATAATTGAAGAAAGTTTAATATTCTAGAGATACTTCAGTGGTTAGAAAACATAGTAGTATATTGCCAGAGCGAGGCCATCATTTTGATCTACATAAACTGTGGCATGTTCCCCCAAAATGGAATCAAATAGGATAGCAAAGAAAAAACCTCTAACTTATAAAAAGTCTGGCCCTCTGAAAACCTGAGGTCCTGTCCTACCACTCAAAGCTATGCTTCATTGGATGAGTCACTTACTGTCTCTGATTATTAGTTTACTCAACTGTGAAATGGAGCACTAATACCTCTTCTCCCCATCTCCCAGGATTGTGGTAAGAAGCAAAGGAGATCAAATATGAGTGTGACTTTTCATCTCTAAATCACTGCTCGGAGCTTTGTTCCCTTACACTGAGCATTTACTCAACACAGAATGTCCTGGGTCCCATGGCAGGCACTGGGGACATAATGAGGACTAATGCTCAGCTGCTGCCTTCACGGAACTTAGAGATTAGTGGGACAGGGAGACAAGTAAATCTGGGCTCTACAGAGGCAAGGATGGGGAGAGGCAGAGGGTGCAAGGGGAGCACAGACAAGAGATATCTCAGATGGTACTGATACGTAACACCTCCCCCCACCCCTGCCTGCCTTGGCAGTCATTTCTTTTTGCACCATCCCGTCTCACCACATGCTCCACACTTGGCACATTTCCGTTCCTCGGTTGTGCCAAGTTCGTTCTCACTCAGGGCCTTTGCACCTGCTATCGACTCTTTCTGGAGTGCCCTTGCCTCAGTTTACTCATGTCATGCAGGTCTCAGCTTAAATGTTGTCTCTTAGGAGAGGTCTCCTACAATCATTGTATCCAATTGTCCTCTCACCTGTCTCCTCAGTCCTATTCAGCTTTATTTATTTTCTCCAGAGCACTTTTGTGATCTGAAATTAGCTGATTTCTATACTTTTGTCATCTCTCTGTCACCAGAATGTTAAGTTCCATAAGGGCAGGGACCTCATGGGCTTTTGTTCGTTAGTTTCTCTTTCTCTTTCTTTTTTTCTTTCTATGTATATCTGTAGTAGCTAAACTAATGTCTATAACATAAGAGATGCTCAATAAATGTACTAAATAAATTAATGGACAGATACTCTGTATTTCTATAATTGTAATGAATAACTTCTTCCTGAAAAATTTTTCAGTGAACAAAATTGATTAAAGATTAGTATACTAATATAGTATCTGGAACACAGCAGCACTCAAATATTCATCAGATGAATGAATGCACAGAATATGTACAGAAATCTTGCAAATCAATAAGAAAATACAACAAACCAATAAACAAATTGGCAGAGGAAAAACATCTAGAACAAACAAGTTTAGCAAGGTTGTAAGATTCAAGGTCAATATACAAAAATCAATTGTATTTCTATTTGTATTTCTATATACTACCAATGAACAATTAGACACAACATTTGTTAAAGTAGCATTTACTATCACACCCCAAAAAGAAAATACTTATGTATATATCAGTAAAAGACCTGCAGAATCTGTATGCTGAAAACAGGAAAATACTGATGAAAAAACAAAGAACTAAATATATGGAAAGACACATACTGTGTTTATTGCTAAAATGCCAGTTCTCCCCAGATTCATCTACAGATCCAACATGATCATCTCAGCAGGATTTTTTGGATGATATCAACAAGCTGATTCTAATACTGATATGAAAATGCAAATAAATTAGAGGAGTCAATCAGTTATTAAAAAGAGGAACAAACCTGGGCATGGTGGCTCACATCTGTAATCCCAGCATTTTAGGAGGCCAAGGCGGGCAGATCACCTGAGGTCAGGAGTTCAATACCAGCCTTGGCCAACATGGTGAAATCCTGTCTCTACTAAAAATAGAAAAATCAGCCAGATGTGGTGCTGCCTATAATCCCAGCTACTTGGGAAACTGAGGTGGGAGGATCACTTGAACCTAGGAGGCAGAGGTTGTAGTCAGCCAAGATTGTGCCACTGCACTGTAGCCTGGTGACAGAATGAGACTCTGTTTAAAAAAAAAAGAGAGAGGGAAAAAAATTTGAGGACTCATTGTGCTGGATTTCAAGAATTACTATAAAGCCACAGATATGGAGATAAAAATGTAACATATAGATTAGTATAACAGAACAGAGAGCCCAGAAATTGAATCACATATAGATGGTTACTTGATTTTTGACAAAAATACAAAGGAGGTAGAAAAGTATTTTCAATAAACAGTATTGGAACAACTGGACATTCATATGCAAAAAAAAAAGAATTTCAACTTATATCCTGTATTGTATAATATAAAACAGTTAACTAAAAATGCATTTTAGGCCATCATAGGCCTAAATGCAAGACCTAAAACCATAAAACTTCTAGAAGATAATACAGAAAAAAATTTGTAGAGATTTAAGCAAATATTTAAATCTTTGATTTAAGCAAGCTTTTCTTAGTTATGTCACCAGAAATACAATTTATAAAAACACACACTGATAAATTTAGCTTTATAAAAATTTAAAATTTCTGCTCTGCAAAAGACACTTCAGAAAATGAAAGTACAAACTACAGACTGGTGGAAAATATTTGCAAATATTTTCCAACATAAATGACTTGTATCTAACAAATGACTTGTATCCATAATATATCAAGAGCTCACAAAGCTCAATAATAAGAGAACTCAATGTTTTAAATGACCAAAAGATTTGAACAGACACTTTATCAAAGAGGATATATATGGGGAAAAGCACATAAAAAGATGCTTCTCATAATTATTCATTAGGAAAATATAAATTAAAACTATGATGAGATACAATTTTGCATCCAGTAGATATATAAGTCTGACAGTTCCAAGTGGTAACGGAAGATGTGGAAACTGAAACTCTCATGCATTGTTATTGATAGGAGTGTAAATTGAAACAATTTCTTTCTTTCTTTTTTTTTTAAGACGGAGTTTCACTGTGTTGGTCAGGCTGGTCTTGAACTCCTGACCTCAGGTGATCCACCTGCCTTTGCCTCCAAAGTGCTTGGATTACAGGCGTGAGCCACCACGCCCGGCCAACAATTTCTTTAGCATGCAATTTGGCACTATCTAGTTAGGTTGAAGATTCACATAACCTGTGACCCTGCAATTCTACTTCTAGGTAGAGAAAAAATCTTGTACATGTGCACAAAGAATGAATACAAGAATTTTACGTACAGGATTTTGTGGTAATGGAGGAACAATGTAGAAAAATGTCCACAAACAGGAGAATAGACAAATTGTGGTTTATTTATACAATGCCTGCTACAGAGCAAGGGTTAGCAAACTATAGCTCATGGGTCAAATCCAGCCCAATACCTATTTGTATAGATAAACCTGTATTGAAACCCAGCCACACTCATTCATTGATATATTGTCTGTAACTGCCTTTATGTTGAACAGCATAGTTCAATAGTTGCAAGAGACCATATAACCCACAAAGCCTAAAATATTTAATGTCTGGTCCTTAATAAGAAAAGTTTGCTGACCCCTGATCCATAGCAAAATGACAAAAAATGTAAATCACAGCCCAGGCAACATAGTGAGACCCCATCTCTAAAAAACATTAAAATATTTTGCCAGGCATGGTGGTGGGAGTCTGTAGTCACAGCCATTTGGGAGGCTGAGGCAGGAGAATCACTTGAACCCAGGAGGTCAAGGCTCTAGTGAGCTATGATTGTGCCACTGCAGTCTACCCTGATAGAGCAAGACTCTGTCTCTAAAACAATGAATGAATGAAGAATAAATGAATGAATAAATAAATAAAATGACCCATATATTGTATCAGAGTTCAACCAGAGAAACAGAACTAGTGAGAGGTACATATTAAGAGGTTTATTCCAAGGAATTGGCTTGTGTGATTGTAGGGGCTGGCTAGGCACGTCTGAAATCCATAGGGCAGACTGTCGGGAAGGGCAGACTGGAACTGTCAGTCACAAGCTGAAGTAATGGTTCACATGGGGACTGTCTTCTCCAGGAAAGCCTTGGCTGTGCCTTTCAACTGCCTTTCTAATGCCTTTCAACCAATTGAATGAAGTCCATTCAGATTATCTAGGCTAATCTTCTTTACTTAAAACCAATTGATTATAGGCTTTAATCACACCTACAAAATACCTTCACAGAAACACCTAGCGTTTAACTGATTAACTGGCCTGTCCGAGCTGACACATAAAACTGGCCATCGCGTGCATCTACAAAGATAAATCTCATAAATATAATGATGAACAACAATAACAAGTTGCAAAATGATGCATGAGATAGGGTAACATTTATATAAAGGTTTAAAATGGGCAAAAAAATTTAACAAATTTTATGGATACATGGATATATAAAAACCATGTAAAGGAATGATAAACAGTTATTTTATGTTACTGATTGCCACTGGGAAGGAAGGAAAGGAGTGGAATTGGGAGTAGTTTTACTGTATCTAAAATATTGTTTGTTTTTTTTAAAGGCAAGAGACTCCAAAGCAAATCAGGTATGTAGAGGTCTTATAAAACCCACCCCGATATTGTAATTGCTTACTATGTTATTGTTAATACTTGTGTGCATGTGTGCAATCTTGCACAATCATTATTTTTTTAAAAAGCATAATCATTAATCCCCTTTGCACAGCCTAAAAAGGGTTTTTATACTAGGTGGTCAACTTTGAATCAGAGCTACTTTGGATAAGACCAAACAGCAGTAGAATCTTCTTCTTCTTCTTCTTTTTTAAATGCTAAACGCTACTTTGGTGGATGCTCTGGGTTTTCTTTCATGGTCCAGTGTTTCAGGGAATGAACCTCATCCCCTGGGAGTTGAGCCTGGAAAATCACAGCATTCATCATGCGCCAGCCTGTGCCCAGTGGAGAGAACGGAGCAGGGTGTGAGTCATTCTTACTTGAGTCCCGACCTTGGCTGACCTTTGTAGTGCCAAGTTCTGGAGCCAAATGGAACTCCGGACTTAAGGAGCTAGAGATAAAGAGGTGGGTGGCTGGTCATATGGTATGTGGCCGTTGATGGAATGTGACTTGTCAGACACCCCCAGGGGGCTTTCAGCAGGGGCTGGATTTGTGTTTGTACACCAAGAGACACAATGCTGAGAGTTCTTCCTGAAGAACGTCAGATGGCTTCTGATTTAAGAAGTGGTTGTAGGCCGGGCGCGGTGGCTCAAGCCTGTAATCCCAGCACTTTGGGAGGCCGAGGCGGGTGGATCACGAGGTCGAGAGATCGAGACCATCCTGGTCAACATGGTGAAACCCCGTCTCTACTAAAAATCCAAAAAATTACCTGGGCGTGGTGGCGCGTGCCTGTAATCCCAGCTACTCAGGAGGCTGAGGCAGGAGAATTGCCTGAACCCAGGAGGCGGAGGTTGCGGTGAGCCGAGATCGCGCCATTGCACTCTAGCCTGGGTAACAAGAGCGAGACTCCGTCTCAAAAAAAAAAAAAAAAAGTGGTTGTATACAGATCCAAAGATTGTAGTCTGCAGCATGCCTGCAGAAATTGATCAACTGACATTTTTGCATGGCATGCCAACATAAGTCTTTTTGCAAAAATTAAACCTTTAGGATTAAAAAGAACACACGCTACTTGTAACAATTTGGAATATATGAAAAGCTAGAGAAAGAAAACAAACCTCTGAAGCTCGCTACCCAGCATTATTTTTTTTTATTTCTTTATTTTTATTTTTATTAAAAAAGGAGAGAGAGAGAGAACGGGGTCTTGCTATATTGCCCAGGCAGGTCTCGAACTCCTGGGCTCAAGCTATCCTCCCGCCTCTGCCTCCCTAAGAGCTGGGATTACAGGCATGAGCCACAGCACCCGGTACTCAGCATTATTGGTGGTTATCTTTTAGACTTTACTTTTCTTGTGTCATATTTTTTTTTCTATAGTCAATTTATCCTTTCAACAATGGTTATTGAGCACCCAGCAAGTACCAGGCTTTACTCTCAGTGCTAGAGATATGGAAATACACAAAACATCCAAGGTCCCTGCTCTTGGGGAACTAATAAGGAAGAAGGGTAGACTAACCATTGAAAAGTCAATATATAAATATATATATAAGATACATTTAGATAAAAAATATTACAGAAAAAATGATACCTAATAATACCAAAGATTCATAATGTACTGTTCTAAGCCTTTCACTCATATGTATTAATACATTGAATAAAACTGGTGTGTGTGTGTGTGTGTGTGTGTGTGTGTGTGTGTGTTAGAGGGAAGGTTAGGCTATTACAGTAAATCTTTCAATACAATGATCAGGAATGGCCTCTTGAAGAAGGCGACATAGGAGCCAAGGTTTACGTAAAAGGAAGAAGATAGCCAGATTGAGAGCCTTCCCAGCAAAGGGAACAGCGAGTTTAAATACCTTGAGCATAAAACAGTTTGACATGTTCATAAAACAGAAAGAAAAAAGTATGTCTGTTACTTCAAGGAACAAAAGGCAGAAAGGTCTGCAATGAAACCAAAGATTGTCCTTCTGGGTTCTCCAGGGAACTCTTGAGAGCAGCAGAAACAGGCATTTTTATTTCCCGGCAGTTTCATTCTCTTCTTATCCCACCCACTGCTTTCACACTCTCATTTCTGTATGAGGAAAGGGCTGAGCTTTTGTTGCAGCTGCTGCTCTTGGAACAGTTGAGACCATTAACTGACACATCTCCTGCACCTGACATGCCAGCATTCTACAGGCAGAATTAGAAACTTCGGGCCCTGTTTGCTAAAACTCTACCCACCCTTAAGTCCACACAAATTTGAAGGAAGCTTTGCAATTGAGTTTTACCCAACAATCTTAGGACCCATATTATTAATTGGTACATAGCTATCACTCCTCACTCAGCACTTCTTCCTCAGCTGAGAGCCTTTCCTCTACTATAAAGGCTAATGACGTCAAATAGTTTTTCTCCTCCCTTGCTTCCAAATCACCAACCTCAGAGTAGTATCTTGACCCTTAGATTTGTTCCATAAAGCCCACAGGGTGGCTGCTTCAGCTTCCTGACTGTCATTCCCTACACTCTGGATTTTGCTGCTTGAATCTTTATAATTTAAAGGAGCCCTTTGTTCTCTCTATTGCCTGTATAATGGTGGTCATAAGCCTCAACACACATTATCTTTACAACAACTCAATAAGGCAGGGCCATTCGTGTCCCCACTTTACAGATTAATAAACTAAGGCACAAAAATTATATACTAGCAGTCATGTAGCTGGAAAGTGGAGGAGCTAGCATTTGAATCCAGGCAGAGGCTTCTAACCACTATGCTGCACACAGAGAAATTATTTAAAAGCCATTTGAAAAAATTATTTTTAATGAGCACACAGTAATTATACATATTTATGTGGTACAGTGTGATATTTTGATGCCTGGATACAATGTATAATATAGACAGACATTTATGCAACCCCTTTTGGTTGAATATTGTCCAGGAACAGATGATTGGTTGGTTTGTATGTCTAGAAATCAATTAACTCAATTAGCAAACAGTGATTGACCATGTACAGTGTGTGCTGGGCTAAACTGTGGGATACAAAGTTGGGCCGGATGACATTGAAGATGATGATAACTGGCATGCTGAGAGCTTACTGTGCACCAGCCCCTGACCCAGGTGCTATTGATACAATGGGGCGCATCACAGTCCCCGTGAGTTTCATCACAGACCTCAATCTCGTAAGAGAGAATCAACCATGAGCCGAGTGCTATAATGGGAATCGTTTAGAGCTGTGCGATCCAGTCCTGGCGTCACTAGCCACATGGGGCTATTTAAAAGTAATTAAAAGTAAATATAACTTACAAATCAGTCCCTTAGTCACTAACTACATTTCAAGGGTACATGTGGCTCATGGCTACCTATTGAATAGCACAGATTATGGAACGATATTCTTGCTGAAAGTTCTGTTGGATGGCACTGGTTTAGAGTGTTTGGAAGCACAGAGAGATGTCTCTCATTTAAACACGGAGGCGAGGAGAGGAGTCAGGAAAGGGATCCTGAAGAATGAATAGCTTTAATCTTTATTTTTGTGAGATATTTTATATCTCTACGTAATCGATGAGAAAATGGACTCCGAGTAGTTGAGAAAGTTGCCTGAAGTCGCAAGAAAGGTGTGAGAGAGAATATCGATCCCAAATCCATCTGTCTGCAGTATCATGCTCGAAACACTAATAGTCACTACAGGAACCATGGGCAAAAGAGACCTCTTCTGAAAGAAACAGGTAGCAAATTCTCAAATACTGTTTGAACACTTTGTACTGTATTTTTAAAGCACTCTGTTAAGCATTAATGTGATACGAAGTTTCCAAAAAAACTAAAAATAAAAAGCACAGGGCTTCTTACCACATGGAGTTTGCCATTTTACTGTGAGATAGACAGGTGTCTATGAAATGTTGGCAGAACAAGTGGATTTTAAGTGCTATAGGAATTTCAAGAGGTGGCGATGTCTTCCTGTGAAGACTTCTTGGAAGAAAGAATAAGTAAGAGGGGTCTTAAAACTGTGTAGAATGGGCATATCAGAGCATTCCGGGCAGCAGGAAAGTTTGTTGGAAGGCTTAGCGTGGGGGCCTGCAAGGTCAGTGCTGAGAGTGGGAATATCTCAGTCTTACATTGAGGGTTTGTTCAGATGAGACAACTCAGTCCTTTCTGCAGGCATAAGCTTTCAACACAAATTCTTCTTGAACGATATTTACGGGTGTGTCTATAAAGAGATTGGTTCAGGGGCAGGGCAGAGACATCACTTATTTCTCCTTCAGGGAATTTCCCTGAGAGAGTATTATTGACACCACAGCAGAATTCATGGCTTCCCAGCAGAAAAGTCTTCAGGAACACACAAGACACATGTTCGGGGCAACCTGAACCCACAAATGAATTTCAGTGCCAGAGAGTACAGAATTAGTTGTGGGAATTTAAAATCAATACATTATTATGCACTTAACTTCATGGGAAAAATAATCTAATTAACAGATATCTGCACTGACTTGTGAACATTGCAAATCTGACAAATCAATATTATACATTCATTTTATATAGTCAGTTTGCTGTTTACATACTGTCTGTTGGGTTCTACTTTTTTGTCTTAATATTGTCTCATGTACAGTTTTTTTGGCACATCAATGTAGTCCAAATAAGATCACTTTGGTTTTTGTTTTGTTTTGTTTTGTTGAGATGGAGTTTTGCTCTTTTTGCCCAGGATGGAGTACAATGGCACCATCTTGGCTCATTGCAACCTCTGGCTCCCAGGTTCAAGTGATTCTCATGCCTCAGCCTCCTGAGTAGCTGGGATTACAGGCGTGTGCCACCACACCCTGTTAATTTTGTATTTTTAGTAGAGACAGTTTCTCCATGTTGGTCAGGCTGGTCTCGAACTCCTGAGCTCAGGTGATCTGCCCTCCTTGGCCTCCCAAAGTGCTGGGATTGTAGGCATGAGCCACCACACCCAGCCAAGACCGCTTTTTAATGATAGTTTATAACAAAATCAGTCTTCAATTATTGGCTAGTAGATTTATTTCCTGTTAGCATTTTAAAAATATCAGTGCAATGAATAGTTTTGTACAATCACTTTTTAATTACAGATTTCTTCTTTTTAGACCATATTCTCTAAAATGGGATGACTAGAACGTAGGTTTAATCATTGTATGCTTTTTGTTAGTTGTTCTCCAGAAAGATTACACCAATATTTATCTAGTATATCTGTCTTCCCGAAGCTTTGTCAACACCGAAGTTTGAATTGCTACTTTGCTCTTGATAATTTAAGGGACCTTACTTAGCCTCTCTGCCTCAGTTTCATCATCTGTGGGTGTGGGTGAGTTTTCAGGGTTGAGGATTGAATGAGATAGGGCAGGCAAAGCATCGGCACAGTATGTGGTAAATAGGCAGCTAATGTCTACTTCTTCCCTTGTAAAGAGTATGCAGTAGGAATTTAGAGCTGCTTGACTTCAGGTTGGTTGTTTGCTGCTGAGGTTAAGCATTTCTTTCAGAGGATTATCTATTATTGGAATGCCTGGGGTGTGTCTTAAAGCCACTCTCCCTTCCCACTGTTCTCTATCTCCTCTATCCCACAGGATGCCCCAGTCCTGAACTAGACTTTATCATCTTCTATTTGCCACCTGGTCCAAGATCCAAAATCATCACCATGGCAACTAGACTTGAGATGCAGTGCAGACAGGAGACAGCAGATCATCCCTGCAAACTCAGAGTTCCAGAACCATAAATTCTCCAAGTGCAAAGGAAGCCCCAGTGGTTGTCTGTCTAACTTTCCAGTGGTCACTTCATGTGTTCTCTTCTTAAAATATGTTAAATAACACCTATCAAGTAAATACTATGAAGAATTTATGGAGAGGCTAGAATTTGGCCTCTTTTCTTGGTACCTAGGCAACATGGTCAATACTGTTATCTACTGTAGTCAATTCTTAGTAATTGTGTTATCACTTAACCAAATTTTGAAACATCTTTGAGAAACATTGAATTTAGTTCTTAATGTCATAATTAAACAGAATATGGAGCATTCTTCTGTTGATAGGCTCAGTATTTTTTTTTTTTTCAGGAGACAACGGATGTTGGAGAGGATGTGGAGATATAGGAGATAGGACTCAATATTTTATTTAATGTGACTTCTCCCATGTAGTTTATAGCCATGAAACATTTAAAGTCTAACTTCTTCTAGATAAGAGCTGGTGTCTAAAATGGATAAATCAAGAAATAGAAACTTGAGTATGTTATTTAAAGTTATAAAAGTGGAAACTATTGCCAAAATAAACTCACAAAAATTGGAAAGCAGAAAGGGAAAGAGGATGTGGGAGATAGTGAAACTGTGTCAACTTTCTTTTTTTTCAAAGTTGAGTGTTAAACATACTTTCAAAAATGACAGCTCAATTAAGAGATTGAGTTATATATTAAATAATATATAACTATATTGTTTAATGTTAAAATGGGAACTGCTAGAAGAACAAAAAACCAGAAACTTCTAAAAGTGGTCTTCCCAAGATGCTAGAACTAGAAGTTGGAGAGTAGATAAGAAGAAAAAGCTTAGGTTTAATTTTAGATCGTCTATATGGTTTGAAATTTTTGAAACGTGCACATTATCTTTTCCTTTTTTAAAATACTGCTTTATTGAGAAATAATTTACATATCATTCCATTCACCTATTTAGAGTATACGATTCAATGGTTTTCAGTATTTCACCAAGTTATGCATTGGTCATTAACTTTAGAACATTTTCATCACCTCCCCTACCCCTAATCCTGTACCCGTTAGCAGTCACTCCTCATTTTCCTATTATGCCCCCTCTTCCCTGCCCAAGGCAACCTCTTTCTGTCTCTGGAGATTTGTCTATACTGGCTATTTCCTATAAGTGTAATTAAACAACATGTGGCCTTTTATGTCTGGTTTATTTCAGTTAGCATAACATTTTCAAGGTTCATCCACATCGTAGCAGGCATTGATACTTCATTCTTTTTATTGCTGAATGATATTTCTTTGTGTGACTATACCACATTTTCTTTATCGATTCATCAGTTGATGGACATTTGAGTTGTTTTCACTTTTTGGCTATTGTGAACAATGCTGCTATGGACATTTGTTAACATGTTTTTGTGTAGATGTATGTTTTCCTTTCTCTTGGATAGATACATTGGAGTGGAATTACTAGGTTATATCATAACACCACATTTAACCTTTCGAGGAACTGCCAGACTGTCTTCAAAAGTCGTTGCTCCTTTTTATGTTCTCATTGGCAATGGAGGAGCATTCCAATTTTTCTGCCTCTTCACCAATAGTTGTTGTTATCTGTCTTTTTGATTCTAGCCATCCTAGTGGATATAAAGTGTGTATAGTGTATGTCTTTGTAGTTTTAATTTGCATTTCCCTAATTACTAATAACTCTGAGTATCTTTTCATATTCTTACTGGTCATTTGTATATCTTCTTTGAGAAACGTCTATTTAGATCCTTTGCCCTGTGAACATTATTTCAATCTTAAAAAAGTAAGATGTTTTACAGCAAATAACAAATGTTGGACATGGCAATTGCTGGGTGAAGAAAATTAAGAGTTATTTCTTTTTTGCTTTCCTAAATTTTCCTAAGTTTTAAAAACATACATAACTTTTTGTCATCTTCAAATATTTATATTTTTTCTCAATTTCTTTATCTTTTTCTGATTTGAAAAATTAGCACAAAAAAAATTGTTAAAGAAGATACAATATTAACCTAGAGGCAACAATAGCTAACATTTTGGAAGATTTCTCTTCAGGACTTTTCTCAACTTTGTGTAATTTTTTGAGGTTGTAGCATATGTACAAGTTCAAATTATGCCTTTTATTGTTATCAGGATATCCTAGACAAACCCTTGCATATTATAAATCGTTTATTTAATCTTTTCTTCTGAAAGTCTCTAGAGGAAATGCCATCATACCTCTCGGCATGCAGAATGGTCACAAAGAAGGGCTTCTTTCGTACATTCCTTACTCCAAAATTAAGAAAAAATGTACACAAACATGCAGCACGTACTGTTCCCAACCTATGGAAAACACAAACCAAGGAGACAGCAGGTTTTTAAGAGGTCATTGCCTAGTCCTTTGCTGCAGTCTGATGTTCTCTGCTTGCTTCACACTGGAAAAGACAGACAGTTTTATGTAGCATGAAGATGCTGGGCAACTCTCCAATACTTTCTAACTTGTATCTTCATGGGGTAGCTTTGCCTTTTGGGTTAAATTATTTGTAATCCCCAAAGCACTGCCAAGTCCCATATTTTTCCTTAAAATATGTGCTATAAAAAGCTGTATTCCCCTTGCATGCCCCATCCTATTTCTCTTTCCCTTATTATTATTCCTGAAATCACCCATGCCAGCAGGACAAGCTGACTGCAGGTAGGGGGATGAGTTATGTTTCTTTTCAACTTTTTGTTTCCGATCCGAAAGGTTCCAAAGTTTCCAGTTGCAGCAACTTTAAAAGTTGATTGCACAGATTCCATTTTCTCCTAAGGTAATGAAATTAAATAGTCTCTCTTTCTGGTAAGAGCTCCAGAAGAATACTTATTTTACACTTGCTTTAAATGTTTAATTTTCTGTACCAATATAGGCTGCCAACTCTTTAAGCTCCCATGTATGTCCACAAACACATCAAGACAGCAGTACCATCCAAAACCACATACATGTAACAGGCTACTTCAAATCTGAAAATCCAGGAGAAATACCAGGATATAGCACAGGAGAAGAATCCTGACTACTAAAGACTCTCCCTCATAAGCCTCCAGTCATAGCTGTGCAAGATTAAATTTAAGATGAATGGTTCATCTTTAATTCAGTGCATGGGGTGAGAATATAGTGCTCCCCAATGCCCAGGCTCTTCTCTTCTTCCCAGGCATAGTGCTTAGATGGAGTTTTCCAGACTCCTTGGAAGTAGGTGGGGCTGTGAGATCAAGTTCTGACCAGTGGTATGTGAGTGGACGTGATGATTGCCACTACCCCATCTGGCATTCTAAATCTTTCATTCTCTCTTGCAGTTCAGGAGGGATTTCAGAGGCCACTTGTTGAAGATAATGGCGCCATGAGACAGTAGGAGCCAGGGTCTCTGGCTGTTTGCACGAAACCATCCCCATCACGAAATCTCACTGAATGGAGACATGAACAAGAAACAAATCTTTATTGTACTAATCCACTGAGGCTTGAGGGTTGTATGTTACATCAGTTTGCATACCCTGATTAACACAGCTCCTTTTGCTTTTCTCCCATCCCAGCCAAATATTTTAGGTTGCTGTGACAGCTTGCTGACAACATCTTATAAGGGGTGTCAGAACAAGAAGCTCCGTTTTGCTAGCAAAACATTAAAATCCAAATACTGCCAGGAGGAGAGAGTCTTGCTAGTAAGGTTCCACCTAAATGGTTCCAAGTCAGGAGAGTCACTAAATGTTTTGAGAAAAAAGGGAAAATCAATGTGTCTTTCCTGCGTATTCACATGGCACAGTGTCACAGAGGGCTTGAGCAATCTGAGTGGGGACTTTACTGGTTGACTCACATTAACATTTATGTCTGTTCAACAAGTGTTTGTGGTGTCGTCGCTGTTATACATGCTACCTTCCTTCAAAAAACAAATCTGAGAAAGTCTAAGTCTTTGCCCTGGAAGGTTCCCTCCACATAGAGTGGGATCTGTCTCATCGACTGTAAGCACCTGAGCTCTGCCTGAAATGGCCCCAGGAACGTGTCAGCTATGTGTTGGGCAGACAGCTATTGCCTCTACCTAGGAAGACTGAGTGACTTTGTTGAATTAATTACCTTTCCTTCTTTTGCAGCCACCCCAGGAGGTGAAATACCATCATTTCTTGGTATTCTTCCTAGACCAGTCACCCTTTTATTTGGACTAATATGATGTCAAATGTTTCACAGTTGACGAGAATTTTTTACAATGTTTTGGGTAGGCAGAAAACAAACTACTTTGTATGTTAGAACAAAGAAGCATTGAGCATGAAAAATCTATGCCCAATCATGAAGACCACTGGCACATTCTGCTGATCACCACATACTCGGGATAAAGTGCCACCCTGGGGTTTGACTCCTGGTTCCACAGATAATTTCTGTGACCTCAAGAAAGTTGTTTTGACACACTGCTCCTCAAGGTATAATGATTGCAATAATTATGTTGGTGTGTGTTGAGGAACACTGCTGACTCACTTCTGCCTCTTTCCTCTACCTCAGGCTTTAAAACGGGCCTCTCCAACCAGAAGGGGGGTTCTCGCTCCCTTATCAAGGCCATGACTTCCAACTTCCTTAAAACCCAAGTTCAGACTTGATATAGAAAATGTGTGTATGAATTTTGAGTGCGTTTAAGAAGCTTTCTGAAATGCAGCTCGATTCTCTATGCTATCCCAGCAATTCTCTATTTTTTTTCTTCTTTCTCTCCTCCATTCTGATATTCTCTTGCTTCTTGTTCACTCCTCAAATGAACCATCGTTTGTTTCATGTTGTTTTGTAACTTGTGGGCAAAGTGAAAACTCACCTTAAAAAAAGTATGCATGTGGGTCAGTTCATAACAAGGAAAAAAAACTTGAAAAGCAGTAACTGAATTCAAAAGAAAATAGATTATATAAGTTGGTGGAAATCAGACTGGTACTCTTAATGGCGTATATGGTTTTTTTTAATGTTAGAAACAACATAACATCAATTTGTTTAAACCTTAGAATTCTCCTACCCAAACATGAGAACTTTAAACATTGTTCTCTTCCAGGTATTTATTCTTTATATGCATATTTTTTTTACCTAATTAAAATCTCTGTGTATATAATTTTATGTTTTTGCTACGAAATTTTAGGGAAACATTGCTTAGCTCTTCTTCTTACTTCCTAGATGAGTTACCAGGAATTTTGGCAAACTTTTCCAGGGTCACACCTGTATGTCTGCTAACACTGGGCCTCCAGTTTTCTTATTGTTCCTAGCTTAAGAGTGTTAACATCAGTGAGTTTTGAGAAGAGCTAGATAATACCAACCTCTAGGCATAGAACAGTAAATTAAATAGGACATGTGTCTGTAGATTTACATATATTCTAGCTTTTAAAACTTAGAAAAAAAGTACTGAGAGGTACTGTGAATCACTCATGGAGGTTTAAGATACAAGCACACCTCTTCTAAAGGGTTCTGAGTCCTTAATAAGCAAACTCCTCCAAACCTTGGCACTGAACGTACTGCAGAAGCAACATTCCTTTGGCATGTTAGGCATGGAAGGGACTTTTCAGAGCATCTTGTCTACACTCTCATGGTACACACAAGGAATTCGAAGCCAAGAAAGAATGCAGATTTCACTGTTGCGGGGACAGAGCTGGAGTAGCAAACCAGGTCTTATGGCTCCTAATTCGATGCTCTTTCCAATCCTGAGAGGAAAGAGAAACAAGGGGAAGGATAGGATTAAGAAAGAAAGAAAGAAAAAAGAGGCAGCAAAAAAGAAAGCAAAGTTGGAAGAAAGGGCAGAGGGTACAGGGAATAAAGAAGAAAAGGAAGGGAATGCATATAAGGTTGTCAAGCCTTTGCTTAAGCTTCCGGAGTAAACTGGCGCTCTAAAATTCGTGTCTCAAGTTATATAGGGGCACCAGCTAAGTATTTAGCCTTTCTTGTCTGCTTAGGTATGAAGTTTCTAGAAAGAGAGGGCAATGTGGCAGGAGGATGGTTCCTAGAGTTGAGAGGATGGTGGCTCTACGTCTCTGCTCTTCAATGTCAATGAATGCAATGCATGCCTTTTATCTGCATTCTTGTTTGCTTTTTTCCTCGATGGAGATTAAAGGACAGATGAACAGGTGGAAACATTCATAACTCACCAATGTTCCTCAAATTCCCTCTCAATATTTATTGGACTTTTATTGCCCTTGAGATATCACCAAAAAAATGCTAAATATGCATTAGTGATGTAGAGAAATGCAACCTCCTGCATTTCATGAAAAGGTCCAGGAAGAATGTGTAACTGTTTCAAAGTGGCCTAGCTAAGAAGAATCTATCGATGATCTGATGTGGTGGCACAAAGCACCCAAACATGTAGTGGATAAATTAGTCTCCAAAAAATGGCTGCTATCAGCTCTTTTATTCCTGGACATACACAGTACCTCTCAAGTCAGAAAGCAGAGTCTGTTTCCCCTCCTCTTGAATCTGTTTGGTCTTGTGACTTGCTCTGGCCAATAGAATGAAGCAGAAATAACATTCTAGAACTTCCAGAGTCAACTCATAAGAGAATTGGCAGCTTCTATTCCTCCCTCTTGAAAGTGAGATGCCATAGAAGAAGTCTAACCACCTTGCTGGGAGGAAGCCCAAGCCAGGTACATGGACAGAGGTCATCTCGAGGAGAATTGAGGTGTCTGATATGTGAATGAGGCCTTTTCAAACATTCCATCTCAGCCCAGCTGCCTGTGGCCAGCTGAATGCAGTCAAATGAGTGACCCAGGCCAGGCACAGCAGCTGATACCTATAATCCCGGCACATTGGGAGGTCGAGGTGGGAGAGTTGCTTGATCCTAGGAGTTTGAGACCACCCCTGGAAACACAATGAGACCTTATCTCCACAAAAAATTTAAAAAAATTAGCCGGGCAGGGTAGTGCATGCCTGTGGTCCCAGCTATTTGGGAGGCTGAGGTGGGAGGATCACTTGAGTCTAGGAGATCAAGGCTGCAGTAAACTGTAATCATGCCATTGCACTCCAGCCTGTTCCAGCCGGTGTGACAGAGCAAGACCCTCTCTCAAAAGCAAGCAAGCAGGCAAACAACACAAACAAAAAACCATGAGTGAACTTAGGCAATGCTCAGTTAGGCTTAGTGGACCCACTGGTAAATGATTGGTGATTTTGGCAACTAAGTTTTGGGATCATTTGTTAAGCAGCGATCAATAACTGAAACAGTGGCTTAAACCAGCAACCATGTACTGTTTCTCGTGAATCTATGAGTTGGGAGGGTGGTTCTGGCGAGCTGGACCAAGCCTAGCCAACCTCATTCGGACTTGCCTGTGTCTCTGCAGTCAAATGAGGGCTGACCGGTCAAGGATGCCTCAGCTGTTATGACTCAGCTCTGTTCTACAGGGTCCTTCATCTCCCAGCAGGCTTATTCTGGTGATGTCAGAATTCCAAGACTGGAAACAGAAATGCATAAACATTTTTCCAGCATTCATTTACATCAAGTCTGCTATTGTCTTGTTGGTCAAAAATAAATCATACAGTTGAGCCCAGAATAGGAGGGGATTACAAAGTTAGAGGGAAAGACCCTGGATAAAAAAGGAAGTCATTTATTGGGGGCCACTAATACTATCAAATGTACTGCAAGGAACTCATGAACGTTTCTCATAGTTAGAGGAGTATTAAATAGCGTTACTAAGGTTTTGGACTGAGGCCAGGAATCAACTGGAAAAATTACATTTAAAATTAAGCAAAATAATTAGATGAACATTTTCTGATTTTTAAATAGGTTTCCAGATTTTCTGGCCAAGTCACTATTCTAGTGATATTGATGTTGTTGTATTCTTTCCAATACAGGATGACTTTCCCAAATTCCTGTTGATAGAGTTAGAGATAGAATCAGGAAGAAATACGAGGTCTCACACTACACGGTTAACTCATTCCATTAATCAATTCGCAGTAATAATGCAATCTTAAGGTTCTTGGTAGAGTTCCTTAAAATTCTGTTTCATAAAGTTAGCTCTCTAAATAGCCAGTGGGCACCTCTGCCTTGAGACTTCTCTCTAGAAACCTAAGCTGTTTGCATTTGGGACTTACAGAAGTGGCTCTCAATACCAGGCTCATTAAAGGGAAAAGGGTCATGTGTATGGACACATGTATTTGGGCATTTATATGTAATGTGTGATCACTTTTGATCTACCGTGATTTCATTTAAGTCTGTTTTTTAACTGTCTTCATCTCCGCTGCATTACCAGAAACTGACTTTGCACTTTCACTTACCACCACCTCCCTGGGAAGCAAGTTCATTTTCTACCCTGGATTCCAGAGCTCAAGTCTGAGAAGCAGGAAAGGAGAGACTGGGATTACCCTTCCCAGATCCCACACTAGCCTGCTAGTTAAACGGTATGGTGCTACCCCCTATGCAGTGATTCCTACCAGTAAGATGAACGGTTCTTTGATCTGTTCCTGTGTCCTCCACCACTGGTCTATCCACCCCATCTTGAACTTTGTTAATACAATGTTTCTGCCAGTTATCGTTCACGGACTGAGAGTCAGAGAAACCGTGTTCTGGTCCTTGGGTTACTTAATGTTTTGAGACCTCAGTTTCCTCATCTGTAAAGTGAGCAAGCTGGAGAAGATGTATGTTCCTCCTGCTCTGAGCTGTGAAGCGTCTAGGATGCCAGGAGAAAACCAGACCCAAGTCACAGGGTTGTAAACAAATGATACCTTAAATCTCTCAGTAATGGCCAGCCACATCTGGAAGAAGCAGGCTGGGAAAACAGCTGAAGAATAAAGATATTTGTTTTGTCAATTATGCCTCAGTGAAACTGAAAAAAAGATACTTCCATTATCAAGAAATTATTGCACTTGATTCAAGGCTTATATTAAACCATAACAGACTCACTCAAGGTGTGGGGAGAGAGATACAAAGAGATTACAAAGCTGAAAAGAGGTGTTCATTTGCAGAGAGCTAAGCAAGTATCCTTCAAACAGAAATTGGCTGACCAAGTCAGAGGTATCTGAATATAAGGATCATGAAATGTTCTTCCCCAGACAGAATGTAGCCCACGTTTTCCACCGGTGTTGTTCTGGTAAAGAAGGGGAACGTGGAAGGAAGTGATGAGGCTGAGAAATGCTATTTGCTTCCACTCAGCCAGGAAGGATCCGCTACCTTTTGGTTCCTATTAAGTGAATTTAGCTTTAGCTTCCAAGACAGCGTTTTTCCAAAGGAGTCCTTTAGATCTGGCCCCTACCCTCTTCGCAGCTAGACTGACATTAGGTGACACTGCAAGCGCCCCCAGCCTACTCAGCGGGATGGGTAGGAATTGCCCCTCGCCCCCACAGCGCTTTCCCATGACATCCCCCAGCTTCTCTCTCCTAGGACCCCTCGCCAGCCTACCCCTACCTGTTGGGTAGGTCTTACTAGGAACACCTGCTCTACTTAGAAGGGGAGCAACTGACGCCTTGGAATCCTGGCCTGTCCCTTCCTGGTGAAGGGGGCGCCTGCGCTTAAGTGCCGGCTTCACTGCCTCAGGCAGAGTCCAGCAGGTGGGCGACCCGGCGTAGCTGAGTTCAGTGGCCCGGGGAAAAGGGACGCCTTATCCCCAACACAGCCCGGCTCCGCAAGGCTTTAAGACGCTGAGAACAGCCGAGAACCCCTGGGATAGCCCTGGAGTCTTGGAGGCACCCGTCAATTCCAGGGGCTCACCCCAACCCCGCTCTCGGTCTGTGCCAGCGGCGGCGGGACAGGAGCCCGGTCCCCACGCACCGACCGGGACGCCCATCCCACTGCGGCTGAGGCTCGAGCCGCCGCCGCTGCCGGCGCAGCAAACCCGCCTGGCTTCCCTGCAGGGCGTGCGGGGATGGGGTAAGTGGGTGGAGAGAAAAGGGGAAGAGCCTGGGCGGCCGGCGGGCGGGGCCTGCAGCCTCCCCAGCCTCCCCAGTCGCCGCGCAGCCGGCTCTTTCCGCGCCCTGCTCCGACTCCGGCGCGCACCGCGCGGAGACCCGCGTCCGACCCGGGGGACGCCGCTGCTGCTCCCTTCGGCCCCAGGTCTCCGAACGCGCCGCGGCGAGGCTGCGCCCGGCCGTGGAGCCCCTCGGAGCTGCCGGGCTTTGGCGGCCGCTCTGGGAAGGAAGGGGAAAGCGGGGACACACACTCGCCGCGGCGCGCACGCATTGCACACTCGCAGCCGCGCGCCCCCGCCGAGGCGCGTCTGGAGCGAGTTTGACCCGGCGGCTCGGGCCCCGGCACCTGCCCGCCCCCGGTGCCGCCCCCGCCGCCTCCCGCCCCTCGCCTGCACCGCGCTCCCGTCGCCGAGGGGAAGCGACAACGTCCCGATAAGTTGCAGACTGTGGCGCAACTGGTCTCGGTGGCGTAGGCGCCCGAACGCTGCCCGGGGGAGGTAAGTTTGCTGCGCGTCCCCGACCCCTTCCCACCAGACCCTCCCGAGGGCTCGCGCTTCCGGACTCCCCATCCCGGCTGAAGCCCGGCGGTCTCTCTGCGCTTCCACTTTGCCTGTCTGCGTTGTGCCGGGGGTGACGTGGAGAGGGCGCCCGTGGCCACCGAAGCAGGACCTCGGTTCCGCGGGGGCCACAGCCGCGCGCTGCCAACGTGCACCCACCCGCTCGTCACCCGGGTCCCCGGGACCGCAGTGACACTCGGAGATCACTCTGGGTTCACTTAAGCGGGAGTCTCCTCCCCGTTTCAGGGGAACCTGCAGAGTTTGGCCGCGGAAGGAAAGGTCTCCCCTACCCTCCCCGGTACGAAGCAGAGGTGAACTTGTCAGGCGCCCCTGGTATCTCCAGAGGGGCTTGCGAGTCGGCGTTCTGCCCGTTTTTGGCGCTCGAGCCGGATTGAACAGGTGCGGTTGGTTCCAGTCTAAATGCAGCAACAGACTTCTGCGTTTCCCAGGCGTTTTCCCCCAGCCTGGTCAACGTGACGAGCGGCAGGGGCTTCACCATCTGGGGCAGGGGCTGGGAGTGTGGGGGCACTGGGGAGGGAGAATGCCCGGTCTGATTTGGTATGCCGGTGCCAGGAGTCGCCAGAACAGAAGACAGCAAATGTCTGCTTATCTCGCGTCTATGCAGATGAGCCTGTTGTCATTTCTTATCCCCCCTTCAAACCCCAACTGGCTTGTGTCTGGTGCCCAGCGTGGTTGAGTAGAAACCCGTTCCAGAGAAGTTGTTTGGGTAGGTTGATGAATTCTTTCATCGAATCTACTGAAATCAGGGCTCCGAACAAGGCAGTGCCAGTTACTCTGATGCTTTTTTAAAGGGAGCGTGTTGCAGACCAAAAATGACACCCACTACCACTACCTCTCGACATTCTTAGATGCAGGAGGCCCCAGCTCTAAGGCGAATGATCCTTAAGAGATCCATAGGTCCTCAGAATGTGCTAATCTCGTGCAAGGAAGAAGTGTCTCTGTGTCAGTACTTCTGAGTCGCGGTTTGGGGAACCCCTTTTGTCCTTCTAATAAGGACATCCAGCCAGAGACTTCTCCCCTGTTCTGTGAAGAGACCAAAGCGTTTTGCTACTTTTGGAGTGCAGAAAACCGAAAGGGTTGGTTTCATTAGTAGTCTAATGAGATGAAGTAGGATAGTGTTCATGGAAGCGTTTGCTAGAGCGTTCCCACCTGAAAGGAGACTCTGGAATAAAAACCTTAATTGGCCAAGTGGAAGCCAGTGGGAGGTTGAGCGAGTTTCATGTGTGATCTCTGAGCAGAGGGAAAGGTGGGTTCTGATATGGTCCTGTGGGGCCATATCAAAGGCTTATGAGGACTGATGAGAAAGCTGGTGAGTCTGAGACTGATATATGCTGACATCTTAGCTGAGAAGGAAAAAACTGCAAAGCACTGAATGATAGAACTGTGTTACATTTTTGTCCATGTTAAGGCCAGAGAGATTTAATAATAACACCTTACATTTGCATCCGTGTCTTGCAATTTGTAAATTCTTTTGAGTGTTCTCACCTAATTCCAAACATTTCTGAGGGAGGCAGGGCAAAGATTATTTACCACGTATACCCAGAAAGAACGTGAGGCTCACGGATCAGAGATTTATCAAGGTAATAAGTGCTGGTATTAGAATCGCAGTTAGGTTTTCTGTCATAACTAGGTGCCTCTTCTGTACTTATATAAGGTTTTTTTTTTTTTTTTAAATTGCAGAATTCTGCATTTATTGTGGTCTGCTTAGTCTCACTGTAAATTACTCTTTACATTTTACAGAGGAGGAAACAGGTTTAGACAAATAGCCGGAGTTTTCTATGGTTTCACATCTAATTTAGTGGCATTTATAAGGCTAGAACTTGGGTCTTCTGATGTCCAGTCCATGTCTTTGTGCATCATTTAACTTCTGATAGCAATGAGGACACATCATGGAAACTGCAATACACAAGGGACTGTTAAGCATGCCCCCAGTGACCTGGGTTCTAGTTCTGGGACTACATTTGGCTGTATGACCTGGGCCAAATCATGTCACTTCCAAGTCTCCAGCGTCTCCCATATTAAAACAACTTTCTTTCCAACTTTAGTGTTCTGCAGTGTTTACCAATGTGTTTGTAATCCAATGTTGTTATTTTCTCCAGGGGAAAGAAAGCTTTTTACCCTGTATCAACTGAGAGACCTAGCTAATTATTCTTTCACCTTTAGTTTATCCCTTCCCTCCTTTACTGCATACCAGCTAATTTTTGTATTTTTTGTAGAGATGGGGTTTCACCATGTTGCCTAGGCTGGTCTGTAAGTCCTGGATTCAAGCAGTCCACACTCATCGGCTTCCCAAAGTGCTGGGGTTACAGGTGTGAGCCCCCATGCTCAGCCAAAAATGTTTGTTTTTATCTATTCACTATGATTCTTTTGGCTTATATAGATCACCAGACTCAGAAATAATACTTTGTTCCAATTCATTCTGTCATTCTTAACCAAAAGAATGAAATTTAACAAGTGTGTTTTAGCTTAGCGTCTACAGTATGTTGTTTAGTATTACTGTTTGACTTGAAAGTAATCTGAGGGGCTGAAGGACTGTAAGGTGCCTGGCAGGGTTTACTTGAATATTCTAACTGTAAGCTCACAACTTTTTTTTTTTTTTTTAGCTTTGTGGTTTGCACAAAGTAAGTACTCAATAAGTAGCTGTTGAATTAATGAAGAAGGCGAATGAAGTTATTCGTAAGGAAAACATATGCTGTAAAACATAGAAAGCATCTTACCACGTAAATTCCCAACACATAAGATAATTTACCTACAGGCATGTGCCTCCTGAAGCTGGCAGGTACAGAGCCCATTGTTGCTCTCTTTTCTGAATGCATCATATAGAGAAGAGCTTTTCTTTCTCCCTATAGACAATAGACTCATGTCATCTGTGTTACGCTCTTCTGTTTGCCCCCACCCCTTAGTTGTTAGTAGTATAGCTGCTAATAGGTACATTCCTAGAAACTGACTTGTCCCATTTTATGCAAGGGTATGTCTTGAGGTGGAGAAACCAACCATTCTGTTTTTAAAATAGGGTAGTGAGTAAATGTTAGGAGATACTAATACTGGCTCGTGGTTTCAGAGGGGGAAGCTAATTAACAAAACCAACCTAGTTTCTGTTCCTTTTAACAATCTTCTCTTTCTACTCCTCCTCGTTATATACAGACAAGTAGTGTTTTTATGTTTGGAAGAATGAATAAAGAATATAGTAATCTTAAATAGTATTAATGGATCTGCAGTTTATATTGGGGATTGATGTATATTTCCTCCTGATGAAGAATTTAAATATTAATTAGTTTAGAAACACCTTTGATGGGTAAGAAAACTAAAACTTAGAGAGTTGAATTGACGCTTATGGTCACACAGATGATAGCACGAGGACCAAGACCAATGTGGAATTATTAAGAAGGTTCATATTCAAGTTTGTCCCAGGAGTTCTATAGTGAAGGTACAGTTTTGACTTTTAGAAATCATAGAGATTAACAAAAAAACTTCTGTTTACTATCATTATTAGAGAGAGTTAGTACATTTGCAAATAGTTTAGCATTTATATGTTTAAGTTTTCTTGTCCAAGCAGATGCCATTAGAAAGAATTTTTTTTTTTTTTTCGAGACAAGCTCTCGCTCTGTTGACCAGGCTGGAGTGCAGTGGTGCAACCATGGCTCGCTGCAGCCTCAGCCTCCCCAGGCTCAGGTGATCCTCCCACCTCAGCCTCCTGAGTAGCTGGGATGATAGGCACGCACTACCATGCCCGGCTAATTTTTGTATTTTTGTAGAGACAGGGTTTTGCCACGTTACCTAGGCTGATCTGTAAGTCCTAGATTCAAGCAATCCACATAGGTCGGCTTCCCAAAGTGCCGGGATTACAGGTGTGAGGCCCTGTGCTCGGCCAAAAATGTTTGTTTTTATCTATTCACTATGATTCTTTTGGCTTATATACATCATCAGACTCAGAAATAATACTTTGCTCCAATCAGTGTGGGAGAGAGGAAACTGTCTGAATAGAAACCAAAGGCCTGCAATCCCATGGGAGGCCAAGGTGGGAGAATCACTTGAGTCCAGGAGTTTGAGACCAGCCTGGGCAACATAGCAAGACCTTGTCTATACAAAAAATAAAAAATTAGCTGGGCATGGTGGCACGTGCCTGTGGTCCCAGCAACTTGGGAGGCTGAAGTGAGAGGATCACTGGAGCCCAGGAGGTCAAGGTTGCAGTGAGCTATGGTCACACTACTGTACTCTAGCCTGGGTGACACAGTGAGGCCTTGTCTCAGAAAAGAAAGGAAAAGAGACACAAATGTATGCTTGTATTCTCAAATTTTCTTTCTGGTAAATAAAGCCAAAGGTAGGCCTGTCATACAGCTGGTAAAGTCATAAATATGTATACATTGAATTCGCATTTGCATTTTGCTTGCACTTCTGTTAGATGGTGAGTCAGAACATTTAATATCCTGGAAAAATATTTTTTTCCCCTATGGCCAGAACCTTCAGCAGATTCTGTAAAACATCAAGTCCTAAATGTATTTGTTGCTGAAACATGTTCTCTTTGTATCAAGTGCATTAATGGGAGTTGGAAGGAGTTCTTCATTTTTTTTAGAAGCTGGCCGGTTAGAACTGTACATTATGTAGCTGCACTGTTCATTAGTGGTCTTATCAATGGAGCAGGATGTGTTATTTTCTGCTGAGTGCCAGGGAAACTGGAGAGGAGGAAACCTAGGCTTTTGTTTTGTTTTTTTTTTTCTTTTTAAAAATCAACTTTAAACTGAATTTGTTGATGAAGTTTTTGTGGTACTGTGTGGTAAAGAATCAGCTGCTACTGAGAGAGAATCGTATTCAGTCAGGTTCCTTTTCATATGTAAGATTAGGTCAGAAAAAACAGGCTTGATTTTGTACCTTTTATTCTCAATTGTATCTCCTTCTGTATCACTTCATCAGAGGTAGATAAAGGAGATGATCACACAGGAAAACACAGGAATCCTGCCCAAACTAGATCACTCTCAGGAAGATCTGAAACAGTGACTGGGACAAGGTCGCATGCTCAGTAAGCTGACGGTGCCTTGGTATTGTCATTTTAAGTTAAACTCGCACTGGAATGAACAACACAAAGTGTGTGTTCTTGTAGCAAGTCGTCTGTATTGTTTACGGGACTCAATAAACAATGAGTAGTATGTTTTGGATAATTTATATAATGGATGCACAGTAAGTTTTTGAGACTTGTTTCCTCTAATATTTTTAGAAAATCAATTGTGAAATTGCAATGAAATATAAAGGATCGAATGTTTGGTATTGCTCTCATTTTAAAAATGGGTTTGTATGTCTTTTAGTGGAAGTTCAGGCAAGGGTTGGACTGCAAGTACTAGGGGCCCAGGGAGTATAATTATCTTGAATTGGAACTAAAGTTCCGACAGGACTGCAGAAAGTTCATTCAGTTTGTGAGAGAAAAGGTGATATTTAAGCCTTCGCCATTCAGTCATGCTGAGCAAGGGTTTCAAGGGGAGGATAAAGTTAGAGCTAGCCATAAAAATGTGCTTTCCTTGCTTCATAGACAGACTTCAGACATCCAGTGGATTCAACACGTTGGACAGTGGATTTTTTCCTTATGATACACCTTTTTCCTTTCTTTTCTAAGCCATGTCCATCATTGTGCTCTCTGGATCACCTGAGCATATGTTTGGTAATAAACGACCTCCTTGAGGGAGTAGTAAGCACATCATAGGTGTTCAGCAAACAGTTGCCAGTGGAAAGGTTAAGCATCATGTTTTATTTATATTTGTATTCTTGGAACTTAGCACTGTGTCTAGCAGATGGTAAGGATTTAATAAATGTGTACTGAACAGTTTATCCAAATGAATTTCACTCTTCAAAATCCTGGGATGTTCCATAATTAATCTAGTGATTCTATTATTTTTCAAACCATTTTAGAAATATTAGGCAGTCTGATAGATACTAATGTTGATAGTTTATAGTGGTCCTTTTTTAAAATCATAAATGGGATTTATTCACCAGACTCCAACTTTTTAAACCAAAATGCCTAGGAATAATTTTGTATTATTTCTGTCTTTAGGAGGAAAATAATATTAAATATGTTGTTTTTCTCTGAAAGTATTCAATAAGCATATTTTTCAAATATTCAGAGTGGCTTCATAGTGAGTGTGGTTCAGGATACAGGCAAGAATGGACTTTAAGCTTTACTAAGTTAATCAGCTTAAATATCACCTTCTCCTGGGGCCTTTTCTGTTCTTTCAACCTAAAGGAGACCTTCCCCATATGTTTTGTTCACTTGTCCTCGGGGATGCTGATATAGTTTGGATGTTTGTCCACTCCAAATCTCATGTTGAAATGTGATTCCCAATGCTAGAGGTGTGGCCTGATGGGTTTGGGTCGTACAGATGGATGTGTCATGAATGGCTTAGTGCCCTCCCGGTGGTAATGAGTGAGTTCTTGCTCTGTGAGTTCACATGAGATCTGGTTGTTTCAAAGTGTGTGGCATCTTTTACCCCCACCTTGCTCCATCTCTTGCCATATGATATGCAAACTCCGCCTTTACCTTCCGCTGTGACTGTAAGCTTCTTGGGGCCCTCCCTCACCAGAGGCAGATGCTGGCACTGTGCCTCATGTACAGCCTGCAGAACTGTGAGCCAAAATAAAACCTCTTTGTTTTATGAATTACAGAGCCTTAGGTATTCCTTTATGGTAGTGCAAAAGCAGATTAACACAGGTACTTATCCATTTATGTATTTCACTTGTTTTCCTGTCACCTGTGCCCAAACTCACATTCAACTCAAGATTATAAACTCCTTGAGGGCAGAGGCCGTGGTTCATTAACACTGTTTTTCTAGTGTTTGGCACATAGTAGGTCCTCAGTAAATACTTAAATGAATACATGAATAAGCCGCATTCATCCTGTGAAGATGAAGTGGGCCGTCGTTTAGGTTACGCAAGCTGAATCAGACTGTGAGGACAGTGCTTATGTGTTAGCTGTGGCAGCTCCATTACCATGATGACTGAACCCTTCAGGACGAGAAAACACTTGTTTAGATGATAAATTCTGGCATGACTATGAAGAAAACACTGTCTGTATTTAAAGACTGATTTCTTTCATTTACTCAGAAAGGAATAGTAGTGAACAAACAAGTGGAAATTATCAAGCACAAAATAAAACCTACCCACACTGTTAAAAATGGGCTCTAAATGTACCTTCACCATAAACATATTCGTTCTTAATTAAGACACTTTGGTGTTCATATACAAGGCAATTCCTATCATGCCTCACATAAAGTTGGTATTTGAGCTGGTATTTATTTGAACAGCTACATCAGGAGTCCCAATACCATGGAAGAAGCCAGGGTATGACTCTCAATGTGTGCTCCTTAGACCAACAGAGTCATCACTACCTGAATTTGTTAGAAATGCAGATAAGGCTGGGCGCAGTGGCTCACGCCTGTAATCCCAGCACTTTGGGAGGCTGAGGAGGGTGGATCCCCTGATATCAGGAGTTCGAGACCAGCCTGACCAACATGGTGAAACTCCATCTCTATTAAAAATACAAAAATTAGCTGGGTATGGTGGTGGGCACCTGTAATCTCAGCTACTTGGGAAGCTGAGGCAGGAGACTCGCTTGAACCCAGGAGGCAGAGGTTGCAGTGAGCTGAGATCGCGCTATTGCACTCCAGCCTGGGCGACAAGAGCAAAACTCTGTCTAAAAAAAAAAAAAAGAAGACATACATGAGGCCAACAAGCATATGAAAAAATGCTCATCATCACTGGTCATTAGAGAAATGCAAATCAAAACTACATTGAGATACCATCTCACACCAGTTAGAATGGCGATCATTAAAAAATCTGGAGACAACAGATGCTGGAGAGGATGTGGAGAAATAGGAACACTTTTACACTGTTGGTGGGAGTGTAAGTTAGTGCAACCATTGTGGAAGACAGTGTGGCGATTCCTCAAGGACCTAGAAATAGAAATTCCATTTGACCCAGCAATCCCATTACTGGGCATATATCCAAAGGATTATAAATCGTTCTACTATAAGGACACATGCACACAAATGTTCATTGCAGGACAGTTTACAATAGCAAAGACCTGGAACCAACCCAAATACCCATCGATGATAGACTGGACAGGAAAAATGTGGCACATATACACCATGGAATATTATGCAGCCATCAAAAACGATGAGTTCACATCCTTTGTAGGGACATGGATGAACCTGGAAACCATCATTCTCAGCAAACTGACACAAGAACACAAAATCAAACACCGCATGTTCTCACTCATAGGCAGGTGTTGAACAATGAGAACACATGGACACAGGGAGGGGAGCACTATACACTGGGGACTGTTGGGGGGTGTGGGGGGGACAGTGGAGGGTGGGGCATTGGGGAGAGAGAGCACGGGGAGAAATGCCACATATATGTGAAGGGGAGGAAGGCAGCAAATCACACTGCCACATATGCACCTATGCAACAACCTTGCATGTTTTTCAAATGTATCCCAAAACCTAAAATGCAATAAAAAAAAAAAAAGAGAAAAGAAATGCAGATGAACTCTGGGGATGGACGACAAGCCTTCAGGTGATTCTGATGTACACCCAGTATTGCCAGTAAATGGTAAATCTGTTGTTCCAAGTATTCCCAGGCAAACCCAGGGCGTGTTGAGGGAGTGCTGTCTGCCTGCTGCTTCAGAAATATGGGGGGAGAAATGAAAAATTATCCCTCTGCCAGTCTTGGCTTTTCTCAGAACTGTGTGGATCACAAGAGAGTAGTCTTGTGAGTGGATTGTGTGTCTGGGACTTTAAGAGAATATAAAAAAGCTTTTGGCTGGGTGTGGTGGCTCACGCCTGTAATCCAAGCACTTTGGAGGCCAAGGTGGGCGGATCGCCTGAGGTCGGGAGTTCAAGACCAGCCTGACCAACATGGTGAAACCCCGTCTTATTTAAAAAAAAAAAAAAAAAAAAAAAGCTTTTGGTAGTCACAGAGCCTGCCAAGTGATGGGTATTATGGGGTGTACAGAAAGTATTAATATAAACATGGTCCTGACTGTCAAGGAGGCTGTGCTGAGAGCTTATTCTGTTCCAGGCACTTCTCAAGTGCTGTCTCTTATCACCATGTACCTACCAGGAGGGCTGCAGCATTTCTTCACTGAAGAGAAGGAAATTGAAACCTAGTCAGGTTAGTAGTAACTTATACAGGAGCACTGAACCAGTGAGGGTGGCCTGCAGGTTCTAGCCCTGGCTTTTCTGACTATGAAGCTCATACTCTTTCTCTATTTCATGGTGTAGCATCTTAAAGCATAGTTTTGAAATAAGAGTTTTAAAAAGGAGAACATAAGTGAATCTAAAATGCATATCTCCAAACTAAGTCTCTGAACTCTGGATTACATAATTGACATTGCACTTGGATATTCCAAAGGCACCTCAGATTCTGTGTGTTCAAAGCCAGAATCATGATCTTTTTTCTCCACATCTGATACTCCTGCAGGGTTCCCTGTGAGGTTCCCAGCTCTCTGGTGGGTACCGCTGTCACCAAGCGGCACAAGCAGAAACTCGGGAGCCGTCCTTGGCCCCTCCCTTTGCACACACCGCGTCTAAACCTTCACCAATGTCTACTGATGTGCTTCCTGAATATCTCCCCATTCCATCTGCTTCTCATCATTTGTGTGGATTCTATCCTTGCCCAACTCCTTGTCCCTTTGCTGGACTGAGCCAGAAGCTCACTTGTCTCCTGAGTCCACTCTGGTTCTCCTGGAATCCATTATCCATATTGTAGCCACGGCACTTGTGATGGTTGGAGGGCACCTGAGGCTCTGCTGGCCGAATCTCTACCGCCTGCACCCAGCCAAGCCCTGACGGAAGCAGACAAAACTGGCCCCAGGGTTCTCCACCTCAGTGGCCTTTTGAGCTCTTGCACGGCCTCTGGGGACTTGTTTTTCAAAGTAGTTTTCTACCCTGAATTTTGCTCTCCTGGAGTCCAGTCAGATGCAAGCCATAACTATAGTCAACTGGTTTTAAAGGAGCAGGATGGAAACTCCAGTGTAGCTATAGGGACTTACCCAACCCTACCCCAAATACCGAGTTCTTAAGAGTTCTCTGGCAATCTCTGAGGTGCACTCTACTCGCTCCAACAAGGAAGCTCGTTGGACTGCTCCGCTTCCACAGCTGCTTCTACACTGGGCTTGAGTTCCCCCAGGACCCTGCAACATCGTGTTTGTGGCCACCATGGCAGAGAAATGCACCAACTATGGTTTAGAAATAAAGTCTAAGCTTCTTCCAAAAGGTACCTATTTCTCACTCTTGACTGTGGCTTATCCTGGCATCTTTGAGGAAAAGGCCTGGGTTGCTTTGCATAACTGGCAGGATAAATAAAGAAACATGACTTGAAATCATTCTCTCTGTATTTCCTCAGAAGAGGAACCAGTTGACATTGTGCAGGAACACTTCCTGACCTACGGGGTGGGGCTTGTGGCTGGGGGTGCTGGAGAGAGAGAAGCACAGGGATCTGACCCAGACTCTTAATAGCCTCCCTTTGTGCCTGGAATGAAGATCTGGGTCAGTGACGTGGTTCCGGTGCTCTGCACAGTCCTGGCCTGCTGCCGTTCCAGTCTCAGATCCACCACTCTGCCCCTCACTGTTTGCCACCAGCCACACCGTGCACCTGCCAGCTCCACACCCTCTGTGCAGCACACTCGTTGCACCCTATGGAGTGTTCTCAGCATTGGCTGACCAGGCTTCAGGTCAGTTCTAAGGTTGCTTTTGAAAGGAGGCCTTGGCCACCATCCCCAGTCTAGGGTAGGACCAGTTATTCACTCTCCAGGGGGGCTTCAGTAGTATGATTATTTGACTCATTCCCTCGCCCCCACCAGCCACTAATCATCAGGGCCCATTGCATCCCATAGTGTCGGCACATGTAGAATTGCCTTCAGTAAATAAGTAAATGCATACTAATACTTTTACCTTAAAAAAAAATCCTCTTTGTGAATTTCCAGTAAAGAAAGGAAATGCACAGAGATCATGAATGAACCACTTCATATATGCTGACCCTGCCCGAGGACTTTCTTCAACTTCCATTACCACTGCCTAATTTCACAGCTGTCATGATCCACATTTCTCTAATGACAGCTGCAGGTGTTATCCCGAAGGAAAGTTACCCCAGAGGCATCATATAAAATATTTCTAGAAAGATACCTGAGATATTAGTGTCTTTGTTTGCCTCTGGGGAGGTGAATTGGCTAGCTGGGAGGGGAATTTTCATCCCATACCTATAAGTACCTCTGAATTTGGACCCATATGTGTAGATTACTTATTCTAAAAATTAAAATTGTATAAGTAAAAGGAGGGAAAGCATAGCAAGAGATGTGAAGGAATGGGAATGATTATTTAGAGAAAAGAAGATAGACATGCTGTTGAAAGGGGGTTGTCCTAAAAGGAATTCTTGTCTTCAAGGATACGCCCAGTTACATCTGACTTGCTCTGCACATCTATGGAGAATTATATGGCTTCTTAAAAGGATTGCCATACTTCCATCACAGAATATAACATTTAATCTAAATATAAAGGTGAACAGAACATAGTTATTTAAGAGTGAAGCAGTTGTTAAAGGAGTTAGTTGGAGGCTAAAGCCTTCTCCTTGAAGACATACAAGTGCCCAAGAAACATGAAAAAACGCTCATCATCACTAATCATGAGAGAAGTGCAAATCAAAGCCACAGTGAGATACCATCTCACACCAGTCAGAATGGCTATGATTAAAAAGTCAAAAAATAACAGAGGTAGCAAGGTTAAGAGAAGAGGGAGCACTAATGTGCAATTGGTAGGTTTGCAAATTAGTTTATCCACTGTGGAAAAGTTTGGAGATTCCTCAAAGAACTAAAAATAGAATTATCATTCAACCCAGCAATCCCATTACTGGATACATACCCAAAGGAAAATCAATTGCTCTATCAAAAAGACACCTGCACTTACACATTCATTGCAGCACTATTCATAAAAGCAAAGACAAGGATCAACCTACATGCCCATGACTGATGGATTGGATGAAGAAATGTGGTATATATACACCATGGAATATTATGCAGCCATAAGGAAGAATAAAATCATGTTCTTTGTGACAACATGGATGTACCTGGAGGCCATGCCATTGTCCTAAGCAAATTAACACAGAAACAACAACCAAATACCACATGTTCTCACTTATAAGTGTGAGATAACCATTGGGTACACATGGCCATAAAGTTGGGAACAGTAGATTCTGGGGACTCCAAAGGGAGACAGAGAAGGAGGGAGGTAAAGGTTTAAAAACTACCTATCAGGTACTATGTTCACTATTTGGGTGATAGGTTCAGTTAAAGCCCAATCCTCAACATCATACAATATATCCAGGCAACAAACTTGCATGTGTAACCCCATAATCTAAATTCTAAAAAAAAAAAAAGAAAAAAAAAGTATGATCTAGGTATTTTTAGAATAGAATAAGAAACTAGCCTGTAGCATCCTATAGAAACTGGTTAATATAAGTTGGCATAACCCAAGCTTGCATTTAATCTTTGCACATAGCTTTTCCAGTTCATCAAACTTGAGCTGTCAATAAGAGAAAAATGCCAACTTGTCTTAGTTGGTTCAGGCTGCCATAACAAAGTGCCATAGACTTGGTGGTTCATAAACAACGATTTATTTCTCACAGTTCTGGAGGCTGAGAGTCCAAGATCAGGTGCCAGCATGGTCAGGTTCTGGGAAGGGCTCTCTTCCAGGTTCCAGATGGCAAACTTCTTGTAGTACCCTCACATGACAGAAAGAGGGAGAAAGAGCAAGAGCCCTAATGCCACCCTCATGACCTAATCACCTCCTAATACCATCATCTTGGGGTTAGGATTTTGACGTGAATTTTGAGGGGGACACATGCAGTTCATTAGATAGTCCTTTATGGCCCCGTCAGTGCACAGTAAGAAACACATTCTGTGTTGAAACCTAGTATATACATAGACATATAAATAATATAACAGAAATAAAAGTTTCATGAAACAGTACTTAACCATACCACATGAAATGTGCTCTCTTATTTTCTGATGTGTTCCCTTCCACCTCCAACATCCACCGTACACTGGTTATGAGCCACTGAATTGACTTGACTCCCAACTGAAGGGCAGAGACCTGCAATTTATTTAGAAAGCATGACTGCAGTCTGCCATCCTCCTGGCGCTGCCTGTGGTCTGTGTCAGCCCAGAGGTGTGCATTTACCGAGGAACTGACAGGACGCCACATACGGTGCTCTGTCCACTCCTAGGAAACCACAGAAGGTTGTGAGTTTAAAACTCCCTAAAGACTCCCCTTGCAAAGTTTTAATTTGTCAAGAAGGCATAGTGAAACTTGAAGAGTAGGCATATGATAGAACGTGGAGTTGGAGAAAAGTGACTCATAGGGTCACGTTGTCTGTCATACAATATAGATAAGCTTCAATCATCAAACATGACCTTTAAACTGGGAAATGTCTATATTTTTTCCTATAGTGCGCACGCTGAAGTTAATTTATTTTAGCAAGAACTTAAATACTGTAAGGAAAAAACCTCTGACTTTAAAAATATGTAAAGAATAATTTGACATTGTAGTTTTTTCTTCCTGAAATTCCTTCAGATATTAAGCCTGCTCATTTTCATTGGCCACTCAAGCACAAAATTAAAGGGGCTCAAAATAGGGAACCCCTGGCTATGCAGAACATTTGGGCAGGCTGTTTTACTTCTAGAATACATTTCCTGATTGCTTGTTCCTTTAACTGCCAGCATATATTACAGCCAAGTTTTGTATAGAAAATTTTCCCAACATTGTCTCATCTGTCCCTGATTCTTTAAAAGATTACACAGAACAGAGTGTATCTTTTATGCTATAATAAAGTGATAGATTTAGTATTCATTTGGGAATGCAAGGCTCTTTGTCTCTGAACCAAATGGCCCCACTTTGCTGTTTTCTAAAATCTTGTCTGCTGTTTCTTGATTTTGTTGTTTTGGGGACCCTACTTCTGTGGCTTTCGGCAGTGAGCCCCTTCACTCATTATTGGCTATTGAAAGTCCGTTGTGATTTTGGGAACCAGATAACCATATTGTCTGAATTGTGTTTGCCAGATAGACTCATATTATCCATTGAAACTGAAATTTTAAAAAAGGATCAAAAGTAGTTTTTGAGGGAGGTCTTCAAGAGTTCTGTTGGTAAAGCAAGCAAGTGTTAGTTCTTTTCAGTTCACTTCATTCATTGGCCAATAGCATGTTTTTTTCTGCCCTGTTTTTGGGTTGTTCAGATAAAGTGATAGGTTTTTAGGCTGAGATACGCATGGTTTCTTTTTTCTTTCTTTTTATAATTTATTGATAATGTGTTTACTATATTATGGTCCGAAGCAAGATTTCATATACTTTTTCATTTAAGTTAAACATAGTGGTAATTGATGAGTATTTTGGTAACAGTTTTATTTGCAATGCTTTATGCCTTTAATGCATTTCTCTTTTCCTTGGAGAAACTGCATAGCAAAGTTCCCCAAATTTTCCTGATTTCCACCTTCCATTGGAAAACAAGTTCAAGATCCACAATAAAACAAGGAAACTGAATAATGAAAAATGAACTTGTCAAGGAGTGATGTGAACCAGACTGTTCTGAGGCTTACGATTGCATCACATGGGAAGAACAACAACAAAAAGCAGTAGTGTCATTGCTGTGGCAAGCTGTGTTTCAATGCTGCCCTTTTATTGTTTTTTTCAAGGTGTATTGTTTAGACACAGTTGTGAAGATTTTGGAAACTAACAAATGGAAAATTAGTCTCTCCTGCTAAGGGTTAAGAGAGAAACATGACTTTTGTTTATATTTGTTTATAGGAAACAGAATGGAAATTCAGCTTCTAAGATGTATTTACAGTTGGGCTTCATTATTTAGTTTGGCAGTTTCTCAGAAACTCCCTCTCCTACGTGACAATTTATAATGCAAACATGATGCATCATTTCATTTTGTGTAAACTTTATAGAAGGAATAGTCATTTCCACATATGTCAAAAGACTTCTGGAAGCATTTTAGAACTGAATGCTAAGTATCCTACACATGTGCCTGGAAGCTTTAGAAGTAATCAGTAGCAGCACTTTCTGACCTTATGTTTTTGTTTCTTCATTTGCCTGCCTCCTTACTGAAACTTGAGTTTCACAGGAGCAGGAACTTTGTTCTGTTTACTACCTGATCTCCAGCACCTAGAACACTGTCAGCACAAAGACAGCCTGCAGCATCATTGTGGAATGAACACATTCTTAAGCTGTAAGAACAAATTCTTACGCTGTAACTGTTTTTTCCTTGACTTCTGAGCTCCCCATTCCTTTACAAAATTTCAGCATCTAGCCTTACCACTGCTTCAGGTTCCTTTCCCAAGGAGCAGCCTTGTTTGTGGCCAAATTATAATCTTTTTTGTCTCTTGCTTTTTTCACCCGTAACATCTAGACCAGTTTAATAACCTCACATCCCACGGTCTCTTAGCTACTCAGCTGCTTTTTTGATCCCAACTCTTACCTCTTTGAACAAAATCTATGCTTGCAGCTGTGCAGTCACCTTTTAAAAATTCATCCACCTCCCCTCCTAAATACTGTTTTCATTGAAGATACCCTCATTTTTTTTAACCTACCTTTGAAATTTTAGCACTTTTTACTTTGCTCGTCTCTGTGTCTGTGCAGCTACCAATTTTTAAAAAATGTCCTCTCTTCTCACCTCTCTCTCTAGGTATGCCTTTTATCTGGGCTGTCGCAGCTTCCCAAATACCTCCCTATCTACCCAATTTAAGCAATTATAATACCTGATCCTAGAGAACAATTTTGTCACTGCCATGCTAGGAAATCCTAGATCCTTTCCTATGTCTGAAATCTGGAATGCTTTCGTTTGGGTAAATTCTGGCCCGAGTTGACTGTTGATCATCGTCATCATCATTGTTGTCATTGTCATAGCTGTACAGCAGTGACAGCAGCTGCCATTTCCTAAACTGTTACTCTATACAATGCACAACACATATGAAGCGTGACATTATAAAGCTTGTTAGTGCATTTTGGAGCTGTATAATGTGATAATGGGTAGGGTGGTTGTGAGTGGAATGAGATAGGGCTGGAGAGGTGTGTCGGGCCAAACCATAGACATCTTGTCAGCTGTGCTAAGGACTTTGAACTCCTCTATAGGCAATGAGGCAACAGCTGGAAGAATTTCATGGACAAGTGATGACTCATATTCAGTTTCATAATGGCAACATGAGCTATAGTTTAGGGGATGAATTAGAAGGATAAGATACTGGAGATAGGCAGACTAATCACAAGAGACATGAAAAGGGCCTGAATTAATGTAGTGTGGATGGGGAAGAGTGAATAGATTTGAGATTCAAGAGGGAGAATTTCTGGGACTTGATGACCACCTGTATATGAGTTTCGGGGAGTGGTAGTAGTAGATGATTTTTGGCTTTTGGCTCGGGTGGCTGGAGATATTGGGGAGTGATGCTCAACTGAGAGAGAATACCAGGTGGAGGCATCATACATATGGTGGCAGAGGCAGGAGGGCTGTGATGATGAGTCCTATTTTGGACATGCATTTGAGATACCTGGGGGCTATCCAGGTAGGGTGTGGCTATAAGATCAGCCCATGATGGAGACACTGGTTGTGTTATGGTCATATCCTCTGGGAGAGCATGAGATTGAATGAGATTGAAATACCTGCAGGACATAAAGGTGGAGAGTCTAGAAAGAAGCTGTGTGTAAGTGTGGAAGAAAAGAGGCCAAGACACAGTATTATGAACTCTTGCCAGCAATTAAAGCCATGAGACTAAATGAATCGTCCCTGAAATTGTATAATAAGACGAAGATCAATCACTTCTTGATCTTGACTTGCAATTTCATTTCTCCATAGCATGGCTCATTCCATTGTTTCCTTACTAGTTTTTTTTCTCTGTTTAAGGAAACAGCATCTGATTTTCATGACAGCATGTGCATCCTACTGTTCTGGAAGGCCTCTGAGCCCACCGATCCCCACTCTGCCTCCCCACAGTGATTTCTCAGGCACACTGATCCCCACTCTGCCTCCCCACAGTGATTTCCCAGGCCCACCGATCCCCACTCTGCCTCCCCACAGTGATTTCTCTGGCGCACTGATCCCCACTCTGCCTCCCCACAGTGATTTCTCAGGCACACTGATCCCCACTCTGCCTCCCCACAGTGATTTCCCAGGCCCACTGATCCCCACTCTGCCTCCCCACAGTGATTTCCCAGGCACACTGATCCCCACTCTGCCTCCCCACAGTGATTTCCCAGGCCCACTGATCCCCACTCTGCCTCCCCACAGGTGATTTCTCAGGCACACATTCTCTTTGGTCCTCTTGCTCTTGTGACTCTTTGGGGATTTTCCTTAGAGGCTTCTGTTTCATGCGTTTTCGGCTTATCTCTCTAAGCAGATTCAAGTCCTGATGTGAGGGACCACATCTTTGCCTGCTTTGTCTCCCCCAGTTCAAACCTAACAGCTCTTTGTTTATTTTTTATTTTTAGTTTTTGAGATGGAGTCTCCTTCTGTCACCCAGGCTGGAGTGCAGTGGTATGATTTTGGCTCACTGTAACCTCCATCTCCCGGGTCAAGTGATTCTCTTGCCTCAGCTTACTGAGTAGCTGGGATTACAGGTGCCTGCCATTGTGCCCAGCTAATTGTTTTTTTTTTTGAGACGGAGTCTCACTCTGTCGCCAGGAGCCAGGCTGGAGTGCAGTGGCACAATCTTGGCTCACTGCAATCTCTGCCTCCCGGGTTCAAGCAATTCTCCTGCCTCAGCCTCCCGAGTAGCTGGGACTACAGGCGCATGCCACCACACCCAGCTAATTCTTGTATGTTTAGTAGACATGGGGTTTCACCGTGTTGGCCATGGTTGGCCAAGTTGTTCTCAAACTCCTCATCTCAAGTGACCCGCCTGCTTTGGCCTCCCAAAGTGCTGGGATGACAGGTGTGAGCCACCGGGCCTGGCCCTTAACAGCTCCTTCTATACACTAGCTGCTCCTGCTACTTTTTTTTCCTTTTTCCTCTTTGGAGGCTTATTTGCTGACCATATTGTAGTTATTTTTATTTTATTATTTATTTCATTTAATAATTTATTTTATTTACCATGTATTATTTATTATTAATATATAATATATTATAAATTTAGAATTAATAATATAATATATTAATAAATAATAATATATATTAATAAATAATACATCATAAAGAAATAAAATAAATTATTATGTATTAATTATATATAATTATGTATTATATAATTATATATTATATTATATATAATAATGTATTGTATATTATATATAATTATATATAATTAGTTATATATTAATATACAGTATATAACAGTTGTACATATGTTTGGGGTACATGTGATATTTTGATACCTGTATGCAATGTGTAATGATCAAATCAGGGTAATGAGGGTATCACCTAAAATATTTTTCTTTGTCTTGGGACCATTATAATTCTTCAACTATTTGAAATATACAATAAATTATTGTTAACTATAATTTGCCTACTGTACTGTAAAAAATTGAAACTTTTCCTATCTATCTGTTTTTGTATCCTTAATGAGTTTCTCTTCATTCTCCCCCGCTTACCCTTCACAGCCTTTCAGAACTATCATTCTATTCTCTATCTCCATGAAATCCACTTTTTTAGCTCCCACATATGAGTGAGAACACGAAATATTTTTCTTTCTGTGCCTGGCTTATTTCACTTAACATAATGACTTCTGGCTTTCACCATGTTGCTGCAAATGAGAGGATCTCATTCTTTTTTGTAGTTGAATAATATTTGTGTGTGTGTCTGTGTCTGTGTGAGAGAGAAAGAGAGAGAGAGAGAGAGAGAGAGATTTTCTTTGTCCATTCATCCATTCATGGACACTTACATTGATTCCATGTCTCGGCTATTGTGAATAAATGCTGTAGTAAACGGGAGTGCAGGTATCTCTTTGATATACTGATTTCCTTTCTTTTGGATGTATATCTAACAGTGGGACTGCCGGTTCAAATAGTACTTCTATTTTGTTTTTTTTAGGAACTTACATCTTGTTTTCTATAATGGCTGTACATCGTTACATTCCCACCAACAGTGTACAAATATTTCCCTTTCTCCACATCCTCTCCAGCATTTGTTACTTTTTGATTTTTTGGTAATAGCCATTCTTAGTGGGTTGAGTTTGTGGTTTTGATTTGCATTACCCTGATGATTAGTGATGTTGAGCATTTTTTCATATGCCTGTTAGCCACTTGTATGTCTTCTTTTGAGAATGTATTCAGGTCTTTCGCCCATGTTTTATATTGAATTATTTGGGTTTTTTGCTCTTGCGTTGTTTGAGTTTCTTATGTATTCTGGTTATTAATCCCTTGTCAAATGGATAAATGGATCATTTGCAAATATTTTCTCCCATTCTTTAGACTGTCTCTTCACTTTGTTGATTGTTTGCTTTGCTGTGCAGAAGGTTTTCAGCTTGATGCAATCCCATTTGTCCATTAATATTGTGTTTTTGTTGCCTGTGCTTTTGGGTCTTACTCAAAAAATTTTTGTCCAGACAAATATAGCATTTTCCCAATATTTTTTAGTAGTTTCATAGTTTTAGGCCTTACATTGAAGTATTTAGTGCATTTTGAGTTGATTTTTGTATATGATGAAAGATAGGTATCTAGCTTTATTCTTCTGCATATGGATAGCCAATTTTCCCAAAACTATTTTTTAAAGAGACTGTCCTTTCCCCAGTGTATGTTCTTAGTGCCTTTGTTGAAAATGGGCTGGCCACAAATGTGTGGTTTGACTTCTGGGTTCTGTATTCTGTTCTTTTGGTCTATGTGTCTGTTTTTTGGCCAGTACCATGCTGTTTGATTACTATAGCTTTGTAATATAATTTGAGATGATGTTGTGTGATGCCTTCAGCTTTGTTCTTTTTGCTCAAGATTGCTTTAGTATTTGTAGTCTTTTGTGGTTTTATACAAATTTTAGGATTTTCTTTTCTGTTTCTATGGAGGATACAATTGCTATTTTGGTAGAGATTGCACTGAACCTACCCTATTGTAGTGATGTACAGATTCAATTGTTGAATTGATATACAGATTTAATTGTTAAAATGATAGACATTTAAACAATATTAATTCTTCCAATCTCTAAGTGTGAGATATATTTTCATCTTTTGTGACCTCTTCAATTTCTTTCATCAATGTTATATAGTTTTCCTTGCAGAGATCTTTCACTTCTTTGGTTGAGTTTATTACCAGGCATTTTTTTTTGTAGTTATTTTAAGCAGGGTGGCTTTCTTAATTTCTTTTTCAGATTGATCACTGTTCACATATAAAAACTCTGCTGACTTTTGTATGTTGATTCTAAATGTAACTCTTGAAAGTGGGCATGTTTGTCTTGTTCCAGATCTTAGTGGAAAGGCTTTCAATTTTCCCTCTACTACTTTGTATTGATTATTTTTATTCTCCTTTAGAAGAATAAAAAAACAAAGTGAACAACTCAAATTTTATACAGATTTATATCAGTCGATGTACCTCAAACTAAAAATGCCTACTTAAAATGTGTTTGTGGCTGACTGTTCTATTTCTGACTTAAAAAAATGAATTAGCAAAAAGATCCACAACACCCAGTGCAGAATTCTTGTCATTTGTCATTCTCACTATTTTAAACTCTACAGAAGAATGTATCTTTTGGCAGTTCCACTACACCTACTATAGCTTCTCCTGAGCAGAGTTTATCTCCTGGTCTCATTGGTCAAACTTGCTGTGTTTTAAAATGGAGTTGTGCCTACATTTGCACAAGTTGAATTTGGATACAGTGAGAGCCCTTATCTAAGAAACGGGAATTCTGTCTGACTCATCCTGCCTCTCTGCTAACACTTAGGTGACCTGTGGTCAAGTGACTTGACCCTATTTGTGCATTTTTCTTTTTTTCATCTATGGAATGAAAATCTAGCCACTGGCTCCTGACCTCATTCAAAGGCATGTTGTGAGGTCAAATGAACTGAGGGCCTTTGAGGTCCTTAGAACAAAAACTGTTGTACACATTAGAGAATTTATTTAATAAAAACTGCACAAAGAGGTCAGGTGCAGGGTAGCTACCATTATAGTCCATGAGTAAGCAGATATGAGCCAAGAGGTCCCCATAAAGTAGAATTCTCTCTTGGGACACTTTGCTAAAGTCTGATAAGAGTTCCAGAATTTAAACATCACCTTCAGCATGGATGAGGAGAGCAGCATGCTTTTATCTTCAAAAAGAGATGAATCCTGAATATGGATGTTTATTGAAGAAAGCAAAACTCATACTTACTTGTTAAAGAAAAATAATGTTAGTGAGCTGCAAATAATTTGTATGTGAAGGTTCAAACTAGGACGTAACTCTCTAAGTTAAATAAGTTTGTTGCTTATTCTATTTAGTTTGTATGGTATATGGTTGCCAACTTATCATATCTTCTGAATGCCTAATGCTCTGCCTTGCATGCAAAGATGGTAAGTGTTTTATTTGGTGCTGCCCATTTAGATGTAATATGAGAAGCTCCTAGAAGTCACCCAGAAAGCACTTTTTACACCTGTGGAATCTTTAAGTTTGTTTGACTTTAATTGGACATTTCTCAAATGCTAATGAAAATCTTATTTAATAATAGAAATATAGCTAATGAAAATCTTATTTAATAATAGAAATATTTAAACTAAAAGGATGTAATTGGATTGTTTGTAACACAAAGAAAGGATAAATGCTTAAGGGGGTAGATGCCCCATTTACTTTGATGTGGTTACTACACATCGTATGCCTGTATCAAAATAATCTCATGTGCCTCATAAATATATACGCCTATGTACCAACAAAAATTAAAAATTATAAAAAATGAACTATTTATAGTCTGATGACCTATACCAAATGACAGAAGAATCTGACTGGAATTTCCTGACCAAAAATGGGGGAAACTCATTGAGTATAACAGCAGTGGCATAAGTGTCACAAAATTGGATCTGTAGTCATGACATTGGATTTATAATAAGAGCCCCAAATCATAATTCTTTATTTATCCTGGCAGTGAATAGAGTGGCATAATCATCATCATACAGGTGCTGTTTCTCAGTTTTCTGCTTTCAGAATCAGATTGTGGATCAAGCATGGCAGACTTGGTTATGATTACAGGTTATAGTACAAATGTTAGCTTCAACAAAAGAAAAAGTGAGGTGGCAGGAGGTGGGATAAGGAATCAGGGAGAAGAGGGTGCTAATATCCTCATTTCCTAAAATAGCAAGGTAAGCTATAGCTGTTAGAAGTTGCTGGAATTCCACAGTGGTTGTGTCATCTTGCATTCTCAGCAGTGACATATGAGAGTTCCTGTTGATCTAACTCTTTATCAACACTTGGTATGATCAGTCTTTTGAATTTAGACATTCAAATAATTGTGTCGTGGTGGCCTGTTGTAGCTTTAAATTGCATTTCCCTTATGGGTAATCATGTTGAGCATCTTTTCATGCGCCTGTTTGCCATTCTTACGTGTTTTTTGGTAAGGTGCTAAACTCTCATATTGATTCTAGTAAAATTTTTTTGGAGCACACATAGATATTTTTAACATAGATAGTCATGTTGTCTATGAATAAAGATAGTTTTACCTCAGAACAGATGTTGACAAAAACAGAAATGAAGACTTTAGTACTTAACACTAAAAGAAATTGAAAATTGGAAGACTATATTAAACTTCAGGAGGAGGCCAGGCCAGTGTGAGGAGAGTCCTTGATATGAGTCAAGATCTAGAGATTCAAGCATGTTATCAGCAGTTGTAAAGATAACCATCAAGAGACTAAAATGAAATTTGAAGAACAGTTGTCTTGGGAGAATGGAACTAGCGGCAGGGATAGGAAAAGCAAGAGTCGATCACTCTCACGAAGTTTTCCATCTGGTTTAATATATTGCCTTGCACATACATTTCTCTGAAAAAAGTAAATTATTGGCATATTGATGATTAGAACATAAAGATCAAAGCAATATGAAGTAACTATAACAGGTAGAGGGTAAGAACTGAATAATAGGAGATAAAGGATATGAGGAAGTAGTTTATGTTTAGACTTATATAAAGAAAGGAGGGGCCGTCAATGACAGACACTGCTGAGGAGCACCTGACACTTACATGGGTTCTTGCTGCATTCTAGGTACATTCTAAACAATAAACATGTGGCCCTTGTTTCCTAATCATAGCAATGCTATTATCACCATTTAATAGAGGAAGTAAGGAGGCCTAGAAGCACTGATACTAAGTATGTTACTCGAGGTGACAAAGTCAGGTTTCAGAGCCAGCTGGCCCAGCCCCAGAGCCATCTCTCTACCCTACGACATTGCATAGAAGGATGGTGGGTGTGACATCGCACAGTATACACGGTGGATGCTCCTTCATCCTAGGATAACTTGACTTGTTCTCTGATGCCATCTCCTAAGGAGGCACTTAACTTTGGTTCATTCATGATTCAACAAATATTTGAGTGCCTATGAACACAGCTCTAGGTACTAAGACTATTCCTTTCCAGTGGGGGAGGTCAATGGCAAAGAAAAATAAGTGCATTATTTGATAGAAGATGCTATGGGGAAAATAAGGCAAGATAAGGAATAGAGTGATGGTAGCGGTGGTGGTGAGGTGTCATTTTAGAAAGGGAGGTGAGAGAAGCTGTCTCTGAAGAGATGGCACATGAATATCGTCTTAGTCTATTCTGGCCGCTATTACAAAATACTGTAGATTGAGTGACTGAGTAGCTTAAAGAGCAAACACTTCACACAGTTCTGAAGTCTGGAAAGTCCAAGATCAAGGTGCTGACAGATCCAGTGTCTGGTGAGGGCCCACTTTATGGTTTGCAGATGGCCGTCTTCTTGCATCCTCACATGCAGACAGCAGAGAGGAAGTGAGCTCTCCCTGTCTCTTTTATGAGGGCACTAATCCCATCCATGGGGACTCCACCCTCATGACCTGATTATTCCCCATAGGCCCTACCTCCTAACACCATCACATTGAGGGCATGGATTCTAATATATAAATTATGAACTGAATAATGAAGACCTAAATGAAGTGGAGAAACAAACTGTGCAGATACGGGGGAAAACATTCCAAGCAGAAGGAATGAATAGTAAATACCAAGTCCTGAGGCACAGCTTGTTTGGTCCACTTGAGACACTCAGGAAAGCCTGAAAGGCAAAGCTGAGAGAAGTAGGGGAAGGGGAATGCTTGGGACCAAAGCAGTAGAGCCTTATAAACCAGATAATGACTTTGGATTTTATTCTTAGTGTGGTAAGAAGCAATTAGAGGGTTGAGTGAATGGAAGGGATATCCAACAAGAACCTCCTGCCCTGTGTCTCATGAAGAGGCTTAAAGCTGAGAGCATTTTGATAATCCATGAAGATGTGACTAATGAGCTGCTGGGGAAGGCAAGTCTTCTGTAAGCAAAAGTGTTTGCATCCGTTGTACTCATGGGTACCTTCCCTAACAGTGATTGTGGGCCAGGACATTAGTTAAATTGTGGCTACATAGAAGTGGTAATTCATGGCACAGTTACCGATTTCTTCCTATGTTTAATGAAATTAATATATTCCATCATCATTTAAAAATTATCTTTCTTAGCTCTGAACTAATAATTACAAAACATACATTAGGGTACTTGTATATGGGGGTTGCATAAGGAGAAAGAAGGAATTTTAAAGAAAGGTTTAACCTGAATTTAAAATATTTCGATGAATGGAGATATTTATATCCAAATATATTCATATTTTTATCCTTCTTATAAGAACTTTTAAATTTAACTACTTGAAATATATAATTTTAAAATCAACGATTACTGAAGAGTAGTAGTAAACTCTTTCTGTTACTTAGGGCAAAGCATGTCTTAGTTCATTTCTGGGAGATAGAAAAAAACCTCTAGTCTAATTTATTTTTCCAGAATAGAAAAGGAAATCATTTCTTAAGATGTTCAACTGCATTAAAATTTATATTAGAACCAGTATAACTAAGATTATCTAAAAAGTAGTGAGATAGGAAACATATCTGTATCTGTATCTATATCTATACACACATTAAGGTTAGTATCCAGAATACATAAGGTATGTGTATAATTATATAAGAACTAATCTTTATTTGGATAAATGGCCAAAGGTTAGGTACATCATTTTTATACATGAAAAAGACCAACATGGACAAAAGTAATCATCCTCAGTCAGTAAAAGAAATATAATCTGAAGTAACTGAGACAAGAAATAAAATGGCTGTGTAGAATTCGATATTTGTAGATGATTATTAGCTTTCAAATTAGTATATACTTCCTAAAGGCTACCAACAATATTTAACAAAAGCCATTTCACTGAACATACCCTTAGATCCAGCAATTTCTCTTTTCAGGGGAAAATAAACAAAGGAGAAAAAAAATCTCATTAGAACAATGTTCATTATAGTCATGAAAGGCTAAAAACGACTTCAATATCTAACATTTGGGGAAATGATTAAACAAACCATAATAGTTCATAACAGTAGAATATTATTTGCAGATAGAATACTATGGAGAAGTCTGTGTGAAATTAAGTGAAAAAAGAGACATAATGTTGTGAAAGACTTTATAAGCAAGTACACTGATCAGTATGGAAAAGCATAGAATGCTTACATACAATTTGCATCGATGATTTTATTTACCCTTTATGTATAAGACTGCATATGAATAGGACATGAAGAACATGAGAAAATATAATTTGCTTAAAGGAGTTATATCATAGGATATAGAAAATAATACCCAGGGTCAACAAGATTTGGAGCACCTGATACAAACAGCCAGGAGATGGGTTGCCACTCTATCTTTCCAATAAAAGTGAGGTTAGGGTAATTGAATAAAGACTCTTCAAAACTAACTGAAACTAATATTCATTCCCAAAAAGTGAGCCATGTCAGCAGATGAGATTTATTTTTGGATTAAAAAATTACTTCAAAGAAAGCTTTAGATCTGTTATCACAGCCCATATCCAATTACAACATTAATTATTTTTTTCTATATAGAAACAAATTTCTCAATTCTTAACAGATAACACACTTTAAGTAATATCATATCCAAGTAAATTCCGGAAAAGAGAATTTCAGTAAGCCAACGGGAGTCACTTAGTGGACTTCAACCTAGACTATGTTGTGAAATAAAACTCTCGAGTTTGTCACACCAAATTGTATTGGAATGGGACAATAAATTCCAAAGAATAAACCTTGAGTCCTTAAAATGGGTGGGTAGGCTTTATGTATATACTAGGTACAGATTCAAGTCAGCTAGGATGGAAACAAGAAAAGGATTAATGGATTTCAGGATTGTTTTGAATTTAGAATTTTGAATATAGCTATCCAACATTTCTTATCCCCTCTTTTTGTGAGAAAGGATTACCCTGAAATAGGGTCAGGCAGGGCCACTGGTTTCCTTGACGTCTTAATTGAAACCTACTCCTTCATTCATTAACAAGTAAACAGATATGACTTCCATAATCTTCACTGTCAAGGAAAGTTACCTTTAGCACATGCCTGTGGATCCCTTTTAATATGTGTGATAATTTGGTTTCAAGGGTCATGTGTTACGTTCAAGTGCTGTTTCAGAATCTTAGAGGCTGTTCTAGAACTCTTGATGTCTAAAAGTTGCCATATTTCAATTTAACATCAGTTTGTGAATATCTGTTGTGCCAATGTGATTTCTGATGTCCCTGATGTCTGGATAGGATGTATATATTTTGTGGGGAAAACTGAAGGGGTGAAGCTAACACTGCATTGTGTACACTGACAGGATCAATGATGATTCAGTTCCTTTGTCTTCCCAGCAAAGAACAGCCTCCGAAATTAGGCTAATGTTGACCATCACTTCCATAGACTATTGAGAGGTTTAACTGAGATAAAGGAATATGGGTGGCAGGAACTAAGTAAATGCTACTTCCTTTAACTTTTTATGTGCAAAGTATTTTGAAAGGTGCGGAGGGCAAAGGGGCTAACATTAGAGTGGGGGGGCGTGAATGGGGAAGCAATTGCAAAAACAAATGTGTGGTCCTTGCCATCAGGGAATTTGCAACAGATTGGAAGAGCCGGGCAAACACACTCAATTAGAGAAGATAATGCAATTAAAAGAAAAGTGGCAAAAGTACTGAATGTGGCTAGAGTTAGAGTAAAAGCCTCAGGATGACGAATTAAGCCTTTGAGGTTAAAGCACGTGATGGTTTGTATAATCCAGATTTGAAGAAAGACTGGTGCACAGGGCAAATGCATGCTAGGAAAATACTCTGAGAGACAGTCACATTTTAAAAAGTGATAAAATGTAGTTATGCTCTTTACCTTTGAAAACTGCCTCTTGTTCACTGTATTTCAGGAAGTATTTTATAATAAGCAAATTGCAACCCTTTTTATAATGTGTGTGGAAGGAGGGTGGGAAGTGATAGTGTTGACTCTCAGCTACTTCTGTCTGGCCTCTGTCTTCCAGGGATTCCTGAGCCTCCACCATGGGTGGGGCTGCTGTGAACTAGTCCCAAGCTAGATTTGCTTGCTAGTCACTCCTGAAATCCTTACTGTGGTGCTGGGATAGGGAGGTGGAGGAAATAAGCATTTTATTTCTACTGCTCCTTTGAGACTTGCCACCTTTCAAGGTGTGGTTTCAGTTATTTGCAGGTGTGCCTTATCTTCCCTGTTGGATTGTAAATTCGAGGGAAGAAGGGTCTCTATTTTTCAATAAATAAAACTTTGTCAAAAGGAATTCCTTTTACTCCAAAGTCTTGCTGATCGAATTACATGGATCTTTTCTGTTGTTGTTTATTTAATAGCACTATTCAAGAGTATCTGAAACTGTATCTGTATTCATTTAGTCTTTGGCATATTTGGGATTCAAAGGAAATTCACTCTCTTACTGTCTAACTTACACTCTGCTGGTGTTAGGGATCAACCATGACGTGTTTTAGAGTCTTCGTCCATATCCCTCTGGAAATTCAGAACTTCGACCACCTACTGTTTGTGCAGAGGAGATCAGAGGAGGCACATGTCTCACATCTAATAGCTAAACCAGACACCTGGGTCTGGTAAATGACAGCAAATGGGAACCAAAAGAAGACCAGTTGACACATCTAACAAATGTAGGAAGGCCACTGATTTTCCTGGGCATGGGTTTTTGGGAGAGTTCAGAGTTAAGTAGCAGCTGACGTAAGAAATGGCAAGAACACAGTGGAGTAGAAAGGTCTGCTTTCGCTGAGGCAAAGCTGGTTAATTCTTGCTTGGAAAGAGTGGATGTTACAATTGATTACCGGTACAGTGGGCAGGCATCCATGAAAAGCGCATAATCTGGCGCTGGTAGTGTGGAGGCAGGAGGTGTGAGACGATGATGATGATGATGACGACGACGACGATGACACGGATGGAGCCTGTACCAATTTTGATGCTTTGCACATCCATTGAAGTTTGGTTCCTTCTTCCTCATAGTAGAAGAGAAAGTTATTTGCTCTGGGTGTGGGCCGCAAGGTGATTGTAAATACGCACGTACGTGTGTCATTGAATTGGTGGTAACTTATTTTTAGAAGTCCTCTAAGAAGGCAACCATCCAACCACAAAATTTCAGTGGGAAATGAGAAGCAGATTCCTAAAGAGAACCTTGCTGCTTGCCGTCTATACACATGCAGTATGGCGCTGTGTGCTGGTTATTCCTGCAGTACAATGGCTAGTCTCTGCCCATTTCCACCAAAGTGTGTGAGCCAGCCTGCCATTGAGCTCCAAGCTGCAGAGCCTTGCATATTTTGTTTTTCTCTGTTTTTTCTTTTTGTGTCTACCAGTCTAACTGGTTGATATGTGAAGCGGTGTGAAGAATGAGGGCTAATCGCAGTGCTTCCCAAAGAATTTTTTAAATTGCTCTTTCTCTTGAATCCTATTGTCTATACTATGCACAAACTCTGTGTGGCATTTAGATTTGGGGGAGAACAATTGAATAAAAATTTTCTCAGTCAGTTTGAGGTCATAGACCAAGGGTTTTTCTCTTTGCTTCTGAGATCCGCATTTATTAAAATACTTTGACTCAAAAGGATCATTTAGTAATATATATTAGGAGGCAGTACAATGTATTGTGGTGATTAAGAGCTTGAATTTGGGCTCAAATTCTGGCTCTGCAACTTCCATGCAACCCCACGAAAATCACTTAGCTACTTTATTCTTCAGTGTTTTCAGCTATAAAATGGGGGTAAATTATGTTCCTACCTCATTGACTTATAAAAATTAAATGGTAAGAACTCAAATATTTGCTAATATTTATTGGACAATTTGATTGATCAAGGCACAAAGTACATACAGAAAAGTAGATGAAGTTCACCCCATTAAAGAGTTTACTATAGTGTTGTTAAGGAAATACGCATGTGAGACACAACTACCTACCTAGGAACACAAAGTGAGGAGGTTTTATTAGAGTTCAGAGAAGGGAAAGATCACTCCTATGTAGGAGGCACACGGAATTAATCAAGCTAGAAGAAACAATAGAAAGGAAAAGATGTCTTAAATGGGAGGGAAGGACCACAAGAACAAAGGCCCAAAGCTACATTCAACATATCTCTACTGCTTGGTTGAGTGGTTGACCAGTGAAGACTGCTGGTGGCAGGCAAGTGGATCCAGAACGTATAAAATGGACTGGATATAGAAGATCCTCCTCCTTTTTCTCTCTACTTATTTTTCCTTTAATATGATGACTGCTACCTGCTCCCATGACGTTTTGCTCAAATGGTCCCGAAACTCACAAGGATAAGAATGTCCCTCCAGTCTATAGAAAAGGGAGAAACAGGATTGATAAGGAAGGAAAAACACACTTATCTATCAATCCACAATCTGATGGAAGAACTATTCTGCAGAACATTCCGTGAGGTTAAAAGAAAAATAAAAGAAGCCCATCAATTTAATTGTTGTGAGAACCTTCTACCAGCCAAACAGATGCAGGCTAAGGTTGATCTGTTGGTACTATACCAACGGCAAAACTGGAAAAGGCAATGGGAGGTGATCATCTCGTCTTCTGCTGGCTGAGTAATTGGACTTAAAAAAAAAAAAAACAGTACCGTTGGCCTATATTTGTCATTTTTCAGAATACAAGAAATAAATTGCTATATTGGATTTAACACTGACCAGTAAAGGAAGAATGACTTCATGGTGTGAAAAATGGAGGAGCCTTTGATGACAGTGGTCCTGATCTCATAGAAGTTTTTTTTTTTTTTTAACAAAGTTTTTATGTGAGAACATGTTTAGATTTAGAGAACTATTATAAATGTATTGAGAGAATTATCATATACCCTCATGCCTCATGCCAGTTTCCCCTATCTTTATCCTATAGTACTGTTAATACTTTATTCAGATTTGCTGTTTTCCTTTAATGTCCTTTTTTTTTTTTTTGGTGGTTGTTCCAGAATCCCATCTGGAATACCACATTATATTTATCATCAGAGTTGTCAGGTCTATTTAGGCTCTTCTTGGCTGTGACAGTTTCACAGATTTTCCTTGGTTTTGATGACCTTGACAGTTTTGAGAATTACTGTCAGGTGTTTTGTGAGAAAGTCCCTCGCTTGGGATTTGTCCCATGTTTTTCTCATCATTAGACTGGAGTAATGTACACTGGATTGCTTGGGGGACCACATCACATCATATCAAAGGTGATACTATTAATATGACTGATCACTGTTGATGCTGATCTTAATCATCTGGCTGAAGTAGTATTTGTCAGGTTTCTCCACTGTAAAGTTGTTCTTTTTATTCCCTTTTTATACAGTAATCTTTGGAAGCAAGTCACTCTTTCCAGCCCACATAGGAGTGGAGTATCCTTTAGGGTGGAGTATCTATCAAAATTATGTGCAGTTATTCTGCATGAAAAATTTATTCTTCCCATTTATTTACTCATTCAGTCATTTATGTCGTTATGGACTCGTGTATTTTATGCTCTGAGTTATAATACAAATACGACTTCATTTTCTGCTCATGTTGTTCCAGCTTTAGATCCTTTTTGCCTCCTCCTGCAGTTGACTCCTGTAACCCTTGACATACCCTTGTCATTTTGGGGCTTTGTTTGCTTTCTGACTTGCATTTTAGCACCTTCTTACTTTCTGGCACTACAAGATGCTCTGAGCTCACTTGGTATATTTCCTGTCTCAGATCTCTCAGAATGTGTAACTATGAAGAACAGAACTCTGCTCAAAGACATATTACTAGGACTTTAGGAGAGCAGATTTAAAAACATTTAATGAAAATAAATAAGATCTCACAGCTTTTTACGGTTATGTAATTCAAAAGGGAAGAGAGTTTCTGGAAAGTGAAATCCTGATTACACAAATATGGTGAAACTTCATGAGAGATATGGGGAGACAGAATCTAAAGGAACCTGTGTGGCTGCACAGGATGCTTTATGGTTAATTTATATTTTAGAAAGACATGCACAGAGATGAAGAAGGACTTATGATTGAACTAAGTTTGTAAAAATATCACCAAGTTGCTTAGCTGCTGATTTGTTAAAACAGTTGTATGACTCTACTACATGAAGGCATTTGGCTCACCTGTAAACCAGCTGTGTTAGAATGGGTGCTCTTGTCACTTCTCCGAAGTCACCTCTGGTCATCATTCATTTACTCAATGAATTTTCACTTGTCCACTGTGTGGTAGTTACATTTGCCACAATTCATCAACTGATTTTGATATAGTACTGATAAATCTTTATTCAGGTTTGCTGTTTTCCTTTAATGTCCTTTTTTTTTTTTTTTTTTGGTGGTCGTTGTTGTTCCAGGATCCCATCTGGAATACCACATTATATTTGTCATCAGAGTTGTCAGGTCTATTTAGGCTCCTTTTGGTTGTAACAGTTTCACAGATTTTCCTTGGTTTTGATGACATTGACAGTTTTGAGAATTACTGTCAGGTGTTTTGTTAGAAAGTCCCTCACTTGGGATTTGTCTCATGTTTTTCTCATCATTAGACTGGAGGTTTGTTGTTGTTTTTATAAGACGAAGTCTCACTCTGTTGCCCAAGCTGGAGTGCAATAGCATGATTTTAGCTCACTGCAACCTCCACCTCCTGGGTTCAGGCAATTCCTCTACCTCAGCCTCCCAAGTAGCTGGGATTATAGGCACCCATCACCATGCCCAGCTAATTTTTGTATTTTTAGTAGAGACAGGGTTTCACCATGTTGGCCAGGCTGATCTCAAACTCCTGACCTCAAGTGATGTGCCCACCTTGGCCTCCCAAAGTGCTGGGATTACAGGTGTGAGCCACCACACCTGGCCTACTGTGGTGAATTTTAATGCCCATTATGTGAACTCATTTAGACTCTGGGGATACACCAGTGGTAAATTTTGGAGCTACCAAAATCTGTGTGCTCTTGGAGTTTATATTCTAATTCAGGGCTGTGGGTAACAAATACTTTTTATTTTATTTATTTGTGGGTTTTTTTTTTTTTTTTTTTTTGTCTTGTTCTGTTGCCCAGGTTGGAGTGCAATGGTGCCATCTCAGCTCACCGCAACCTCCACCTTGCAGGTCAAGCTATTCTCATGCCTCAGCCTCCCAAGTAGCTGGGATTACAGGCATGTGCCACCATGCCTGGCTGATTTTTTGTATTTTTAGTAGAGATGGGGTTTAGCCATGTTAGCCAGGCCAGTCTCGAACTCCTGACCTCAAGCGATCCACCTGCCTTGGCCTCCCAAAGTGCTGGGATAACAGGCACGAGCCATCGCGCCCAGCCACAAATAGATATTTTAAATATGACAATAATACATGCTATGGAGAAAGGTAAAGTGGGATAAGGGGTGGGCGACTCTGAGGTGGGGTGATGGGACTGTTATTATACAGCAGTTGAGGAAAGTCCCATTGATAAGGGGGCATTTGAGCAGAGACAAGGAGGGAACAAGGGAATGAGCCATGCACATACCACTAGAAATAGTATTTCAGGCAGAGGAACAGGCAGTACAAGAGCCTGAAGCAGGAGTGGCTTGGAACACTCCAGGAATAGCAGGTTGGTCCATGAGCCTGGAGCGGGGCCAGCCAGGCAGTGAGATAGAGTGAGTGAAGACAAACACGCATGTCTGGGCAGGTGATGTGCTACGCATTCCAGGATGTAATCGCAGAAAGCACGTGTGAGTGGCTGTCGTGGGAGCTGTGCACTGCTGTGGAGTTGGGCCATGGAGGTCCTCGTGAGGTCTTGGTCTTTTTCTTTGAGGAGACGGGAGCCATTGGAGGCTGTTGAGTAGAGGAATAGCTGATCTGATTTCATATTTGAAAAGGACCGCTCTGGCTACTCTGAATGTTGCAGACGTAGAAAGACCAGTTAAAAAGTCTTTTACTCTACTCGTATATTTTAATCTTAATCTATTAAACTTGATCTCTCTGTATGTGTATTTCACATGCAGTAATTGTGTCCATACAGTTTTGCCAACTGTATATTTTAACATTTTTCTTCTGTTGCTCTGTAGTCTTCAGGTTTATAACATTCAGTGGCTGCATAATAGTTTGTGTATTAGTCTCTTGCTGCTGGAAAAGCTTACCACAAATGGAATGGCTTAAAAAGATACAAATTTATTATCTCACAGTTCTGGAGGTCAGAGTCCTAAAATCAAGGTGTTGGCAGAGCTGCACTGCTGGAGGCTCTGGAGGAGAATCCATTTCCTTGCTTCTTCCAGCTTCTAGAATCTACCCTCACTCCTTGACTCATGGCCCCTTGCTCCATCTGTAAAGCCAGCAGCATCTTCCAACTTCACCTACCCCTCTGCCTCTGCTTCAGTCACGACGTCTCTTCTGACCCCCCATCTCCCTCTTCTACACACTTCTGTGATTACATTGGGTCCATTTAGATAATCCAGAATAATCTCCCTATTTTGAGATACTTAATTTAATCACATCTAGAATATTCCTTTTCATGTAAAGTAGTATATTCACGAGTTCTGTGGATTACGATGTGGACATCTTTGGGGCCATTATTCAACCTACCACAGCTGATGTTTTATAGTTTACTTAACCATTTCCATTGTTGGATACTTAGAAGGCATCCGGTTTGGGGCCATTTTGACATTCCTGTACTTCCTATGTTTGTATACTTTGACCTTCTTTTCTTTCAGATTGTGTCTCTTAAGATAAATATCCAAGTTTAGGTTCCCTGCAACAAAGAGCAGGAACATCTTATGCATGCTCTCCAAATACAGTTAAATTATTGGTAAATAAAGGAGGATGTCCATTTCCCTACGACCTCAGCAGGTTGGCTTTCTGTCACTTCCAGGTTTGTTTTCAGTTTGTTACAAAGTGACATTTTATTGGCGTGTTTATTTTATTTCCTTTCTGGCTAGGTTAAATCTCTTTGGAGTGTGCGTGGGGCCATTTGTGTCATTTGCATTTTGAGAATAGCGTTATGTTTATTTTGCTTTTTAGTTGTATCTGGAGCTAGAAGAATGGAGACAGGATTAGACTATTGCTTAAGCAAAGGCATAAGCCTGCATGAGGAGACGACATATGCAGAACTATGTTGCTTTCAATTCTCCATCAAAGGAAATGATTTCTGAAATGAAAAGGGTGTTACTAAAAGGGATTCGGATGACAATGAAAGAAAATCCAGGTAATTTGAATACATTTACACCTCTAGGGCACACTGGATTGTATCTCAGGGTTAGCAGCGTTGAAGGAGTCAGCAGACATCATCTCTGAGCCATTGCCAGTGATCATTGAATGAACTTGGAGAGTGGCAGAGATTCCAGAAGATCAGAGATATGCAGATGTTATTCTGTATAGCTTTTGACATAGCTGAATTCCTAAAACTTTCAATGTATGAAATGCACCCTTGCAAAATTTCTGAACTATCATCATATAAATTATTTAGGAGTCCAGAGAAGAGATTGTACTGATCCTTAGGAACCAGCATAAATCTACTAATGTGTAGTGACCAATTATCACATTTTCTTTTATAAAAGAGGCTTTTATATTGGAAGATAATGCCAAGGACATCAAAGCATTTGACAAATATGTCTCACAGGTCTCCTTAAGCACATAATGGAGAGATGTTGGAGCATGACAGAATAATGCAGTAAATTCATAGCTGATTCTATTCATTTGCCATAACATAGGTAATGACTGAGTGTTCCTCGACCTGGAAAGTGGTTTCCAGTTGCAGGTACTTAGGGTTTTTCTTATATGGCTGATGACATAAACCTATAGAATAAATCTTCATAATATAATCTATGACAATAGGCCAACACCAACTAGATACATTTAACAAAAATAATGAGAACTTGTAAAATTGAAACTGTATTTAGAATTGAAACAACAGTTGATCTTCTTTATTTTTGACCTACTTGAATTTCACCAATTAGGAATAAAAACAATAGTACTTGTGCAGTGAAAATGACTTTTAAGGTTAATTTGTGTGCGGTAGGGGAATTCTAGGTCCACCTACGTGTGGTTGCTGTGAGAGCATGCGATAATAAAGAATTGCTGGACTGAGAGGAAAAGATGTGAGTACTGTTCCTGTCACCACCATAAACTAGTTGTCGTCTTCAGCCAGCGGTTGGCATCACCTTTCTTGGGATGTGTATTCTTATCTGAAAGCTGGGGATGGCGAGGGGTGGGGTGAAGTTATCACTTTGCCCCATTCCTGCTCTCATGTGCTATCAGGCAGCACAACTTCATTCTCATGGCCCTCGGCGAGTTTGGCCAAATTTCTAGACTTTTTAATGGACCCTTCCAGATATTTCTAGCTTAAACAGACCCTTTCAGGCCCTCTCTGAGAAAAGGCCCCTTTTTTTTTAATCTGCAAGTTCCTTCAGATCACCCTTTTTCAGGATCATATTAAACCATCCACATTTTCAACACTTCAATCAAGTTTCAAACAGTGTACTTGAGCCCACTCTGATCTCAGGAAGGCTAACATTTTTTTTCCCCTTTGGGCTCAGGCCCATGCCTTGATATTTCCGGACGAGCCTATAGCCTCTTCTTCACCAGCCCAAAGAGTTCTCCATGGCTTTACCATGCGGTCCAGCCTCCAGTTTCTCCATGCTCCGTCAGCCTTCCCTGAACAGTCCTGGCCCGCATCAGCATTTGATCATCAACTGTTTCTCTAGCTTCCTCTCCATCACCACTGTTTTGATTCCATCATAATCTTTATGATCATTTAATTTTGAATTTCTAAACTTCGTTTTGTTTTCCTATTTCGTATCTTCATGTTATCATTTGTGAAGGAGTTGAAACTATTTAATGTGCCTCAATTTACTCTTGCTTCATCTGTTTCCCCTCTTATCACTCCTGAAATATCATCAACTCTTTTTATTTTCTGCTTTTATAAGATACAACATTTGTACATCTTCATACAATCTACCCTTTGGCTTATTCTGTCTATATACTTAGATTAAGCTCTCAGAGTTGAAGGTCTTTGAGCAATATGGTAGTATAGTTCTTGACCCATTTTGGGTACTTTATTTTGACTGACAAAGACAAGAGGCCACTTTAGCCTATTATATTCTTTCCTTAAAACTTTAAAATATTCGGCCGGGCACGGTGGCTCACGCCTGTAATCCCAGCACTTTGGGAGGCTGAAGTGGGTGGATCACGAAGTCTAGAGTTCGAGACCATCCTGGCCAAAATGGTGAAACTCCATCTCTACTAAAAATACAAAAATTAGCTGGGTGTGGTAGCATGCACCTGTAGTCCCAGCCAGTTGGGAGGCTGAGGCAGGAGAATCGCTTGAACCCGGGAGACCAAGGTTGCAGTGAGCTGAGATCGCACCAGTGCACTCCAGCCTGGCGACAGAGCGAGACTCCTTCTCAAAAAACAACAACAACAACAAAAATACTTTAAAATATTTAAGAAGTCAGCATTTATATTTAAGCATATAAATTTCAGCCTCCTTCTTAGGCTTATTATACTTAATACCAGTATAATTTTGGTTGGAGGAATATTTTGCAGCCTGTGACATCTCAGATTGCAATACTTCCCAACCTGCTGTTTCCTGCACTTCTCTTTTAGCTCCTTACATTGAGAATTCTCCCCAGGCAGCATGTTCATGCTTTCAGCGCTCATTTCAGGCACTTTCTGCTCTGCTGTGCCTATGCATGCTTGAGGCTTTGCCCTAAGCTCATGTGACCTGCACAGCTAATTTCAGGTTCTCAGTCTAGGCTTATTACTGTTGAACCCAAGAGAATGATGTCTTGCCCAGACTCCTGCACGCTCTCTGCCAGCCAAAGGTACATCCTGGGGTCATGTATTATGCTCCTGGTTAGCACGTTGGGCAGGAAACGAGCTATCCACTGTGGCTGTGACCAGGTATAGAGTCTCTTTGCTTATCTGAAAAACAGTTCTTCGACTTTACCGCCTGTCGCCAGTCCTTCCCTGCTACTGTGTCCTTGGTAGGCCAGCTCCCCACCCTTTACTTAGAAAGCTTTCCCAATCTCTACCAGTAAGATAAATGGAGCAAAACAGCAAGCTGCTTCTGTGTGGCTCAAGGCTCTGCTATACATGTGTTTGTATCGAATGTCTGAATTTTCTCCCTGAAGAAATGGAAGATCTTGGGACAGATCTTTTGGTGAGATTTAGATGTTACATAGCTCCTAACAAGGCTTTTTATTTATAAATGGAAGTACTTAAAGCCTTTAGGACATGGATGCTTTCAGAAAGGTTTCTAGTTTATCTGATTTCTGTACATGCTTTTGGGCTGACTAGATGTTAAGTAGTTCTAATACAGTATGATACAATGGATTGGAGGTTAAGTGGCTGTTACAGGTGTAGTTCACAATGGTAGAAGACGGAAATGACCTGTGTCTTCTCTGTAATCACAGATACCTAGCATAAGGACAAAGGTGCTTTTTAATATGTTTTTATCATACAGCTCTCTGAAAGTGGGCTTCTATGCAATGCAGGCGTTCAAACTTCCTAACTAGGACTCTGGTTCAGTAGCTCTGATGAAATCACTGGAGCTCCCTTAGCAACTGAATTGTTTGCATGTCATAAAATCATGATATCCTTCTAAGGCAAATATTTATTTAGTGAGAGATGTAGGTGTGCACAGTTAAGGCTTGTGCCTTCCTCACGGTGTATTTCCTTATGAAGTTCATTAGTCTCTGACTCTAGGCAACGTGATATTGCAGGAGTGGCACAGACCATAAATGTCACAAGATCTGAGTTCAAGCCATGGTGTAGCTAATTATCCTTGAGTTGTAGGACTTCAGGCTCAGAAGCCACTCGGTGTGCCAGAGGTGTTTTACCTGTAAGCCTGAGAGAGATTGGGGTAAGTTTTAGATAGGGTCATTTCTAAGGACTCTTTTAGCTTCACAATCTCAAATTAGTATTTCTAAATGCCATTTTACCCACTTTGATATAATTGCTTGCCCATTTAACCAAACTTAGAAAATGCAGAAAATTATGAAGAAAAAAATATATGCTCTTTCCTTCCCTAACACAGATAAAATCATTGTTCATGTTCTGGAATATTAGCTTCCTTTTGTTCTGAGCAGTTATATCTAAGAATGCCTAAAACAGTATCTGTACATAAATTCAAAAATTGGAATCATTTTCCTGGGGCACCTCTTTCATAAAATGAGTTTTGTTTCACTTAACATTATCCCATGTCATCTAATTAGGACTTAGAGTTTTTATCCAAAACTAGATTTCCTTGGTCACTTCTGCAGTTTCTTTGGAATTTTCCATATTGAAGACAATGTTATAGGCATTTGCCAAATTAAGCATGCTTGGCTTGTGAATGTACTGTAAGTACAGTGAGTTGATTCCATTCCAGAGAACAAGTGGTAGAAATATCCCAGAGCACTCTGCCTTCTTACAGCAACATGGCCAGGGGTCAAGGAGGAGGATGAGGGATGACCCCTAAAACATGACATTAGCCTGTGATGTAACAGTTTCTCCAGTTGTCTCAAAAGCCCACCAATCCATTGGGGAATGACCTCCAGAAATAGCTTTGCTTGTGCACAACCAGATGAGATGGGGCTGACTCTGAGCAAAGGGATAAAGAAGGGAAACTTGGTAAGCAAGCCTTTTCTTTCTGTTCTCCGCCTCCCTCCTCTACCCTACCTCTTCCTCTCTTTGGCATTTCTCTTCACCCTCCCTAGCACCCCAGTTATCACTTTCTCCTCCATGGGCCTGCTGCATTTTGTTCATGCTGCTGATAGAGTCCTTATCTCATATTACTAATTGGAAAATTTGGGAGGCAGTTGTTGGGGGTGGGGAGAAGCAGGGTAGATTATCATGGCCTTACTCATAAGAAATTTATGTTGTCACCTCCATATGAGTTCAGCATTGGAAGGAAATCTTAGCTAAGGTTAGAACAACACGTTAAGCTGAAATATTACTGAACATTTAAAAATTATTTTCCACTATTGTAACTCAGTGTCTCCTGAGATAACAGGTTATGTTAGGGTTTATGTAGAAGCTACTCTTTCTTTGGAAGTGTGTTAGAAAATTACCATATGGATAATAATTAAAATGTTCTTCCTTAAGTGTTTTGAGAAACAGGAGTCAAATATCAGCCCGTGTCCCCGCCACCTCAAGGGACTGAGATGGCTCTCTGGGTGGCTCATCTGAAGCCCCTCATATCAGCAACTTACTCAAAAATGGCTCAGGATGAAAGGTCTTTGTACTATACTGGTAATTTTTCTAAACATTTGAAATTGTCTTAAAATTATAAAAGAAGCAGATTTATACACACACACACACACACACACACACACACACACACTAAACATGTAGATACATATTTTAAAAACATGAGGATATGTGTCATACTATACAAAGCCTATAACCTGAGTTTTTCACTTAATAGTATGTTATAAACATCATTGTATTAATAATATATGCAGTCTGTTTAACCATTTTTAAAAGCAAATATGCTTCATTGTAGGTGTATACTTTAATTAACCAAGCTTCAAGAAAAAATTATTTTCCGCTATTATTTGTTTGCTCGCATGGGTTTTCAGTGACAACATGAGTTATATTGGTTTTGGTGGCCTTGCTGGGAAGTTAAACACCAGAGAGCCTATATTAAGCAATCCTACGTTTAGTGGGAAGTTTTACTACGTCACTACATGTACTGCAAGGTCAACTAGTTTCTGATTCTAAAGTTCTATGATTTGTAGCATTGTTTTCGTGGGAAAGAACTACAGCTGAGTTTTGGAACTCAGCTCCTTTGAGAGTTGTGGACCACTCAGACACAAAATTATCTTTAAATATACAGGTAGGTGTATGTAATTTGTGTTATATTTAGATAATAATAATAAAACTCACCGCCATTTGAGCCCTTATTATGTGTCAAGGGCTATAAGAAGAGCCTTCATACATTCACTTGTTCCCCTCTTCACCATGATTCTTTGAGGTAGGCTTTATTATCTCCATTTTATAGATGAGGAAGCTGAGGCCCAGCAGAGCTGAGACGTTACTGCAGAGCCATCCAACCCCATCCTGTGACCTTTCTCTGGTGTCTGATACCTCTCAGTGTTGGGTTTGAGATTCTTTTCTCTTTCTGCTTCAGCTCCAAAGGTCCTTCTAGGAGAGAGGTGAAAGGTAATTCTTTTGAAAATACGTCTTAAAGCAGTATTATTCCGTTTTAGAGACCCATTGATTCCCTTTGATGGAGCCCAGTACCGTGCTGGATCTTTGCTGTTTCTGAGTGGTGTGAATGGGCAGCTGATATGGGCGGCCTCAGGGGCCTATAGAAAGAGGTGCCCCAGGAAAATCTGACACAAAAGAACTAACTGACTGCAAGATTCAGATAAACATACTCAAAATGGTCTGAAATAGAGTGGTCAACAGTGATGGATAGCAGGTCTCTCTCTTTTTAAAAACAGATTTAATTATAGTATTCACACAAATCTCACTTAAAATAGGAGCCAGCATGTTCATTTGTTCACTCACTCATCAACTATCAGACTTTGAATGAACCCTCTTTTGTACCAGATTTTGTCCTAGGCCCCAGGAGGGTACGAAAGTGGATGAGACATAGTCCCTGCCTTCAAGGAGCTCAGAACCTAGTGGGGAGCAGGCCCAGAAACCTTCAGATCCTCTGTTGTTCATTTGAAAAAGAGCCCAAATACCAAAATTTTTAATTTTTGAAACAGGGTTGTTGCTCTGTTGCCCAGGCTAGCGTGGTGCAAATATAGCTCATTGCAGCCTCAACCTTCCGGGCTCAAGCAATCCTCCTGCCTCAGCCTCCCGAGTAGCTGGGACTACGTTTGCACGCCACCATGCCTGGCTAATTTTTAAAGTTTTTATTTTAGTGTGAAGTTGGGGGTTCGCTGTGTTGCCCAGGCTGGTTTAAAACTCCTGGGCTCGAACATCCAGCCTCAGCCTTCCGAACTGTTGGGATTACAGGCGTGAGCCAGACTTGGCCCAAAGTGTCTTTTAATGTCAGTTTTGAATGCGCTTTCCTAAGAACTGTATGTGTGAGTGGGGAGAAATCCCTTTCGGGTGGTGTAGATTTGGTGAGCAGTGTTTCCAATATCAGAAAGACGTGGTCACTGTATGCTGATTTACTAAAACCCCCGGCATAGCAGGATGATGTGGCTGTTCACTTTTCCACATTTGTTTAGCCAAAGTGCCAGTTCATTGAAGATGAGTTCCCTGTCATGTTTTACTGCCCTGCATGTTAAGATTTGCTTTTCATGACACATAAGACAATGGGAGATTGAATGGGTGGAGTTTAAGAGGCCCCTGTCCTTCCATTGATACTTCTTGTTTCCTGCTGAGTATGGGTTGAGGCTCTGGTCTTCTCAGCTGGGTGCCAGGTAAGTGTGCTGGGAATCCTGTTAGGGTGACATCTAAGGAGAAGACTCAGAAGGCACAATATTGGGAACTTGTTTCAGGAGGATCAGAGCTGAGCTTGGTGGCGGTTCCCGGTGATAGGGATTCCTTCCTGAAACACATTTGTCTTCCTGAAAAGGGAGGAAGGTGTAAGAACGAGAATCACTGATGTAGGCAGGAGGTCCATAGCCTCAGTTGCCATAGTTACTGAAGGCTCCGCATGGCCTGGCCAAGGGTGTACAATGTTACAAGGTGAACCCACAAACCGCAGTGGTCTTCATCCTCAAGCTGGGGCATGCTGGGCCTCATTTTTGGAAAGCACATTTTCCATGACATGTGCTAGCACAATGAGGTTTTATGTGTAATCTGCTTAAACAACTAGGTTTCGCGGGAGGCCATCAAAAAACAACTTCATCAAGTCTCCCACTCTTCCATTAAAATTTATTTAGTGGAAAGCATTTCCCCTGTTTTTGGATGAAAACACATCACGTGGCTATTCTGATTCCTCATATATAATAAAAAAGCCCCACTTTAATTTGCCAGATACTTAAAATGTCTAGTATCATGGGATAGTCAAAGCTTCCAACTTCATTCATATGTATAACTGCTCCCCTTGCCCTGGCTAGGGCCTGTTGCAGGGAAAAGGGGCTATGGTTGGAGGCTTTTTCTCTTGCTTACTCAGTAGCTATGACTTCTGTGCTGGGTTTAAGGGCTGGGTGGGGAACAGGAAGGACCGTAGGAAAGTTTGTACTTGGTAGGCGGTATCATAGAAGAGCTCTCTTTGTGTTGTGGGTGTTTACAGTTGATTCTTTCTCTTGGGGGCCCTTTTGTGGGTTCTTTGGAGATATCCTCTCACTTGTCTCTGGGGGCCTCTTCCAGTTTCCTTGGTGGGGCTGCTGCACTCTTCAGCCTAATTGCAGACTCCTTCCACAGTCTCTAGAAAGCCCAGCGATCCATTCGTACTCCTGTCTACTGGGTTCTGTTGCTGCCCCAGTGGCCCTTGTTGGGAATAGCCTAGTGTACAGCCCTGTACATATGCGCATGGTGTAATCCATGGGAAACACTCGCACCTCCTTGTTCCCACCAACTGGGAGAGGACAGGCTGCTCCCAGTGCAGGTCTAGTTTCTTTTGGCTTGTCCGTCAGCATCCAGCCAGCTCTCCAATGCTTCAGATTCCTTAGGCCAAAGTTCCAAACAAGATCACAGCGCCTTCCATATCATAAGAGTCTCACACTTTCCGGGTAGTGCTGTTGAGTCCCTCGCTAGGCTGGAAAGGAGAGAAGCAGGAAGAGGGTACTCTTACCTCTCCCTAAGCTTAGTCCTTTAGGCTAGGACCAGACTGCAGCCTACTTGCTTCAAACACTCTCTCCTTTTAGCCACCAACAAAGAGCCCAACCTACTTGTAGCCTCACCGTAGCTAAGAGGTTTAAGACCAGTGAAAAAAGTTTCGGGCTATGTTCTTTGAAAAACTGCATCTAGGCCTGGCATTTCATTTGGAATCTGGTATCTCATCCATCTTACTAGGTTGACGCATCCCATTTTGACATTCTGTAGTACCTTTTCGGGAAGCAGGGCTTATCCTTAGCTCTTGGAGATGCACACGACACATAGCATAGAAAAGGCTCTCTAGTCTCCTGTCCACTTTGCTCCCGCCTCTTCCTCTCCTGCCCTCTATCCTGCCTCAGGGCCTGTGCTCCCCCTGAATCTTCCACCCAGGAAGCTCCCTCTCTGCTGCCTGCTGCCGCTTTGCGTTGCCAGCTCCTTCTGTTCCTCCTTTAGTAAAGACTTCCCTGCTTAAACCCCACCTAAACAGATCTCCCCTGATTTTCTGTTTTCTTTTACTGTAATTCTCTATTTCCCTCATAGCACATCTTATATTATAGATGATAGTGTTTTTAAATAAGTTATTCAAGCTAATATTTAGCGTCCTTCTCTCACATCAAATGGTAAGCCCCATAAAGGAAAATCCAATGTTTTATTCGGTAATAGAAACCTAACCAGTGCTCACTAAATATATGTTGAATAAATAAATGAAAGCATGAATTTAAAAGTTATGTTTGTTTAAGCTGTTCTTTCCCAAATGTCTCTCTTCTTTTGTGTTAACTCTTTTTTTTTTTTTTTGAGACAGTGTCTTGCTCGTCGCCCGTGGTGGAGTGCAGTGGTGTGATCTCAGCTCACTGCAACCTCCATCTCCTGGGTTCCAGCTGCTCTTGTGCCTCAGCCTCCTGAGTAGCTGGGACAACAGGCATGCGTCACCATGCCTGGCTAATTTTTGTATTTTTAGTAGAGACGGGGTTTTGCTGTGTTGGCCAGGCTGATCTTGAACTTCTAGCCTCAAGTGGTCCCCCCACCTTGGCCTCCCAAAGTGTGTTTACTCTTAACATACAGATACTTAGTTATATGGTATACACAGAGTTTAGGAAGTGCTGACACAAGGCTTAATTTTTGGTATATTTTTCTGTTCATTATCTTCCCTCACCCATTCCCTCCTCTCTCTGTCTCACGTTCTTTTTCCCTCTGGCTCTTTTTCTCTCACTCTCTTCTAACAAGAACTTAGTTTGAGGCAAGCGGAGCAGAGGCACCACCCCACTTTACAGATACCCACACTAAGGAAAATTAGCTGTGAGATCACCTAAAGGGTTAATGGCAGGCATGGCCGAGAGCTCAACGCTTCCATCTCTGTTCTGGTCTTGTCCTCTCTCTGCCTCTCCTTCAGTCCTTTGTGTCCAGCTGCCCTCTGCCCTTGCAGCAAGGCCTGGCTTACCACCTCCAGATCATACCGAGGCAGCAGCAGCCTGGCCTCAAGCTAGAATGGAAAGACTAGTTCCCAGACCAGAATCTGTCTTGCATGGTACACAGCAAGGGAAATTCTCTTCAAGATGCAGCCCATGAAAGCAGCATGTTTACAGGTAGTAGATCCCCAAAGCTGTCATAGCCTCCCCCCACCTCCACACCCCGGACCCATCCCTGCCCTCAGCCCACACAGTTGGGGGTTCATAGGCTATGAGAATATCTTTCTCCTTAGGTGGAATAGAAGCTGGATTCTGAAGGAAGGTATTGGTCTTGAACTAGGCTTGACGATCACCTTACCTCTCATTCTTTCCCTGCCTACTCCATAGACGGTCCTAACTCTGGCCACAAGTCAGAGAATTTCACATTCCTTCTTTAACAAGTTTTACTCCATATAAGGCCCTGGAGGCAGTCTAGACTCCCTGGGTGACAACTTGGGTGTACTTGCTTCAGGTGGAGGAGGAGGCTTATCTCATATGTGCACATTCTTCTGGTGTGTCCTATCTGGTTATTATCAAATCGAAACTGCAGTAGTTGACGTTTGTTGCTTAATTACTGTCTGTTGATTGTAAAATAACAGACCACCAATTTTGTGGGTTAGTTATTACTGCCATATCGTTATAAAGTGCACGCTGTAACATGGCAATGTTTTCCTTTATGCTGTCTTTTTGATGAGTATTGTTATTTACGCTAATAATGCCTTGCATTTGAAATACGCTTCAGCGTTAACACAGCACTTTGATTTTATTATCTCATCTGGCTCTGTTATAAGGAAATGCAAGCAGACAACTAATTTTAGGAGAGTGGGAGGTAAAATTTTTATTCTAGATATTATTTACTATAAACTTTGGCATAATATAACTTTTTTTTACAGTAAGTATTTATTACTTTAGTTAAAAAATTAGAAGTGAATTTTAAAATTGTGTTATTTGCTGTTTTTCTACACCTTGTTATAATCCAAAAAGTAGAATACTAGAAGACATATTCAGTCCAGGATCATATAAAATCATAATATCTTAGTTAGAAGCCACTACTCTAGAATTTGATCCATAATATGGCTTAACACTACATTGTAAGGAAATGGGTTGACCACCCCAGAGTTTTCTTAACATAGAGGCCTCATTTAGGTATTTATTTAGGTAAAACTCATAGAACATAAAATTAACCATTTTACTATAAAAAATGGAGGTGACCGTTATCTCTATCTAGTTCCAAGATACTTTCACCATTCCAAAATAAAATCCCATCCTCAGTAAGCAGTCACTCCTCATTCCCTAGTCCCTGTAGCCTGAGGCCACCCCAATCTACTTTCTGTTTCTGTGGATTTAACTGCTCTGGGTAGTTCACATAAAAGGAATCACACAGTCTGTGTCATTTTGTGCTTGGCTTCTTTCACTTAGTGTAATATTTTAAGGTTCATCTACATTGTGACATGTGTCAGTGCTTTATTCCTTTTTAGAGCTGAATGCCCAATATTTTTAACATCAAAACATTTCTGGGATTATGGAAACTCCAGCCCCCAGAGACACACAGGCCCACCGTATCCTTCCCTCCACTGGCAATAACTTCCTCTCACAGAAAGTGTGGGATTTTAGTCCATAATAAAGTACAAATGCTAAAGAAGCACGTGCATGTATAGCTGTAATTTGCTGCATTTTACTTTAAACTCAGAAAGAAGGTTCTAGACAGTTCTATGCAAAGATTACCGGTGATTGCATTCTTCAGACACTCATATTACGAAAGTTTGTGCCATCATGATTTTTACAGACAGTACTTAGAATACTCCTGGATTTGTAGTTTTCCTGTAGTAGGCCCTACTCGGAGGCTGGGTTTCAGATTTGTTTTTTTCTTTTGAGACAGAGTTTCTCTCTTGTTGCCCAGGCTGGAGCAATCGTGGCTTACTGCAGCTTCTGCCTCCCAGGTTGAAGCAATTCTCCTGTCTCAGCCTCCTGAGTAGCTGGGATTACAGGCATGTGCCACCATGCCCGGCTAATTTTTTTTTTTTTTGTATTTTAGTAGATACCAGGTTGGTCAGACTGGTCTCAGAACTCCCAACCTCAGGTGATCCACCCACCTCAGCCTCCCATTTGAGGTCACAAGTTCAAGACCAGCCTGGTCAATATGATGAGACCTCCTCTCTTATTAAAAATAGAAAAATTAGCCAGGTGTGGTGGTGTGCACCTGTAATCCCACCTATGCAGGAGGATGAGGCGGGAGAATGGCTTGAACCCAGGAGGTGGAGGTTGCAGTGAGCCAAGATCATGCCTCTGCACTTCATCCTGAACAGTAAAGCCAGGATCCCTCTCAAAAAAAAAAAAAAAATGCACGTATGTTTTGAAATTAAACGTCCTTCCTTCATTGCCCTCCTCTCTTGCCTTTCAGCTCCCCAGTGCTGTGCCTAAGAGTTGAGGTATCATGGCTAAATTTGTATGCGTATATTGCCTGTCAGTTATGCTAACTCACTGAACTCTTTATCTAATTCCCTGGATAAGCTGTAACAACAAGCAAAACCCCTTCCATCTGTCAGTGATAGTTCTATTATTCCATAATTACAGCTTTCTCCTTGGTGACATAGCTGTTGCATTCACTTATGAATGTGTCAGTATCTCCATTCAAATGTGTGAAATATTTAGCAGTGTTTAGCAGGTTTTGGTGAAATGTTAGAATGTGATTTGAATAGATACCATCATATACTTTTGCAAGGAAGAGGAACGTACTCCAGCTGTAACCCAGGTCACTATATCTCTAAAACACAGGAGACACAGCGGTGAATAAAATGAAGATCCCTGTTCTCAATGAGTTTGCATTCTAGCACGCTAGAATAATTATATGCACAATCAATTCGTAAATGGTATAGTGTTTAGATAGTGATAAGACTATGGAAAAACAGCAGTTTAGGGAAGGGGATTGGGAGTGCTGAAGGTGGCACAAGGAGGCAGGTTGTGACGTTAAATGGAGGGGACAGTTTTTAATCCTTTCATGGGAATAATGAAAATATCTTTGACATGGATTGAAATGAGTGTTTGTTGGTGCACCTCAGCTGATGACTAATGGTTGGAATTCCTAAGTCTTTCAACGGTGGTGAACCTTTTGCTCTTTCCCCACAGACTGCCTGGGAGTGCCTTTCAAAGTTAAGCCTTGTGGCTTTGGTTTATTTCAGCTGCTGTGGGAATTCTTTATAGAAACGATTCAGGGATCATAATTGGCAATGTGGTCTCAGGGAAGAAGTATGTCTGGTAGATAAGACAAGAAGTTTGTACATCAGATAAACCTTCTTTTAAGTTCTGGTTCTCCAAATGTGAAGTGGATGACTTTGAGCAAGTCATTTAACCTTTAAGCCTCAGTATCGTTATAACTGTTGTAAAGTTCAAATGAAATAATGTGTACAAAGCACCTAGACCTGGGTCAAGGGCATAGGAAATTCTCAGAAAACGTTGGTAGTTGTAATTTTATGATTAGCATAAAAGAATATTTTAAGGTACTATGTAAACCTTCATGGCAATTGTCATTTCTTTCTGAAGCATACCTATAATTATCAGCTTTTCATAGGCAAACATTTCTTGCATAAACCTTGCCTGTCAAAGAGGGGTCTGCACAGAGAACCTATGAATTCATCTCTTGTGAGCTTGGGCTTGGACACTCTTTGAATACTCTATACAAGCAAGCTTTCACAAAGAGAGACTGAGATGAGAGAACAGAGGCAGAGTGTAGTTCAGGTAAAAAAAGGCCAGCTACTAAAAATGCAGTTTTGTAATTAGTTCTTGTGGATGACTCCAGATACTGACTTTTCTGGGTAATTACATGGCCCTTCATTTTGTTGGTAGTGATTTACACAGGCCCTTGTTAAATGATTTTGGAATAGAATGAGTTGCCCAGTCATGGTGAGTGAATTAAGAAATTCCTCAAAGAGTCAGGGGCTTCATTGGGAAATGGTTAAGATCAATGATGGAGCACACGTGGAATGCACTGCTACACTGCAAAGGAAGTTTGGGAACTAGTAGAAGAGGCAGTTACACAACGTTGTGAACATACCAAATGTTTACTTTAAAATGTTTAGTTTTATGTTACGTGAATTCAGATAATAAAATTTTCTTGAAAATGAATTTCTGACAGTGCTAGAACTCAAGCTCAGATTCCCTATATTCCTATCTAATTATTTGAAAGAATTGTTAAAGAATATAATAGTCCTTAACATTTTATATATATGGAATAACTTTATAAAAGTATTAAAGGTTTTATATTTCAGTATATTCAACACACCTGTTTGCTCGTTTATAAAATTCAGTTCTTCCAGCTCTAAAATTTTTTGGTAATAGATTGATTATACAAGTAGAGGCCAAAGATACATCCCCACAGTATCTACTAAGGTATCTTGCCCATAGTAGGTGCCTGATAAATGTTCACTGAATTGTATGTGGGCTGGTTTCTGAGTTGCCCGTAACATTATACATTAATGCAAGTGGGGTTGAACTGCATAGTGTTAGAGATCTTCAAGTTCACTTGCTTTCAGATGAGCAACAAGGCTGGGACGTTACGTCACTCACATAGTGTAAGGGTCGGATATTGCTTTTTAACTTAACATTTGTAGAAACATGCATAGGTAATTATTCAGCCATAGCCATTGGAATATGCTTTGGTTTTTCTTTTTTTCTTCATTTCTTTTTCTTTCTTTCCCCTCCCGTGCTGTTTCCCTTGCTCCTCTTCTTTCTTTTCTTTCTCTTTTTTTGTTTTAGATTTAGGCCACCTGATAATGCAGAAAAATCATGTTTCTAGGGGACTACAAAGCCCAGATTTTCTCTGTCTTTTGCCAGGAGTTACCAATGTATGCGCTAGCCTGTCTTCTCTGCATTTTCCTACCTCGTCTGTTACAAGAGAAGGGCAGTGCTTATTTTCAGTGGAGTGCTCTGCTTTTGAAGTTAATTTACAAAATCTCTTTATTGGTTAAAATTTTAACTCACTTTCTGCTATATGATGCAGCTATTTCCTTCAATTTCCTTGTCTTTCAGTTTTGTGAAACTGAGAGATTTAACCTCTGAGATTAGTTGTTGGGTGTAATATTTTTATCTATGATTTTGGCTGTTGGCATGCTGAGATAGCTCTTTTCCATCCCACTGTTACATAAATTGTATCTTACTTTTCTTCTAGTACTTTTGTGGTTCAATTTTTTACATTTAAGTCTTATTGCATCTGAAATTGATTTTTGTATAAAGTGGGAGATGGGGATCTAACTTCATCTTTTCCAGATGAATAGCCAGTTAGCCAAACTGATTTAAGAATCCATCCTTTTATTGTATTAATTTGAAATACCATATTAATCATATGCTGAATTCTAGACTACTTTTTTTTTTTTTAACATTTTAAAGAACAGAATAGGTTTAAATTCCTATAGCTTTATGGCACATTTTGATAACACATTTTGCAATCTAGTTGTGCAAGCCCTATCTGCTTGGTTAAATAAGGTTTCTTTTCTTTTTTTTTTTTTTTTTTTTGAGATTGAGTCTCACTCTGTCACCCAGGCTGGAGTGTGCAGTGGCACAATCTCAGCTCACTGCAACTTCCACCTCCCTGGTTCAAGCGATACTCCCGAAGCAGCCTTCCTACTAGCTAGGACTACAGATGTGCACCACCATGACCAACTAATTTTTTGAATTTTTAGTAGAGATGGGGTTTGCCATGTTGGCCAGGCTAATCTTGAACTCCTGACCTCAGGTAATCCATCTTCCTCGGCCTCCCAAAGTGCTGGGATTACAGGCGTGAGCTATCATGGCTGGCCCTTCTTGAATATTCTTCATGATTGTTCTTCTAGAAGGACATTAGAGTAATTTTGTCAAGTTCTAAACAAAACTGCTAGTGGGATATTTATAGTAACTCCATTGCATTTCTACATTTATTTGAGGAAACATTATCATCTTTGTAATTAAGCTTTAACATTCAGCAGGATGGTGAATCATTTTATTAAGGCTTCTTTTATGTTCCATGATTTTTAAATGTTGGTTCTGTACACCTCTCTTTTGAATGTATTTTGTTTGTGTAGTACTCTGTTTTTCCTTTATGAATGTGAATTTTTACCCCATTGTATTTTTTACCTGGTTCTTTCTAGAAATTAGGGAAGCTAATGATTTTTATAAATTGGCTCTGATCTTATTTTCAGGTGATTCTACTGAATTTTGTCAGTGGATTATCATATCATTTCCAAATAATACTTTTATCTTCCAGTTTACATTATTTACAATTTTTACTGCTTTGGCTAATACTTCTAAGAAAGTTATTAAAATAACAGGGGTCATAGGAGGAATCTTTTTTCTGAGTGTAAAGGGAATGTCACTGGAGTTTCACTATCATAAATGATTTGTGGTTCTCTTCCTACAGTACTCTGGCAGTGCTAGTTTCTTTTTTTCTACAAATAAGATATTTTTGATAACATATAACCTATATGTGATCTTCTTGACATATAGCAGTTGAACTCTGTGAAAATGGCAACTGTATTTACCTGGAATTCTATGACTAAACAGTGACCAATTGATCTAATAAATAAATACATTTTATTGTGCTTCTCTGTCTGCCTTGCTGAACTTTGAAAGATCTGTAAGAAGTAATTTGAAGTGCATTGTAATTGTTAGGAAAGCAGATCAAAAATTCATGTAATCTAAAGCCTTATTTTTTCATGCAGAATTGTCAAGACCTTGGATGTACAGTGTGACTGAGTGGCTGAAGTTTACAGTCATACTTCAAAAAAGAAATGTTTTCCTCTTACTGTTTTCTAACTTTGGAGACTGCTTTCCTAAATAATCTACTTTTATTTTTACTACTGATCTGTGTTTTGGGTTAGCACCATGGCACCTTGAAAGCACATTTATGAGTATATGTCTGCTTACTGATATCACAAGGAGTTTGCAAATATCATAAAAGTATTAGGTGCTAATCTCAAACGAAGATACTAATTCAAACTATATTCATGTACTTTCATAGATACAGACCCTTTTTGTTTCTTACTGCTCCCCCATACAAAGAATAAGTTGCTCTGTATACATAATACAAGATGTTTCCTCCTTAAAATGTGAGAAATACTGAAAAATAGAAGGAATATAAGCCTGTTACTAGGGATAACCACTGTTGGTATTTATAGTTGTTTTGTGTCTGAGTAATTGCTATCACACTACATACTGGTTTGTATAATGTCCTTTTATCTAAACATGACAATCACATGTTTTGCCTAGATGGTGGAGCATTTAAATAAGAAAACTAGACTTATTTAGGCTAGTTGGGCTGTGGGAATCTGAAGTAAGAGGTGACTGTGCAACCTTAGAATAGGGTGAAGCCAGAGATGAATCCCAGGATGAACTCAGTATGGTTCACCCATAGTCTTCAAATAGTCATTGATCCAGGTGTCTTCAGAGAGCCTGAGAAACAATACTTAGAGCATCCTGCCTGACCTCTAGGAAGCTTAAGGTCATCTGAACAAAATACTTTTCTTTCAGCAACTGGGTGGCCTCTGAAAGCTGGCCCCACTTTGGCAACTTTGATCAGTCATCTGGCACTGATTACAGACTATTAACAATGTGGACTTATTCCTGTTGTGCACAAAGAACTGTGTGGAAGAGGAGGCTGGAGAAATTGTCTTATTCCTAAGGCCAAATTCCGGAGACTTTTTAGGGCCTTTGGCCATGTGTTATTTCACATAAATATTTTTTAAGACCCCCCTGTTTGAGAGGTCAACACGTCTCCCTCCATTGTGTAATATTAGTTCTAGAAACTTATAGCAGATCCATTTCCATTTTCAAAGCCAAAAAAGGGAGAGCTTGAATTAGAATTTAATGTGAAGAGTTTGTAAATTGCTTATATTCTTATTTTGTCAGCTTGACACATTTGTGGAAAAAATAGAAGTCTAAAAATGTATAGTAGCTGCTATGCAGGCTGCAGTCTGTGTATTCATTCTGCATTTACGGTTTTTGTTTTACAAGGTCATCTGTAAATTAACAGCCTACCAGCAAACAAAGATAGTATTAAAAAGAGTAATTTTGAACATCTATTTGTCCTAATCATCTTCGCATTTTAATTGATTGAAAATAAAGGGAACTAGAAAAGAATTTTCTTTTATCTTTCACCTTGTTTGAGGATTCTGATAATGTGTACATATGTTATTCTTCTGTCCACATTTCCTCTATCATTTCTTCTTTGCACTAAACAAATATCTTATCTTTTTGCTGATATTTCCATTTGCTTGACTTTCAGTTTAAAATATTTGTATCTCAATCTTTAGAAGAGATTTAGAACAGTGTATTCTGATAGAGAGAAATATAATGAGAGCCACATATGTAATTTTATATTTCATATTACCCATATTTAAAAAGTAAAAAGAAACAAGAAAAACTAATCTTAACGATATATTTTGTTTAACCTAATATATCAAGAATATCATTTCAACATGTAATCAGTTATGAAAAATTATTAATATATTTTCTATTTCTCATTCAGACTAAATCTGCCAAATCCAGTGTATATTTTATGCTTATAGCACATACCACTTTAGACATGCGTTTCATTAAATACTTAATCTTCACTTAGATTTCATAACTTTCATAATTGAAAAGTAGACTCACATTCCCAAGTTGTTCCAACTCAACAGTTTCCCAAGAGCTGAAACCAGCATCAGTTTTTTTACAAGTTTAATTACCATTAAATAAAATTTAAAATTCACCCTGTCAGTTACAGGCAAATACTAAATGGCCGTATGTGGCTAGTAGCTAGTGGCTATAGTATTTGGCAGCACATTTCCAGAATTTGAATTTCCTATTTTAAAAGACAAGATTAGAATTTCAATTAAAAAATTACATTTGTGACATGGAAGGTGGCTTAAAAGAAAGAGGTCGACACTACTGGCCAAGGTAGTAAAACTCAGGAGAAACTTCAGAGACCTAGTTTCATTAAACTTAGCTCTGGTTTATCCTGACTGAAGAGAACTAGGGGACTTCATTGTGATTTTTTTTTTAAAGGCCTTGAAAAATGTGAATTCCTACCTCTTTCTCTCTGAGAGAGTCAGTAGTGGAGGATGCTTGTTTTAGACCTTTGGTTATACTCCTTTTCTCTCTTGTAAATTCTTTACTGTGACTTTCTAAGAATGCTCTGACCATGTGTGGATACTAAGCCCTTTAAATTGTGGCTGAATATGTGATTTTAAAATTATTTTTAATTTAAAAACTGATACTCATTTAGTTATTAGAAAACATTTATATATGTTTGGAGCAACTGGGTGTATGAGTCTACTTTTTCAATTTAGATTTTATGAAATCTAAATATAGTAAGATTCCAGTTCCAGATAAGATGAAGTAAGCACAGTTTACTCTGACTCTCCCACTGAATGCAGCTATAAAACCTGGACAGAATGCATGAAGCAGCTATTTGAGGACCCTGAAAAGTAAATAGTGGCAGGATGATGAAGGGAAATGACCACAATTTGAAGTTCCACCAAATTGACAAAGGAGATGTAAATCTGATTCCTGTTACTTCATTGTGGTCAGAAGTGGAAGTCTCTACCAAGGACTAAACTGAAAGCTAAACTGATGTTGGAAACACAACCCACAGAAAGGGGTTTAGAACTTGAAGCCTGAAGCTATTCAGGACAATTGCCTGCTAAGACAAAAATAGCAACATTCTCAGTAGGATTTAAACAAAACCCAGAGTCTTGTAATAGAGTGTTCCAAATGTCTAGGATACAACCCAAAATTACTTGGCAGATGAAGAACCAGGAAAATTACCAGTTTCTATGGGGAAAGACAATTGACAGAGGCCAATACTGAAATGGTAAAGATGTTTGAATTATCTGACAGACTTTTAAAGCAGCTGTTATAAAAGTGCTGAAAAAGTAAAGACAATCACTTTTGAAACAAAAAGAAATTCTCAGCAAATGAATACATGATATAAAGAAGAACCAAATTAAAATTTTAGATTTTAAAAATGCAATAACCACAATTCTTAAAACTCACTAAGTAGGCTCAACAACTGAATGGAGGTGAAAAGAAAGGCAAGTCAGTGAATTTGCAGAGAGCTCAACAGAAATTGTATAAAATGAACAATAAAGAGAAAAAAGATTGGGAGGAGAGGGGAAGCACAACCTCATGGACTTGTGGAATAATAAAAAAAGATCTAATGTTCATGGCATCAGAGCCCCAGGAAAAGAGGGGAAAAAAGTATGCACTAGAATAAGATTTGAAACAATAATAACTGAATAATTCCAAGATTTGGCATAAAGTTACAAATTCAAGAAGCTCATAAAACCCCAAACATGAACCCAAATAAATCTCACCCAAACATATTATCATCAAACTGCTGAAAACCAAAGACAAGAAAAATCTTTAAAACAGAGGAAAATGATGCACTACCTATAGAGAAACAATGATTTGAATGACTGTGTATTTCTCATCATGGAGAAAGTTACATGACATTTTAAAACTACTAAGAGAAAATAATTGTCAACTCAGAGTTCTATATTCAGTAAAAATATCCTTCAGAAACTTTCAGACATTCTCAGATGAAGGGAAACTAAGAGAATTCATTGCCAGTAGTAGACCTTGTATAAGAAAATTGCTAAAGGAAGTTCTTTAGACAGAAGGGAAATGATGCCAGAAAAGAATTTAGAACATCTGGAATGAAGGCAGCAAAATAGAAATGGTGAATATCTGGTAAATACACTAGACTCATCTTCTTCTCTTTAGTTCTCTAAAATATGCATAATGGTTGAAAGAAAACAAATGTTGTCTGATGAGGTTTTCAGTGACTGCATAAAGCAGGGAGAGTAAGGGGACCTATAGGGTATTAAGATTTTTACATTCCAGTTGAAATGGTAAGATACTCTCAGTAGACTGTTTAAAGTTAAGTACAGCATGTGTATTGTAATCTCTAGGGTAGCCACTTAGAAAACTAGAAAACATGTCAAAAAAAAAATAATAGATTAAACTGGAATACTAAAAAATATACAAATAACCCAAAAGAAGGCAGGAAAGGGGAAACTCAGGAATGAAAAACAGAAGAAACAAACAGAAAACAAGTAATAAAATGGCATCTCTAAATTCAACCAAGTCAGAAAGTACACTAGATATAAATGTTCTAAACACACCAATTAACAGATTGTCAGAATGGATAAATACAATCAATGTTTTCTTTCTTTCTTTTTTTTTTGAGACGGAGTTTCGCTCTTGTTACCCAGGCTGGAGTGCAATGGCGTGATCTCGGCTCACCGCAACCTCCACCTCCTGGGTTCAGGCAATTCTCCTGCTTCAGCCTCCTGAGTAGCTGGGATTACAGGTGTGCACTACCACGCCCAGCTAATTTTTGTATTTTTTAGTAGAGACGGGGTTTTGCCTTGTTGACCAGGATGGTCTCGATCTCTTGACCTCTTGATCCACACGCCCCGGCCTCCCAAAGTGCTGGGATTATAGGTGTGAGCCACCGCACCCGGCCACAATCAGTATTTTCAAAGATAATTTAACACCTGACATGAGATGTGCAGTAAGTATAAACTGCAATTCAAATATTGAAAATTTAATAGAAAATGATATGAAATCTCTTTACTTTTTATATTGATTTTATGCTGAAATGTTTTTGTATACTGAGTTTTAAAATACATTATTAAAATTTCACCTGTTACATTGTATATTTAAAAATATGACTACCAGAAAAATTTAAATTATTTGTATGGTTTATATTAAAATTTTTATCAGACCGCAATCTTCTAACATATACGGCTTTTGTGAAAAATGAACAGAATTTTTTTTTTATTTGAGATGGCGTCTCACTCTGTTGTCCAGGCTGGAGTGCGGTGGCACCATCTCAGCTCACTGCAACCTCCACCTCGTGGGTTCAAGCGATTCTCCTGCCTCAGCCTCCCAAGTAGCTGGGATTACAGGCGCATGCCACCATGTCTGGCTAATTTTTTGTACTTTTAGTAGAGATGAGGTTTCACCGTGTTGGCCAGGTTGGTCTCCATCTCCTGACCTCGTGATCCTTCCACCTCGGCCTCCCAAAGTGCTAGGATTACAGGCATGAGGCATAGCGCCCAGCCTGAAATATTTCCGAGGCAGGCAGATCAGGAGATCCTCCACCAGAAGGTGGAGATTGCAGTGAGCTGAGATCGTGCCACTGCACTCCAGTCTGGGTGACAAAGTGAGACTCCGTCTCAAAAAAAAAAATATTTCAAGCAGTAAGCAGGGTTGGCCAGAAGCTACATTTTCATATTGTATTAGTTAAGACATTAGGAGATCTAGATAACCCTTTATTAAGGGTAACAAATGTAGGGCTAAATGTATTAAATGTAGTAATACAATATAAAACAATTTGGTGTGCAAAATATCTGTGGCTAACTACAAGCTCAGCTCTGTGGCACAGTTCATGTAACTCAGCCATGAGCACAGCTCTCTTTTGTGATGGGTCATCCATCCATTGCTTTACCTAGTACTTCTCACAAATCAATAAAAACTACCTCTGGTTAATCAGAACTAAATATATTGTTGTCAAACTACTCTTTCTCTGAAAAATTTACTTTAACCATACATTCCAGCCTGAAGCAAACAGAGGTCTTCAGTGAAAAAAACCAAACAGGACTATTCCAATGAAATGCAATAGAGGTGGACAGTGAAACGTGAGAGCTACATTATCATCAGCTTAACTCACTAACACCAGTGTCTAGCGGTGTTTCTCGTTAGCTGCTGAGGCTGGAGTTCCGTGAAAAGGAGAATTCTTACCCACATTTCTCGGAGTGAGTGAGTTGATGGCCTATCTAGTTGTTAAGACTTTGGAACTGTCCATGATCCAGAGACAAACCATGGAGATCAGCTCACTCTGCTGGACTCTTTTCTAAGTTGCGGTTTAACATTTAGCTAACAGAGAGACCCCATTGCTTATCTCTCTGTCCTCACCTCCAGACTGAAATCTCCTTGAGTCCAAAAAAACCATGACTATTTTGCTTAAAGCTCTGCCCCTAGTATTAGCATAATAACACATAGGAGCTCACAAATATGCTAAAAATAAATGAGCATATGCCATGCTGGTAGGGGGTGTAAAGGTATTTTTGGCTTCATTCTAAAGAGTTCTATTCTCAAATTTTCCTATTGACAATGTTCTACCTCATAAAAGCACATATATATTTCCTGATGGTTGTAATCTGGCAGATAATGAACATTTAGTTTTAGTTTTAGTTTTAGTTTTATGGATAGTATTTAATCCTAGTTACTAATAGCATAAGGAATTGGAGAAGAGCTGGAGAGAGAGAGAATGAAGATTCTTATATTGGCTCTGCAACTAACTAGCTGTGAGACCTGGAGTATAGTGTTACCCAAGCCTTCTAATGTGGATGTTTTCATATGCACATTAATTACATGGAGTAGACCAGATATTCTTCTCTGAGGTCTCTCTGGCTCTTTTAAAATGGAATGAATCTTATATGCACAAAGCCTCAAAATTCCATACCAATTCAAAGATATTTCAGAACATTGCTCTAAAATTGCTGTGAAGGGTTATGGTGGAGAAGGGAATGATTATTAAGATATGGTAGTCTGCTGGAGCTCTTGGCTCTCCTTCGGGGGAATATTCACATGCTTTAGAGATTACAGAAGTGATTTATTTCTTCTCTTAGGTGAAATTGCCTGTATTCATTTCTTATTGCTGCTGTAACAAATTTACACAGAATTAGTGGCTTAAAACAGTGCAAATGTATTCTCTTATATTTCTGGAAGTGAGAAGCCCAAAATCGGTCTCATTGGACTAAAATTAAGATGTCTACAAGGCCTTGGACTAAAATTAAGATATCTACCTTCCTTTTGGAGGCTCTGGGGAAGAATTCCTCTTCTTGCCTTTTCCAGATTCTAGATTAGATTGCATTCCTTGGCTTATGGTCTTCTTCCATCTTCAAAGCCACAGTAACCAGTTAAGTCTTTCTCACATCACACCACTTGTACACTGACTCTTGTGCCTCCCTCTTAAAAGAATTCTTGTGGGCCGGGCGCGGTGGCTCAAGCCTGTAATCCCAGCACTTTGGGAGGCCGCGGCGGGTGGATCACAAGGTCAAGCGATCGAGACCATCCTGGTCAACACAGTGAAACCCCGTCTCTACTAAAAATACAAAAAATTAGCTGGGCACGGTGGCGCGTGCCTGTAATCCCAGCTATTCAGGAGGCTGAGGCAGGAGAATTGCCTGAACCCAGGAGGCGGAGGTTGCGGTGAGCCGAGATCGCGCCATTGCACTCCAGCCTGGGTAACGAGCGAAACTCCGTCTCAAAAAGAAAAAAAAAAAAAAAAAAGAATTCTTGTGAGTACACTGTGCCCACTGCATAATCCGGAATAATCTTAAGGTCATTTGATTAGCAATCTTAACTTCACCTCCAACCTTAATTCCCGCTCGCCATGTGATAGACTATAGTCACAGTTTCCAGAGGTAAGGATATGGACATCTTTTGGCAGCCGTTACTCTGCCTATCACATTGCCATGTTTCTGAGTTTTTAAAGTTTAACCAATAATTGCACAGCTAGTAATTTCTTTTCCTCCGTTCCCCTTTCCCACTCTGAATTAGTTAATGTCAGGAATCAACCAAAAAAAATTAGGGCTAAGTAACGTCCTGTTAACTGAAGAGATTCTCTTCAGGGAAGGCTGTCAAAACCTCCAGCTGTTTCTTAAAGCTGGTTATGGGTAGAAGGTTCTTTTAGGACTTAGGTAAAATAGCCTAACCTTACCTATACTTAGGTGACCTTTGCATTTTAAAATAAAGATCATGTTCCTATCCATGAAAAGACAGAAACTGAGTCCTTTTAAAAGAAATAAAATGTATTATCTAAGCTTAATTTTTTTTTTACTTCTAATCAAAAATATCATAAATGTTTGCCAAAGTTCATTGTGTAGTTTTTTTCTCCCTGCTGAGCAGGTGGTTGAAACTTGTGGAATGTTGTTTTTCTGAATACAGATTCATAATGTCCACAGTGAACATGTTCATTAAAATAGAAAAATTAGACTGTATTAATTTGCATTTCGGTCCACTCTTGGGTAGATTTTTTTATGTCTAGTTCTCACTATAATTATTTGCATCTTTGGAAATGCCACATCTATTTTCAGATTAATTATGCCATTATAACAGGCTGAGAAGGAAATCTTCAAAATTTGTTGTTAACATTTAAAGAAACTGCAAAGGAGGTTGATATAGAAGAGATAAAGCAGAGATTTTTCTGAATGTACTTACAGTAGGCAACAGAACTAATTCTTATCTTTAGGTTAATGGTATTATTTAGACTTGCCCTTATAAAGTGTTGGTTTGGAGGATAATAAATTGGTTGAGAGGGCTCAATGATTAAGTTCCAATTCACATTTATTTTGATCTTTGTTTCAGCCACTCGGTCACTTAGAAAAGTTGATGAGTGTATGCTATGTGCCGCTTCCTTTAGAAGACAACGGGGATACTATCCTTAGAGCTGCCATAGTGTGCAACTCCAAGAGTTGCCATTTTCCTCACTCTGTAGTTTATATGACTGGTACCCTCTGGAGTAGTGCAGTTATAGAATATGAGGCCTTTCTTTATGCAGAGACCCTGGCATTCTCTATGAGAGAGGCTGTGCACGGTGGGGAACAGATTCACAAACAGACTCATGTTATGTGTGAATTGCTGCATATGGTAATAAGAGCACAGAAGAAGGGAGCATCTGACTTTTCCTAGAATGGACTGGGATACCTGGGTTTTTCAGAGGAAGCTTTGCTCAAATGGAGCCTTGAAGGATCAATAGGAAATGGTGAGACAAGAAAAAGTTGGGTGATTTTCTGGGCCAAGCTAGCAGCCTGTGCAGAGGAACAGAGGTATGCAAAAGCATGCTACATTTACAAGACTTACAGATACTTGAGTATGACTGAAGTGTGAGATTCATGTGGGCATGTGATGAGGCAAAGCGTTTAACCTTCCTGTTCTTTTACTTCCCTGTTCAGTAAAACCAAGAAAACAACACTACCTACCTCATGGGGTTTTGTGAGTTTTGAATGACATATCATCAGTAAAATGCTTGGGTTAGGCTTGATATATAAAAAGCACTCAACAAATGTAAGCTGCCATTGTAGATGATGATCACAATGATATTACATAAGGTTGAAAAATTAGACAAAAGCTGTATAGCCTGTGCTAAGAAGTTTTAACATAATACTGTTGGCTGGGGAAATTGTGAAGGATTTTTTAAAAAATAATACGATTCACAGCTCTGTAGATTTATAAACTCTGTGTCATCATTTGGCAAGGCTGATTAGATCCCATGAATTGATGCATACTACTCAAAATCATCAGAGAGACTGATGAAGAAAAATGCCATTTTATCAATTTACACTCAAAATAGAAACCACTCAGCATGCTGTGATAATTATGGCAATGAGGTGGTGTATTTCCTTCCCATGAATTGGTAAATCTCCTTGAGCTCATGGGTTAACATCAAATGGTTTCTTAAGTGTGGATGAAGAGAGTCAGAGTAAGGGTAGATAAATGCTTTGAAGGACTGGTGGATTAGCCTTGTTCACTTACTACCTGTCTGCCAGAGAGATGAGAAACAGGACCTGGCTGATACCTTCCCTGGAAATGCTGGTGACATTCTGATTTTCTCCTCTCTCTCCTTTTACAGATACCCCTTTTTTTGGGATATCCCTTCTACTATAACAACTTTTTTATTTTTTATTTTTGAATCACCACCTTTGTTTCAGCATCCTTTCAGGAGAAGTCAGTTTTCCAGTTCATCTTGATTTTCTTTAATGTTGGCTGCTCTTTGGTGATATTTTGGGGTTTACTTTAATCTCAACAGTAAATGGTCTCCATAGTGTTCATCTATTCATTGCATTCAGCACCTAAGCAGTGAGTTATTTCTGGGAATGGTCAGTTCAGCCCATCCACTGTGGGAGAATTCACAATACTATTGATTACATAGGATGGCATTTCCACTTCTAAATGTCATCTTATTTACTTAACTTGTTTTAATCATCTCTTACATTACATTTTGAGATCCATTCTGCTTGAGGACCTGTAGTTAAATGAATGAGTTGGGAGTAGAAGATTCATCTCATGAAGTTGCTGTATTTGTATAATAATAAACTTAACTCATCAAGGTACTACTATAGGCCTTTAGAATTTGGGTATCTTTCTACTGAATGTTTTAGGGATATAAACATTTATTTTACTGGATTTTCATACTACTGTTTAATGGTATAATGTTACCTTATACATTCTACCAAGCATTGTAAGCTCAGACAAATTAGGCAATAATTTGTCAAAACAAAAAGTATTAATGCTAGCAGAGACAAATAATTTATGCTAGTTACAGGTGATAAAGTTTTTCTTGTCCTCACTTTCATTCTGTGGTCTCTTAACCATAAACATCAATGTAGCAAAGAAAAATTGATTTTATGTTAGAAATTGTAATTACCTCAATTTCTTTAGCAATGGTTATTTACTGAAGCATTTTAAGCATATTTGAAATTTGCATTTTAAAATAAAACTTTTTTTTTTTAAAGCGAAGAAGGCCCATGTAAATTCCCTGCTTTTTAGAATATGCATTCTGAATATTACACAGAAATGCTTTGATGGAATGCTACAGTCACTACTCATTTTCTTGAATTCACTTGCAGGTTATTTGCTCTTAACTGCTTTTTTTTTTTTAAAGTGAGTGTTTACCATGTTTTTGCTCCAAAGGAAATCAGTTACAATTGTTCATAATGGGTGCTTATTTAAAAATGAAAGCTTTGAGAAAAACTGCATTTCTAATTTTTAATATTTCAAACATTACAGATGTTAGCATTGTGCTGAAACTAGAACTCTGCACTAGTATCATTTTAATGGTCTGTTCCATGAAGCAGTTGGAAATGAAACTGCATCAGAAAATATTTATTAAAATGATTATACTTTACTGAAAATTTGAGGGGGTACCTGTGCTGCACTGAATTCTGTGTTCTAGCAAAATATTTCATAATGATGCCTAGTATAAATTTTTATTAATGCAACATGGAGAAAATGGTCGTTCTCTCTTGTCCGAATTGGATTAAAGCAAAGTTCCAGCAGAAGTGCCAGAGCTATTTTTAAATGTACAAGGCCTGCTTTTTTTTTTTTTAAATAAATTCTCCATCAAAATAGGACCTAATATTTTAAGAAATGAATAAAATTATGGCTATTTCGTGTTTAGAGAAATACTAATAGATTATAGAAAGTGATTTGCATTTATTGCGAAGGGCCAAAAGCACATTAAAATGTCTAATTTGTTAATTTTAAAAATGCAGATTTAAAAAACAAAACAGTGCCACTTTTTGTTTCCAAAGTCTAAGGTTAGGAAGAATGATAATAGCAAGGTTGAAGTACAGATGGAGAACAAGCACTGTCAGATCTGTTGGGAATGTCAGTTGATGTAGACTTTCTCAAGGGTGATGTGTTTACAAGAAGCCTTGATAATACATGTCCTCTGATCTAGCAGTTCCAGTGCTGGGAATTAAACTTTAGGAAGTAATTGGTCAAGGAGCCAAAAAATAAAGACAATGATATTAATGATAGCATTGTTTCTAACCTCAAATATTGGAAACACCTTAAATTTCCATTAGTAGATAATCAAATCGTGGTTCCTTTATTCATTGAGTACCTTGTAGCTATATAAAATGATACTGTGTAGGAAAAGATGACATAATATTGTAAGGAGGTGGCAAACTGGTATGTATAATATGGTCTCATTTATGATTAAAAAGAATGTGCACTAAGACTTGGTGGACAAATCTTGGTTAACAAAATGTTAACAGAGGCTACCACTGGATAATGGATTGCCAGAAACTTTTACTTTGTTTTTTGCTGTTTTTTATATATGAAATACAGATATTTTGTATAATCAAAAACTATTGTTATAAATGTATCTGTCTTTGATCTGGCACTTCTACTTTGAATAATCTGTCCAACAAAATAAATGTACAAACATGTTAAATAATGTTCAGTGCAGCATTGTTAAAAATAGTTGAAAAAATTAATCTACCTGCTTATTCCCTATTAGAAATATATATAAGAAGGTCATGGAATAGCCATACTTCACAGCCATTGAAATTGAAGATGTAAGTCTGTATTTACTGATATGGAAAAGGTATTCACAACGTATAATATGCAAAGGGCAAGTTAATAAACATTGCATGTATATAGATAGGAGGTATGTACACAGATGAAAATCTGGAATACTTTTTATTACAATGTCAAAAGTAATTGTTTCCAGATGATGGGATTGTGGGTAATTTTCAACCTTTTTTCTATGTGTCTGTATTTTAAAAGTTTTGTACAATAAATATCTCTTTATTACCAAAACAAATATAAATCAACAACATCAGATATCAAAAAAGAGAAGTAACCAAAAAATATTGTGAGGTATTATGTGAAATACTGTGAAGACAGGTGAAGTGAGTGCTATTTCTAGGGAAATTCACTTTATTAAAATGGCCCCAGGAGAGAGAGTCAGTAACCATGAAAGAAATGAAAATGTTATCAAAAGGTGCTTTCTAAATTCAAAGTGCAGACCCCCAGATGGCCCCAGTAAATTCTTCAAACATTTGGGGATATTGATACTAAGTAGGGCAACTATGTAATTTATTGACAGGAGCTTTAATTGAGAGGATCAGTGTAAACTAGAATGCCCCATGTAAACCTGACAGATGGTCACATTACTATTTCAATTTTTTCAAAGTATAGAGCAAAAGACAGACTTTCAAGATTTTTTAAGATGCCAAAATGATCTTAGTACCAAAACTTCACAAAGATAGCTGGCATGGGCATGTGCCTGTATGTGCACATACACTGCAGATCAATCTTGATGCAAAACCCTTTCATAAAATACCATCAAATAGAATTTACCAATGCAGGCTGGGTGCTGTGGCTCGTGCCTGTAATCCCAGCATTTTGGGAGGCTGAGGCAGGTGGATCTCTTGAGATCAGGAGTTCGAGATGAGCTTGGCCAACATGGTGAAGCCCCATCTCTACTAAAAACACAAAAATTAGCCAGGCATGGTGGCACACACCTGTAATCCCATCTACTTGGGAGACTGAGGCAGGAGAATAGCTTGAACCTGGGAGGCAGAGGTTGCAGTGAGCCGAGATTGTGCCACTCCACTCCAGCCTGGGCAACAGAGCAAGACTCTGTCTTAAAAAAATAAAATAAATAATTTAGCAATGTATTAAATAAACACCATGATCAAGTGGGTACATCACAAGAATTTAAGCTTGGCTAATATTGGAGAAGCTAGTCCACATATTATATGAAAAAGGAAAACCTGTACAGTCATCTTAATAGGTGCCAAAAATACTAAAATTCACTGCCTACTAGGACATTAATTTGTGCAGTGGTTACATGACTGTATAAATTTTTCAAAACTAACTGAACTGTATTCTCTAAAAGGGTGAATTTTAGTGCACTAAATTATATGCCAGTAAAATAAACTTTTAAAGAAATAAATAAAAGCAGTTTATGGTAGCAAAAAAATTTGACACATATTTCTAAATAAAAAGAAAAAATATAACAGTAAAATAAGTAGAATGCATTCCTATTTAAATCAAATATGTGATAAGAATGCTGACTTCCACTGAAATTATAAACCTTACATAGAAAGTACCAGTCAGGAGATAAGAGAAGGAAATAATAGCCATAAATATTGGGGCAGAAGTTGCAAACTTAATATTATTTGCAGATGTTTCAATTGCACAGCTAGAAAGAATCAACTGAAAAATTATTGGAAACAACAAGAGAAATCAGTAAGATGGATGGCTAGTTATAACTCTGTAGGTGGGAATAGAAGTGGGAAGAAAAGGAAAAAGTAGCTGTATACATGATCCATTAGGAGAAGTTTCTGAGTTTACACCATCATTCAGATGGATGTGACATACCCCAGGCCCCACGTTAAGCGCTGCAGGACACTTTACCTATAAGACACGGTGGCTGCTCTTTCTCAAAGAGCATGTAGCCAGAGACAGGAGTTGGGTATAAATAAAAATAACAAAGGACTTTATGGAGCAGTGATCATCAAGGGGCAGAAGAGGAATTCCCAGTCCTGGGGAAGGAAGGCACAGACTGTAGAAGTCAGGAGAGAGAAGAAGAATGGGTTGTCAGAGGTCACAGCTTGTCCTCAGAGTCTAGCCAGACTTTAAGAACCTTTTGATTATGTCTACCCTATGTTTTACTTTTAAAATTGTTTTTTTTTTAGTTGAATATCTACAAATGTTGAGTATCCCCCTTTTAAAAAATCTAGATTTTAAACTTCTATTAAAAAATTAGAAGCTTGGCCAACGTATGGCATCCTTTTCTGCAAAGGCAACAGGTGGGTAGAATTGAGCAGTGGCTCTCAGCCACCTTTAGTGCCTGGGACTCTCTGGTCTGCTAAGTGCAAATGCTCTATTCTCTCATTGCTGTCACCCGACAGTTATCATCTGTTGTTGGCCCCTGGAGGCATTTCAATAGAAACCCCTGGTGCTGATAATAAAGTAGAGATACTGGGCAACCCTTCCCCACTCTTGCTCATAAAACAGTACCTTTAGAAATTGGCTAGTCATAGTTGCCCTGTTGGGAAAAGCCATGGAAGCATCTGAACAAATGATGAGATGTTTGCCTCAGTAAATGTACAGTTTGTTTATTCCCAGTAACACATCCCTATTTCCCTTGTATTATTTTTAAAATTGAAAAATTATTTTAAAAATTAAGAGCTATCTTTGTGGGGAACTGGCCATTGTCTACATCTTCCTCAATGCATTCTTTCTTTTGAATCTGAGGCATGTGCAGAATGCTTTTTAGCCTTGGGAAATCTTTCTGTTCTTTGACACATCATTAAGATTAATTGAGCCTTTTGATTTTACATTTTCCAAGAGCAAATTAAGTAGGAAAAATGGGACAGGTTTTCACTGTCATTCGTGCTGTGCTGTGCTTTTCTCCAACTTATATTCTATATCTGATGGCCAGATCCGTGAAGTATTCTAAAAGCAGTAGTATTAATTGCATTTTCCCTTCATTCTTGCTGAAGGGCAGATGTTTTTATGTTGTTAATGATGGGTTGGGTTAAACATAAGCAGCACACTGAAACTAACTATTATTTATGAGAAAAGAACAATGTAATTTCCCCAGATTTGGCTAATCTAAAGCTAAGGTTTATTTTATAGACTTTAAACAAATATTTGTAACCTTTTATTTGTGCCTTTACTTCAATCCCCTCAATCTACTCTAGGCTTTTGTTCCCTTTTGTCTTTTCTTTTGTATCATTAGCATTTTTCTTACCTCTAGTTACTTCTCAGGAAAGAACAAATGTTAAAGAAATCCTGTCCTCAAGAACACTTCTGTGGCCTGTCACAGTGGCATGACATTGCTTGCTTTCCTCTTGTTCTTCATGAAAATGCCTACCTGGGTACCTGGCACCCAGTTGGAACTTGAAGAATATTTTTTGAATTTGAATTAGCCAAATTCTTGAGATAGGCAGGCCTGTCTCACTGCCTCCAGTTTCTTAGCATCTGCCAATGGTGTGGCTCCTCTTTTCTGGGTTTTCCACGCCTTGTCTCCTAGGCCTCTACTAGAGCTCTCTCTCCAGATCACCAGTTCTTGCCCCTACTCCTGAAAAATCAACAATTCTTATTTCTTTAGCATTTCTGACAAGTGGCCTCTGTCCTCCTTTATGCAACAAGCAGCCCTCATGGAATATAATCAGAAATACTCTTTATTTTTTCCCTTCCCTATAACTGTATTCAGTGGGGAATGGTCTTCCCTGGCTTCTGAATGAAAATTCAGGAACCATTCCTTCTTCTCGCTCTTAGGTAATAAGATTGACTAATCCGACACCACCATGTCAGATTACTGTTTCAAGCTGGTATCTCAAGTGTCCAGTCGTATGCAATTAGCAAAGCCTCCAACTTCACTGTACTTACTCCTCTCCCTCGGGAAGGGGCGTGGCGGGTTAAAAATCTCAGCTCCTAAGGAGGGGCATGGTTCTGTTCCTTTCCTCTTTTCCTGCCTTTTGCCACCAGTTCTGCACCTTGCTGGGGTCTGACTTCTCAGGGTCAAAATAAGGACAAAGGAGAGAAGGATTTAGAATAATTTGAGTATTGGTGGTCTGTAAAGATTGTTGTGCAATTCATGCTCAAAAGAAGTGCTGTAGTACGGCGTCCCCAGCCTGTGGGATGTGGACTGGAACCAGGCCACACAATAGGAGGTGAGTGGTGGGCAAGCGAGTGCGATCCTGTTGGATCAGTGGCAGCATTAGCTTCTCATAGAAGCACAAACCCTGTTATGAACTGTGCATGTGAGGGAACTAGGTTGCTCACTCCTTATGAGAATCTGATACCTAATGATCTGAGGTAGAATAGTTTCATCCCCAAACCATCCCCGTTCCACTGCCCACCCCACCCCATGGGAAAATGGTTTTCCATAAAACTGGTGCCAGAAAGGTTGGGGACCACTGCTGTAGTGGGTTTGGGGTAGAACGGAGTTCATGTGTAGATGTGTTTGAAGAATCTGTGGAACATAATGTCTCATAAGTAACTGTATGTGACAGTCTGGAGATGTCAGCCCTACCTAGAGATAGAAATTTGAGAGAGATCAGCATACTGATCATATTAAAACCATGGGAGTGGTTACTGTTGCATAGAGAAAGTGTTTACAGTGAAAGAGAAATCTAGAGAGCAGACATTAGGGAGCAATCCTTACAGACTTAATAAAGCATCCTAGCTCTGTCAGATGCCTTTTTCACCCTGAAGAAATCATGGGCTCTTTTTGAACCTTAGATTCCCTGCTGATGAAAGTTAGTGAAGGTGATTTCTATAGTTCCTTTCAGATCTGACATGTTGTGGTTCTATCCCTTTGCATTCATTTTCACAACTGCTTTGGGACAAATAGGGAATTTACTAATTGCTTAATTTTATAAACTTGCTAGTATCTGTAAGCACATACAGTTATATGGACCCCTTATTTATCTTTCTGATAAGGAGATGACTGTCTTGTACACCTCAATTCCACCAACAGTCTTCAAAGAAAACCTGGAACACCATGAAAATGGCAGGTTCAAGGAACCCAGGTGTATTTCATGTGAGTCAATAGAGAGTGATGATTAAGAGTTTAGCCTCTGAAGCCAGACCCCCTTGGCTCAAATTCCTCTAGTCACCTCAGGCAACTTAGTTAACCTCTCCTCTCTGTGTCTTATTTCCTCATCTTTAAAATGAAGGTAAGATTCCTAGAAATGGGTGTAGGAATTAAATGAGTTAATACACAAAATATTTAGAGAGGTAGTTGGCACATAGGCCCCCCCTGGGTGAGAACCATCATCATGTCATATTGATGACGATAAGACAGCCTTGTCTGATGAAAAGTGTTACTATCTTAGTCTTTTAGTTTTCAAAAGGAGAAAAGTCTGTGCCATTTCCTAGTAAGTGGGAACTTTCAGATGGCTGAACTCTGTGAGTGATAAAAATTCGTTTCTTACTAACAAATTGAGCAGCAGGTGAAAAAGTTGTGGATACTGAAATACAGTTGTATTTGGTTTACAAATTTGTATGAGGTAGGAGGAATTAGAACACACCAACTCTTAATATTTTTTCTTTTTGTTGGATTTACTGGTGTCATATTTAGCTCAAAGGAAAACTGCATGAGAAGAAAAATGCTCACTTTCTCCATAATAAGCCTTTTTTTTTTTTTTTTTTTTGACAGAGTCTCTGTCTCCCAGGCTGGAGTGCAGTGGCATGATCTCAGCTTACTGCAACCTCCGCCTCCTGGGTTCAAGCGATTCTCCTGCCTCAGCATCCCAAGTAGCTGGGACTAAAGGTGGCTGCCACAATGCCTGACTAAGTTTTGTATTTTAAGTAGAGATGAGGTTTCATCATATTGACCAGGCTGTTCTTGAACCCCTAACCTTGTGATCCACCCACCTCGGCCTCCCAAAGTGCTGGGATTACAGGCATGAGCCACTGCACCTGGTCATGCCTTTTTATTTTAAAGTGTCTTAGAGGCACTGTGTGTGGTGGTGTGCACCTATAATCCCAGCTACTTTTGGGAAGCTGAGGCAGGAGAATTGCTTGAACCCAGGAGGTGGAGGTTGCAGTGAGCCGAGATCATGCCACTGCACTCCAGCCTGGGAGACAGAGGGAGACTATGTCTCAAAAAAAAAAAAAAAAAAAAAAAAGCATCTTAGAGGCTAAGACATTCTTGGCTGTAAAGTTGTCACCTTCTAAAACCAAAAAATTTCCTTAAGACATGTTGCTATTGAATCTTTAGGTTTGCGGCAGCCACTTCAAACTTCTTATGAAGATTCGACCTGCTCCTGAAAACATCCCTCTAGGTGTCAGCTGCGTGGAGGGAAAGACACACCTTAGGGAGCAGTAACTCCTGAGACTTCTTATAACTTCTCTCAGTTTCTTCCTCTTTGCTCTTCTTATTTTGTCTGAGAGAGGCTGGGTTCAACCTGTTTGTCAGGGACAACCAAATATGTGCCCGCCCGCAGTTGATTGTATGCCAAGAAGGACGGTGACATGACAGCAGTAATTCAAAATGGGGCTTTAAGTGAATAAGTAAGAATAAGCCTCTGGGATTAGTCCCAACTGAAAAGTTCAGCGCTTCGGGGGAGGGTAGCTGCTACTGTTGGGGATTAACAAATGGCTTGCTGCAGGGAATAGCATTCACTGATCCTGCTACATTTTAGTTATTGTGGCCTCTCTGCACCAGTGCCCATCTCTTCCCAGACACACAGATGGTGCTGGCAAACATCTTAGAAATGTGGTTTTGCTCAATTATCCTACTCAGAAACTACCTGCTTGTATTTGAACCTTCCAATTCATAGTTTTTAGACCACAGAAAATGTATAGCTCTACAATTACTATGTAGCCTTAGGGAAGAAGACAAAGAATTTCCTTCCATAGAATCAAACTATAAGAAAACAGAGGAAGCCTTCTGGTAAGGGTAGTAGATAAAAGGGTAGGATCATTTTGTGATCATAGCACTGAATATGTATATAAAGAATTCTGTTATAGGGCCTTTGCTGTTTGCAAGGCCTTTTATGGACACCATATTATTTTATCTTTACAGTAAAAAGGCTGCATTCCCCACTTCATAAGTGACAAAGTGAAGCCTAAAGAGGTTGACACACTTGCCCAGAGTCCCACTGCTGGAAGTATGATAATCTGACTCCAAGTATGAGTCTTTCCTTGCTATGGCCTTGCTGTGCACTAATGCACTGAGCTCTTAGGTTTCCCAAACGCTTACCCAGCTGAATGGTGCAAGTATATAAATCCAACTAGATTTGCAGCCTTTGCATGTTTTAAAGTTAACTTTATACATTATCCATAAAGCCATCAGTTTTTTTTCCCTCCTTGGCAAATGGATTAATCCTTCAAGAGAAGGATGGCAGACAGGCAGAGAGAAGCATTTCGCCAAAAAAAGGGCTATCAATTGTACTCCTGGATTATGGCCTAGCAGGGGTTTAATGGCAAGAGAAGACACCAAAAAATGGACACTGCCTAAAATGTTTGAAATCAGTGAGGAACAACAAGAGATATAACTCCTGTTTTCTATTCAATTCAAAAGACTTAAGGGAGAAGAGTCTGGAAGTTAGACGGCTATTTTAATTTAATATCTTCTTTGATAGTCCCCCATGAAAAAAACTGAACAAGTAACTACAATCCACAATTACTTATTTACTTGAATTGTGCTGAGGGCCTAACCTGTAAGATTCTTCCATCAAGTCTTTGAGGCCCTTTTCTATCCACTCACTGTCTCCATATGAAGAATATATCTCCATGCAATGGTGTGATGGCTTTTACTTTATCAAAGTGGAGAGGGCTCGGTAGCCCCTTTGTACACTTCTACCTTGATTTTCTAATCTTTGCTGTTGCTCTGAAGTTTTAAGGATTAGATTAAGCAATTTGAAGGTAGATCCCATGGAGAGTATCTGTACTTAATGGGCCCTTAATAATTAGTTGTAAAATGAACGGTTGGTAAGTTTCTGAGATCATCTATTATTTTCTTTCATCAGAATAACAAAATAAGTTCTTGGTGGCCAGAATTGTGTTCTTAAATACGATTCTTATTCCTCACATATGTTCTAACAGCCCACACTGAGTTCCTATGATGCTACTTTAATTCTGTTCCATTTCATGAATTATGCTAGGAGGATACCACTGAGAAGGCAACAGAGCCGACTTTGCTGGAACAAAATACACAAAGCTTGCAGTTGAGAAAATAAAAGGCAATAAAATGGGCTTCATTTCCTCTTTATTGCTTTCTTAGAAGTAACTAACTTTAAGGGTACTGTAGGAACAGGGCCAAGAAAAGCTGATTGTTCTAATCTTGGTGATCTGTAACTGGCTTCAGACGAGTCTCCAGGGTTTATGTGAGGTTGCTAGAGTCTGTTGGTGTTTAGGGCCCCAATGAAATGCAACTTTAGGGGTGTTTGTGTTTCTCTTTTCTCTCTACTGTCAAGTTAGCGCTCTTCCACTGATACTGTTGTGTGTCAGATTTGGAAGCTCAGCATTCCAGTTTAGATTTCTGGTTAGTGTTGGAACAAAATATCTTCCTTCCAATTGAAGTACATACATTCTTATCCTATTCTGTCCTTCTCCATTTACATTCCATGCTGTTTTTGTCCATATCAAGAACATTTTGAGGTCTAACTTTATATAGTAACGTGTATACATTTTAAGTAGTTTGATAATGTTTTCCATATGTGCGCACTGTGTAAACTAGCACACAGATCAGAATATAGACGTTTACTTGCAGCCCCGCCCAGTCAGTCCTAAGGGTAACCACTATAGTAGTCCCCCTTCATCCAAGGGGAAATGTTCCAAGACCCCCAGTGGATGCCTGAGACTGCAGAAACCAAATCCTATATTTGCATCACTACATAGCACTAGAGCTAATTCGTCCTTCCATGTTTTATGTCTTGTGCCCCTTTTGTACTTTTATCAATGTAGATTCTACTGGACATCTTCCAGAAGAGGCCAGTTGCCTCGCAACTGAAGTCTCACTTGGATAGTATTCTTTTTCCTTGGTCAACTTCTTTAACGCTGCTGGAATTGTGGCAGCAGCTTCTTCATTGGCAGATGTAACCTCTCTACTAATTTTTATATTTGTCAGTCCAAACCTATTCCCAAATCAGTGTAACCGTGACGTACTTGCAGTAAGTGGCTTGCTGTCATGTCACTCATTTCAGGGGATCCCTTGCTGAAATCTTCATGTTGCTCACTGCTTTTTGCTGCAATACATTGCCACCAATTGGAATGCTTTCTATTCATGTCTTCCACCCACAAATTTGATGCCCTTTCCATCTTCACTAAGCACTTATCAAACACTATCACCATTATGTTTGCAGTTTGAGGTGCGACAGCAAAACTAGCACAAATTTCTTTTTCCTTCTTCACAACTCGATAGATAGAGGACTTGTTCTTACCACAGATCTTAGCAATTTCAGCATATTATTTTTTTTCACCCTTTCACTTAGAGGAAGCACTTTACAGCTTCTATTTGGCATATTACAATTGCCAGCGTCACTACTTTTGTGCTTTGGGGCCACTATTAAGTAAAGTAAGAGTTACTCAAATATAAGAACTGCTACAGCAGTCAGTCTGGTAACTGAGATGGCTACTAAGTGACTAATGGGCAGAGAGCACAGACAGCATGGATGCATTGGTTCTAGAGATGATTCACATCCCAGGTCAGATGGAGCGCATTGGCACCGGATTTCATCATGCCACTCACTCACAGCAGCATGTAATTTAAAACTCATTAACTGTTTATTTCTGGAATTTTCCATTTAATATTTTTGGACCAACATTGGCCACAGGTTAACTGAAACTGTGGGTAAGAGGGACTACTGTATTTTGACTTCTACCTCCATAAGTTGGTTTTGGCTGTTTTGGGACTTCATTACACTGAAGTCATAGTGTATGTAATTCTTTTGTACTTAATTTCTTTAATTCTACATTATACTGTAATTCATCCATGTTGTTGAGTAGAGTTACATTGTATAATTCAACTGTTTATGGTTGTTTGAATCTGGAGCTATTACAAATAATAATAATGCAAGAAACATTCTTGTGCATGTCCTTTAGTAGACATATGAGCTCATTTCTCTTGGTTATATAGTCAGGTGCAGGACTCCTTAGTCGTAGGATATAAATATATTTTCTTTTAATAGGTACTGCCAAACATTTTTCCTAAGTGGCTATAACAGTTAAACCCTAAGTTCCTATCCTTTTAGAGCATAGTTTTTTTCTGCCATATTTTTACTGGAGGTTGGTGATGCTAATTAATGTGGAATTTTGAGGCATTTGCCAGCCCATCCCAGATTATACACAACACAGCCAGCCCATCCCAGATTATACACAACACACATGTTCGTATTTTACATTCATTCGATAAGGATTCAGAGGTGGAAATTTGCCTTGTCATATGCTTGGAGATTTAATAGTGAAAAATTGCCCTTAGAAATTAAAAGAAAAGTATCTGATAATAGTATTTTTCTAAGTGCCTATTCTCTGCTAGGCACTTTAGTCCCACTTCTTCCTCATTGCAATCTTATAAATTAGATATTAGATTGGGATTCTGTCCCAATTCTAGATAGCATGATGCTCATTTTTAAGCTATTAGTTTATTTATTTATTTTAGTTTTATAAGATGGGGTCTCTCTCTCTCTTGCCCAGGCTGGCCATGAACTCCTGGGCTCAAGTGATGCTTCCACCTCAGCTTTCCAGAGTGCTGGGAATACAGGCATGAGCTACCATGCCCGTCCCTAAACTATTTATTTTTAACCTAAAAACAAGTAATAGTTTTAGAAAATCTAATATTAATCACAATAAAGTTTATTGAATAGATGTCTGGTTTTGTGGCTTAGGAGCAAGGATGAATCTTGACTAAGTGTGGTATTCAATTCATAGGGTGAAACCAGAAGGGGGAAATGACCCAGGGAGGTTCCTTGGATCCTGCAGCCTGAATTGCATTTTATGACTGCTATTTTCTCTCGTTTGTCCTTGAAATCCTTCTAAAGGAGGCAGTAACTCAATATATTAAACACTGCCCAGAATCCTCAGTGCTGAACATTTCTACCAAATGTTTATCAGCATATGGTTGAAAAAGAAAATCTAAGGCTTTGGTTTCTTAGTTTACATAGTGGGTAGTTCCAGTAATAGCCTGCATGGGCTGGAGGACACTCTAAAGAATAATAATATTCCTGATATTTTAAAAATGTGTTTAAGTATGGAGCTCTTAGAATCAGTCTAGAAATGCCTGTCAGACTGGATTTTCAAGTAATAGAGTTCTCTCCCCTTTTAGAGAAAGCTACATTAATCCATCCTTTCATTCATTCTTTAAAATCATGCATTCACACAACGATTCAGCAAGTACTTATTAAGTACGATGTGCCAGCCCCTGTTTTAGATATTAGGCATAGAACAGAGAACAGAGAACAAAGCAAAGGTCTTGCCTTGTGGAGCTTATCTTCTCAGGGGAGAAAGAAGCAAGAAAATGTATACATACGTCATGTTGTACTTGGAGGAAGGTAAAAACAGAGTAAGGGGCATAGGAATGTAGGCTTGGTGTTGAGAACTTCTATTGCTTTTTATAAGAAAAAATTATGAAAAGGCTCTCAGTCTGTATTAATATTTGTGCTGGGACCTGAAGGGACTGAGTCGTGGATAGCCACATGACTCAGTTGATATAACCAAATAAAATAGATGTTTTATTTGTGGGCTTATCACCATCCTTGTATTTTATTCGTAAAGATAATTATTACATTTATCCAGACATGGATGAACAATATCTGGCACATTTGAGCCACATTGATAATAATTTAGAAATATTCAAGTTAACAGTAATATGCTGTGGGTATTATAAAGTGAGTTCTATAATGTTATTTTCTACTTACCTAATATTAATTTTTTTGTAGACGTCTCCTCCTCTCTCCCGTTTTATTGAATAGTTTGTACCATTCTTTCAGCCACTCACAGTTGAACTTCAGTCATTTGTGTCTCCTCGTCATCCTCTGCACATCCTTGCTGTTAGGTTCTGTTGTTGCCTTTTCTCCCAAATCCATCTCCTTCTTCTGCCTTTCCCCACTTTGGTTTTAGATCCTTCTTTCATCTCAGAATTAGCCATCCTTCTCTAATTCATGTGAAATTCTTTCTCTTTAATCAGTGTGAAATTCAGAAAAAAGAACGTAGGTTTTCGAAATGAGTCCTTGATTCAAATTAATTCAGATCTTTGTTCTTCTGTGTACTGGCTATAGTGCCTTTTGCAACTTTTGAACATCAAGCATTCCTTTATAAAATGAGCATAACAATATTTAATTTATAAGACTTCAGTGAGGATTAAGTGGGACTATGGAGTGTTTGAAGTGCCTAGCAGGGAGTAAGCACTTAGAAAATGTTGATTCTTTCCAACATCTGTTCTGCTTCAGATCTCTTAATTTTTACAACTCTAAATGTGCTCTTTTCCTCTCTCAGTAAATAATACTACCATCTCACCAGTTTAAATAAAACAAACTATGAGTCTCCGAATTTCTTTCACAATCTAAATTACTCCATCTGCAAATCCTATTGGTTCCAACTCAACACAATCTTCAGTCTCTCTACTTCTCTCCATTGCCACTGCTATAACCCTAGTCCAAGAATCTTATCTGTATTGTTGCCATAGGTTCTGAATCCATCCTTCTGCCTCCACTCTGGTCCTCTTTCAGCCTGTTTTCCACAGAGCCTAAGTGATACTTAAAACATAAACCAGATAATATCAGTCCCTGCTTAAAACCCTCCAGTGGCTTTTCATACTCAGAATGAGATCCAGCTCTTACCCTCTCCTAACACTCCCACTCATGCTTCAGAGGCACTGCCCTTTCTTCTTTTTCTGCTAATGCATCAAACTCATGGCTGCCTCGGGACTTAGCACTTGGTATTCTCTCTGCTTGGAATACTCATTCCCCAGATTTCCACGTGACTTGCTGCTTCTTGTCATTTAGATCTCAGCTCTAATTGTCCCCTGCCTTCTATCAGTAGTGCTCCATCACACCATCTTATTTTTCCTAAGACTTACACTATGTGAAAATAGCCTGCGTTTATTTCTCTATTTCCCCCTCAGTTAAGAATGAAATGTTCTCGTTCTAGGGCCCATTTCCTAGCAGAGTGTTTGGCACATAGTAACTATGCTGAAAAAAACCTTGAATGTCTGAATAAATGAATGAACAAATATGAACCCACTTTTAATGAGATATCAAAGTTTTATATTAATTACCTGAGCCAAGAATGGTGTTTTTATTTTTTAAATGTGAGGACCTACCGGTTTTCCTTTAATCCTTCATACATCACACATATGCTTGTGCTGGAAATATGACTGCAAATCAATAGTAATTCAATCCCCGGTTTGGGCTTTTTCCTCTAACCTAAGTAGTTCTCAGATTTACTCTTCTCCCCATCTCCACTTCCACACTGTCACCTCAGTGCAAATTACCATCCTCTGTGGCCTTTTTTTCTGTAAGGTTCTAATCTCCCAGTATCTGTTCTCCAGACTGCAGGCCATTGAGCGTTTCAGTTGCTATTACATCTATGCTTGAAAACCCTTTTAAGTTTTCATTGTTCTCAAGGTAAAGACCACAATGTGGTCTGGTCCACCACCCCACAGCACGCCAGCCCTCACTCTCCACTGACCACACTGTCTCCTCCCCTCCTGGTTCCCGCCTGCCACCTGGCTGGGAAGCTCTGCTTCCCGCTTCCTGCAAAGTTCTACACCGCACCCATTTCGCCCACTTCTTCGGATTTCAGGAGACTGTTCCTTTTTCAGGGAAGCCCTCCCTGATTAGGCCAAGCCCCACTCCCCATCGTTCGGCCCCACATCACCATGGGCCTCTCTTTCAGGGCTTGTATTTGTTTTAGAAGTATGTACTCCAGAAATTTTTTTTTTTTTGAGACGGAGTTTCACTCTTGTTACCCAGGCTGGAGTGCAATGGCGCGATCTCGGCTCACTGGGCAACCTCCGCCTCCTGGGTTCAGGCAATTCTCCTGCCTCAGCCTCCTGAGTAGCTGGGATTACAGGCACGCGCCACCATGCCCAGCTAATTTTTTTGTATTAGTAGAGACGGGGTTTCGCCATGTTGACCGGGATGGTCTCGATCCGTTGACCTCGTGATCCACCCGCCTCGGCCTCCCAAAGTGCTGGGATTAGAGGCTTGAGCCACCGCGCCCGGCCAGAATACAATCTTACTGACGTGCGTCAACGCGAGCTTGCGCTCAACAGCTCTTTGCCGAAGGAATATACGAACTAGCGGCCCGACCACTCCTCGCCCCTCCCCTACAACTGCCGCACAGATATTACGCATTAAGTAGGCGCCGCGAGAACGGACAGCGCGGGCGCCTGCGCGAAGGGGTACGCATGCGCAGAGGGGAGAGCCCGCTGACAGATTCTCGGTGGCGGCGGCGGCGGCGGCGGCCCTGGACTGCGGGGAATGGGAATCCTAGGCCCCTGACTGAGCACCTCCCCCGCCTCCCTGCCCCCGACATGGCTCAGGAGAAGATGGAGCTAGACCTGGAGCTGCCTCCGGGTACGGGCGGGAGCCCGGCGGAGGGCGGCGGCGGCGGCGGCGGCGGCGGCGGGGGCCTCAGGAGGTCTAACAGCGCCCCCCTCATCCACGGCCTCAGTGACACTTCGCCGGTGTTCCAGGCCGAGGCGCCGAGCGCCAGGCGGAACAGCACAACGTTCCCGAGCCGCCACGGCCTGCTGCTACCGGCCTCCCCTGTCCGCATGCACAGCAGCCGCTTGCACCAGATCAAGCAAGAAGAGGGCATGGACTTGATCAACCGAGAGACGGTCCACGAGCGGGAGGTGCAGACCGCAATGCAGATAAGCCACTCCTGGGAGGAAAGTTTCAGCCTGAGTGACAACGACGTGGAGAAATCCGCCTCCCCCAAGCGCATCGATTTCATTCCTGTGTCACCAGCACCGTCACCCACTCGGGGAATTGGGAAGCAGTGTTTTTCGCCATCCTTGCAAAGTTTTGTAAGTAGCAACGGATTGCCTCCAAGCCCTATTCCCAGCCCAACGACCCGATTTACCACCCGGAGAAGCCAGAGCCCTATCAATTGCATTAGACCAAGTGTTCTTGGACCATTGAAAAGAAAATGTGAAATGGAAACTGAGTATCAGCCAAAGAGATTTTTCCAGGGCATCACCAACATGCTTTCTTCTGACGTTGCACAGCTGTCAGATCCTGGTGTGTGTGTATCTTCGGATACCCTTGATGGAAACAGCAGCAGTGCCGGATCTTCTTGTAACTCACCAGCGAAAGTCAGCACTACCACCGACTCTCCTGTGTCACCTGCCCAAGCGGCTTCTCCATTTATTCCACTAGATGAACTTTCGTCTAAGTGATTCATTCATCATGAGACTCTTTTTGCAGTGGAGAGAGAGAATAATCAAGTTGGAGCAAGCACTGAACTTTGTCGATTAATTTGAGGCTATTTCCTATTTGACCCCTTTTCTTTTTTGAAATTTCCTGAAATGATGTTATTCTAGAGAACTTCTATGTCAGGTTCCTGCCGATACCCTTGAATTCAGTGTAGTAATATTTTCAGACGTTTCCCCAATAAGTGTGTTGAAGCATACATCTTTACGCTGCTAATATGTCTAAATACATATGTTATCCCTTGATTTTTTTAAATAATTGAGAGCTCTATTTATTTATGGGATTATTAAGTTCTGATGAAAATATAAATGTTGACTTAATCAGCATAGTAAACGGATGTTTAAAATTTCATACTTCATGCCCACACTAATTTTTAATGCTATTTTCAGTGGTTGCTGTTTTCCATTTGATGAAGAACAATAACTTGACTATACAGCTTTTAAATACTTTAGTTATAACATATCAATCTAGTGGTTGTCTGTTTTACCCAGGAGTTCTTGGATATTTAGTTTTCTGGGTACAGAAGTGGATGTGAGGGTAAATGATTAAAGAACAAATTATAAAAGTTTGCAACAAATCCTTTCAAATTAAGTATATAAAAGTAAACATTTAAGAAAAACATTTTTAATGAAATTTTAATAGTAATTCTAGTCAGTCATACAAATACACTATAGAGAAAGTAAAAATTTTCCTTTCCTTTTTTTTTAACCAGAGAGTGCACTTGCTTGGGTGTAATCCTAAAGTGAAATGGACAGTGCCTTGCAGCCTTTGCCCACTGTACATAGGCTGAGGCTAGGCTCTTTGTACTACTGAAACTTAAAAGTTTTTGAAATGTAGAAAATGTGTGGAAAGGCTCGTTGAACTTCGGCGCACCCAGGTAAACAATACTCTCTCAATTGTTGATATACTTTAAAATATTCAATTGTGCCTCGGTTCCAAAAATGATTGCCAACCAGGAGCCAGAGCAATTTTTGGCTGCTTTTCTGCTCTACCCATCTGTCACCTTACTGGTTTTCACTCGTTCAGGAAGAAAGCAGCTGTTTCCTTGCCAACAGGTCCTTCCTCTCCATCTCCCACCAAACTAGGGCATCATTGATTAGACAAAGGTACAGTGTAACTTGGATTTCTGACAGCAACAACAGGACTGTGAATTGTTTAACCTGTGGTTAAAGCTGCAGCTTGGTTGTCTGCCTTGGGGTTGTCGGTTAATTAAGGAATGATGATTTGCAAGGGAAAATCAGTGGAGAGTCACATAGGTAAATCTTATTAACTTAGGTTTTGCTAAAGGTAGAATAGTCGAATGTTCTTTTCTTTGCCTTTACAGTTAAAACAAAATATTTAATAAGAATAGCAAATTTTTTTATATTATGCTTCCTTATACCTCATATATCTTCCTTAACTAGATAGTTTTACAGAAAAAATGGCATACAAAGAGTAAAGGGGAAAAATAGAACAACAACAAAAAAAACCTCTGACTTTTTAAAGTTACTGCTTACAGAGACTAACAATTTTGTGGAATTTTTACAACTATGAGAATAAATGGAACTGGTCAACTCTTGACAGTTGCCTCAAGATGGAGTGAAATTACATCGAGGGTAAGACTGTCCACAGGTTTAAAATTCTCTCTGGGTAATAGTGTTCATGTGCTCGCATTCTCGACCTTGTTCTTTAAATTTAAACTTAAATATTCTGACTTCTTGTTGAGTACCTTGCCTTGCTTCCAGAGGTGTTTGAACTTCATTGTCTTCAACACAGAAATGGTTAATTTTCTCACTTCACCTGTTCTTGCATTATCACAATTGATGTCGTTACTAACATCCTAAGCTAGAAACCATGGAAGCCTTTTGACTTTTCCTTTTCTCTGTTGGATTAGCTTAATCGCCAGGTCCTGTCAACTTCTGAAATGAATCTCAAATTTCTTACCTTCTCTTATCTATCTATTGCCCCTGATTTCGCTTCAGTTTCAGCCTGTCTTCTGTCTCCTTTTGGTTCAGTCTTCATACTACCTCTTGTGTAATCTTTCTAAAAATTAAACTTGATGTTTTTTCACTCTCTTGCTTGAAAACCTCTTTAAGGAATGGTTTCTTTAGCCTCAGATAGAAGGTCCTTTATGATCTGGCTGTATTCTGAAATAGCTCCAATCCTCTCCTCATCTCTGTCCCATATACATCTTCTTTCCTTCTTATGCTGCAAACGCTAGACCACTTGATATTCTTCAAGTATGTCATGTACTTTAATGTGTCTGTGCTCTGGGATAGATTGTTCCTTCTCCCTAAAATGCCATTCCTATCCTTTTCAGGCAGGCAAATTGCACGTGATTTTAAGTATGAAGGCAATGTATACCTACTGATTATAAAATATTTAAACAGTGTACATATCTACGTGTTTTTTTTTAAGTCTGCTTTTAACTATGTAAAATTCATCTTCCCTCTCCACAGGTAACTTCTGTTAACAATTTAGTATCTATTGTACAAGGTGTGTTACTGGCATTTCTGTGTATATATGTATATAAATGCAGGCAACCGACATGTCATTGACACCTCTTTTCTTTCCGCCATATCTAATCATTCCTCAAGTCTTACTGATTTTATCAGCTAGAATCTATCTCCTTACTTCTACCTCTGTTGCCACCCTGATCCAGGCTACCAGCGTTTCACTCTTAAGCTTCTGAAACAACTTCCTGACTCCCACTTGTGCCCATCACACTGGGCTGTCCATCCACTCTCCACACAGCAAGTAGAGCCATCCTTTTAAAATTGCGGAGCTGATCCATCTCCCAGCTGAAAGCTTTTCCTTTTTTTCCTGTTGTTCTCATGAGTATGCCAAAATGTATGTATTCTAGGCTAGGAGGCCCTGAGGAATTTGGTCCTTCCCTCTTCTTCCCCTTGTTTTCTGTGCTTTACCCTCCCTGTCTTGCTTTGCTTTTCCTTAAATATATCATGTTCTCACCTATTTTAGATCCTTTTCCTTGAAGGTATGGAAACATTTATTTCTGTAAGCTTATTCTATATAGTTGGTAAGTTTTTAACTCAGATGAAGTTCTAAGGATATATGAACAATTTACATGATCATAGTATTGTTCATAACTTCATTTTGTAGAATGTAAGGGCTTACTTAGCTCATGTGAGAATTATCCTTCAAAAAGCATTTTTAAGGTATTAGTATTGCTAATCTATAAACTTTGTGCAAGAAGTCCGAAAGCCAATAGCAACATTTATTTGAAGTACAGTTTGTCACATATAATAAACCTCTGTTATATTTTCCTTTATTATGCTTTATAAAAACAGTGTAAATTGGAGAAATAATTAAGGATCATTAAATCCAAGGCTGCTGGATGTTAGGACCCTTAAGCGTACTTAAAAGATTGATTGTAATCAAGAATAACTTGTATCAGGTTGCCTTCCAGTGATTCTTATTAGTTCAACAAGTTACATACCTATAGCAAAAGACCACTTTACTTGGCAATAAAATTGGGGAAAGAATCAAGACTTAAATGAGAAAAACAGGTCTGAGAACATGTTTTCTTCTGGGTATGTTTATAGATTAGTAGAACAATTTTGAAGATCTAAGAGAGGTGCAAATCAAGGGAATGGTTGCCAGACAATGAACCAAGATCTTGATGATTATTTCTTGAGTGGCACCAGAGAACAGAAGAAAGAGTTGGCCTTGGAAAGGAGATCTGGAAACTTACTTTTCTTCTGAAACAGGAAGGAGAGTGAAAAGACTAGGCAAAGGTATCAGCAAATGTTGAATTGATTTGTTGTTGCAGGGGGTTTAGGGGTATGAGGTAGGTATATGAAAAGTAGAATTTGTTTCTGATTGTGCCTATTTTCCAATTATTGAGGAATCTAGGATACATGAGGATAGGGCCAGGAGGTCATTTGGAAGCTTGAGTGCAGTAAGGGCTTAATGTTGCCTCTGAGAATCTGTAGAGGAGCAAGTTAAGGACAAGCAGAAGGCTTAGGCTATGTTGGATGCCAGGTTGCAGTTGGGTGGCAGGCACAAAGGAAGTCGGTTGGATTGACTCGGTTTGGGAATTGGTTAAGTGGGTACTAGATAAACCTCTGTGTGAAGCAGTTAAGGGTTCTGCTGCAAGTGTAGTTTGAATGATTGACTGAGGCATTGAGGATAAGAGAAGGGAGCAGAGGCTTATGGACTAGGGCACTTTTTTCAAGGCTCTGCCTTATTAGCCATGACAAAGTATAGACAGTCTGGTCTCAGTGTGGGTCTCTCACTCTAGCAGTTTTGCTCATGTTTTTCATGGCTGTTAGAGAATCAGGGCTGAAGGCAAGCCTTGAGTTCCACTTATCTGATAAAAAAAATTGTGTCAGATTGCTCACTATAACCAAGACAGAGTTCTTTGTGGCTTCCGTAACTTGCCATCCAAGTAAAAATTTTCTTGAAAGTTATAATGTCCTTTCTTTTTTTTTTTTTGAGACGGAGTTTCGCTCTTGATACCCAGGCTGGAGCGCAATGGCGCGATCTCGGCTCACCGCAATCTCCGCCTCCTGGGTTCAGGCAATTCTCCTGCCTCAGCCTCCTGAGTAGCTGGGATTACAGGCACGCGCCACCGTGCCCAGCTAATTTTTTGTATTAGTAGAGACGGGGTTTCACCATGTTGACCAGGATGGTCTCGATCTCTTGACCTCGTGATCCACCCGCCTCGGCCTCCCAAAGTGCTGGGATTACAGGCTTGAGCCACCGCGCCCGGCCATAATGTCCTTTCTATAAAAAATAATAAAATACTTGCTATATGTCAGGGACTGTTCTAAGTGCTAAGCAAATGTATCAGTGCATTTGATCTATCACTATTATCTGAGCTAAGTGCTACCACTATCCTCAGTTTATAAATGAGAAAATGGAGACACGGAGAAGTTGAGTAGCTTGCCCAGGATTCCAGAGCTGGGAGGTAGGCAGCGCATCATGGTGGTTAAGAATACAGACAGTGGAGCAGGATGGCTGTGGTGACGATTGAATGGGTCCGTACATGTAATGTGCTTACAACGACGCTGGGCAGTTATCGTCCTTGACTGATGTAACTCCTGCTTTCACTTGAAGGATAGTATACTATCTTTCAAGGCAGGCTATACTTTTATAAAGTGATTACTTCTGATGTTAGCCTTTCTTATAGTCAGCAAACATTTCCTTCTAACTTCCACCATTAATTCAAGTCTACCTCTGGCAAATGCAAAACAAGCCTTATTCTTTTTATAGGTGATAGCCCCCTTCTAGAAATCAGAAATACTGATCCCTCTCTATGACTACTTCTTCCTTCCAGATTTTAGAAATCTTGAGCCGTGTCTTCAGTATGCTGTCTGTGAAATAAAGCTATCATTGCTTGGCAGCCAAGATTTTCACCAGATCGTGACTCCCTTATGACCGTTTGCCTTCCTGGGTAGGAAGTGATAAATGCCCTGATAACACGAGCTTTTGCCAGTAATAATAATAATAATGCTATGTTAATATTTCTTGAACATTCAACATGGGTCCAGACACTCTCTTTAGTGCTTTACATTTATGGGTTTTTAAAATCCTCATGACAACCCTGTGAGGCAGGAGCTATGGATTCCCGTTGAAGAGATGGGAAAACCAAGGACATTTTCTCAAGTCCTTATTTCTATTTTTTTTTTCTTTTGAATGTAGGCCCTTTTAGTTTTTTTTTTCCTTATAGACATATTTTTTTTTTTATTACTTGAGGTAAAGCCTATTTCCCAGCTTTATTTTGCTAGTGCTGCTGCTACTTCTGTTTTGAATCAAATGCTAGGTAATCATTCCTGAAAACAGTATTCTCATATTAGAGGAAGAGATTGGGAAGATTTTTTTTTAGTAATAGATAAAAAATTAAAGTGTGTAGAAGGAAATCATGGTTTTACAGCTTTACATATTTTTTCCCTGTAGCATTAATTGTATTCAAAGATTTAGGGGAATTCTTTTGTCTTAGAAGGAAAGGGGATTGGTAGCTATCTATTGTTATAAATACATGTTAGAGTAGAGTACGAAGCCAAAGAACGGGAAGAAATGACACTTTACCAAGCAGCTTCAAGGAGCAACCGTATCCTCCATGGTAAGCGTTCTCTTGGGGCGATTGGCGGAAGAGTTTCTGACAGGAAGATAGGGATCCAGTCCAGCATGGGCACATGCAGATGTGAGATCACTACAGCCATGTCTACCCTCAGGGGAGATGAGTCGGCCCTCTCTACTCCAATACGATGACACACAAATTCGGGCTGCACCGGGGGTTATGGAACTGGCTTCTCTGAAACTCCTACTTCTTAAAAAATTTTAAAAATTAAAGGCTGGGTATGGTGGCCTAAGTCTGTAATCCCCTCACTTTGGGAGGCTGAGGCGGGTGGATCACCACCTATTTTTTTTAAAAATCCCCTGGTAGGATCAGGTAATAGGGAAAAGGCTGCTGAATTCTGTAAAGGGAAGTGAGTAGAATTGTGTTGGTACAGGGAAGGAAGCATTTTAGGTAGCCACCTTCTCACTGCCGGTAAGAGACCAAGTGCTTTAGGCCAGCAGCAGGCAGTGTCTGAAAACTAGTGTGGTATCATCACAGTCTTCGAGGGAAAATATGATTCTACTGGAGTTTTCATGTCAGCAGCAGACTCAAATTTAAGAAGTCCTTAGTCCTTTTCTAGAAGTACAAGTGTTTCTTATATATAAGGGGTCAGATCAGAAAGACAGCAATTCAACTCTCTTCTTCCCATCCCTCCTTAATACAGAATGTATTCACTTTTCTTGCCAATCTTTCATTTAAAGATGTCTCATAATTCTTCTTTAATTCTGTTTCCTCCTCCTTCTCCTGCATAGATCAGATCCTTAACAGGATCTGATTTCCTTGATTAACATTCATTTTTCTTCCAATTTTTCTTTCTTTCTAATCTTTTTTCGGGGGCAGGGGAGAGCCTTGCTCTGTCACCCAGGCTGGAGTTCAGGGGTGCCTTTTCGGCTCACTGCAACCTCTGCCTCCCAGGTTCAAGCAATTCTCCTGCCTCAGCCTCCTGAGTAGCTGGGACTATAGGCATAGGCCACCATGCCTGGCTAATTTTTGTACTTTTAGTAGAGACGGGGTTTCTCCATTTTGACCAGGCTGGTCCCAAACTCCTGAGGTCAGGTGATCTACCTGCCTCAGCCTCCCAAGGTGCAGGGATTACAGGCTTGAGCCACCATGCCCAGCCTCTTTCTAGTCTTTCTACCTTAAAAAAATCAAATCTTTGATCAGCTTTAGATAATTAAAGCCAAGCAAGCAACAAATGTTGATCTTTTTCTGTAGAAACCATGTTAAAAATGGTTACACAAGCATCAAGCATCTCTACCCCCATCACACACCTCGTCCTTGAGAACTGGTGATGCTGTGTTTCAGTTTTGTCCAGTTCTCCCTAGTGACCCTTTCCTCCCTTCATTAGTTCCACAGCACTGCAGGCAAAGGAGAAAAAGGGATGGGTGGGCCCAGGTGGGACTGTCCTGGGAGACAGGCTGATACTTTTATATAAGTAAGAAATGAAAAATATTCATGATCTTCCCTCTGCAAACTCTCCCTTCAGCTTTAAACTTGGAACTTTCTAGCTTAGTCATGTATTTTATTCCTTTAAAGGGTTTGTACTTTTCTCCATATATATCCAGACGACCCTAAGTCCAAAAATAGCCAGCTGCTGGATCTTAACTGCAAGTTAATTTTATCATATTAGAGGAAGATATCAGGAAGGTTTTTGTTTGTTTGTTTTGTTTGTTTGTTTTTTGTTTTATAGTAATAGGTAAAAAATTAAAGTGTATAGAAGGAAATAATGGTTTCACAGAACCGTGGTTCTGGTTTGGAATCTTCAATGTGAAGACTCATCATCTTCCTCAAACTTGGTAGCTTGTAGGGATTTGTTTTTCCTACATCCCAAAACAGCATCTCTGTGACTGGACCAAATGTGTGCATCACCTGTGGTGGAGTCAGGCTCATGTTCAGGACCTCTTTGAGCATCTGGCTGGTGACTGTCACTCCCTCTATAGTCTTCCCCATTGCGTACTTGGGTCCCACCATTATCTTAAAGCATACAAGTGAACTACTGTCTCAGAAACTGATAGTGTGTTTGACATATGCTGGGACTGCAACCAGCTTCTGTGTACTGATAAGAGAGCAGGTGGAAATTTCCATCAGGAGGAATGAAGGAAAGGATATGCTCAGATTCCCAGCGCTTGAAACAAACACAAGGATAGAAGCTGAATCATCTAACCACCTGCATTCATCAAGGAAGTGTAAGATCTGGCATTCCAATCAGCTTGATACAGCATCAATCACCCCCCTGAATTTCAGCAGCAATTGTAGAACCTGATGTATCAATAATGGCATCAGTCTCTTCAGTCACATCAAAATGGGCCTCATTGTTGGTGTATTTCACCCCAGTACATTGCTAAGGCACCACTGACAATTATCCAGTGGGTAATTGGTCACCCACTTGGTGCTTCCTGTGATGGTGTTGAAAACTGTTTGAAGGATAGTGGCAGGCTTTATCCATTCTTTGAGGATATTTGACTTGGTAGCCAACAAGTTAGTTTGGAAACCCAATGCCAAGCGTCTCTTTTAATGCGTCGTAAACCACAACCACATTGACCTTGATCATTAATTCTGAACAGACTCCAAAATAATCCTGAAATGTGTCCATTACTCAGTGAAGAAACTCAGTGACAAATAGAGGAGAGACCTCTGTCTGGATTACAGTCACAAAAAAGACCTTGTGGTGGTAAACACTTAAGAGACAGTGGTAGCTGGGCACGGTGGCTCACGCCTGTAATCCCAGCACTTTGGGAGGCCGAGGCGGGCAGATCACAAGGTCGAGACCATCCTGGCCAACATGGTGAAACCCCATCGCTACTAAAAATGCAGACATTAACTAGGCGTGGTGGCCTGTAATCCTAGCTATTCGGGAGGCTAAGGCAGGAGGATCGCTTGAATCTGGAAGGCGGAGGTTACAGTGAGCCGAGATTGTGGCACCGCACTCCAGCCTGATGACAGAGCAAGACTCCATCTCAAAATAACAAAACAAAACAAAAACAAAAAAAATGAGAGACAGTGGTGAGTGGTAGGGATAACTGGAGGCACATTTTCTGTCTCAGTAGCTTGCTCTTGCATCTCAAAAAAGTAATCAAAAACAGAACAGTAGACCACACTTTTCAGGTGTTTCTCCAGGAAAATATCTCCAGAGGAGTTGATCAAGAGAAGTCTATAAATCATGATAGTCAAGTGAGAGAGGAAAGCCGTTTAGAGTCTGAAAGCCTCAGGACTCTGCACATTTTCAACCCCATCTTTCAAGACCAGACTCAGTCTTCCTCTACTGCATGAGCCTGAAGTATCCCTCCCTTGAATACTTGCCTCACTCCTTGGGGCGCCCGATGCTCACTCTGCCTTATGAACAAGTCCTGCCTCGCACTGCTTTACATATTTTTAACTGATTTTATATTTGAAGTTTGAAATTACCAATCCCACAAATTTTAGATTTTTTTATTGTTTTCTTTATGCATATATATACACAGTGTTATATTTAATTTATACAGTATCCTTGGTTTTTCTTAGATTGTCATTCCTAGGGAAGCAAAGGCAAGAACCAGTGTGACTCTTCCCTCCCCTCTTTTCCCCTAAAAAACTCTGAAAGTTAGAAGTGTGGCATTTTTTAAAGGAAAAGTGTAATAGCAAGATTCAAAAAAGGATCATACTTACCTCTTCTTTCTCTATGGGAAGCTCTCCCCAGAGGTAAAGATTTAAATTTGGAGGAATTGAGCAATCCTTGAGAAACTTTACTTTTTAAAAACTTTACTTCATAGAAAATCAATTCAAGTAAAAGGATCCAAAAAAGGAACACTTCCCGTTGAAAACATTCTAGAATTGGTGATTAGGCTTCCAGTTTCACCCTATCATGTCACCACATTAGACACTTTGGAACAAACCGTCAAAAGCACAGTTGGTTCCAAAAGGTTAGTCTTATTTTTACAAGTTCAGTAAATATTTAGAAATTACTTCAACAGTGACTTTTAGTTCTATATGTAGCTGGTTTGTGAAAATAATTTTATAACAGAATAAGGTTAGGCAGATAATGTCAAACACTTGGGTCTTGTGTATGTACACCCAAATGCACATGAACGTGTGCACACGTGCGCGCGCGCGCACACACACACACTCACTCACCCTTGTGGACCTTTTTCTGTATTCTTGGAGCCATATTTAGCTTTCCTTCCATTTTAGATTCCCTTTGTTTTCTTAAACAGAAACTTGGGCTTTGTAAACAATGCTGAACTATGCATATACCTGTGTAGGTGCTACTGAGCTATATAGAAAGTGTGCTGTGCTTTGATTTGGGATCAGTGGTCCAGATTTCAAGTGCTGCCCTGAGAGAGAAGTAAGTATTTGGTAGAAGTACCCAGGACCTCTTTGTCTGATTTGCTTCTCCTTTTTGAATTTCTAGAATAAATACTCAAGGAGATGTAAAAAACACCCATTTATAAAGTTTAAGGCAACATGACTGAAACTAGAGAACAGAGAACCTATTGCTTTTGTTTACCTGCAGAAGTTCGGTTCTGTGTCAGTGCCAGGTATCATTCTGGTTTTTCTCCGATTGCCTACAGTGGTCCCCAAACCAAACTAACCTCTGAAGGCTTGGCTCACAAGGCACGTCGTGAAAGAATACAGTTGAGAAAGACCTTTTGTGCCCCAGAGGAGTAAAACGGTTGTCTGAGGTAAATCGCTCCTGGGATTCGGCAGTCCCTTTCCCTTGCTTTAAGGACAAAGAAAGATTTTAATGTTGAGATGCCAAGAGGATTATCAAAACTTGGGAGTGACAAGTAGCTGTTGAGTATTGGTATCTTCTGGGAAGGAAAATATGAGATGTTTGGGAGGGAGTGGAAGTGAGGGGATGATGGATGGATCGGGTATTGTTTTTGGCACGTAAATGTTCTCTTGGACTATCATTGTGAGCTCCCTGTTGAATAAAGAATGGCATTGAGGGTGGATTTCTTCATTGTTTGTTTCACTTCGTTAGGTTTTGGATTTGAATCAGGATGTGTTGTTTAAGAATTTCTTTGAGTCTGTTTCCCTCTATGCTCTCTTCTTTTGATTCCTCGGGGGGATAAAAGGTAAATAATATAATTGTAATTGTCAGGTTACTTTGAATCAAAAATTAAGATCCCTGGGACTGTTTACCAATTTATACTGCATTTCTAACTCTGAATTTAAATTTCATACCTTTTTAATATAGTCTTTCTCAAGGCCCCATTTACCATACTGCTTGCTTTCAGATATTTGTAAAATGCAAACCTGAGAATGCAGCTGTCATGACGACCCCTTAAATTCAAGTTTAAATCAAACTATGTACTATGAGTAAAATCCCTCTCCGCCTCAACACATCCCCTCGATTCCAGGACTCGAGCCAACTGAGCTGCCTGGAGTTCAGTGCTGTCTGTGTGTGCTTACTGGCTGTGCTTTCAGACAAGCCGTGTCCTCTGCTTAAAGCGGCATCTTCTCCCTCCTTCCTCCACAGCCCCCGCCAACTCTCTTTCCTTAATTAACTCCTTAAAAATTTAGTTCAAGGGGCACATCCTTCCTGGTGGCCCCTGCCTCTACAACCTCAGTCAGTTAGGAGCTTTCTCCTGTGATCCTGTTGCTCCCAGGGCTTCCCTCTGTAAAGGCAGTTAATAGTCTGAACTGTATTTGTATGGTTTTTCTGTTTGCCCCATGCAAAAACAGGGACTAAGCCTTTTATTTATGTCCCTAACACCTGTGCAGAGCACATTATAGTTACCCACATTTATGTTGAGTAGATGAGTTAATAGACGGATAAATGGATGAACAAATGGTACACAGTGTCTGTTTTGTTTTGTTGATTTCATGATATTTGTGGTGAGATTTTATTTCTTCCATTTACAATCACAATGCCATTGAGAATTCATTCAACAAACATTTATTCAGCATTTACTGTGGTGCACATGTTTTTAAGAGGAAGGAATGTAGTAAGATTCTTAGTGGAACAAGTTCAGTCACATGGCCGAGCCCTTTATAGTTTGCCAAGAGACTAGACATTGATTCATTAAGCAATTTTGATTAAAGCACTGATTATGTACCTCACACTGGCAAGTCTCTTAGGATACTTCCGGATACAAAACAAAGACTCCTGCCCTGCAGAATCCACATTTTGCATACATTCTAACAAGGTATAAGGACGGGCAATACTAAACATAAAAAAATAAGCAAATTACTACGTGTATATACACATGTAAAGTGTGTGCGTGTGTTTACACACATATAATGTAAGGAGCAGCAAGGAGCTCAGGATGGCTGAAGCAGAGTCACTGAAGGGAAAAATAGTTGGAGTTAGAGAGAGGGGCAGTGGTGAGGATTATTGCAAACACAGGTGGCATAGTATCGCATGAAAGGCATTGGCTGTATGAGTGAGATGAGACCCCGTTGCAGAGTTTTGAGCACAGGAGTGATGTGATTTGTCTCAGATTTTAAAAGGAACACTCCTGCTGTGTTGAGAATAGACTCTGAGGGCATGGTACAAGCAGGAGGACCAATTACTAGGCTATCCAGCAATCCAGGTAAGAGATGATGATAGCTGGGATGAGGGTGGTAGCAGTAGAGGTGGAAGGAGTGGCTAAATTCTAGATATATTTTGAAGATAGAACCAGCAGATTTTGCTAGTAGATTTAAGGTGGGCACGAGAGAGAGAAGTTAAGGATAACTGAAAGGTTTGGGGCCTGAACTACAGGAAGGATTGGAGTTGCCATCAACTGAAATATGGAATCTGTGGGTGAAGTAGAATTTTTTTTGGCGGGGTCGGGGGTGGGATTGGGGCTGTAGAGGTGAGTGGCATTAGCTGCTAAGTTTTGCATGTGTTAAGTATGCAGTCCTTTTTTTTTTTTTTTTTAAAGATGGGGTTTCACCATGATGGCCAGGCTGGTCTTGAACTTCTGACCTCAGGTAATCTTGAGCCTAGCACCTTGGCCTCCCAAAGTGCTAGGATTACAGGTGTGATGTTCAAATGGGGCATCAAGTAAGCAGTTAGACACCTGAGTCAAGTTCAGGAACGAGGGCTGGACTGAAATACACAATTGCGAGTCATCTGCCTATGGATGGTGACGTCGGGAGAGTAGATGAGATCACTAAAGGGAAAGTGTCAGTTAAGAAGAGACTAAGAATTCAACCTTGAAGCATTCTGTAACATTGAAAGAAAAAAAAAAAACGAGCTGGAGCGATCAGAGAGGTAGGAAAACCAAGAGAGCGTGGCACTTTGGAAACCACGTGAAGAAAACGTGAGAGAAGATGGAGCGATGGTGTGTCAGGTCCAGCTGATCTGACAAATGAGATGAAGTGTGATCACCGAGCACTGCGTGTAGTGGCATGGAGGTTACAGGTCACCTGCACGAGAGTCATTGTGGTGGAGTGGTGCGCTCAGAGCCTGACTCAAATGGAGTTAAGACAGAGTACAGTGAACACAATTGGAGACAGCCAGATGGCTAAAGAAGGATGTGGGTTCTTCTAGATTCTTGAGGTTAAAAAGGAACTGAAGCGAAAGGTCGTCTCCCTTCGCTTTTATTGGTAAGTTGGTATTAAGGATTTCACAAAAAATACTCCTTTACATCTATATGATTATAGCTTGGGGGAACAATCAAAAGAATGAAAGACAGTTCCTTTTCTTTCTTTCTTTTTTTGGCATTATTGTGAGAGGGAACAATTTTAGAAGTAGATGTTTTTACTCTAAACACGAGTAAACTGTTCAAGCTAAGGGCTTACTGATGTGCTTCCTTCGTGGGTTCATCTGGTTCATCTTATTCCCTTGTCACTATTTCTCTTGATGGCTTTTTTCCACTTATAAATTGAAATTTAGTTCCACACCCATGACACAATTATTTCTGTAACTTTGGCCCAGTTTCCTAACCCAGAGACATTTTTCTCTTCAGTGAGTTCTGTAAATTAAAGAAAAAAAAAATAGTTCATTGTCCTCTTAGGTTTTATTTAGGAGCAGATTCTTTTCCCTATTCCTTGGCAAAATTATTGCTGAATAGTGTGAGAGGAGAGGACTGGTAATGATAGGAAAGAAACAATATTTTCCTCACTTTGAATCACTAAGATCTCATTCTAATCATGGAATATTGTCAGGTTCTTTGTTGTGGGTGGGGAAGTCTGGATCATTTACAGAAGAGGACTGAGGGACATCCAAGCCATATTTGTAACTAGCAGTGACAAATACCTTCTCTTGGAACTACTTATCGCTCCCGATAATGCATTTCTGTCTTTCAAGACATCAGTCAAGTACCGTGCACTCCATGGAATGTCCTCTGATTCTTCCGGCTCTAGGTAATATTGGCTTTCCTCTGAATCGGTCTACTACCCTCTGCCTGTACCCGTAACTGTGTGTGTGTGTGTGTGTGTGTGTGTGTGTGTGTGTGTGTGTGAATGGTTAAAAGAGCTGAGTCTCTACAGGCTGGTAGAACTGCATTCCACACCTAACCTTCTCACTTACAAGCTTTCTGATTTTAGGCAAATTGCTTAATCTTTGTGTGCCTTAGTCTTTTCATCTGTTAAATGGGAGTGGTTCTTCCTGCAAAAGGTAGTAAGGATTACAAAGGAATTTTCTATAAAATTGTAAAGTTGTTTATTCAGAAAACTGGTAACTTGAATAAATGGAAACCCAAAGAATATATATGATATACGGAATAATCCCCTATCTTTAGGGCAGATTTCCTGAAGGAAAGGAACAATAGTTGATCTATCTTTCCTAATACCAATTCACTGAGAAAGAACTCAGTGAATGTTTATTAACGGTGATAGATAGTGCTTTGCAAAATGTGTGGTTTGTTTGCTCACAGAAATCTGTGGCATGTATGTCTTATGTATTTGCATATTAGCATGTGTTGTAGGCTTTAGGAAATCTTCCAGACTAAAACTCTTGCTAGGGAAATGATGTTGCAATTTTGATGGAATATGAAGTCAGTGAGTTTTCCTAACGTTCATGAAAATTGCTGGGTTTCTCCTATTTCATTCATTTTTTCATAGAAAATTCAGAAATCTGCTTTAATTTTAACATGGTCTATCAACCTTTTCTTTAATTACGAGAAGAATTTAAATGACATTTACTTTTGAGCAAACTTTCATTAAGACATGTATTTTAGTCAAGTGAAAAAAATTTTAGAAAAACAAAATATACTGAAACAAGCAAATTACACCCTCTTTTTTTTTCTTTGTTTTTATTGTACTTTAGGTCCTGGAGTACATGTGCAGATGATGCAGGATTGTTGCATAGGTACACACATGGCAATGTGGTTTGTTGCCTTCATCCCACCATCACCTGTATCTGGCATTTCTCCCCATACCCCTCCCCAACCTCCCCACTCCCCACTGTCCCTCCCTTAGCACCCCGAGCAGACCCCAGTGTGTGATGATCCCCTCCCTGTGCTCATGTGTTCTCATTGTTCGACACCTGCCTGTGAGTGAGAACATGTGGTATTTGACTTTCTGTTCTTGTGTTAGTTTACTGAGAATGATGGCTTCCAGATTCATCCACATCCCTACAAAGAACATGAACTCATCCTTTTTTACGGCTGTGTAGTATTCCATGGTGTATATGTGTCACATTTTCTTTGTCTTTATGGCTGTGTAGTATTCCATGGTGTATATGTGCCACATTTTCTTTGTCGAGTCTATCATTGAAGGGCATTTGGGTTGGTTTCAGGTCTTTGCTATTGTAAACAGTACTGCAATGAATATATGTGTGCATATGTCTTTATGATAGGATGATTTATAATCCTTTGGGTATAAACCAAACAATGGGATTGCTGGGTCAAATGGAATTTCTTTTCCTAGATCCTTGAGGAATCACCACAGTTCCACAAGGGTTGAACTAATTTACACTCCCACCAACAGTGTAAAAGTGTTCCTTTTTCTCCACATCCTCTCCAGCATCTATTGTCTCCTGATTTTTTAATGATCTCCATTTTAACTGGCGTGAGATGGTATCTCAATGTGATTTTGATTTGCATTTCTCTGATGACCAGTCATGATGAACATTTTTTCATATGTTTTTTGGCCTCATAAATGTCTTCTTTTGAGAAGTCTTCATATCTTTCACCCATTTTTGAATGGGTTTGTTTTTTTCTTGTAAATCTGTTTTAGCTCTTTGTAGATTCTGGATATTAGGCCTTTGTCAGATGGGTAGATTGCAAAATTTTTTTCCCATTCTGTTGGTTGCCAATTTACTCTAATGATAGTTTCTTTTGCTGTGCAGAAACTTATGGTGTTAGGTTTTATGTTTAAATCTTTAATCCATCTGGAGTTAATTTTAGTGTAGGGTATAAGGAAGGGGTCCAGTTTCAGCTTTCTGCAGATGGCTAGCCAGTTTTCCCAACACCATTTATTAAATTGGGAATCTTTTCCCCATTGCATGTTTTTGTCAGGTTTGTCAAAGATTAGATGGTTGTAGATGTGTGGTGTTGCCTCCAAAACCTCTGTTCTGTTCCATTGGTCTATATCTCTGTTTTGGTACCAGTACCATGCTGTTTTGATTACTGTAGCCTTGTAATATAGTTTGAAGTCAGATAGTATGATGCCTCCAGCTTTGTTCTTTTTGCTTAGGATTGCCTTGGCTATGCAGGCTCTCTTTTCATTCCACATGAAATTTAAGGTGTTTTTTTCCAGTTCTGTGAAGAAGGTCAATGGTAGCTTGATGGGGATAGCATTGAATCTATAAATTACTTTGGGCAGTATGGCCATTTTCATTATATTGATTCTTCCTAACCATGAGCATGGAATATTTTTCCATCTGTGTCTTCTCTTATTTCCTTGAGCAGTGGTTTGTAGTTCTTGAAGAGGTCATTTGCATCCTTTTTTAATTGTATTCCTAGGTATTTTATTCTCTTTGTAGCAATTGTGAATGGGAGTTCACTCATGATTTGGCTCTCTGTTTGTCTGTATTGGTATATAGGAATGCTTGTGATTTCTGCACATTGATTTTGTGTCCAGAGACTTTGCTCAAGTTGTTTATCAGCTTAAGGAGATTTTGGGCTGAGACGATGGGGTCTTCTAAATATACAGTCATGTTGTGTGCAAATAGAGACAGTTTGACTTCCTCCCTTCCTAATTGAATACCCTTTATTTCTTTTTCTTGCCTGATTGCTCTGGCTAGAACTTCCAATACTGTATTGAATAGGAACGATGAGAGACGGCATCCTTGCCTAGTGCCAGATTTCAAAGGGAATGCTTCCAGTTTTTGCCTGTTCAGTATGGTATTGGTTGTGGGTTTGTCCTAAGTAGTTTTTATTTTTTTGAGATACATTGTGTCAATACCTAGTTTATTAAAAGTTTTTAGCGTAAAGGGCTGTTGAATTTTGTTGAAGGCCTTCTCTGCATCTATTGAGATGATCATGTGGCTTTTGCCTTTGGTTCTAAATTACACCTTCTAATGGGAGAAGAGATCCAGGTTCATTTTAGAAATTGTAGAAAATTCTGGTAAGCAAAAAGTAGTACACTTCACTGAGATGCCATTGTTTGCACTTCATGTATATTGTTCTAGGTTTTTCCTTTGTCTAAATATGCATATGTGATTTTCATACAACAATAGCCTCCTACTGTATATTCAGCTCCATAAACTACTTTTATTTCCCATATAATATACAGCAAATATTTTAAATATGCTTCTGCATTTTTTGATAGTTGCATGATATTTTGTTCTGTGGATCTACCACAGTTAAACCACTGTTACTCTTTAGGATATTTTCAATTTTTTCCTCAATTACAAACAATGTTCTGGTACATCTAAAGACCACAAACATTTCTTAGACTTGCCAGTATAAAATACCTAATTCAACTTTGTCCATTCTTAAGACATTCCTTTCTGAGCTGGTTTTGTTATTTATTTGATGGTCATGTTTGGAACTCCTGTGTGTAACTGGAAAAAAAAAAAAAAAGTATAGTGGTCTTAAAATAATCTGCATTTCAGACTTTTCCCATGAATCTAAGACAGCATTTTCCTTTGATCTGAACTAGAGAGTTTTGATAATGTCATCAGGAAATGTTGCTCCAAGGCCGCCTTCTCCTCAACTAGAGCAACCTGTAATTCAGGGCTAGTGAGGTTACCAGGAAGTCAGTCATCCTCACCATTGTGTCATTTGAATGAAAGAAAGGCTGGAGCACAGGGAGTGGGAAGTTGAGGAAGAAGCCAGAGTTAGATGTCTATCCCACTGATTGACGGTCACCACTGTTTCCATCTTTCATAGCTATAGAAACTTGAGATCTCACATTTTCTAAGTTAGTTATCAAATATTGCCTTCAGCTGCCCAGTGAAACATCTCAGAAATTCTAGTATTTAGACATCAAAACTAGCATGTTTCTGTTTTATGCCCCTAAAAATGACACCAAAATCCTTTGTGACATGGTTGTCAGTTTTAGGGTTGTAAAATATGGTGACCATATTTATAGATCTTAGGAAAAGGAATAAAAGAGATGATTTAATTATGCATTTTTGCAATAAATGTTTGGAGAATGAAAACTTACTATGTATCTGGCACTGTGCTAGGGCCTGGACTTACGAAGACGAGTGGACAAGTCCTTAAGTTGCTGTTGGTATGGTAAACACATTTATGTTTAATGTCTACAATGCTTTGTGGTTATTTGTTGCTGTGTAAAAGATATGTGTTCAAGACGCTATAGGAACCCAGAGGAAGGAAATGCAAAGGTTTTTACAAAGAAAACTTTTTAGCAGGTTGATAAGTGGATAGGCATACCCCAGGGAGACAAGGGGCACATGATGAGTTTCATTCAATATGTGCAAAGAACAGAGTATATTCTAGGAATTTCCAGCAAACAAGAATTGCAATGTTGATTTAAAACATTTGGAGTAAGTATTGGGTTGAATTTTTTGTTGGTGATGGTGGTAGTGTTTACTAATTGTTTTTATTTTTCTATATTTCTAAGTTTTTTAAAAATCTCCATTGTTTATTCCTTTTTAGGAAATTACTAAACCATGTGATCCTGAAGGATCAGATGAAATGGATATGACTTACTAAGGAGTTTTTGTAATTACTTCTTGTCTCAGTGACATACTTTTTTCCTGCCTTGGATTTAATTGCTTAGAAATTATGGCTACAGATTCATAAAGAGATTGGAAGAAAGAATAGATAAAGAATATATAGTTAAAATTATCTGCTAAATTTTTTGTGCTGTTAGTAATTAATTCTCCAAAATATGATAAAGATCACTGAGCACATTTTTTGGTTTTGGTGTTGGAAAAGCCTTGGGCTGTACATTCCGAGATTTCAAACAAAGTAGATTTATAGCGGAAAGGAACGAGAGGTTTAGACTAAATAGAAATGTTGTAAGAGAGCCATAGTGATCTTATTTAAATATTTTCCACATTAAATAAGGCATGTAGTACTCTTATGCTACTGCCATTATTTTTTAATAAATGAGTTTACATCCATGATGGTTTTTTTTAATTCTCCATGGAGTTCCACTTGATAGCCAATGTGAATATTTGAAGAAAACAAGGTATTGGAGACAAGATTTGAATTAAACTTTCTCAAAGTATAATGAATCCTTTATTGATTTTGAGCTTGTTTTATAAGAAAGGAATTTTTGTTTATGTTTTAGAAGCCTAATTGATAGAAGTCTGGAGAGCAATAATTTGGGTGAATTTCTAAGATGGTTGTAAGATTGTTCACTTGGTAAATATTTCTTGAGCACTTACTATGGACCCTATGGACCAGACATTGAACTGAATTAACTTTCTGTTTAGTTCCCAATGGACATGTGAAGCTGCTGGCTTCATGGAGCTTAACGTTATAGTGAGAGGAAATACACTAAAACAATAAAAGGTAGTTAGTAGTTAGTAAAATCACTGCCAGTTACAAAAAATGTTAGGAAGGAAATAAACAATGGGCTGATAACTTGAACCACAGAGAAGCACTTGCTTTGGGTAGAGTGGCCAGAGAGAATCATCATGGGTAAGGGGGAGGCATGTGCGTGCACTTGAGGAATTGAAAGGAGGCTGGTGAGTGAAAGGAAGAATGGCATCAGATGAGCGCAGAGAGCTAGGCAGGTGGCGGACCACACGAGGTCTCATAGGCCAAGGTCAGAAGTCTGGATTTTATTCCAGTGTAACGAGGAGACATTAAAGGGTTTTACACAAGGCCTAACCTGAACTGATTTTCTTTTTAAGACCATTCTTTCCCTGTGGAGAGTGGAAGCAGGGAGACCAAGTAGGAGGATGTTATATTAGTCGAGGTGAGAGATGTTGGTGACTGGGCTGAGGGATAGCAGTCAGGATGGAGAGCAGAAAAGATGGTTTTGAGAAATTAGCAAGACTTGGGGAGGGCAAACTAAGGGGAAGGAGAGAAATCAAAATTGACTGGTGGTCAGTGAAGTTTACTGGCAAGTAAACTTGGGAATGAAGTGACAGTGAATTAGATGGGAAAGGTCACAGGGACAGAAATAGAGAAGGGTTTGAGTTTCGTTTAGGACCTATCTCTAATATGCTTGTGAGGATTCTAAAGGGAGCTGTCAGTTGGACATATGAGTTCAAAGCTAAAGAAATCTGAATGCAGCTAAAATTATATTTGAGATAACCACACCTTCCATCAATATGTTGGCTTTAATTTTAAAAAACATTTGGAGTATAATTGATAATACTGAAACTCTCTGTCTGTAGCATATATCCTCTGTTCATCAGTGACTAATTTTAGGGCACACACCAGTTGTGCAAATGAATGAAGTCCTCTTAGTTGTACTTCTTATCAAAATCCCAATAGCATTTTTTATAGAAATAGAAAAATAATTAAATTCATATGGAACCACAAAGGAACCCAAATAACCAAAGCAATCTTCAGAAAGAAGAACAAAATTGAAGGCATCACACTTCCTAATTTCAAAATATATTACAAGCCACAGTAATCAAAACAGTATGGTACTCTCATAAAAATAGACGTATAGACCAATGAAATAGAATAGAGGACCCAGAAATGAACCCTTGCATATACAATCAATTGATCTTCAACAGGTGTGCTGAGAATACACAATAGAGAAAGATCGTATCTTCAACAAATGGTGCTGGGAAACTGGATATCCATATGTGAAAGAATGAAACTAGACGTTCATACCACACATAAAACCAACTTAAAATGAGTTAATGACTTAAAGATAACACCTGAAACTGTGAAACTCCTAGGAGAAAAGCTAGGGGAAAGTTCATGACGTTGGTCTTGGCAATGATTTCTTGGATATGACACCAGAGCCACAGGCAACAAAAGCAAAAGCGGACAAGTAGGACTAGGACAATTTCCAACTCAAGAGCTTCTGTACAGCAAGGTAAACGATCAGCAGACTGAACTGTGCATCTGAAAGGGGTTAGTATTCAAAACATATAGGGAACTCCTACAACCCAGTAGCAAAAGAGAAAATAAGGAGACTGACTGAAAAATAGGCGAAGGACTTAAGTAGATATTTCTCCAAAGAAGACGTCCATGAGCCTGGCCTTCCCACATCAGGTTCCTTGGAGAAACTGAAAATAGTGATGGTGAAGGAGCTGGTGGAGACACCTGTGGGCAGCAGGTGCCCAGTGTGGGCCAGTGAGCAAGGAGAAGCCTCACACACAGGATGTGGTATGTGGCTATCATTTCTTCTCTTGCCTGGGCCCTGCAAATGTTGCGGGTAGGCCTTTCCTTTGGAAAGCTAGTCCCTGCCCCATGCCTTTCAACCAGCATCTAGACAGGGCCTGCACGTGCACAGGTGTTTGCTAAATGAATGAATAATCCAGTATTCTTTGGTTTCTCTGGCCTGGGGAAACATGGGTATCTTGAACAACCTTGGGTTCTACAGACCTCACCATTTCCTTTTTACTGATGTAACAAGGCCTTGAAGACCCATCCCAGTCAATCGCCTGTGGAGAGAGTCTATGTCAAAAGGATGTTGGGCCTTTATGTGTGGTTCTGCGGTTTGTGCAGCACATAAATCTGCTCCACTGAAGGGCAGATAGAGGCTGATTTCCAGCGTCTTCTCAGCTGGCATGCTCTGTATCTGCTGTTGAAAAGGGGCCTTTTTCTTTGCAGGGTTAAATATGTCCAGAGGTGGTATCTTTTTCTCATTTTACTGCAAGGGCATAGGCTTTTGCTAAGTCAGAAAGGGTGCTTTTTGTTATTCAAACAAAGGTGTCCTAGGCTTCCCAACGTCATGTGAGGGTAGGATATTTGGGTATCCTTGCTCCAAATTCTCCGTGACTGTGAAGTTCTTGGGAAACTTCAGCTGTAAGCACTCCAAGTATCAGAAGACTGTGAGCTTGCCTCTCTTCTCCCCTCATATAGAAACCCAGATAGGAAAAGTGTTGATCCAGGTTGCGGGGTTCCATGCCCATTCCCAGGGCTCTCAGACATCTCTGAGTCAGCACGTGCTGCTACCATGCAGCTGGATTGGGCCATAGATATTTTAACCCATTCCTCTGTTTCTGGAGCCTCTGCCTTCCTTCTGATAAGGCAAATTGAAATTGCGTGTGTGAGAGGGGATGGAGAAGGTGCTTTGCTTGAGCCAGGACATAGTTCTTTAGATTCTGCTGAAAAATCTCAGAGGAGGGCTATCCAAGGGAAAATAACAAGCCCGGGCATGAGAGAACTTAGAATTCCAGGGGGAATTAGCGATATTAACACTAGGGAAAGGGCACTTTTTTTTTCTATTGGATTGCTAATAATCACAACAATGTAGATACTTCATGGATTCCTTTCAGTTGGGCTGAATTTAAGAATTATAGGTTTATGCTGTTCCTTGATGCTGAGAAAACAGGGTACGTGTAATACTGAGACATCCGCCCAGTGGTGGGCGCTGAGGCAGCCTGCCAGGTGGGAGAGATTTGAAATATATTCCAAGACAAAAGATTGGGAATTGTTTTTTCCTGCTTTCAAAACCATAGGAATTGACAGAGTTTAATAATAAGATTACACAGTTACTCTTGTGAATATAATATACCACTTGAAAGAAGTACATTCGGTCAGGCTGGACTGAATCTCATCAAAGAGATAAGGGAAAGTCCAGAGTTAATTTTTCAATTAGGGACAAGATTGCTTTGAAATTGCAGCGCTGTAGATACACCTGAAAAGAATATACCAAACTCCTGAGTATGGTTTGAAGCCAAAGAAGAGCATGCTCCAAACTAAGCCCAATCCCATGTTAAGAAGCCTTCATCATTTAGAGTGACCACCACACAGGCTGTCCGTACTTTGTTTTTTGACTGATGCTAGGTTGAATTCTGATGGAATGAATGATGGGGGTTTGCCCCAGCATATTAACAGCCCACTTCAGCCCTTGAACCAGTCTGGAAACAGGCGGTAGAGAATGAAGTCAGTGTGTAAACATCACAGAAAACAGGTTAGAAGAAGGTACCCCACCAGATAAATGATGGGCATCTCTGGGTGAGTAGATTGATGGCCCCTTTTATTTTCTTTGTGAGTTTTCTGTCTTTTTCTAATATTTCTAAAATAGATATGTTATTTATAATGATTTTTAAAGTTATTCCGAAAGAGAACCTATTCAAAGAAACTGAAACTTTGTAAAATGAACCTGGAACAGAAAAAAAAAAAACCCTTATAGAAGTATTCGAAATACTAAACTGGTAGCCATCTGTAGTTTTTCATTTCAGTTTGATGCTTGAACATGCATTGATTATCCAATGCTAAAGGGAGGAAGGAAGAAAACATTTATGAAGCATCTTCTTAATGTGTAAGGACTAAAAATGAGACATCCTTTCTGAACTCAAGGTAGCTTACGTAAGAATAACAGAAATACTCATATATGCATTAAAGTTTCCGTTTTTGAGTCTGTTCATGTGCCAGGCACTGTGATGGAGAGAAAATGAATGGATGGATGGATGGATGGATGGATGGATGGATAGAGGTTATTGCCTTCAAGGGGCTGATAGTATAGTAGAAAGGGAAGAAATTTAAACTGAGCAGTACAATATAGTCAGCAAGTATCACAATAAAGGTTGTCCCAGAGCAAGCAAGCACAGAGAACACACTGCCCTTTGCCTCGGGAGGATTTATAAGAGGAAGTCATGCCTGTGCTGCATCTTGGCGGACAAAGAGCACTTAGCCTGAGAGTGAAAAGGATGTGGCATGCCAGGCATTGAAGTGTGTACAAAGGTAAGATGCAGAGAGAACCACACATTCTGAGAGCTGATAGTCATCCCATATGGCTGCAATTGTGTTGGGGGTGGGCTCTGAGGAGAGATGAGTCATGAGAGGTCATATGCTGTGCCAAAAACTCTGAGGTCTGCCCTGAAGCAGTGGGAAGCCCTTGCAGGATTTTAAAGGAGAGTGACTAGACAGATTTGCATATAGAAAAGTCCTTATAGCAATGTTGTTCCCCAAAAAGGCAGACTAATTAGGAGGCTAGGACAGCAATTTGTGTTAGAAATGGTGAAATCTCAATTAAGTTCGTATAAGGGAAAATGCAGAGAAAGACTCAGAGTCAAGGAACATCAAGGAGTTTGATTGGAAAGACCTTAATTGATGGTTTGTGGGGATGGTGTCTTGAGGAGGAATTGGGATGGCCCCTTGATTTCTGGCTTGGACAACTGGATGCTAATGATGGCATTCTTTGAGCAAGAAGGGATATGATAAGCTGCAGTTGAAGCATTTTAAATTTATAGTGCCTGCGAGATACTGTAGAAACCCTACAAGCAGCTGGGAATATAAATCTTGAGCTCAGGAAAGCAATCTGGGCTCAAAGAGTATTTGAGAGTCATCACAAGTAGGTTGCAGTTAGAGCCATTGATGATGGAAGAGATTATTCAGAAGCAGTGAGAAGAAAAGAATTCAGAAGACCATGAGGAACAGGAACATTTAAGAGACAGTCAGAAAAGGAGGAAGCCTGACAGAGAGCCCGGGAAAAAGTGTTCAGATAGGTAGAGGAGAGCCAGGCATACCAGGAAGGGAAAACCAGGCATATGAGGTCCTGCTCGTGACATCTCCCGAGTCCATCATCCGTGGGAGAAAGGACAAACAGCAAATGCCAAGTGGTAGAAATCCCCATGCCAACCGAGTTTGCCTCTAACAAGTCTCTCTGGATGTAAATGTCTCTCGACACCTCACTGCTAGAATGTCTGGGAATACAAGTTCCTTATTTGGTTAACTGGGCATATTGCCTTCCTAAATAAAACTAGGATCCTGTTGATAAAGCACATGGAGAAAAGGGATTTGGGGTCTTTGGGGTAGGCAAATGGCAGTGTTGGCCACGTCAGGTAGCCAAGGGAAGAGGGACAGTCAGCGAAGGGGGACTGGCCATTCATCAGTTCAGCACAGATTTGAGAGCCTGCTGTGTGCAGGCACTGGCCTCAGAGAGGTCAAAGAAGGTCATGAATGAAATGATTGCTTGGGTGAAGCAACGAGGAGTCCGCTTGTGAACTTGAGGTGGTTGTCTGGGAGGCTGGATTGCTGTGCCTCCATGAGCGTATGGAGGGGCAGGGGTAAAGATGGACAATGGATAATAACAGTCTTTTGAGGAGTTTGACTTTGAGCATAAAGGGAGTGGTGGGATGATGCTGCAGCCAGGAGGGAACAGCAGGGTGAAGAAGAGTTTTCAGGAGACAGAAGGAAAGGTCTCAGGAAGCAGTTCACGTGCTCATATTCTCAGGGTGAAGAGCCACATGAGAGGAAGTAGTTGATTCAGGAAAAAGAATATCTGATAGAGCTCCAGACAGGTATGCATTGTGGGGAGTGGAGAACATACGTTAGCTGTGCATCAGAGAGGGACAAGGATGGGTATGGATGCTCATAGTTCACAGGTGGGAAGGCAGGAAGCAAAGGGCCCACCATTCCTCTGGGAGGCAGGGGGCAGGATGCAGAGATTGCTGGGTAGCGGACTTAAGGAAATAAGCGAAGTCATCAAATAAGCAGTATTAGCAGAGAGGTTAAGAGCCACCTTGGAACTGGACGGTCTGTACATTCCCATCCTGGCTCCAACTGTATGACTTTGGGCAACTTATTTACATATTTTATTTAATTCTTTTAGTTTTCAGTTTGTTGTTTTTTGTTTTGAGAGACAGTGTCTCTCACTCTGTCATCCAGGATGGAGTGCAGTGGCATGACCATAGCTCACTGCAGCCTTGAACTCCTGAGTTCAAGTGATCCTCCAGCCTTGGCCTCCCAAAGCACTGAACTACAGGTGTGCACCACTTCACCCAGCTTGAGGCAAGTTATTCAACCTCTCTGTTGCCTTTGTTTTCCTCTACAACCAAACAATGAGCATAATAACAGAAGCCTGTTCCTTGGAGTTGTTGGAAGAATTAAATGAGTTGATTCATGTAGTACTTGTCTGAGTGCCTGGCACAAAGGCGTGCTTCATGTGCATTGCTATGGTAATTATTACTGATAGGTCTGAGAGCATATGCAGTGTAGGGTCATCTAAACACCTGACTATTCCAGAATATAAGTGTATTGACCAAGGGCTGTGAGGGCACAGCAGAGGAAGCACTGCATTCTTCAAGGAGGTCCTGAGGGAGAAGCATTTGAGATTGGCACAGCCCTGGAGAGGCTAGTTCAAGTAGAACAAACACTGTTGGTGCAGGCAAGAGGCTGTCAGAGCACCTGCCACATCTGCAGAGGCGGGAGCCCTCTAAGACTTGAGAGGGCGCATGTGGGGCACAGAGGGCCCTTTGTGCAAAGGCTCCTTCACCTCGAGGGCAGGAAGAATGGTGGAGGAGTGTCCAGAGCGGAGGGTGAGCACCAGTTTCTTCTGTAGCCATGGGAAGGTTGGGAGCAGGGCAGTGAGGGTCCACTCTGTCTTGTGGTGCTCCTTCTGGTGAGAATAGCAAAAAATAGTCATCATAATGCTGAATGTAGGGAGTGCGTACGGTGTGCCAGGAGCATTGCAGTGCTGTAAATCCTTGTGAGAGAGGTACTGTTATGTTTTCTATTTCCCAGATGAGGAAACTGAGGCACACAGAGGTTAAGCCACTTGAGGAGGCCATACAGCTGATGTGAGGCAGAGTCAATAGTGAAGCTAGTCATGCTTGTGACCCCAGAGCCCCTTCCTGTGACCACCAAGCTGTTATCACCTGTCACATTAGGGTGTGGCTCCCCAGAGGAGGTAGTGACAAGTGAAGATTGGAGTGATGGCCTCAGCTAGGCTGACAGCAGCTTACCGATATTTTCTGTCTTAGTCAAGGAGAGTTTGGCTATAATGACTGGAAATGCCTGCAAAGAACTCAAGTGAATGCTGAATGGATCGTGCAGATACATGGACCCTTCCAGAACCCAGTCGCTAGCTAGGGAGTGTGGCTGGACATCACACAGCTGGGAAGTCGTCAGGCTGTAGCAGTTCCTCTGTCCGTCTGGAAACACAGGGCCTTCTCTATGCATCTTTCTACAGTTTGATTAAATTGCCGCTTTCCTAGTTTCACTCTCCCATGACCTTGGCTAGCCCTGGCCCTACCTGACCTGAAAAGTCCAGGGCCAAAACCACTTGACTCACTCAGCCCCTGTGTTGTAGATAAAGTTCTTGCTGTGGATAATCTGCTGGTTTAGCCTGGTTCAAGTGTCCCTCCTTGGCCCCTTTTGTAGCTGGGTTAAAGGTGGCACAGGTTACCACCAGGCAGGAAGAAAGCTGCTCTGAGAACTCCATGATCTTCAGTAGTTAGTGGAGCTTGCACACCTCATCATCTTGACTTAACCCCTAATCCTGCACTCATCAGTGCTTGGCTTTGCTCAGGCTCTGACAATGTTTTTGTTGTAAACATCACGTGGGCTCCTTCCTTTCAGCCTGCAGCTCTGCCTTGGTCTTTCAAGTCTTCATCCTCATGACTCTTGCAGCAGGCTCCAGATTCACCCTTCAAATCTGTTCTTCCCTTCCCATTTTATCTTGCCTTCTTTTAAGCAATATTATTTTTATAATATTTATTGGCCTCCACAAAAGCCTTCAGCAGGTGTTCCTCGATTTGTCATATTTGTGGCTGTCACCCAAGGCCATCTAGCCTGCCACTAATCACCCTCTCCCCCTTGAATTCCCATCATATTAGCACAGGATAATTTTCTCTCAGCAGACACGCCACGGCCCTTTCTTTCTATGGGTCCGCTCCTTCCCTCCTGCTCTGACATCTCACGCATTACTTAAGAATGCTGACTGTAGAAGCTGACTCCAGAACACCCACTGTCACCTCCCTCTCCCATGAACTCCTTTCAGTTTTGATTCTCCAGGGAAATTGTTGGTTCGTTGAAAGCAGCTGCCTTCCCAGTATGTCTTACACCTGCACACAGCCAAGCACATCTCAAACACTTGGAAAATTTAATATTCAGTGATTAATGGCTGATTTGTGATCTCTTTTGGCCTTGGTATTTTTTTTCTTTTTAATTTTTATATTACATTTTGAAGAACATTCCATATAAGCTCTCTGACTGTGATGATTGAATACTTGTTAGAGGCAAAGCCAAGTAAAAGCATTAACTCAATCCTGTCAGACTTTCTCATTATTACATGTACTTGAGTTTCGGCTTCTCTTTTGTGTGCCTTGAGAATAGGGACCATCTCATTCATCTTGTTTACCTCAGAGTACCTCAGATAAAGACATCCTGGAATGCATGTTTGAGTAAATGAATACCCTTCTCATGGAGAATAAATCATACTTGGTCATTTCATGACTGTTTCTATCTAGGCATTTACATGTGTGCCTGGTTTGAAACCACTTTCATTACTTGTTACAATTAAGCCTATTCACCCAAACTACAGAGAGGCTTTTTTAAAGTTTGCGAGTGGACAACACTGTCGTCCTGTTCAGTCCTTTCCTGCCATCCCCTCCAATGACTGCATTTCCTTTATGATCCTTCCTACTTCCCTGCTATGGCCTTTCAGACTTCCCCACAGGCACAGAGCCCCCAGACACCTGGTTCTGAGGAAGTTCTTTTTTTTTTTTTTTTTTTTGACATGGAGTCTCTCTTTGTCACCTAGGCTGGAGTGCAGTGGTGCAATCTTGGCTCACTACAACCTCCGCCTCCAGGGTTCAAGCAATTCTCCTGCCTCAGCCTCCTAAGTAGCTAGGACTACAGGACTGTGCCATCACACCAGGCTAATTTTTTTGTATTTTTAGTAGAGACGGGATTTCACCATGTTAGCCAGGATGATCTCCATCCCCTGACCTCGTGATCCACCCACCTTGGCCTCCCAAAGTGCTGGGATTACAGATGTGAGCCACCATGCGCGGCCTTCAGAGGAAGTTCTTTGGGGTAAACAATCAGCTGTTCTTTGTATCTGGGGCATATAGGGTGTCTGTGTGGCTTTGGCTTTCTCAATAGAAAATAAACCCAGAAATACTTTGCAGGCTGCTGTAGGAACAAAGCCAAACAGACTTGTTTATGTGTTTCTGAGACCAAATATTTTTCTACCAATCACAACTGGCTTTATTTGCATATGATGTCTAATAAATTATTGTAGTAATTGAATAATTCCAGAAGCATGTACTCTTAGTACATGCTTAGAAAAAAAAGAGGAAAATAGCTTAGAAATAAAATGTGAACAAAAAGCATAAGCTGGTGAATAAAAAATGAGAAATATTGCTATGTAGTAAAGATACAATATTGTGAAGTCTACCCAATATCAAACGTCTGGGGAAGAAGCTGGGTACAGTGGCTCACACCTGTAATCCCAGCGCTTTGGGAGCCAAAGCAGGCAGATCACTTGAGGTCGGGAGTTCAAGACCATCCTGGCCAACATGCTAAAACCCTGTCTGTACTAAAAATACAAAAATTAGCCCAGTGTGGTGTTGCACACCTGTAATACCAGCAACCTAGGAGGCTGAGGCAGGAGAATCGCTTGAGCCTGGGAGGCAGAGGTTGCAACAAGCTGTGATCATGCCACTGCATTCCAGCCTGGGTGACAGAGCGAGACTCTGTCTCAAAACAACAAATACAAAAACAAAACAAAATAAAAACTGAGGGAAAAAAATGTAAGCCTGTTATAGAGGCAAGAAGCTCAACTATGTGAGATTATTTGTGATTATCCCAGATGTGACGGAAGGGATAGAAAAGTAACAGTGTTAGTTAAATGTCCATGGATTCTTTGCCTCCATGCCAATATCATGACTGTCTACCTAATTCCATCCCCCGACTCCTGGCTCCCCCACTACCCCCTGACACTACCACCAAATACACACGAACATATACTGTGTCTTTGTATATGTAAAATGAAAATCATTGCAGGAGAAGATCATGCAGTAGTGGTGGTTTTCTTCATGAAAGGCTGTGAGTTACATTGGTCTAAAAGCAACATATCCCTCATGGCTGTTTTCACTGGTGACTTTCTTCTGTCTAATGTTAGCAGTGAAGGCTTGGCTTGAAAAGGCTTGTGAATTCTTTTAGCACAACCTTTGTTGGGAAATGAATTACAAGTGGTTCATTTGATGCTGATCCTTTTGTCATTGCCGTTTATAGCTATTCTGTTTACTCACTTTGTGAGAGCCATTCTGAGAGTTGATGAATGTGTTTTATGAGAGAATATAAGAGCCCTGCAATTTGTTTTGATTGGTCTCCATTTGGATTCATAGCGAGCAGGTGCCATCGTTTGGAATTGGTTTTGGCAGTGGCTTGGTTATATAAATATTAGATACATGAAGTGAAACCTCATTTAAATTATTTTCATCAGTAAGAATAGGAGAGCTTTACATTGCATGTAAGGCACATAGTTCTATTTTTACAGCTTCGAACCATACAAATGTGTAATGTACTATATGTCTGAATGTATGTATGTAGAAGTGGCCTCCATTGTACAAATATTTAACCTACAGATTTTCTGCATTTAAGAGTTTATGCAAATATTCTTTTAAACACTCTAAGCCTATGATTTCTTAATATAAGAGAAATTTTTTCTGGTCTGAAAACTACAGGTATTTCTGCTTTGGAAACTATGTTAAGGATCATTTTAGTTTGCTGTATTTTTTGTTTGTTTGTTTATATTTAAGCCTCAGAAAATAACGCAGCACATTTTTAAAGCCTCTTTATAAGTGCACTGGAAGAAGAACTGTAATACTTTCTATCTTCCCAGCAAAACTACTTACCAGGCTGACATTTTCCTAAGCATAGCTCCCTAGGTTTTCATGAATCCATATAAATTTTCACGCATTTGTTTTTATTCCGGCAAAAGATTTAAGAGGGGCTTATGAACACAGGTGGAAGGAGCAATGAGAAAGTCCACTGGTAACCCTTTAAGTAACATTCTAAACCTCAGCTACTTCCTGGCAAATTCTTAAAATGCGAGACTCATGATCTCTGAGTACACCCATGAAAATTTAACCACCTTTCATGCTGCTGGGTCTTTTTGTAAGCAAGCCAACAGGGTGCCCAGCCTCTTTCCCACCCTCTACCTCTCAACCTTATGTCCCTAGCAAACGGCTCCAAGTCCAATTTCAGTGTTCTTCGTAAGTGAAGCTTTCCATGAGCCCCACAGGCTGACTTACGCAGTTTCTCCTCCAAAAGCCCAGAGTAAAGGACATGTCACATTATAAATTGTAGCTATTGTGATGCGTGTCTCTTCTGCTAATAGGATTTCTTTGAAGACGAGGATCTGTCCTTGTCATTACGGCCCCAAGCCTAGCTTACTGCCTGACACGTTATGCTCCATAAATGTTAATTGCATGAATGAAAGAGTGGATTTATTTGGTGTTAGGTAACAAAAATAAACTCAAAAGAGCATAAATCAAACAAAAATGATTGCCATTCACCAGGCATGGTGGTGCATACCTGTAATCCCAGCACTTTGGGAAGCTGAGGTGGGCAAATCATGAGGTCAAGAGCTCGAGACCATCCTGGCCAACATGGTGAAACCCCATCTCTACTAAAAATACAAAAATTAGCTGTGCATGGTGGCGTGTGCCTGCAGTCCTAGCTACTAGGGAGGCTGAGGCAGGAGAATCGCTTGAACCCTGGAGGTGGAGACTGCAGTGAGGCAAGATTGAACCACTGCACTCCAGCCTGGTGACAGAGCAAGACTCCATCTCAAAAAGGTGTGACCATGGCCCAAATTATCTTCTAATTGCTTTCTCTTTGGGGAAGTGTTAACAGACACAGCCTGAATGGCATGAAAATATTTGAATGTGGCTATCCTATTGGAAGCCCAGTTCCCACAGGGCAGGTTGCACTCATAATGACCAAATAATCAATGAGTCCCCTCCGCATTCCAAAGAGGATTTGAGGTGAGGCCCTACCTAAGAAGCTTGACAGAGGCACCAAAACAAAAGCAGTGTCTAATGGAGTCGGCACAATTTATAAGAGAAGTGGACAGTAGCAGAGATGAACACGAAACCCAGACCTTCAGAGGCATAGCCCAGTGTTCTTCCAATTAATTCTCGTTGCTTCACTTTATCAGCGTTTAATAAAGTGTTTGTTTTTATGAGAGGACAAGTACGGACTCATGACTAGTGTCCCTCACTTCTTGAGTCTACAGATTGGCCTAGTTAGTTAAATGATTAGGTAATTAGCAATTTTCCCCTTTATTTGGCCATGTATGAGAAGCAAACTCATCTGTGGCAAATTTAAAATACTAAGTTATATGGCCCTAGTTGTGGAATTAGAGGTCAGAAGGGTTGCTTTTGACTCGAATATGGCCCCCAGGAGCAATATAGCTAAAACTCTAGGTAGCTATAGAGTTTTAAAAAGCTCCTCTACCGCCTTTTCAATTAAGACATTCCCTCTGGGTTGAGGCTCACTGATATAGAACAAGTTTGATAGGAAATAAATATGTAAATTAATATTGTTGGTTAACCTTTTGATTGCATTTACAAATTGAAAAATGCAGTGCAATATTGATTAGACAATCTTCTCATTGTTTCCAAGTAGGAGAAAACAAGAGAGAGAGGCGTATGGTGGAAAGAGCATTAGGTTTGAAGTCAAGACAACTCTCGATCAAATCTCAGTCCTACCACTTGACTGGACTCCAGGAAAGTCATCCCAAGTCACAACCTCGCTCTTCTCCTTCCTCCTAGACTTAATGAATGCAGGGGCTCAGTAGACCCTGACTACTTGGTATTGTGATCTATTTAAGCTCCTAACAGATTCCATTCCCAGAGCCATAACAATAGAAATGTGTGTACGAGCTCCTAGCCTACCTTCCAATCCACATTTCCATTGAGAATCATGTTTCTCAGGCTTATCTTTCTCACTTTCATTATAATTTCTGTTTCATTTTATGAAATATAAATTATATGTTTCATAAAACATAAAATTTCATTTTAGGAAACATAAACAACATCATTGGCTTGTTTGTCCTCAGAGCCATTCTTTACTCTTCCCCTGTTCTGTATCACAGGGAAGTCATCCCATATAGGATGCATTTCTTAGGCTTCCTATGGGCTCAGATGCTTTTCAGGAGGTTGGCCTCTGGGAGCCATAGACAGGGATTGGCAGGTAGAAGATGGATGTCAGAAACCAGGATGTTCTCCCCCACCCTGTCTGTCTTGGGTGGCATCTCCATACCTCTAAACATACCCCTCCTACTGTAGTTCCAACTTCTGCCAGTCAACCGCTATCACGATGTTCTGACCCTAACTGACCTCTGGTTTTGAGGTCTGTTAACACTACCTCCTCTTGTGCCTGCAGCCCTAAAAGCAATAGTGGCATCATGTTGACTTTAATCTGTTTCATCACCATATCTTGCTTAGCTGTTCGGCTCACCCATCACTTTTGTAACCAATTCCATGTATCAAATTTCCCCTCTTTAATATATCCAAAGTGGTTTCTGTTTTCCCTAATAGACCCTGAAAGCACGCCTGAAGTGATAAACTCTCTGTATTGCCTGTACGAATCAGAGTAGCTTAGATGATCCCAAGCATGTGAAGCATGCTGAAAATACTGACTCCCTAGGTCCACCACACAGATTCACTGGTTTCAGTGTGTAGCCCCAGAAGCTGAATTTTCAAAAAACCCCACTGGTGGTTGTAATGCCCAGCACTGGTTTAGAGAACAGCAAAGCCAGGCTGAGATCGAGTTGCGCAGGGTGGGAGTGGGTGGTTGCTAGGTTCATTCACCAACTAAGGGCTTCTCTTTTACAAACCAGCCTCACAGCAAGCGAGACCAGCTCAGCAAAATTAAAATGACTGCATCCTGTGGACTTTAAAGGACAGTCGTTGTAAGTGTCAAAATAGCACCTGTTAAATTGGGGAGTGCCAAGAGATTATTTGCACGATTAAACGAGATCACATATGTGGCACCATTTCACACATCGTAGTTGCTCAATAAATTATCTTTCCTTCTCTCAAATTGAGTGAAAACATAGAACTGTAGAAAGCTATGAAATAGCATAAATTCTTTATTCCTTAAGATCACAGAATCCAGATACTAAATACCAGAAATAATAGATAAGTAACTACATAGTCAAAAAAAACCAAGTCACTGCCTGGGCATGTATTATTGCTCGCTGGGCTGGTGTCTCAACAATAGAATCACATGACACCATAGGTTAGCTCTCTTTCGTATCAGAAATAATTATTTAAAATAAGTTTTAACTGGAACTCTTGTGTCAGATCACATAGCAACATTTTCTAAGGAGACCTGAACCTTGTGAGTATGTCGTTACTTGACCATTGGAATTTCTGCATCAGGCTCTTGCCAGAGACTACAACTTTTGAGTCCTCTACTGTCCAATTCTTATCAAATGGCTGGTTATGAGAAATAATATTCATGGAGGACTGCCTGAAAGATATGCAGCCTGTTCATTCCTTGTTGAGATAATAAGTTCTATTTGTGGTTTAAGCCAGGTCATCACATAGCTGCCTATTTGGATCTCGATGTATTTACTTCTTGTCAGTTTCTCTTTACTGGGAAAGATGAATGAAAAAAGGCACATCAATCATTATGGAATCTTGAACAGTGTTATAAGAGAAAACCCTAAGAGGTTTCCAGACAGAGAAAGCTAGTATGCTCCCAATGCAGGGAGCATCAGACTAACATGAAATTACTCATCCACAAACTGAGAAGTAAGCAGTCAGCAATACCGTATTTATAGAGAGATGGAACAAAAGACCTGTGCGCCAAGAATCCAGTGCTGGCCAAGAGATCTATTCCTACATAAGGACAAAAGGAAGACATTTCTGGACGTGGAGTTACTCAGAGTGGGGTATCTACATCCCACTTCTGAGAATCGAATCAGGACATAGGTGTCAATGTAGGAGATGAAGAGCCAAAGAAAGAGTGATGACCAATGAACATTGCAAAACTTACAGCCAAGTCTAAATAAATGATCATGTGACTATGAAGTCTAAATTGTTCATTAAGATTTCTTGGAGCAGAAGATACATATATTGACTATGAGGAGATATTTCACAGTTTGGAGCAGGCAATGAAAGAGTAAAAATATTCCAAGTGTCTCTCCCTGTGGACAAGAAAGAAATGAAATGTCATGGATTGGGTTCTCTGAAAGCAAGCACTGGGACACAGTTTTGGTTACAAGATACTTATTAGGAATTAACACCTGTGTATTGTGTTCCCCAGAAAGATATGTTGAAGTCCTAGTTTTCAGTACCTGTGCATGTGACCTTATTTGGAAATAGGGTCTTTGCAAATACAATCAAGTTAAGATGAGTTCATGAGGGTGAGCTCTAACCCAGTGTAACCGGTGTTCTTATAAGAAAAGGAAAATGCCACACGAAGAGGGAGATACATGGAGAGAAGCACTATATGGTGACAGAGTCTTAGCAGCAAGCCGAGGGACACCAAGATAGATGGCTCCACCAGAAGCTAAAAAGAAGCAAGGAAGAATTCTGTCGAGTCTCAGAGGGAGCCTGGCCCTGCTGGTACCTTTATTTTGGACGTCTGGCCTCCAGAACTGTGGGAAAATAAATCTCTGTCATTTGAAGCCACCCAGTCTGTCGTACTTTGTTGGGGAAGCCCTAGGAAACTGATAAACCCTGTAAAAAGGTGAGTGAGGAAGCACAAAACCAAAGTCCCATGCAGAACACACACAGCCTGGGCCACCTTGGTGGGGAGCTGAAGGAAGAGTGCCACCGTGCCACCCAGTCACTAGAGGTGGCTGCCCCAGGAAGGCCGTGACCTAGGCTAGAGTGGATGCCTGCGGAGGCATGCAGTAAGGCTGTCTTCCCTCCTTAAAGGGCGATCTGGGTAGCTCATCTCCATGTCTACACAGCAGGCCAAGGGAAAAATGTCTGGGCAGTGAAGATAGTGTATAGTCATTTTGCTTTTTTAATTGAAAAAACATATTTTTAATGATTTAAAATTAGATAACTGAGCAAACCAGCAGAGAAATAATGAGTAAAAATAAGTACAGTAACAATAAATGTAATTAATAGTAAACAAAATGTTATTATAGGCATTGTTTTTATTTCCTGACCAATATAGTTCTGAAATGTGTAAGGCAAAAAAAGAAGTAGACATCCAGGAGAACACGACAAAACTATAATTAGGGAATTTTGATATAATTATTTCATAATTTGGTCGGGCATGGTGGCCATACCTGTAATCCCAGCACTTTGGTAGGTCGAGGCAGGTAGATCGCTTGAGCTCAAGAGTTTGAGACAAGCCTGGGCAACATAATGTGAGACCCATCTCTACAAAAAAACTTTTAAAAATTAGTCAGGTGTGGTGGCATGCACCTGGAATCCTAGCTACTCAGGGGGCTGAGGTGGGAGGATTGCTTGAGCCAGGGTGGTGGAGGTTGCAGTGAGCTGCAGTCACACCACTTCACTCCAGCCTGAGCAACAGAGCCAGACCCTGTCTCAAAAAATAATAATAATAATAACTCTTTCCTAATTTGACAAAGTAGACAAATAATGATACTGGTTGGTATTCGTATTTAGTGTTTATACCCTATAAACACAGAATCTGCATTATTCTCTCGTGTCTATAGACCATTTACAAAAATCTATTTCTATGGCCACAGGAAAAAACTAACTGAATTTTAGGGGAAAGGTATTTTACTCATCCCCTTTTCTATCCCACTGTGATAGAACAAAAAAAAATTGACAGTGAAATAATAAGTAAAATGTAAATACTTAAAATTAAGAAGCCTTCCTATAGATGATTCCTAGATCAAATTGAAAATAAGATATAAAATGACAAATTCTCTGGAAGTAAAGAGAACATTTCACAACCAAACTTAAGAAGAAATCGCTAATGCATTTAGGAATACTTTATAGCCTAAATGCTTTTGGTATTATTAAAAAATAAGAATGATAAACTAAATATTATCTAAGAAATGTTTTTAAAAAACAAAAGAAAGATATTAATGGCAAAAGCTAAAATTAGTTGGCCACAAAACAATTAAAAGAGAGAATCTAATGACAATATATATATATACAATGTAAAGAGTGTACGTATGCACGTGCAACATTAGGAATGAAGAAAAAAATTACCCAGATCCCAAAAGGATTAAAATAATTCAATAAGACAATGTTATGTTCAGGTTTATGGCAATAAATTTTGAAATCTAGAGGAAATTAATGTTTTTCTAATAAGTTATAAATTACCAAAAATTTGATTCAAAAAAAGGTTATAGGGGCCAGGCGCAGTGGCTCAAGCCTGTAATCCCAGCACTTTGGGAGGCTGAGGCAGGTGGATCACGAGGTCAAGAGATCGAGACCATCCTGGTCAACATTGTGAAACCCCGTCCCTACTAATACAAAAAAAATTAGCTGGGCATGGTGGCGCATGCTTGTAATCCCGGCTACTCAGGAGGCTGAGGCAGGAGAATTGCCTGAACCCAGGAGGCGGAGGTTGCGGTGAGCCAAGATCGTGCCATTGCACTCCAGCGAAACTCCATCTCAAAAAAAAAAAAAAGGTTATAAATCCCAAGAGATGAATAATAAACAGAAAAAACTTGAGTGCATATAAAGAAAGCCTTCCAATTTTATGAAAAGTATAAATTCCTTCATACCAAAACCTGATAAAGATGGCCATAACAGTTGTTCAATATCACTCATGAAAATATGCTTTTTAAAAGGTTAAGAAATCAAAGATTTATTCTAGAAATATAAGAATTTTTAAATTGTATATTTTTATATTTCTAGAAATATAATGATTTATATTTCACTCTATTTAAAAGAGTGATAAATGAAAATATCCAGGAGTGAATTTAGTAAGGTGTAAGACAAATTAAAAAAAAAAAAGATTGTAGTAAAGGACATAAACCAACATGTGAAGAAGTATAGCGCTATACTGTCTTTTCAAATGAGAAAACTTACGGTCCTAAAGATAAAAATTCTTCTAAAATTACTATATATAATCCCAGTGCGAATCCCAACTTGGAAGGTAAAAGTGTTGTCAGATCAACATGATTTTTTTTTTTTTTTTTTTTTTTTGAGACAGAGTTTCACTTTTGTTGCCCAGGCTGGATTGCAATGGCCCAGTCTTGGCTCAGTATAACCTTTGTCTCCCGGGTTCAAGCGATTCTCCGGCCTCAGCCTCCAGAATAGCTGGGATTACAGGCACCTGCCACCACACACAGCTAGTTTTTGTATTTTTTGTAGAGACAGGGTTTCACCATGTTGGCCAGGCTGTTCTCAAACTCCTGACCTCAGGTGATTTGCCTGCCTCAGCCTCCCAAAGTGCTGGGGTTACAGGCATAAGCCACCACGCCTGGCCCAATCAACATATTTTTAAAGGCTACATAAAAATATAAATGTGAGAAAATTTCCAAACTTGAAGGAAAAACAGTCAGTGTGGGGAAGTTGTGCCAGCAGGCATCAAAGCATACTATCATGTGACTGCATGTAAGACAATATGACATTAGCTTAGGAATCTACAAGTCACTGTTTGGAACAGAGTAGATGCAGTTACTAAATCAGTGTATATAGGAAAACTTAATGTACGCTAAAGGTGGCTTGTCTTTCCAGTATGAAAAAGATTATAAAGTAAATGATTTAGGGCAATTACGTGTCCATCTGGGGCAACATTCCATTTGGATTAGATTCCATTTGAAGTAAGATCTAATATTAAGATGGACCCATAAATGTATTAAGAGGAAGAATTGCAAGATAGGAAATTTATAGTCCATAAAGGAATAATTGGCACATTTGATTGTGTAAAAATTTAAAATGTCTATAATGACAAGACACGCCAAAAGAATAATAATACTTCCAACCTCTAGGACAGAGCTAATGTTTAATATATGAAGAGGTCTCACAAATTGATTATAAAAGAAAGATAAAACAGCCCGGTATAAAAATAGTTAAAAGGTGTGAACTGGAATTGTAAATCACCAATAAACCTGTGAAAAGTATCAGCCCCATTAGCAGTGAGAGAAGGCGAATTAAAACCACTGAGATGCCCGTCAGGTGAGCAAACACTTTTAAAGATGGTGAAAGCCACTGCTGATCAGTGTGTCAATAAGCAGGCACTCTCATGCACGGTTGGGCTGAGTGCTTCAACTTTTGCACGGAAAGAAATGTAGCAATAGTCATTCAGATAGTTAACATGCTTATCATGTTTGGCCCCACAGTTATTCCACTTTTAGGATTCTTTCCCACAAAAATAAAAGTACTAGAACATTAAAGATGTTTGAATAAGGCTGTTTATTCCTGCTCTGGTTAAGATAGCTAAATCTGGAAAACAGTCTGAATGTTCATCCACAGAGGAGTGATTGGTTAAACAATGGTTATGTCTGTCTTGTGAATATATGCAGTTATTTTTAAATGAGGTAGATATATAGATATGAAAAACTAAATATATTGATAAGAGCAAGTTGCAGAAATAAATATGTGTGTGAAAAAGTATACGGAAGATTTTTAAAGGCTGTACGACAGACAGACTGTTGATATTGGCTATCTCGGGGTTGGGGAGATAAGAGTAAGACCTAATTCTTTTTTTTTTTTAAGAGACAAGAGTCTCACTATGTTGCCCAGGCTGGTCTTGAATTCCTAGCCTCAAGCAACCCTCCTACCTTGGCCTCCCAAAGTGCTAGGACTACAGGCAGGAGCCACCAAGCTCAGCCTAATACACTTTACTTTATTCCTCTCTACATTTTTAAATTGATTACAATTAGCTAGTATCTCTTCTATATAAAACATAATTATAACACAAGAGGTTTTTTTGAACTGTTCTTTGAAGTTGTGTCATCTAATCAATCCTTATGGAAATCACAGGTGATTTATCGTAGGGCTAATATTGAAAAATTGTCCACATGTCACATGGTGTCTCCTCTATGAAGGTCCATGGGAGAAATTTCCACTCCAGCTTGAATCTCCAGATATCTGTGGTTCATTTCAGCTTTTATCTTTTGCTCATTGTGCATCTGGTAACTGATCATATTTTTCTTTCCTCTGGCAACCAGGAATCTCAGAGTCAAGTTATAGACTGTATAGTTTATTTCACACCCATACCAGGCCCTGTGGCTTATGTTCTATGCATAGCCCTTGCTGATGGAATCATCTTGTTCCCCACATTTATTTTCCCTCACCCACATTCCTTCCTTTGTTTTAATTTTAACTGCTTATATTGTATGTATCCCTATAGCTACTTCTGATCGTTTTTGGGAGATGTGGTAGGAATATGAATAAATAATGACCAGAAATTTCTATTTTAACAGAAACCTGGGAAAGAAAACAGTCTCAACAATGAGTAGGCCACCCATCACTACCAACAACAGATGACTTGCCATTTCATTTACAAAGGTAAGGAAATATAGTCTCTATTTTTAATTAATTCTGATCAAATCAGTATAGAGCCCTTACCTTGTTTACTATAAATTTATTTACAAATATTCTAAAACATGTATCTAGGTCATAACCTTTAACTTTGACAACAAATTTGAAACAAATAACAAGCAAACAGCAACAAGAAATTTTATGAATTTTGGTGTGCCAGAAGTGTTAAAAAACAAAACAAAACAAGATATGGTCTTACTAATTACTATGTGTGGTTAAATTTTTAAATAGTATTTTCCTCATTTTTAAGTGTAGCAGTGCTCACTGTAGAATACTTGGAGAATCTAGCAAAGTATAAAAAGGAAAACCTAAAGCACTCATAACCCCATCTGTAGATAATCACCCGAACTTCTGAGAATGCCTTTCCTCCTTCCTTTTATGTGTACATGGAAAATACGTATGATTATAACTTCAAAAAGCATTTTTAGAGACGAGGTCTTACTGTGTCTCCCAGGTGAAATTCATATAACGTAAAATTAGCCATTTTTAAACGAACAATTCAGTGTTCATTTTAGTACAATTTAGTACATTGATAATGTTACGCAGCCATGACCTCCATGCAGTTCCAAAACATCTGTATCACCTCAGAAGGAAACTCGATGTAGTCAGCCATTGGTATCTGCAGACGATTGATTCCAGGACCTGTGGATACTAAAATATACTCAAGTCCCTTATCTAAAATGACATAGTATTTGCTTTTGTTTTTCTTTTTGAGACAGAGTCTTCCTCTGCTGCCCAGGCTGGATTGCAGTGGTGTGATCATGGCTCACCGCAGCCTCAAACTCCTGGGCTCAAGCAATCCTTCTGCCTCAGCCTCCTGTATAGCTAGGACTACAGGTGCAAGAATTGTACCTGGCTAATTTTTAATTTTTTATACAGATGGGGTCTCACTGTTTTTCCCAGTCTGGTCTCATACTACTGGCCTCGAGCGATCATCCCATCCCAGCTTCTCAAAGTGCTGTGATCACAGGTGTAAGCTACCATGCCCAGCGTGATTATATAATGTTTTTTAAAACAATGTTTTTAATTCGAACTTGCCTTGGCTTCATTAGGTTAGCTACAGATGATGTGGTGCAGAAGCATAACAAGTCTAGAAAGAAACAGTAGTCATCACTTTGACCATTGTAACAGCCCTTTGCAGTTTCCCAGTACATCCCCAGGCATCTTATTTGTTCCTGCCACATGACCTCTCTGACTTCAGTGTCCCTGGTTAATAGGTTCATGTGACCTTTAAATATCACTCTACAGGAAAAACAACCAACCAAACCACCCTTGAATTCAGATGATAGTTCATGGCTTTCATTTGTCATTATTACATCTTTTGTGCTGCTTAAAAGGATTTTTTTTTTTTTTTTTGAAACGGAGTCTTGCTCTGTTGCCCAGGTTGGAATGCAGTGGCAGAATCTTGGCTCACTGCAACTCTACCTCCCGAGTTCAAGTGATTCTCCTGCCTCAGCCTCCCAAGTAGCTGGGACTACAAGTGTGTGCCACCACGCTTTTGTATTTTCAGTAGAGACGGGGTTTCTCTGTGTTGGTCAGGCTGGTCTTGAACTCTTGACCTTGTGATTCACCCGCCTTGGCCTCCCAAAGTGCTGGGATTACAGGTGTGAGCCACTGTGCCCAGCCCAGGGATTGTTTTAGAAAAAACAGAAGTTTACCTGTTTTTTTGCTCCTCTTCCCTACTGTCAAGTCAGAGGTAATTCACAAAGTAATAAAAAATAATTTAAGACCATCTCATCCTCTGCCCTTCATTCATGCCCACTAGTTAACCTTTCATTAAGGTGGTTTTTTAAAGCATCCTTCAGAGTTACTCTTGTAGTTTTTTGGTTTTAAAGGCTACGAAGTCTTAAAAGTGAAATTACTGGAATGGCATTCTAAGTTAGGGAGGTCTTCATTCTGTTGGCTCTGTTAAACAGTTGAAGGCCTGTATTTTACCCTGAGCCTTATATATAAAGCATTTTAATTCTTCTGGAATTTTTATTCAAAACTCACCAAAATATTATGAAGAGACTAGAAAAATGAATTATTCTTTAAGTCAATTTAAGCAGATACAACATGAAAAACAAGTTTGTGAAACATCTGTCCTTGAAGATTCTATTCTAATATGGACTGATTAAGTAGACACAAATAGAATTGCAAAATTATGTAAGAGGGTGGCTTAATAGGTGGGCAGTACTAGATCTGGTGAGGAAGCAGAAACCACATAGCTGGAACACACGGGCCGCTGCCTGCTGGCCTCTGCTCCCAGGAAGCTCCTGGTTTTCCCTAAGATGAAAAGGCCACTTTCCTGGGCTCGGGCCCTCAGGGATCTGACTGCCAAATCTGGGCCGACACAGGGGGGTGTGGGAGGGCAGGGACCAGGAGGCAGAGGCGAGGCTTCTGGGGTCCGGGGCGCCCACCTGGGTTCAGAACATCTGGCTTCCCGGTGCGGCTGGAGAGGTGGGGAGTGAGGGCACTTGTGGGGCCTGTTCCGGGGGACCCATATCCCCTCCCACCCTCGGGTCCGGAGCCTCTCCCCTCCCCCCACCTCCCCTCCCACCCTAGGGTCCGGAGCCTCTCCCCTCCCCCCACCTCCCCTCCCACCCTAGGGTCCGGAGCCTCTCCCCTCCTCCCACCTCCCCTCCCACCCTAGGGTCCGGAGCCTCTCCACTCCACTCCAGGGATCATTCCTTGGGCTTCTCCCCTGGCCAGACTGTCTCTCTGAAGCCCGCATAGGCCCTGGAACCCCACAGGCGTCTGCCCTTCTCATCCGACAGGCAGTGCCTGCCAGCTCATCAGGGCTCCCACGGCCTGGTCCGGATCCAGTGCCCTCGGAGCGGCCTGGCCGCGCAGAGCACTCCTGTTGCCCTTCCCCTCCTCTCGGGCGCTCCAGCCCAGGCCGGGGGAAACTGGAGCTCTGAGCCTCTGGTCCAGCCTCTTCCTGAAAGGCTCTGCGAGGTCAATGTGTCCTGCCCGGAACAGGTAGCCTTTCTACAGCAGAGGGGGCGGCTTGGGTATCCTCAGGACAGGGTGGGGAGGACGGTGGGGGATGGAAGGTCCCGGTACAGGGAAGGGTGGGGCGGGGGCTGGGACAGCCCCAGCTCTTCTCTGGCGCAGAGTGGGGTCACGTCCGGCATCACAGAGGACTGCAGACCAGCAGGGGGTTGCTGGGGGAGGACATGGCAGGACAACCAGGCAGGGAAGACCCTGGGCCACCCGCAGGCCAGGCCGGGGCGTGGAGCAGCGAGGGAGGGCGCCGCAGGGCGGGCGGGGAGTGGGTGCCTCTACCTTGCCCTTGACCAGCACAGCCCCTGGAGTCCATCTGTGCATGTCCCTCTTCGGTTCAGAGGGGCAAACTGAAGCCCAGAGAGGGGAGGGATGTCACAAAGATCGCACAGCACACTGGGGGTGCGCCAGGACACGGAGGCTGTGAGGCCGGGTCTAGGCTGGTCCCACCCCCGGCCAGCGGGGAGGAGGGTGACCCTGGGGCGGAGGGAGAGCGGCGTCTGGTGGGACGATGCCAGGCCCGGCACAAGACAGAAGTTGCACGCGCCCTAGACCGCCATCCACCCGCGTGGCCTGCGCGCGAGCTGAGTCGGTAAATGACCGCACGGGTGAAGGATTTAATTTTCTCTCGTTCGTCCCCGTGTTCCGCTGCCTCGTAAATCACTGCCGTTTATGACTCTCTCTTCGGCACTTTTGCGATGGCCGATAATGGCTGCGTAAGTGGTAGAGAGGATGAGTTCTGCAGCAGATTTTAAACAAACGTGCACGTCGGAACCGCAAATAACGTTAAGCAGTGCAGCAGTGGGGCCCCTCACGGGTCACCCCGGGGCTCCGCCCTGGCCTGCGGGGAAGGGCCTGCTCTCCGGGGTCCCGGCCTCCCTCCCAGCGGTGGGCAGGGGCCAGGGCAGCTTGTTCCCAGGGGTACTTTAGCACGAGGAGCGAGACCCACCTGTGTGTTTCAGTGTGTGTGTGCAAATCTGTGCCTGAGTGTGTGTGTGGATATGGTTATGGGTGAGTGTGTGCGTGTGTGTGCATGCGTGCATGTCCACATAGAGATTGCAGGCTCTCCCCCTGACATTCACACGCGCACGGCCCAGAAAGGCCACTGCTCTTTGGGTCTTAGTGAACCCATCTGGAGGATGGGGGGCACCAGAGCCCACGTCCGAGTTCTCAGCAGCTGTAGGGCCTTGTTCAGTGGCTGGTGGTCAGGCTGTGGCCTGGAGCCAGCTCCTGGAGGAGAGCCACACTCTGTCCCTTGCTGGGTGCTGGTGGCTGTGCTCCATTTCCAAGGGTCCCTCCCCCGGACCTCCTCTGTGAGGAACTGATAAAGCAACAGTGGACGCGCACACCCACACACGTGCACACGCACACACGTGCACGCCCACGCACGCTCACACTCACGCACGTGCATACCACACGCGCACACCACATAGGCGCACACCCACACACATGCACACCCACACACGTGCACACACTCCCGCACGTGCACCCCCCACACACGTGCACACACGCCCGCACACACACACGTGCACACCCACGTGCAGACACACGTGCACACCCACACATGTGCACACCCACGCACGTGCACACCCACACACGTGCACACACACCCGCACACCCACACACGTGCACGTCCACACACGTGCACACACCCCCGCACGCCCACATGCCACTTCCCCCAGGCCGTAGACGTGGGTTCATCTGGAGCCCGTTCCTCAATCACCATCCGGCCCCACAGCCCCTGCGCTGGGGGTGGCGCCCACCACTGCTTACTTTCTGCAAAGACGCACTTTGCCATCTGAGAGGCTGGAACATCTCCTCACAAAGCCATAAATGTAATTGATATTCTCAGCATTTCGAGAAAAAATACGAGTATCAAAGATACACAGTATACCCCATAAAATCCTCCCATGTTTCTTCTTTACGGTGGGTTCTAAAATTGGCAAAATAAATTCCCTAAAACCCATTATGCTCAACGTGCAGTGTGTTTTGGAGGCTGGGCTGGGGGCCGCATGCTCCTCTCGCAACATGGCCTCAGTCCCTGCTTGGCCACGGGGCCCGTTTTCCTAGAAACCTGGTAAAAATGGGAATGATGATTGCCCAGCTCACGGTCCGTGACCGCGGTTGGGTGCTGGGAAGCTTAATCTCAATGCTTCTCCAATAAAATGAATGCCTTTATGATGCCCCAACGCGGGTTCTGCTGGACTCCAGGGCTGCTGCCGTCCCAGCTCTGGGCCGAGTCCCCTTTTGTAATTACACGGGGACCCTTTCTCCCTCCGTGGGTGCAGACACTGAGGCCTCACGGGGTAGAGAGCACAGGCTTCAGAGAGGCTGCTCCCGGATTCCGGCGCGGCAGCTCCACAAACTTCACTTCCCTGTCCCGGCTCCTTCCTTGGTAGTGATATTCACAGCCCCTGATTGCAGGAGCATGGTTTTTCTTTATTATCTTTCTATTTCAGGAGGTGAAGGCTCCGAAGAACAGGATACCACATTCAAAAAAACCATTTACAACAACTTTATCGAGGTATAATTTCCATGCAGTAAAATGCATGCCTTTTTTAAAAAGCAGGCTTTATTTTTTAGAATGGTTTTAGATTCACAGAGAAATTGCGAAGATTGTACAGAAAAATGCCGCATAGCCGAAGCCCCATCATGAGCGCCTCCCAGCGCCTGGCACATTTGATCCATTTAAGGAACCACCAGGGATACACGACTCAGATTTCCTGAGATTTTGCCTCCAGGCCTTTCCCCGCCCGGACCGCCCGGGACACGCCCTTCCACGTGGTGGGCGCGGCTCCTCCCCGGGCCTCTAGGCAGCCACAGTTTCTCAGACTTCTCTTCGTTTTGATGACCTTGGCAGTTTTTGGGGAGAACGGGTCAGGATTGTCTTGCGGACCCTCCCTCTATTGGGATTTGTCTGCCGTTTTTCTCATGATGAGACTGGAGTTACGGGTTTTTGGAGGAAGAGCACAGGGGCAGAGCAGAGCGCCACCGGCCATACGCCCACCCAGGGCGCGTGCTCTCAGCGCAGCTGTCCCGGTCGACGCCGCCCTGGGTCCCCAGCTGAGGTCACGCCGTCGGCTTTCTCCCAGGCCATGTCACCGCCTGCCCCTCCACGTCCAGCCCGCACTCTTTGGAGGGAAGTCGCGGTGCAGAGACCACACGGGGTGGGGCGGGGAGTGGCGGTGCCCTCCTTGGGGGCAGAGCGTCTGCGCGAATCCTTCCGAATCGTTCTGCGTGGACACTCATCTGCTCGGGCGCCCTTGTCGGATCGCGGCTGGCGTCCGGTCCTCCCCGTTCTGCGGCTCACGTAGTCCTGCCTTCCAGTCGGCCCGTGCCCCGTCCCTTTGGTTTTGAGCACAGCCTTGTTTTCCGGGATGAGAAGCAGCTCCAGGCTCACCCTGCACGTGCCCTGCCTCAGCCCCACATCAGCCACTTCTCCACGGAGCCCGGGCCTTTTGCTGGAGGGGCCCGTCAGACGCCGAGACTGGCCCCGGGCTGCCTGCTGCCCGGCTGCGGTGGATCCCAGGCCCTGGCGGCCGGCAGAGCGGGGAAACGTCCGCGTGTGCAGAGCCCGGGCATAAGCTCGTGTGTAACGCGTTTCTGTGTGTGACCATCCGTGTGACAGGGACCATCAGAGAAACAGAGGCAGAGTGACACTCACACACACTCGGTATGAGATTGCTGTGAAGCCTGGGTGCAGGTGACCGCGGAGGCCGAGAGGTCCCACCCGGGCCCCAGGGGATCGCTGGTGCAGGGCGGTCTGAGTCTGAAGGCCTGAGAGCCGGCGGGGGTGGTTGGTGGCGTTAATCTCAGTGCCAGGCCAGAGAAGGTGAGGCGAGTGTCCCAGCTCAAGCAGCGCCGCGGGGAGAGAGTGGCCTTCCTGCCTTCTGCGCTGTTTGGGTGACGCCACCCACCCCGGGGAGGGCGGCCTGCTTTACAGAGCCCGCTGACTCAAACGCTGGCCTCACCCAGGAACACCCACAGACACCCCCAGAAATAACGTTCAGTCCGGCACCCCGCGGCCAGGGGAACTGACGCATAAAGTTAGCGGCCACAGGCCCGCATGAGAGGGACGCGGCAGGCAGGGGCCGCTGTCTGGACTCTGCCCCTCGGCCGTGTGGGTCGCCGCAGCCCCCGCCCCGCATGTCCGTAGCTCCCGCCCAGCGGGGAGGAACCTGCCCCACCACCCGCCGTCCATTGACCTCATCGCTGAGCTCCAGCGTCCAGGGGCAGCGGTGTGGGGATGGTCACCCGTACCCCACGGCCAAGCCCCCGTCTACCACCTGCCGTCCACTGACCTCATCGCTGAGCTCCAGCTGCAGGGACAGTGGTGTGGGGATGGTCACCTGTACCCCACGGCCAAGCCCCCGTCTACCACCCGCCGTCCACTGACCTCATCGCTGAGTTCCAGCGTGCAGGGGCAGCGGTGTCGGGATGGCCACCTGTACCCCATGGCCAAGCCCCCATCTACCAGGGTTTGGGGCTCCTGTGTGGCTCCGTTTGCTTTCGGTCTCACGGACTTCATCGCGTGTGAGGGTTCCCAGGTCACCCCTTCCCCCGGCCCCTCCCTCCGTCCGTAACCAGCTAGAGGCCTCGCCACACACGCCTGCCTTCCATCCCACACACAGCCTCTTAACTGAGCTTTCACATTTGCGCACATCAAGGCTCACTCTCGCTGTAAAGTTCCACGGGTTTTGACAGACGCACAGTGGTTACATTCGCTTCACGGCCCGCTGTCTCCACGGGTCCAGCCTCTCCTCTCACCTGGAGCATTGGACGACACTGATCTTTTTACTGTGCTGGACTCCGCCTTTTGTAGAGTGTCACGCCGCTGGAACCCACAGCGCTGCAGTCTTTCCCGACCGACTTCTCTCACTTAGCAACGTTCATCTAAGGTTCATGCTTGGCTTTCGGTGTCTTCATAGCTTCCTTCCTTTTGTCAGTGAATCCTGTCCCATTGTATGGATGGATGTCCCAGAATTTGCGTATCCACTCACCCGGGACATCTTGGTTACTTCTAGGTTTTGGTAATTATGGACAAAGCCGCTATAAACATTTGCATGCCGGCTTTTGTGCGGACCTAAGTTTTTCAGGCCAGTTGACTTTCATGATCGACCTTGTATCTCGCAATCTTGCTGTGCTCGCTTATTAGTTCCAGGAGATAGATTCATCCGTTCATCCATTTACACATTGACATGGTGTGGCTGTGTCCCCACCCAAATCTCATCTGAATTGTAGCTCCCATAATTTCCACGTGTTGTGGGAGGGACCTGGTGGGAGATACTTGAATCATGGGGACAGTTTACCCCGTACTGTTCTGGTAGTAGTGAATAAGTCTCACGAGATCTGATGGTTTTTTTCTCATTCTCTCTTGCATGCCACCATGTAAGATGTCCCTTGCTCTTCCGCCACAATTGTCAGGGCTCCCCAGCCATGTGGCACTCTGAGTCCATTAAATCTCTTTCCTTTATAAATTACCCAGTCTTGGGTATGTCTTTATTAGCAGTGTGAGGGCAAACTAATACATACATCTTAGATTGATTTTCCAATGTGGAAATCATACCTCGAATAAGTCCCACTTGGTCCTGCTGTGTAACTGTGGTTACACGTTGTTAGATTTGATTTGATAATATTTTTTGATTATTTCACATCTGCATTCGTAAGAGTTATTGGTTTGTAGTTTCAAGTTTCTTTTCTTGGAAGGTCTTTATCTGTTTTGGTATTAGGGTAATTCTGACCTCTTAGAATGAGTTAGGAAGCATTTCTTCTGCTTCTGTTTTTCAGAAGAAAAATCAAATCACTTAACATAATGACGTCCAGTTCCATCCAAGTTATTGCATATAAAGACAGACTGTGGAGAATTGGCATTTATTCCTCACATAGTTGGTAGAGTTCACCAGTGAAGCCACCTGGGCCTGACGCTTTCTTTTTTTGAAGATAACAAAATATTGTTTAAGTTTCCTTAATAGATATAGACCTATTTAGGCTTTGAAAAACTTTAAAGTTATTTTAAAAAGCATTTGTTGGTACCTAGTAGTTGATAGCAGTGTATACTTTTGAGGTACATGAGACGAGATGGCCAACGCAAAATACACACATCCTGGAGAATGGGGCGGCCGTCTCCTCAGACATCCATCTACACACGTCCTGGAGAATGGGGCGGCCGTCTCCTCAGGCATCCATCTACACACATCCTGGAGAATGGGGCGGCCGTCTCCTCAGACATCCATCTACCCACATCCTGGAGAATGGGGCGGCCGTCTCCTCAGGCACCCGTCTACCCACGTCCTGGAGAATGGGGCGGCCGTCTCCTCAGGCACCCATCTACACACCTCCTGGAGAATGGGGCGGCCGTCTCCTCAGGCACCCATCTACACACGTCCTGGAGAATGGGGCGGCCGTCTCCTCAGGCATCTGTCTACACACGTCCTGGAGAATGGGACGGCCGTCTCCTCAGGCACCCATCTACACACGTCCTGGAGAATGGGACGGCCGTCTCCTCAGGCATCCGTCTACACACGTCCTGGAGAATGGGGCGGCCGTCTCCTCAGGCACCCATCTACACACCTCCTGGAGAATGGGGCGGCCGTCTCCTCAGGCATCCATCTACACACCTCCTGGAGAATGGGGCGGCCGTCTCCTCAGACACCCATCTACACACCTCCTGGAGAATGGGACGGCCGTCTCCTCAGGCACCCATCTACACACGTCCTGGAGAATGGGGCGGCCGTCTCCTCAGACACCCATCTACACACCTCCTGGAGAATGGGGCGGCCGTCTCCTCAGGCATCCATCTACACACTTACTGGAGAATGGGACGGCCGTCTCCTCAGGCATCCGTCTACCCACGTCCTGGAGAATGGGGCGGCCGTCTCCTCAGACATCCATCTACCCACATCCTGGAGAATGGGGCAGCCGTCTCCTCAGGCATCCATCTACACACTTACTGGAGAATGGGGCGGCCGTCTCCTCAGGCATCCGTCTACCCACGTCCTGGAGAATGGGGCGGCCGTCTCCTCAGACACCCATCTACACACATCCTGGAGAATGGGGCGGCCGTCTCCTCAGGCATCCGTCTACCCACGTCCTGGAGAATGGGACAGCCGTCTCCTCAGGCATCCGTCTACACACCTCCTGGAGAATGGGGCAGCCGTCTCCTCAGGCACCCATCTACACACGTCCTGGAGAATGGGACGGCCGTCTCCTCAGGCATCCATCTACACACTTACTGGAGAATGGGACGGCCGTCTCCTCAGGCATCCATCTACACACATCCTGGAGAATGGGGCAGCCGAGATCTCAGGCACCCATCTACACACTTACTGGAGAATGGGGCGGCCGTCTCCTCAGACATCCATCTACACACATCCTGGAGAATGGGACGGCCGTCTCCTCAGACATCCATCTACACACTTACTGGAGAATGGGGCGGCCGTCTCCTCAGGCATCCGTCTACACACGTCCTGGAAAATGGGGCGGCCGTCTCCTCAGGCATCCATCTACACACGTCCTGGAGAATGGGGCGGCCGTCTCCTCAGACATCCATCTACACACTTACTGGAGAATGGGGCGGCCGTCTCCTCAGGCATCCGTCTACACACGTCCTGGAGAATGGGGCGGCTGTCTCCTCAGACATCCATCTACACACTTACTGGAGAATGGGGCGGCCATCTCCTCAGGCACCCATCTTTTGAGTGACACACAATCTGATTACATTCTTTGTTATTTTAAAATATAAAATCAAGTTATCATTGACTATAGTCACTGTATTGTGGTATCAAGTACTAGGTTTTAGTCGTTCCTTCTATGTACTTGGTACTGATTAACCTCCCCCACCACCCATGTCCCTCCCAGCCACCCATACCCCTTCTCAGTCTCTGGTAAACATTCTTCTACTCTCTGCGTTTTTGAGTTAAATTATTTTGATTTTTAGATCTCACAGATAAGTGAGAGCACAAGATGTTGGTCTTTCTGGTCCTGACTTATTTCACTTAACAGAGTGACCTCGGGTTCCGTGTGTGTTACTGCAAATGACTGGACCTCATTCTTTCTTATGGCTGAATAGTACTCCACTGTGGACACGTAGCGCATTTTCTTTAACCGTTCATCTATTGATGGACACGTAGGTTGCTTCCAAACCTTAGCCACTGTAGAACGTGCCGTGGCCACCACAGGACTGCGGGCATCTCTTCTGTACACTGATGCCCTTTCTTTTGGATCTATGCCCCACAGTGGGACATCTGCGTTATTCAGGTTTTTAATTTCTCCTTGGGTAGTTTGTGGAATTGGCCCATTTCATCTTCAGTTTTCAAATCTGCAGAGCTATTCATGGTATTACTTTATTAGACTTTTAATGTCCACGGAATTAGTAGTGATGACGTCTGTTTCATTTCTGATATTGGCAATCTACATTTTCTCTCTCTTTTTTTTTTTCCCCTTGGTTAACCTGGGTAGAGATTTATCCATTTCATTGACCTTGTCAAAAAAATAAGCTTTTGATTTTTTTCTATTGCTTTCCTGTTTTCAGTTCGTTGATTTCTGCTTTAATTTTTATGATTCCTTTTCTTCTGCCTGCTGTGATACTTGCATTTATTTTCCTGGATGGTTATTAGTCATATCAAGCTCATGGCTATGTGGGTAAACTCAGTCACTTGGTTCCAAAGCAGAGAAACGTTTGATGAATTCCTGGGTTTAGCTTATGCTGTGTTTATTAAAAGCCCAGAATTTAAAACATGCTTCAAAGGCTTAAAAGAAAGTCAGAAGTTTTACCCTTCCTTGATGTATTAAACGTTCTTCATGCAATTTAAGGTAAGACCCTTAAATATCGTGGTTTCCTGATTATGAAGTTATCCTTGTTTACCACAGAAGTAACATAACTGGCTTTAAAAATTCAGATGAATTATAGGTTACATGTGAAAATCTTATTAGGAAGAGAGAGAAACACATTTGAATATCAGATCTCCCAATGAAAACACATATTTTGTCTTAAGGCATTAGAAAGAGTCACAAAGATATGCAGTAGTTTTAAGTGTGTAAAAATGTAGAACTTCTCTATATCATAATTTTGAAACAAGTTAAAAGGCACACAGTAAGTAGACTGGGCACAGTGGCTCACGCCTATAATCCCAACACTTGGGGAGGCCAAGGTGGGAGGTTTGCTTGAGCTCAGGAGTTCGAGACCAACCTGGGCAACTTGGCAAAACCCTCTCTCTACCAAAATAATTACAAAAATTAGACAGGCATGGTGATGTACGCTTTTAGTCCCAGCTACTTGGGAAGCTGAGGTGGGAGGACTGTCTGAGCCTGGGAGGTTGAGGCTGTAGTAAGCCGTAATTGCACCACTGTACTCCAGCCTGAGTGACAGAGCAAGACCCTATCTCAAAAACAAAACAAAACAAAAGGCACACAGTAACACAGAATAATATTAATAATGTACTTGGTAAGAAATTAATAACCTTAAAACATAAAAATCAATAAGCAAACCACTAATATTAATAACCATAATAGGGAAAAATTAATAATGGAAACATTAAGACCTCCATAGATAAATTGACAAAACAATGGAAAACTCAAAGGAAGAAATACAAAGAACTAAAAATGATGTGAAAACAATGTTAACCTTCACTGGTAATTTTCACAGATGCAAATTAAAACCAGGAGACGATTTCCTTTACCTGTCAGATTAGCAAAGCTGTTTAAGGTGATAACAATCATTACTAAATGTGTAATGAAACAAGCATCCACTCCCTGCTGATAGCAGTGTGAATGAGTATATTCTTCTGGAAATAAAGTTACCAATACGTAGTAAAAGCTTGACATTTTTTAATATCCTATTATGCCCTAGCAATTCCACGAATCTAGTCCAAGAAAACATTGAAGTTAGATAAAGATATAAGCATAAAATAATTATTGTACTATTTGCAGGAGTAAAACTCTTTGAACTGCCTCAACTATCCTTCAATATTAGCGTTGACTAAAGGATTAACACACAGTGGTGTTCACACAGTGGTGTATCTTGCAACTAGAAAAAATTATTCTTACAATGATATTTTTGTAATCAAATGGGAAATGTTTATTACATAAATGTTCAGTGAAGAATACTGGGTAAGATAATATTACAAGTTTTTACATATGAAAATGCACAGAATAAAAGGTAGAAATATATGGACAAAATGTGAATAGTAAAGTTGCCCAAGGGTAGTAGAATTGAGTAATTTTTTTGTTCTGACTCATTTTTTGGTACATCCCAGATATTTTTACAAGTGAGCATTTATAATCAGAAGAAAATTTTTTAAAAGGCTATGTAAGGCCAGGCAAGGTAGCTCACGCCTGTAATCCCAGCACTTTGGGAGGCTGAGGTGGGCGTATCATGAGGTCAGGAGTTCAAGACCAGCCTGACCAACATGGTGAAACCCTGTCTCTACTAAAAAACAAGAATTATCTGGGCATGGTGGCACATGCCTGTAATCCCAGCTACTCCAGAGGCTGAGGCAGAAGAATCATTTGAACCCAGGAGATAGAGGTTGCAGTGAGCCAAGATTGTGCCACTGTGTTACAGACTGGGTGACACAGACTCTGTCTCAAAAAAAAAAAAAAAGGCTGTGTAGCCTGGGCATGGTGACTCATGCCTATAATCTCAGTTACTCAAGAGGCTGAGGTGGGAGGATTACTTGAGCCTAAGAGTTTGAGGCTGCAGTGAGCCCTGATCACACCACTCATTCCAATTCCAGCCTGGGTGACGGAGTAAAACCCTGTCTCTAAGAAAAAAAAAAAAAAGACTTTGTAGAAAGAAACTTATACACATCTGCTTGCTTTCATAGAGCATATGGAATAAAGTATATTATGAAAATGTTTTAGATTTAGTTTTGAAAGATTGAGGAATGCAGATATCTTTTTTAGTGTTCTGAAATTTTTCTTTCTTCCTTTCTTAGAAGCAACAGCAATAGCAATAACGAAAACATACGTAACTAAAATAGATCCTTTGGTTGGCAATGTTATTCACATATTTTATTTCAGAGTAGCATTCAAGTTCAAACGGCAGTGTGTTTCTCTTTAGATGTCGTCCGCTGCTGAAAATGGAGAGGCAGCACCCGGAAAACAAAATGAAGAAAAAACCTATAAAAAGGTGAGTGTGCATTTTATTTTCTTCAACACAGAAAGAGAAACACTGTTTTGCTGGCTGGAATGTGAATATGATCAAAGACCTTTCTCCAAAACAGTTTTAAGTTACTTAGTTTCCAGTTGCTGCTATAAATAATTACTGCAAATTTAGTGACTTAAACGACATGCATGCATTATCTTATAGTTCAGTAGGTCAGAAGACTGACATGGGTTTCCCTGGGCTGCGATCCACATATCTGCAGAGCTGCATTCCTTCCTGGATGCTCCAGGGAGGAGTCCACTTCCTTGTCTTTTCCGGCTTCTAGAGGCTCCCTGCATGCCCGTGTCATGGCTCTCTGCCATCTTCAAAGCCAGCAATGGCCAGTGGATTCTTTCCCAGACTGTATCACTCTGATACTTTAAAGGGCCTATGTGGTTGCACTGAGGCCTGCTAGGCTCACAGCAACATGGAAAAATATTAAGAATGAATATTCTTTATCTAAAAGGTCAGCTGATTAGCAATGTTAATTTCCTCTGCAACTTGAATTCATTTTTGCCTTATAAGGTGACATAGTCACAGGTCCTGAGGATTAGGGCCTGAATATCTCTGGGGGTCACTTCACAGTTACCATAGTATAGAATATTGAGTGAAGATAGTTGTTGGCAGACCTTTCTTATTCCTAAGAAGGCGGCTCCTGAGGGCATGCAAGGCTCTGTGTATAATATATAAACCCTTTAATGACTCACCACTTTCCACCAACATTTGAAACATTTCCTATCTTTCTATTTAAGAATTTTTAAAATGTGAGATGCTCCTCTTCTCCACCTTTTCTAAGCTGCTAAGATTTCGTCTTCAGCCCATTTCATAAAACTCTTTTTGCAGACTTCCTGGTGTATCTTAACTGACCACTATTTGACTTTGATAAATTCTTGGCTCCCAGCTACCAAGCTAATGTTCAAACACATTACTTCTACTCCTGATTATAAATTGACTATACATTATAGCTTTTCAATGTTCTTGCTCTTTTGCCCTCTTAAGAGTAGGAGGTTTGTGTATCGAAGGTTTGTTATTTCTTAATTTTTCCCTTTTCCTTTTATACTTTGATGGGTAGCCTGTAAGACATTTAGTCATAAAGTACATGAGTTATGTGCTCTGACCACTTATTCAGGTCATGGAACTAGCATGATGTATTTTCTGTTCCATTTTCATGTGGGAGAGTATGCCCTTTTTCCTGGTACATCTTTTTTATCTGATTTTTCCCACTCAGCCAAACCTTGAAATATAAATCAGAAGGTTGTCATCCAAAGTGATGGTGTGCTTGGAAGAGAGTTGGGTAAAGATTCAAGAGCTCAGAAGTGTCGTGGTATATTTTATAAAATCTGTACATCTGGCCAAAGGCAACAATACGCTATTATTTATTTTTAGACACAGGTGAAAAACCAAATTCCGTCTCATTTACCCAAGATTCTGTGTACATTCATTCAAGCATGAGTCCAACATAGAGATAATTAAATTGCTAGCCTGTTACTACTTCAGATCAGTTTCAGGCAATATTCTCAATCAGTATCAAGATCCACTGAAATTCTTGACTGAGCTGACTCACAGCAGATCCTTTGTGGCTGTGAAAGTTACAGAAAAAAATGTGACCATGACATCTTGGATCTGTTAAGTATACCCAAGAATTTATTTAGTGGACCAGGTTTTCAATAATTAGTATAAGTAATTTTATGATTAATGCCTCTAGTAGGATATTTAACTTGGCAATGTTTTTTAGGTTGTAAAAACTAAAAATCAAACTCTATGGTAGCAGATAAATCTGAGAAATAAGGAAAGACACAGGAAACCTAAGGGGACCACATTTTTTTTTAATGAACAATCTTTTTATGTGTAATAATATCAGGATCTTTTTAATGATTTCTGGTTTTAAAAGGTATAAGAAATGGAAGAGGAGGTACATAGCCTCTCTTAAAAAGCACCAGGAAGACCAGCACAGCACTTAGAACTTCAGCCTTCAATAAATATGGTATTGATAGGCGTAGCAAAAAGAAGGAATCACTTAGAGAAAGTGTCGTTTTATTGACAGGTAAAAGCTCAGCTGAATTATTCAGTTTAATTCTCTGATCTTCAAACTGGAGAAGGTGTTAATAGTGGACTTAAGAGTTAGCTGTTGCAAATGTATTTATCTCAGAGTTAGGAGGGGTAATAATAAGAGGCATGTGAGCTATTGCAAATGTGTTTATCTCTAGGTCCGGATGAAAGAACTTAAAGCTAGAATGGGGAAACCTCTGAATGTGAACTTTGAATAAATTTGAAAATGGGAAAATTGCCAGAAAACAGGACATAAGCAAATATTATTCCTATTTTCAAAAATGAGGAAGAGTACGTTCTGGAAACCAGATCATGAGTCGTTATCTTTTACAAACCTGGAGAAGTTTATAAAGATGTAGTTCATGATGGGGAGGAAGGCAGCAAATCACACTGCCATGTGTGTACCTATGCAACAATCTTGCATGTTCTTCACATGTACCCCAAAACCTAAAATGCAATTAAAAAAAAGATGTAGTTTATGTCAAACTAACTGCATTTCCTACTTTCAGAGAGTCATTAAATTACTCATAAAGAGTATGTTTAAATTTAATGAATCTTGATTTAAAGCAATCTAAAAGATTTGCTAGTCTCCTTTCAGACAAGGTAGATAAGTGTGGGTTAAATACAATGTTTATTGTGCTTGTATCTGGTTGGACTAATGGTTTTGAGAACTGGCAGTTTTGCTCCCTGTTCAGTCTCTACCGGCATGATGCATGATTTAATCCTGGGTAGCTTAACATTTTCACCCATGACCTTAATGAAAGCATAAAAGCAGTGCTTTGCAAATGCAAACAACCAAAAACTGTAAATGATAGCAAATAGACTACATGAGTGTTGTTGAGGCCACCATGCATCTTATCCCTTTACAAACACCTTCAGTTAAAATTCTTCCAGTCCCAAAGCCCTGACCATAAGGTATGCACCGATTTAATAAGGAGCTTCGATGACCCATTGTGTTTTTGCCTTGACTGAAGCCAGTCCATGGATCCCAGGTTAAGGCTCCTGATCCTCTATGCATGGAGTAGCATGCCACAGGAGTAACTTTATAAGTAACTTACAGTGGAGTGGGAGAGGCAAGACGTGAAAACAATTTTAGAACACAGTAGTCTATAATGAGAAGTTCAAAAGGGAAGAGACCAATATTGTTAAAATGAAGCAGTAGGTTTAGGCTTTCTGTATCCAGCCCCAGATTTACTGGGCAGCTGCCAGCAACATTCATCGTCATGAGTGCTATGATTTCCACGTTATTAGGGAACACTCCATGGGACAACTTTATACTCTGTGTCTCAGCTATTTGCATGTGATTATTGAGGCTGGCTGTCTCTTGTCTTGCAGTTGACCATTTCCTAATCCATTCTCAGTTCTTGGCAAGCCCAGGAAGAACAGCTAACATTGGTCCGTGAGGTTAATAATGTCTTCTGCTAATGGCTAAAATAAGAAGTTTGATTTTAGCTGCATAAAACAAACATGTTGCCCATTAAGACAGGCATTTGAAGCGGCCTGGCTATATTTACAGAGTGGAGTATTTCCATTATCAGTTAATTTATTGAGTGCCTTCCACTAAGCTAAGAAGGTAGTGAAAAAACGAGGGAAGCATTGTAAACAGGAGAATCCACTCCTTCCTTAAAAGGGGCAGCAGGCACTCAGCTCCAGCCAACAGAGCTATGCATGAATGCTTGCCCAGGGTTGCCAGATACTCTGATTTTTTTTTTTAAGAAAACAGAGATAAAATTTTTGTTGTGAACCTACCATTTTTAAATGACAGCAACTAATTCAAAGGTTTTTAAAAAATACTCTGGACAAAACAATTCACCTATGGACTCTATCTGGCCCCTAGGCAGTGGTCAGTTTACAACCTCTGACCCCCGTCTTGGTATAAAAAAGTGAGAAGGAAAAAGGAAGATGCAAAAGAAATGTAAGAACTTGTCTCTGCCTCCCCTGACCTTACAATTTATTTGGGAGACAAAAGATGGACCCACGTGAAAAAATTAAATCTTGACCCAAATTGGTGTTAAGTGCCAAGATAAGTGGGTTATTTTTTTATTTTTATTTATTTATTTATTTTTTGAATGAAATCTTACTCTGTCACCCAGGCTGGAGTACAGTGGCGTGATCTCAGCTCACTGCAACCTCTGCCTCCCACGTTCAAGTGATTCTCCTGCCTCAGCCTCCCGAGTAGCTGGAACTACAGGCGCACACCACCACGCCTGGCTAATTTTTGGTATTTTAGTAGAGACAGGGTTTCACCATGTTGCCCAGGCTAGTCTTGAACTCCTGAGCTCAGGCAGCCCACCTGTCTCGGCCTCCAAAAGTGCAGGGATTACAGGCATGAGCCAATGCGCCTGGCCGAAAATTCCACTTTTTAAGTGACTGTGCATTCTGATTTACCTACTTGTTTGTCTTGATGGCAGGGAGTCCAGTGAGGACAAGCACAAAATCAGGGAGGAGCATGATTTGTTGGCGTTACAGGAGAGGCTGGCCTGGACAAAACTAAGTGGCAGTGTCTAGGGGAAGTAGTAGGCAGGTATAGGCTGGTTGTAAATGACAGCTAGCCTTTGGGTGCTGGTTTGAGGTATTTGGATTTTATGTTCTAGGCTATTGTTGTCCAGTGGAATGTCCTGCAATGATGGAAATGTTCTATAATTTGCACCAATGCAGTAGCCACAAGCTATGTGTGGCTACTGGGCGTTTGAAATGTGGCCAGTGTGTCTGAGGAACTGTACTTTTTATCTTAATTTTCGTTAAATTTAAATTTAAATAAGCACATGTGGCTGATGGCCACCATGCTTAGGAGTGCGGTTGTCAGGCGGTGATGTGCTGTGACATTGTTGTAGAGGGTCGTGACAAATGAAAGGCTTGTGCAAAGCCAGTGGCAGAGCGCAAGTTGCACAGGGTTGGGGAGATGACACAGGAAGGTTTTTGTGTTAGTTGAGCAGCAAAGTTGGGTGCAAAGTTGAGTAGGAAAAGATGTGGGGAATATTTTTGAAAAGAAAATTACATTTCCAATCAGTGTGACCACCAGAAGTTTTCTGCTGTTGATAGAACTAGGGAAGTTTGGGAAAGAGTATTGTGTTATTTTGGGGTTTTGTTTGTTGTTTAAAAACGCAAGAGACTTAAAAGGAAGGAGAAGGCAGGGTTTGAGTTTACTTGAAAGAGGATGGTTTAAATGCAGGTGAAATGCTGATGCTAGAGATTCAAGTTTTGTCAGTTATATATGTGAAGAAATGACCCAGCCTCACCTCTCCAAAACAAACAGATGTCAGGGCGGTTCAATGACATATGTCAGGTTACCTTGAAGTTCTTTTTCAGGAAGCTGATTAGAAGCTCCTGTTGCATGATGTCCCATGTTGTGATTTGTCCATTGGACCGGATCAGTGTTTCCCAGCCACCCGGGCCTCGACTGTCTCGGGAAACATGCACTGCCAGCTGCTTTTCTTCCTGTTTCACCCTAAGGTTGTGGTTTCACGCCCCTCACCCCTTTCTCTTCTGCTTCTCCCTCCTTCCTAGGCCTGCCCACAACAGGCCTCCACTGGAAGATTCTGGTTTTGATGACCACAGGCTGCCGTGGGGACAAAGGCCACCTGCCTGAGGCACCGATGCCTCGCCTGCAGTGTGTGGAGTCTTTTCAGCTGATTTTCACCATGACAGGCACACGTGCTGACAGCACTCAGAAAGCTCTAGTGGGAAACTGACTAGACCAGGACACCCACAGGATCCTTGACCCAAGTGTCCCAGTTTTTTTACTTTGTTTTATTTTTTAAGACCTTGGTTGTTGCTTCATTCCATTGTCTGAGACGGTTTCCTATCAGTGGAGGCAGGCAGCAGTGAGGTAGGAGGAAACAGTACGTGACCCTGATCACATTACAAGGAAAGATGCCTTTTATTGTTTTTTTCAATGTAAGTTAATGGCTCAGAGACACTTTGATCTAAGAGGAAGTATTTCTTTAAATACAGGATCTTTTATAAAATGTTTCTGGCAGCTGGTAACATTGCCTGTTTCCAGGGAGAAGCGGGTAGTAGGGTCCTTAGTTGATAGAAAACTTGTCTGTCTGAACCTTTCTATGGTGGCACGTTGGCTCACACCTGTAATCCTAGCAGTTTGGGAGGCTGGGTTCGAGACCAGCCTGGCCAACATGGTGAAACCCCATCTCTACTAAAAACACAAAAATTTGCTGGGCACGGTGACGCATGCCTGTAATCCCAGCTACTTAATAGGCTTAGGCAGGAGAATCACTTGAGCCTGGGAGGCGAGGTTGCAGTGAGCTAAGATCACGCCACTGCACTCCTGCCTGGGTGACAGAGCAAGACTCTGGCTCAAAAATAAATAAATCTTTCTATGCATATTTAATTTTGAACTATGTGAATGTAATACCTATTCAAAAATTGAACAAATAACATTTCAGGATTTTGGAGAGAAGAAGGGGCTGGAGTGTGTTCTCTGTCCTGACCACTCTTCCTTCAGATTCTGGAAGGCCACCACTTCCATAAAACAAGCAAACTCATTTGTGCTAAGCAGCAATTAACATGAATAGCAGCTAATCTGGTCTCTAGGATGAATGACCCTTTGGTATGCTAAGTGTGATTCCTAATCCACCTTAATCCAGAAAAACCCTAACCCAGTGGTTCTCAACCAGCAGTTTTGCCCCCGCCACCGGGAAGATTTGGCAATGTCTGGAGATATTTTCGGTTGTTACAACGTGAGGGCTGGCGCTTCCAGGAGATAAGAGATCAGGGATGCTGCGTCTTAGGATGCAGAGGATGCACCCCCAAAACAAAGAATTATCTAAACATTGTTAGTGCCAAGGCCGAGCAGCTTGTTCAAATCAAACTACTACCTTTTTTAAGAGGAGGGCGGATGTGAGTCCAGCTCTTCCAGATACTAGTTCATAACCGTAGGCAGTTTTCCTAGTTGTTGTGAACCTTCATAAAAAGTAATATCTCCCCAAGCTGGCTCATAGTGCTGTGAGGATCAAACAGTTTAACACATGTGAGCAAATAGTGGGAAAAGTAGAATACTAATGAGTGAAGTCACTGTTCTGATTAGCAAGAATGCAATCCCTGAGCCTCTGATTTCCAGATTAGTTCTGTGGGGACGAAGCGCTGGATTCCTGGGGAGAAGGGTTACTTCGTCTCCTGGGGCAGCTGCAGTCAAGCCTGGGCATGGGAGGTGAACTGACAGTACTGAGGCATGATGCTGTATGCTGCCCAACAGCAACAGGTGTCTGAAATCAGAGGGAAAAAAATGTGCTCTTAATAGTTAACAGGTGCCACTGCACTTCAGCCTGGGCAACAGAGCAAGACTCCATCTCAAAAAAAAAAAATAGTAAACTGCTGTTGTGTTTTGAACAATTAAGCAGCAAGGAAGTGAGCTGCATCATTTAGAAAGGGGAAATTTTTAAAATAATTCCATTACGCTTAGAAGCATGTGTAATCATATCACATTACCACGCACCCCCCACCCTGGCAGATCACCCCTCCAAACACTTGTGCTTCTGTCTTCTTCCTAAGTACTAAAGCAGGTGATTGCAAATCTGCCTTTATGACTTGTAAGCAGGACATTACAGATAATTAAGCAAAAAGAATTGGCAGCTTCAGATTAAAACAGCTGAGCGAGCCAACCCTCTCATTAGCCTGTTGCTCTGAATGCTTGGTTCTTAAGTGACGTCTTTCAGCATTTGCTTTGGAGGGGGCCTCCGTGGGTTAAGTTACCCAGGTTTGCTGTACTTCTTCTGCCTTCCGATTAACTGTAGACCCTTTGTGTTTTGGTCCCTAATAGCAATAAACATCACATCGCTGTCTCTAAAACATGAACTATAGAAAATTTTATCCTACACCCAAAACTACCGCACAGCTTCCTTTATGAACAAAAACCCCACAATGTTGTTGAGTCTGGTGTGAATGGCAGACGAGGAGGTTGAGGTGTTCAGTGTTACTGCAGCCGACGGGGCCATCTGAACTGTGGTTCCTGTTCTCAGGGCACAACAATGGTTTTGTTTTTCAATTAAAGGGCCTAATATTAACAGGTGTTCACTCGCTTCCCTGCACGGCTCAGCCAACCGGGTTCTGATCTGGCCAGCAGACCCCCTTTCCCCGAGGCCTGTCATTACTCACTACCTGCCCTCCTTTGCCTGAGCACATAAAAGAGATTTTTTAAAGGTGGCTTTTAAGAAGTTGTGAAAGAACATAAAAATTTAAAATTTCAAAATTCTCTGTTCTGAATTCAGGAAAAGATGACAGCAATGTAATATAAGTTCTAGTCTTACATCTCAACAGTCATGGGGAATATACCATTTGCTTATTCAGAGTTTTTACTGTTTTATAAAGTTAGAATCATTGGCTGATGGAAGAATTTTATTTATCAAATATAATGAGTTTACTTTGGCCAGAAGCTTACTGATTCAGTGAATTAAAGCCTAATTATTATCAATCAAAAGCAATTTTAAAAGCAATGCTAATAATGAGAGCTAACATAAGTGCTTAGTGTATGCCAGCTATCATTCCAAGCACTTTGGAAAACTTATTTAATTGTCATAACAACCCTAAGAGGTGATACTGTTGTTACTATTTTACAGATGAGAAAACTGAGGTGCAGAGAGGTTAACTAACTGCTCCAGGGCATAAAGCAAGTATGTGGCAGAATAAGTCTGGGTCTGTAAGACCCCACCCACTGCGTTACTGTCTGAACGCTCTGACATTAAAACAGTGATTCTCAATTATCTGCAGTAGGAGCAGGGGGCCATAAGAGAAATTCAGACAGCTTTGGAATGGGAACAAACGAATAGAATTTAACAATTTAAAATTTTTTTCCCCGATTCAGTGGTTCAAAAGCCACTTTTCTCATCAAAGTGTATCTCACTTTTGAACACAGAATCTGAACTGCGTAGCCTCAAGAATAACTTTTTCTCGAAAGTACAGTGATTTTAAAATGAAAAACAAAAAAATCCCTTGGGCACTGTGCAGGACACTGGAAATGAGAAGATGACTAAAGTGATCGTTCCAAAAATTATCCTCGAGTGCAGAACTCAAAATTGACAGTGAAAGATGAGATTCATTGACAGTGGTGACATATCTTGGATTGTCAAGTTAGGAGAAGAACACATTTTAAAACCTAACTGGCAATTCTGTAGACTGTCACAGAAAGAGTCACAACTCGATAATAATCTTCCCAATAGCTTAAAAACATCTGGTAAAGAAAGCATTAGGTAGGAGGATGACTATTTTGAAAGTTATTTTCCTCTGTGGGAATCCAGTTCTCCCAAATGGTACACTGTATTTTCTGGCAAGTTCTCTTTACTGTCTAGTCTTGTGTCAGCTGCTTTTATTATACCAGAGAAAGGAAGATGTGGCAGCTCAGTCTTCTGCATGAAAGAGGCAACCCTTCAGTATATCATTGAAGAAGGAAGAAAAAGAAGATGGGTTGTGGTCTCTGTGGGGGCTGTGAAATTAAGGCTCTCAGTCCTGTATCTGTTCTGCCCACACACCCAGAGACACACATTCGGTTCAGTTACAAGGAGACTTCTAAAGTATTCATGAGGTCTTGGTGCTGCACTTCTTCTTAAATCAGTGATTTCTGCTCTTCCATTGATGTGCTGCTATCTACTTCACCGTAGATCAGGAAGCATTTGGTTACTGAGCGCAGAGCTGAAATATAGGCTGTCTGGGTAACATTCTAATTTTCCTGAGCTAAGTTTTCATATTGTGACCGTGCTTACGTCCATGTACGTATTCATTTCTCCAGTTGACAAGTGTTTATTTAGCTTGGCATGCTGCTAGGCCTTTGGGGTGAAACGGAGGCCAAGACAGACATAGTCCCTGACCCTAATAATGCTTTTGTTGTCACGGTACAGACAGATGAAAAAGAGCACGCACAATCAAATAATTACTAACTTTTAAAGCACTATGAAGAAAATAAAGACAGGCGGAGGTGCTGCTGCCTTTTAGGTAAGGTGTTCGGGAGGCGCTCCCTAAGGAGGCGGTGTGGGGGCTGGGATCACCACTGTATGAAGGAGGCGGCGTGGGGGCTGGGATCACCAGTGTATGAAGGAGGCGGCGTGGGGGCTGGGATCACCAGTGTATGAAGGAGGCGGCGTGGGGGCTGGGATCACCAGTGTATGAAGGAGGCGGCGTGGGGGCTGGGATCACCAGTGTATGAAGGAGGCGGCGTGGTGGCTGGGATCACCAGTGTATGAAGGAGGCGGCGTGGGGGCTGGGATCACCAGTGTATGAAGGAGGCGGCGTGGGGGCTGGGATCACCAGTGTATGAAGGAGGCGGTGTGGGGGCTGGGATCACCAGTGTATGAAGGAGGCGGCGTGGGGGCTGCGATCACAAGTGTATGAAGGAGGCAGTCGAGAAAAGGGTGGAAGAAAGAGCACACTGGCAGAGAGAGTGGCCTTTGTCAAGCCCTGAGGCAGGAAGGAGCTTGGTGGATTCGAGGAACTGAGGAGGAGGTCAGTGTGATGCCAGGTTCTGAGCAAGGAAGAGTGGCCAAGTGGGGTGACAGCAGTGGTTCCCAATGGGGGCCAAATGTGTCCTGCAGGGGACGCTAGACAGTGCTGTCACTATTGATGGGAGTAGGCGCTACTGGCACCAGGTGGGAGGCCAGGGATACTGCCCCCCTCAACAAGGACTCATCAGCCCCACGTGTCATTAGTGCTAAGTTGAGAAGCCCTGAGTTACAGAAATAGGCAGCAGCCTGGACAAAGGTAGTGGACTAGCAGGAGAAGGAAGGAAACAAGTTTGAGATTCATTTCACAGTTGATATTGACTGGATGGGGCCATGGTTGGATGTGGTGGTGAAGGTATGGCAGGAATGACTGATGATCCCAGAACTCTAATTTGAGCACCTGGGTGGATGCTATGACCATCTGTTGAGGTAGAGATGAATGGGATGAATGGTAGAGGGGAAACAAGTCTTCCAATTTGGACGTGTGAGTTTGAGAATGTTAGCGAGCCCCTGAAGGGGAGAGGCAAGTGGGTGGTTAGTCGTAGATTTGGGACTCAAGAGGTTGGGGTTCAGCTTTAATTTGTCAAATTGCAGATTCATAGGTGCTGGTGAAATGGATGCAGAGGAGAAGCCTCAGGAAGGGAGAACATCCATATTTTGATGTTGGCTCCTAAGATCCTATTCCACAGTTATACTCCTAAAACAAACGAAGCTGCCCAAGTCACTGCCTTATTATCTTCCATTGGGCTTCTGGTGCTTTCAGAAAATATCCACACTTCATAGCCATCCTCAGCGGGTGTGTCCTGAGCATCTCCTGCCATTATCTTGGACACACACCTAACTCCAGCCACACTGTGTGCTGCCCCTTCCCCTTTTCCATCCCCATTCCTTCCGCACACAAGCTGATCACTCTGTGATGTCTGTCATTGCCTTTGTCCACCCTCCCGGGCAGTGGCTGTCAGTCACCCTACGCAGCCTGCCTTGGCACCCTGCACTTAACTCTGTTATGTCACAGGTGACTTTGTTTTCATTTTGTGATAATTGTTGGCAGTCATGTCTTGCTAACTGCACTGTTAGTGTGGCAGCCTTGCCCAATTATTTTGACATCCATAGGGTCCCACACAACGTCTGGTACAGCATCCAAGGGATGTATCACTTTTTTTTTCTTAATTTTAGGATTGTTACAGATTTTCCAAAGAGATACGTTCTTGAGCCTGCAGTTCTGGCGGTGCAATTAGAGGTGAGATATAGGGCAGGGTTGAGGGGCTGAAGAGGAATGGAATTTGTACTGTGGATGTTTGAGTCACAGAAAGAACACTTTGAAAGAGCTCAGTTCCATTTTCTTGCCTTTTTCTGTTTCAGAACGGTAGTGATTACTTGAGTTGTGGGTCACTGTACGGGCATTTGAAAGTTGGCTCTTAATGATGTGGCATCCAGAAGTCCCCTCATCCGTAGTCTACAGATGGCTTGTGATCAGCCGTTTCTAGAAGAACTTCAGCAATGAATTTTAAAAGGCAGTCTTTTTCCAATGCTGTCACTTGAAGGTTCTATTCTTTCCAGATGTTGGCTCAATTAAAGGCAGCCCCTACATAGAGGACAGTAACTGTCAGGGGAAGGCAGGATTTGGGATTGTTTGGCAGCCCATTTCTCCAGAACAAGCATCATAGTCAATGCCCTTTTCTTTGTAACATGAAAGAAACAAGATCAGTGATTGTTCAGGTTTGCCATTTCAAAGACAGTGAGAGGGAACAATAACCTAAAGCAACTGTATGCCTCTCAAAAGCATAGAGGAGTGTAGACTTTAAAGCCGCACTTAGGACCCAGAAACAGGCATTGATGAGAACAGACAGCACCCTGGATCTTACTCTCTCTCTGGCTAGTGGGCTGAGAAGGGAGTGTGTGGCCAGGCCATCAGGCTGGCTGTGCCATTGATGAGTTCAGCCTTGTACAAGACAATGTCCGAGCATAGATATGCTATAGTAGGGCTTGAGTGTTAAATCTAACACTGTATGAGAAGGCACCAGGAAGATGGTAATTGGCTGTACAAATGCCAAATTGCTGCTATTAATTCTGGCTCTCCACCTACTCGCAATGGAATTTAAGCCCTATGCGAATAGACTTGGCAGTCCAGGTATTAACAGAATTCAATACTTAGTGGAGGCCCCAATATTATTGCCACCTTCTCCATATTGGGACACTGTTCAAAGTATGGAATCGCAAATGCTAAACCCATTCCAATTGCAGATTGAGACCCTGTTCTCCTTCTATGCTAATCCTTATTATTGAAAATTCAAGGTGGTTAAAGTTTGTTTCAAAAAGCAATGGAATTCTGTGGCAAAAGGAAATCTAATCTTCGTGGGTTAAAGACATCTTTTTAAAAAAAGCCTATGCCTAGAAAGGGAATTTTTTTTTTTTTTTTTGGTTTTCCATCATATTAAATAAAAATGGCAAATTTTCTGTTGCAGCTTTACCATCTCTCAGCGTGTGATTTAGTTTGAGGAAGCTCTACTGGGCTTCAAGCACCCTTTTTCCTCGTCTGCCTTTATACATTCAAACTGCTCTTCCTGGGCCAATAGAGTTTTTCTGGGGAGAAGCAAGTGCCACCCTCTCTAAGGACAGAGAGTGCAGTAGAATGGGGTGAGGGAGTGTGGTTGAAGACAGCAAGATAAGGGAAGGTGGAGTGGGCAGGCAACATCTAAAACCCATTGCCTGGGTTTTAAAGAAAATTGTAAACAAACCAAGCTGTACAACCAGCACAGTACCTTGCCCTACATTATTTCTTTATTTTTAACTTATTAATTATTCTAATCTTGGAGACAAGTCAGTTCCCCCATTCCGGTCTCCCAACCCAATGTTCTGTGGAATATTTGATTTGGATATAACTTTAAGATTACAGATCAGAGGGGTTTGAAAATTGTAAATACGAAAGCGATTCGAAGCAGTAAAGTTTCATTTGAGAACGAAATGAAAGAATGAAGTCTTCTGAGATTCTGCTTTACAAAAAACAAAATAAGACCCTGCTTTCCAAGGAAGTGTTCGATGTAATAAAAACATCAAATGTTTCCATTTCCTTTGGAATTTGGGGTATGCCAACTCACGCTGCATTGATGTTTATCTCTATGCTTTTTATTCATTTTTTCGGAGAAAATTTTGTTTTTAGCGTGTGGGATACTTACATACACACACACGTATATATATACACATACATATATACACACACACATATATATATAAACATACATATATAGAGAGCTATTTTTTAAGTGTGCATGTTGTTTTCTTTGGATTATGAGGGCCCTGAATTGTTTCAGATGATTTATACATGGGTGGGAAGAAACTACACTATATGATAAACTCCTGATTTACCTGGTCAAGGGGAGGCTGTCTTACCAGAAGCCAGGTGGCCATGCTGAGCAGATGCAGCATGTCTCAGGCATCCCTTGGCCTTCAGAGACCCTAGCGGGGACACACAGTGGCTGGTACACGACGCAGTCTGGGCAAATCTGGGGCACCAGACCAAAGCCCTTTGCCCTCAGGCTTCCATTTCCATGAGAAACTAAACCCACAGTCTACCCCTGCAATAGGAAACGTTACAGACACGCATGCCCTTCCTGCTTATTGACCCAAATTCAGCCTTAGTGAGGGCACCTGAGCCAGAAAGCATTCGGCGCCCAGATGGCCTGGAACAGTATCTTTGTTTCCAGCTTTCCAGCCTCAGAATCCTCACGTGCCTATATCCCCACGTGTTCTCCCTCCGTAGATAAATCTGAACACCTGCTTGTGTTAGGCAGGGATACAGCAGTGAACACAAGAGACTTGGCCCATGACGTCAGGAAACCAAGGGGTCTGTGCATTTCAGCACTTTACTAAATTACTTCTGAAAATGGTTATCCATCTTAGACATCCCACAGCTAATTAGGGGAGCCCTGTTTTTCCGAGTCCTCACTGGCACTAAGCACTGCTCCTTTAAAAATGTTTTAACAGCTAGATAGGTGAAAATGCCTTAATTTTCACTTTAATTTGCATTATTGTTGTTAGACTTTTTTCAGATGATTTTTATTGATTTATGTATATTATTATGTATGAATACCCTTTGCTGTCTGATTTGTAAGCACTAATATATTTACGGCCTTGCATTTTTGTTGTAAATGCTTTTTCAGTCTTAAATTAGACTTTTACTTTTCCTTTTTTTTTGACTAAAGCTTTTAGATAAATTTGTTAGTACTTCCCTGAAAGCTCTTATCTTTGCTCTTATTTTTAAATTTTGTGCTACTAATGCCTTGCTTTAATTTTAATAATTTGTAATGCAAGACTTCCAATGGTATTCTTAATTTTCAAAGATTTCCTAGTGATATTTTTACATTTTTTTCCTCTAATTGAACTTTAGAATTATAAGGTCATAAACAAATTTCTATTGTGATTTTTGTTGAATTTATATTAATGAATTGAGAAAGAAGAAGCATCTTGTATTTCTCCTTCCAAGAATGAAATGTTTATATATTTATTGTCTTTTATGCTCCTCAGTAAACTTTTATTTTCTTCACAGATTTTGTACCTGTTTTTAGTTGAATATATTTCTGTGTATGTAGAGTTTTTTTTGTTGATAGTGTTTTGAAGTTTAATTGTGTTTTGTTTTTTTCCTGTTGTGCATGGGATTTTTTTTTTTTTTTTCCATTACATTTTCTGACTGGGAATACATAAGATCTTGATTCACTGAGTTTATTTTGTAAACTGACAACTTGTTTTTTGTTTTTCGGGTTTTTTTTTAACTATTCTGCTAGGTTCATGATTGATTATTGGATATTCTAGGTAGCAATCATATAATGTATAAATTATCATTTTTCTCCTTCTAACCAATATTTTGTAATTGGCATGTCTTATTAATTCGATCTTCAAAAACAGTATCAAAGAATTTTTGTGATAAAAGCACAGCCTTGTCTTACTTGTGTTTTAAAGGACAAATGGCTCTCGTACTGTTTCCCAGAGTGCATTCTTTGCACACACAAGTTATTAATAGATACATAAATGAAAATCCCTTGGTCACATACATTTGGGAAGCATCAATCTAGTGCTTCCATTAGTAGACTGTTGTCTCCTAGCTTGAAAAATTGTTTTCTGCATTAAGAAACTTACTTTCTGCCTTCAGTTTTACTAAAATTTTTTTAAACATCGTAATTGAAGGGAGAGGAAAAGAAGGGAGAAAGGATTGAAAAAAACTACTGAATACTCTGCTCGGTAATGGGGTGACAGGATTGATCTCATCCCAAACCTCAACATCGCACGTTATACCTAGATAACAAACCTGCACCCCAAATATAAAAGTTGAAATAATTTTTTTAAATTAATTAATTAAAATCTTAATTGAATATTGACTTTTTCATATAATTAAGCTGACCATGGAAAGGCCATTGTAAACAGAGTTAGCTTTTTGAGATACTCCAAGTAGTAGCAAATAACAAAAATCATGTTTCTCTTAAAATGTTATTTAATTCAGATTTTCTATCAGTTTAGATAAATGAGATCAATTTTTTCCCCTTATAGTTTGGAGAAAGTGTTAAAATGTCTTCCTGTGGGTCTGCCGATCACTTCCCCATACCAGAGTAATGTGCGGAAATTATCCTAAGAATTAGTGCTTTTCGCAAGTTATTTTGCGGTGAGCAGGTTGTTAAAAATCATTGGGAAATTTTGGTTTTGGCAGTGGGGAATAAGCTTTTGCGTTTCTTTTGCCTGAAAGTCTGGCTTTTTCATCTGTTTTCCTTTTGTTGAGAATTTTAATGTAATTTCATGTTAATTTGGGCCTGTGTTTCTTCATTTGTAAAACTTGGGGTTGGCTGACTGCTAAATGCCATTGAAGCCTCTTGGTTTCGTGGTGGTGGTGGTTTTGTTTGTTTTGATTCCGTGATCACCTCTTGCAACAGTCGTTTTATGAAGGCCAGGCAGGATGCCTTGGAGAGGGGAGAGAGAAGAACGTCAAGAGTGGGGAGAAGACTACATTTCTCATCTCTTTCTGAGAAAGCCTGAGTTGGTTTCCCTTTGGTGCAAAGGCAATGATATCTTGCACATTTTCCCACCTTCCTTAAACACTCTGTGGATTAGGAACTCAAATGACTCTACCGGTTTAGGAAAATTAATCCTCTGTGGGAAAAGATAGAGATTTTCTCCCCCTTTTCTATGTTGTTTGCAAAGTGAATATAACAGAAAATTATCAAAGTCTGTTATGAGAGATGAATTTAGGAAAATTAACTTGAATGTGCATAAAGCATGACACTGTGCTGCCATCCCACCGGCCCTTCAAACGTAGGGGAGCCCTGATGTAACCAGAGCTGAGATGAAGATGTGGTCTTTCAGAAAGAAGAGCAATGCCAGGGCGCTGTATTCCTGTTAGGTCCTACCATGGTCGTCTCCATCCAAGAGAGGTCCTGTCAAGATCCTTTTCTAGCCAGAAGTCCAAGTGTCTACTCTTCCATGTTATAAACTCATCACCCTTTCATTCATTCAACAAATGGTCCTCTAGGACCAAATACTGGGACCACAGAGATGCAAGCCAGTCTCCTTAGCTTCAGCCCGGTGCCAATTAGCATCAACTCTTGGGGCCAGTGGGACAAAGAGTGAAAATGTTTGAGTGCCTCAAGTAGACAGGACCTAAAACTATTGAAAGCATTTCACAGCTGGGCATGGTGGCTCGCGCCTGTAATCCCAACACTTTGGGAGGCTGAGGCTGGCAGATCACTTGAAGTTGGGAGTTTGAGAACAGCCTGACCAACATGGAGAAACCCTGTCTCTAGTAAAAATACAAAATTAGCCGGGCATGGTGGCACATGCCTGTAATTCCAGCTACTTGGGAGGCTGAGGCAGAAGAATCGCTTGAACCCGGGAGGCGGAGGTTGGTGAACCGAGATTAAGCCATTGCACTCTAGCCTGGGCAACAAGAGGGAAACTCCATCTCAGAAAAAAAAAAAAAAAAGCAAAAAGAAATTATTTCACACTTGCTATGTGTATTAGTTTCTTGTTACTGCTGTTGCAAATTACTGCAAATTTAGTCAAGGTGTCAGCATGGCTGTGTTCCTTATGGAGGCTCTAGGAGAGAAGCCTTTCCTATAGGTCCCTTCTTCCACCTTTAAAGCCAACCGTGGTAGATTGAGTCCCTTACATTGTATCTCACTGGCTTGCTCCTTTGCCTCTTCTTTTTTTAACTCTTAAGAACTCATATTATTAAATTAGGCCCACCTGGACAGTCCAGGACAGTCTCCCTAACTCAAGTCAGCTGATCATTAACCTTGACTGTATATATAGCCTTGTAAGGTAACATATTATATTTTGCTTTCTAAGGTTACATATTCCCCGGCTCTAGAGACTGGGATGTGGACATCTTTGGGAGACATTGTTCTGTCTGCCACCATATAATTCAACAGTGTTAACTCCCTCCGTAAAATCAACATGCTCAATAAATGGACCTTCAATACCTAAGTCTCCCTGTAATCAACTTACATAAATAAGAAATCATTTCCTGGGGTATAAGCATGAACCTGGCTTCAAATGCAACACCTTGTAATTGAAAAGCAAATGTGGCTTATGTTACTACTGTTAACATGAAGCAATTCATGTTTGAACAGAATTTGCAAAATCGAATTTTGAATTCCCTGCTGGAGACAATGTGGTCCCCTTCATTTCCTGATTATGCATCTCCTGCAGAACAATTTGCCATATTATTTCTTTGGTGTTTACAGAAGCAGATCATCTTTATGAAGCATGTCCAGAAGGAAATGATATATGGAAAATCTCTACATGGGGTATAGAGTCAAGTGATCCCTAGGTTAGAATCAAGAGCTATAAATAGGCCAGTGACTTCATATGTACTGTGGGACTGGTATTTTCCATCTTTCAGCCCACAGTTTGGATAAACTTAGATGGATTTTTTAATAGTTCTTTGAAAATGGAACATTAGCTATCCACAGAGATTTAACTTTGGACAAAAAATAGGAATAAAAGTCATCATTTCTGGGATGATAGGATTAGACAGACCTTTTCTCTTGAAAGTAATCGAATATTCGGTGTTTTTTGTTTTTTGTTTTTTTTTGCAGTTTCTGTTGAATTGAGAATAGTGACCACCATTTGAGTTGGAAATAGAAGAAATGATTAATTTAGAAAGAAGAAGGATTGTGGGGTGGGTGGAAGTGGCATTTTCTGCATTGTATTCTTAGAAACTTCGACTGTTAGAGTTGGAAGTACTCTGATAAAACTGTTCTTTAACATACGAGAAAACAGAGGACCAAATACCTTAAATCCCTGACCAAGAGTGTGCTGAGTGCAGAAAGCCATGCTGGAGCTCACGTCCTGGGCTCTGGCCCTCAGCCTTTCTCAGCCCACTGCACTCATCTTCAGCACCTCTGATGGACTCATTGGGACGACACCATCAAACCATGTGCCCCAAAGATGCCCTCATGTCAATTTCCACTTGGGCATTTCTCATGCTTGGATGGCTAATATACTCCCTGCCTGGGTTACCTTTGAGAACCCAGCTTTCATCTGCTGTGGGACACAGCAGCCTTTGCTTCTGTGTGTATGTGCACATGTGTCCATGGAGGCAGGGAGGGTGGACAGGCACATTTGTGCACACAGTACACCGGCAGCACTTTTAAGGACCAGGATCATGACAAAAGCAACAAGAAGTGCACTTTCTCTTCCAAATTACCCAAGGTTTTGTTTTTTAAAAATAGTAATATCACTTCAAGTATTTGTATTTGGCTTGGTGAAACAAAATGTGAGTTAAAACTGCAGAATATTAAAACACTGTTCTTGAAACACCTATAATATGAGACGTTCCATTGATGTATGCAGACAACACAACAAGCATTGATGCTGTATTTCCACCTACAGATAGAAGGGGATGTACTTGGTATGAGAGTTTTGCACTTAGACGAAGTCTTAGTTCTCAGCCAGAGCTGATTTTGGCCACGATGCTTCCAGGGGGCATTTAGCAGTGTCTGCAGGTATTTGGGGTTGTTACATCTGGAGGAAGTGTGCTACAGGCACTGTTTGTAAAGACCAGGGATGTTGCTGAACATCCTGCAACGTACAAGACAGCCCCACACAACAAACAAGTGTCCAGTCCAAAATGTCAATAGTGACAAAGTCAGGAAATCTTAGCCTACAGGAATTTAGGACTTATCTGATACTTAGCTTTAGAAGGCTATGTAGAGTTGATTAACTTAGAAACAGCTTGGCTTGTGGAATAAACATACCTAGTATAGTCTGTGAACCGAAGTGAGCCAAGGCGGTCCCAGTATTGCTTCTGTGTGATCCCTGCTCTGCACAGCTACTCAGGAGGCTGAGGCAGAAGAATCGCTTGAACCTGGGAGGTGGAGGTTGGTGAAGCAAGATTGTGCCATTGCACTCCAGCCTGGGCAATGTGACCAGAGTTAAAAACCAGCTTCCCTCTGCTCTTCACATCTGTGGGTCCTATGGTTGAGGATTTTTATGTATTGTTTTTGTTTGGGGTGCTGATATAGCTTAGATAACCAAACACAGAATTTTTAAAGGTGATTGTGGTTATAAAGAACTAAGGACTGCCTTACCGTGATCCATTCTTTACACAAACAGCCCCAGTCAAAGAACCCTGTGCTAGGGGAGGAATCGGGCCTCAGCACGGACAAGTCTCGGCAAAGACCTCTGTGGCAGCAGTGTCTGAAAAAGGAGAAAGGTTCAAGGAAGGAGAAAATGGCTAGGAGGCTGCTAGAGCCTTCCCTCAGCACTGTGCTCTACTCAGGGACCAATGTAGTAAGGATGATTTCTATTTCCTCGTTCCTTTTTTAATCTTTGAAAGAAAATTTCCATATTGTTTGGGGTTTTTCCCCATTGCCAGGTGGTTACATTCCAAACAAATTAAGTCATGGGATATAGTCACAAGTATTTCCATCATGCTCACTGTGTAGGGCTGATGGCAAGGTGATTCCCCTCCCATGGCAACACGTCATAACCACGCAAGCCCATAAGTATCAGCAGCTGGGAGCCTGGCTTCAGGACCACCCATGCCTGTGTCAGGTAGCTCCCGTTGGTGGTGGTGGATGGAGGAGACTGAGGCATCTTTCACTCGCTTCAGTTCACAGACTGAGTTACTCTACTCCTCTGGGGAAAACCTATTTCCTTACCCAACCAAACTGTGACAATTCCCCCAGCCATATACCATGCCAGGTTTCTTTCACAGGCCAATTTGTTTCCAAGTAACCCTTCTGGAGCCAAGTGTCAGATATTGGTGCTGGGAGAAAGATGAACGGATTCTGCACAGACACAGGCCCTACCAACATGTGCCTGGAAGAGGGGAAGCTGGAGGTGTGGCTCAGGAGGTAGGCAGAGGTTGTTAGAGGAGGCACAGAATATTGGAGGTGAAGATAAAGTCAGTAGTCGGCCAGGCCTTTTGTGTAATGGACTCCAGAAATATGTAAGAGAACACAAACATTTTGAGACTGTTACTTGTGTGCGTCCTGAAAGTTGGCTGCTGCAGGGCCTCAACGAGAGAGAGGCCTAACATAGGGGTTTTGTGTCCATAGGCTCACGAAAGCTTGGCATTGAGATGATCTTCATTCATTCAATATCATCCACTCAGTCATTCAGCCAACACTGAGTCGAGCTCTGAGCAAAGCATTGTGGTTAGATGGCAAATAGGTTAACGTTGTTGGAGTGTGGGGTCAGAGGTCTGGGCTGCAGAAACCTACCACTGTTTCCTCTAACCGTGACTGGGGAAGGGGGAAGGAAGCAGCCCTCTGTTGAGCAATGAGCTATGCACTGGGAACGTCCACTTGTGCTGTTGCAGCGGGGGCCAACAGTGCTGCATTTGGGACACGGCTACTGGAAGACTGGTTTGTTGGGATCAAGTCAAGGCGTTCTTGGAACACCTGCTGAGAGCAGCCCCATTACCTGACAGCCCAAAAAGATGTCTGAGTCTGGCAGCCAGATCCAATGGGGAAGACCCAATGCGGGAGACCCAATGCGGGAGATCCGAAGGTGTTTGTTGGTAGCTCTGACACCAACTTTTATGACCTTGGCAACAACCGAAACAATTTAATGAGGCTGTCTCAGAGATCAAGAGAAAAGGACTAAACAGAAATAAGCAGCAGCCCAGCCTCTACCCAGCTGGCACTTCTGGAAATTACACACGGGTGAGGCAAGGCTGCTGCTTCCTGCTCCACTTGTGAGAAGAATGACTGCCTGTCTCCTTTCTCAGTATCAGTCTCTAAGACTTGTCATCCAAAGAAGGCAAAATACAATGACTTTCTGTTGTGTTTCTAGAGGAGCGACTGTAACTCAGGGGAGTGTGGGGAGGGGAGAACAGACATCAAGAAAATGGTGAAGTGAAAATCTTAAACAATACAAAACAAGTGTCCTCCAGTGTCAGGCATACTGAAAAGTAAAAGAAATAAAAAATTCGTATAGAATTTTAGAGGAGGAAGAGATTTTGGCAATCCTGTAAGCCAGCTGCTTTCATTTTATAGAGGAGGAATGCGAGCCCCCGTGCTACCTTGGAGCCGTCTCAGAGTCTCACAGCCCCCTGGTGGCAGAAGAGGCCTGAAACTGATTGTGCTGTGTGTTGCTGATCCCAAACCGTCTGTCCATGCTTGTAAATTAACATAGTGGGGCTTATGAAATTAGGACCACAGTCACTGTCTGTGAATACTTCTCTGTTTCTACCTTTGGTCAAAAAGCTGGTTGGTAGAAGAGCTAGAAGCCTAGAGCCAGGGCCGAGGAGCCGTGGGTGTTCTGTTCATCCCTGTCTGCAGTCTGGGTAGCCAGCTGGGTTTCGGAGGAGAGTGCGTCTCCTCTGAAGACCTCAGGTGCTTCACTTGCAGAAGAGCCGATCCTGGCTTCTTGGAACGGGAGAAACATCGTAATTTTAACGGTTAAGAGGAAAGGAGGATCCAGAAGGCCAGGGAGGAAAAGCCAGAGAGTTTGGAGTGTGGGAGTTGCAGGCAGGTGGGAGAAGCCGAGGGCCTAACGTGGCTGTTTTATTTGTTTAATGTACAGGGCTCAGAATAGAGGATTTGGGAAACTGTGTTCCACTGTTCTAAAAGAGAAAGTGTGTGGGGGAAATAGCATCTTGACTACAATGTAATTCTAGATCTCGAAACGTGAGGTTACATGGACAAAAAATGCTTAATCCAAACTTGAAAGTATGTATAATATTCAAAATTATTCCCCACCTTCAGTGCTTTACCCAGGTAATGGAGATTCTTGAAAAACATGTAAATGAACTTTGTGTATATCAGTCTATGCACACTTTTAGGAAGAGTTCCATTTAATAGACTTTTTATAAAACATGATCTCGGATTTATTTTTCATGTGTACAGTCCTTCTGAACTTAAGTTTCCTCATCTGTGAGGGTAATAGGGTTATGGTGAGAAATAAATATTGCAAATAACTCCATCTTACACAAAATAAGCACTTAACACACTAAAATATATGTGTATTAAAATATCTCAATGGAAATCATTGCATTAGAGTCTTTAAATACTCAAAACCAGTCTTTTTCTACCCAGGAAATGCCTACATTCTAAATTTTAACGCCATTTTAGTAAATACTGGTATTAATGTTTCAGATTGTTTTGTTTAAAATTCTCTTGGCATTGTTCTTCTGTGGCTTTCCAGAAATATGACCAGAACCACAAAGCGCATGGTGCTGTAAACAATTGCTATGCCAGTCATTTAACATAACGTAGCTATTAAAGAAGGGATGTCTTTACCCCCATTCTTTCAGAAAAGACAGCTTGGCCATAGGAATTTAGAGGGAAGCCGTGTTTCTCATCCGTTATTGACGTCATTCCTCAGTTCTTACATCTGCTGAATCTATTCTATAATCAGGAGTGTTTAGGGCTGGCATATGGAAAAATGATTTGAGATCGGTAAACAGCAAGTCGCGGCCAGCGATGCCTCTCACCATCGGTCTATAAAATCACTGCATTGTCAGTTTGAAAGTGCTTTTGTTCCATGTATGATTCTGTCTCGTTTAGCAAAAGTAACCCTGCCCCTTTCTTCCTTCTAAATCTTAGATCCCTGAGCTTTGCTTTTCTATTTCATAACTGTTATTTATTCCTCTAAAATACATAATAACATCTGTTATATCATACATATGTGTATAATTCCCTATCATCTACCCTTAGAGCTTATTATGAAAATTAAGAAGAGGAAGAATTAAATTGGGAGAGATTTGAAAGGAAGAGAACAATTATTTTGATTTCTTTTAGGTCTGCTTCAGTACCATTTATTATTTTCCTCATTATGTCTTTTCTATATCAAGAAGGTTAGTTATGAAAAAGCTACATGACTAATACAAATTAAGGCCCAAATGGGGAAAAAAATCCACTGATCCTTGCCCCAATAAGAAACTTCATTTCTTTTTTTTTCTCTTTGTTTGGATAAACGGATAGCAATTAAGTCCTCCTGTCTTATGAAGTCAGAGATTTCCCTTTTGAATTAATTTACTGCAGAATAGTGACCAGTGGCCTGGCAAAAACTATCAGAGCACTGAGAAATGCTGGTGTAAAGGAAAGGTTTGCAGTCTCTTGGGGTAGACAGTAAAATATAACAACCAGATCTTGTATGCCACTGATATTTCCAGAAGTAGATTATGTTTCCATGCTGGTTTCAGCCTTTTTAAGGGAATTAAAATCATCCCCTCTCATTTCCTAAATCAGCAACAGCAGTGGGTGGTTGTGTGTGTGCGCACGTGTGTGTGTGTGTGTGTGTGTGTGTTCATCTGTGATTTCATATGAAGCAAGAGCTTGGTGGCTAGGGATTAATATCCTCTCGAAGTAAGTGGGGGATAACAAAAGGCCAGAAGAGACAGATGGGAGAGTGGAGGTTGCTGAGGGTTTCTTTGAGGGGAGGATGGTTGGTGTCCTAATCTTGTTTTACTTAAAGCCAGTAAACAGCCTAGATTCTAATTCCTATTCTAGAGATTCCCAAGTGTCGATGTTATAGTGAAACCTTTCCACTTTGGCCCCATCTAGAACACCTTTTAAATTAGTGCCTATGTGTCTGTGCACCTGACTTGGCAGAGGGCTGTGATATGTCCCTGGAGAACTTTTGCCCTGACCCGTCTCCACACCTGTGGGCAAAGAGTTAACCATGGATTTGCCAGTCAGAGGAGAATGCAAATTAAAAGAGTAGAAGCTGGCTTGGTATTGCTTGGAAACATGCCCATGTAGCCAAGAAACATGCAGCTGGACTAGCCACATAATTTAGCTGGACCTGTGCTAAACTGAAATATAAAATTGCAAAGCTGCTATCTCTGTAAAGCTATGTCTGGTTATGACATCTGGTATGATGGTTATGAGCATGGACTCAAGGTTAAGAGATCTAGGTTGAAGGGCCAGCTTTGCCACCTCCTCATTGTGTAGCCTTGAGTACGCTGATTTGCCTTTCTGGACCAGTTTTATCTTACATAAATCAAGAGTAAGAAATTTAGTACAACGCTTGGACGACAGTAAGCACTCAGAAAAGGCCAGCTAGCTAATAGAATGGTGGCAAGAGCCATGAACGCACTCCATGCATTCCGCATCAAAAGAAGAGTGAGTGGAATTATGGCAAGAAAGCTATGCCATAATGTGAAAAGATTCCCGTAAAGATACCCGATCATTTTTCACTTCAGAGAAACCCTTCTTACAGGTCCTTTCTAGCCCTACAGCGTAAGACTTTCAAGACACAGGTGAGCAGGAACAATTGCAGTTTCTCCGTATCTCTCTGCCTAGATGTGTTTCTCTACCCCCACGTCACCCACAAGCGGCTGTTACGTGTTCCTCCAAGAGTCCAGCCTCCCAATGAGCCAATTATGGAACACACTCCTTATTTGTTGTAGGAAAAGTATATATTTAATTGTGAATATGGGTGTAAATTTTTCTAAAGGACTGTTTCAAATTTTAAATGAAAAAGGCCAGAGAAGTGTAAAATTTTATTTAAAAGGGAATAAAGAAGAATCTTATTTGGAAGATGATAAAGAATAGCTATAGTTTCTGCCCTGTGAGAGCATACAATTTTAATAATAAAAACTCTTAGGAGAAGGCATGGAAAGTTTATTTAGAGCTTCCATGGGGACTATTTTACAAATACAGTTTAACTTTAGTTGCTATAAAATAATTGAATGTGACTATTAGTGTAAAACCGTAAAAAATGAGAATTATAAAGTTAAAAGCAAATAATACAATTAACATACACAAAGAATCTGTCTCACTAGTGATTAGGACAATGGGGACTAAAGCAACAAGACTGGCAAAAGTTAGCAATATTGATGATACTGGTATTGGTAAGAGTATGAGCACAGAATCATTCTTACACAGCACTCTGTGGGTGGGAATATAAATTGATGAAATCTTTAGAAGACATCTTAGTAGTACCCACCAAAAGTATAAATATGCATATTTTAAAACTCAGCAATTCTTCTAGGAATCAAAGCTGCAGAAATATTCAAGAAATAAGTGTATAGGAATATATAAACAAGGATATTCTTCACATTTTTTTCTATTAAAGAGAGCGAACAAGAACCCTAGTGTCTATCAATAAGAGAGTAGTTAAAACAATTGTGGGGGGAGAGATCCAAGATGGCCGATGACTAGCAGCTCGGGCACGTACCTCCCAGTGAAAGTGCAAAGAACGAGAGGATATCACACTTTCAGACGAATATTTGTTGCTCACGGACCAGGAGATTCCCAGTGGAGGAGCCCCACGGGTCGCCAGGGCGACTCTTGTGGCCGGCGCGGCGGTTTTGCTGGTGCCTCAGCGTGCCAACTCTAGGTGCAGAGTCCGGAGATTCCCGGACAGAAAAGCACCATCAATCTTAACACCGCTGTTTTGGCCGGCACAGTGGACTGCTCAGATTTCGGCGCTGGGAATCAACAAGTTGGACGTCAGAGACCTAGTTAGAAAGTCGGCAATTACAAAGACGACCGACGGATAAATATATAATGAAGGGAAGAAACCAGCGTAAAAAGGTAGAGAACACTCAAAATCAGAATGCCTCTCCCTCTACAGGGGATTGCAATTCCCCATCAGTAACGGAACAAGGCTTAATAGATTACACGTGTGTTCCAGTAACAGAAGCAGGCTTCAAAACGTGGGTGATAAGAAACTTCTGTGAATTAAAAGAACTTGTTTTAACCCAATGCAAAGAAACTAAGAACCTTGAAAAAAGGTTTGACGAAATGTTAACGAGAATGGACAAGATAGAGAAGAATATAAGTGAATTGATGGAGCTGAAAAACACAACACGAGAACTTCGCGAAGCATGCACAAGTTTAAAGAGTCAAATTGATCAAGCAGAAGAAAGGATATCAGAAGTCGAGGACCAGCTCAGTGAAATGAAACGAGAAGACAAGAATGGAGAAAAAAGGATAAAAGGAACGAGCAAAGTCTCCAGGAAATATGGGACTATGTGAAAAGACCTAATCTACGTTTGATAGGTGTACCTGAATGTGATGAAGAGAATGAATCCAAGTTGGAAAATACTCTTCAGGATATCATTCAGGAAAACTTTCCCAACCTGGCAAGGAAGGGTAATATTCAACTCCAGGTAATACAGAGAACACCACAAAGATATTCTTCAAGAAGACCAACCCCAAGGCACATAATCGCCAGATTTATTAGGGTTGAAATGAAGGAGAAAATACTAAGGGCAGCCAGAGAGAAAGGTCAGGTTACCCATAAAGGGAAACCTATCAGACTTACAGCAGATCTCTCAGCAGAAACCCTACAAGCCAGAAAAGAGTGGGGATCAATATTTAACATCCTTAAAGAAAAGAACTTTCAACCCAGAATTTCCTATCCAGCCAAACTAAGCTTTATGAGCGAAGGAAAAATTAAATCTTTTGCGAACAAGCAAGTACTTAGAGAGTTCACCACCACCAGGCCTGCTTTACAAGAGCTTCTGAAAGAAGCACTATACATATAAAGGAACAACCAATATCAGCCTTTCCAAAAATGTATCAAAAAGCAAAGAACATTAACATAATGAAAAATTTACATCAACTAATGGGCAAAACAGCCAGCTAGCATCAAATGCCAGTATTAAACTTATATATATTTTAATTGGATAAAAAGCCAAAACCCATCGGTATGTTGCATCCAGACCCGTCTTACATACAACAATACACAAAGACTCAGAGAGAAGGAGGAAGATTTACCAACCAAACAGAGAGTAAAAATAAACTAATAAACAAAAAGCAGGAGATGCAATTCTCGCCTCTGATAAAGTAGACTTTAAAGCAACAAAGATCAAAAGAGGCAAAGAAGGACATTACATTATGGCAAAAGGATCAATGTAACAAGAAGAGCTAACGATTCTATAAATCAACGAGATAGAAACTTAACAAGGACATCCAGGACTTGAACTCAGACCCGGAACAAGTAAACTTAATAAACATTTATAGAACTCTCCGCTTCAAATACACAAAACATACATTACCACCTCACACCTATTAGAAAAGTGACTATATAATTGGAAGTAAATCACTCCTGAGTAATCGCATAGCATATCATAGGTTTAAATGAAATATTGGTTGACTGTTTGTTTGTTATCTTCTTCCCTTATTCCTTCCTGATTACATCATTAAGTATAATTATCATTATAAAAGAGGTTTTTAATAAGCATTACTAAATTGCGTTCTAGCCTGGGCAAGAAAGCAATACTCCCATTCTCTCTCCCTCTTTCTTTTCCTTTTTCCTCCTCCCCATTCTCTCTCTCTCTCTTTCTCTTCCTTTTTCCACCTCCCCATTTTCTCTCTCTCTCTCTCTTTCTTCCTCAAAAAAAAAAAAAAAAAAAAACAATTGTGGTACATACAAGCTATGAAAATCTATATAACCATTAAAAATAATGAGATTTGTATAGATGGAAATGGAAGGATACTATTTGAAAAAAAAAAAAAGCAAGCTGAAACAAAGCATGAATAGCAGAGTCTCATTTTATTTTTATTTTTGAAATAGGGTCTCCCTCTGTCACCCAGGCTGGAGTGCAGTGGTGCAATCTCAGCTCACTGCAACCTCTACCTCCCAGGCTTAACCTGCCTCAGCCTCCAAAGTAGCTGGGACGACAGGTGTGAGCTACCACACCCAGCCAATTTTTGCATTTTTTGTAAAGACTGGGTTTTACCACATTGCTCAGGCTGGTCTCGAACTCCTGAGCTCAAGCAATCCACCCACCTCAGCCTCCCAAAGTTCTGGGATTACAGGCATGAGCCACCACGCCCATCCTCATTTTTATCTTTAATGCATGTATACATACATGTATTTTCAGAGAGTAGGGAAAAAAGCCCCAAACGCACACCAAAGAGTTGACAGTAGTTACCCATGAAGAGTAAGCGTGAGAAGGGCACGTTGGTGTTTGATTTTCTATAGTAGGAGTTTTTTAAACTCTTTCTCAATGAGCATGGGCTACAATTTACCTTTCTAAATTGAGCAATGCTGCCTTTATGGATATTTATCTTTCAGTCTAATATATTTTTGAACCTAAATTATTTTTCAGGCAACATGCATTTGGTTATAGGACCGTAGGGAATAAGCACCTGGATTATAGGTAAAAACAAGAACCAGAATGACTGTGGCTTAAGCCAAGTTGAAGTTTATTTCTCACAAGCATGAAGTACAGAGGTCATTTACCTGCCTCTACAGAGTCATCGGGGCCTAGGTTTACATCTTGTTTTTCTGCCGTTCTCAACGTATAGCTAACAGAAAAAGCGATTAAAGAGGGCTGCTTCATCTCTGTCCATCACATCTGTACACAACACACACCTTCCCGGTGACAATGTGACCTGGAAGTTGGACACATCATTTCCTGTCACATCTCAATACCAGAAAATAGTAATGTGACAATACCTGCCTAAAAGAGAACCAGGCAAAATGCCCAGTTGAAATCTCTGTTACTATATCACAAGGTTTCCAAACCTCAGCACTATTGATATTTGGGCTGGATAACTGTTTGTTGGGGGGCTGTTCTGTGCATTGTAGATGTTTAGTACATCCCTGGCTTCTGTGCAATCAGTGCCAGGAGCGCTGCCTGGGAGTGACAACCAAAACTGTCTCCAGACACCACCAGATGTACCTGAGGGCAGAGTCAAGCCTCATCAAAGCAACTACTAAGTAAGAAGAAAGAACAGATGCTGGAGACAACCAGTAACATCCGCTAAAGGAAGTTTGTTGTTTCCCCCAAAGCAGTGCTTAGCACTGAACTAATATTTTACTTTTCAAATAACAAGTCCTCTACCAGAAAATCGAACATCCTAAGATGGTGTGAAATTTTATTTTGGTTGATTCTAGGATGAAAAGTCAATCCTGTCTTTTTTTAATCTATTGAATCTAATTGATATTTATATCAAATAAATAACAATTTTTATTTGAAGACACAGACAAGTTTTATATTCTTCCCTAGTATGTAAGATTATACTATGTTATATTTATAATGACTGTCTCAGTTTACACTATAATATTCTGAAAGACCAGTGTAACAGCAGTCATAATGCTGCTCTATCCTAAATCAAGAATTTCATCTGCAGTTGATGGCATATCTCTTTTTAGGGCAATTAAGTGTGCATGATTTGATGCTGCTGCATTATGAATACTTTAAGAGTACAGTATTTTTCTGATTATGAGACGTGTTTGCTTAACATGCTTTTCCTTTCTAATGAGGGAACGTGCTTCACTGCCAATCAAATTAAGGTGGATATCATTTCAAAGAAACCATGAAATACTTTTTTCTGTATTCTGCCTTTCCTATTAAATGTTGAGAGCCAAATCTTCTATCAAACAGATGGATACAGGGGGATCTTGTTAAAAGCCTGCTTGATAAAAAGGGAAAATTAAATATAAACTGGATCTGTGTTGGGCTTCTTCCAAGGTTGTTTAGTGCCTAGTGTGTCAGGATAACCTTGTTATAAGGCAATTTGACCACATAGAGTGTTCGTGCAAGCCTAAGGAAGGCCATCATTTAATGGAACTCCAGTATTCTTATTTTTTTAAATGCATATGCCACAGAAATTAATATCAGAAATGTAGTTGCCAGTCATGAAAGTAACAGAATACCCCAAAAGTCACTTATGAAATGATTCATACTTGGAGAGGGGAGCAAGCATTTTTAGCTGCTTTAATAAACAGAGGCTGTACGGAGGGATGAGTGGTAAAGGTAGGATACCAAGAAGAGAATGGAAAAGGACATTATTGAAGGCCCAGAGATCAGTGGATGCAGAGACCAGAAATCACAAGGCAATTTTAAGTGGGACAGTTTGGCTAAAGTGGTGGATTTTCATAGAGGCAAGGGGATCTCTGCTTGTGGACAAAACAGTAACCGGTCCACCAGAGTTTGTGCCCGCTCTTCCAAAGCACAGCTGGGTCTGGAAAGCAGCTGCGGAGCCGGCCCTCCTTGCATCTGTGTGGGGCCATGTGGCTCGTCTTTGCTGGTGCACTATGAGTGAGTTATTGTCTGGAAGACCTGGGCACAGGGAGTAGAACATCACACACCGGGGCCTTTTGGGGGGTGAGGGGCAAGGCGGGGTAGAGCTTTAGGACAAATACCTAATGCATGCGGGGCTTAAAACCCAGATGACGGGTTGATAGGTGCAGCAAACAGCCATGGCACATGTGTACCTGTGTAACAAACCTGCACATTCTGCACATGTATCCCAGAACTTACAATTTAAAATAAAAAAGAAAAGAAAGACTCTGTTTGCAAAGATGTGGGAGAAATGCAGGGAAACCATGAGGGATAGCTCAGTGTCTTGAGGCAAAATATACCTTGTTACTCACACCCCCACCCAAGGCATGAAGAGGTAAGAGAACGGTACTATTTCTAGATCCAGAGTAGCAATCATCTGGAAAGGTCCAGAGAGAGAGGAGCTGTAACCTTCAGAAGGACACACCAGACTGAGTCAAACCCTCAGCGAGGGAGGGATGGAAGTAAACACCCTGACCTCACTCTCAGACCTCCCCCCAGTCTTCTGCCCTGCTGTCCCATCGGCCAAACCCAACCAGAAGCCAGAGGGCAAGGGTTTGATGTAGCCTGACTGACAACAACCCAGGACACAGAGTAGGGTGAAGGAGGGCTGAGGGACAGGCCTGGGGTAAATATCCTGCACCGCGACTTCCTGGCAAAGGTAGAAAGAAGTGGATTTCTTTCTCTTACCTCCCCTATCAGCCAGCTGGACTGGGGGGATTTTAAGTCCCGAGGGGATATTAGAGCCGCAGGGATGCAGCAGCCAGGCTCTCTGAATCACCTGACAAAGGCAAGCGGATCATCATTCAGAGGCACTCACTGTGGACTGTGCCCTGTTGAATCAAGACATTGAATTTTAGGGGCATGTTTCTTATAGGACTTGGCATTTGAGGATTGATTTATTACAGCATTTAGCATTAACAGGAATTAGATTGTAGAAAGTTCTGAGGGTCAGGCAAATAATTTGCATTCATTTCTATAGATGGTCAAAAATTAGTGAAGGCTTCTATGCTGGGAGGTGGTAGTAAGGCCTTGGAATGATGAGTCCGGCAGTCACGTGGCAGGTGGAATGGAACACAGTGAGCAATCCGTTGATGCAGCTGGCCCAAACCCCGTGTGATCAGCCGGACCTGTGAATCAGTCCCAGACAATACAAGCTGAAAGGATGGAAGCGTATTAATCATATTTTGAGGTCAGGTGCCAGCCTGCCATGTAGAAGTTGGAGAAGGAGGTGGTCTGTGACCAGTCAAATAATCACCCCACTCTATAAAAGGGTTTGGCTGGCCCACTGCGAGATACGGAAGAGGAAATTGGGAGAGAGCTGATATGTCATGAGTAACCCACATAAGGGAGAGGCTTGGGAAAGGGTCTGCCCACCATCTCAAGCCTGGGGAAGGGGGCTTGTGTGAGGCCACTGAAGTGTGTGCTGTGTGCTCCTTGGAGCCTGGGGGATGCAAGAGACTACAGTATTTTTCTGAAAAGTCACAAAGTTTTTAGAAGAAAAGTTTTGGTCAGCTGCTCTGATGATGGCAAAACCAAAAAAGGCTTCTTGGGTGGGGCGGGTGTTCCAGGCAAATGATATGTGACCCAGTGGAGGGCACTGAGCTCTAGAGAGAGCTCATGTGGAGTGACCCCAGTCCTGTCTATGTAAGACCCTGGAGAAACTACAGGAAACCACCAGGCAGAGGAATGCAACAGCCATTTGGGGACCTGGGGACCCCATGAGAGCACCCTACAAGAAAAAGAGAAGCATGCCCAGCCAGCCTTTTCAGTGCCTGTTACATTTTACAACTGTGTTCTTCAAAGAAGACCTTTCCTACTCTTTCCTCCTCCCTCCAGCAACCAGTCAGAAAAGAGAAGAGAAGAGAGGCTCCCAAGCCCCTCCCACTGCTGGAGGCCGGTTTGTGCCAGGCAAGCTGGGGAAAGAGAGAGATGGCTACCAAAAGCGTATATTAAGTTGCTTTTTTAAAATTATTATTAAGCTGGACTAGGCATACTAAATGTCTGCATGAGACCATTTTTACAGATATATGACTGGAAATAAACAAAAGACTTTTTTTTTTGAGACAGGGTTTCATTCTGTCATCCAAGATAAAATACAGTGGCACAATCACAGCTCACTATAGCCTCTACCTCTTATGCTCAAGGAATCCTCCTGCCTCAGCCTCCTGAGTAACTGGGACTACAGGTGCTACCACCATGCCCAACTAATTTTTATTTTTTTCTCTTTTTGTAGAGAAAATGCCTTACTATGTGGCCCAGGCTGGTCTCATTCTCCTAGGACAGGTGATCCTCTTGCCCTGGGCTCTCAAATGCTGGAATAACAGGTGCAAGCCACCATACCTGGACAGGACCTTTTATTCTAGAAGCCACCAGAAGGGTCATAGACCTGCTATACATTTCATCTGGGGCAGAAGAAAAATCTGACCCCAGAATACATTTAGAGGAACAGTAGGAGATGAAAATAAACTTGTTATTTATATTTTATAAAAACACAATTGTTACGTAGGTTTGTTGCATATCCTTTGTCATCCCTCAAAATGTGTTTAAAAACATAGTAACAATACCTTCATTAGAGGACATTTCCTTCCCTATACATAAAACATAAAACTTAGAAAACTTGAGAAGTACAAAACTTGAAACCAAAAATCACCTAATATCCCACTGTCCAGAAATGATTGTACATTTTGGTCTATTTCCTTCCTGTCTTATTTTCCTCTGTGAATGTGTATACATGCACTTGGTTTTTCATGTTTAAATTTTATTATCTGTATTGTGTCCTGCTTTTTAAACTTAACATAATATTTTATTTTTCTAAGTTAAGGATCACTTTTAAAATAAGATTTAAGTGATGGCATAATTTGATGAGTTTATCAAATAATTTTGTGAAATATTCTGGATCCAGATTTATATATGAATTAACAATATAAATGAGAAAAATATAGAAAATCTGGCCCATAGCTTTAGATGTCCCATCAAGTTGTAGTACTTATATTATCAGATGAAAGAGCTACTTGTGGAGATGGTCGTCACTCCTTTCCTCCAATTCTCTTCTCTTCGTTTCAATGCAGTCATATTTCCCTGATTTTCTTCTACTGTGCTGGTGACTCCTAAGTCTCCTCCAGAGGTTTCCCAACTATTTTCTAAATGATGATGTGGTTTAGGACTCTCCTTAGATGCTCTTCACTCTCTCTTTCTCATTCAACCCCTTGGTTTTCACTATCATTTATATGGTAACAACTCTCAAAATATTCTCTCTAACCCCTAACCTAAGCTCCAGACTTGTATGTTAGTATCTCCAGCTGGATGTCTCATTAGCATCTCAAATGGAACTTTGAATCTCTACTCCAAAATATGCACCTTCTTCAACTTCCTCGACTTGGTAAAGTGACTTCAGTTCTCTCAGTTGCTGAAGGAAAATGCCAGGAAGCATTGCTGGTACTTTTCTCTCCCTCGTTTCTAGCTCTTAGCAAGTCCTGTCTCCCTCCCTCCAGTATACCTCAAATCCACCTCCTTTGCCCATCCTCTCATTCATCACCCTTCTCTAAGCCATCAGTAACTCTATATGAACCACGACAACCGCCCCCTAATCACTTTCCTGCCTATAATCCCTCCACCGTGTACTCTAAGTAGCCACCAGGGTGAACCTTTTCAAATGACGATGCCGTTCCCTCATAGAAACACATCAAGCCATTAGGATGGCCTGTGAGGCCCAGATTTAGGTCTGTCTAGTCTTTGCAGCCTCCAGTTCCGGCACTTTCCCCGCTGTCCCCACTAATGAATCCATAATGATTGGCTTTCAGGTCCCTGAAACTTACTGCTTCTCTGCCCTGGAAATCAACTCCCCTAATCTCCTAATGTGCTTTCTGTCTTTTGCCACCACACATACTGTTCCAGAATGTCCATTCCTTCAGGGCAGGACTCTGTTGAGGTCACCTCTGTGTCCCCACTGTGTACAGAGGTACACAGCCAGTCTTTGTTGACTGACCCATTCTCACCTTTCAGGTGTCAGCCTATAGATCATTCCTCAAAGTGACCTCTCAGTGGAAGTCTATTCCTCTTTCTTTTTCGCTAATTCTCTCAGTGGGACGAATAAGTGGACTATGCCATGTGTGTTGAGTGTAGGCTCAGGGACAGGAGGGAGAACCTGGAGCTGGGCTTGAGCTGTAGAAATGAAGGAGTGTGGACCAGGTGTGATGGCTCACTCCTGTAATCTCAGCACTTTGGGAGGCTGAGAAGGAAGAATCTGTTGAGGTCAGGAGTTTGAGACCAGCCTGCACCACAAAGTGAGACCCTATAACAACAAAACATTAAAAGATTAGCTAGGCATGGCAGAGTACACCTGAAGTCACTCACAGCTACTCGGGAGGCTCAGGTGGGAGGATCGCCTGAGCCCAGGAGTTTGAGGATACAGTGAGCTGTGAGCATACCACTGCACTCCAGCATAGGCGATAGAGGCGGGGTGGTTGCTGAAGCAGAATGAGAGAGAAATAATAAATAAATGAAGGAGGATGGTCATCATCTCCCTTCCCATGCACCCATACAAGAGTTACTCTCTTGCTGGTTTTGCTGTTGTTATTATTAAGACTAAGTCTTGCTCTCGCACCCAGGCTGGAATGCTGCAGTGCTGTCTCGGCTCACTGCAACCTCTGCCTCTGAGGTTCAAGTGATTCTCCCGCCTCAGCCTCCCGAGTAGCTGGGATTACAGGCATGTGCCACCACACCAGGCTAATTTTTGTATTTTCAATAGAGATGAGGTTTCACCATGTTGGCCAGGCTGGTCTCAAACTCCTGACCTCAAGTGATCTGCCCTCCTCGGCCTCCCAAAGTGCTGAGATTACAGGCATGAGCCACTCCACCTGGCCCTCCCTCGCTGTTCACAGGTGATACTGAACCATTTCCTTATGGCCTAGTCTAAGGCACCTTGTCAGTGAATATCTCTGCTTTAGAATTAAACTCTAGATCTGTGGTTTTGGGAAAATAGATCTTCTCAGAAACAAAGCATTGGATCCCATCCATGGTAAAAATACAAGCAAAAATTTTCACTTGTAATTTTTAGGGGTTCATAAGGTCAGCTTGCTCAAAGTATAGAGTATTTGGTTTTTAAAATGTGTATCGGGCATGGAGTCAGTGGGAGGCAGACAGAGAGTAATATTCTAAGATAGGCTTCCAGCATTAAGCTAAGAGTTTGGCCTTAATCCTGCAGGGAGGGTGCCAAGAACCCACTAGAAAGCTTCAAGCAAGGCAGTGATATGATCAGGTTTGAACTTTTGAAAACAGTCACTCTGTAAACATCTGTATTGGCCATAATCCCATAATTAGTTCATTAGTTCACCTTAGGGAGAAAAATGCTGTTGACATGAAATGTTTTAAGATTTCCTTTTAAAGCAGTGATATCAGATGGCATATTAGCAGACTAGTTTTATGGATAGTGTGCTGTAGAAAGCAGTTTCCTGTAAGGACGTTAAAATCTAGTAAGGATCACTGCTCTTCTAAGGATGGGTTTGCTTAGGGGTTTGGTCTTATTGTAATTTTCATCATTATTATCTCATTGTTCAGCTGCTTCTCAGCTTTTATCAGCTCCATCTCTAGCAGAGAAAACTCAGATAAGTAAAGCAAAATTGTAGAATGCCGCATTGGGAGCCTTCTAGAAGGCCGGAATATGCATACACGGTTTCCTTCTCTACACTCTGACATGAGAAACCCTACCTAGATGTTTAACAGCTGTGACAATCAAATGTGATCATTAAAAGACAGTGCTTTGAAAATCATAACATGTTATTCAAATGCAAGCTGACATTCATTTTCCTCTTAGTAGCACCATGATATCTGAACAGGTTTGGGTTAATACAGAGGAGCTGTGAAAGTAAAGTGTTCGTGGTTTGCCTTTGTGATATTATATGGTTCTCTCTTCCTCCAAGTATCAAATGCTTTAGAGGTTTTTCTAGTATCCAGGCAACATATTGCCTCCACTCAGCCCTTGCAAAGACCTGAATTAAAATAGACTCTGTTTGCTGTTTGTGTGTTTGCTGTGTTCTGAAACTTAAACCTATATGTTTTAAAGGAGTCAGAGGTCCCCCTTGGCACTCAAAGGGGCAGTGGTCCTGTCCTAGCACGTTTAGAGCATATGCCAAGCCATGCAGAGGAAAGCGGAGGAGCTCAGTGTGCACAAAGCCAGCGACCCACCGCCATGTCACTGGTCTGTTAGTGGTGTGCCAGAGGAAGGAAGGGAGCTCCGGCAGCTCAGAGATTGCAGGGAAAGAACTGTTGGTCTAGAAGTGCGATCACCGGCACTTCACACAGAAGGTTCTTTCTAGCATCATGATTTGCTAATCTCATCAGAGACACTCCAGGTAGCGTTTCAAAGTGTTCTTTCACAGTTTCAAAGTACATCTTGCTCAATATTAGAATATGCCTAATGTCCAGTCGGGAAATGTCAGGTGATGAGGATTTTATTACTGAAGGCATAAGAAAGCACGTGCCACTGTGAATAGCATTTCCACAAAGTAGACAAGATGCTTTTTTCTATTTTTTTAATTGACAAGTAAAAATTATATGTATTTATTGTGTACAACACAATGTTTTGAAATATGTATACATTGTGGAATGGCTCAGTCAGGTTGGTTAATTGAGGTAATGTGCATTTCCTCACATAGTTATTTTTTGTGATGAGAACACTTAAAATCTACTTTCTTGGTAATTTTTTAAATACGACAGTTGTTATTAACTGTAGTCACCACATTGTACAGTAGATCTCTTGGACTTCTTCCTGCTATCTAACTGAAATTTTGTCCTTGGACTAGTGTCTCCCCAAGTCACCAGCCCCCAACAAGCGCCTGGTAACCAGCATTCTACTTCGAGTTCAATTTTTTTAGATTCCATATATAAGATGCTTTTTAATGATACCCAAATGCATTAATATTAAAGCATTTAATTTTTACACAGACCTAAGGAAGGAGGAAACTTTGAGGTGTCATTCCTAGAGTGTCAGCAAAATACCACCTTTTGTTATTAGTCCGCCTGTTACCAGTGGTGACATTAATGATGGTGTTTGTAAAGGTTTACCAAGAAGTTTACAAGTTTTTCTTTGGCTTACTCATGGGCAGGTATAATTAGAAGCAAATAAAATTTTTTACCCTTTTTTCATCAAAAGGAATGGCTCTCTTAGAGCTTTTGCTTTGTTGAGGTCAAACATCCAGACTTAAAGGAGAACCTCCAACTTTGATTCTAGGCTCATTTTGCAAAAACGGATATGGAGGCAGCCTGGGTTTGGCAGTCAGACTCCATCACACACTAGCAGAGGGACTTGGGCAAGTCACTTCAGCTTGCTGAGCCTTAAATTCACCCTTGTAAAATAAGAACAGTTGTTACTATGTTTCATGGTTCTTGAGAGGGTCAAATGAGTGAGGAGATTCTGATGTTAGATGCAGTGGAGTATAACGTGGGACTCTGGAGCCAGCCCCCTAGAGGTGAGTCCCAGCGTCACCTTTTCAGTAGCCGTGTGACTTCATAGAAATTGCTAACCCTTCCTGAGCCAGTAGAAATAGTAAGAGTGCCTACCTCATAGAGTCGCGAGGATAATAGGGTTAATATAACCAGAAAGCACTTAGGACAGTGCCTGCCATTTAGTGGTAAACACTACATTAGTGTGTGCTGTGATTATGATAGATTATAATCATAACTGTTGTTATTCATACATCAAGGGTCTGGCATAAATTATTTGGTCAAAAAAGATTAATAGCTACTTTTTATTATTTATTTCTCCCATCAGAGCACTTGAATTTTGAATGCTCTGAAACTAATATTATTACCAGTCTGTTTTTGATTTAACTAAATATATAACAGCAGGATTCTTTTCAAAATCTTACTCCTCAGGGACTCAAAAGTTAACCTTATACCATAGGAGAAAGATATTTTTCTTAGAACAAGAGCATATATTTGGTCCTCACTCCAGACCTTTGGAATGAGAAATTCTGGGGATATTACCATCATCTGTTTTGGCAAGGGTACCCAGTGATTCTCATGCTCCTAAAGTTCGATATCACTAGGTGTAGACTAGTCACAGCTTTGACTACCTTCTGTTGCCAGGGTGGAGACAAAAAAGAATTGGAGACTCCATTTGGCAGGTTGTTCCAGCCCAAGAAGTGTTAAAATGATGTTATCGTGGTGGTTTCGTGAGTTAAACAGATACAGGTAGTTCTGGAAAAACAGGGTCAGGGGTGCGGAGCACTTAGACAGCATGTGAACCTGTTGGCAGATCTGGCTTAGAACAATATGGCATAACGGGCCCTCTGGAAAGTGCTCATGTCACCTCTTGCACCTTACCAGTCTGAGTGACACGTGGGAAAAGAGATGCCTTTTGAATTTTTATGCAAGGTCAAAATGAGAAAAATCCATTTCAGTCTTCAAAAGTCAGAACTAGTGGTACGAAAGGTCACTGATGCCAATTGGTGGCATTGCAGAGCTCAGAGAGGGAGGATTAAAATAGCAGACTTTTTTTTTGTTTAACAAGCACTCAATGCACTGTGGGCTTAAGTCTCAGACTTTTGCCATCTTGCTGCCGTAGGAGCTTAAATAAAAGGACGTGTGAAAAAAGAAAAACACAGTCATTTTTCTACCTCCTGAAGGGTCAAGGATGTAGATAGTTGTCCTCGCACTAAGGATGACGTAACATTTATGGTGGAATAAGCAAAGTGATGAAATGATGCCTCTGTGGGAAAGTAGTCATCCTTGCTTGTGTGTGGAGGTGAAGTTAATAAGTACTTACTGAAGTCCTAGCTCTGTTCTAGATGTAGTCCGTTTGGAGGTCAAGTTTGGATAACTGAAAATTACAGTGCCTTGGGAAATGAAGCCAATCTCAAAGGTGGTCTGGAGAGGCTGTAAGATATTGATTTGGCTCTGTCTGCACTGCATTTGTGTCGACAGAACAGCATCTCAATTGACTGAAAAGAATCCGTGAGTTGTATGAATAGAAACAGTATTTGAAGCCATTGAGAATGGATTGATTACCAAGGTGATTAAGGAGACCTGAGGATAAAAGACCAAATTCTGGGAACACTGCAATTATAGCAAATACAATATGAGAGGCCAGTGATGAAGTGACAGGAGAGACTATCAGAAAAGCTGGAAGTGGGCCAGGCACAGTGGCTCACGCCTGTAATCACAGCACTTTAGGAAGCCGAGGCAGGCACAGTGGCTCACGCCTGTAATCACAGCACTTTAGGAAACTGCGGCAGGCAGATCACCTGAGGTAGGAGCCTGGCCAACATGGTGAAACCCCGTCTCTACTAAAAACACAAAAATTAGCTGGATATGGTGGTGCATGCCTGTATTCCCAGCTACTCAGGTGGCTGAAGCACGAGAATTGCTTGAACCCCGGAAGCAGAGGTTGCAGTGAGCCAAGATCGCACCACTGCACTCCAGCCTGGGTGACAGAAAAAAAAAAAATAGAAGTAGCTCCAGGACGATATTCTATCATAGAAATCAAGAGAAGAATTCTTTTCAAGAATAGACAGGTGTTCTCTGGTGTTTAAAGCATGAAGAAATAAAAAGGTATAAACCATGTGGACAGGTAAGGATGGGTCTTAGATTTGCTAAGTAAAAATATTAAATCAAAAAGTACCTTTCCTATAAAGTAAATGATCTTTATTACATTTTTTCAAGTCGGGGTTTCTTAACCTCGGCATTATTGACATTTTGGTCTGGATGACTCTTTGTGGTGGGAGCTTTCCTATGTGGCATCTGTGGCCTCTACCCACTAGATGTAATGCCACCACCACCAGTTGTGATTACCAAAAAATGTCTTAGATATCGTCAGATGTCCCTGTTGAAGAACCACTGATTTAAGTATTTAATTCCTACCATGTATGTGGCACTACATTAGGCAGTGCAAGGCATGAAAAATATGGCACACTTCACCATAAAAAATACATTCTAATTGTCCTAAATTGAGTTATTCTGTTATTTCCCCTATTATCTTGGTTAAAACTATACATGTGTATACTTATGTACAAACACACACACACATACATATACACATATATACTGTAGTTATTCTCCAAGTTAACACTACATCAGCTTAATTATGGGATGATATTAGAAAAGTGGCAAATTGGAAATATTGGTGTCCCTACTGCTATATGTTTTAGCACAGATTAATGTAAGAAATTATGGATCCATGGTGAGACTGGTAAGCAATTTCCAAATTAAATTATTTGTGTACTCCAAAGATTCAAATTGTTTTTACTCTCTCATTTCTTATGAAGATAAAATACTCTTACAAATATATAAATCTGTTATGAAAGTTCTTGTTTTTTTAAATGTGAATGTGCCATTTGTCTTTGGGTAGAAATTAGAATGCTACTTATTATTCTTCAAGTTTCTGAGTTCTTCGTAAAAGGAAGATAGATAATTGGATTGTAATTTGACCATTAAACATTTATAAGGAAGATTATAACAAAAAAATTTATGAAAAGAAGCTTAATATTTAGAATAGATTCTGCATCAAAAGAAGCAACTTATCTTGTCAAACCTGAGCCTCGTCACTGTTTCCGAACGAGAAAGAGAATTGAACCTCGCTCTCTTAGTTTCCTGTGCCATCGAACAAGGCCCTAACTGTTAAGTCTAATGTTGAGACCCTTGTTTTCTTTGCAGACTGCATCATCTGCTATTAAAGGTGCTATTCAGCTGGGAATAGGATATACAGTGGGTAATCTCACTTCCAAGCCAGAACGAGATGTTCTTATGCAAGACTTCTATGTGGTGGAAAGTGTGTTCCTACCCAGGTAAGAACATTTTTATTTGTGATGATTTCCATGCTAAGAAGCCTTCTTTGTGACAGACAGCCCCCTATTGAAGGGCTTTTCTACTTATGTACATGTTTACATGTACAGATGCAAATATTGGGCCTTTGGCAGGGAGAAAGGCAGTCCAAATGATGTTTATTTCCTGTTTCATCAGGATACCTCCTTGCAATTTTTATGTGGAGATGCTAAATAGGTTTCATCTATGAACCAATTCTAATTAGTTGTGATGAATGACTGGAAGACTATATGGAGAAAGATTTTGAGGTTCAGTATGTAAGCGTGAAGTAATCACGGGGTAATATCTGCCAGGGGTTTAGAGAAAGAAGGCTTCCATGAAGCAGCAACTGGGGCTAGGTTTTTGCTGTTCCTAATTTAAAAGCATGGGCTGGTAGGCCCACAGTTGGGCCTCAAATCTGAGTCTAGTCTTATGTTTTCTCTTTTATGATGACTTTAACTTAACTTTCCTCCAGAAAACATAGAGAATCCTGCTGTTTGCAAAAATACCAAAGTTACTCATACATGTTACGTTGTCTCCAGCTTTGATCATTTTAAGGTGAGGGGATTAATTATTTAAAAACAAATACATCTGGAAATGGATGATGGTAGTGTGAATATATTAATGCCACAGAACTGTACACTTAAAAGTGGCTAACATAGTAAATTTTATGTTGAGTGTATTTTATCACAATAAAACTAATTAATTAAAAATTCTATTACTACCTTCATTTAGGAAGAGAAGTAATCATTAAATAAGAAATGTCACCACAAGTGACAGAATTTTTCAAATGATCTGGAAAATAAGAATAAAGATGTTTAATTTGGGGACTTGGAGATAATTATTTTGTCTTTGGAGCTATGAGAATTGATTTTAACATTTCAAAATAAGCTGTTATTACAGGCTTGGGTAAACATGGCTGAAGTGACACTTTGTTTACCACTAGTGTACTCATCACCTTATTAAAAATATATGCGTATCTTTAGAAGAATTATATTTACACATTTATCTCTGTGTCCAGGTGTCAGCTGCCTAAAATCAAAACTTGCGTGTGCATGTGTGGTAACCCCTACATAGTCACCAATGAGCAGAACTCATAAAATTTTAAAAGTCAGCTACCTAGTTTTGCCTTAAATGCTCTTAGGTGCAGAGTAAAGTTGGCCTACTGGCCTTTTGAAGTCTGCTTGTCTAGGGTTGTCTAGAAGCCATGAGAACCAGATTCCAGACAGAAAATGGACAACCCCAAGGCCTAAGATGGAATCCTTGCTTGTGATCCTACTCTTGTTTCTGTCATTGGAAATGTCCTCTGTGTTTGTTTTTAACGGTCTATCATTCCCCTCCAAAAAAGTGTGTATTTACTACATGTTTTTCTCTTGAAAGCCAGGGGATCGTGAGATTATCTTCATCTTTTGGTATGATTTTTTTAGGCTCATAATGCTTGTAAATGTGTTTGCAGGATGTTTGTTTGAGCTCTCATAGTCTATGAAGGGCTCTACCCAGACATTTCAACTTTGTTGTTCTTTGGCTACAAAGAACAAGAGAAATGGAGGGCTTTTGTGGGAGTGTGGACAGTGAGTTGAGGGTGCTGAGATCATTACAGCTGAAGGTGGGAGTATAAAGATGTTCCAGGTCTTCCTGCATCGTCGCTGACTGACCTGGTCTACTTCCAGTGTCCAGTCAACACAGCCAGCCATTGACAGGCACTTGGGGAAAGAGTGGCCCAGGTGTGAGTTCCCCGATCCTAAGCAGCGGCACACCTGGACCTTACTAGACATGCAGATTCTTGGGCTCCACCCACACCAACTGAATTAGAAATCCTGTGGGTGGGAACCAGGAATCTGTTTTAACAAGCCCTCAGGGTGATTCTCAGCATGGAAAAGTTTGAGAACTACTGGCCTAGTCCATGACTTTCCACTTGAGAGACAGAATCTTTCTGGTAGATAACAAATTTTGTTCTTGGAGTTATTACACAACTCTTACAACTAATAAAACTCAAAATTATTTTAAATAAGCATCTTAAATATCAAAATGACATCTGTTAGCACTTTGTGTCTTTGGCCTTTACTGTCATCCATGTTAACAGCAGCAGGTGTGGACTGGCAGAGGAGTAGCCAGCTAACTCTCCCTTACTTAAAGGCGTCTGTTGCCACATTTAAAATATAGCACTTTAGAGTATCTGCAGCCTTTAAATGGCAATACAATATTGAACATTTGATTCATTTGTTTTCTTATTTTTTTTAAACGAAAGTGAATTATTGTCCCGACTTGGCTCTCTGCCCCTGGACTCGGGCTCCCAGGCCTCCGTGGCAAGCGCCGGCCTCAACATTTGAGTCAGACTAAGAATTTCTTTCAGCAGATGCTATCTTGTTTGTTTAAGTAACGCAGACACTTCAGATGGATTTACAGTAAACAGAAGAAACTTACGTTAGTCTTGCCTCCATTTCCTCATCTGGACTCCGTGTCTTCATGGATTTAGCGAAGAGATCTGGCCCAGTGTTTCTCAATGGAGGTGCTGTTGGCTTTGTTGGATAAGACAATTCTTTGTGCAAGATGGTACATTTCAGGAGATCTGTGGTCCCCAGGCCCTGCCAGTAATAGCTCCTAGTTGCTGTAGCAATCAAAAAACCCCTACAAAGTGATGTATAAATTTAGTATCTTGATTGTGGTGATGGTTTCACAGGTGTATATACACGTGAAAAATTAATAAATTCCGTACTTTATTGTATGTCAATTAAACTTCAATAAATGGGTCAAATAATGCTTTCTCTCTCCAAGTATTTCCAAGCCCATATGGGGATGAGGAAAGGGGTCGGTGGGCAGGACAGGCCCTGGTGGTAACCATTCAAACATTCTGTGGTTTCTGATGGCTCCAAAACTCAATGAGTCTATCTGGGCCACAGAACTAATTGCTTGAGGTACCTTGAGATGTTTTAAGTTATTGTTCTCTGAAGTTGCAGAATCCATTTCCCCTAGCAACCAAACGCATTGTGTTTTTTCTTATTTATATATTTTGAAGTTGCTCAAAGTTATTTTTAAATATTAAGTACATAATTTGTCCTATGAATTATTTCATTTTGTAGATGGAAAAAGCCCTGAGCTTTTTTAAGATTTGAAAAAGAATATAAAAAACTCTTTTAACTGTCTGGCTCTATGATCTTCCAAAATGTGTTCCAAAATCTCAAAGTAGATGAGTAAGAAAACCATAATCGTATCTTAATCTTTTGACCCCAAATTCTGTGTTGTGATCAGAAACTCAGGTTGTAGACAGGCTTTGTGCATTGATAGGATAAAGAAGAAAGAGGATGGTACATAATTTTGTACTATGTGAACAAGAACCTAAGGTGCCAAAGAGGCAAAATGTTTAAGTACCAACTGTGAACCAAGCATAGTTTTATTCATAGTAAATTGCTTATGTAATATATATTAATTTTTATTATCTTTTATCTTTACAAAAATACTATTTGGTATGTTAAATAATTTGGCCCTAAGACATTAAGTCACTTAGTCCAAGGCTATCCAACCAATAAATGGTAAAGCCAAGATTTTAACTCAGGGTTAGCTGTGGCAATAATGAATGGGAACGGTATTTCTGCTTTATTGAATCAGAACAATGCCCAGCTTTTATCTTAGAATTATGGACCTCAATCTGCTTCTTTGTTCCCCTAAAAACCAGCTCTAATTTGTTCTTCTCCAGAAGTCACTATCACTACCTTACCTGGGAGTGGCAAAAAATGGTTTAAAAGCTGGTGGTAAAAGTTTAAACATCTTTCCATATTCGAGGATAATTATGCAGCTAAGGAACTTTTAAAGCCCCTATATTTTAATCTCTTCACTTGTAAAATTCGCTTGCTATAAAGATCATTGCAGAAAACAGACTGCCTTTGGGTTTGACTCATGTGCACTTCAGGATTTATTTGGACAACCAAGGAATACCCACCTTTTGGAAGAGAATTCCAATAAACTACAGCAAGGGTAAAACATCATCCTAAATGATAAGCAAACATATATGTGAAAGGTTCATATAAAATGTTGCCACATATTATTCAATGTTACAGGTTTGACAAACTGGCCAACTGCCTGCATTTCAAGGCATACTGACATAAACTTATCCAAAAGTCTATCTTATACCAAGGATCCCCAACCCCTGGGCATCGGACCAGTAGGAATCTGTGGCTTGTTAGGAACCCAGCTGCACAGGAGGAGGTGAGCAGAGGGCAAGCGAGTATTCACGCCCAAGCTGGGCTTCCTGTCGGATCACCTGGGGCATTAGATTCTGGGGCACGAACCCTATTGTGAACTGTGCATGCAGCGGATCTAGGTCGCAGGCTCTTTATGAGAATGTAATGCCTGAGGATCTGAGATAGAAGAGTTTCATCCCGAAACCATTCCCCCTTCTCACTGTCCATGGAAAAATTGTCTTCCACAAAACTGGTCCCTGGTGCCAAAAAGGTTGAGGACCACTGTCTTACCCCATGGGTCGGCACACAGCAGCCCGTGGGACAGGCCCTGCTTTCTGCCTGTTTTTGTAAATAAGTTTAATTGGAATAAAGCAACATCTATTAATTTACAAATTGTCTGTGGCTGCTATTCTATAAAGGCTGCAGAGTTAAGTAATTGCTACAGAGAATTTGTGGCCCACAGAGCTCGAAATAGTATCTGGCCCTTTATAGAAAAAGATTGCTAAGACTGGGTGCAATGGCTCATGCCTGTAATCCCAGCACTTTGGGAGGCCGAGGTGGGAGGATCGCTTGAGCTCAGGAGTTTGAGAGCAGCCTGGGCAATATAATGAGACCTCGTCTCTTTATCTTTAATAAAAATAATAAAGAGAAAAGTAAATAAGAAAGAAAAAGATTGCTAGCTCCTGATCTATACAAACATTCTGCACCAGTTTTTATGTACGTGTGGGTAGAACACAAAGCTGCCAGCATAGTGTACTTGGGAGAAAATGAGAGATGTGGCTGCTGCTGGCCAAGCCCATAATATGATACCCCTTCAAATCAAAACTCTTTATGTCTTTGTTCAACATGTATTTGGCAGGGATGGGGAGAAACTGATTTCCTGTTGATAAAAGCCATATACCTCTTCCTTTAGTTCAAAATAAAGGATTTATTGCATCCAGTGAATATTATACAGTATTCTACCTTATTTGAATTATCTTCAAAGCACAGTTTTCCAGTATGGTAATAACTTCTTGGGTGGTTTAATGTTTAGAGAACCGATGATGTCACATGTTCCCAGTAAATGACATCCCAGAATGCACTGTGGTTGGGGACTTTAAGCTGTCTTCAGATGCTGACTTTTAAAGCTTGGCTGTCAGCTGGTTGGTCTCTGAAGATGGTGCAGCCTCCTCTCATACAATGCAGCTCATGTATACCCATCACAGAACTGCTGTGCAGCGGGAGGTTGGCACCAGCGAGGAATGTGTCTTTTGTTTTGCTTTGTTTTGTTTTTCCATTCATGAGCACTATCTAATTTGGCAAAAAAGAGGACCAATTTCTGTGTCTCTCTCTAGTTACATAAAGAGTTGTATGTGGGAACCAAGGGATCTCCACCTTGGCTGAACTGGCAGAAGCAATTAATAATAAGACCTTAAGTCTTCTACAGACCGCCGTGTACAGAGGTCCAACTTGAAGGCTGGGTACCATCCATAGTTTGTTACTGGACTGTAGTGTCATTTGTCCAGCAGTAATGCCACTTAAGCTTTCCTAATGTCTGTACATCAAGACAAAGCACCCTTCATATATTCTGTCACACAGAGGGTAAGGTCATGTTTGATGAACAAAAGTGAGGGCATTTCACATTCTTTAGTAAAACCGACCACTATTACCCAGGAGTTGCGTACGTATTAGTTTTGTCAAAAGTCCCCAGAGCCACTACTGATGGTTCGGTTACAATTTGAAATAAAAGAAGCTCACTAAATAGAAAATGCTGCTCTAGAAACAACAAAACTGTGAGTCTCAGCTCCAAAACTGGACCCCTTGTGTGTCTTTGAGATGCTAAATTACTTTTACCCCATTGCTTATTACTACCACATCTCCCAGTCCAGTGCCACCAAAACTAGTGCTTGGTCATTAGTCCCTAAAACCCCATAAACAAAGCCACGATGTTCTTAGTATATACAGATGAGAACACCAGCTGACCAAAGCTTCTGTAACTGAAATTATACCCACCAGCCCCTGTGGTGTGGGGGCTTCATGTGGAAGGAATTGGGATATTTAGGCAGGGAGCACCCTGAAACTTGTAACCCTGTAACTTGTAAACTTGTAAAAAAGAGGAATAACAGAGGAATGTCAAGTCTTAAGTTAAGGCATTCCTATCTGCTGGTGACTTTTCTGCTATTCTGATGTGAGTCTAATCTCCCAATCTTGTTTGTTCCTGATCAGTTTGGGCCATTACTTTCCCTCACTGGACTTTTATTTATTTATCTGCTAAATGGGGAATTCCAGATGGCGATTAATGCTTCCTCAAGCTTCAACATTGTGTAATTCTAAACATGTTACCATTAAGATATATGTATTTTTAGACTAAGACAAGCAGTAGCTTTGGCCTTAAAAATGAACTTGCCTCAGAAGAGGTGAATGTCAGAATGCCAGAGCTGGCCCATGATTGAACTTTAACTGCTTCTTAGTGAATACAGGGGGAAGAGGACAGAGAAAGTTCTGTTCTTTATTTGAAATTTCTTTCTCCTTTTATGGAGCTAAAAATGCCCTTCTATTATGTGATAGGGATTATAACGTGTGTTTGCTTGTTTAGATTCTTACTTGGCAAAATAAAGTTAGAAATCTAAGGTGGGATTCCAAATTTTTGTTGTTGAAATTTTACTGGCCCATGGGATCCAAGCATCTAGAATCACTGCTCAAAACCCCGTAGCTGAGATTTCCAAAGCTTCAACTTATGCCAAGACAAGAAAGTCAGTTGTTGGGTGTTTGTTTTTTTTCCTACCCTACGTAAGTGCATTGAAGAAATACAAGATAAATCTAGGCCGGGCGCGGTGGCTCACGCCTGTAATCCCAGCACTTTGGGAGGCCAAGGCGGGTGGATCACGAGGTCAAGAGATCGAGACCATCCTGGTCAACATGGTGAAACCCCGTCTCTACTAAAAATACAAAAAATTAGCTGGGCGTGGTGGCGCATGCCTGTAATCCCAGCTATGCGGGAGGCTGAGGCAGGAGAATTGCCTGAACCCAGGAGGCGGAGGTTGCGGTGAGCCGAGATCAGGCCATTTGCACTCCAGCCCGGGTAACGAGCGAAACTCCGTCTTAAAAAAAAAAAAAAAAAAAAGGTAAATCTTAAACTGTGAGGAGGGCTACTCTTTCTCTGACTTCATTTCTGCTAAGTCTGGATGCTATGAGCACAATTACCCAAGACGTAACCCCAGTCTCAGGCAAGGAAAGCCTGTGAACTTCAGCAGGTGAACGTTGACTGCAGTCTTTGTGTTTAAATGTTGGCAAGAAGTTGCTCAGCACTTGGTACCTGTGCTGTGGAGATTCTGTGCTGAACGTCTGTGGCCTGGCACCCACATTTACACACAAGAAGTCTGCCAACGTGCGACCTCAGAAAGCCACGGTCGTTGCCTGCTGGCCGACCTTCCCTGGACTTGCTGTTTGCTTCTCTGCACTCATGCACTCCTGACAAATACCCAGGCCCGCAAGGGGCCAGCGATCTCATTCATTTGCATTTCCTTCACTAGAGCTTCATTCACGTCAAGCTGGTATTTGTTATTCATTGGAGCAGCTTAAATATGCAGAGATAAACAAACCTTCTGCTGTGGTGCTTGGGCAGGGAGGGCTCTGCTTGGGGCAAGAGGGATCGGCTCATGGCTTTTAACTTCTAACTTTTAAGAATTATTTAATTTTATGAAGGATAATACGTAGCAAGGCTTGTCCTGTTTTTAAAAGGAATACTGTGAAGTGTTCCTTTCGTCCCTGTGCCTTCTCTCAGTGTCCAACTCCATTTATCACGATTACTTATGGCTTTTTTTCCTTCAAGGCTTTATTTACGCACATACATGCCAGAAGAATATTTTTTCCTTTTTATACAAGTGGTGACATCCCATACACAGCATTCTGCATCGTTTCATCTACTTAACAATTTATCTTAGAGATCTTGCCGTGTCAGTACATACTAAGCATCCTTACTCTTTTCTTAATACTGCATAAAATTCCATTGTGTAGCTGAATCATAATTAATTAGACAAGTCCTCTTCTGAAGTCCATCTAGGTTGCCATAATGGGTAACCATGTTCACATGTATTGTTTTGGACAAACGCTAGTTAATCTATAGGATAGCATAGGCATGCGTGTGCTGGAGCATGGAGTTTCGTGTTTGTAATAATGTCCTTCATGGGAAAAAAAATCTCAATTTACATTCCCACTAACAATGTTTCAGAATACCAGTTCCCCTTAAGCTACATTACAGTTGTGGATTTTCAACAATCTCTCGGCGACGTTTATTTTATTATGAATGAAGTTGAGCATCTTTTCTTACGTTTGAGTCATATCTTTTCATTTCTGTGAAGTGCCTGATCATATCCTCAGCTATTATTTTAAGTCAATTTTTTGATTTTTTTGTTTGTTTGTTTTTGTTTTTTGAGACAGTGTCTTGCTCTGTTCCAGGCTGGAGTGCAGTGGTACAATCTCAGCCTCTACTTCCTGGGCTCAGGCAATCCTTCTGCCTCAGCCCCCCAAGTAACCAGGACTACAGGTGTACACCACCATGCAAGACAAATTTTTGTATTTTTCCTAGAGACAGGGTTTCGTTGCCCACGCCGGACTTTTTGGACTTTTATGCAGTTTATTGGAGCTCTTTATGTTAGGAGATTAGCCAGTTGTCTGTGATATGAGTTGCAAGTATTTTCCCATTTTGTCATTTATTTTTCTTGTTTTTCATAACTACACCTTCAACACATGCCTCGTGTGAAGTGTTTGGCCTAGGGCTGTTTCCTATATAGCCTCAATCATCCAAATGTGTTAAGGGCTCCTTGCATTCCAAGCACGTTAGCTTTCACCTTTTCATTAACTAAGCCACTTAATTTGTAGAGGTTCTGTACTGGGCCTGGTGAAACTCAGCTTGTAAATAGCAGAGGCAACTTGCACCCAGGTCTCCCTGGACTGTAAAATCCGTCTTCTTAACTAACACACGGTGTATCCAGTAGGACTTAAGAGAGTACAGCCCAGTCTTAATATTAACAAAAGGAAAACAGAAGCCATAAAATAAAACCTACCAGGAGAGAAAACAAGCAAACAAAAAGTTGTGATATACTACAAACCTAATTTACAGAAGCCACTATTTGAGAATTTTCCTTTCCATTCATACAAATACAGAGGTTCCAGATTGTGTAACCTCAGCAATTAATTGTTACTTTCTATATGTTAATTACGCCATGAAGCAACAGCCACTCTGTATGATGCCTCCATTAAGTATTACGTCTAGTCCTTTTCCATATCTTAATGTGGCCCAAAGCTAGCTAGATTTAATTCTTTTTCATGGAATGATTTAGTGGCTGTTTAAACTACCAAATACTTATTATTATTTCTGTATACCTAAGGAAGTAAATGTCCCCTTTCTCTATCTGAAGCCGCTCTGCTCTGTGTACATGAGCATTTATGTGTGGATGTGTGTACTTGTGTCTGTGTCTGTCTCACCTCCAGGGAAAGCTAACACTATCCTTTTTACACCATAACTGAACAAATCACAGTAGTTAGAGAGATATGAATCCAAGGAAAATTATTCTATTAATGGAAACTTCAGGGAAAGATGAATAATCTAAAGAGCTCAGGAGTAACCAAAACTGAAAGTAATAATAGTAAATGCAGCATCTTCTCTGATAAAATCTTGGGCCCAAAACTGTAAAAAATGAAACTCCATTTAAGTGGAACATGGGTGTTTTATCTTACCTCTTTGCATGTTGAAGGGAATCGGCTCCAATAGAATGAATTACTTTATATGAGATAGAAAGCGAAAAAGAGAGAAATAAGAAACTGGCAACGCTCTTGGCCCACTGAAAGCAGCCTACTTCAGAACCTAAGGCACTGTGGTTATTTTACATGCTTGCAAAAGTAAGGAAGGATGTTACGGGTCTCTTTGAGCTGCTTTTTTTTTTTACCCTTTATTTCTATATGATCTACATTTATATTAGTAAATTATTACATGACATATAAGTTCCAGAATCATTCCTTTTTATAGTCCCATGGGATTGAATCCACTCCTAAATCCCAAAATATAGAAAAAGAAAATGTTTGGATACAGTGCCGGGCATCATACATACTGAATATTCAACTATGCTTGCTTAGAGGAACAGTGACCATTTAAATGAGTAGGTGATTTGGGGGGCATCCCTTGTGATGTGACTGCTCCTCTCTCAGGTAGTCTTAGTCCCTGTGCCACTCCTCTCCTAGTGTGTGTACCTTGCTGCTGCCTGATTGAATCCTAGCCTTTCAAGATAACCATTTATCATATGCTGCTGACCCCTAACAACACAAGCCAGCTCCATCCTCTGGTACTCAGCAAAACAGTCATCTATAATTGTGCAGAAGGGAAAACTAGTTGCGTTGGATATATTGAATAGATGTTTCCTAAATAGTTTTCAAGGGTGACCTGTTACTGTGCTTAATCTGTGTAAGAATCAACTCTTCCATATTAGCATTATGCTGAAAATGCATCCTTTCACTCAACAGATACTTATTGAGTATCTGCTATGTGCCAGGCACTGATGCAAAAATCTGATTGATCTCAACAACTTAAACTGTAGTAGATCCAAAGTGTTTATTCTGTGCTGAAAGCCTTTGTCATTTGCCCAGTCCTTTTTGTGTGGTATCCATGAAAAACAGACCGTGATAAAATTGCATAGGCCCTCGATGTCCTGCCTTGAATTTAGTTCAAAGGGATCTTGAAACTTTACATAAAATTCTATTGCATTGTTCTCATTTTTCACACTGAAAAATTTAAGAATGAGTGGCTTAGGTGGTTTGACTGGCTCATGTATTAGGTAATATTGTATGGAGTCAAAGAATAAAAAGGATGAGATTGATAAACATCAACATTTAGGCCAGTGGATGCCTCTACGGATATGACCAGTAAAAAGTACAGAAGGGGATTCAACTGTATGGATAATGTTTTATGTCTTAAGCAGCATTTTGGGTTCATTGGTATTCACTGGTTTATTCTTTATACACTTTATATATCATAAATATTGTGTATATTTTTTCAAAATGAACCCAGGAAAAGGAAAAGAAGATAATGAAATATTGGGGATTGGAAATCAGGTTTTAAATTCTTAAGATATGTAAGGTGTCTTTTTTTGGAAAATGTGAATAAAAGAGTTCAGATTGAGGTCCTATTCAGTGTGATGAGTCTCTCTGTTTTAAGAATTATTTCACTTATCCCCGTTTAACAATATTTGTCAAATATCCAAAATTGGTGGTTAAAAAATACATTTTTGAAATTGCTCCAAACATTAAGGCCTAGATCTTTTACTCAAAGCATTACAATGTAATTACACGGGCGATGATGGAGTGATCTTCCCAGGAAGAAGGCACAAGGGAATAATGAATTTTCAGGCATGTGACACTGATTGGCGGGGAACGCCTGCATGGAGTGACCATCACTGACTTAGCATCTGTTCTACCTGGTGATCACTGGCCGTTGTGACATGAACTTTGAGAAACCTGCTCTCGTGGGGTTGATTTTTCTAGAGGTAATATTGGCCCAGGACTAATAGAGCTAGATTTGCAGTCAAAATTGTCCTTGCTAATGTGTTCTTTCTTTCTCTCTCTTTTTAATATTTTGAATTCAGCGAAGGGAGCAATCTGACCCCAGCACATCACTACCCAGACTTTAGATTTAAGACATACGCTCCATTAGCATTCCGGTATTTCAGAGAACTTTTTGGTATCAAGCCTGATGATTACTTGGTAAGAACCTGTCATTTTTCTTCCTTCTATAGAAATGTGTGATATAAACATTTGTATCATAGCAACAGTAACAAGTGGCTTGTGTCTCTCATTTTATAAAGCTCCAGGGCGTAGTGAAAATTCCAAGTTTTATAATGATTATAAATTTAGCTTCAAGAAATTTGATGTGACTCTGTAGCTTCTACTGATAGCTCCAAAATCTGCTATGGTAATTGATATTTAAATAACTATACTATCAGTTGTGACTTCAGATAATTATTCTAACAGATATGTTATAATTAGTTCTAAATACTCCCGTGAATTTTGCTGATTAGATTCTATTTGAAAGCCTTTCTATGTTAATTGGCGTATTTGTACCATTCCTCTCAACTACCTTGGCCCACAACCATTTCACCTTGACCTACAAATTTGAATAAACATTTTAAAGAATCTGGATAGTTTTGTTCTCAACATCTCTTTAGGCAGGCTCTTTTTAAACATATTTTTATTTGGTACAAGGGCGTATTTTATCCTCAGATTTGTCTGCATTCTTCATCTGCCTTCTGGCACACAAGACGTACAAACACAACAGCCTTTTTGTGAGGTAGTCTGATGTGACTTAGAGTTTTCCCTCATTCCTATTCAAGGAGCCAGGAACTTTCTGTTGGAAGTGAAAAAATGGTTTGTTTCATAATTTGATCAGTTAACACCCTGGGGCTCTTCAAAATTGGTTTTCAAGAGACTGTAGGAAGATTGCCATCAAATATTTCTTGTTCATCCCATTCTGAATGATCTTAATAAGACTTGAGCCAGATCCTGGGATAATGCTTTTCAGAAAAACTATAGCAACATGTGTAACAAAGAGTATTTAATATGCATCTTATGATTTGGATAAGATGTAACTAATTCAAAGCTGATTATATTCTGTGCTGATGAAGACTCTTAAATGTCTCCTTTGAATCTTCTTGTAAAAGAGAAAAAGAAAATCTGTGAATGATCTTTATTTGGTTCCTAAGAAAATCATATGACTTCTGTCTAATGAAGCAATACTGCTTCCTCAGGGCACGTCAGTAAGTCTCTAAAGAGCAGTGAGGACAAGGTAGAAAGTCCCCAGCATCCTGCTGCCCTTAAATGTATATATTGCTCTCTTTCTCTCACCACTTCCCTTTTATTGAAGCCTCAGGAGCCTCTACCCATCATGACCAATGCAAGTATACGAGCACACACATTTGTTCTGTTAGAGGACATTAGAGGATGTTAGAGAGCATCCTTTGGTTTCTAGCCATTCTATAACTACTGAGGGTTGCCATCATTCAGGAAATGAGTTTGAGAAACCCAATATGGTTTTAATATTATATTATGGAAAACAAGATAGATCTCTCATCTTCTGCCACACATTCGAATTTAATGGACTCTCTTTCTGAACTTCCTTTAACTTCTCACCATTTGAAGAGATGCCTTAGACTTGCGTTTCACACTGCTGGTCCAGTCAATACGACGAGATGGATGCCTGTCTTTAGCCCACCCATATCCATTGTCCCGAAGGCTGGCGGTCCACTCTTTCATTCATTCTGACCTCACAAATTTGCTTTCTATGGGGAAGATCCTTTTCTGAACAACTTCCCACACAGCCTACCCAAGTTTCCTAATGAATCTTTAAACTGGAAAAATTATTTTCATAATGTGGTTAGACTATTTACAAAAGAGCACAAGACTCTAAGCTCATCACTTCTCACAAGAAAAGTCTTTGTCCCTGTACCTGGCAAAAGGTAAATTAATTGATTAGTGGGCACTTTGAGCACCTATTATATCTAAAATACTTCGCTAATAATTATAGAGAAATTCAAAAAACTACAAGTCATGACACACAAAAACTTAAAATCAATTTGTCTATGTGGAAAACCAATCAACTCTATCAGGCAATAAATTGAAAAACTGAAGCAAAACATAAAATGCTCCAGGGTTTGGGGTAGAGATCTTTTTCTTTGTTGGGGTGACAATTAGGAGATCATCTTATGAGCATGGTGTGGTTTTAACCATGCCTTAAAAATCACAATGGATTTTAAAATGTAGAAAAGAGATGGATGTTCAGGGGGTAAAGGGTTGGAAGAGGCACAGTAGAACCAGAGACATGGATGTGTTCAATTTTCAGAAGGACATTTAGTGGACCAATACAGCTAGAGGGGAGAGTTTTTATCAGGAACATTATTAATAGATAGGTCCAGACAACTGAAATAAACAAGCTTCTAAATTACAGGAAACTAAGGAAGTACGAAGACTGACTAGATATTTGTTAGTGTTGAGAAATTACTTTTTGGTGAGATGGTAATATCGTGGTTCCATTTTAAAAGGAGAATCCTTGTCTTTTAGAGGATATAGTGAAATATCTATGGATGAAATGTTTTGATATTTGGGATGTACTTCAATAGAATCTAAGGAGTTGGTCAAAAAATACAAAATTTGAATTAGACACCTGGGCACAGTGGCTTACACCTGTAATCCCAGCCCTTTGGGAGGCTGAGACAGGAGAATCACTTGAACCCAGGAGGTGGAGGTTGCAGTGAGCTGAGATCGCGCCATATGGAGCAAGACTCAAAAAATTAAAAATAACGATAAATTTAAAAAATGGAATTAAAGAGGAAGAATAAATACAGGAGATCTATTCTACATGGTGACTAAAATAATAATAATATATACTTGAAAATTGCTAAGACAATAGATTTTAAAGATAAATGCTTGAGGTGATGGATATTCCATTACTCTGATTTGATCATTACACATTGTGTATAGGTATCAAAATATCACATGTACCCCCAAAATATGTACAACTATTGTGTATCTTTAAAAAAAAGAAAAAAGTCCAACCGCAAAAAAGTGATGAATATGTGAGGTAAAGGATACGGTAATTAGCTTGATTGAGCCGTTCCATAGTGTATACATACATCAAAACATCATGCTGTGTATCATAAAAATAGTTTTATTTATGAATTTAAAAAATTAATCAAAAGGATTATATACTCTAAATAGATGAAGTGAATGATATCCAACTTATAGCTCACTATAACTGTTAATAAATAAATAAATTGAATGTCCCCCTACCCCCCCAAAAAAATATCTGAGGGAAGTAAGGCTGCAGAATGGTTGGAGAAGAAACAAGATTGGCCATGAGTTGATCATTGAATGATCATGAATGAGTTGACCATTCATGAGTTGATGCTGGAAGATAGATATGTGGGTGTTAATTACACAATTCTTTTTAATTTAAATTATATAAATATAATTTAAAAGGTAAGGAGAGGCCAAGTATGGTGGCTCATGCCTGTAATCCCAACACTTTGGGAGGCCAAGGCGGGTGGATCACCTGAGGTGAGAAGTTCAAGACCAGCCTGTCCAACATGGAAAAACCCTCTCTCTACCAAAAATACAAAAAAAACTAGCCAGGAATCGTGGCATTAGCCTGTCCCAGCTGCTTGGGAGGCTAAGGCAGGAGAATCTTTTGAACCAAGGAGGTGAAGTTTGCAGTGAGCTGAGATTGCACCACTGCACTGCAGCCTGGGCGACAGACCAATACTGCATCTGAAAACACACACACACACACACACACACACACGGTACACACACACACACGGTACACACACACGGTACACACACACGGTACACACACACACGGTACACACACACACGGTACACACACGATACACACACACGTACACACACGGTACACACACATGGTACACACACACACAGTACACACACACACACAGTAGACGGAAAGCTAGAGCCAGGTATGTAAGTGTGCTTTTGTTTCATTCCATTTTCCCACCTTACTCATTCATCACACACCTGATTCAGTGACTAGCTAAACATGACTGCCTCATCCCCAACAGCTGCTGCCACCCACCTATGCCTGTACTGGGGACATCTGCAGCATAGGACCAAGGCGGCTCCCAGCAAGCCTTGGAGTTTCTGGAAGCTCACCTCCAAACCGTTCTATCTGGGACCCCACCTAATGATCTGGAGTGTGGTAGATGAGGAAAGGGTCTTCTGTATGACGCCGCATGCTTGAGTGTCAGGTATAATAACCCTCAAAGACTTTTTAGCTCAATCTTTCATTTTACAGATGAGGACTCCGAAGCTGGGGTCAGTAAAGGGAGATGCCCAAGGTTACCCACAATGGAGGGGGCTGAGCCTCGACCAAACAGCGGTCTCCCTATCCTTCCCAAAGGGCTTGAAGACCCTTCACCAGCTGGCCTCATGCTTCTCGTATTTGATGAAAATCACAGACCCCTTACCAAATATGTACTCAAGCTAGCCTCTCCTTAGCCCATTGAACTGTGATTATCCATTGTGAAGAATACAGCCAAAAGAAGTCAAACACATTTCACAAAACATGTTTTGGAACAGTTTAGCTAAAGGAAGGCATAGAAATAGGAAATAAGACATTGCTTGAAAACCTGTGAAGAAACAAAGGGTACAGTGCAAATCACAAAGTGCATCGCGGTGGCTGTCAAACTGGGGCTCTTCAAACCTCCACTTACGAAGTTACAGTGATCTAAGCTGGGGGTGTGGAAACATTAGCCATTGGTAACTCCATACATGGGTGTGATATTGAATGCCTGCCATATGTGTGTATTTCTACTTAGTTTTGTGCTGTTCCTTCTGGATTCCTGCCTGAATTATTCTGTTTATGTTCTCAGTGCCATTAGAATGCACCCTGTGCATGCTGATTACAAGTTTCGAGTTGAAACATGCATAATTTGGATTGTGAGACAGCGCGGTGAAGGTGCTTCTGCACGTACAGCAGTGCGAACATTCCTTCTTCCTTACTTGTTCCCAGGCAAACGCCTCCCAAGGCAAAGCCAAAGGGCCCCAGAGCATTCCCATCTCTGCTTGGGCAACCAGCCGTGGGTTCTTTCCTTCTCCATCATGTGCCTGGGTATTCAAAAATCCAGTAGAACTTATATGAGTCTTTTCAGGCTCACCTGTACCAGTAAGAAAGAGAGCAGAGTGAATATTTCATACTATCGGGGGGAAAAATGGCACATAAAATTATCTCTGCCACATGGGACAAGTTTACATTGTTAATTTATATTGGCAGGGCCCAGCTGGGTTGTGCTCTGCTTTTTATTTTTTTCTCCATTGGATATAGCAGAGAGGCCCTGCAGGAAATAGAAGTGAGAGCATGAATACATTAGAACAGCTTGCACAGGTGACACGTGCCTGGAAGGTGCATAAAACCCAGGAGCACACATGGGGGCTTTCGATCATGACTAATTAAAATGTTCCCATCTCTCCTCTTCATTTGCTCTTAAGAGGCAATGTTTCAAAGAAGGTGGCTTAGAAGAGAACGTGGTAACTGAGTTGTAGAGCGAGAAACATAGAATTCTATAGCATGATGGTGATATTCCTGTTCAGTTTCATAATCACAGTTTATTGCACACAATGATGGGTTATGAATAGCCCCCAAAGGGTTATTAAAGTGGATAAAACAATCTATTATTTCATTCATCTTATGTATAAATGACATAATAAAAGAATACATGACAATGTAGTAACCAGTGAAATAGTCTTCGTATTATGTCACTGCTTATAGAAGAATTGGACACTTTAATTGGGAGCAGATGTTCAGGTCTGAATCCAGTCTTTTCTAGACAGCTCTTTCTGGATCACCCCCTAATTTCTCTATTTGCAGCCTCTAATTTCTGCATCGTTTGTTGTTTTCCTGTTTTCACAACATAAACTCCTACCCATAAGGAAGTTCTGTGTCAGGAATTCAAATGCCATGGAACAATGAATCCGAATTCCTAAAGAGAGTCTAGGTTCTGCCTTCACTTTCTATGAGAGCTTGGAGTCTACACCTTATATCCAGGGTCTCAGATGCATGAGTAAATGAACTGAGGGTATTGGCAGAACGGGGCAGGCAGCATCAACAGTCTCAATAGGAAAGCAGGAAATGTGAGGAGTCAACGATGATGCCCTAGTTGTTGGTTTGGGGAACAAGGCAAATAATGCTTCCAGAAGGCAGAGAACAAAAGGCAGGTGATCTAGGGTCACTGCGTGCAGTCGTGCAGCCTGTGTGCTGCTTAAGCTCTCCTACCTGGCCGAGGGGAAGGAGTGAAGACTGAAATCCAGCCTTTCTTCTACTCACCAACTTAGTGTCCTGTCCCAGAGCTGCACCTGCCAAGATAAAGGGCTACATCTTTCTGTCTGTCTGTTTTTTTTTTTCTCACTCTGTTGCCCAAGCTGGAGTGCAGTGGCATGATTTTGGCTCACTGCAACCTCCGCCTCCCGGGTTCAAGTGATTCTCCTGACTCAGCCTCCTGAGTAGCTGGGATTACAGGTGTTCTATACCACGCCCAGCTAATTTTTTTGTATTTTTAGTAGAGATGGGGTTTAACCATGTTGGTCAGGCTGGTCTCAAACTCCTTGACCTTGTGAAGGTCAAGCCTTCCAAAGTGCTGGAATTACGGGTGTGAGCCACCACACCCAGTTGGCTGCCTCTTTCTAATTACCACAAAGGCATCATATGGGCTTAACCACAGCCCTGAGATGAATTTGACTGGGAACTTATTGCATATAAATTGTTTGTGGTATAAGCAAAACAGAAATGTCTATTAAAGTGTTAGATGAACAGGTCTTGAGCCCTAGCAAAAGATCTGGGCTGGAGAAACAGATGTTGAAGTCATCTCCTTGTTGAAACCATGAGTAGATGACATCTTCTGGGAAAAGAGTGAAAGGAGAATAGGGGTTGGTGTTTAAGTGATAAATACACAGTGCAGATCACATCTTCACTTGTTATTTTATGGACATTTGCTGGAAACAAAGCACCTTAGTCAACATGACTGAATTATCTCATTGGACAGATAGGATGATTCATGACTCTATCGCATGACTCTGGGGATAAGGAGCGTATGTCTGTTCTTCATCATAGAATTGTTAAGATAAACAGACCAATTAAATCTTTAGAAATCTCACAAAGAGCCTTCTTGGTATACCTGGAGCCTCTTTTAAAGCCTGTAGAGAGGGTTTCTTGTTTCAACATAGCCAAGATGTACAATGCTATGATTGTCCTCCTTGGAGGCATCCTGTACATCAAGGATATATTTTAATGTTTATTCATTCACTCTTGTAGTATTCCATCTGTAGTGAACCTCTAATAGAACTGTCTAACCCTGGAGCCAGTGGATCCTTGTTTTTTGTGACCAGTGATGATGAATTTATCATCAAAACAGTTCAGCACAAAGAAGCTGAGTTTCTTCAAAAGCTACTGCCCGGCTATTACATGGTAAGGAACTGCACATCATTAAAGCTTCTACTTGAAGCTTAATTACTTTCCTCAACAGTTTTTATCTATTGTTTTTTCAGTGAAGCTTAGGCATGTTTCTTTCTCTTTGCTATGCTTTATTCTGTATTTAGATTATGCTATGACATTCATTGAATAGATTTTTTAAAGTAAACTAGAACTGAATGGCAGAGCATAGTTGTTGAATCCCACAATCTTGAGTTCAAATCCCAGCTCAGCCAATAGTTAACTGTGTGACCCTGAGTAAGTAGCATAACTGATGAGCCTTAGTTCCCTCAGTCTTTAAAAGCTGGGAAATACTTTTCTTACACAATTGTTGTGATAAAGAAAGGATACAGGATGCAAAACAAAGGAAAGAGAAAGGAAGCAATGTGTTGCAAAGCTCTTTGCAGCCAGTCCATAGTAATAGTATGAATGGTTAACTTTCACTGATTGCTAACTATGTGTTAAGCAAGGGCTTAAGTGCTTTGCATTCATTAACTCATTTAATCCTCACAGCAACCGTGGATACTACAATCATCACCATTTTATAGAAGAGGTAATTGAGGCAAAGATAAATTAAGTAACTGCCATGGGTGATTGAGCTGGAGAGCTGGGGCTACACAAGACAAAGGGCTCCAGAGAATGCATTTTTAACCCCAACACTAATATGCCAGCACATATTCTGTATTAGCTGTTCTCAGCTACTGTACTTCAGAATTTAGAATTTCATAGGTAAATATGATAATATAAAAAAATCACCTTTCCTATAATATTTTAGAGACAAAGGAACAGTAACTTAGCCTAGATGGATTTATTACACATCTACTCCAGATTTTCAAAACTAACCCCACTTTTCCTAAGTAGTCCAGTCATTTTCATACTTCTAGTTTTATTGTACTTTTGTAACAATTATTAGTCTTCTGTGATTGGAAGAGCTACATGAAGCTGTCTGGATTTCAGAAACCCAAGTTCTGTCAATCACTTGCTATGAGTGGTGATAAATATCATCTTTGTTTTTAAAAATGCATTCATGAGATGTCATATGATCATTTTATTAAAAAATTTTTACATAAAATGTATTATTTTAATTCCAAAATCTGCCAGGCACAGCATTAAATACTTAATACTTAAATCAACTTCATATAGAAATATAGAAATTAAAAATTAAACAAAAATCTTAGTGGCCTATAGGCAGATGTTAAAAGATTTTGATGCTTATTTTGTTTTTTTTTTTAAGAGAAACAGAAAATAAAGCCAAAAAAAATTCAACTAACTATAGTTTCTTTCCTAGAGATACGTATTACTAAAATTTGGTGTATACGCTTTCAGTTGTACTTTGTTAATGCACACCTTTTTAAATTATCTAAAATTAGGATCAAATTGATATAATATTATTTGATAACCTGCTTAATTAGTAAATCTTAAAATTCCATAGTTCTAAGCTCAGATATATTTGTCCTCTTGTAAAACTGCATTGTCTAATGTGATAATAGCCATATGTGACTACTTATATTTGATTAAAATTAGATAAAAAGTTAAGGCAACACATTCAGGATGGGAGTGGTGGCACACGCATTTAATCCCAGCACTTTTGGAGGCAGAGGCAGGTGGATCACTTGAGGTCAGCAGTTTGAGACCAGCCTGGCCAACATATAGTGACACCCTGTCTCTACTAAAAATACAAAAATTAGCTGGGTGTGGTGGCGCATGCCTGTAGTCCCAGCTAGTTGGAAAGCTGAGGCAGGAGAATCACTTGAACCCAGGAGGCGGAGGTTGCAGAGAGCCAAGATCATGCCACTGCACTCCAGCCTGGGTGACAGAGCAAGACTCTGTCTCTCAAAGTAAATAAATAAATGAATAAAAATTTTTTTCAAAAGTCAACACATTTATATAACAAAAAATACCAGACACAAAATTAATATAACCACATTGAATGTTTCTGGAATGAAATAAAGTGAGAGCAGTAGTTTTCTCAAATACTGAGAACTGGGGGAAGGATCAAGGATAGCAGAGACTATCTTCACTGAATACATGCCCTTTCGTAAACTATTTTAGTTTCTTATCTGCTTTAAAAGGGAACGAAAATAGGCATGCATTTCCTTTTTTTTTTTTTTTTTTTTGAGACGGAGTCTTGCTCTGTTGCCCAGACTGGAGTACAATGGCGTGATCTTGGCTCACTGCAATCTCCGCCTTCTGGGTTCAAGCAATTCTTCTGCCTCAGCCTCCCAAGTAGCTGGGACTGCAGGCACATGCCACTATGCCTGGCTAATTTTTTGTATTTTTAGTAGAGACAGAGTTTCACCATGCTGGTTAGGCTGGTCTCAAACTCCTGCCCTTGTGATCTGCCCACCTTGGCCTCCCAAAGTGTTGGGCTTACAGGCATGAGCCAGCACACCTGGCCTCCCTATTTTTTTAAATAATAAAAAAGACAACAGACTGGAAAAAAACTACCCTGTATAGACGAGAAAAATGATAAATATCCAGAATGTATCAAGAATTTCAGCAGTGACAAAAACCTACAGAGAAATGAGCAAAATTATCTTCAGGGTGACTAAAAATACATTAAAAAGATTAAGTTTCTATAATCAGTGATATTCAAATTTTTACAAACAGATTTCCATTTTTGACTAATCCTGCTTACAGAGGTTGTAAAGTTCGGTGCTATTCAGCACTGGTAAGAGTGATGGGGAGGTCTGTGTACAATCTTACACAGTATGGTTGTAAATTGGTGTACCATTTTGGAAGACAGTTTTGCAGGAGCTATTAAAATTTTAAATGTTCATCCCGTATACCTTGGTAATTAATTTTCTCTTTAGCTACCTTAGAGAATAGTCACTCATGGCACCAGCCAATTCCTTGCCTGCTTTTAGTTGGAGCCAAATTGGGACATTATGTTTCAATTTCAATTCAGTCACTTTAAACTGCCCTGAATTTAGAAGGGTAAAGTTGCTCTTCCAATAAACAGACTTAAGAAATAGATTAGAAACAGCGACATTTTAGTGATGGACATTAATAAAGACAGTCACCTCCCATTTTTAATTATTATATAAGCATGAAAACACATCTTTAGTGGAGCATTATTTTGTCAAATAGAAAACTGTAAATATATTTTTCTTTTTTTGGTTTCTAGAATTTAAACCAGAATCCAAGGACTCTCTTGCCAAAATTTTACGGACTGTATTGTATGCAATCAGGAGGCATTAATATCAGGATTGTGGTGATGAACAACGTTTTGCCACGCTCCATGAGAATGCACTTTACATATGACTTGAAAGGCTCGACGTATAAGCGAAGAGCATCTCGTAAAGAGAGAGAGAAATCCAACCCCACGTTTAAGGACTTAGATTTCCTGCAAGACATGCACGAAGGGTTGTATTTTGATACAGAAACATACAATGCGCTTATGAAAACACTTCAGAGAGACTGCCGGGTAAGGAAGCTTGATTGCTGTGATTTCCTTTGAAATCTGTGCTCATGTAAACTGTGGCTGCCACTTATTGAAAGCCTAGAAGTAGGGAATGTCCAAAGTGGTGGACATGTGGAATTCTATCTTTCCCAATCCTGGTGCCAAGACATGCTTCCCTGATACGGAAGGAGCTGGTGGATGATAAGGCAGTCATCTGCAGTCCTTAACCTACATCTCTGTTGATTTTTCTAATAAGCTAAGTCAGCTTTCTTTGATAAAGGAAACAAGAAAGCATTGTTTTCTTTCTCTCCTTTGGGGAAGATAGATTAACTAGAAAAAAATGGAATTTAGATTTAATGCAGTGTTGAGTAAGAAAAGCCATATAGAAATCTTGGAAGAAATAAGACTCGAACTGGGGAGACAAGTTGAGAGAAAATGTACTTGGGATTAATAATGGCTCCCTAGACATCAGCATAGATGCAGAACTATGATGTGAGCAGCACATTTGCTAAAATTATCTTGTGTGGTCTGAATGAGAGGTGAACAGGAATGACACTTGCCCATTGGGGCAGACGCCATTCCATACAAACTTAGCCGTGGTGATTGTCCAAAGTGAGGAGGAATTCCCCCAGGCTGCAATGCTTTAAAAAACAAAAACAAAAACAATGAACAACAGCAACAACAACTAAAGGAAGAATTTCCTAACATGGTGAAAACATAAAAATATTTTTGGAGACAAGAAAAATGCAGTGCTAATAGCTTCTAAAGGGTAATGATCACGGGAGAACCGTCCAGCCTCTTGGCTAAGTTGGGTGTAGTGGAGATAGGCAGAAAGCATGATGGCAGAGGCTATGGTTTTCTGCACTTTCCATCGGCCTGGATGGATGACCCATGTTGTTACAGGGGAGGGGGGAACGCTTCTCTGCCAGGCCTGAACTCACGTGAAGGTGACAAGACAGTCTGACACCGCCTGTGAGGTATAGAGTAGGGAATTTTCACTAAGGAAAACAGAACCACTGTTTCTGCATTTTTTTCTTTCTTCCTTTCTGCCTATTATAACATGTATGGTTGTGCACAAAAATGTCTTTGAAATTGTTTTTCTTTATTGACAGAGATGTTACTCCTATATTGAATGCTTATAGTATGCCAGGTTAGTCTAAGATTTATTAATGTATCAATTCACTTAATTCTCTCAGTAGCTCTTTGAAGTCAGTACTATTCATACTTCCGTTTTAATTGCTGAAAAATTGGGTTCTTAAAGAGATTCAGAAACTTATCCAGCATTATTTAGCAAGTCAGTGGCAGAGCCCACATCTGTTCAGGTACAAAGGCATGTGCTTCTAACAACTGAAACTTAAAGATTCACTCTGAGGATTTTTAAAAATTATTTTTCAGAAGTCAGGGACAGTACAGTAGGAACCAAGCAAACAGACAAACAAACAACGTCCAGCAGAGATATTCGAATATCTGAGTGGATTTGAGTAATGCATGTTTTTTTATTCAAAAACTGAAAAAACAAAGCATACATATTTTAGTAGAAAGCTTTTTCCTGTGTTTTTTCTGCCCTTACAGGATGTGGGTAAAAGTGACTCTCAATTCCCCAGAGTTTATTGCATTTTAGGTTCTGGGGTACATGTGCAGAACATGCAGGATTGTTGCATAGGTGCATACATGGCAGTGTGGTTTGCTGCCTCCATCCCCATCACCTATATCTGGCATTTCTCCCCACATTATCCCTCCCCTAGTCCCCCCTGCTCATAGACCTCAGTGTGTGATGTTCCCCTCCCTGTGTCCATGTGTTCTCATTGTTCAACACCCACTTATGAGTGAGAACATGCAGTGCTTGATTCTTTGTTCCTGTGTCAGTTTGCTGAGAATTATGGTTTCCAGATTCATCCATGTCCCTGCAAAGGACCAAACTCATAGTTTTTTTATGGCTGCATAGTATTCCATGGTGTATATGTGCCACATTTTCCCTGTCCAGTCTATCATCAATGGGCATTTGGGTTGGTTCCAAGTCTTTGCTATTGTAAATAGTGCTGCAATGAACATATATGTGCATGTGTCCTTATAACAGAATGATTTATAATCCTTTGGATATATACCCAGTAATAAGATTGCTGGGTCAAATGGAATTTCTATCTCTAGGTCCTTGAGGAATCGCCACACTGTCTTCCACAATGGTTGAACTAATTTACACTCCCACCAGCAGTGTAGAAGTGTTCCTTTTTCTCCACATCCTCTCCAGCATCTGTTGTCTCCAGACTTTTTAATGATCACCATTCTGACTGGCATGAGATGGTATCTCAATGTAGTTTTGATTTGCATTTCTCTAATGACCAGGATGATGAGCATTTTTTCATATGTTTGTTGGCCTCATATATGTTTTCTTTTGAAAAGTGTCTGTTCATATCCTTGGACCACTTTTGAATGGGCTTATTTGTTTTTTTTTCTTGTAAAGCTGTTTTAGTTCTTCATAGATTTTAGATATAAGTCATTTGTCAGATGGGTAGATTGCAAAAATTTTTCCCCATTCTGTTGGTTGCTGGTTCACTCTAATGATTGTTTCTTCTGCTCTGCAGAAGCTCTGGAGTTTAATTAGATCCAATTTGTCTATTTTGGCTTTTGTTGCCAATGGTTTTGGTGTTTTAGTCATGAAGTCCTTGCCTATGCCTGTGTCCTGAATGGTTTTGCCTAGGTTTTCTTCTAAGGTGTTTATGGCGTTAGGTCTTATGTTTAAGTCTTTAATCCATCTGGAGTTAATTTTAGTGTAAGATGTCAGGAAGGGGTTCAGTTTCTGCTTTCTGCACATGGCTAGCCAGTTTTCCCAACACCATTTAGTAAACAGGGAATCCTTTCCCCATTGCTTGTTTTTGTCAGGTTTGTCAAAGATTGGTTGGTTGTAGATATGTTGTGTTGCCTCCGACGCCTCTGTTCTGTTCCATTGGTCTATATCTCTGTTTTGGTACCAGTATCATGCTGTTTTGATTACTGTAGCCTTGTAGTATAGTTTGAAGTCAGGTAGCCTGATGCCTCCAGCTTTGTTCTTTTTGCTTAGAATTGACTTGGCTATGCAGGCTCTTTTTTGGTTCCATATGAAGTTTAAGGTGGTTTTTTCCAGTTCTGTGAAGAAGGTCATCGGTAGCTTGATGGGGATAGCGTTGAATCTATAAATTACTTTGGGCAGTATGGCCATTTTCACGATATTGATTCTTCCTAGCCATGAGCATGGAATGTTTCCCCATCTGTTTGTGTCCTCTCTTATTTCCTTGAGCAGTGGTTTGTAGTTCTTGCTTTCTCTTTCTGTGCTTCTTGCCTCTTTAGTATGGAAAGCCTTTATCTGCTGACTTCCTACACCACATGCTTCTCTGCCAGAAAAAAAAGAAAGAAAGAAAGAAAGAAAATCAAATGTAAAAGAGCCATTGATCAGGATTTGTCTGTTTATTAGCATTTCCTGAGCTCAGGACTGAGAGTGGGAGTTCAAACCAGACTTTCATCATGAATGTGACCCTGGAGATTTGCCTTTTTTTTTTTTTTTTAAATTCTTTGGCAGGTTTGTTGTTCTAAGGAACATAAAGGTCAAGGTAGAGGTATCATGACGCTAACTGCCTCCTACTCACTGCATTTGAAGTTGTACAAGACGCAGATCATGGACATTCTCTAAAATGTGTACAATATCTGCCTTCAGAAAGGCTTCTCTCAGGCCAGTATGGGGGTCCGTAGATGCTGAGCTGTGGGGGAACCCAGCTCCCTTCCCTGGTCTGTCCTGACCATGACCAAGTCCTCTGAGATCTGGATTCAACAGCTGGTGCTCTGAGCAGAGCCACGTCAAGCAAAGCATGTTTCTGGTATGGTGAATCTTAATATTTAATAGTCAGGGACTTCTTAGCAAATCATATGAATGCTGTGAACTGTCCTCCCCCTAAAAAATTCCCATCCTTGCAATGGATCATGAATCTCTTGGAGGCCATTGTTCCTCCCCTTCTTTCCCCCTCAAGGCTCAGAATCCTCTTCCTAGGGTTACCTCTCTCTCTCTTCAGATCATCCTCTGAAGGGCCCCCTCACTGGATGACTGCAATAGGATATGTGGTTGGCATTGCCCTGATAGTGCCCTGCTTTGCAGAGCTGAGTGTCAGTAATGGCTGAGGGCCTGCAGAGACCCAGAGAGGCTGCAGTGTTAGTCTGAGCTGAGGCCAGCACCAATCAATCAGGAATCTCTGATGCTAAAATTCCTGTGAGACAGTACGGCTAAGGCTCTAGAAACAAACCAGTTAGAGGAGTGCATTACCGTGTTACCACCCCAGGCAGAGAAAGTTGAACTGGACCTACTAGGATGTCTGCTTCTATTCACTTATCAGCACATATTGCAAGCACACTGCATGCCAAGCATGACCTTTATTTTTCATCAATTGCCATACAGTGTAGTATGTGCAACGATATTATATTGTGAGGATTAGAGTAGGGAACATTGTAGCTTGCTGTTAAAGGGTGAGAAGAGTTCTCCAGGTAGGCAAAGCAGTAGAAGCCTATTTCTAGGAAACGGGAACAATAGGTGTGAAACCTGGGTGTGAAATAGCACGATGCGAGGTGTTCTGGGAGCTGTAGTTGTTTGGTGTTGGGCAGTTAATAGGGAGAGCGTGTGAGGTAAACAAGAAAAATAGCCACATAATATGAGAACCACATATTGTCAGAAGACCCTTTCTGGTGGTGCCAGGGACCTGTTAAGGGCTTAGTAGTAGCAAATCCAAGAATCCCAGACCTTTGGACCCCAGCTTCTTTGTTGTTCCCAGATGGATGTGTTAAGCCTCTTAACCTATGACTGACCTCCCCCTGCTTCTTGGCACCGCCACCTCTCTTTCCATATTTTGGCTTAAGATCTCAGACCCCAGGATTCCATTTAGCATGAGTGCTGGCTGGAAGGGCCAGCTTGACCTACTTTACTCCCCACTTCCCATGGGCTACTTCCCTGACTGCCAGTCAGAGCTGCTGTTGCTGAGCTCTGCATCTGAAAAGACCTGAACAGCCTCATCCTGACTGAGTCCTCTTGACACATGCCGTCTTCTCCTGGCGTCCCTGTGGCAGCCCCTGAGTCCTTTTGCCTGGCTTCCGCAAGCCCAGTCCCAGATCCCTGTGTATAATCAGCCTGCCCTTTGGAATGATTGATTCCTGACCAACTCTTCTATGTAGCACATTGGCCACTCTGAACTGTTCTGGAGAGTTGATCTTCTTTTATGCCTCAACTCTGCTGAGGCAGTTACCCCAAAGGATCAGAGGGCTGTTTCCAAAAGCAGGGATCCAGATGTCAGGTTCTGCCCCTGCCATCTCCACATTGCTATTCCCCATTGACTGTGTGTGGGGGGGGGAAATGGATATGTAAATGATCAGTTCCCTTTCTTGAAGAGTTTCCTATCCCTTGATCTCACCCTCTATTTGCTCACTGCCACAGCTATCCATACCCACAAGCAAATTTGTTCCAGGAAAAGAGTGGTGATATCAAGTACTACAAAGACATCACAGATCACTTGCTATCAAAACCAGAAAGCAGGATTCATTCAAACCATCCCCTGTGGCTCCCACGTGACGGACAAGCTGAGACGCATGTCCTATTTGAAAACTCATCTTCCCAGGTACCTCTTCATCTTCCCCCAAGCCTGCACCTCTTCTAGACTTGCCTGACCCGGGGAACATGACCATCATGCAGCCAGATGCCCAAATCTGCACCCTGAAGCTACCCTTTCCTTCTTCCTCTCGCTGTTTCTCTGCAGGCCATAAAGTCACCATGTTCCAGTCTGTCTACCACATAACTCATGGATCTGCCCCCTTCTCACTGTAGGCACAGCCACTGCTACTATTTAGATCCTGTTTATTCATCTCCTGGAGTTTTGCTGTAGCCTCTTTGCTGGCATTGCTTTCCATCACATCCCCATCACTGCTGGCAGACTGATCCTCTGATCAGAAGACTCAGCACTCTCTGGCCAAGGTTCCCCACTGCCTTTGGGCTAAAGCCAATGATCCCAGCTTGGAACATTAAGATCCTTCCTGATCTGGTCCCTGCCACCTTCTCCAGATGCCTCCTTCAGCTTCTCTCTCCAGCCTTCTCTCTTCCCTCTCCCCTGATGCAGCCCCCATTCTCCAGCTCTTCTGATCTCTAAAGGTTTTGGTCTTTTCATGCATGCCTCACTCTACTGGACTGTTCTTCCCCTCTTCTATACCTGGCCCTCACCTACTCATGTGAGGACTATTCAGGCATCAGTTACTCCAAGACCATGCTGCTGTGATTCCCCATGCATCCTGGGCTCACCTCTTCCATGGGTTTTAATACACTGTTATTTTTTCACATGTAAATCCTGGAGCCTGAGTAGCAAGGCTTAATCTATCTTTATATCTACCTGCCTGGTTCTTAGTAGGTACTTAGTAAGCTTTTATTGGAATATGTATTTGAACAAAGGAGTAATCAACTGTCTAGTGATTTTTAAAAAGAGAAAGAAAGGTTTATGTACACTTCCAAGAAATCTGGTTTTGGTGATTTTTGTGTAACTAGCTACTTTTTAAGTTCTGCCTATTTTGGAAGAAGTATCCAGTTTCACTGCAATGCCTGCCAAAAATGGCACTGAGAATTTAATAAAGTAGATTATCTCCGTTTTGAATCACTTGGGATTATTTGAAAAGTTGTACTGGTTGTCCTCATATCAAGAGTCATTTGTGTAACAAAAGTACATTTATAATTCAGTGAGTTTTCCCATGGAAGCAGTGTTGTAAATAGTCATTAGATTTTTTTTGACTTCCAACTTTTATTTTAAGTTGTGGGTACATGTGCAGATTTATTACATGGGTAAATTGTCATGGGGGTTTGGTGTACAGTTTACTTCATCACCCAGGTAATAAGCATGGTACCTAATAGGTGGCTTTTCCATCTTCCTGCCTCCTCCTCCCACCGTCCACCCTCGAGTAGGCCTTGGTGTCTGCCGTTCTCTACTCTATGTCCGTTTGTACTCAATGTTTAGCTCCCACTTAGAGGTAAGAACATGCAGTATTTGGTTTCTGTAACTGTTAATTTGCTTAGAATAATGGCCTTCAGCTCCATCCATGTTGCTGCAAAGGATATGACTTAATTCTTTTTATGGCTATTTACTATTCTACGTTACATATATACCATATTTTTATTATCCAGTCGACTGTTGATGGGCATCTAGGTCAATTCTGTGTCTTTGCTGTTGTGAATATGGACTTTATTTTATTAGTACTAAATATGTACTGTCTCTCCAGCTAGACTTTTGAATTGAAAATTTATGTATTAATTTTAAAAGAACAATTAGGATCTATTTTTGTATTCATTGTAATTTACCATGATTTTTTTTTTTTTTTTTTTTGAGACGGAGTTTTGCTCTTGATACCCAGGCTGGAGCGCAATGGCGCGATCTCGGCTCACCGCAATCTCCGCTTCCTGGGTTCAGGCAATTCTCCTGCCTCAGCCTCCTGAGTAGCTGGGATTACAGGCACGCGCCACTGTGCCCAGCTAATTTTTTGTATTAGTAGAGACGGGGTTTCACCATGTTGACCAGGATGGTCTCGATCTCTTGACCTCGTGATCCACCCGCCTCGGCCTCCCAAAGTGCTGGGATTACAGGCTTGAGCCACCGCGCCCGGCCACCATGATTTTTTCTCTGATATGTTATCTATGTAAAATCTAGAATCTCATGTCATTTGATTAATTTTATAAATTATTATATCCTGCAATATTTATTAATAACTCTGGGAAATGACTTTGAGACAGAGTATATTAGTAAGAACTTGTGTTTACAACCCAAATGTTTTTAATCCTGCAAGTGAGAGTCATTTCAGAGACAGTCTTGATAATTAATGACCTAATTGATTTATTTTACATTTATTATCATTTTTGTTGGGCAGCAAGGTTATTAATTTTTAAAGAGAGGGGAACCAGTTTTCTTCTTTTCACACAAATGGCTGGAACCATAAATATTAATAGGTTCTCAGAATTTAATGAAACCAGTCTTAAGAATACTGAAACTTTCTGATGTGCAAAGAGGGATCTTTCTGTGTAAGGCAAGCTCTAAATTTATGGATCAGATTCTTATCAGCTCTGGGCATGTTTGCATGGGTCACGAAATGGGTTATTTTATATAATACTCAATTTAACATTATAGCTAGTGCTTACCATTCAGCTCCAAGTTTGCTAGTAGTAAACTTTTTACATTTTGTTTACACGTTTGTTTTCTTTTTTTGATATTGCTTGCCTTTTCAGTTATCACTAGGCAAGAAAAGTGCTTTAGACCTAATAGAAAGGAGATGTATATATCCTGAAGGTAGAAATATTTCAATTTAAACTATCCTCTCATCAATAAGTAATTAGATTTTATTTTTAGACTTCAATCAAAACATGAAAAGGGTACAGGGACATTCTTGACTCCATACTCCTAAATTACTTGGTGTTTTTGTTTGTTTGTTTTGAGATGGAGTCTTGCTCTGTCACCAGGCTGGAGTGCAGTGGCACAATCTCGGCTCGCTGCAACCTCCACTTCCCAGGCTCAAGTGATCCTCCTGCCTCAGCCTCCCCAAGTGCTGAGATTGCAGTCATGAGCCACCACACTGAACCAAATCCTCTGTCTTTCAAAGTGTGTTTTACAAACACTGTAAACCCATAAATTAGATATTCGATTTGCTCCATTGTCTTAAAATTATGAGTTTTGGCTATCTATAATACTTTGATATCACAGCAGTATGAGCATAAACCAAAATTAAAGTTGGTGAACAAATAAAACCAACTCATAGAATCAAAGATTGTCCAAGCTGGAAGGAATCTTAAGAGTTCCTAGGAAACAGTAGAAGAATGCCTGCTACTCTCTGGTCTGAGGAAAAAGGATTTTGGACTTACCTAGCCAAGGCAGGTTTTATTGTGAGAACAGAAATATAAAGACATTATCATATTATATAGGCAAGGGCTTTGTAAATTTTTCTACCTGTAAATTTTTTTACTTTGTATTTTGAGATAATAGAGTCACATGCCATTGGAAGCAATAACACAGAGAGATACCATATACCCTTCACCCAGTTTCCCCCAGTGGTAGCATCTTGCACAGTCTTGCACGACTTTAGTATCACAATGAGGAAACTGACTTTGGTACAACCTACTGACTTTTTCAGCTTTTTTCGGATTTCACCAGTTTTACATGCACATGTGTGGTGGGGGAGGTTCTGTGCAATTTTAGACACACATAGATTTATATAACCACCACCATGGTCAAGTGCAGAACAGTTCTTTCTCTAAGATGCTTAATGCTACCCTTTTATAGCCACAGCTACCTCCTTCCCTCACAACTCCTTCCTAATCCTGTGCCATCACCAATCTGTTTTCTATCTCTATAATTTTGTCATTTTGAGAATGCTGTATGAATGGAATCATACAGTATATAACCCCTGAGATTGGCTTTTTTTCCTCAGCATAATGTCATTGATATTCATCGAAGTTATTGCCTGTATCAATAGTGTGCTCCTGCCGGGCGCAGTGGCTCACGCCTGTAATCCCAGCACTTTGGGAGGCCGAGGCAGGTGGATCACAAGGTCAAGAGATCGAGACCATCCTGGTCAACACAGTGAAACCCCGTCTCTACTAAAAATTCAAAAAAGTAGCTGGGCATGGTGGCATGTGCCTGTAATCCCAGCTACTCAGGAGACTGAGGCAGGAGAATTGCCTGAACCCAGGAGGCGGAGGTTGCGGTGAGCCGAGATCGCGCCATTGCACTCCAGCCTGGGTAACAAGAGCGAAACTCCATCTCAAAAAAAAAAAAAAAATAGTGTGCTCCTTTTTATTGCTGAGTGATATTTCTTGATATAGACGTATCACAGTTTAACATTCACCCACTGATGAACATGTGTTTTTTTTTCTAGTTTTTGAGTGTTACTTATAAAGCTGCTGTGAACATTTGTAGTCTGGCTTTTACATTAGCATACATTTTCATTTCTCTGGGATAAACGCCTGAATTTAATTTCTATGTCATGTGGTAAGCACATGTTTAATTTTTTAAGAAACTGCCATACTCTTTTCTAGAATGGTTGCACCATTTTACATTTCCACCGGCAGTGGATGAATGATCCGTGTTCTCCTCATCCTCACTAGCATCTGCTGTTGTCACTGGTTTTTATTTTAGCCACTCTGATAAGTGTGTATTTAATTCTCTCGCTAAAAAATGACTTAAGTATATACCCCAAGAAAGCAAAAGATAAATCTAATAAAGCAGTTTGGGGATATAGGAAAGATTGGTGAAAAGGAAACAGAAAACTCAGAGTTAAGTTTCGTGGCTGGTAATGTGCCTGTGAGACTCTGCCACTGACAAAGATTCCTAAGAAAAGGCCTATGTTACAGGAGTTTAACGTGTGCGTTTCTAATGAAAAGCACTCCTATGAGACTTCATCTAAATCTGTTCTACAGCCATTGATATTGCTTCATTATATTGTAATTACTTGATTTCATGTTTAACGTTTGCTACTAAAATCTGCTCTGGATGAGAACAGGAACTGTGGAACCTCATTTTCCCAGTCTTAGCTCACTTGACAGTTCTTACACAGCATTTCTTTTGGTGTCTATCTTCTGACGAAGCCTAGGAAGTAGCAACGACAGACATTCTTAGAATGGTGAGTCTTATCTAGTCAATGAACATAATAAAAGCGGGTTTTAGTAATAATCTACACATGGTTAGTCCCGAAAGAACTAAAGTAAATCATGTTAACGTTGTGAATTTGGAGATAATTGTTTGGAGTACATTTGTATGGTCATTTGGCCAAGGTCTGTTAATGGCCAGTAAATTACTAAATTGCAGCTGTGCTGACCTCTTCATCCCCTCAGTTTTTATCTAGGTGGTGACTGGTGTCCCCGTTTAAGACCATCCATACACTACAACTGTTCAGTAGCCTTGGGAGGGGTCTGGTGTTTGTCTAGGCTTCTGCCATTTGCTGCAGTTTAGCTCTGCTGAAGGTGGAGAATGGAGATGAGCCCTCCTTCCTGCTAGCAGTAACAGAAGGAACACAGTAGTCTGTGCAAGATGGTGTCAGGGTAGCTGCACAAATCAAAATACTCAACGTTGTTTTTCATGCCTGACTTTATACTAAGTAAGATAATTCCCAAGTTTTACAGAATAGGCTCTTCTGGGTTTTGGTAGAGAGAAGGTTTCATCTTGGATATAACCTAGATATACCAAAGTAGCTTAACATGTAAAACAAATCATGTGTAATCATCAAATATGTAGACACAATGCAATACATAATACTTTATTTCATGGACAATAAGGATACATTTCCAAGGCTAACTTTTTCTATAGGTTGGTTTAGTTAACATTTATTGTATACTAACTTTGAGCCAGACTATCTATTACAGATAGGTTCTCCCATTCATCTTCACAACAGCCCTGTGAAGTGGGTGGTATGATTCCCCTTTTGACAGATAAAGAAGTGAATACTCAGGAGACGTTCAGCTTCCCCAGGTCCACAGAGCTCACAGCGCTGCATCCAGAACTTACACCCAGGTCTCTCTGACTCCAAACCCCTGTTCTTTCATCATCACACTCTCCTTAAGGAGCTTGTGTATAATGGTGGTAAGTCCACCGAAATGAAAAGAGTAAGTAATAACACGGACAGATACAGGCAGCATGGGCTAGAAGTGCTCAATGACTGGTCCCCTGACTCTGACCAGGAGATACAGGGGCAGGTGCTGTAGCAGTCAGGAAAGGGCTCAGTTGCTCAATCCTAGCGGAAGAGCTTGGTTTGGACAGGACAATTAGTTAATAAAATCTTGCAGCCTGTTTCAAGGAAGGAGGATCAGAGGAACACAATGCCAAGTGACTAAGGAACACAAAGTAAAATAAATAATCCCAACATTTAATTTTTAAAACTTAATGAAAAGCATAATCAAGCCATTGACATTTGCCAACTGTTACCAACATGCATGCACTTGAAATCCTATTACGTTAAAAGTGAGACTTCCTTCTGAGCGATGCGATGGTTACAGGGGGATTGTCTTTGAAATCTTGCAGGGGAGGAGATTAGGGATTCGACATGTGACGTTGAATCCTGTGTGAGCAGCTTTTGAGAATTCTGATTCACTACAGAAATGGAAGGATTATCAAGTCAGTAGTTTGGTTTTTTTTAAACTCTCACTTCAAACCAAAGTATTATCAAAATTTCTACAGAAAGAATGGAAATGGGAGACTGAAAGTAATTTCCTCGGCTCTAAGGAGTAAACTTTTCCTTTCTTCCTAAAACAGATATTGCCTAAAGATTAGGGAGTTGAAGCATTTCCCGAGTTTATTGTTGTTATATGTCTAGCAAGTTTTCATTTTAAGTAACTTGTCTCACAGAAATTTATATATGCAATAATTCAAGTTAAGGAAAGCTAAAATCTTTGGACTTATGAAATAGAGCAATGCTATATCTACTATTTAGAGTTTCTGGCTTTTTTGTAAAAAGAACCTACTGGTCTTTGATTAGATGACCCTAAGTGTAGGGGTAAGGTTGATATGGGCCCCAAATAGAAAAAACCACAGTCTATCTGGGAGAGGGAGCAAAGGGAAAGAAATGCCCCCATGAACCCTCTTCTCTTCCCTGTTGTGAATCCTGGCAGTGCAGAGAGGACAGCTATGGCAGGAAAAGGAAGTGGACACACGGGGCCTGATGGTAGCAACTATGGCTTTGAAGATGTATCTGGAAAGGCTTTGAGGTTGGCTGCTGTGGATCTGGTGTGGATCTGATGTAAGCCAGTCACACAGATCGTGATGTGAAACAGAGCAGGGTTGCCAACAGCCAATCCAAAGGAGATGTAGGGACGGCAAACCCTAGTGATTTTATACCTGGGGAGGAACTTCCGGAAGCTGGTGAATGACTGAGTTACAGAGATTTAAGGCATATTTAAGAGTTTCCAAGGTCTAGGAAAATATTACAAAGTTTAAAAATGGTTCAGAAATGTGCCCTGTGGTACATTACCCAGTGCATTGTGTACCTGTCAAACATGACCTTGTCTTCCTCCCAGAAGCTTTCAACTTAGGCTTAAAGAGTAAAATCAGTTTGATTTTATAGGGCTTAATTTTATTTATTCAACATCCAGGGCACATTTATGGAGTGCTGAAGGACCAGGGCCTGCATGACTACCTCATGAAAAGTAAGGTACTTCTTTGGACATGCAGTGGTTCTGAACCTTTCAGAAAAGATCACCCCATACTGGCTTCTGAGATAGGTTTGGGGCCACATATATGGTTCTTCATCCCTGTCAGTATCCGTCCACGTCTTTACATTTTTACACTGCAAGTAAGTGTCCCTTTGATATCACCAGTGTTTTTCCTTCAAAGACATTTTTAAATTTTGTGGTTTTTTTATATTTTGAGACAGTCTTGTTTTGTTGCCCAGGCTGGAGCATGATCATCGCTCACTTGCAGCCTTCTCTCCTGGGCTCAAGCATTCCTCCCACCTTAGCCTCACAAGCAGCTGGGAATACAAGCACGTGCCACCATGCTCAACTAATTTTTGTATTTTTTGTAGAGAAAGGGTTTCACCATGTTGCCTAGTTTGGTCTGGAACTCCTGGGCTCAAGCAATCCACCTGCCTTGGCCTGCTAAAGTGCTGGGTGTGAGCCACTGCACTTGGCCAAATTTAGTATTTTGATCCAGCAAGTATAACTCTCTCTCTTCATTTTTGTCCCTCCAAATACTGAACTTGTAAGTGTCAAATGTCCATTGGGGGGGAATGTCTTCCTCCATAAGAATGAAATGGCCAAGGACAATCTGTTATACATCAATTTATATATAACATTCAACTTTTTATAAAAAGGATATATCTGTGAACTTTCTATATTTATACATCAAAAATGTCTTTTAAAAGGGATGTGTACTTCACTGGACAGATCAGTTGTCCATAGCTACTCAGGCTACAAGGACATTAAAACTCAACGTTTGTTTAAAGTATCCTTATCCAGCCTTAATGCAAGCCTTGCTGAAATGATTCTACATCTCGTTAACTTCCTCTCTTCATTTCTCCACACGAAGACCATATTTGTAAACTTTACCCATATTCAGCCCACTCCAGATGTTCCAAAGACAAACCATTATAATGACCAACTCAGTGTTTGCTGCATTTTCATAAGCACCTGGTAATCTCTCCTCAAATGGTGATGGAGTTCTTTAGAAGTAGAGATTCTCCACCCTCTGATAGTCCTCCTTCTGATTTAGCTATCCAGCCTTTTTTTCCTAGATTGTTAGCAATTTCAAAACAAATGTCACCAATCGAGTTTTCAAGGAACAGAGAAAGCAGTGATTCAGGTTGCAAATTTACTTTCTGTGCAGTTGGATGTGTGGGGGACATGCAGTTACTTAATTAGTGAATCCTTTTCTGGACTAGCATCCGCTTCCCCAAATTGAAACTTATCAATTAATAATATTGCAGTCTCTTCTGGTTTAGACAGTCACCTCTCCAGTTAAATATTCTCTTTATTCAAAGTTGAACACACTCTCAGGGTGGGTGTGAACTGTCCCTGTTTTATCCTCCATTTTTTTAGGTGAGCACCTTTGGAAACATGGGGTCCTTGTCCCATGTGGACACACGAGGTGAGAACATTGCCACGGGCCTCTCCACACTTACATATTCCAGTTCTAACTTCCTGTCACCCTCATGCTGAGTGTGGCTTTCAACTGTGTCATGTTGAGCTACTGTCTTGTACCTTCTTTAGTTTTGATCATCTGCATATATTATTATTCAGAAAGGAAAATAACTCAAGACTCCAAAGTTTTTTTTTTTCTTAGTGATATTTCTCAGAACCTGGGTTTTCCATCACTTCTTTTTAAAACTCACTCTGTAGGTAGCTACTTGCTGTTCTTAGATACCGTTTCTCAATACCAATGGTGACTTTCCCAGGCCTCAGACTCTTCCTGCTCTATGAAAGGTTCGACAATCCCAGAACATAGATCAGCCGGTTTTCTTTGGCCTTAAACCACCAATGGAATCTCAGTTGATAAATTCTGCCTTACCTTCCTGCCAAATTAATTGCGTGTTGTTCAGCAAACAGTTCTGAATTGTCTCTCTGCAGAAGGCTCTGTGCAAAGACCTGTGGGGGTACAAAAAATGAATAGGATATAGTCCTTTTTCTAAGACGCTTAGAGTTTAAACACAAAGTTGAAACCATCAGGGTCCTATTTATCATGGACAGATTCTTCCGTTCTTCTCTTTCTTTGTCCCATAAAAGTAATATGAAAGGGGAAGGGTAAGTACTTTTTTCTTTTTGCCAAGAAAGGCAGTTTACCAGAGGTGGTGGGCTGTAGCAGACAGTGGTGAGGGTTCCAGAATTTTACCTCACACATGGACGTGGATGTGGGGGTTTGGACAAAGCCTGGCCTCTGAGTCTCACGAGGTAGCTGGCCTGTGCCTGGGCTCTCTGCTGTCCTGCCAGCTAAGCTGCAATGAAGTACATCACTTGTGGTAAGGCCAAGAAGATATAAAAACATATAATGAGAAGGACTTGGCGTTTTAACATAAAATACTACTTTTAAACCTGTTTACAAAATAATTTATGAAGACATCTTTATTTGAAGAAACGATGTTTATAAAGAAAGAAAACCAAATTCAACCAATATAGGAAGCTGGTGATGAAATCTTTTTAAATGATAGGTGACCATTTTAATGCATATAAGGTATATTTTTATTACTTCAAGCTTTTTAAGTGAGCAAAAAAATAAAAAATAAAAGCCTTGGTACACGGTAATCCAGCACAGCCCGAGTTTTAAACCACAGCATAGACACCATAAAAAACACATTATTGCCAAAACTAGGCTACAGATTTAATATTTATTTCATTCTGCTTTACCAGCCAAAATTGTATGGCTTGTCATAGCCTGTATTTTCCTCATTATTACGTTGGCAGAGAACACTGAGCTTTACTGAGGAAATTAAATTAAATTGAAAAGTAAGTGTTCAGCTCTAACTAGACTGGCATAATACAAGGAATTCTGGAACTGTACTCCGAGGGGTCTACTTTGTGGGAAATGGCAGGTCCTTGGACTCATTCTCCCCTAAACCAGTATTTTCAGAAATGTCTATTTGCATAAAATCACCAGGACACTATTTTGAATTTTCTTACGTTATTGAAATAACAAAAATGTATTTGCCAGTCATTAAGTCCTTGTTCAGGGACTAGATTTTAGGCCAACTGGAAGCGTTACTCAGGACCCTTGACACCTCTTCCTGTCAGCTCCACATTTTGTTAATTTGGTTATTCTTCAGATCTTCCATCAAAGACTGATCAAGTGAGACAGAACATGGCAAGTTCTGTTCTATGTCACTTGATAGGACACAGCAGAAAACTTGCTATTTCTGTCTCACTTGATCAGTCTTTAGTTAAGATTCCAAATTATTAATTTCTGTTTTTTCCTTGGCCATGAATGAGTTAATGCTAAACAGGGGTAGACATGCATTTTATCTAAGCATTTCAAAATAACACACTAAATTTTAATTTTGAAAAGTTTATACAATAAAAATACATAGAAGTAGATCAAATATTACAATGAATCCACATATACTCTGTGCTCTATTTTTAACTCATAGCCAATCTAGGTTTTTTTTTTTTTTTACTGCCTCTCTTCCTGTATAATTTGAAATACATCCAAAACATCACATCATTTTACTCATATTCTAGTAGGAATCGCTAAACACTAAGGACTCCTTAAAAAAAAAAAAACCTATAATACCATTATAATGGATTAAAAATATCAATTCTTACTAATCATCAAACGTCAGTGCTCAAATTTTTAGTTGTTTCAGAAACAACCTTTTAGGATTTGGATCAGGATTCAAGTAGATTCTACTTGCTAAGTTTCTTGTCACTCTGTTTTGTTTTTTTGTTTTTTTGTTTTTTTTTTTTGAAAGTATTTGTTGAAGATGTTGGGTTGTTTATCCCAGAGCGTCTGGATTTTGCTGATTACATCCCATTGTTTCATCTAACATGCTCCTCTCTTGTGTGTTTTTTTCTGTGTGGGTTTTAGGATCTACAGGTTGAGTCAGATTTAGGTCTGACTTCATATCTGGTGTCTCCACTCATCAGGAGGCACATCATGTCAGAATGCCTTTCTTTCTGCAATGTTAATAGCTGTTGATGACCACCGACTGACTGGACCCGCTCATTCATCAGGAGTTGTAAAATGGGGATGTTCTAGTTTTATTATACATCTGCTAGACTACACAAGGGAATTTTAAACAGAAGAGTTCCTGACACATACTAGGTGCTCAATAAAGTATGTATAGAATGGATTAATTTCCATAAGAACCACTGTGACAAGCAGAGGGCAGGAACGCTAAGGAGGCCTTGAGATGTGTTCCATCTTAGGGCCAGCACCAAACATTCTTGGATGATTAAAGAGCCTTTGCAGTTGACCAAGCCTGTGACATGCTGTTCTTGCAAAGGCTTCCTGAAGAAAAATGTGATAGTCTTACTGGACTCAAAGCGCAGCCTACTTTATAGCAAAACAGCCTTGCTTTTTATCTGCCATTTAGTTGTATGCCTACTGAACAGTAAATCAAAAGAACCTCTATAAATATCAGCTTGATTTTTGCCCTTGACACAGTGTATTTAAAATACCCATGGTGTGGGTAGGTTTGAAAGCCCTGTAGGCTTTTATCTTTATGTTTTTGACCACCCAGAGCACATAATCACAGTAAATGTTTTCAGTGCCAAAAATTTGTTCATGAGCATTGTAATCATGATGCACAGGTATCAAGTTCTTTTATTTAAGATACAAGGTGTAGTATTTTACATTCTTTGCTGCTGAATATTTTGGTTTTCACTTGCTTATACATGTGGAAAGTAATATAACAAATATTCATTCCTACTATGTTTAGAGCACACAGCAAGATGCACTAAGTCAAACTAGTCTTTGTTGAGACATGAAGTCTTGTGTATATAATAGAAAGAATATAGATGTAACCTGAGATAGAATTTCATATGACAGAGGGACACTAATAACGTGCTTGGGTCTTCAGAGGGGAGACATATCCCAATAGTTTGTTGAAATCATTAGTAAATTTGCCTGGAGTAGAGACAGGCTTTGAAAAAAACAGTAGGTAAGGACCATGAAAAGGTGGTAGGGACCATCTAGAAGAAACGACATTAGAAGAAGCATCAGGGTTTACATCTTCAGAGCACATTTAGGGGTAATTAAGGAGTTCCAGTCGACTAGCCTGGCAAGTGTCTCTAGGCACGCAATAAATAACAAAAGGTCACTGACTGGGGCCGTATTAGTGTGGACCTTCTCTGTCAAATTGAAGCACTGACACCAACTAATGGTGAGAGACGGAAGGCTTTGAATAGCGACATGATGTGATCTGGTCAAGATCACATGTCAGGAATGGATTCGTGAAGAAAGAATGGGAAACTCGGCCGGGCACGGTGGCTCACACCTGTAATCCTAGCACTTTGGGAGGCCGAGGTCGGGGGATCACCTGAGGTCGGAAGTTCAAGACCAGCCCGATCAACATGGAGAAGCCCCATCTCTACTAAAAATACAAAATTAGCTGAGCGTGGTGATGCATAGTTGTAATCCCAGCTACTCGGGAGGCTGAACCAGGAGAATCACTTGAACCCGGGAGGCGGAGGTTGCAGTGAGCCGAGATCGTGCCATTGCACTCCAGCCTGGGTGACAGAGTGAGACTCCATCTCAGAAAAAAGGCGGTTGGGGGCCGCTGGTGAAACTGGGATTAAATCATTGTCAATAGAGAGAAGGAACATTTTGATAATGGAAGCTGCAGGACTGGGTAACACAGTGAAGGAAAAGGAGCCGTGAAGTAGGAAATCACATTAGAATGATTTCAAATAAGAGCGGGAAGTGAGGGGAAAGAACTGCTTTGCGGTGAGATAAGAATTTAGGGTTGTAGCATGGCCACGTGTGGACATTTAGAAAGCTGGTCACGGTGGCTCATGCCTATAATCCCAGCACTTTGGCAGGCCGAGGTGGTTGGATCACTTGAGCCCAGGAGTTCAACGCCAGCCTGGGCAGCAAGGCAAAACCCCATCTCCACAAAAAATTAGCCAGGCGTGGTGGCATGCGCCTGTAATTCCAGCCACTTGGGAGGCTGAGATGGGAGGATCACCTGAGCCCAAAAGGCCAAGGCTGCAATGAGCCGTGTTTGCATCACTGCACTCTAGCCTGGGCGACAGAGTAAGACCCTGTCTCAAAAAAACTTTTTTTAACTTGAAAAAGAAGTTTAGAGATGTCCTGAAGGAAATATGAATGAAGTCAGATGAAATGCAACAGTTTAGGAGTTTTCTGTAGAAAGAGGGTAATTGCAATCTACCTTTAAGAAGATCTCAAATCTATCCACTTCTCCCTTGAGCTCCCCAACTGCAGCTACTCATTCAAGTATTACCATCTCTTACCTGGACTGTTGAAATGCCCCCCAATCAAAAGTAGGTACTCCCTGATTGTTTCCTCCAGGCCTTATTACAATGTGTAATTTGGGCTTGTTTAATATTGAGTATGCTATACTTACCTGTTTTATTTATCCCTGAAGATCCGACAGCTTCCACAGTGCATGGCACTTAAACATTTTTTTCCACCAAAAGAGTCAATGAGTGTAAGTACTAGAAAGTAGAGAACAGAGTTAGAGAACTTAGGTGAACACCTTTAGGGCACAGGAAGAAAAAGTGGGAAAGTCAAGTACAAAGACAACACAGAGAAGGCAGGGCACCATAGCTAAGGGAGGGGGAGATTCAAGGTGGGGTGGTCACAGGGATTCATTCAGCTGGTGGAGAAATAATAACATGAGTAGCTGACATTGAGTGTGCTTTTTGTGTGCCTAAGACTTGGCACGGATTAACTCAGTTGATCTTCACAATAACTCTGATAGGAATTATTTGGTAGGAATCCCTATTATAGAGATAGTACAGGTTAGAATAGGTACCTGAAATGTTAGATTCTTTGCCCAAAAACAAACAAGCCGGGGAGCCATGAGTCAAACCAGGCCATCTGCTTCCAGAGCAAGGAGTCTTAACCACCCTGCAGCCACACCAGCTCCTGCTAGCAGCAGGACAGGAGATAGTTTGCAGTGGGCTAAGGAGTGTGGTGTTTAAGATGTAAAAGCAAGAGGAGGACCAGCTGCTCTTTGTAGTCTTTGGTCATGAAGACAGGAATGCCTGTGATTCTGAGTTACGGTATTTCTACATTAGGTCCCCAAATCTACAGAAGTTACAAGAGCACTCATGCATCACCAGCCCTGAAAACCTGGGGAATATGCTCTGATTTCAGGAACAGGTAGTTTTTGATCATGTCTTCAGGGTACTCATCGGCTGCTTCGACATTGACTCTGACATTGACTTTTTCACTACATTCCAATGTTGTTATTGACTTAAATTAGTCCTTGAGAGAGAAGGAAGAAAAAAATCTGACTTTGGCAATAAAAAACATTGCAGTATTCCAGCTTGCTTTCAGTTTTAAACAGTTCTGTGAATCATTCTTGTTTCCTTTTTTTACAAATGGGGAAGTAAAGTCCTGCCAGAGCTAGATCGAAAGGCACCTGTATTTGCATTGTAAGCCAAGGTCTGAATGGCAAATGCACAGGTACAGAATCCACCAGCAGCAGCAAGGGCAGGCAGACATTCTGGAAATGTGCACGACCGAATGATGAACTGGACCAACTGGTGTCTGTCATGCTGCAGAATGTCACTCACTCTTAAAGCTCACACGTTAAGTTCTTGGCAGATTTATCTATTCTTTTAATTAAATGACTGGGATGATATGAGTAACGGAACTATTTTGTTCCTAACTGATGCAGATCTTAAAAATACGTGACTAAAATCTGTTCCCAGAATTTCTCATTACAGAAGTCTTTTATTTTGTTTTAAAATATATTCATACACATTTCTGTTTTTGTTCCTTCAGATTTCTTAATCGATGGTGACTTTGCCTAACCCAAACTCTAACTGCAGTGGTCAGCTTTCCACATAAGGAGATAGAACTTCTTTTTTTAAGCCTTTCCCTCTGAAAGTAGGAGTCTTGGCCTCACAAGGACAACTCAGCACCCTTCTCAGATGCTGGCAATCCAGTAGAAGAGTACAGAGGAAATGAAGCTCTTTTTAACATTTTTAATCACTTTTTCAAGAGTTAATTCTCTCTTGGAATTTATTCTTTAAAAACATAAATAAACCAAAACAAGCATTGGCCCCTGTACAGCATCAGGATGGCGTCTTCCTTTATCCAGTAGCTCAGGTCGGGCCACACGGCCTGACTTTGTCTCCGCTGTAAAATGCGCAGTTCTCTTGGGCCTGTTCGTGGGCAGGGAAAAAGACTGCAAATACAAAACACACAGTTCAGGTTGAATATTGAAGGAAAAATAGAAGAAAAAGGATGTCGTTTTTGAAAAAAGCTTCTTGACAATTCATGAATGCTTTGCAGAGGTTGAATATTGCATGACAATATAAGAAAAGCATTTTTTAAAAAAAGCTTTTTAATGAGCAGAATCAATTCATGGATGCTCTGCAGAGGAAAATCATGGTGTCAGGAATACTTTTAAGCTTGACCACTCCCAACTGGAGTAAATGATTCTGGGAGCCTGTTAGGAACACCCACAGTATTGTCAGAGTCTTATTGGAACTTCCTTTTAAAGCCAGTTTACTGCTTTGGAGGAAACATTGACAGATGGGGCTGTGTAGGGCACAAGACTGTGTTTTTGCCAATTTTTCCTGCGTTGTCAGCCATCAAGGCCAAACCCATTGGTATCCACAAACCCAGAGCTTCTAAAGGAATCAAGATTTGCCAAAATGACACTGGTAAGCAGGCCAGCAATATAGTTCTAATTCTGTTGGCTAATTTAGTGACATTTGTTTCCACAAGTGCGATTCTAGGAATGTTTACTTCAAGCTGACACCTGTTGTCTCTTGAGCTAGTGTGAGGGATGAGTCACCATGAATTATAATCATAGTGATAAGAGCTAGCAATAAATTAAGCACTTTATGCTAGGGACTTTTCTAAGCACTTGACTTGCATTGTCACATTTAATTGTTACAAGCATTCTTTATGACAGGTAATATTGTCACCATTTTACAGACGAGGAAACTGACCCACAAGGAGATGATGTGACCTGCCTAAGGTCACAGAGTCCGAGCTCTTTATCCCCCATTCCCCATGCCCTTATCCAAGTCTCTCCAAGAAAGGAAGCATTAGCACTGATAAATGTGAGTGGGGAAATTAGCATCTGCAGATGGTCATTCATTGTAAAGAGCTGATGAAGCTGTCTGGGTGGGTACTGTGCCTGAGCCATCATTTCAGTATGGTTGAGAATTAGAAAGATTAAGGCCCTTCTACCACATGTTTCTCTCTGAAGAAAGCATCCAATATCTTTTAGCATTTTCTTTTAAGAGTCTGACTCTCGGGCTCGAAGGTTAAGGGTCAGAGCTTTTTAAAATCCCTTTTTATCCTCATTCCTCACTCCCATACCCCCATTGACAACCTTCTCAGTGTGTTTGATGTGTACCATATTTGTTTCTTTGTGTTTTTGCAAAGTGCTTATTTTTCTTTTGTACATAAGTATTTTGATTCATGCAAATGATATGATGTCGTATATCTGATTTTCCCACCCAATATTGTGTCAAAGGCTGTCTTTAAAGAGCTCCTTCTTCCATCATCTCTTCCAGTTCTGCTTCCCAGTGATGTCAGCTCTCACTTGTCAATCTCCCTTCAGACCAGCCCCTCTCAGGCCATGTCTGGACAACACAAGTTAACATTTACAAGTATTCACATTTATCCTGAATGAGTACACAACACACAGTCATGGCCGAGGTTCAACTCCACAAGACTGGGGAGCCAGAAAGCTTGAGGCATCACATCCTATTAGCTATGGTGTCTGGCACCTGGGAGTTGCTCAGTAAATGTCTTTTGAATGAACTGAAGATGGCTCTGCTGTTCACCAGCTCTGTTGACCAGGGCAAATACTTTTGCCTCTCTGAGCTTTGATTCCCCTATCTGTCAAAATGGAGATGATAATTACAATTCTTCTTTCCCAGGGTTATTGTTAAGGTCAGATGAGATCATTGCATTGGAGGTATTTTGTTAACTGTAAAGAGCTATCCAAAGCACTGGTGAAAGGGTAGAAAAAGGACGTTGGAGGCTTGAATCCTAGCACAGCCTTGTGGGACCTTGAAAAAGGTAGCATTGGAGAGATCCAAGGTGGCTGATCACTAGCAGCTCGGGCACGTAGCTCCCAGTGAAAGCGCAGAGAACAAGAGGACGCCACACTTTCAGACAAATTTTTGTTGCTCACAGACCAAGAGATTCCCAGTGGAGGAGCCCCACGGGTCGCCAGGGCAACTCTTGTGGCCGGCGCGGTGGTTTTGCTGGCGCCTCAGCGTGGCAGTTCTTGGTGCAGAGTCCGGAGATTCCCGGGCAGAAAAGCACCATCAATCTTAACACCGCTGTTTTGGCCGGCGCAGTGGATTGCTCAGATTTCGGCACTGGGAATCAACAAGTTGGATGTTCGCTCAGAGACTCTTTCTATGCGGTCAGGAATTTAGGCACAGCTTAGGTCTTTTCATAAGACTCCAACTGAAGTGTGGCCTGGGGCTGCAGTTATCCGGTCTTGATAACTTGCTTTTCTCCCACGGTCTATGCTACTGTGTGGTGTGGTGAGGCACTGATACACCTCCACGGAGAACCAGCTAAAGGGTCTGATACTCAAGCACTGGATCAGTGGTAAGAAGCATTTCTTATCACCCTTTCCTTCCTTCCTCCCTCCTCCAATCTTGTCATCACTCCACCTTCCATTAGGAAGGCTGGTTCCACATTGTTATCAGGTCACTCTGAGGTGACCTGGGTTAGAAAATCCCACAGCCCAAACCTCTTCAGTGGCGAGATTCTACCCTTAGCTCCTGCCTGACTCCTTCTGAACTTGACTTAGTATTGTGAAAGATGAAGCGTGAACACCCTGGAATAATTGATACTCATTTGCAGCCCACTCTCAGTTCTCATTGATGGCAAAGATGCCCATGGTGCAGAATAACCACAGTTTTTGAAGGCCATATGCCACAGTTCATAAAGCCTTTTCTCAGGTGGCATTCAGGAAGTGGCAGCCACAGGTAATTGAATCCTCAGGCCTGATCCCCTCTTTACTATATCATAAATATCAAAAGGCAGTTGGGCTGAGCAAGAACAGGAAGCCTAAGAAATTCTGGATTATTTTATCCCTAAACCATTATCTGTAGGTTTTGATCCTTCACGGTGTTCCCTAGCTAAAGCATAGGAACGGCTTCTCACGTTGGTTCAGAGACAGCTGTTCCGACCGTCAGGGTTGTCTTACTTTCTGGGCTGTTTTGATTTTCTGAGCAGCTTTGTGTAAGAAATACCAGGTATTAAAAAGTCTGTTGCAGGGAAGACTCATATATGAACTAGTAGAAAAAGAACTTTGTCATGGAAGAAAACGCCCAGTGTGCAGACATTCTTCCTGAACACTGCTATTCCATCTAAAACAGTCCTGAGTGTCAAAGCCTCACCTACACCCTGAAGCCATCTCAACATTCTGGTACCCAGACCTTGTCTCCTGCCATTTTCTTTTCAGAGCATTGCCGTCTCTTTTGTCTGGCTACATCCAACTATTTTTAATTCCCTTGTCTCCCCATGGAGACAAGGGAATAGTATTTCTAGTCAGGTCTGCTGAGTGGATAATTAAATATGAAATACTATTCTTGGTTGAGATTATATATTTTTAAAGGACGGAACGGCAACTTTGAAAGACAGGCTTTGAAAAGAAGACTACTGACTTCCCACAAGTTTAAGATTATGAGAACAGAATTCAGACAAAGACACATTGGAGCTGCGTCTTCATGCTGCGGGGGGTACAAGCTTGTAGAGACTATTGCTTGTTGGCTTCTCTGCTCTACTGTTTAAGAGTGTGGACACCGGAGTTGACTGCTTGGGTCTGTGTCACTTACGAGCTGTGTAATATTGAGAAAATTACCTTATCTCTCTGTGCCTCCAGTTTTTCATCTGTGAAACAGACATAACAGTAGTACCTAGCTCATAGGGTTGTTGAGAAGATTGAATGTAAGTGAGCTTTGTAGCACTGGCGTGTGGAAAATGCTCAATCATGCTATTAGCTAGTACACATACCTGATGAAGTCTCCTCCACATTGGAGGGTTGAGAAAACATGTGCTTGTGTCAGATTTGCATAAAATTCCCATCTTGGAGCCATTGTGATAATCCTTCCTGCATGTGGCCTAATAATAACCTCAAGTGTTTTTATTTTGATTCTTCATCGTTCAGCTACACGGCTGGGAGGGGTAACAGGAGCTGTGTGCCTGCATATCGAGAGCTCTCTGATTCTGAGTAGATGAGATGAACAGACCTTTGGGTTGACTGGCTTCCTGGTTCTTTTTCTCATTCAGGTGCTGGAAAGCTTCAAGATCATGGACTATAGCCTTCTGTTGGGAATTCACTTCCTTGACCATTCCATCAAAGAGAAAGAGGAGGAGAACTCACAAAATGTGCCTGATGCTAAGCGACCTGGGATGCAGAAGGTTCTCTACTCAACAGCCATGGAATCTATCCAGGGTCCAGGGAAATCTGGAGATGGGATGATCACGGAGAACGCAGACACGTAAGTGCAGCCACATACCCACCCACCCTCTTGATTGTGGCACCCACATCACTGGGTAATTATAGACAGTCACATTCACCTTAGGGTGAGACTCCAAGAATCAATTTCTGCTTGGTGCTAAAATGGTTAAACTGGTCTCCATTTCTGTTCATCTAAGGATAACTAGATGAGTGGCAGTTTCTCTGGTTATTACTCCTTCACTCACTTGGTTTCTTTTTTCAAATGGCTCCATTTATTTTAACAATGGCTGAAAATGTTTTTTTTCCCCATTAACTACATATTCAAAACATTCACCACAAGAGGAAGGAATAAACTTTGAATTTGAATAAATATTTTTATTATTTTTTTATTTTTTATTTTTTTTTTGAAACAGAGTCTTGCTCTGTCACCCAGGCTGGAGTGCAGTGGTGCCATCTCAGTTCACTGCAACCTCCACCTCCTGGGTTCAAGCGATTCTCCTGCCTCACCCTCTCAAGTAGCTGAGATTACAGACATGCACCAGTATACCTGGCTAATTTTTGTATTTTTAGTAGAGATGAGGTATTTTACCATGTTGCCCAGGCTGGTCTCAAACTCCTGGCCTCAAGTGATCCACTTGCCTTGGCTTCCCAAAGTGCTGGGATTATAGGTGTGAGCCACTGCACCCTGCCTGAATAAAGATGTTTTAAGCAAATACACAATAAGAATGATGTTTGCAATTCAGAGCTTTTTATCTGCCTAAGGCGATTCTGTTGTTCTAGTCCTGCACCCTGGCAGATGTGGTCTCTCGCCTCAGCCAGATCTGATAGTTACTATAGGATTAATTTGCATGGATAAAGTGCATATTGACTAGCAGAAACAATTGCAACCATAGTAAGTTACTGAAATGATAGACTTCATCAGGTATGTGTACTAGCTGAGCAAGGAGACTGAAAGAAATCATTTTCCACGATCGTAAGTGCCTGCCTTCTAGAATTCTCCAACAATGACTAAACCATGGACATGTTTCACTTTTGTAAAGGAAATTAACACATATTAATATTTTTGAAAAGTCCTTTCTTGAAAATCAATCTAAATGTCTAATAATCAGTTAAATTATCCTATATTAGTATGGTTAAATACTATAAAGCTATTAAAAATCATATTAGCTTGAATATAAGAAGATGTTTATAATTTAGCAAGTAAAAAAAATCAGATTATAAAACCTGATAAATAATACCCTTTCTGGACTAAATACACACACACACACACACACACACACACACACACACGAAAAGTGTACTAGATGTTAGTAGTTATCTTTGCATCCTAGGAATAGCTGTTTGATTGTACTTTTTCTTTGTGTTTTTCTGTATTTTGTTTTTAAAAGTAAATATACATTACTCTTTTTGATCAGAAAAAAGTATTACATTTTTTAAAAGGAATATTTTATAATGCTCTAAAAATCCGTGCTCATGGTTTTAAAGTAGAAATAAGTTTGGATTCCTCCCATCTAACTCTTCAGAGTCGGCAGCTATGGTATTATTCTCCTTTGTGGGGAAGTATTAATACATCATTCTGAATTCCCGGGATGACCTTGACTGATGCCCAAAAAACAAAAACAAAAGAACAAACAAAAAAACATGGCTGGGCAGTAGCCCAGAGTTCTTAAACATTGTCTATTTTTACTTTCAGTCTGTTTGTTAGAAATGATTTTTTAACTTCCTGTTCTTATAATATGTAATCAAATATTTTCTCTTTGCTCTATCAACAGAATGGGGGGCATTCCAGCTAAAAGCCATAGGGGAGAAAAACTACTCTTATTTATGGGCATTATTGATATTCTACAATCATATAGGTAAGGAGTTTGGGGAGTAGTCTTTTATTATTTCAAAATCAATCTACAAAAGGTTCTGAAAAATCACCAAATGAGATTTTCCATTTATGTTTAGGTTAATGAAGAAGTTAGAACATTCCTGGAAAGCTCTTGTTTATGATGGGGTAAGTGACTTATTTTCATTATTACACTGTATGTATTTCTGCTTTCTCAGAGACTTCAGAGTATGTGCAGGAACTGTGTTGCTAGACTCTAAGTGGAAATGAAAGAACAGTCTTTATAAACTCAGAATCTTAGGCTAATAGATTGGTTCAAATCTGAGAATAAAGACAACATAAATTTGAATAGCTATTTAAATATATGACATCCGGCCTAGTGGTCAGAGAAACAAAATGATATCTGTGTCTATGTGAAACCCAAAGGACCTAACTTTGAGAGAGGCTTTTTCCGTAGAGATGATCAGTAACGAAGTGAAGCTTTCACACAACCAAGCTGCAGGAAGTGTGCACTGTGACTCTGATGATGGACAGCCTGGATTACTGAACTAGCCATGTGACCAGGAACAGTGCTGGTTATTTGGCCTCTTACCCTTGTTTCTCACCTGTACCCGGGGGATAGTGATGACACCTGCCTGATGTGAGGATGGGACAAAATAATGCATGTCAGTGTTCAACACAATACCTAACAAATACAGACACAGAAAGTGAAAACTTTTAATTGGTATAGATTTACACATAAACATTTATACATGCTGGCTGCCTCAGGATTTTTTTTTTTTTTTTTTTTTTTGAGATGGAGTCTCAGTTGCCCAGGCTGGAGTGCAGTGGCACGATCTTGGCACACTGCAACCTTTGCCTCCCAGGTTCAAGTGATTCTCCTGCCTCAGCATCCTGATTAGCTGGGACTACAGGCGTGTGCCACCACACTTGGCTAATTTTTATATTTTTAGTAGAGATGGGGTTTTGCCATGTTGGCCAGGCTGGTGTCAAATTCCTGACCTCAGGTGATCCACCTGCCTCAGTTTCTCAAAGTGCTGAGATTACAGGTATGAGCCACCGTGCCTGGCTGGGGATGTCTTAATTGATGTAACTGAAGAAAAAAATAAGTTATCAAAGAGCAGTTTCCCCCTTTTTTCTCTCCTTTCTCCTGTGCTCTCTGTCTCTGTCTCTCTCTTTCACACACATACACACAACACGCACACACACATGCACGCGCGCGCACACACACGCGCGCACACACACAACACGCACACACACACACGCATTAGATTTCTACTTCCTGCCACTAACAACATTTATTGGCCTAAGTTATTAACTTGAAGTAGCAATTCCAAAGAATATATTGGTCAAGGATTTGGTCACACATTTCCTTTTTAGATGTTAGCAGATACTTTCTTTTGAAAGAGAATAAATTATAGATGATATTCTTCTTCTTTCTTGGAAAAGAACACATAATTTCTCTGTTCTGTGGAAGACTGTTAAAAACCTTTCAGTATGAAAGATCTACATTTTGTCCGGAGGCTAAGGACTGACTTTAGTCAGAATGTTCTTTTAAACAACAGGTTCACACCTTTATTTCCAAGAATTAACCTCGAAGCTGGATATAGAGCATGTGCTGGTAGTCCTGGCTACTCAAGAGGCTGGAGCAGGACGATCGCCTGAGCCCTGGAGTTCAAGTCCAGCAGTCTTGAATATAGCGAGACCCTGTCTCTAAAAGAAAAACTTTTAATTAAAAAAAAAGAATTAACCTCAATCTTATTCAGATCAAAATTTCCTCCTATGAAAGGAGGTCAATATGGTAGGTGAATCTTATGTTTCCTTCCAGCTGAGAAAGGAAGGAACTGCATACATAGTGTCTCGAACATTGAAGAGGGGAGAGTGAATACCCTCATTCCACTCCCCTCCTGTTTTCTGAGACCATTTCAGTTTCCTGTTACCAGACGGATCTGAATCATCTAGTCTTGTCCCACCTTTGTCTATTTAAAACCTATCTTCCAGCTGGTTGTAGTGGCTCATGCCTGTAATCCCAACACTTTGAGGGGAGACAGAGGCAGGAGGATCACTTGAGGTCAGGAGTTTGAGACAAGCCTGGCCAACATGGCGAAACCCTCATCTCTACTAAAAACACAAAAATTAACTGGACGTGGTGGTGTGCGCCTGTAATCCCAGCTACTTGGGAGGCTGAGGCACGAGAATCGTTTGTACCCAGGAGGTGGATGTTGCAGTGAGCAGAGATCACACCACTGCACTCCAGCCTGGGTGACAGAGTAAGACTCCATCTCAAAAAATAAAATAAGAGAAAACCTATCATCTGTTTTTTAGTTTTTTTTAAATAAAAATCTCTGTGCTGGTTATATATCATAAACTTATTTTTGTTTGTTTTCAGACATGGCTCTTACTTAAACAATGTTTATTCATGCCAAAGAGAACAACAATGTAACCTCTCTGAGTAGGCAAGGGCTGAACTTTAATCCTCTATGGATACCCTTAGGCTCCTGCCTTCTACTGATATTTCTAAATTACTGCACTTGTTGGGAAGAATGTGTTCGCTTCAGGCAGATACTGCCAGGATACCAGGAAGTGTACATCTTAAAAGATGTAGTGGGGCCAGGTATGGTGGCTCATGCCTATAATCCTAGCATTTTGGGAGGCCGAGAAGGGCAGATCACTTGAGGACAAGAGTTCAAACCAGCCTGGCCAACGTGGTCAAACCTTCTCTATTAAAAATACAAAAATTAGCTGGGTGTGGTGGTGGGTGTGTGTAACCCCAGCTATCTAGGAAGCTGAGGCAGGAGAATCACTTGAACCTGGGAGGTGGAGATTTCAGTGAGCTGAGATTATGCCACTGCACTCCAGCTGGGTTGACAGAGCAAGACTCAGTCTCAAAAAAAAGAAAAGAAAAACTAGTGATAAATTTCCCACCATGCCTAAAACCTACTGAGTGTAGATGACCATTATAATGTGATCAAAGATGAATCTGGCAACTGTGACCTTCATAACATGCTAATTACAGTATTATAGATTATCCTAACTGCAAGGGAATATAATATGCCTTCTGTAACACCCTATTTCACAGATGAAGAAACTGAGGTCCTGAAACTCTGGCTTCTCCCAGGAATATACGGCCTTTTAAAGTTAGAGCTAACAACCAACACCAGGTCTCCTGACTTCTGGTCCAAAATGTTTTTTCTTCCAACCCCACTGCAGATACTTTGTAGTATCTAAACTTAAATTTTTAGAAATTTCCATATTGGAGTCCATTAAACCTGAATTCAAAATGAAGCATTATAGAAGCAAATTTACTATGTCCACAAGTGTACGGCTTGGATACATGATTTGGATAAATGATTACTAAATAAACATAGAAAATTACCTCCCTCATCCATCCCCTTTCCTGAATTTGTAATCAAATGACCCTTCAGCCCTAAAGACTCCTGCCAAGCATGAGAGAAGAATGGGGTTAACAATTTAACTCAATTCAACTCCATGCAATCAGCAGATAATTCAGTGCAAAGAAGTCATCTGTTAGCCTTGTCTCCCAGGAATCCTCCTAGCATCTCCTCACCTTGTTATTAGGAGATGAAACTAGAGCATTTTTTTACCTTAAATGTCACCCTTACTTTAGGATAGTTTTGTTTATGTCCCTAATTTTTGTTCATGATTAAGGGAGTTACCTTTCATTCCAGATGACACTTGATGCACTCTTTGCCTGTGTGTGAAAAAAGAACTTAAAAACTCCTCCTGGGACACACTGTTATGAATAAGGACAGCTGTTTTGATTTACGTAGCAGAGTTTTTTTGTTAACTCTCCCCTGCTTGGTTTGGCCTTGAGTGTCTAGAACATTTGTTCCGATTGAGTCTGTGCCCTCCTCCCCCAGCTTCAGACTCCGGGGCCCTGCGGGGCACAGGGCATTGTTCTCTATCTCTGGGCCACCTCTGGTTAAGAATGTTGGCTGACAGAAAACCAGTTCCATAGCTCTGTCTTCTGACTTGAGATGAACACTAAGAGGTAACCCTGTGATCCTGGTTTTTGTCTCTTCAGGACACTGTTTCCGTTCATAGACCAAGCTTTTATGCAGACAGATTTCTAAAGTTCATGAATTCCAGAGTTTTCAAGAAAATTCAAGGTAAGATTCTTATGAATTTTTTTTTACTTTTAGTTGCTAATTTCATTATGTATCTTTGCAAGATTTTTATTGGAAGAATTAATGCTATTTCTTTCCCTGCAGCAGTAATCACTTAGTAATTATGGTTAAGCATCCCAGTCGGGTGTTTATTGATGCCATAATCACTAGAGTCCTGTTTAGTGGTGGAAAAAATTTAGAAGCTCTCTTAATGTCCAACAATGTAACATATTGGTTAAATATATTATGATATAGTCAAATAATGGAATAGTATGCAGCCAATAAAAAAATCAGGTGTTAGCAGCACATTTAGTTTGTTAAATGTAGATTTATTTACCTTATAAGTAGTAATCAGTCTGTACACCTTGAATGCGCAGCAGAATTATAAAGGAATATATAAAACAGCAGTTATTCTCATGGGACATTCGCTAGCATAGATCATATGTTAGGCCACAAAACAAGTTTCAATAAACTTAAAACGATTGAAATCATACAAAGTATCCTTTCTGATCACAATGGAATGAATCAATAAGCAGTGAAAACTTCACAAATATTTGAAAATTAAACCACACACTCTTAAACTAGCAATGAGTTAAAGAAGAAATCACAAGGAAATTAGAAAAACCTCAGAGATGAATGAAAATAAAAACAAATATACCAAAAATTTATGGAATGCAGTAAGGCAGTGCTCAAAGGAAAATTTATAGGTGTAAACTCCTGCCTTTAAAAAAAAAAAGATAAAAATCTGAATTCAGTATCCTAAATTTAAACCTCAAGTAACTAGAAAAGAAAAGCAAACTATAATCCAAAGCTAACAGTACTTGTTCCAGATCAAGGAAGCAGGTGGGCTCTTATTTTCCTTTATATTGATATTTGTTGACTTTTTGCAATGAATATGTCATATCTGTGTTAAGTTTTTAAGTTATGTGAAAGGAGAAAATAACCCTCTATGTAGTTATTTTATCATTTTGCTATTCTGTGGTCCAATTTCATAAACTAAAACGTGATAATTTAGCCCCACACAGCTGAAAAAGAATCTTCATGATTTATATTTAAATAAGACAATCTCATAATATTTATTGGAGATTTTTTAATTAATGAAAGTCAAACACTTGCAATGTAAAAATGTTGGAAAATACAAGAAGATGAAAATGAAAAAAAAAGAAAATTCCTTGAAATGCCACAACCCAGAGATATCCACTGCTAATATTTTGATGTACTTTCTACCAATCTTTATTTCTATGCTTTATGTATTTATATTAAAATGGTAGCATAATGGGACACAATTTTAGGTGTATGTCCTCTTTGTTCACATAACTTTATAACACCAATAGTTTATAGTGTTATGTTTTCCATATCATTGTATATTTTACAAGGCACCATTTGAAATTTCGACACACATTAAAATTATGGTGTAACATAATAATCTATTTAACCATTCTTTCAGTAATGGTCACCTACATTGTCTTCCTTTTGCTGTTTCTTACTAGTTTATGAACATACTTTCAGATTAACACTGTGTCCAAATTTAGGATTATTTCTTTAGAATGGATTCCAAGAAAGGGGCACGGGGGTAATAAAATGCATGTAACTGCACAGAGAGATTGTGCCACTGAAGGCTCCCATGAGAGCCTGTATTCTACCAGCCCTTAGCCAGCATTGTGGCTTTTAAATTATGCCACTCTGATAAGTAAAACATGTTATCTGATTGTTTTATTTTGCATTTCTTAAGTACTGGTAAGGTTCAACCCTTATTCATGTTTCTTAGGCATTTGTAGTTCCTTTGAGAATTGAGCTTTTAACACTTGACCATTTATATTGGCTGTTTGTTATTTTTCAAAATTATTAATATCAATTCCATATAGTAAAGATATTAACCCCTTTTTTAACTTTATTTCACATTTCACTCTAAAACTTATTTCCACATTTGACTCTCTCAGTGATACCTTAAAATTGCTCTCAAATTGACAGCACCATAAATTAAATTATTTGCCCAAGGTTTCTTTGGCCCAGAATAGACTATAAGATAGTGTTTATTGAAACTGCAAGCCACATTAATACCAGCTTGTGGTTCAATCTTTTTTTTTTGAGATAGAGTCTCACTCTGTCACCCAGGCTGGAGTGCAGCGGCGTAATTTCTGCTCACTGCAACCTCTGTCTCCCGGGTTCAAGTGATTCTTCTACCTCAGCCTCTTGAGTAGCTGTGATTGCAAGCATGCACCACCCATGCCCAGCTACTTTTGGCTTTTAGTAAAGACGGGGCATATAAATTAATGGTACAATCAATGTTATCTTCAATTTCATAAAATATGGCATGTGTTGCAGATTTTTCCAGTCTGTATAATTTATCAGGTTTTTAATGGAACAAGTTTTTTAACTCTCAGGTAATCAAATCTATTGACATTTTCTTATTTTGATTTTATTATTTATTTTTTTAAAAACAGCTTTATTCAGATATAATTAAGATCCATAAGCTTTACCCTTTTAAAGTGTACAGGCCTATCATTCTTAATATATTCACAAAGTTATATAATCATCACCATTTTCTTATTTTATTTTATTATTAATTTTTTTGAGATGTCATCTCACTCTGTTGCCCAAGCTGGAGTGCAGTGATACTATCTTGGCTCACGGCAACCTCTGCCTCCCGAGTTCAAGTGATTCTCCTTTCTTAGCCTCCCAAATAGGTGAGATTACGGGTGTAAGCCACCACACCCGGCTAATTTTTGTATTTTTAGTAGAGATGGGGTTTCCCCATGTTGGCCAGACTGGTCGCAAACTCCTGACCTCAGGTGACCCACCCACCTTGGCCTCCCAAAGTGCTGGGATTATAGGCAAGAGCCACCAAGCTCAGCGATTTTCTAATTTTAGAACATTTTTATTACCCCAAAAAGAAACCCCATACCCAATAGCAGTCACTCCACATTCCGTCCTCTTCCAAGCCCCTGGCAGCTACTAGTTTACTTTCTGTCTCTATGCTTTTGCCTACTCTGGCCTTTACTATAAATCATATAATATAAACTTTTCAGTTTGGCTTTTTGCACTTAACAATATTTTTGAGGTCTATCTGTAGCATCATAGCATATATTAGTAGTTTATTCTTTCTATTGCAGAATATTCCATTATATTGATACACCATATTTTGTTTATATATCAGTTGATGGGTATTTGGGATGCTTCTATTTTGGCTTTATGAATAATGCTGTTAGGAACACTCATGGACAAGGTTTTGTGTGGGCATATATTTTCATTTCTTCTGAATGTAGACGTAGAAGGGGAATTGCTGGGTCGGATGGTAACTCTGATAACATTTTGAGGAACTGTCAAACTCTTTTCCAAAGCACCTGTATCATTTTACAATCCCACCAGCAATGCATATGGGTTCCAGAGTTTCTCTATATCCTCACCAACATACGTTATTGCCTGTCTTTTTTTCTTTTGGCCATCCTGGTAGGGATGAAGCAGTATTTCACTGTGGTTTTGATTTGCATTGCTCTAATGACTAATGATAGTGAGCATCTTGTATGTGCTTATTGGCAATTTATATCTTCTTTGGAGAAATGCTCACTCAGACCCTTTGCCCATTTTTAGTTGAGCTGTCTTTTTATTATTGAGTTATAAGAGTTCTTTATATATTCTGGACACAGGCCCATTATCAGTTACATGATTTGCAAATATTTTCTTTCATTCTGTGGGTTGCCTTTTTACTTTTTTGATAGTGTCTTTTGAAGCACAAAATTTTTTAATTTTGATATCCAATTTTTTTCCCCTTGTTGCTGGTGCTTTTGGTGTGATCTAAGAAAACATTGGCTAACCCAAGATCATGAAGATCTACTCTCATGTTTTCTTGTCAGAGTTTTGTAGTTTTAGCTCTTACATTTGGGTTTGTGATTCATTCTGATTGAACTTTATATGTAATATGAGGTAGAGTATATCTTCATTCTTTCATATGTGGTTAGCCAGTTGTTTCACCACCATTTGCTGAAAAGCCTATTCTTTCTCCTATTGAATTATCTTGGCACTCTTACTGACAATTATCATGAGAGAACATAAACCAGACCATAAAAAAGAAAATCAATTGACCACAAGTGTAAGGATTTACTTCGTGACTCTCACATCGTTCTGTTGATCAATATGCCGACCTTCATACCGGTACCATTCTTTCTTGATTACTTCTGGTTTGTATTGCTAAGTTTCATAATCAAGAAATGTGAGTCCTTCAAATACTCTTTTCGGATTGTTTTGGCTATCCTGTGTCCCTTGTATGTCCCTAAGAATTTTATAATCAGTTTGTTAATTTCTGTGGGAAGAAGGGCAGCTGGTAGTTAAAGATTGTGTTGAATTTGGGGAGTGTTGCCATCTTATATTTTACATCCCATAAACGTAGGATTCTTTTTATTTAAGCCTTTTATGCTTATGAAAGACTTCATCATTGATGTATCAGATAAGCGTTCACCCGTATTTTTCTTTTACCTTTTGTAGACTTTTTAAATTATTTAAAAATTGTATCTGTGTTGCATTTAGTTTGGTGTTTGAAGTGAGGGAGATCTAACCTTGTTTTTTCACAAGTAGTTAACTGTTGTCCTGATACCACATATTGAATTAGATATTTCACTTTAAAGCAAGTCTAGTACTTTATCTCTTTTGTTTATTGCGTAGATAGTGACGATAATGCTTATTGTCCTGCTATAGTGGGAACGGTGATTCCCATCTACTTTCCTTCCTTTATGTTTTCTAACATTTATCATGATCTAATATGCTATAGGTTTTACTTATTTAATGCCTATCTCCTTTATTTAAATGTCAGCTGATTGCACCTAGTGAAGGGGTGTGGGTTTGGAGGGTGCATATATTGTAATTTTTATTTGTTAAATGGATGAAGATACCATGACATGTATACTGGATCCAATCTCCTTAAGGTCCAGGACAGATCTCTGTAGAGACTACCTCCACTACAGGGTAATTTGACCGTTCACTCCCTCTTCTGGCTCCACACCTCGTCCTTCCATCTGCTCATCCTCTTAATCATAGAAACAGACCTCTCAGCACTCCATCTCCCTCAGGTTCCTGGTGTTTCTTTTTCCTCCTTCATGAGTGGGATGCACTTGCTGTCTCACTTTTTTATTTCTTGTCACTATTCTGTGTACTCCTGCGGCTTTTGATCTCGCCACTCCACCAAAATATTCTTTCTATGGTAATCAACAATCATTGCTGAAGCCATTGAACAACTTTCAGACTTCTTTTTTTTGGAGGGTGGGAGGCCTGTCTTGCTCTGTTGCCCAGACTGGAGTGGACTGCAGTGACGCGATCTCAGCTCATTGCAACCTCCGCCTCCTGGGTTCAAGTGATTCTCCTGCCTCAGCCTCCTGAGTAGCTGGGATGACAGGCATGCACCACTACATCCAGCTAATTTTTGTATTTTTAGTAGAGATAGGGTTTCATCATGTTAGCCAGGCTGGTCTCGAACTCCTGACCTCAAATGATCTGCCCACCTTGGCCTCCCAAAGTGCTGGGATTACAGGTGTGAGCCACCGTGCCCAGCCACTTTCAGTCTTCTTCAAAGTCTCCAGCATGTGAGACACTGACATCAGTTCTCTATGAAATGCTCTCTTCAAACTCAGGACTTCCCTGGTTGCCTTCCAGCCTCTCTTCCGCTCCTCGGTATCCTTTGGAAACTTTTCTTCCCTGCTAACTCTTATTGTGGGTGTTCCTCAGGGTCCAGCCTCTGATTTGGTCTCTTCTTATACAACACTATCTAGGTAATTCCTCATTCTCCCAAGGGTTCAGTTACCATCTGTGTACTTGCAACTTACTCCCCACACTTCTAGCAAGTCTCCTGCCTATCCACTCTCCCAACTTAAGCATCTACTGGATTCCGCAAGCCCAGCATGCCCAAAATTGAATTTAGCTGCTTACCACCCCAGAGCCTGCCTCTCCACCTGGGTCCATGTCTTACAGAAGGCCACCACAATCCACCCAGTTACCAAGCAAGAATGCTGGCATCACCCCTTGATCACTTCCTTTTGCTGACTGCCCAGGTGCAGTCGTTCAGCAACACCTATCAGTCCTCACTCTGCAGAATCAGGAGTGCATCCCCTTCTCCCACAGTACCTGTCCTGACTCAGCCACTGTGTTTTTTGGTTTGCAGGGTTTTTGTTTTGTTTTGAGATGGAGTTTTGCTCTTGTTGCCCAGGCTGGACTGCAACAGCATAGTCTCGGCTCACTGCAACCTCCCCCTCCCGGGTTCAAGCTATTCTCCTGCCTCAGCCTCCTGAGTAGCTGGGATTATAGGCACGTGCCACCACGTAAGAGGGGGTTTCTCCATGTTGGTCAGGCTGGTCTCAAACTCCTGACCTCAGGTGATCTGCCTGCCTCGGCCTCCCAAAGTGCTGGGATTACAGGCATGAGCCACCACGCCTGGCCCGGTTTGCAGGTTTTATTATTATTATTATTTTACATAAAGTTGTGGCCCCAAACAGGTCTCTTTGCCCCCTGTTGTGTACCCATTCAATCCAATTTCCCCTACGCACTGCATCCCGGGAAATCAGTTTAAAATATAAATCTGCTCTTGCCGATTTCTGTTAAAAACCCTTCCATGCTAACAATAATAATAACGTTAAAGGAAATAAACGTCCATGGATTTCTTAGTGCACAAAGTCCTTAACTTTCACTTAGCACATTTCCTGGCACGCAGTAGGCACTCAATCATTATTTGATGAGTAATCCAATGAACGAATGGAATTTTCATCTAATACCACCATTTTAAAGGGTAATTAAATTATTAGAAAAGTAGACACTTTAAAACACAACCTTAAGATGTTTCATCAACTGTGGTTAATTCAAACCTCTTACTGTGTAAAGGCATACTCTCCTCCCACCAAGAAAATAGTCCCTGGTCTTCAAGGTTTTTTTTTGAAGTCAGTGTTTTCTAACCTTTTAAAATCCCTTCATCTTACCCACAAGTGAGTGATGCTGCCAGTGTAATAATGTCTACAAAATCCTGTAATATTTCCTGGAAATATTAGTCACCATTATGTTGAAACTTCACTGAAATTCTCCATACAAATAATTTATCTAAGGTACTAAAGCTTTGCTTCCTGAATAGAATATGAGTTAAATTCATTTATTTGTTAAAGAAAATTGACTGTTCTGAATTTCACAATAATGCATTTATTCAACAAACACTGGTGCACCTATTATGTATCTAGCACTACACTAAACAGTGATGACATAGAAAGCTTTTTAAATATTGATTAGTTCCTCCCTCAATAATTTAATAGTCTGTTTTGAGTCAGGGATTGAAACCAATGACAGATCTATAATGAAATAATTGCTAATATTATTTCATATGCTACTATGGGTACATGGAGAGAAAAAAAAGACCAATTCTTCCAAAAGAGAGCTCACAGAGAAAAATATGTTTCAACTAAATCCTGAAAACATAACCCCGAGTTCATTAAGAAGAGAGACAGGAAGGGCATCTCCAGGAGAAAGAATAGCATGTGCAAAGGCCTAATGGCAGAATGAACACGATAGGTTCCAATAAGGCAGAAGGGTGAGCTGAAAAGTGAACACAGAGGCAGCTGAGTGGCAGAATGCAAGGCTGGAAATGGGCACAGGATACCTATGGTCAGCCATGGTTGAGCCCAGGACAAATCCAGGCGTTTCTGCCACAAAAAAGGAAGCAAGCAGCCACCCAAACCAGCTTTCAAGGTTACCCAGTCGAAAGAGATCCTGCGATCCTGAGAATTGAATTTCTGCAAAATCCAAGCCCTTATCGGCTGAGTGAGATCATTCCTTTAAGGAAGAAACTCACCACTTGAGACAAAAGTGAACTCTTTGTTGTGGTGCTATGTGATCTTGGCAGAGGTTTGTTTTCCGGCCTTCTCTGTTCCTCATTATGTGTGATGCTGATAAAGAACAAAGAGTTCCTTCTTTTTCCAGGCTTTTGGCCCTCACTCCACAAAATGCCATGAGTATAGCTCTCCTGAGTGTCTTCCCCTCATTACAAGGCTCTCATCCTGATCGCATTTCCGTGATGCTGCCGAAAACCTTTTGATTATAGCTGTTTCTTGGTTTAGAGAAAAACATTAACCTAAGAACTGTGATATAGAAAAGCAGTTCTCAAACCTTTTGTTCTCAGGGCCACATTACACTCTTAAAAATTATTGAGGACACCAAAGAGCTTTTATATATGTGAGTGATAGCTATCTATATTTCACATATTAGAAATTAAAATTGAGAAAAATTTAAAATATTTATTAATTCTTACCAGGTAACAAAAAATTGTATGTTAACATCAGTCTATTTTAACATAAATAATTACAAAAAATAATTTTATTTTCCACAAATAATTTAGTGAGAACAATGGCATTGTTTTACCTTTTTTTCTGAAATCCTTAATGTCTGGCTTAATAGAAGATAAGTTGGAGTCTCACAACTGCTTCTGAATTCAATCTGTGGTGGTATCACAGGTCATGTAACATCTGGAAAACTCTACACATGTGAGAGAATGAAAGTGAAAAAGGCAAATAATGTCTTATGATGATGACGAAAATAATTTTAACATCACAGCTCTTCTGAAAGGGTCTCAGATACCTAGTGGTTTCCAACCCACATCTGAGATACTCTGATTTAGAAGTTTTAAAACACTATACTGAAAACAGGAGTTTATTAAAGGTCTATAAAAGTTAGCAGATAGAGATGATGGGTTGATAGGTGCAGCAAACCACCATGCACATGTATACCAATGTAACAAACCTGCACACTCAGCACATGTATCCCAGAACTTAAAGTAAAATTTCAAAAATAAATAAATAAACAAATAAATAAATAAATGTTCACAGATAAAATGTTAAGGCAGAGGCCAGTGTGTGAATAGTGACTTCATCCCTGTAAAACAAGTGTAATCGCTGTTTGAGAGAGTGGAGAATTAAGGTACACATGGCTTATTTTTTAAAGATTCAAAAATTTCTTCCCCTCAAAGAAAAACAAATTCAAGGTTTATCTTTTGTTTCCCCTCAGTTTAACCAGAAAATAGAACGCTAAAGAGTTAGAAAATGAAGCACCAAGTAAACACCTTAAGAAGAAAGACACCTGAGGTTCACGCTTCCCAGTTCTGTGACCTTGGGCAAGCCACAAGCTTTCTATCCTCAGTACCTGAGGTTCACGCGTCCCAGTTCTGTGACCTTGGGCAAGCCACAACCTTTCTATTCTCAGTTTCTGGACCTTGAAAAGGGCCTTCCTCTTCCTCACACATGTGGATAATTTGAGATATGCAATGTGAATGTTGGCTTCCAGACTCTAAAGCCCTCCGCAAATGTTATTTATTAGGATGATGATATTATGAATCTAAGACTGCTCCAGGGACAAAGAAACCTTCCCTTCTCTTTACATGGAGAGCTTGCCCCCCATTCTTCCCTCATTCGTGTCTCCCAAAGTCCTTCTCCAATTAAGTTCTTGCAAGCTGCCTCTGGGAAGGCCCTAGATGAGCTGTAATCTAAGCTCTGAGATTCCCAAGGCTAAACACAATTACTCTAATGCATTTACTATCAGGTTCCCCCTTTATGCAGACTTTTAAAGGAAGAGAGACGCTGCCAAAAACACATCAAGGGAAAGCATAAACTGGCCTCAACTGCCCTCTCCCCGTCCCTCCAGTGAAATTCTCTAGCAATATTAGGCCAAGAAGAATTATTGCAGCAAAGCGTGAGTGTAAATAAGGATGGCCCAGCTGCTGCTTAAGCAACTTCTATGGACGTGTCCTCCGTCAAGCCCCAGGCTTCAGCAAGCATGATTGATGATGAAGTACATTTTCATTAGTTCAGGTTCCCAACACACTTCTGAACTTGTTGACTGCTGTTTAGACAAAGATTGGGAGTGAATTATATGTCTGACATAAAACCATGACTTAGAAAAGACCTAAAGTGTAGGAAATTTCAGTGGAAATTCACAGAAAGAAAAAGCAACCAGAAGTAACTTGGCTAAATTGGGCAACATGAGCATAAGATTAAACATTGGCATGTTTAGAAATTCCCATTCCCAAGTTAATAAAACCAGGGTCGTGAGAATTCTCCGTACTTTACCATCTGCACTTATCAACCCGCCCATCCTCCTCCCAGCACTAGAAAAACATTGTTTAGAGGGGTGAAAATGATTCTTTAGCAGTAAAACATTTGAATTTTACCTCAAGTAAGACTTTATTTCAAAATCTGGACAGAAATTTTCACTCTTAATTTGCTCTAGGATATTCTGATTTAAGCCAAGTCATTTTGGACAAATAATACAGCTCATTCATCGTGTTCATCAGATGAAACAGACAATTTCATCTTCCTTTCCATATATATAAAATAAACCTCTTGTCTTCTATTCAAATAATGACTAAAATGTTAATAAATAATAGAATATTCACTTTTAAATGAAATATTAATGTGATTTTACAATAAATGTCTTTTATCTGACATTTTCCTTTCTGTCTAGCTTTGAAGGCCTCACCTTCTAAGAAACGGTGCAATTCCATCGCCGCCTTAAAAGCAACATCACAGGAGATTGTGTCCTCAATTAACCAGGAATGGAAGGATGAGAAGCGAGATTTGCTGACTGAAGGACAGAGTTTTAGTAGCCTTGATGAAGAAGGTAAAGATATGTCACTTTTTAAAAGAGAAAAAAGTTCTTGTGATTTATTTATACAAGTAAATTTGCAGAAGAAAAATTTAAAAATACCTGCTCTAAGAAATAAAATCTATTAATTAAGTTTTTAAAGGATAGCTACAGTGTCCGGCCCAGCTCTTTGGGAGGCCAAAGTGGGCAGATCATTTGAGGTCAAGCATTTGAAACCAGCCTGGCCAGCGTGGCAAAACCCTGTCTCTACTAAAAATACAAAAAAATTAGCCAGGGATAGTAGCAAGTGCCTGTAATCCCACTACTCCGGAGGCTGAGGCATGAGAATCACTTTAACCTGGGAGGTGGAGGTTGCAGTGAGCTGAGATTGCGCCACTGCACTCCCGCCTGGGTGACAGACCGAGACTCTATCTTAAATAAATAAATAAGCAAGCAAGCCACAGTGAGATACACTTCATGTAAGTTTTAACTACCACATAAAAATACAATTTATGGTTTATGATAGAAATTAGACAATATTGACTCAAAAAGAAAATTGTCTACTTCCACCATTTAATGGTAACAAATATTAACATTTTGTTGATTTCACTTCTAGACCTTATTCTGTGCATGTACACATACACGCATGCATCCGTAAACACACACACACACGCACGCAATGTAACAGTAAATTGTCTCTTCATTTAGGTCTTCTTTAATGAGGTTTTTTTTTCATACCTACTGGTAATACTCGGGAGGTACTTCGTGTTCTTTACTTTGAAAGCTTCATAACCATGAGCAGGTACCAAGAGAAGGAAAGAAAAGAAGTAGGAAGGAAAAAGCAAGGAAGAATATGGAACACTTCACAGATTTGCGTGTCGTCCTTGCACAGGGCCCATGCTAATCTCTGTATCGTTCCAAGTTTAGTATATGTGCTGCCAAAGCGAGCACTTTAATGAATTTAAATAAAGTTTTCTAATATTTTTCTGGTGTGGCTTGCACATATACCTTTTGTTAGACTTATTTCTTGGATAGATGCAAAGATATTGACATAGACTATTTTTCTGGATTTTTTAAAATAGTACCTTTTTTAAGATTGGGTTTTCTAGCTGTTTGTTGCTACAACATAGACTTCACATCTATTTTGTCTTTCTTTCTGGTACAATGATGAATAGAAGTGGTGCTTGTAGACAGCCTTGTCTTGTCCTGATTTTAAAGGGAGTGCTTCTAATGTTTCACTGTTGAAAAAGAAGTTTGCTGTATTTGATACCCATAATCAGGTCAAGGAAGTTCCTTTTTTATTCCTACTTTGCTAAAAGTTTTTCTTTTCTAAATCAAGAATGAGTACGAAATTTTGTCAAATACTTTTTTCTGTCTACCAAGTTGATCATTCATTTTTTCCCTTCTAATCAGACATGGGGAAATGACATTTTAGAGATCAGTATATTATTTTGAGATTCTCAGCATTTCCTGAAAATGTCTTCTGCTTTCTACAGGAGTTAAGACCTCTTCTAGGGGTTGTCTTTTCCTCAGCCTTTAGGACGGGGTGTTATTTCTCTTCCCTCTTCAGCAGCACTTATCCATATGTGCTATTTGGTTTCTTTCTTTTTCATCTTCCTATAAACTAACTTTTATCCAAAGTTAGTAATGATCCTCTCTGAATTGACGTCTCCAATTCCTGGCAGACATTCACCCCCTTCTCCTAAGCTTCCTGCACTGGCATCTCCCCCACTATACTACCTGATTTTCTGATAGCACATGCAAAACTACAGGTGTCTGTAGTCTGGGAAATAGGATAACCTTATTTTAAGATTATATTAGATAAGCTTTCAAGTAGTATCTGACCTCTAAAGTTAAAGCAGTGGATCCAATTGTTAATTTGGAAAAATAAATTAAAAGTATAATAAATATACTACACAGCATCTAAAAAGGCTGGAAACATGGTAAGTAGTGCACACAATGTATTTTTTTCAAAAGACCTATTTTACTCATTGCTTCAAATTTAGAGATACGACACCTTTAAAAGTCTCTGGAGGTCAAAGAAAAACCTATTGAGCATATTCTTTGAAAATAAAAATGTAGCAGACTATTATAAAATGAGCTTATCCTGGCAGTCCTCTTCATGCACGATGTTGAGTCTCTGAATCATGCTCTGTACTTGGGGAACTTCCGCTTGCACCAAGTCATCACCGAATTTCCTTCTAGTTTTTAACGGTTTGTTTTCTGGCATTCTCAGTATGCTAAGGTTATATTTTCTATTGCCATGTAACAAATTATCACAAACTTAGCAGCTTAAAATAATACCCAGTTAGTAGCCGATGGTTCTGTAAGTCAGAAGACTGGTTGCAACTCACACAGATTCTCTGCTCAGGATCTCAAAAGCTGAAATGAAGGTGTCAGCTGGGCTGAGTTCTTAAAGCGCTGAAGACGAGTCCTCTTCCAGGCTCATTCATGTTGTCGACAGAATTCAGCTCCTTGTAGCTGTTGGGCTGAGATCCCTGCTTCTTTGCTGTCTGACAGCCAAGAACCGTGCTTAGCCCTGGGGGCCATCCACATTCTCTACCATGCAGCCCCTCTGTCTTCAAACACAGAATGTCCTGCAAGTCAGCCCCAACACTTTGACTCTAACTTCTGGTCTCTGACCTCTAGACCCAGATTTAAAGGGCTCGTACGGTTAGGCGAGGCTCCCCTGGATAATCTCCCCTTTGACCAGCTCGATGTCAGCCAACTCAGAGTAACCTGAGTTACATCTGCAAACTCCCTTTTGCCGGGTCACATCACATAGCTACAGGAATAACAGTTCATCATGTTTGCAGGCCCCACAATGAAGAAAGAATTTACAAGAATATGGGTCATTAGGGGTCATCTTAGAGTTCTGCCTACCACACTGGCTTTAGAAAGAAACTGAAGGATATGGGCGCCTCAGGAAACACTTCTCTCCCTCAAAGAGCTGCTCCTCATGGGTTGAGGGTCACCTTCCTGATGATGTGTGACCTGGGACTGAGTCAATAGACAAATGTGTTTTGCTCTGTCACTCAGGTCATGTCTGCTTTGTGAAGTAAAGCTGGTATGCCCAAAACCTAGGTCGAAGACCAGCTCCATCTACCTTATAAGGAGTGGCAATTCATTGGACTCTGATATCAAATTACTTTTGACACTCAGTTTTCAATGTTACGGACAGTATTCATGTTTTTCTTTCCATTTAATGAGAAGTTGGGACCAAGCATATTGACGATTGCAAGCCAGGTGTCACATTAAAGTTGAAGCCTTTCTAATTTTTGAAGGTGGAGCACTTTGGTCATTCGTGGTTTTATATGACAGTCATCTGTTACCCATCGCTGCAGTTTTCCATTCCGACTTGAATTGGAGACAGAGATCCCAATATGTCGCCTCGTTTCCCAGACCAGAGTCCAGCCTATACCCTTCAAATCCAAAATCCAGAACCTTACACTCACACGAGAATGCCTATTATGGTCCCTTTACATTTACACACTAAGAATCCTTAATTTTGAATTTGTGGGGCCTGTAAAGGAATACCAGGAACACCTTAAAGTTACAATGTATTAGCATCTGCTTTAGGTCAGTCTGGGGGAATGATGAAAAGAGTCCATCTACCTAGACTCCAGAGAGATGGGCTCGGCCTTGAACATTCCTCCTTCCTCACAAGAATGGGCTCTTGCATAAGTAATTTCATGGGCCCCTAAATTAAAAAAAAAAAAAATAAGGGTTTTCTCATTTTTTGAAAAGATAGTTTTGCTGCTAAAATGTCAAAAAGAGTCCTGGATAATGTTTAGAAGTATTTACATGCTCAGATGGGGTTAAGGCAGGCTGGCTGTTAGTCTGTTGAAGTATTTGTTTTCTGGCTCTTGAAAAATTTGGGTTCTTAGATCCAACCTGAGAAACACAGATAGGGCAAAAAGGTTCACTGTCTGTTTATACACTTGCCAGTTATCCTTTTAATCTCTGTCAAATTATCTGCTTAAATTCCTATGAGTTTTTTTTAATGCCAACTTTTTGAAATAGTAAATCACTTTATAGGGCTTTTGAAAGAACATTCATCATATCATTTCCATAAGCCATTTTGTAAATTAATGCAATTTCCCTTCTGTATAACCCGTTTGCAAGAAGCTATTTTGCTTTTCTGCTGTAATTCAGAAAAGAGTACAGTTAATTCATAATTTAATTTGCAGCCCAATAGGTAAAATGAATGCCTTTGACTCATTTAGATTATTATGGATACTAAAGCTGCATTTATTCTTGAGATTCATGAATGTGTGTGTTGCTTTCGTTCCCAGCCTTGGGATCCCGACACAGACCAGACCTGGTGCCTAGCACTCCATCACTGTTTGAAGCTGCTTCCTTGGCGACCACAATTTCATCTTCTTCCTTATATGTCAGTGAGCACTATCCACACGACAGGCCTGCGCTCTATTCAAACAGGTAATACTTAGTGCGGTCAAATAACCCATCCAGCTGTTACCATGTCAACATCAGGCCTGAAACAATATCTCTAAATGAGGACACGTCGTCTCTAGCAACCAGGATGTGCCTGTCATCTGCCTCGTAAGTTGGAGAGAAAACATGTTTGATTTTTACTGTGGCAAAAGAACATTGGAGGAAAAGCCCTCATGATTTTTCTTTACAGTTGTTTATTATGTCGTGTAGAAATGATATGCTTGGCTCGATGGAGGAAGACAAATCTTTCATCATTTTTATTTTAGTAGATTTTTTAGGAATGTGTTTCTTTAAAGCAAGCACTCTTAGTTAATATTACACAGGTAGTGCAAAGATATTATAATATTCTCTTTTGGTATGTGTGATCTTAGTGACTATGGTAAACAGAATAATGCCCCCTGCCCCAAGATGTCCACATCCTAATTCCTGGAACCTGTGAATATGTTACCTTATATGGCAAAAGGGACTTTGCAAATGAGATTAAATTTAAAGATCCTGAAATGGGATGAGTATCCTGAATTATCCAGATAGGCCCACTATAATCACAGAGTTCTTGTAAGGGGAAGACAGAAGAAGAAGGGTCAGAGTCAGAAGAGGAGACGCAGCATCAGAAGCAGAGGTCAGGATACCCCATTTGCCCTGATGTGATTATTATTCATTGCATGCCTGTATCAAAATATCTTGTGTAACCTATAAATATACACATCTACTGTTTACCCACAAACATTAAAAAATAAATAAATCACATTAAAATTTTTTTAAAAAGGAGCAGAAGTCAGAGAGAGAAGGAGTTGAAGATGCTGTGTTGTTGACTTTGAAGGTGGAGGAGGGGGCCATGAGCAAAGGAATGCAGGCAGCCTCTAAAGCTGAAAGGGCAAGAAAGCAGATTCTCCCCTAAAGCCCCGACAAAGAAACACAGCCTACCCACAGCTTGAATTTTAGGACTTCTCCCCTCTAGAGGTGTAAGATAATAAATTTGTATTGTTTTAAGCCACTGTGCTTATAACTGGTTATGGCAGCCATAGGCAACAAATACAGTGACTCTAAAACATTTAATGTGACTTTAAGTATTAGGGTGGATTATTGACATTTCTTAAGTGAAAAGGTAATTTTTTATTTGGTATTTTTCCTTTTATAAACATAATATTCTTGAACATTGGTTCTAGTGTTAGAAAATAACATCTTTACAAAGAGATCACATTGTCTATGGGATACACTATTTTATTGTCTATTGTTATATATGTAGTTTATAACTAACTTTAATTCCAAGAGAGGGACTAATAGATATGGGTTCAATAATTGTCTATTAGATCCTGCATAAAGTGGATGTCACAGTTAATATTGTGAGAAGACACAATAGTGAGAATAGTTTTACCAAAAATAATGAAATATCATATGATTGTCTGCATTTTACCATTGATTTGAGCGCATCTTTAGAAAACTGAATGTAACAGAAACCCAGGACATTTTTGGAAATTGTATACTCTCTAGCAACTTTGTGTGCACTGTTTTATGCAATCTATAAAATGTTATAAAAGTAGAAACAAATTTTTAAAAACAGAAGTAAAATAATAATTAACTGTTAAATGTTAGACTAGTTCTTACTGAAACCTAGCTCTCAAGAATCAAAATCAGATTTATGCAAGTGAAGAATTTCTTATGCTTTAAGTCATTTTCCATCTCCAGCCTAGCAGCTGAGTTGCTTTCCAGGAAGAAGAGTAAATATGGTAGATTTATTTTTAATGTATGTATATCCATAAAGTCTAGCTTAGTGTTTCGGCAAGTTAAAGTTTGCTAGTTGGACCTGCTACAGTAATTCTTTTTTGTTGCTATTTCTTCCTCTCTCAGCTAATACAAGGTTAGGTAGGCGGCAGGTTAGGCGGCTAGTCTAGGTACAGAAAAGTAGAACAAGTGGGTAGCAAGGCAAGCCACAGATCTTAGCTGGGCCTAAGTTTGCATTGTTCTATTCCAAGAGCCACAAATAAGGCTCTATTAAAAATTATTTCACTCATCTAAGCTATACAGAGTTATTTGATTTGGTCAGTTTCTTTGGATTGGAGAAATTTAAAATGACTCAAATTAATGTTTAATACTTACTGTTGAATGTTTAAATTTGGTATGGAAATTAGTCAAGCAACAATCTTTCCTGTCTGTTTGGTGCAGCTGAACACGTGGGTCTATATAAAGTTGTTTTGCTCTCAAATATAAATAGCAGCCCAAAAGATAGCTGGAAAGTTGCAGGAAGTTCTTAGCAAGGTAAAAAACAATTCTCATATGAGGCCATGATGATTTCTTACAGTTTGCTGCTGTGGTAATTATTGGGACATATAATCGGATGTGCTCTTAAATCATTTACTGAGATTTTCAGCCAAAAATAAAAGGGTTTTATTTTGTGTTGTTTTGGTAGCAGTAGTGGTGGTGATGGTGGTGGTGGTTGTAGTTAAGTATCGAGTCTCTTGACCAGAGGTATTCGACTCTTGGGTATTCATAAGGTTTTCCCGGGATCTGACACAGCCTCATCCTGACTCTCAATCATCCCTGGCCATCCTGGAAGCTACCTCTGCATGCTCCCAGAGCTGTGTTGTCATTCTCGGTATTTTTATTTATGCTGATACTGGCTGGCAAACAGATTTGGAGGGGGGAAATAAAAAACAGTTATCTATGATATTTTTTCCTTTCTTTCAAATATGTATTGAAAACAAGTGCATTGTTTTAATCTTCTTTGGCACTGTATCTCCAAACTGCAATTTGGTATCTTATATTTCACTATCAATCAAAGTTCAGTTGCAAGAACAAGAAACCACTTTATCTTAACCAGAAAGGGATTTAATCTAAGGAGCTGGGTGCCTACAAAGTCTATGGAAAGGCAGGGGGCATGGGCTCCAGGCTGGCACCAGGAACTCCATCCTGGAACATGCCACTGAACTGGGCCATCAGACAAAAGCATTTCAGTGAGCCCAGAGTGTTTTTTCAATAAGCCAGCCTTTAAAAACCAAGCAACTTCACTAAAATACCCAGCTTCTTATGCAAAATCAGTATCTTTGACACCTTATAATTTTGGCTCTGTTTCCTCCTGGAATTTATCAGCTGGAGGGAAAAACCCTGGACCCCCTAGGTCACTACCCTCTGCCTCACTCATCTGTACTGTCACCTGCCTTGATGTGCGCAAGAAGCTGATAGCAAGGCCTCGGGTCTTAATCATGGACTTAGGGAAATCATAAGGGTAAAAGGCATGAAGGTACTAAAGAACCCAGAAGACGACAGCTTGGGAACTCCCAGAAGCAATATCCCTATTTCCCTGACCCGCCATGCCCAACTCACATCATTCAATTGGCAGACTTCACCAGCAAACAAAAAAAATTGCCATATTTTGTTTCTATGGTTTTTTTTTTCCTTTAGAGCCCACCTAGTCCTACTTGGTGTTTCTTTAGGCAGTGAATAGACACTATTCTAAATCTCATCTGGCCAACTGACTTTCAAAACCTAATCCAGATAGCCTGGAAAAAAAATTCATTGAAAAGAAAATATGTTGAATGTTGATGTTATAATTTACATATGAGATTTTTCTCTTTATGAATCATTTTTCTGTTCAGGCAAAGTGGTCTGTTTTCTGATTTTGACATTATGTTACACATATCTGTGCTAAAATAAGCTGTAAATACTTCAACTAACAGTTGTCATTCTGTCAGTCTTTTTAGAATCCTTAGGTTGGCAGGGTATTGATTAGTACCTGGATACCTCCACACCTAAATTATATACTACAGTTGGACATTATTGTCTCTTAGAATTACGCCTTTTTTTTAAGGATTATTTTTTGTAACTTCAAAAACTAATAGCAACTTGTTCTTTTTTAATGTACTCCAAGAAAAAAGAATGGAAGGAAAGAAAGAGGAAGGAAAGAAAAAAGAAGTATTATCTTGAAAGTATGTGTCTAACCTACTGATTGGGAGAACATATTTTCAGGTTGCACCGTGCAGTCTTGTGTTAGAGCACGCAGATCCTAGGAATAAAGAGAACCCATCAAGGGCACTTGCTTCCCAGTCAACTAGTGAGATCCAAGTTCTGAATTTTTGATACTTGCATTTTTCTTTACTAGTAAGAAGGCTGTTCTTTTAAAAGAGTATAAATTAAGCACTAAGAAATACAGAGGCAGCTTTTCTTTGCTGCATCTACTGTGAGAATGAAGACCATTCTCAGCAATCAGACTGTCGACATTCCAGAAAATGTGGACATTACTCTGAAGGGACACACAGTTACCGTGAAGGGCCCCAGAGGAATGCTGCAGAGGGACTTCAATCACATCAATGTAGAACTTAGTCTTCTTAGAAATGGAAAAAAAAGAGGCTCTGGATTGACAAATGGCAGAATAGCAAAGGAGCTGGCTACCATTTGTACTATTTGTTGTCATGTACAAATAATCATCAGAACCTGATTAAGGGTATTACACTGAGCTTCCCTTACGAGATAAGGTCTGTGCATGCTCACTTCCCCATCAACGTCGTTATCCAGGAGAATGCGTCTCTTGTTGAAATCTGAAATTTCTTGGATTAAAAAATACATCCGCAAGCCTCCCAAAGTGCTGGGCTTACAGGTGTGAGCCACAGTGCCTGGCCAATGGGCTTACGTTAATGTCCACCTATATTATTTGTTCTATCAGTTATTGGTGAATTTTGCTTATTAAAAACAGCATGGCAAGGGCAACTTTTCTATCATAATATCAGTCTTACTTCAAATCACCAATAATAATCTAATACAATAGCAGCTAGTTATTGGACCCTATTAAGGACTGTGTTAAGCCCTTTATACATATCAAGTGATTTAATTCTCACAGCAACTCTGTAAGGTTATTCTATTTATGGTCTCCATCTTACATCAAGGCCACATGGCTAAGAAGTGGAGCCATGACTTCCAGCAACAGCACAGATATAGAATATACAGCTTCAGGTGATAAGTTTTAGTTTATGCTTTTAGTGGAAGTTTGGTGACATCCATAGAAGTTCTCTTCTTCCTCATCTTTTTGCCTTTTCTTTTTCCATGGGATTTTGAATGAGGATTTTCATCTGCAAAGATGTTAGAATGTTCAAACACTTTAAAAATTTAACATTAATTTAAATTTATCAGAAACCTAAAATAGCTGTTTCCTCAAGTTATTTCCAATTCTCCAGGTGGACTCCAAATCACTACGTAATCATTGAGAAAAGACTTTTATTAGAGATGTTCCCGCTGGGTTTAGAAAATCCTATCTTCTGTTGATATAGCAAGGTCAGCAGGAACCTTTAATATTTACAAAATGAAGGGAAAACAAAGTTAGTTGCACAAACTTCCTAGTGATTCCAATCCCCTAACCGTAATCTCAAGGGGAGGACAGCACAACTGTGTTACCTGCTATGAACTTCACAGCTACCTGCCATACCTAGACACCACTCTAGGGCTGCACAGCCCCTCGCGGGATGACGTACTTGTTGATGCTAAACACTGAAGATGACCTCTTCCTCTTCAGACTCTTCGTTCTTTTATGTTTCCTAATCTGATTACTTCCACCTTGCAAACAGACCTTCCTACCCCCACCACCTCAGATGGTGGTGGGTAAAGATGCTCATGCATCTTGCTAAATCGTCACTTAGGACATTAGCTCTCAAACTGCCACTTCTAGTGATCTGACGTTGGGCAAGTCACTTGCCCTTCATGTTTCCTCATTTGTAAAATGTGAATTACTGTAGTGCTGCCCTCAAAGAGTTTTTATAAAGATTAAATGAAATAACAGAAAGCACTTACACCTCCTGGCGTATAGTAAGCCCTACAAAACGTTTGTTGAAATAAAATAACCAAGCGATTTGAGACACTAACACCTTGCAGCTTCCCCATGGGTGTCACTGTAAGGGGCATGATGTTTTTGGCAAAAAGCCATCACGGAGTACTTTGTTAGTCAAAGTCCTTTCAGGAAAAGGAAAACACACTTGGAATTTCGAAGGGAATTGGTTACAGAGTGTGGGGAGGCTGGAAGACTGAAGCGGGTAGTGGCAGAAACCCAGGTAAATAACTGCAGGAGGCAGCTCCCACCATCAGCTCTGCCATGTTACTAGAACATAGATGTGCTGCCACCGTGGAGAAGGAACAGTGGCAGAGGATGCTACCTGAAGAGCTGGGATAGTGCAAGAACATAGCCACCTGCCCCGAAATGGAAGAAAGAGAAATGACAGAGGAAAGCCAATGGCTTCTGTCCTCTTGCCACTTCATCCAGCTCCTGCAGTGCCTTGACTGACAGGACCTGGTCAAGGGGCCTGTGGGATACAGTTTGCCAGCTCTGGGCCCCAGCATGGCAAAGTAGAGTTGAGACAGGATAAAAACAACCACAACACATGGAGCGAAAGCTAGACGGACATAGGATCGTTTTTACAAAAGAGAGGAAACGGTCAAAGCTTTACAAAGTTAGAGTGTAAGTACAAGAACAGGAATCAGTTTAGACTTTTATAGTTTAGACTTTTATAGAAGTAATCACGGAACCAATTTATTATCATTTATTATCCTAAATTTTTTAGTGATCTGTGCAATTAGGGACTCCAGTATTTACCAAGTCTGTCTGACGATCAGTAACACATTCCCTGGTACTGTGCTGGTTGTAAATACTCATAGAAATGTCTTAGCTAATTCCAGACACATGGGATAAATTAAAGGGTTTGGCATCACTGAGTCTTGGCCAATCAAATGTAGCCAACTATTCAAACCGTGTTCAAATAAGGCAAACACCGAGCTCTGACCAAGCCACTTGTTTCTGTGCCTCACATCGATTTTCTATACACCACTTTCCTTTTGCCATCCATAAATTTTTTTCCACTACATGTCTGGCCAAGACTCAGCATGCCAAAACATCATACCCCTTACAGTGAATTACAGAGAATTACTCAAAGATGCTTGTAAGCTGAGGAACCCCTCTGATACCCCTCTGATAAGGCAGCTAACACAGTTTGGGAGCAGATAGCCATGACCCACGCCCTTATATAACACTTCTACTCTGTTAGCAATACATAATTTGTGAACCCACTGCCCCACCCCATCTTATCATCTGAATCTTACTTAGTCTGGAGCAAACACACAGAACCAGGGAAAATATGGTCACATTAATTTATTCTTGGTAAAGAGAAGGATTTAGTCACCCTTTCCCGAGTGTCAAGAAATGAAGTCGTCAAGTAAATGATGCCACATGTTTACAGAAGAAGCAAAAACCTTCCTTATTCTTCAGTCTCTCAAGAGAAGAATATTCCATTTTAAAAATTAGAACCATTGTAGGCATGCTGGCATTACCAGTGAAGCTGAGTGGTGTCACATCTCTCTCTAGTTGTAGCTGAGTCACATGCTGAAAAAATTGGAACTTGGCTGGGAGTGATGGCTCACGCCTGTAATCCCAGCACTTTGGGAAGCAAGGCAGGAAGACCACTTGAGCCCTGGAGTTCGAGACCAACCTGGACAGCTTAACAAGAACTCATTTCTCTATTTAAAAAAAAAAAAAAAACAGCTGGGCATGGTGGCACATGCCTGTAGTCCCAGCTACTTGGGAGGCTAAAATGGGAGGATTGCTTGAGTCCAGGAGTTCCAGGCTGCAGTGAGCTATGATCAAGCCACTGCACTCCAGCCTGGGTAACACAGTGAGACCCTGCCTCAAAAGGAAAAAAAAAAGGAATCTGTAGAAGCTTTATAATATGCCTGTTAGTTTAGTTCTTCCTCCCCACCCCAGAAAAAAACAAAGTAGAAGAAAAAACATGGATTTACATCGCATTAGTCTGCACCTGGATTTTACCAGATGTCTTTTTCCTTTTTGACAAATTATAGAATTACTTCTGAAGTGATTAGCTTTTCAAATGATCCCTCATATATTTCTGCCAGGGCAGGAAATTGAAGTGAATTTTTTAGAGATCTAACATTATATGAAGAATAATTTAGGATTCAGCATTAATTCAAAGAACATTCACATTTTTTGAGGAATTCATGTGTGATAATATTTCTAGGTGCTTTTTGTGTGTGACTAAGATTTTTTAATAGATCCAATTTATGGATAAATCATATTGCCAAAAAAGTGGGAAAACTGTTGGCCAATGTTTGAGTATTTTAACTGACAAAAAAAATGACTTATTTATCCATTCTCTGCCTCTTAATTCTGGGACTAAAACACCATGTCTTTATTTTCCTTGACTTAAAACACTAGTGCTATTTCTCTGGAAGAATGGTTTGCTGGTAGTGAATGTACCTCTGTAGACACTTTTCAATTCTCTGCCCACCTTCATTGAGGCTCAGGAGAAATGCTTCTCAGTATGATTGGCTCCTATATCAGGGTATCTACATCTGGAAATGGGGCCCTGAAATCTGCATTTTGGCAAGCTCTTTAAGAAATTCTTACCCACACTGAGATATAAGAAAAAAATTCTTTGGAAATAAACTCTTCTCCCTCTCTATTCTTTCTGGGTAGTGAAATGGCACCTGCCTTGTGGTTCAGCTGAGACACAGCTGGACTCTTTCAAGAAATTAAGAGGACATAACATGTAATGCCCGAAATATAAAACCATAGCAAAGTGGATGTTTTCAGATTCTAGTAAGAAGAACAGGACCTCCGTTCCTTTCTCATACCTCAGACATGCCTGGGCAGGCCCTAAGCAAAAGTGACTTTTTGCCTTAAAGGTGTTAAAAGAAAAAGTTCAGCTGAATTAAATGTAAAGGAGTTTACTTGAACAGTGAACAGTGTGTGAATCGGGCAACCCCCCAGAATCATAGCAGATTCAGAGAGTCCAGCGCAGACACATGGTGGAAGAAGATTTATGGTCAGCAAAATGAAAGTGGTGTACAGAAGACCAGAGAGAGGTACAGAAAGAACTGACTTCGTCAGAGCTCGACGTTTGCCTTATTTGAACACAGGTTTGAACAGTTGGCTGCATCTGATTGGCCAAGACTCAGCGATTGGCACAGATGTAAACTATAGTTGGTTTATACGTCTGCTTGTTGTAGTTATGGATGTACAGAAAAACCTTTAGGCTGAACTTAAATACGTAAGGAGGCGGCTTTAGGCTAAACTTCATTTAATGAAGGTGTTTTAGGTTAGCAACTCCTCTGGGGAATGCTTCAACCAGCCCCAAACCTGCGTCCCAGTGTGGTTCCTCTGACCCAAAGCCAACATATATTTATTTCTGCCCAGCAGCTCTTCTTGACCTCCCTCAATCTACAGAGATCCTTAGTTCTGTAGTCAAACAGGGTAATTCTCTTTCAGAATCTTTGGCCTCCCCTGACTCCCCCTCTTTGCTTAAAGGTCAGCTTGGTTTTTCTGAGCCCGGAGAATCCCCCTCTCAACCCTGACCGTATCACTCTGCTGTTTGGTTTGTCCAGGTAATAGTTGCCCTCTTGGGTGAAGCTGGCCTTATGCAAATTTCATCTCACCCTAGACAGCCCCCCTGGCCAGCAACCTCACGTGGGGCCGCACCTTCCCAGGAGCTTGTCCACACCCATCAGCTGCCTTCCCTGCCATGGCCTGTCTTTGAGATGTTTCCCTTTGCCCTAGCCACTGTATTCCCATTTGCCTTCTGAGCCTAGCTCTTGTGTTGTATGCGAAGTAGTGGTGCCTGTGTGGGCCTGGGGTCTGTAACAGGTAAACGTCCAGGTTCATGTTACCGGCTCTGGCCATGTCTCCTCCATCCAGAGACCCTCTCGTTAGGGGCTCTGAAAGAATCCCAAGATTTATTTTTGTTTCTCTGACATTCCTCAAATATACAGGAAGAGTAACAAACAGAATTTCTTCCATGGCAAGTAGAAACTTGATCCCCAACATCCTCTGTTTAATCCTTTTGTTATCTATGGAATCATCACCACAGTGGTCAGCTTTATCTCCTGTAATTTAAAGGACTTGTTGATTTTTGGGGGAGGAATTTCACCGGGGAAGTCCTCTAACATAAACCTGCTGCCGAGGACTCATTTACTTCACAGAACCAAGCTGGCCCAGCCTCCCCACAGGCAGACCCAATGCCGCTACCACAACCTGCTTTGCATTTAGCTCATGATTGTTATGGGTGCCAGGAGGATTGGGTAAACGCAACGAGGGAACTAGGAGACGATGGTAAACTCTCCATTCAGAATATTAATCTAAAATGTAATCATTTAATAACCTGTTTTCAAGGAGAAAGTAATAAAGGTGAAATGGATAATGATGTGAAGGAGCTCATTATTTTTATTGCCAGCCCTATTAAAAATTAGTGTGTGGAAGGGCACAAAATAACTTTAAAATGACCCGACTTGTTTTCAAAATGGAGTTAGCTAAAATGCAAATTTCATTCTGATGGCTACACGGGGCAAAAATAAAATTAATGGTAGTGTTTCTCTGTCTTTTCTTTCATTGCTTGTCATCACACTGGAAGAATGGTTCTGACTAAGCCCTTTGTCTGGGCGAAGATGTTTTTGTCTTTCATTTATACACAAGTGCATCTAGGTTGGCGTCCTCCTAATTCCACGCAGCCTCACCTGCTGCTTTTTGTGTGGTCACTGAGTTGTGACAGGAGAGAGGTGAGGCATTCCAAGGCCAGGCCAAAGCCCATTTGGGCAACCCGTTGAGGCTTTGCCTTTTCCCTGTTCATCCTCCTGCCTTTCCAACCTAAGTAGCAAAACTCATCCTGAAAGAATCACAGAGCTTTGGAAACAGGAGGGACTTTTGGCCATCATGTCTTCTAGCCCTTTTATTTATTTAAAAAAAAATTAATGTATTGATTGATTTTAAAATTTATAAATCATTTATTTTTTTATCAAAATTCTATGCCCAGAGTTTAACAAATAGTCGTCTAACATGTGTGAAGAAAGAAAGCAAGTCCTGGTCTGCCTCTCCCTACACAGTACTGTCTCCATATGCAATCACTTCCAGCTCTTTGAGCTGATTCCTTTGGCAATGAATTCGCTATCTCTAAATAACATGCTTATATTGCTATTTCTTGATCTATCGGGTATAAGCATTAGCTGATAACTGCCCACTGTAGAAGATGACGATTTAGCTGTCTTTTCTGCACCTGCACGTACTGCGTATGTGCACTCTTCCCACCCCCTCCTCCTACATTCTTCTCGTTTCCCAGTATAGTTACATCTTGACTGTAGTCTGATCGATGTGGAGCATTTTATTAAGGCCATGTGAATAGTGTTTGAGTTTCCTTTCCTGCGTGACTTCCTGTTTTTCTGGTAATAAATAACTGTCTTGTTCTTCAGCTTGCTAAGTTTTCTGTGTATTTTTCCTTAATGGAATCCTAAGCTTTCCACCAGTGTCTTCATTGCTTCTCACACCACTTAAGCGCGTGAGGTTCTGTTCATTTTATCGTCTCGCAGTTTTCACCGGGCCCTTCCGACCAGCCTGGACTGGACTGGTTGCCCTCTAGAGCCTGATGTACAAACGTTACCTGCTGCATCATCCTGGGGGTCCTAGTCACCTCTTGTCTGTATCGGTTCCCTTGTTTGTCGTCTCCTACATCTTCCTCTTTGCTTCTTCCTCTTTCTTGATTTTACTCCCTCATTTTGGTGGAACACATTTTCCAGAAGAATCTCCAGCTTCCTCCAGTATGAAAAATATTCATTGCAGGCAAAATATTTGAGATCTTGCATGTCTAAGTCTTTATTCTAACCCTAACACTTGATTGATAGATTAGCTGGCATAGAATTCTAGATTGCAAATCTTTTTTTTTCTAAACCTGGTGAAGGCTCTGCTGTCTTCTAGTTTCCAGTTACCATTGAGAAATCCAGTAGTGTTCTGATTCCTGATCTGCTGCATATTTCCTTTCCTTTCCTTCCTTATTGTTTTTGCAGAACCATGTAAACTCTTCAGTTTCTCCCAGTGTCTCAGTATTTCATAATGCTAGGCCTTGGCATAGGTCTGTTTTCAGCCAGCATGCTAAGCACTCGGGGCCTTTTCAACCTGCAAACTCATGTTTTGAGTTTGGAGAAATTTTCTTAACTATTTTCTTATTTCCTCCTCTCTATTTTCGTTTTCCTTTTTGTAATTCCTTTTATGCATACAGAATCTCCTGGATTTGTCCTCTAATTTTCTCTACATTTCTCTCTTCAGTCCCATCTATTTATGTTTCTGTCCTAGTTTCTGAGAGATTCCTCAACTTCATCTCGTAATCCTTCCACTGAGTTTTTAATTTCCGTTACCATATTTTATAAGCATTCTTTTTCGTTCACTGAGATTTTATTTTTTTAGCAGTCTTTCCTTTTTGCATGATTGTAATTTCTCTCTTTTCCTGAAGATATTAGGATTATGCTTTTTGTTTTGCTCTGATTTTTGTCTCTTCTCTCTTTTTAGTCTCAGTTTTCATCTAGGCTGCCTTTTTCTCTTTGTTTTAGTCTTCCTGTTCTATACTGGAGGTTTTCTTCAGATTTTTTTGGAAATCTTCATTTGTCTGCTCAACTAAGGTGTGAATGGGAGACTAAAAAGCTGATTAGAAGCCAGCTGTGGTGGTTCACACCTCTAGTCCCTGCACATTGAGAAGCCAAGGTGGGAGGATCGCTTGAGCCCAGGAGTTCGAGAGCAGCCTGTGCAATATAGTGAGACCCCAACCCTACAAAAACTTAAAAATTAGCCAAGCATGGTGACACACCAATAGTTCCAGCCACTCAGAGGCCGAGATGGGAGGATGGCTTCAGCCCGGGTGGTTGAGGCTGTGGTGAGCTGTTATTACAGCAATGTACTCCAGTCTGGGCAACAGAGCAAGACTCTGTCTTTGAAGAAAAGGAAAGAAACCCTGACAGGAAACTGAAACAGTTGAGCAGAGCTTGTTGGCCAGCACGCCATTGAGCTGGTCAGACTCCCTATAGGAGATGCTTCCAGTTTCTCGCTTGGAGGAGAAAGACCTGGCTGTCAGCTTTCTGGGACGTCTGGCAGGAATGGGTGTTCACCTCCTCTCTCTCCTCCCTCAATTACTTCTGGCGGCCCTGGGTCCACATATCATGTTCTATATCTTCCTCAGGGAGATCAAATCCTCCAGTTTTCTGTTGGAATGGGGAAGGGTTTTTGCCTGGGTATGTATTTAGTGGCATTTCCCAGTGGTAGCTCAGGATTTTCCTCTCTTGAATTTGCTGAATTGATTACTACCTGTCCATATGCCTTTCAGACTCCTAAATTTTGTTTCTCTTAGCCTCTTCCAATCTTCTGCCCTCTTTATAGGTTGATGTCCTTTTTTAATCCTTTATTATAGTTGTAGACAGTTGAGTGTATCAGTAAAATTAGATGGGAATGTGTTCCATCTGCCTCTGCTTCTTTGTCTACAGATCAAGAGAGGCCCAGAGAACTGCTGAGTGAAGATTCTAAGGTTTGCAGCATAATTTAATAGCAAAATTGGAGCTAAGACTTACAATTCCTGACTCCTTGTTCAAGGCAGCCTCCTTCACAATAGACAAAATCGTTAATAATGAGTCAATCCATAATCAGTATGTTTCTGATTGGGTGTGGATGAGTTCAGAGAGTTCTTTGTATCTTAGCTTTGATTAGTATCTCATCACAAGACAGTAACCCGGGAAATGAGGACTTCCCAATGCCAACATGCCCCACAGACAAGCCCTGCCTAAGACAGGACTAGTGGAAAATGTTAATACGACAGCAGTGGCTATACTGTTAAACTGCCCCAGGTAACTGAAGTCACACCAGATCTCCGCTACATGTGGAAACAAACAAGGTTACGGTCAAATACCCAAATTTCACCGGCTCTTGCCCCATCTGCGGGGGAGGGGGCAGGCCCATGGTCAAGTGCTGTCCAAGTATACCTGTAGGTCCCCAGAGGTGTCTCCTGTGTGCTCACAAACAAGTCCAAACAAGATGCTTGTAAGGATGGAAAAAATGAAAAATTTTGGCCCTTGAGAGACTATAATAGTTGTATAAAGAGACACAATAGAAAGCAAATGGTATTTAATGAAAAATCTACACAAAGTGAGTCAGGCAGACAGGTTAGCAAAAATGGCTGGCCTGGAGCTCTGTGTGATGCCTACGGTAAAGGAAGAGTGCTACAGGGCAAGAACTGCACATCCCTGATAGTATCGCTCATTGTCCTTGGCGTAAGTGCTCAGAAAATGTTTCATAATTATCCAAATGCAATATTTGAGGTGCTCCTGGTTGGTTGAACCAAGAAGGGATACCAAAGTGACAACGTTGCTTCATAAAGAGTTGAATTCCAAGAAGATGTGCATTGATCACTTTTATCTATGTTTGTAACAATAATTAATACATCAGACTTTTCAAGTGCAAACAAATGCATTGAACTCATCAGCCCAAGCACTGTGAGAGAGAGCAGAGCTCCCCAGTTTGCTCTTGTCATTTGTCCCATGTGTCATTCTGTTGATAACACAGATTTAAAATTCATTTCCTGGCTTTCCGTGACATAGAAACAGTTCTTAATAAACAAGGGGCTCCCACATAAGGCCTTCTCAGTGTGATCTCTGGAAAAGTGGGGAACTGGATATTTTTGTTGAAGAATACACAGCTCTCAGATGTAACCGGAGCATGGCACTTCTTTGCCAAAACAGGAAGGTGGGTCACCTGAGAGCTGGCCTCGGGTTGAAATAATTACATGAGTTCTGGGGAATGGTGACAGCTTCATATTTTTATAGCACTTTTGTAGTAATGTTTATATACTATTTTACTGTACCCATATGGAAGATATTTTTTATCCAATCAGTTATGACTACCATTAATTCATGTATATTCTTTTTACATTTTTGTTTACAATAATCCTAAGAACTATGTCTTTGATGTGTACTGTATGCAATGTAGTCTGCCAAGAACTTTGCAGATATGATTTTATTTAATGCACCCATCAACCCTGTGAGGTAAGCACTGATGAAGCTGATAAAAGGGACTTGCTCAGAAACATAAATGTCAGGCTTGTAGAAAAATCAGTTATTGCCAAGGGCATCGTGTACCCAAACCTAAAACCATATAAAAAACATAGTAACTTGACCCTTATGACAAACGTCTAGATAAAATGAAACTTTTTTCCCTAAAATCTATAATTCTTCAACCATTGTGAATATACTCTCAAACACATCATTTGAAACATTCCTATAGGCCAGCTGAGGTGGCTCATGCCTGTAATCTCAGCACTTTGGGAGGCCAAGGCAGGCAGATCACTTGAGCTCAGAAGTTTAAACCAGTCTGGTCAACATGGCAAAACCCCATCTCCAGAAAAATACAAATGTTAGCCAGGCATGGTGGCACATGCCTGTAATCCTGGCTACTTAGGAGGCTGAGGCAGGAGAATCACTTGAACCCGGGAGGCAGAGATTGCATGAGACAAGATCGCACCACTGCACTCCAGCCTGGGTGACTGAGTGAGACTCTGTCTCAAAAAAATAAAAAATAAAAGTACATTTGTATATTTGGATCTCATGAAATGTGCCTGTAGTTAATCAGGAAGTGGCCCCATTACTGACAAGAAAGAATAGCTCTGTCAGTAGAATCATACGGTGTGGTTTGGGCTAGGTATTTTTTGCATATTTATATGTTGCTAGAGAAGGTATGCTATCTTATCAATCTCGTCACTTTCCATTGACAACCAGAAGTGAGTCCAGGTTTTACTTAGTAGTGCATTCAGTCAAGTAACGGGTAAGCATGGCTTAAACTAGAACTTTTCAACCTGTACAGTGAGGCCTATTGATGAGCCACAAAGAGATGTGCAGAGATGTGTATCCCCCCAAGCGTCAAGGTGGGGAGGAGTCCTAGGGCAGCTGAAGCCCCCAGCATGGTTCACCTCAGGTGCCAGCAGTCTCCTCCGTATTCCCCAGAGGGCACTATGAGCGTCATGACACCAAACAAGATGGGGAAGCACTGGCTTGAGATAGAATAAAGGATATTTGTCACTTCCTTAAAGCCCAGGGGTGTGCAGTCTAGGGTGGGTACAGCTGCCCAGTGACCCTCCCAAGTACCCAGGCTCTTTCCATCTTTCTGCTCTGCCATGCTTCACTCTTTGGCTTTTGTTTTTCTTGTTTGTGGTCCCATGGTTACAAGATGGCTGCCATAGCTTCAAACATCACATCTTCTCTGCAGGGACTTCTGCAGGAAGGAAACAGAAAAAGCAAAGAAAAAAGGTGGGAAGGGAGAAATTCCTCATTGCAAGGCTTTTTATTGGGGAGGTTGCCCGGTTGTGCCCCTAGCAGCATTCTCTTAGCAACTCATAGCCAGAAGTGGATTGCACGGCTACCTCTACCTGCAAAGGAGGCTGGGCAGAGGCCTACCCACCCTGAGACTACTGCAGAGGAGAAAAAGGATATCTTTTCTTCACCCATCACTAGGGTTCGTGGCTAGAACCGCTATAACAGGAGACATATTAACAAGAGAAAGGCATACAAATTTATTTAAAATGTTTTATACGACACAGAAGCTTTCAGGAATGAAGACCTCCCCACCAAAAAAAAAACAGGCACATTTGTGTATTTTTATGCTACATTTAATGAGGAAGTGGAAAGTATGATTGGCCAAAGGGGCTATGATCTAATGGTAAAAGATTGGCTGAAACGTAGCAAGGCTTCTTTGTTCAGATTGGTCACTATGTCCCTGTGTCTTCAGAGATAAGTATATTCCCTTCCTCCAGGCATAGGGAGGGCACCTCTCAAATGGGGCCTTTCGGCCTACTAGAGAGACAGGCCAGAGGATTCTTTTATGGCCTACTTCAGAGAAGAAGGGTGAGAGAAGGTCAGAGAGTGACCTTCCTACGTTTATTACCTGTTTATTTCTTTTCTTTTCTTTTCTTTTTTCTCTTCTCTTCTCTTTTTTCTTTTCTTTTCTTTTCTTTTTTTTTCTTTTCTTTTCTTGAGACAAGGTCTGGCTCTTTTGCCCAGGTTAGAGTACAGTGGTGCAATCTCAGCTCACTACAACCTCTGCCTCCTGTGCTCTAGTGATTCTCCCACCTCAGCCTCCCAAGTAGCTGGGACTCCAGGCATGCACCACCATGCCCGGCTAATTTTTGTATTTTTTGTAGAGACTGGGTTTCACCATGTTGTCCAGGCCAGTCTCAAACTCAAGAACTCAAGTGATCCACTCGCCTTGGCCTCCCAAAGTGCTAGGATTACAGGCTTGAGCCATCACACCTGGCCAAGGAGCTGTTTTCTCAAATGCCAATGGCCTTATGTGGGGGTAGAATATCCTGAACCCCATCACTACGGATCTCCACCTACTACCTAAACTCAAAACCTAGGGTTCTGTTAGCAAAGACAGGACATTGTGGCTTTTGTGTAGGCATGAGTGATTGTGCCAAACACAGACTGTAAGGAAAAAGCCAGAATGATATTTTTTTAATGAAACATATTTTCTGCTTCTTAAGTAATTGTTTAGACTCTTTCAACTAAAATACCACCCACCAGATCGTTTATCCCTCAGACAAAAAGCCTCCTCTGGAAATGGGTTTGAAACAGAAAAACCTATAGACAAGAGAATGGTTTGTGCAAATCTTAGAGAAATTTTTCTGAGCATTCATTTTTATTAAGACATCCAAGCAGCATTCACAATTTTGTAGATCTAAGTTGTAGAACTAGATAGAATTTTTTGCTTTTTTTTTCTCCTATTCAATCACATACTTGGGCATTGATATTTTTAAATATTTTTGATGGGTTCTTTGGAATATTGTGTGAGATGTCTCAAGAATCAGGCCACAGTGCTGGAAAGTTATAATGCAAATGTCTCACACCACAAATTTTAAAAGGTTAACTTTTTTTGGTTCAAGCAGTATTAACTTTAGATGTTTAGAGAGATTTTTTCACATTTCCTCAGAATTGGTCACAGAGAAAAGTATTTTTATGGTGTTGCAAATATTATGTCAGAAATTTATGGCATTGAGAGGAGAAACTAAGTGTAATCATCACCTTTGATCAATTTATAATTTTTAGAAAGTTAGTTCATAGTATTCTCAACATTGAAAGAAAAGAAAAAGAGAGAGAGAGAGAGAGAAAGAACGAACAAACCACCAGCCATTCAGGATCTTTCCTTGATAATTTGAAAAATCATAGATTTGAATGACAGAAATTATTGTGAACCAAGTTCCAGTCTATAATAAGGAATAAACTTTTTCTGCTTTATGAATTCATTTTCTGATTATGAAAATTATATAGGAACTTAATGATATAGGAAATTTGAAAAGACAGTGGTTATCCTTAATTCCATACCTTAATACAATTACTAATGCCTCTGTAAACCTCATCAGAACGTTTTCATAGTATGATTGCCATTTTACATTATATCATACATATTTCTCTAGCACGAAATACTATATTCTCTTCATACATCTCTTCATATTTTTCTAGGTTTTATTTTTATGAAAGTCAAACAGTTTTTCAAGGACTATTATTTTTATTTATTTTTTTTTTTTTAAACGGCATGAGAAGTAATATTTATTGCAACAAGTTATGAGGGTGGAAACAAATCATTAGTCTTACAATTTGCTAGAGGCATGACAGAGCTTGCTAACATTTTGAAGAAAAACAGCAAAGAAAGAAGTCATCAAACAAGATGGTATCTTGACAAAGGCACAGCGCTCCACAACTGCTTCATACTCTGTGCACAATAAATCCTCTGAGAGAGAGGAGAGGAGTGATGCCAAATGGGCTTGCATGTGAGCTGTGGACACTACCACTGGTATTATTCATACAACCAAGGCTCTACGACACCCCACTGGAGAACAAAGTGCAACATAAAATCTGTGTAACAAAGGAAAGCAAAAGTAGCAATAAAGGCCCAGAGGAATACAAACAGTGCAAATACAGTACTGCAAACTCAGTAAAAGGAGTTTTTGATTGGAGTATGAACTTCCAAGTTGAAGATGTATTTCGCAGGAACATTCACCCAAAGCTTGAGAGCTAGAGTGAAGAGAGACTTGCAGTTCGGAACTGAAATGAAATGCCTAATTTTTCACTAGCTGATAACTTCCTTTGGGAAGAAATGCTTTATCTTTATTCCACTTTTTGTTATATGGTTCATGCTTTTAAACTGCGATTGTCTCAAACGTGCTTGCTATTGAATTGTGTAACATCAGATAATGGCAGGTTGTCAAAAGATAACCCCAGTGGATAATTTAAGCTGCTTTTATGAGAAGCATGGTACTGAGCTGCCTTACACAGTCTTTTTACAGTAACCATAAAAAACTGAGTTTATTTGATCATGTATTATCCCTTCTCACATAAAGTCATATTAGAGGAATTCTTTTTAAAAGAAGCTTTCAAACTAGTCCTTTGGGCATTTAAAAAATCATTATATAAAAGTACACTTCTTCAATACATAAGAACAAACATTTTCCTTTACAAAAAAACCTTATTTTTAGGCCAAAATAAATTACAACTTGCTGTTGTAATTTATAAATTTAATAATAAATTTATAATAAATTTAATGCTGTTTAATAAAAGCCATACCTTTTATGGCTCAGTGCTCATTCCAGATATATGAAGCTATATTTTTTGCACATCTTCAGAAATTAGAGATACTGAGTGAAGAGTGGTTACTTTTTTTTTTTTTTTTTTGAGAAGGAGTTTTACTTTGTCACCCAGGCTAGAGTGCAGTGGTGCAAACTCAGCTCACTGCAAATTCCGCCCCAGGGTTCAAGCAATTCTCCTGCCTCAGCCTCCCAGGTAGCTGGGATTACAGGTATCCACAGCCACATCCAGCTAATTTTCGTATTTTTAGTAGATGGGGTTTCGCCATGTTGGCCAGGCTGGCCTCAAACTTGACCTCAGGTAATCTGCCTGTCTTGGCCTCCCAAAGTGCTGGGATTACAGGCGTGAGTCACCATGCCCAGCCAGAGAGAAAGTGGTTACTTCTAAAATGACATGATGATATAACCCTGGCTCAGGGAACGGATCAAGTTCTAAATCTCAGGAATAAAAAACTGATACTCATTATCCAATTCATATAGTCTTGTATTATATACATATTAACAGTCTATGCAATGAAAAAGAACAGAAATTTCATAAAACTATTTCAAATCCCAGAACATAAAAATGTAAAGAAACAAAACATTTAATGTACAATCTACTCCATTTGGCAATGTGTACTGAGAGATAAAAAAACTTATCTACAAACAGAGTATAACAAAAGGAGAATGTGATTTAAAAAGTGATCTCAGGTCCATAGCTCTTCGGTTCTTCCAAATTTGTAGATCAGAGTGTTTGAGTAACATATGCACCAAAAAGAATCCACATGGAAGCAATAAGTGACCCAAACATCAACATGAAACCAATGAAAAGCCAAACTCGAGCACCTGTTCTTCCTAAACAGCCGCTTTCATAGCTATCACCTCTCACCTGAGCATTGGAGACAGCATTTATCATGAAGAAAGCCAATGTGGAAAATACACCACATGTGTGAAAGGCATGGTTCAACTGTTCTGGCTTCGGATACACCACAGCTGCATCAATCATTATCCACCAGCCTGTAAAAAACAATATACCTGCTACAACAGACGCCACGGCATTTCTTCTCTCACTCCAGTCAATACATTCACATTCTGGCCAACGAAAATTATCTAGGAAGCCTGCCATTTTTACTTCTTAAGCATAAATTTTTCATTAAATGCTGTATCCCAGCCTTCCTCAAACGCCCACGCCGACTTCAGGCGCGCGCGCAGGAAGGAGACGGCTGCGCCACAGCCTGGCCGGCGTCCTCCCGATCCACCTCAGCCCCGGGAGCCGGGAGCTGGAAGCCGGCGTTAGGCTAGGGCCTCAAGGACTATTATTAAAGCCACCAACCCCATTCATTCCCCACCCCTATTTCCTCCTCACCAAAGGCAATCACCTTTTTTATCTGTTTTTTTTAGTTATTTCTCTAAACAAAATACTTGAGTTGCTACTTCCAGTTTCATTGTTCTCCCTTTGGAAAAGGAAAACATAGCTCCCTTTTATCACCCCACCTTCACAGTAACCCTTCTTATCTTCTCTATTCTCCTAGTAGCCTTGCATCAAAATTTCGATTAGATTGTAATTTGCCTTATGTCATAAACATATTCACAACTGTGCCCTGTTGTAAAGTTTCATTATATATCCTTATACTTTTTCCCAAAATAATGTGCCATTCTGTTTTGTTTAGTTTATTTAGTTGTTCTACATATTTATTAATAATTGAGTCTCAAACTCTTTACAATGTCTAACTGGTTCAGACACATCAGATATTTCAGCAGAGTTACTCAAATGAATAATCTTCCCAGAGTCTTCTGACCTTGTCTCGTCCGTTAAATTTGGTGCACAGATGTTATCCTGGGAACTTCTTTCACCTTTGTTCTTGGAATTCACTTTGTCTCTGAAGTTGGCTCCACTGCTTCATAGTGTTTATATTTTCCTCTTTTTGGTTTATTCCTTTGTTTCTGCTGAGCACTTCCACCAGTATCTTTTTGAGAAAAGAACTCGTGGGACGTCAGCTTTTGGAGATCTTTTATGTCTGAAAATGTCTTTACAGTAAGGTCACTCATGAGTAATAGTTGAGCAGAGTATAGAATTTTCTTTCAGAAATGGTTTTCAAAGGCGTTATTCCATTGTGTTCAGGCTCCCTAAGTTGCTGTTCAGAAGTTCAGATTTATCTGTTTCCTGATCATCTGCATGTTATCTCTTTTGTCCCCATCTCTGCAAGTTTAAAGATCTCTTTTTCCTAATTGTCTTGGAGTTGGTCTCATTTTCATCTGTAGTGAAGTGTTATACTCAGTGGACATTTTCAATCTGCATAGTCAAGTCGTTCAGGTCTAGGGAATTTCCTTTTTTCCTTTTTGGTATTTTGTTTTTAATCCCTTAGGTCTAGGGAATTTTCTCGATGATTTCATTGCCTCTGTTTTTTTTTCTTTTCTCTGTATATCTCCTCATTTGAACACTGGAGCTGCTAGACTAGTCCTCTATGTTTCTGTTGTTTTTTCTCTGTCTCCCTTCACTTTGTCTTCTTATTCTATTTTTTTGTGCCATTACCTCCGATTTTCATAGAGCCCTCTAATTCCCTTAGTGCTGCTACATGTTTACTCTACTACATTTTCTGCGTTTTTACTTTCCAGGACCTTTTTCTTGTCCTGATAATTTCTTCCTTTAGTGTCACATTCTTTTATTTCATAGTTGTAGCAACTTATCTGAGGATGTAAATAATAGTCAGGGTGTAAGGGTTTTTTGGTATTTTCTTTCCCCTGCATAATCTTAGTTTATTCTAGTTAGCCTTTTCTGTATTTCCGATCTCTTTTATAGTAGTAGCTTTTCTCAGATTTCTCATAGTCCTTGGTTGTCTGTTCATACTTAAAAGTCTCACTACAGATCTATCAAGACAGAAAGTAAGTTAGCAGATACAAATGCAGTAAGTATTAATGAGCACAATTTTCTTCTTGCGGTGATGAAAATATTCTAACATTGGTTATGGTGATAGTTGCACAACTCTGAATATAACAAAAGCCATTGAATTATATACTTTAAAGCAACTAATTATATGGTATGTCTATGATATATCAATAAAACTATCTCAAACCAAAAGTGGGGCACTAACAAAATGATGAAAAGTTCAAAGTGTGTGGCTGGGGCTTGTCATCTGTGGGTTTCACTGCCGGGCGCTTTGGCTGGGCTGTGTAGCTGGGGAAACCTGGTATTTGTCTTTCCTCTTGGGTTGATTAGATCCCCAGAAAGGGCTCTAACAATCTTTCCAGCCTGTCAGCTTGATAGAAGCCAAGTGGGGGAAGAGACTGTCTCTGAATCTGGCAGGCTAGTACCTCCTTATCTCCTTATTTTCAGTCGGCCCCTTATCCCTGTGCTGTGACTAATGATCCCCAATCTAGAGACCCTCTGTTCCAGCCACCCAAAGAAGAAACCTCCATTCTTAAAATAGCATTGAGAAAAGGCAGTTACACGTTGGTAGAAATTCTGCAAGATGATCTACCTGCTGCTTAGTCAGAGTTTCAACCACAGGTACTTAACTTAGCTGCCTCCCCTTACCCCGACACATGCAATTTCATGGATTCCCAGTGCTTCTAATTCCTAAGACTTTTGAGAGTTTTGTGAATCAGGTGTGTTCCAGGCTTTCCCCTCATTTGTATGAGTTTTTAGAAAAGAAGAAAAGTGAGAAGCATGTGTTCATGCCATTTTTACCTCAACAGAAATACATATTTTACTCTCTCCAATTATTCAAGATCATTATAGTATGTACTATTAAGCTCATTTTTTTAATTTAAATATTGATTTGGGAAAAAAATACATAGAATAAACATTTCCTTCTAGACAAAATACCCGTTTTGTGTAAATTAAAAGATTTGAGTATATTTTTCCCCCACTAAAGACAGAAATACTATTTTTCATATGCAAGTAGAAAAATCAGTCCTCTCTGAATTCAGAGAACTGGTTAAATGCATTCAAAATCATAAGACTTATGATTAGCTCTTTTAAGATAAATAGGTAAAGTAAGCTTCTGGCCAAGTCATGAAGCATTTCTTTCCCTTAGCAAATGATTTAAGGTCCTCAAATTCTGACTACCTCATAAAGAACAGATTTTATTGTTGTTACTTGCCATAGAAAAATCAGAGGTTTACTAATTGTTTTACCTACTCTTCTCATGTGGTTCTTTGATTTGAAGGGAGTCATTCAGTCCATCTAGACTGAATTTAGAACTCAGAGGATTAAAATTATGGGCAGGGGGACAGTGACCTAGCTTACTATTCTTTATGATACTTGATCTTGTAGCTCACTTAATTCCTGTTTGCATTTCTGGTGCCTAGAGCTGCACCTGATATTCACTTAATATTTCTTAAAGGTTTATCAGGTAAATAAGACAAAGATCCATTCATAGTCAACAGCACAATTGACATAAATATTGACAACTTCAAGGCAATTCTAAATTGTCTCCTCCTCCAGCTAAAATATTTCAATATGATAAAACCTTGGCCCAAATTCTGCTTGTTATTTACCGTGATTTCTAAGATCTCCAGTCTCTAAAACCTTATGATTCTGTTTCTTTCTCAACCTAAAATCCTACCCTTCTTTGACTTTTGAAAAATACCTTTATCTTATTGCATTGATAAAAGAAACTTATATTTGATTTAGATTATTACTCATAATAATTTGACCTTTCCAAAGCATCATAGCCATTCAGAACTGGCTACATTTGCAAGATCTCAAATAAAATTGTGAGGACCAATGTGCAAAAGTTATTAACAGTTTCAAGATGGCAGTATCAGGGCATTAAACTAAGCAAGCAGCTGGGCGAGGTAGCCCACACCTATAATCCCAGCACTTTGGGAGGCCGAGGCAGACAGATCTGGCCAGCCTGGGCAACATGGTGAAACCCCATCTCTACTAAAAATACAAAAATTAGCTGGCTGTGGTGGTGCATGCCTGTAATCCCAGCTACTTGGGAGGCTGAGGCAGAAGAATCACTTGAACTCAGGAGGCATAGGTTGCAGTGAGCTGAGATTGTGCCATTGTACTCTAGCCTGGGTAACAGAGCAAGATTCTGTCTCCCCCCGCCAAAAAAAAAAAACTAAGGGACCATTCTAAGCCCAGGAATCCATGCAGTTGTACAGGCCACATGACCCTGTAGTCAGCCCTGATATTATTTCTGGAAGGAATAATTATTCTGGAATAATTGTTTCTGGAAGGAATAAGGAGTTTTGATGCCCCTGCCAATGATAATTTGCTTTGGTTCAACTATTACTGTAACTAACACTTCCCCTTACCAGGGACCTTTACAATGGTAGTGGGGGAATTCATTATACAGTCATTGCCTGAAATTCACATTCCAGGTATATGCTGGAGTTAAATCCTACAGCTATTACACTTTAAACAACAGTTCCATCAACCATGGGTGGTCAGTATTTGGTGGTGGTGACTTCAGGCACTTTCTTCCTGCTCTGACAGTAGCTTTCAATGGGTCAAATTCTTCAAGCAAAATTAAATTAAAATTCAAGATCTGATGCCCAAGAGAAAAAGAGCTTGAATAAATACATATCTCCTATATCTAAGCTCCTCGCATTTTGTAGAGCTACTTAATTTACCCCCATCTCACTTGTTTTGCAGTTCAGTGCATCTGAGCACCTTCTATTCATATCAAAAGGAAATGAAATCAGTAGCATTTTCTTCCCCAGCGGCAGTCTTTAAACTTCCTTCTCTTTTGCCAGTAAGTCATCATTCTTCTTCAAGACTGCTGTTGTATTCAGGCATGTCCAAGATTTCCTTGACTTGTTTATTTTGACCTTTGAACCCGACAGACACTTAGAAATTCATGTGGTTCCACCCTTACCCATAGAGCACTTTATACTGACACAGTGGACTGAAATGTTTCTTAAGAGTGTATAAAAGGATGATTATGATGCCATTAAGAGAAGTAAAGTCCCTAAGGGAAATAAAGAGCTAATATTTATGCATCATGAATAAACATCCGATCTTAGCTGTCTCAGAACAGGGCATGTATTAATACATTGAACTTTGAATACATTGGCATCTCATTTCTGTGGTTGCCTTGCTGTGAAGGGCGCTCCCCTGGGTCTGCCACGAAATAAGCAGACCCCGACCCAGGCTAACCTGACTCCCCATGCAGTCCAGGAAGCTGATGAGCCTGTCATGTCAACTCAGGCTGAGAGTTCTTCTCCCCAAGAAAGCAGAAGCAAAACCCGTGCATGGAAGTTACAAAGAAAGGATTGTTCTATATAAGGGAGGAGTTCAATAGTGTGGTTTCAGAAAAAACAGGCTACCCTGAAAATGCTAAGACTCGCAGTGGAGCTGAACAGCCATCTGGGAAGACTGCCGTGGAGGGGAGAGAAATAGCACAGGGCTTTTTTTTTTTTTAATGGTACTTTAGATTCTGGGGTACATATGCAGACCATGCAAGATTGTTGCATAGGAACATTCATGGCAAGGTGCTTTGTTGCCACCATCCCCCCATCACCTATACCTGACATTTCTCCCCATGTTATCCCTCCCCCACCCTCCCTCCCACTGTCCCTCCCGTAGCCCCCAACAGACCCCAGTGTCTGATGCTCCACTCTTTGTGTCCAAGTGTTCTCCTTGTTCAATACCCACCTGTGAGCGAGAACATGTGGTGTTTGATTTTCTGTTCTTGTGTCAGTTTGCTGAGAATGATGGTCTCCGGGTTCATCCATGTCCCTACAAAGGACGCAAACTCATCGTTTGTTATGGCTGCATAGTATTCCATGGTGTATATGTGCCACATTTTCCTTGTCCAGCCTATAATTGATGGGCATTTGGGTTGGTTCCAGGTCTTTACTATTATATACAATGCCTCAATGAACATGAATGTGCATGTGTCTTTATAATAGAATGATTTATAATCCTTTGGATATATACCCAGTAATGGGATTGCTGGGTCAAATGGTATTTTTATTTCTAGGTCCTTGAGGAATTGCCACACTGTCTTCCACAATGGTTGAACTAATTTACACTCCCACCAACAGTGTAAAAGTGTTCCTATTTCTCCACATCCTCTCCAGCATCTGTTGTCTCCACATTTTTTTTTTTTTTTTTTTTTTTTTATGTAAATACTGCACCCTGAGGCAGTGTGGCCTGCCTGAAAGCCGGGTGGGGCTGGCGGCCGGCAGAGAAGGAAGAAAATGCTTTCTGTGTCAGTTTAAAACTGAGCACTCGGCTGCTGGGCCGGCTGCAAGTTCCCAGCCCCTGCAGCTTTTGGTCGCCTTAACACAAGGACCCTAAAAAGCATTAAATTCCTCTCCCCCTATCTTTCTCTCTTCTTTTTTTTTTTTTTTTTTTTTTTTGAGAGAGAATAGGAAGGAGGAAAAAGGAAGAGAAAGAGAGAGAGAGAATGGGGGGAGGGAGAAGGAAAAGAAAGAGGGAGAGAGAATGGGAGTATTGCTTTCTTGCCCAGGCTAGAATGCAATTTAGTAATGGGTATTGAAAAGCTCTTTTATACTGATAATTATACTTAATGATGTAGTCAGGAAGGAATAAGGGAAGAAGATAACAAACAAACAGCCAACCAATATTTCATTTAAACCTATGAAATGCTATGCGATTACTCAGGAGTGATTTACTTCCAATTATATAGTCACCTTTGGAATAGGTGTGAGGTGGTAATGTATATTTTGTGTATTTGAAGTGGAGAGTTCTATAAATGTTTATTAAGTTTACTTGTTCCGGGTCTGAGTTCAAGTTCTGAATATCCTTGTTAATTTTCTATCTCGTTGATCTATAGAATCGTTAGCTCTTCTTGTTACATTGATCCTTTTGCCATTATGTAATGTCATTCCTCGCCTCTTTTGATCTTTGTTGCTTTAAAGTCTACTTTATCAGAGGCGAGAATTGCATCTCCTGCTTTTTGTTTATTAGTTTATTTTTACTCTCGGTTTGATTGGTAAATCTTCCTCCTTCTCTCTGAGTCTTTGTGTATTGTTGCATGTAAGATGGGCCCGGATGCAGCATACCGATGGGTTTTGGCTTTTTATCCAATTAAAATATATATAGGTTTAATACCGGCGTTTGATGCTAGCTGGCTGTTTTGCCCATTAGTTGATGTAAATTTTTTATTGTGTTAAAGTTCTTTGCTTTTTGATGTATTTTTGGAAAGGCTGATATTGGTTGTTCCTTTATATGTATAGTGCTTCTTTCAGAAGCTCTTGTAAAGCAGGCCTGGTGGTGGTGAACTCTCTAAGTACTTGTTTGTTCGCAAAAGATTTAATTTTTCCTTTGCTCATAAAGCTTAGTTTGGCTGGATAGGAAATTCTGGGTTGAAAGTTCTTTTCTTTAAGGATGTTAAATATTGGTCCCCACTCTTTTCTGGCTTGTAGGGTTTCTGCTGAGAGATCTGCTGTAAGTCTGATAGGTTTCCCTTTATGGGTAACCTGACCTTTCTCTCTGGTTGCCCTTAGTATTTTCTTCTTCATTTCAACCCTAATAAATCTGGCAATTATGTGCCTTGGGGTTGGTCTTCTTGAAGAATATCTTTGTGGTGTTCTCTGTATTACCTGGAGTTGAATATTACCCTGCCTTGCCAGGTTGGGAAAATTTTCCTGAATGATATCCTGAAGAGTATTTTCCAACTTGGATTCATTCTCTTCATCACATTCAGGTACACCTATCAAACGTAAATTAGGTCTTTTCACATAGTCCCATATTTCCTGGAGACTTTGCTCATTCCTTTTCATCCTTTTTTCTCCATTCTTGTCTTCTCGTTTCATTTCACTGAGCTGGTCCTCGACTTCTGATATCCTTCCTTCTGCTTGATCAATTCGACTGTTTAAACTTGTGCATGCTTCGCGAAGTTCTCGTGTTGTGTTTTTCAGCTCCATCAATTCACTTATATTCTTCTCTAAATTGTCCATTCTCGTTAACAGTTCGTCAAACCTTTTTTCAAGGTTCTTAGTTTCTTTGCATTGGGTTAGAACAAGTTCTTTTAATTCACAGAAGTTTCTTATCACCCACGTTTTGAAACCTGCTTCTGTTATTGGAACACACATGTAATCTATTAAGCCTTGTTCCCTTACTGATGAGGAATTGCAATCCCCTGTAGAGGGAGAGGCATTCTGATTTTGAGTATTCTCTACGTTTTTATGCTGGTTTCTTCCCTTCATTATATATTTGTCCGTCTGTCGTCTTTATAATTACCGGCTTTCTAACTGGGTCTCTGACGTCCAACTTGTTGATTCCCTGCGCCGAGATCTGAGCAATCCACTGAGCCGGCCAAAACAGTGGTGTTAAGATTGATGGTGCTTTTCTGCCCGGGAATCTCCGGACTCTGCACCAAGAACTGGCGTGCTAAGGCACCAGCAAAACCACCACGCCGGCCACAAGAGTCGCCCTGGCGACCCGTGGGGCTCCTCCACTGGGAATCTCCTGGTCCGTGAGCAACAAATATTCGTCTGAAAGTGTGGCGTCCTCTCGTTCTTTGTGCTTTCACTGGGAGGTACGTGCCCGAGCTGCTAATCATCAGCCATCTTGGATCTCTCTCCCACATTTTTTAATGATCACCATTCTAACTGGTGTGAGATGATATCTTAATGTGGTTTTGATTTGCATTTCTCTAATGACCAGTGATGATGAGCATTTTGTCATATGTTTGTTGGCCTTATATATGTCTTCTTTTGAAAAGTGTCTGTTCATGTCCTTCACCCACTTTTGGATGGGTTTGTTTGTCTTTTTCTTGTAAATCTGTTTTAGTTCTTTGTAGTTTCTGGATATTAGCCCTTTGTCAGATGGGTAGATTGCAAAAATTTTTTCCCATTCTGTTGGTTGCCAGTTGCTCTAATGTTTGTTTCTTTTGCTGTGCAGAAGCTCTGAAGTTTAATTAGGTCTCATTTGTCTATTTTGGCTTTTGGTGCCATTGCTTTTGGTGTTTTAGTCATGAAGTCCTTCCCTGTGCCTATGTCCTGAATGGTTTTGCCTAGGTTTTCTTCTAGGGTTTTTATGGTGTTAGGTCTTATGTTTAAGTCTTTAATCCATCTGGAGTTAATTTTAGTGTAAGGTGTCAGGAAGGGGTCCAGTTTCTGTTTTCTGCACATTGCTAGCCAATTTTCCCAATAAGATTTCTTAAATAGGATCCTTTCCCCATTGCTTGTTTTTGTCAGGTTTGTCAAAGATCAGATGGTTGTAGATGTGTGACATTGCCTCCAGGGCCTCTCTTCTGTTCCATTGGTCTATATCTCTGTTTTCTACCAGTATCATGCTGTTTTGATTACTGTAGCCTTGTAGTATAGCGTGAAGTCTGGCAGCATGATGCCTCCAGCTTTGTTCTTTTTGCTTAGAATTGACTTGGCTATGCGGGCTCTTTTTTGGTTCCATATGAAGTTTAAAGTGGTTTTTTCTAGTTCTGTGAAGAAGGTCATTGGTAGCTTGATGGGGATAGCATTAAATCTATAAATTACTTTGGGCAATATGGCCATTTTCACAATATTGATTCTTCCTAACCATGAGCATGGAATGTTTCCCTATCTGTTTGTGTCCTCTCTTATTTCCTTGATTAGTGGTTCGTAGTTCTCCTTGAAGAGGTCCTTTGCCTCCTTTGTTAGTTGTATTCATAGGTATTTTATTATTCTTGTAGCAGTTGTGAATGGGAGTTCGCTCTTGATTTGGCTCTCTGTTATTGGTGTATAGAAATGCTTGTGATTTCTGCACATTGATTTTGTATCCTGAGACTTTGCTGAAGTTGCTTATCAGCTTAAGGAGAGTTTAGGCTGAGATGATGGGGTCTTCTAAATATACAATCATGTCATCTGCAAATAGAGACAACTTGACTTCCTCCTTTTCTAACTGAATACCCTTTATTTCTTTTTCTTGCCTGATTGCTCTGGCTAAAATGTCCTATACTACATTGAATAAGAATGGAGAGAGAGGGCATCCTTGTCCAGTGCCAGATTTCAAAGGGAATGCTTCCAGTTTTTGCCCGTTCAGAATGATATTGGCAGTGGGTTTGTCGTAAATAGCTTTTATTATTTTGTGATAGGTTCCATCGATACCTAGTTTATTGAGAGTTTTTAGCATAAAGGGCTGTTGAATTTTGTTGAAGGCCTTCTCTGCATCTATTGGGATAATCATGTGGTTTTTGTCTTTGGTTCTATTTATGTGGTGGATTACGTTTATAGACTTGCATATATTGAACCAGCCTTGCATCCCTGGGATGAAGCCTACTTGATCATGATGGATAAGCTTTTTGATGTGCTGTTGCGATCAGTTTGCTAGTATTTTATTGAAGATTTTTGCATCTATGTTCATCATGGAGATTGGCCTGAAGTTTTCTTTTTTTTGTTGAGTCTCTGCTGGGCTTTGGTATCAGGATGATATTGGTCTCACAAAATGAATTGGGGAGGATTCCCTCTTTTTGTATTGTTTGGAAGAGTTTTGGAAGGAATGGTACCAGCTCCTCTTTGTATATCTGGTAGAATTTGGCTGTGAACCCGTCTGGACCTGGGCTTTTTTTTTGGTTGGTAGGCTATTAATTGCTGCCTCAACTTCAGCCCTTGTTATTGGTCTATTCAGGGTTTCAACTTCTTCCTGGTTTAGTTTTGGTAGGGTGCAAGTGTCCATGAATTTATCCATTTTTTCCAGGCTTACTAGTTTATGTGCATAGAGTTGTTTGTAGTAATCTCTGATGGTAGTTTATATTTCTGTGGGATCAGTGGTGATATCCCCTTTATCGTTTTCTATTGCATCTATTTGACTCTTCTCTCTTTTCTTTTTTTTTTTTTTTTTTGAGACGGAGTTTCGCTCTCGTTACCCAGGCTGGAGTGCAATGGCGCGATCTCGGCTCACCGCAACCTCCGCCTCCCGGGTTCAGGCAATTCTCCTGCCTCAGCCTCCTGAGTAGCTGGGATTACAGGCACGCGCCACCATGCCCAGCTAATTTTTTTTTTGTATTAGTAGAGACGGGGTTTCACCGTGTTGACCAGGATGGTCTCGATCTCTTGACCTAGTGATCCACCCGCCTCGGCCTCCCAAAGTGCTGGGATTACAGGCTTGAGCCACCGCGCCCGGCCTCTCTTTTCTTTTTTATTAATCTGTCTAGTGGTCTATTTTGTTGATCTTTTCAGAAAACCAGCTCCTGGATTTATTGATTTTTTTGAAGGGTTTTTTGTGTCTCTATCTCGTTATTTTTGCTCTGATCTTAGTTATTTCTTTTCTTCTGTCAGCTTTTGAGTTTTTCTGATCTTGTTCCTCTAGCTCTTTCAATTTTGACAATAGGTTGTTAATTTTATATAGAAACAATTTCCTTGTTTCTCATGTGAGCATACATTACTATAAATTTCCCTCTATACACTGCTTTAAATGTGTCCCAGAGATTCTGGTACACTGTGTCCTCGTTCTCATTGGTTTCAAAGAACATCTTTATTTCTGCCTTCATTTCATTGTTTATCCAGTCAGCATTCAGGAGCCAATTGTTCGGTTTCCATGAAGTTGTGTAGTTTTGAGTTAGTTCTTAATCCTGAGGTCTAATTTGATCTAATTTGCACTGTGGTCTGAGAGACTGTTATCATTTCTGTTTTTTTGCATTTGCTGAGGAGTGATTTACTTCTAATTATGTGGTCAATTTTAGAGTAAGTGTGATGTGGTGCTGAGAAGAATGTATATTCTGTGGCTGTAGGGTGGAGAGTTCTGTAGATGTCTATTAGGTCCTCTTGTTCCAGTTCTGCATTCAAGTCCTGTATATCCTTGTTGATTTTCTGTCTTGTTGATCCGTCTAATGTTGACAGTGGAGTGTTAAAGTCTCCCACTATTATTGTGTGGGAGTCTAAGTCTCTTTGTAAGTCAGTAAGAACTTGCTTTATGTATCTGGGCACTCCTGTATTGGGTGCATATATATTTAGGATAGTTAGCTCTTCTTGTTGTATTGATCCTTTCACCATTATGTAATGTCCTTCTTTGTCTCTTCTTATCTTTGTTGGTTTAAAGTCGATTTTATCAGAGACTAAAATTGCAACCCTTACTTTTTGTTGTTCTCCATTTGCTTAGTAGATCCTCTTCCATCTGTTTATTTTGAGTCTGTGTGTGTCTTTGTGTGTGAGATATGTCTCCTGAATACAGCACACTGATGGGTTTTGACTTTTTATCCAGTTTGCCAGTCTATGTCTTTTGATTTGGGGCGTTTAAGCTATTTACATTTGACGTTAAAATTGTTATGTGTGAATTTGATCATTTTGTTACTGGTTGTTTGTTTTGCCCATTGGTCGATGCAGTTTCCTCATTGCATCGTTGGTCTTTACCATTTGGTTCGTTTTTGCAGTTTTTGGTACTGGATGTTTTTTTCTGTGTTTAGTGCTTCCTTCAGGAGCTCTTGTAGGGCAGGTCTGGTGATGATGAAATCTCTCAGTAATTGCTTGTCTGTAAAGGATTTTATTTTTCCTTCACTTATGAAGCTTAGTTTGGCTGGATATGAGATTCTAGGTTGAAAGTTCTTTTCTTTAAGGATGTTGTATATTGGTCCCCACTCTCTTCTGGCTTGTAGGGTTTCTGCCAAGAGATCCGCTGTGAGTCTCATTGGCTTTCTTTTGTGGGTGACCCAAACTTTCTCTCTGACTGCCCTTAGTGTTTTTTCCTTCATTTCAACCCTGGTGAATCTGATGATTATGTGCCTTGGGGTTGCTCTTCTTGAGGAGTATATCTGTGGTGTTCTCTGTATTTCCTGTATTTGAATGTTGGCCTGCTTTGCTAGGTGGGAATTTCTCCTGGATAATATTTTGAGGAGTGTTTTCTAGCTTGTATTCATTTTCCCCATCCTCTTCAGGTACACCAGTCAAGCGTAGATTAGGTCTTTTCACATAATCCCATATTTCTTGGAGGCTTTGTTCATTTCTTTTCACTCTTTTTTCTCTTTTCTTGCCTTCGCTTTTTATTTTGTTGAGTTGATCTTCGATATCTGATATCCTTTCTTCTGCTTGATCGATTCGGCTATTGAAACTTGTGTGTGCTTCACAAAGTTCTCATGCTGTGTTTTTCACCTCCATCAAGTCGTTTATGTTCTTCTCTAGGCTGGTTATTCTAGTTAGCATTTCATCTAATCTTTTTCAGGATTCTTAGTTTCTTTGCATTGGGTTAAAACATGTTCTTTTAGCTCAGAGAAGTTTGTAATTACCCATCTTCTGAAGCCCGCTTCTGACAGCTCATCAAAATCATTTTCTGACCTGTTTTGTTGCCATGCTGGTGAGTCGTTGTGATCTCTCTGGGGAGGAGAGGTGTTCTGGACTTTGATGTTTTCGTCCTTTTTGTACTGGTTTCTTTCCATCTTCTCTGAGTGGACGTCCTTTCTGTTAAAGTTGGGGTTATTTCTCCTGTATGAGGCCTTTTTTTTTAAACGCAGGTGTCAGTGTGCCAGTTGAGACAGTCTGTCCATTGTCTGCCTGTGGAGGTGCTGCTGGGCTGCCTCGGTCTCAGCCAGGCTGCTGTTTATTCTTCACCTGGTTTCCATACTGCTGGGGTTAGCCCTGCCTTCTTAATGGCAGGCTCTTTCCCTCTGCTGAGCCAGCTGTTCATGGGTGGATGATGTGTTAACTGTGAAACACTCCCAGGAGAGGGACTCCAGTTGCTGGATCTTGTGGGAGAGGGGTCTGTCTGGTCATATTCCCCTCCCTGCTTTCAACTCTCCCTTCCGTGGAATGGGCAGTTCCTTTTTGCAAGCTTTTTCAGTATTAGCCCAAATCTCCACCCTGGTCTGTACTAACAAGGCACTGGTCTGGCCAGGGCTGCCAGCCTGGGCTGTCGCCTGGGTCTGCATCTCCGGGTGGTCCTCAGCAAGGTGGCATTTTCCTGGTCTGTGTGCTGCTGAAGTCTTGGAGTGAATTGCTATATCTGATTCAGAGAACCAAGGAGGTGATGCCCACCCCAATCCTCCGTGCCTGATACACTTTCCAGGTGGGGCAGTGCCCTGCCTTACCTCAGCTAGACACCTTTGGGCTGTTTTCACTGCCTTGTTTTGGGGTTAATCCCTCTGTTCAACCAGTCCCTTTAAAACAAAACCAGTACCTTGCTTGGAGATGCAAATATTGCTCTGGTTCTGTCTCACTCAGTGGTAGCTGCATTCCGGAGAAGCTTCCTTTTGGCCGTCTTCCCCTGAATCTCCAGCATGGGGCTTTTTAAACTAGAATGCCTGTAGGTTTCCTTGTAAATGCTGCAATTCTGGGATTCTCTTAACATAACTCCCAAGAGGAGGTTGATTGATCACAAGAGATACAGAGAAGGATAGAAGGAAAAGTAAGTCTATTATATGTGTATAATCCTTCTCTCCCTTTCCTTATGAACAGAATGAAACCAGACCCGCAGGCATGTGGCCTTACATAGGCCTGAGCCTTAAGCTGCCACGACTTGGCATGATGTGCATCCTCTGAGGAAATTGTAAGGTTATATGGCCATGGTTTTCAGCTTGGACAGGCAACCTAGCATAGAGGCATTTGAATTAGAATGCCACTCCTCTGTTGACCAGCTGTGTAGCACTTTACCTCACTGCACCTTAATCACCTCATCTACAAACAGTATCGACTTCACAAGATTATTGTGAGGATGAGATGAGAAAATATAAGTGACTGTCTAGTACAATGAATAGTATATAAGATTCATGTTCTGTGACTCAATTACTTCTGTGATTTAACTTGAAAGTCTAAGGTGAAGATGGGGGCAGAGAGTGTCCCTGGAAAGACTGACATTCTAGTAGAGTTAACTCACCATTGCCACTTCTGATGGATAGTCTAGTTCTGCAGGACCAAGACTTGCAGCCTGAACTCTAGTACCAATCACAGGCTGTGAATGAGTTAAGGAAACGAAGCTAGTCCCAAACCCCTAATACACAGCCGTTGTACAAATTTTGTCCAACAAAGGAACAATGACATAAAGGAAATCAATCTTAAACTTTTTAATTAACTGTAAAGTGATACAAGAGCTTTGTGTTTAAGGTGGTTCAGCCAAGGTCTTCAGTGAGAACTAGGTTCACTCGTTCTGAACTGAGATGGTTCAGTCTAGTTCTTCAGTGAGAACTAGGTTCACTCGTTCTGAACTGAGATGGTTCAGTCTAGTTCTTCAGTGAGAACTAGGTTCACTCGTTCTGAACTGAGATGGTTCAGTCTAGTTCTTCAGTGAGAACTAGGTTCACTCGTTCTGAACTGAGATGGTTCAGTCTAGTTCTTCAGTGAGAACTAGGTTCACTCGTTCTGAACTGAGATGGTTCAGTCTAGTTCTTCAGTGGTCCCATACTTAAACCATCCGAAACTACAGGTATCTATCCTTATCTATTAAAAGGAAAAAAAAGGCAGCCAGGCACAGCAGCTGATGCCTGTAATCTCAGCACTTTGGGAGACCGAGGCAGGCAGATCATCTGAGATCAGGGGCTCGAGACCAGCCTGGCCAACATGGCGAAACCCCGTGTCTACTAAAAATACAAAAATTAGCTAGGCATGGTGGCACATGGCTGTAATCCCAGCTCCTTAGGAGGCTGAGGCAGGAGAATCACTTGAACCCAGGAGATGGAGGTTGCAGTGAGCCGAGATCATACCACTGTACTCCAGCCTGGGCAACAGAGTGAGACTCTATCTCAAAAAAAAAGAAAGAAGGCTATTTGTATTCAAAAAGCAAAACAATGGGGGTATGTCAGAGGGCACAGGAGCTGACTGAAAGAGCTCTCAATGGCTAAAATTGGAACAATTTGAGCAACAAAATAACAGTTTTGAATCATAACCCAAAGAATAAATATCTGAGAGGCCATACTAATAATACTGATTGAATAAATAAATAAATGGAGGAGAAGACACAAAACTCCCCCATACAGAAGAATTCCAAATACTATATGTAGCTACTCCACCCTGAAGGAAGTGGAATACAACACCCCATCCTTTAAGTGTGGGCTACACCTAGTGACTTGCTTCCACAAAGCACAGCATGGAAAGGGAGGTGGGGGTACCTTTGCAGTGGAGACGCTTGGTAAACACTACTTGAGCCAGGTAATCAGGGTAAACATCATCGGTGATAAGTCATGTCAGTAGGGCAAAACCTTGACTTGGTACAGTACTTTACCTCTGTGATCTTCCTTCCAAAAACTTGTAAGTACTGTGTCTAACCATGAGAAAAACATCAGGCAACCCAAATCGTGGGACCTTCCGCAATATACCTGATCAGTACTCATCAGAACTGTCAAGGTCATCAAAAACAAGGAGTCTAAGAAACCATCACAGTCTATGACAGCCCAAGGAGATGTGACACCTCAGTGTCACATGGTATCCAGAGTGGGATTCTGGAACAGGAAAAGGACATTAAGGAAAATAAACAAAATCTGGATATAGTATGGAGGTTAGTTTTAAACAAAAAGGCGAGGGTGCTTCCTCTCTCAAAATGACATTGCAGAAACCTATACCACCACAGTCATGCGCTGCAGTAACACTTCATTATAATGTAAATGCGGGGGATTGTGTTCTAAAACTGCCTCTTGAGGCTTAACTTGAAATGATGGGAAACTCAGTATACAGCTGTGTGCAGAGAAGGTGAATGAGTAATCTGTCAAATATTAATACCATGGGCCTTTTTTGCAGCTGGGTTTAATTGTGATTGATGTATTATGCAGATCATATTTTCACCTGCCATAGAATCCCAATCCATATAAGGTTGAATATGTACAACTTTGAATCTCATAGTTTGAACATCCCAGTTTCCAGAATTTGGGGTTGGGTAAAAAAGTTTTTCATGCATGTGTGCCAAGGGTAAGAAAACATTTCTTGCTTAGAAAACATTTCTAAGTCATCCATATTGGACATATAGGCAGATGTGATTTATGTATGTCCAACATAGATATGCAACCTGTGTATCTGCTGGGAAGAAGGTGTAGGTTGTCAGACAATGCCTCAGATGTGGCAGGCTTATGAAACATTTTACTCAAAGGAGACTTTTGACTTGGCAGCATTTGTTACCCATCATTAATCTAATGTACTCTGTTTATATCTCTCCAGCTGTTTTCCACCCTCAAAGAGATGAAAGCCAAAAAAAGAAGGCATATGATTTCTCTGATATTGGTTCTGTGCACACTATTAATTTTTATTATGTATTTATTTATTTATTTTTTATTGTACTTTAGGTTCTGGGGTACGTGTGCAGATCATGCAGGATTGTTGCATAGGTACACACATGGCAATGTGGTTCGCTGCCTCCATTCCCCTGTCACCTACATCTGGCATTTTTTCCCATGTTATCCCTCCCCGACCTCCCCACCCCCCACCACTGCCCCTCCGTTGGCCGCCTACAACAGACCCTAGTGTGTGATGCTCCCCTCCCTGTGTCCATGTGTTCTTATTGTTCAACACCCACCTATGAGTGGGAACATGTGGTGTTTGATTTTCTGTTCTTGTGTCCATTTGCTGAGAATTATGGTTTCCAGATTCATCCATGTCCCTACAAAGGACACAAACTCATCATTTTTTATGGCTGCATAGTATTCCATGGTATATATCAGCCACATTTTCCTTGTTCAGTCTATCATTGATGGGCATTTGGGTTGGTTCCAGGTCTTTGCTATTGTAAACAGTGCCTCTATGAACATATGTGTGCATGTGTCTGTATAATATAATGATTTATAATCCTTTGGATATATACCCAGTAATGGGATTGCTGGGTCAAATGGAATTTCTATTTCTAGGTCCTTGAGGAAGCACCACACTGTCTTCCACAATAGTTGAACTAGTTTACGCTTCCACCAACAGTGTAAAACTGTTCCTATTTCTCCACATCCTCTCCAGCATCTGCTGTCTCCAGATTTTTTAATGATTGCCATTCTAACTGTCATGAGGTGGTATCTCAATGTGGTTTTGATTTGCATTTCTCTAATAATCAGTGATGATGAGCATTTTTTCATGTTTGTTGGCCTCATATATGTCTTCTTTTGAAAAGTGTCTATTCATATCCTTTGCCCACTTTTGGATGGGTTTGTTTGTTTTTTTCTTGCAAATCTGTTTTAGTTCTTCATAGATTCTGGATATTAGCCCTTTGTCAGATGGGTAGATTGTAAAACCTTTTTCCCATTCTGTTGGTTGCTGGTTCACTCTAATGATTGTTTCGTTTGCTGTACAGAAGCTCTGGAGCTTAATTAGGTCCCATTTGTCTATTATGACTTTTGTTGCCACTGCTTTTGGTGTTTTAGTCATGAATTCCTTGCTTATACCTATGTCCTGAATGGTTTTGCCTAGGTTTTCTTCTAGGGTTTTTATGGTGTTAGTTCATATCTTTAAGTCCTTAATCCATCTGGAGTTAATTTTAGTGTAAGGTGTCAGGAAGGGGTCCAGTTTCTGCTTTCTGCACACTGCTAGCCAGTTTTCCCAACACCATTTATTAAACAGGGAATCCCTTCCTCATTGCTTGTTTTTGTCAGGTTTGTCAAAGATCAGATGGTTGTAGATGTGTGGCATTGCCTCCAGGGCCTCTGTTCTGTTCCATTGGTCTATGTGTCTGTTTTGGTACCAGTATCATGCTGTTTTGATTACTGTAGCCTTGTAGTATAGTTTGAAATCTGGCAGTGTGATGCCTCTGGCTTTGTTCTTTTTGCTTAGGATTCTCTTGGCTATGTGGGCTCTCTTTTGGTTCCATATGAAGTTTTAGGTGGTTTTTTCCAGTTCTGTGAAGAAGGTCATTGGTAGCTTTATGGGGATAGCATTGAATCTGTAAATTACTTTGGGCAGTTTGGCCATTTTCACAATATTGATTCTTCCTAACCATGAGCATGGAATGATTCTCCATCTGTTTGTGTCCTCTCTTGTTTCCTTGATTAGTGGTTCGTAGTTCTCCTTGAAGAGGTCCTTTACATCCTTTGTTAGTTGTATTCCTAGGTATTTTATTATTCTTGTAGCAGTTGTGAATGGGAGTTTGCTCATGATTTGGTTCTCTGTTAGTCTGTTATTGGTGTATAGAAATGCTTGTGTTTTCTGCACATTGATTTTGTATCCTGAGACTTTGCTGAAGTTGCCTATCAGTTTCAGGAGATTTTGGACTGAGATGATAGGGTCTTCTAAATATACAATCATGTCATCTGCAAATAGACACAATTTGACTTCCTCTTTTCCTAATTGAATACCCTGTATTTTTTTTTCTTGCCTAATTCCTCTGGCTAGAACTTCCAATACTATATTGAATAGGAGTGGTGAGAGAGGGCATCCTTGTCTAGTGCCAGATTTCAAAGGGAATGCTTCCAGTTTTTGCTCATTCAGTATAATATTGGCTGTAGGTTTGTCGTAAATAGCTTTTATTGTTTTGAGATTTGTTCCTTCAATACCTAATTTATTAAGCATTTTAGCATAAAGTGCTGTTGAATTTTATCAAAGGCCTTCTCTGCATCTATTGAGATAATAGTGATTTTTGTCTTTGGTTCTGTTTATGTGGTGGATTATGTTTATAGACTTGCGTATGTTGAACCAGCCTTGCATTCCTGGTATAAAGTCTACTTGATCGTGATGGATAAGCTTTTTGATGTGCTGTTGCAATCAGTTTGCCAGTATTTTATTGAAGATTTTTTCATCTATGTTCATCATGGATATTGGCCTGAAGTTTTCTTTGCTTGTTGAGTCTCTGCCGGGTTTTGGTATCAGGATGATATTGGTCTCATAAAATGATTTGGGAAGGATTCCCTCTTTTTGTGTTGTTTGGAATAGTTTCAGAAGGAATGGTACCAGCTCCTCTTTGTACATCTGGTAGAATTCGGCTGTGAACTCATCTGGACCTGGACTTTTTTTGGTTGGTAGGCTATTAACTGCTGCTTCAACTTCAGTCCTTGTTATTGGTCTATTCAGCATTTCAACTTCTTCCTGATTTAGGCTTGGCAGGGTACAAGTGTCCAGGAATTTATCCATTTCTTCCAGGTTTACTGGTTTATGTGCATAGAGTTATTTGTAGTAATCTCTGATTGTAGTTTTTATTTCTGTGGAATCAGTGGTGATATCCCCTCTATCGTTTTTTATTGCAACTATTTGATTCTTCTGCCTTTTCTTTTTTATTAATCTGGCTAGTGGTCTGTCTATTTTGTTAATCTTTTCAAAAAACCAGCTCCTGGATTTATTGATTTTTTTCCGAAGGGTTTTTTGTGTCTTTATCTCCTTCAGTTCTGCTCTGATCTTTGTTATTTCTTGTCTTCTTCTAGCTTTTGAGTTTTTTGATCTTGCTCCTCTAGCTCTTTCAGTTTGATGACAGTGTTGATTTTAGATCTTTCTTTGCTTCTCATGTGGGCATTTATTGCTATAAATTTCCTCTAGACACTGCTTTAAATGTGTCCCAGAGATTCTGGTACGTTGTGTCTTCATTCTCGGTTTCAAAGAACATCTTTACTTCTGCCTTCATTTCATTGTTTATCCAGTCAACATTCAGGAGCCAGCTGTTCAGTTTCCATGAAGCTGTGTGGTTCTGAGTTAGTTTCTTAATTCTGAGTTCTAATTTGATTGCACTGTGGTCTGAGAGACTGTTTGTTATAATTTCCATTCTTTTGCATTTGCTGAGGAGTGATTTACTTCCAATTATGTGGTCAATTTTAGAGTAGGTGCAATGCAGTGCTGAGAAGAATGTATATTCTGTGGATTTGGGGTGAAGATTTCTATAGATGTCTATTAGGTCTGCTTGGTCCAGATCTGAGTTCAAGTCCTGGATATCCTTGTTAATTTTCTGTCTCGTTGATCTGTCTGATATTGACAGTGGAGTGTTAAAGTCTCCCACTATTATTGTGTGGGAGTCAAGTCTCTTTGTAGGTTGTTAAGAACTTGCGTTATGTACTGGGTGCTCCTACATATATATTTAGGATCATTAGCTCTTCTTGATGCATTGATCCTTTTACCATTATGTAATGTCCTTCTTTGTCTCTTTTAATCTTTGTTGGTTTAAAGTTCATTTTATCAGAGACCAGGATTGCAACTCCTGCTTTTTTTTTGCTCTCCATTTGCTTGATAAATCTTCCTCCATCACTTTATTTTTAGCCTATGTGTGTCCTTGCATGTGACATGAGTTTCCTGAATACAGCACACCGATGGATCTTGACTTTTTATCCAATTTGCCAGTCAGTATCTTTTGATTGGGGCACTTAGCCCATTTACATTTAGGGTTAATATTGTTATGTGTGAATTTGATCCTGCCATTCTGATGCTAGCTGGTTGTTTTGCCCATTAGTTGATGTATTTTTTTCTTTTTGAGACAGAGTTTTGCTCTTGTTACCCAGGCTGGAGTGCAATGGCACAAACTTGGCTCACTGCAACCTCCACCTCCTGGGTTCAAGCAATTCTCCTGCCTCAGCCTCCCGAGCAGCTGGGATCACAGGCACGCACCACCATATCCAGCCAATTTTTGTATTTTTAGTAGAGACAAGGTTTCACCACATTGACCAGGATGGTCTCGATCTCTTGACCTCATGATCCACCTGCCTCGGCCTCCCAAAATGCATTTTTTTCATTGTGTCAATGGTTTTTACCATACGGTACATTTTTGGAGTGGCTGGTACTGTTTGTTCCTTTCCCTGTTTAGTTCTTGTTTCAGGAACTCCTGTAAAGCAGACCTGGTAGTGACGAAATCTCTCAGCAATTGCTTGTCCATAAAGGATTTTCTTTCTCCTTCATTTATGAAGCTTAGTTTGGCTGGATATAAAATTCTAGGTTGAAAGTTCTTCTCTTTAAGGATGTTGAATATTGGCCCCACACTCTCTTCTGGCTTGTAGGTTTTCTGCGGAGAGATCTGCTGTGAGGTTGATGGGCTTCCCTTTGCAGGTAACCCGACCTTTCTCTCTGGCTGTCCTAGCATTTTTTCCTTCATTTGAACCCTGGTGAATCTGATGATTATGTGCCTTGGATTTGCTCTTCTTAAAATATCTTTGTGGTGTTCTCTGTATTTCCTGAACTTGAATGGTGACCTGGCTTGCTAGGTTAGGGAAGTTCTCCTGGATAATATCCTGAAGAGTGTTTTCCAGCTTGGATTCATTCTCTCTGTCACATTCAGGTATACCTATCGAACGTAGATTAGGTCTTTTCAAATAATCCCATATTTCTTGGTGCTTTGTTCATTTCTTTTCACTCTTTTTTCTCTATCCTTGCCTTCTCATTTTATTTCATTGAGTTGATGTTCAATCTCTGATATCCTTTCTTCTGTTTGGTCGATTCGGCTATTGAAACTTGTTTATGCTTCGTGAAGTTCTCGTGCTGTGTTTTTCAGCTCCATCAAGTCACTTATATTCTTCTCTAAGCTATTTATTCTAGTTAGCATCTCATCTAACCTTTTTTCTAGGTTCTTAGTTCATTTGTATTGAGTTAGCACATGTTCTTTTAGCTCTGAGAGGTTTGTTATAACCCATCTTCTGAAGCCTGTTTCTATCAATTCATCAGATTCATTCTCCATCCATCTTTGATTCCTAGCTAATGAGGAGTTGTGATCCTTTGGAGGAGAGGCGTTCTGGTTTTTGGTGTTTTCATCCTTTTTCCACTGGTTTCTTCCCATCTTAGTGGCTTTATCTTCCTTTGTTCTTTGTAGTTGGTAACTCTTGGATGGGGTCCCTGAGTGGATGTCCTTTTTGTTGATGATGAAGTTATTTCTTTCTGTTTCTTAGTTTTCCTTCTAACACTCAGACCCCCTCTGCTGCAGGATGGCTGGAGGTCCACTGCAGATCCCGCTTGCCTGAGGATCACACTCAAGGGCTGCAGAACAGTAAGGGTTGCTGCTGCTGGTTTCTTCTTCTGTTATCTTCATCCCAGAAGGGTACCTGTCAGATGTCGGCCTGAACTCTCCTTTATGAGGTGTCTCTTTGGGTATATGGGGGTCAGGGAGCTGCTTGAGGAGACAGTCTGTCCCTTATAGGAACTCAAGTGCTGTGCTGGGAGCTCCATTGTACCATGCAAAGCTGCTGGGCAGGTACTTTTAAATCTGCTACAAGAGGAACTCATAACTGCCTCTTTTTCCAGGTGCTCTGTCCTATGAAGGTTGGCTTTATTTATAAGTTCCTGTCATGCTGCTGCCTTTTTTCATAGATGCCCTGCCCTGCACAGAGTAGTCCAGTCACAGTCTGCCAGTGGAGGCGTTGCTGAGTTGCTGCACGCTCTGCCCAGCTGCTGTGTGAGCTGCCTCAGTAGTAGTGGACTGCCTTGGTAGTGGTGGTCGCCCGTCACCCCACTGAGCTGGACCGTTCTGGGTCCAGCTGTGCTTGCTGCGAAACTCTCAATCCAGAGCATTTCAGATTGCTTTTTTTGTGGGGGTGGTACCTGCCAAACGAGATTACCTGGCTCTCTGTCTCTGCCCCCTCCCTTTCAGTTGAATGGGTGGCTCTGTCTCACAGTCATTCCAGATGGCAGTTGAAATGGCCGCCCAGATTTGTGTGAGTTTCTGTGAGCCAACCCTGCACCAGCTGAAACCGCCATGCTGAAAACTAATGGCGCTTTTCGGCCCGGCAATCTCCTGGTCTGTGGGCAGTGAAAATTTGTTTGGAAATGCGGTGGGCACTCACCCTCTGCCTTGTTCTTACTGGGAACTGCACTCCGGAGCTGTTCCTATTTGGCCATCTTGGATCCTCCCCCTCACACTATTAATTTTTAAATCTTAATACCTTTCCTCAGAAACAATAAGCCCATTTCTTCCTGAGAAAATTTAACATTTCCTATAAACTCATATGTTGTCTGCATTAGTTTCATTAGCATGACCATTTTTGGATACCTGTGGAAGCTGTTTCAACCTATGAATGAATCAAGGGCAGTGTGGGAGTAAATTACTTCCCTGCATATTGTACCTGGAGCTTTTCTTGGGGGGACCTTCATGGCACTTAATAAATGATCTCTCGTAACAGATTGTATAGTTCCTTGGTGCTCCAACTGAGGAGCTTTCTAGAGCCTCCTTCCTTGCATGAGAATAATAGGCGAAGGGCATTGCTGTAGACAAACAGAACCACATAAGGCTGGGTCCTCACATATTTGGCATATGTAACAACTCTGTGGAAATAATAGGTATTAGATAGAATTCTCTGCTTATAAGCAAGAGAAAATGAAGTAGCAAAGGAAATCATGAGGAAGATGAGAATGAGTTCACATAATCTAAAGAAAAAGCTGAATTACCAAACCATGGGAAGAATATGAAATACAGCACCTCAGAGGATTCAGTCATTCATTGAGCAATATTTATCGAGCCTCTACCCTCTCCCAGACACTGCCACAGGGTGAAAATCCAACAGCTTGGGGAATCTGTCATACCCTGCTTTGCTTCTAGAGAATCTCAGACACATGGACAGCATCATCTAGAAGATGTTCTCTTTCTCTGGGAAGCCTCAGGCTCATGGACATACTGGTGTTATTTCTCAACTCCTACCACTTGACATCATTCATCACACTGCCCAAGATTTAGATTTCTCTGAGAATCTGATTAGCCTACATTGGGTCAAAGGCTCACCCCTATTGGGGTAAGGTGCTCTGATGTGCATTCCCAATAGGAGTACATAGACTACGAGGAGGATTGTTCCTCAAAGGCCCAGTGAGCTGCTCTTACCAACAGAAGAAAGGAGTGCTGAGTGGGCAAAAAGTCCACTATAATTCATATTAATAATGTGGAGAAAGAAAAGAGAAGACTCAGATCTGGCTCAGAATTCTGGTTAAAGCCATTTATGTTAGTATAACCTTGGTCATGTTTCCACAATCTCTCTCAAAGTCCCTTTCCTCATCTATATAAAGTGGAATCATAATCCCCATACCATAGAGCTGTTTTGATGTTTAAATCAGGGATCAAACTAAGTAGCTATCTAAGATACCAGTTCTAGGGCCAGGCACGGTGGCTCACACCTGTAATCCCAGCACTTTGGGAGGTCGAGGTGGGTGGATCACTTGAGGTCAGGAGTTTTAGAGCAGTCTGGCCAACATGGCAAAACCCTGTCTCTACTAAAAATACAAAAAATTAGCTGGGTGTGGTGGTGTGTGCCTGTAATCCCAGCTACTCTAGAGGCTGAAGCAGGAGAATCGCTTAAATCCAGGAGGCAGAGGTTGCAGTGAGCTGTGATCAGCCTGGGTGAGAGAGCAAGACTCCATCTCAAAAAAAAAAGAGTACCTGTTCTAATAACTGCTTAATAAAAGTTAGTTGTATTTTCACACAGTTGTGAAACATACATAGTATCTACAGATTATTTTCCATGTATTTCTAGCACATATTTCAATACATTCTTGCTCATATTTATCTTAGCATGAAAATACTTATAGGGTGGACAATGTGTTAGGATCTTTATTTTTCTTTTTTTTTTTGTATGTGTTAACTATAAAGTTTTGCTTAGTAAGTGTCACATCAGCCACTTCAAAAGAGGCATCCTATCTCAGCTCCCAGTTATGTCTCAAGTGTGAAATTGCCAAGCACTGAATCTTTCCAAGATTCTCTACTAGATTTCACTCTGCCTGTCTTGCCTATGTCCTGCTGGGGGTTTTATTTGTAGAGGGAGGCATTGTAAGAGAGGTTATATATTTACTATCCAGCTTAACCTGGGTTGGAAACCTGTGTCTTTGGGCACAGTGCGTAGCTTCTCAGGGCCTCCTGTCCTTCGTGTGTGCAACAACTATGATGCTAATACTACCCTGATGGGTTGTTACAACTGTAAATGAGAAGACAAATGTATGTGAAGTGCCAGACTCAGAGCCTCAATAAGGGGAAGCTATTACTGTTATTGGGGGTGCTGATTGTGTCATTTGATCACAGGCACAGTATGCTTGGAACTGTAGAATTTTTTACTGAATAGTGCTAGGGGGAAAAAAAACAACCATAGACTCAGATTTTTAAAACAAGACTTTGCCATTTATAAGAAACTGCCAGAAGATAGAAGAAAAATGCTCACTAGCCCAGAGTGTAGGACCACCTGTTTTCTTAATAGGTCAGCATTGTGAGATGTCTTCTGTACCTGAGTGTATCCTCCCGCCTGAGGCCGGGGCTGAGGCCCTTCTGGGAATTGCTTTATGATCTACCAGAACAGAGAGCCTTGTTCTTGTAAGTAAACAAACTTCAGTGGGGAAGACTGATAATAAACGTTGAAAAAAGGTCATATATACATTTGGAAACAAGGGGAATCAGCGTTCATTCAGAAGAACAAAAGCGAATGTGACACAGGAAAATCTGTAAAAAGGTCTTACTGGCTGTTCAAGGGAGTAACGTTGAGGACATATTTGTTGAATTTCTAATTCATGGGACATGAAATTTTTTTAGTTGTGGAGGTTGGTTTTCTTATTAAAAATAGCCATTAATTACCCCAACACCTTTACTTTAGAAATTAGAAAACCAAGGTGCATAGAGGTGACATTAGTTACTCAACATCACATGACAGGTAGTAGCAGAATCAAGTCCAGAATCTAGTTCATCAACTCTGAATCCAGTGGCTTTTCCATTGACATGTTCTTATATGGTATAAAGGATGATGGTAACTTTCCAAAATCACTGACTGATGAAATCTAAAATTGTTTAAGGGAACATGTGTTTTTCCTTAAATTGTTTCTCGCTGAAATTCTGTGCCATCTAGAATTATAGCTAGGGTTAATTACATGTTGTCAAGACCAGGCACTATGCCAAGTCTTTTAGATGCGTATTCATTGTGTACTTGTAGCAGGATTGGCCTAAGCTTTGATGATTATCACAGGCGTTTGGTTGTTCCTGGCAATTAGTAGAAAATTGTTCTACCCAAGCAATATGCATGCAGTCATCTGAGATAATCTTTCCCATCATATGAGGAAAAGTGTTGGTAAGGCAAAGTAGGTCATGAATACCAAGATGGATAGAACTTGTGTTCATCCAAATGCGAACTTTATTCCCTCACTATAAATCTTATTCCATACACGATGGTGCGTACCCTTTTTCAGTTTTCTCTTTTCAGAATTGAAGAAAGTGGGCTGTTGCTTTTAAAAAGTGTTCATTTAATTGTGTTGTTAATCTCTGTTAAGAAATTACATATGAACATATGAATTTGAGCACCCCCTGCGATTTTTCTGGGGTCCCATCAGGATCTGTGACTCTCTGACTGATACCCACCTCTCTGGCATGTTGCCAGCAGCCACAGTGATTCCAATGGAAGCAGCAACTTCAATATATTGTGCTAAAATTGGCTCCTAATGTTTTCCTTTTTGTGCAGTGGTATGCCAGAGCCCACATCTTCTGGCTTGCTAGAGTCAAATTTTGCAAGCCAGTTATTGTTAAGAACAGCTGTCATTTTAATTATTTATTTATTTTTGTTATTCTTTAAGTTCTGGAATACATGCAGATAATGTGTAGGTTTGTTGTGTAGGTATACATGTGCCATGGTGGTTTGCTGCACCCATCAACCTGTCATCTATATTAGGTATTTCTCCTAATGCTATCCCTCCCCTTGCCCCCTGTGCCCCACAGGCCCTAATGTGTGATGTTCCCCTCCCTGTGCCCATATGTGCTCATTATTCAACTGCTACTTATGAGTGAGAACATGTGGTGTTTGGTTTTATGTTCTTGTGTTACTTTGCTGAGAATGATGGTTTCCAGCTTCATCCATGTCCCTGCAAAGGACATGAATTCATTCATGTTTATGGCTGCATAGTATTCCATGGTGTATATGTGCCACATTTTCTTTACCCAGTCTGTCATTGATGGGCATTTGGGTTGGTTCCAGGTCTTTGCTATTGTGAATAGTGCTGCAATAAACATACGTGTGCATGTGTCTTTATAGTAGAATTATTTATAATTGTTTGGGTATATACCCAGTAATGGGATTGCTGGATCAAATGATATTTCTAGTTCTAGATCCTTGAGGAATTGCCACACTGTCTTCCACAATGGTTGAACTAACTCACACTCCCAAGAACAGTGTAGAAGTGTTCCTATTTCTCCACATCCTCTTTAGTATCTGTTGTTTCCTAACTTTTTAATGATTGCCATTCTAACTGGCGTGAAATGATATCTCATTGTGGTTTTGATTTGCATTTCTCTAATGACCAGTGATGATGAGCTTTTTTTCATGTTTGTTGGCTGCATAACTGTCTCCTTTTGAAGTGTCAGTTCATGTCCCACTTTTTGATGGGTTTTTTCTCATAAATTTGTTTAAGTTCCTTGTAGATTCTAGATATTAGCCCTTTGTCAGATGGATAGATGGCAAAAATTTTCTCCCTTTCTTTAGGCTGCTTATTCATTCTGACAATAGTTTCTTTTGCTGTGCAGAAGCTCTTTAGTTTAATTAGATCCCATTTGTCAATTTTGGCTTTTGTTGCAATTGTTTTTGTTGTTTTAGTCATGAAGTCTTTGCCTATCCCTATGTCCTGAACGGTATTGCCTAGGTTTTTTTCTAGGGTTTTTATGATTTGAGGTTCTACTTTTAAATCTTTAATCCATCTTGAGTTAATTTTTGTATAAGGTGTAAGGAAGAGGTCCAGTTTCTGTTTTCTGCATATGGCTAGCCAGTTTTCCCAACACCATTTATTAAATAGGAAATCCTTTCCCCGTTGCTTGTTTTTGTCAGGTTTGTCAAAGATCAGATGGTTGTAGATGTGTGTGTTATTTCTGAGGCCTCTGTTCTGTTCCATTGGTCTATATATCTGTTTTGGTACCAGTAACATAAAGAACAGCCATTATTTACAATTAAATTATATAAACTTACAATTAAATAAACTGTATTTTTTAAAGGGTAATATTCAAAACTGGTATTTTCTTAATTATTCTACTACATACCTACTATTATCTATACTCTTGAGATAATTTGTGTATATTTATCTACACCATGGACATACTCTCTAATGGTGGGCTACTGTGGCATCACCCTGATGTATTAACATAGAAATATTTATTTCACAGCAGTTGAAAAGTGCTATTGTTTGGTTGATTATCTATTTTTTAAACTTGGAAATGCATTGTATCTATAGCTGTTGCATTGCCAAAAGCACACATATTTCTTTGAGGAAATAATCTAGTATTTGAAAATTATTTTTCCCTTCAGCAAAAATGTCTCTCATACCATTGACAAAAGAACAAAATTCTGACTGATGTCTTTATTTTTGTCCTAGTAATATAAAGGAAAATATCAACCAACACCAGGTTAAAATGGAACTTTATTATTTACCAGTTGCAATCATAGGTTGTCTAGAGATGCAAAACTGCAAAAGTCAAGAAAAGCCTATGACAATCAATTAGGTAATGCAACTTATGGGAAAAATTTTGTATTTTTTTTTTATCTTTAAATTTTGTACTACACATCCTTTTTTTTTTTTTTTTTGAGATGGAGTTTCACTGTTGTTACCCAGGCTGGAGTGCAATGGCATGGTCTCGGCTCACTGCAACCTCTGCCTCCTGGGTTCAAGTGATTCTTGTGCCTCAGCCTCCCAAGTAGCTGGGACTACAGGCACACACCACCACACCCAGCTAATTTTTGTATTTTTAGAAGAGATGGGATTTCACTATGTTGGTCAGGCTGGTCTCGAACTCCTGGCCTCAAGTGATCTGCTCATCTCAGCCTCCCAAAGTGCTGGGATTACAGGTGTGAGCCACCATGCCCAGCCCACATTCTTTATTAGTAAAGTTTATTTTAAAAACCTTATGTTGTCTGGGCACTTTGGGAGGTCAAGGTGGGTGGATGACCTGAGGTCAGGAGTTCGAGACCATCCTGGCCAATGTGACAAAACCCCATATCTACTAAAATTACAAAAATTATCTGGCATGATGTCTCATGCCCGTAGTCCCAGCTACTTGGGAGGCCAAGGCAGGAGAATCACTTGAACCTGGAAGGTGGTGGTTGTAGTGAGCCAAGATCATGCCACTGCACTCTATCCTGGGTTACGAAGCAAGCAAGACTCTATTTTTTTATTTTTATTTTTTGAGACAAAGACATTATGTATATACATATACGCACATGGGTTTTTTCCTCCAAATTCCAGTTGTTAAACCTTTACTAGTACACAACTCCTTTTGAGCCAGTCAAGTCTGTATCATATGTTTCTTTGTATAATTATCTGCAATGATAATACTAATAACAACTAAAATGTATTGAACACAAGGGACAGATTTTATAAGAGTCAACCTCACTGAATTCTCTCAAATGCTCTTATATCACCAGGGACCAGGAGACAACGAGGAGGGTCAATTCAGGCACCTCTAGCGTGAGCAAGGGCATCTAATAGGTGCCCTCCAAGAGCAAGCAGATGCTGGACACCTGCACGCTATTTACATCAACCCTGTTGTACATAAGGAGAGTGATTTTTATCACTGTGATAGGAGTAAGGAACAAGCTCAGAAAGATAAAGTGATTATCCAAGTAAGCCCCAGCTAAGTGATGCTGGTTAGAAGAGACCACAAGGCAAGAGCTAACGCCTTCCAGCACCTACTCCTGCATCAGCTCAGACGTCATACAACAACCTCATCTGTCGCAGTGAGCTGAGATCGCACCACTGCACTCCAGCCAGGGCGACAGAGCAAAACTCCATCCAAAAAAAGAATAAAACAAACACATTAACAAGAAAAAAAAATCTGAAGAGAGGCTGTAGAGGAGCAACAATGATAAATGTTTTGAGTGCATTTTTAGTAATAGCCATTAAGAAATTTCATGTAAGTAGGATTTAGACATACCTGTGAAAGACAGGCATTATCCAAAGTAACTAGAGCCGAAATTGAACTCTGAAACGGATAATTCAGACTTTTCAAGAGTAGGTCAAAAACACGGGAAAAAGGTATAGTTTCAGTGATACCTTTTAAACATTAATACTTGTATTTACAGTTGGCTAAGCACATTAATACATAACAAGAAGTCAGGTCTATAAGCAGAGTAAAATAATGGGCAGCATGTTTATGGTTCTTAAACAAGGGCCTAATCATTTGTTAGTTTACTAATATGTGCTTTCTGGAAGGTAGGATTTATTCAGTGTGACATGGTACATGGTTACATATCTGACCTAAATGGAATTCAGAGCTCTCAAACACCAGCTAGGCCCCAGCCTACTAAGCCAGAATGCTAACCTCTACAGACACTCTAAACACCAGCACTAGAGCAGTTAGCACCAAGCCAGGAGGCATAGGCAGGGCCTTCAGCAGTACTGTCTGACCCATATCTTACTCTTCATTTTTGCGGGGCTGAGACAGGGTCTCACTCTGTCACCCAGTCTGGAGCACTGTGGCATGATCTTGGCTCACTCCAATCTTTACCTCCTGGGCCCAAGCGATCCTCCCACCTCAGCCTCCCAAGTAGCTGGAACTACAGGTGTGTGCCACCATGCCTGGCTAATTTTTTGTAGAGATGGGGTTTTACCATGATGCCTAGACTGGTTTCAAACTCCTGGACTCAAGCAATCCTCCCACCTCAGCCTCCCAACGTGCTGGGATTACAGGCATGAGCCACTGCACTCAGCCTTCCTCTTCATTCTTGCTAAGATGGATCATTCAGGTCCTCAGTCATGCTTAGAAGCACGCCATGAAGTTTCGAGACTGCACGTCTCACTGCTTTACTATCTTTCTAAGCCGGTATTTCTTAAGCCATAGCCTCTAGCATCACTGCTTCAGAAACAAGTTCTTTAAAATGCAGCTTCTTGTTGTCAATTCTAATGCACATTGAAGCTTGAGAACCACTGTTTAAGCAATTGGAGTATACTAACATCAGATTCTAACATGCCTAGCCTTGATCCTTAACTTATGGGAAGGGTTTTGGTATATAAAAGAGCCACTGCTGGAGATGACTAAAGCTGCGCCATGATTTAGAAACCAGAACAAGTGTATCTATCCCTAAACGGCTTATGTTCCTAGTGACTCAGGACAGGCGTTGACCTGTATAGCAGAGACCAGTAACTTCTGTGACATTTTCTGATTAGTCAAATCAGAGCTGGTAATTAGTTTGGTGTCAGCCTAGCCAGGAATGAGAGAACTTTCCTGTCATTCTGTACCTCTTTGACGCTAGCAAGCACAGAAAATCAATTGTGCTTATGATTTTCCAGTAGCTCTGAACAGTTATCATTACAGTGTACATCTGTGAGAGCGAAGCTGCTTTTCTAATCTGTTTTCATATTATTTTTTCTAGCAGCTTCCGCAGACCTAACAGTAACTTGGGTTTTGACTGAAGGATACCACTTGCATGCTGACGGTGCTCACTTCAACCATGTGCGTTTTTAGCACGTTGATATGGTGAGACCTGAGTAGAGTCTGAAAGCTAAGGCACAAACACTATCTAGCAATTCCTGGTCACTAATAAAGGCTCAACAAATGTTTGTTGGATTTTACTGAAGAAGGGCCTTGCTTTTTGTTTTGGGTTTTTGTTTGGTTGGTTGATTGGTTTTGAGACAGGGTTTTGCTCTGTCACCCAGGCGGAGTGTAGTGCTGTGATCACGGCTCACTGCAGCTTTAGCCTTGTGAGCTCAAGCAATCCTCCCACCCCAGCCTCCTGAGTGGCTGGGACTACAGGTGTGTGCCAGCATGCCCAGCTAATGTTTATATTTTTTGGAGACGGGGTTTCTCCATGTTGCCCGGGCTGGTCCCAAACTCTGGGACTCAAACAATCCATCAACCTCAGCTTCCCAAAGTGCTGGGATTACCCAGCTGGGTGTGGTGGCTCACGCCTGTAATACCAGCACTTTGGGAGGCTGAGATGGAAGGACTTCTTGAGTCCAGGAATTTGAAACATCCTGAGCAACATGGTGAAACCCCATCTCTACAATAAGCCACTGCACCCAGCCAGGTCTTACTTTTTAAAGACAGAAAATGTAGTGTTTAGCAAAGAATATGAACTATACTTTTTTTCAGGTACCTAAAATATAAACTTCCTAAAAGCTAAGGTGTTTATGAATGCATGTCAGTGAGAAGTTCTTTTTTCCCAAGGTGGTGGTATGGGTTAAGAAAGTGAGGGAAAGTTAGTGAGTCAGCCTGTTTGTCCTTCAGGCATTTATATCACCAGTATTAGTTTGCTAAGCTGCCATTACAAAGTACCATAAACTGCATGGCTTAAACAACAGAAATTTGTCTCACAGTTCTGGAGGTCAGAAGTTGAGATCCAGGTGTCAGCACGGTTTTCCTTCTGAGGCTGTGAAGAAGAATCTATTCCATGCCTCTCTCCTAGCTTCCGGTGGTGGGCTGGCTCTCTTTGACTTTCGTTGGCTTGTAAATCTCTGCTTTTTTCTTCCATGGAGCTTTCCTTGTGTGTTTCTCTGTCTGTGTCCAAATTTCCCCTTTTTCTAAGAACACCAGTTGTACTGAAGTAGGACATACCCTATTCCAGTGTGACTTCATCTTAACTAATTATGCCTGCAACAACCTCCTTCCCAAATAGGGTCACCTTCTGAGGTACTGGGGGCTAGGACTTAAACATATGAATTTTAGGTAGATGCAATTCAACCCATAACACCATTGCTCTGAATACAATCTCTATACTTGCTGCTGTCAGGATTTAAACAAATGAAAAGTTTTTCTGAGTTATTTTTGTTTGTTTAAATCCTGACAGCAGCAAGTATAGAGATTGCTTGCAGAGTATCTGGCTGCAAACCACTATCCATGGGAATTATGCCATTGGGGTGTAGTACAGAGAAATAATACTGTTGAGGCCAGGAATTGTTTCCTGTTTACTGTGTCTTAAACCTTTATTGGTTCCATTAGCTGACATGGCAAAAGGCATTTCCAGTTCAGCATATTGTTACTTCTTATATGCCACTCTGATCTCAAACTTTGGTTAGAGAAGACCAACTAAGGCTAAGAATCCAAACTTTTGGAAAGCTAGCAAGCCCTGATCAAATCCAAACTCCTGATTTTTACAGACAAGGCAACTGTGGAGTTCAAGAAAATTCAATGTCTGACCCAAATACAGCACTCACAGCTACTTAGTGCCATGTTGGTACCACAACCCCACCATCCTGCCCTTGTTCTAGCTCATTCTTTCACATATCATCCTGCTCCTCTGAGCCACAGGGGCCATTGGTGCCCTATGACAATGGTCCCCAACCTTCTTGGCACCAGGGATGGGTTTTGTGGAAGACAATTTTTCCATGGATCGGGCAGGAGAGTGGGGATTGTTTCAGAATGAAACTATTCCACCTCAGAACACCAGGCATTAGATTCGCATAAGGAGCACGCAGCCTAGATCTCTCAATGCGCAGTTCACAATAGAGTTTGCGCTCCTTTAGACTCTAATGCCACTGCTGATCTAACAGGAGGCAGAACTCAAGTGGTCATGCTCACTCACTCACCACGCACCTCCTGCTGTGCAACCTAGTTCCTGACAGTCCGTGGCCTAAGGTTGGAGGCCCCTGCCCTATACTTCAAAATGTCCCAATTCCTATTGCCTTCATGGCACTTTTCTCTAACTGGACAACACAGTCAACCCTGTTTTCAATGTATGTTATCTACCTGGGATTGTTTCATGGACGGCCCATACTGCTGTTTTTTTAAATCTACCGTAGCCTCACCTATGGGATCTACTTAATATATGGATGTGACCTCTAGGAAGGGAACTAACTATGATGTTAGACTCTGCCAAATATGAACAGTAAAGCACATTTTCCTAGAGAGCAGAAGCCATCCAGTATTGTGACGCTTAATGGAAATTACTTTGATGGGCCCAGCACTGTGGCTCACGGCTGTAATCCCAGCACTTTGGGAGGCTGAGGCGAGAGATCGCCTGAGGTTGGGAGTTGGTGACCAGCCTGGCCGACATGGGGAAACCCCATGTCTAATAACAATACAAAAATTAGCCAGGTGTGGTGGTGCTTGCCTATAATTCCAGCTGTCTCGGAGGATGAGGCATGAGAATTGCCTGAACCCGGGAGGAAGCTGCAGTGAGCTGAGATTGTGCAACTGCACTCCAGCCTGAGTGATAGAGCAAGACTCTGTCTCAGAAAAAGAAAAGGAAAAGAAATTACTTTGATGGTCAAGGTTTTTATTTTGGTTTGCTGTTGTTATTGTCTTGGGTGTTATTTTGGTGGGGTATTTTTTTTGCATTTATGTATTTCATAATCATATATAATTATTGGCTTCTATTTAACATTCATTATTAATATATATCTCTTCAACTTTGGGGGGCTTTTAGGGTTTTTTTCCCAGCTTTGTTGAGGTATATTTAACCAATAAAAATTGCATGTATTTAAGGTGATACTTGTAAAATGATTACCACATCAAGCAAATTAACATACCTCACATGATTATGTTCTTCGTGTGGTGAGAACCCTTATGATCGACTCACCTGGCAAATCTCAAGTAGACAGTACATGACTATTAACTGTGGTCACCATGCTGAACCTCAGATCTCCAGAACTTCTTCATCTGGCATATATTTTGGCCAACACCTCCTCACTTCCTCTTCTCCCTTCCACAAGTAACTATCATTCTGGTCTCTGCTTTTATGAGTTCCGCTTTCTTAGACTTTACAAATGAGTTCACACAGTATCTGTCTTTCTGCATCTGGGTTATTTCACTTTGCATAATGTCCTCCAGGTTAATCCATGTTGTTGCAAATGGCAGAATTTCCTTAAGGATGAACAATGTTCCTTTGTATATTTCTACCACATTTTCTGTAATCATTCCTCCAATAAGGTACACTTAGGCTGTTGCCCTAACGTTTTGGGAAGCTCCCTAAGTTGGTGATCTGATTATGTCTGCTTATTGTCTGGTTTAAGCACAGTACTTGGAATGAAGTAGGTATTCAGTATACATTTGAATGGATGATTGGTAGTTTTGTAAGGAGAAAAGCAGATACTGTTTATTATGCTGACAGTTCATTATTAAAGTAAAATTTATATATAGTAAAAATGCAGAAATCTTTATAGTTCCATAAATTTTGAAATATATACACCCAAGTAACCATCACCCAGATCAAGATAAACAACATTCCGCCATCCCACCAGCAAGTTCTCTTCTGCCCCTTCCTAGACATGACCACAAGGGAAGAGATACTCTCCTTTGTTTTTTTCTGGAAGCTTTCTAAGTTTAACTTTCACATTTTGTCTGTGATCCATCTCAAAATTCTGTGTATAGTATGAGGGGGTGCCAGAGGTGGTTGTCGTTATATTTTAATATCTATTCTTGCTCCTTTGATGAATTCAGATAATCAAGACTTGTCTATAGAATAGATTTGTCATTGGGGAACAGATCTCTGTATCTCTTTTTCTCTTTTATAATTGAACCATGGTTGCTGGGGATCGCTTAGAAACACAGGGAAGGGCTAATTTTCTGCAGTGATTGGACAGCTCGAGGCAGTATGTGTAGGACGCATATTACTCCAGTCAGACCTATGTTCAAATACAAATGCCACCAGAGGTCACACAAGATAGTCTTAATACTTAAATATTCAAAATAAATAGCCAGAGACCTCATCTAACAGGGTTCTTTTTAGTGAGTAGATGAAATAGCATGTGTAATAGTCATCACAATATAAACATCACAGTCAATGATGCCTGCTAGCTTTAAACCTGTGCTTGTGTGTGTACATGTTAGGGTGTAATAATGGAAATAAAAATAAATCTATGTCATAGAGATATATGGTGAAAAAGTTACCCTGAACTTGGATGAGAGTTCCTTCCTCTTTGGAAAGGTTTCTCCCTCCAGCCATCCCCCCGACACACTCGCTCCCCTCAAAGGGAGAAGGGGCCCTCTGCTCACTCTCAGGCTGCTGGCGGCAGGAGCTCAGTAACTGCCAGTTCTCTGAGCCATCGTGGCTCCCATTCTCACAACAAATAAACCTGGGAACAACACACTGTTTGGGTCTCTTCCTGCCTATGGGTTCTAAGTGCTGCTCTCTGAGCTGTACCTGCAGCAGGCCTCATGCCTTTGGTGCTCACTTGCGGGGAAGGGAGCCATCAGTTGATACCACGAGAGAGCCTGCTGCTCTGCTGCCTTCATTAGAAACAGGCAGTCTCCTTGTTTAAAAATAGCAAAAGTGGGAGAGTAGGGAAGAGCAGCAGCAGCCATGCTCAGGGCTGAAAATGAGAAAAAGGCAGAAACAAGCAGATCTGAAAACCTGTTTGGTGGTAGGCGGCTGAGCATTCTGGGTGTAGTACCTCTCAAAGCTTTCCTATTTCCCTGGGTCCGTGTTGGGGTCTTGTAGACTTGCCCACACACTCAACCAAGGACTCAGTGTGAAGGAGCCACTCCATCCTGGCAGGGGCATGAGATTTGCCACACACTGACACAGTCCAGGCTGCAGCAAGAGCCCTAGCGCCAGTGCTTGAGAATTTCCACACCCTGCAATGCCTTCACCCACCCCCGGCCCCAACCAAAAGTGAGCTTTTCCGAGTGGGGCACAAGGGGTTGCTTTGACCATCCCTTCAGAAGTGCCTGGGTCATGCTGAAATGGGCTTGCCCATAAGCAGAGTGTGGCTCTGGAACTAAACAAATCTTTGCAGCCATTAAGTGAGACCAGGCTGTATTTGTGGTTTTTTTCTGCAGGTAGAGCTTTCCTCTCTACATTTGTTATCAGTTAATGTTCCAGTAGCTGAACTTAGAGTAGCAGAAAAGGAATTCTTTCCAAGACCTTAAGATAAATCTGTCTATGCAAGCAGACCCCATCAAAGCCCCGTGAGGAAACAGGCAGGGTCTCAGAGGTAGGAGTCCTGGCGATACTCCTGTTTGCTTATCCAGAAGAGCTTTACCCTCTCTTAGCCTTTCTTTTTCTTGTACTATCCAAACTGATCCTCCTGCCAGCCTCGTGAGATGGGCTGGGCATCTTTCCCACCCACAGATGAGCAACCAGGAGCTCAGTGTCATAACTTGCCGAGCACTGTAACCAATAATCAGAGACGCAGAGCTTGTATCTAGGTCTTTGCCCTTAGCCTGGATGTTCTCTGAGGTTTCATCCCCACATGACAGTTTCTGAAGGGCAAAAACCTAACGTGAAGCAGCCTAAAATGTGGCATGAATTTCAGCAAACATAGGGGGAAAGAAAGACCCCATTTAACTTTGATTTGGAAATGTTTTTCTTTGCATGACCCAGCAATTATGACTCTGAACCCAGAGAGAGAAATTTAACCCTAACTCACTGTTGGCCAGGCAGTATACAATACTTATATAGTCACAATACTGTAAACTCTATGTGTCGATTTTCTAATTTTAGAGCCAATCCATGGACAAAGAGAGAACAATTTTGTTGTAACTGCAAGACAGGATATAAATATGAACAGCCCTGACAAAGTAGAGAGAAAAGTCGCACTATTTTTTTAAGTGTGTCTAACACAAAGTGAGAGGGGAAAGCAGGGACAAAGTTAAAGGAGATGGTATGTGATTGATGGAATAAAAAAGCTCATTGGGTCTGTTATTTACAGTTACAAAATAAAATATAAATAGCAAACACTGGGAGAAGACATGGGGTAGAAAAGAGTAAATGTCCTTCAGAGTGAATCAATGAACGCTGCCTTAGGTTAAGAATCTTTTATCCCCTGATTCATCAAAAAACATGAAGGGAATCGCCAGAAAATATTAAAAGAGAAATCCTAACAAGGGCTGCTGCCCCCAGGGGATGGCTGAGGGTGGGGGTGGTGAGGGCTGAAGGTCACTGCTATTCATCAGAAGTCATCTGTGTTGTGTGCTTTATTATGATGTTTATTACTTTGATTAAAACAAATTGAGGCAGTGAGAGAATGACTTTTAAAAGACAAAAACTGTGGACAGTACCATATGTTCCCTGAACAAATGCTCTCATAAGAATTAGCTATAAAACACTCATTAGGTCTGCAAACAGAAATCAGAGTGTTTCAGGCTATAAAATTATCAATGACTGTTTTCAGCAGTCCAGCCAGGCTAATGCTCTCCAATGAAGCCAAACTAATGTTGCTGATAACCGAAAGCAGCATTTTTTTTTTTTTTTTTTTTTTTTTTTGTAAATGACAGAGGCCTGCATGGCATGAGGGTGCCATTAATGTTCCCTCCTAGAGGGAAAGTCAGGAAGAAAGCACTCCTCCTGTACTGCCCTCACCTGTGAGAAGTTTATTACATGTTCAGAGATCAGAGCACAGAGCTGGGGAAGAGTATTGGCAGTTTCTGTGTTTTTACAAGGGAAGAACAGAGCTGAGTAGATTAACAGTTTCCTGTGTGGCTTGCTGCAAATTACGTGCAATTAACGCTCAGACAAGTCTGAATCGAGAGAATTATGGCAAAACTTGATGGCGCAGAACCTAGGCAGGCAGCTAGACTTCTAATCCAGTCACGTAAATTTGCTTCTAGAACTGGATCTTCCCAAGCTGCAAGTCTGAGAAATGATGGGCGCTCTGACCTGACCACTAGATTTTCAGGACATTCCTCCCAAGGGAGGTATCCTTGCTTCTAAGTGGCCGCTATAACAGAAACCAGGAAACTCTTAGCCAGATAAATTAGAAATTGATTCTAAATAGGCTTGTGCCCAAGTAATCAACAATGCAGTAAAAATATCAGGGCAAGAGCAAGAATACTTCCCAAAGTCAGAACTGAGGAGCAATGAATATTAAATAGATCAATGGCATAGACATTTAAATGAAAATCCTTTTTTAAAATGTATATTACTGGCCAGCCATGGTGGCTGATGCCTATAATCCCAGCACTCTGGGAGGCTGAGGTGGGTGGATCACCCAAGGCCAGGAGTTCGAGACCAGCCTGGCCAACATGGTGAACCCCATCTCTACTAAAAATACAAAAAAAGTAGCTGGACATGGTGGTGCACACCTGTAGTCCCAGCTACTCAAGAGGCTGGAGCAGAAGAATCGCTTAAGCCGGGGAGGCAGAGGTTGCAGTGAGCCGAGAATGCACCACTGCACTCCAGCCTAGGTGACAGAGGGAGACTCCACCTAAAAAAAAAAAAAAATTTATATTACCTTTACTGCTTGGGACATCTTCAAGAGAAGACTTTGTTATAGACTGTGGATGCATTTACTTGAATTAGATGGCTTATTCTTTGATAATTACATTTCATTATTTTTCAAGCCACAGTGAACATTCACATACATATTCCTGCATACAGTTTATAGGTTCTTGATCCGAGGTAAGAGTTAATGTTCTATGTGAAACAATTCTTGATTAGGAAAGTTACACCTTTCTCTTCAGTACTGCATATAACCTTTACTAATCTCTCTTTGCTAAAAATAATGTAACAATATTAAAATGAAATATTTTTAGTATCTGTTTTGGCTCAGGCCCACAACAAAAGTAAATGTGAGACTGTAGCACTTGCAAAGGTCAAAACTGGTTTTTGAATGGCAGAAAACCAACTCTGCAGCCCTCAGCTGATTGCTTACCTCTAGTCTTTAAATGAGGTTAGTGGGCCAGGCTGTGTCTCACACCTGTAATCCCAGCACATTGGGAGGGCAAGCTGGGCGGATCATGTGAGGTCAGAAGTTTGAGGCCAGCCTGGCCAACATGGAGAAACCCTGTCTCTACTAAAAACACACAAAAAAATAGCCAGGCGTTGTGGCATTTGCCTGTAATCCCAGCTACTTGTGAGGCTGAGGCAAAAGAATCACTTGAATCCAGGAGTCGGAGATTGCAGTGAGCTGAGATTGCACCATTGCACTCCAGCCTGAGTGACAGAGTGGGAGTCTGTCTCAGAAAAAAAACAAAAAAAAGAAGTGAGACCAAGAAGAGAGTGGTAGTTAGAATGTGATCTTTAGACCTGTTGATAACAGGTGTCCCCACCCATTGACATCTGGGAGGACTTGATAAGTGTCCTGTGGAGTATGTGGCTCATGCCTGAGAGCCTATGATGGCAGAGCAAAGAGAGTTTGCTGTTTGGAGTTGGCTTCTGTCGCTCACTTCCTATCTTTTTTCTGTGTGGCTTTTTTTTCCTCCTTAGCACTTTTGACCAACATAATATATTAATTATTTATCTCATTGTCTGTCTTAATACTATATAAGTTCCATAAGGCACATTTTAAAATTTGATCTCTATATTCTAGGTGCTAGGATGCCTTCTACCTGCAACACACATGCATGGATACTCAATAACTATTTGCAGCTGTGAGCAGTAGCTCAGCATTACAGGCCTGTGTGGCTTGTTGGAAATGATGTGCAGTCAGCCCTCAGACAATCTAAATCAAGAGAACGATGGCAAAACTTGATGGTGCAGAACATAGGCAGGCAGCTACACTCTTAAATCCTCGGCCTTTGGGAGGCCAAGGTGGGAGAATTACTTGAGACCAGGAGTTTGATACCAGCCTTGGCAATATAGTGAGATCTCATCTTTCCAAAAAAATTTTAAAAAAGAAAAACCAGGCATGGTGGCACATGCCTGTAGTCCAAGCTACTTGGGAGGCTGAGGCAGGAGGTTCACTTGAGCTCAGGGGTTTGAGGCTGCAGCAAGCCAAGACTGCAACACTGCACTCCAGCCTGGAAAACAGAGCAAGACCCTGTCTCTAAAACATACAAATTAAATAAATACATATTTGCATCCTACATCATTACCACAAATCACTCCAACAACCCTACTCATTCTGTATTATTCTTCTCATTTTACATACAGGAAACTGGAGCTCTTACTCAGAAGAGTTAAGAAACTTATCCAGTATCACACACAACTAAGTCTAAGAGCAAGAATTCAAAGTCAAATTCATCTGATTCCAAAGCTTATGCTCTTTTAATGCTTTATCAGCTCAGGTGTCTGTTTCCTGAAAATTTTCATCCTCTTTTGGGTGCTAGATCGTATCTAATCTAAGATTTTTAGGGAAATAACATGCCATTCTGTGCTCCGGCCTCCCCTGGTAGATCCTGAATAATGAGGATAACAAATATAAAGGTTAATTAATTGGTTATGTAGCTTACACTCAATACCAAGACAGTAATAATTTCCGATTATTCAGAATACATTTAATGGTACTTTACTATATAAATGCCTGATTATTCATTTAGGGCTGCATATTTTCCCAAATTCTTTCATATGTGTAATTTCGTTTAAGCATTAAATTGTTACGCCTGTAATCCCAGCACTTTGGGAGGCCGAGGCGGGTGGATCACGAGGTCAAGAGATCGAGACCATCCCGGTCAACATGGTGAAACCCCGTCTCTACTAAAAATACAAAAAAAATTAGCTGGGCATGGTGGCGCGTGCCAATAATCCCATCTACTCAGGAGGCTGAGGCAGGAGAATTGCCTGAACCCAGGAGGCAGAGGTTGCGGTGAGCCGGGATTGCGCCATTGCACTCCAGCCTGGGTAACAAGAGCGAAACTCCGTCTCAAAAAAAAAAAAAAAATTTGTTGGAAGCTTAAGTAGCTTTATTATCTTTGTTCAGTATTAATGACCAATGACCATTGTTGTAAATATGTTGTTTTGGAAAGCATATTTTGCCTACTTACTTTTCCTCAAACCTTTCTGTTCACTGTTATCTTCCCAGAAGAGGAAAGATCTCCACAGCCCACACCAAACATCGTATACCATATTTGGTTTTCGTGGGTATTCTGTAATTATTTTGCAAGCTCCTAGGCACATTTGCCTGCACTACCTTGGTTTCTGCAATGACAAATTTCTAAAATGTCAGCAGCAATGACTGTAAAAAGGGTAGTTAATTGGAAAAGAGTTCAGATCCTAACTGTTTAGCCACCACGTAACCCTGGCAAGCCACTGCACCTTCATCCTGGAAGTAGAGATGTTGGGCAGACACACAGAAGGGATGGTGGGCATGAGTGTAACAGGCTGGGTGGGAAGCTCAAGAGCCAGGTGGGGGCCCTGCAGCAATGCAGAGGACATGCCCGGTCTCAGGGACGCAGCTGCAAACTCACGGCTACTCAGAAATGGAGGCTTACGCTTGGCCGCTCTTCTCATTTCTCAAAAGAAACTGGGTTTTTGTGGGAATTTCCTTTTCCTCAATTTGGCAGTAATTCAAAGTAAAACATATTTCTCTCTTTTTTTTTTTTTTTCTTTTGAGACAGAATCTCGCTCTGTCGCCCAGGCTGGACTGCAGTGGTGCAGCTCTGGCTCACTGCCACCTCCCTCTCCTGGGTTCAACCAATTCTGCCTCAGCCTCCTAAGGAGCTGGGATTACAGTTGCCTGCCACCATGCCCAGCTAATTTTTGTATTTTTAGTAGAGAAATACTAACATGATTTCACCATGTTGGCCAGGCTGGTCTTAAATTCCTGACCTCAGGTAATCCACTCGTCTCGGCCACCCAAAGTGCTGGTACTACAGGCATGAGCCACCACACCTGGCCAGCAGATTTCTTCTTCAAAACATAGTTCTTCCAGCCAGACTGAGTGAGTGGGCCAGCAGCGTATAACCTCTGGGCGGGACATCCCCAGGATGAAGGTGCTCTGGTGCGTGCCTGCTATTCAGCATGGGCCCTTGGACATTGCAGATGGCTCCCCAGGCCTCCGTGAGCCTGCACTCACAGTCTCCTCACCAGAGAGCTCGAAATCTCAGAACCCAACTCTCTCTCATGTCACCAAGCCAGAGACATGAGTCTGCTTTCTGTCTCCATAGATTGTCTGTTCTTACACATTTTGCCTACATGAAATTATGTATATGTGGTCTTCTGTGACTAGCATTTTTCACCTGACCTAATGTTTTCAAGGTTTCCTCATGTTGTTGCATCTATCAGTGCTTTATTCTATTTATTACTGAATAATATTCCATTTAATGAATTATTCATCCATTCATTAATTGGTAGACATTTGGGTTGTTTCTACTTTTTGGCTACTATGAATAATGTTACTGCAAACATTCATATACAGGACTTTGCGTGGACATGTTTTCGTTTTTCTTAGGTATGTACGTGGGAGTGGAATTGGTGTATCATATTGGTTTGAGGACCAAACAGTTTTCTGAAGTAGCTACACTGTTTTATCAAATACATTCCCATCAGCAAAGTGTGAGGGCTCTGGTTGCTCTATCTCCTTTCCAGTAAGTTTTGTTTTCCTGATTTTCTATTATAACTATCCCAGTAGTTGTGAAAGTGGTATCTCACTGTAGTTTTGATTTGCATTTTCCTTATGACTCAGGATATTAAGCATCTTCTTATATACTTATTGGCCATTCATGTCTTCTTTGGAGAACTCTCCAGATTCTTTGCTCATTTTTAAATTGGGTTATTTGCCTTTTTATTGCTAAGTTACAAGAGTTCTTTACATAATCTGGATATACATCTCGATGAGCCTCATTTTTGTCCCCCAAATTTAATGATAATCAAAATATTCCACTTACTAAGATAGGAAACTATTCTAATATGTGTGAAAAATACTATAAATAACAAAGTTTTAAAAAATGCCTATTTGATTTTATCAAATTCTGACCTTATGATACTAAGTAAATCTGATATTTCTTTTTTCTGTAGTCATACTGTATTTTAGCTAAAATAATTGATAAATGTACCTGTCAAGTCTCAAATCATATTCTAATTATTTTTTGTATTTTACTTTTGTCTTAACCATGCCAGCAGCTTACTCATAGCTTCCAAAAATAAAAGGTAAATATTAGATTGAAAAATACTTTCAAAATGGGTGGGTTTGCCTCTAGGGAGCAGAATGCTAGATCACAAGAGGGCAAAAGAAAGAGAATTACTTTCTCCTTATTTTACACTTGTATGCATGTAGCATCATTTTTTAAAAATATGTATTTTCTTGCTTGGGGGTACATGTGAAGAACATGCATGATTGCTGCATAGGTACATACATGGCAATGTGGTTTGCTGCCTTCCTCCCCATCACGTATATCTGGCATTTCTCCCTATGTTATCCCTCCCCAACTCCCCACCTCACCCCCCACTGACCCTCCTCTAGTTACCCCCCCAACAGACCTAGTGTGTGATGCTCCCCTCCTTGTGTCCATGTGTTCTCATTGTTCAACACTCACCTATGAGAACATGCGGTGTTTGATTTTCTGTTCTTGTGTCAGTTTGCTGAGAATGATGGTTTCCAGGTTCATCCATGTCCCTACAAAGGACACAAACTCATCATTTTTTATGGCTGCATAGTATTCCATGGTTTATATATGCCACATTTTCCCTGTCCAGTCTATCATCGATGGGCATTTGGGTTGGTTCTAAGTCTTTGCTATTGTAAACAGTGCTGCAATGAACATTTGTGTGCATGTGTCCTTATAATAGATAGATTTATAGTCCTTTGGGTATATACCCAGTAATGGGATTGCTGGGTTAAATGGAATTTCTATCTCTAGGTCCTTGAGAAATCACCACACTGTCTTCCACAATGGTTGAACTAATTTACACTCCCACCAACAGTGTAAAAGTGTTCCTATTTCTCCACATCCTCTCCAGCATCTGTTGTCTCCACATTCCAACTGACGTGAGATGGTATCTCAATGTAGTTTTGATTTGCATTTCTCTAGTGACCAGTGATGATGAGCATTTTTTCATATGTTTGTTGGCCTCATATATGTCTTCTTTTGAAAAGTGTCTGTTCATATCCTTTGCCCACTTTTGAATGGGTATGTTTTTTTTTTTCTTGTAAATCTGTTTTAGTTCTTTGTAGATTCTGGATATATGTCCTTTGTCAGATGGGTAGATTGCAAAAATTTTTTCCCATTCTGTTGGTTGCCAGTTCACTCTAATGATTGTTTCTTTTGCTGTGCAGAAGCTCTGGAGTTTAATTAGGTCCAATTTGTCTATTTTGGCTTTTGTTGCCAATGCTTTTGGTGTTTTAGTCATGAAGTCCTTCCCTATGCCTATGAACTGAATGGTTCTGCCTAGGTTTTCTTCTAGGGTTTTTATGGTGTTAGGTCTTATGTTTAAGTCTTTAATCCATCTGGAGTTAATTTTAGTGTAAGATGTCAGGAAGGGGTCCAGTTTCTGCTTTATGCACACTCCTAGCCAGTTTTCCCAACACCATTTATTAAACAGGGAATCCTTTCCCCATTGTTTGTTTTTGTCAGGTATGTCAAAGATCAGGTGGTTGTAGATGTGTGGCATTACTTCCGAGGCCTCTGTTCTGTTCCATTGGTCTATATCTGTGTTTTGGTACCAGTACCATGCTGTTTTGATTACTGTAGCCTTGTAGTAGAGTTTGAAGTCAGGCAGCCTGATGCCTCCAGCTTTGTTCTTTTTCCTTAGAATTCACTTGGCTGTGCAGGCTCTCTTTTGGTTCCATATGAATTTTAAGGTGGTTTTTTCCAGTTCTGTGAAGAAGGTCATTGGTAGCTTGATGGGGATAGCATTGAATCTATAAATTACTTTGGGCAGTATGGCCATTTTCATGATATTGATTCTTCCTAACCATAAGCATGGAATGTTTCTCCATCTGTTTGTGTCTTCTCTTATTTCCTTGATCAGTGGCTCATAGTTCTCCATGAAGAGGTCCTTTACATCCTTTGTTAGTTGTATTCCTAGGTATTTTATTCTCGTTGTAGCAATTGTGAATGGCAGTTCATTCTTGATTTGGCTCTCTTTAAGTCTGTTATTGGTGTATAGGAATGCTTGTGATTTTTGCACACTGATTTTGTATAACTGAGACTTTGCTGAAGTTGCTTATCAGTTTGAGGAGATTTGGGCTGAGACAATATGGTCTTCTAAATATACTATCATGTCGTTTGCAAATAGGGACAATTTGACTTCCTCCTTTCCTAATTGAATACCCTTGATTTCTTTTTCTTGTCTGATTGTTCTTGCTAGAACTTCCAATACTATATTGAATAGGAGTGGTGAGAGAGGGCATCCTTGTCTAGTGCCTGATTTCAAAGGGAATGCTTCCAGTTTTTGCTCATTCAGTATGATATTGGCTGTTGGTTTGTCGTAAATAGCTTTTATTATTTTGAGATATGTTCCATCAATACCTAGTTTATTGAGAGCTTTTAACAGAAAGGGCAGTTTAATTTTGTCAAAGGCCTTCTCTGCATCTATTGAAATAATCGTGTGGTTTTTGTCTTTGGTTCTGTTTATGTGGTGAATTACATTTTTACACTTGTGTATGTTGAACCACCCTTGCATCCCTGGGATGAAACCTGCTTGATCGTGATGGATAAGCTTTTTGATGTGCTGTTGCAATCAGTTTGCCAGTATTTTATTGAAGATTTTTTCATCTATGTTCATCATGGATATTGGCCTGAAGTTTTCTTTTCTTGTTGAGTCTCTGCCAGGTTATGGTATCAGGATGATGTTGGTCTCATAGAATGATTTGGGGAGGATTCCCTCTTTTTGTATTGTTAGGAAGAGTTTCAGGAGTGGTACTAGCTCCTCTTTGTATGTCTGGTAGAATTCGGCTGTGAACCCATCTGGACCTGGGCTTCTTATGGGTGGTAGGCTATTAATTGCTGCCTCAACTTCAGCTCTTGTTATTGGTCTATTCAGGGTTTCAACTTCTTCCTGGTTTAGGCTTGGGAGGATGCAAGTGGCCAGGAATTTATCCACTTCTTCCAGGTTTACTGGTTTGTGTGCATAGAGTTGTTTGTAGTAATCTTTGATGGTAGTTTGTATTTCTGTGGAATCTGTGATGATATCCCCTTTATTGTTTTTTATTGTATCTATTTGATTCTTCTCTCTTTTCTTTTTTATTGATCTGGCTACTGGTCTGTCTATTTTGTTGATCTTTTCAAAAAACCAGCTCCTGGATTTATTGATTTTTCGAAGGGTTTTTTGTGTCTCTATCTCCTTCAGTTCTGTTCTGATCTTAGTTATTTCTTGTCTTCTGCTAGCTTTTGAGTTTTTTTGATCTTGCTTCTCTAGCTCTTTCAATTTTGATGATAGGGTGTCGATTTTAGATCTTTCCTTGCTTCTCATGTGGGCATTTAATGCTATATATTTTTCTCTAGACACTGCTTTAAATGTGTCCCAGAGATTCTGGTATGTTGTGTCTTCATTCTCATTGGTTTCGAAGAACATCTTTATTTCTGCCTTCATTTCATTGTTTATCCAGTCAACATTCAAGAGCCAGTTCAGTTTCCATGAAGCTATGTGGTTCTGAGTTAGTTTCTGAGTTCTGAGTTCTAACTTGATTGCACTGTGGTCTGAGAGACTGTTATTATTTCCATTCTTTGCATTTGCTGAGAAGTGATTTACTTCCAATTATGTGGTCAATTTTCAATTTTAGAGTAGGTGTGATGTGGTGCTGAGAAGAATGTATATTCTGTGGATTTGGGCTGGAGAGTTCTGTAAATGTCTATTAGGTTTGCTTGTTCCAGGTCTGAGTTCAAGTCCTGGATATCCTTGTTAATTTTCTGTCTTGTTGATCTGTCTAATATTGACAGTGGAGTGTTACAGTCTCCTACTATTACTGTGTGGGAGTCTAAGTGTCTTTGTAAGTCATTAAGAACTTGCCGTATGTATCTGGGTGCTCCTGTATTGGGTGTGTATATATTTAGGATCGTTAGCTCTTCTTGTTGCATTGATCCTTTTACCATTATGTAATGTCCTTCTTTGTCTCTTTTGATCTTTGTTGGTTTAACGTCTATTTTATCAGAGACTAGGAGAGCTACTCCTGCTTTTTTTTTGTTCTCCATGTGCTTGGTAAATCTTCTTCCATCCCTTTATTTTGAGCCTATGTGTATACTTGCTTGTGAGATGAGTTTCCTGGATACAGCACACCGATGGGTCTTGACTTTTTATCCAATGTGCCAGTCTGTGTCTTTTGATTGGGGCATTTAGCCCATTTACATTTAGGGTTAATATTGTTATGTGTGAATTTGATACTGCCATTTTGATGCTAGCTGGTTGTTTTGCCTGTTAGTTGACGCAGTTTCTTCATTGTGTCGGTGCTCTTTACCATTTGGTATGTTTTTGGAGTGACTGGTACTGGTTGTTCCTTTCTATGTTTAGTGCTTCTTTCAGGAGCTCTTGCAAAGCAGGCCTGGTGGTGATGAAATCTCTGAGCAATTGCTTGTTCATAAAGGATTTTATTTCTCCTTCACTTATGAAAGTTAGTTTGGTTGGATATGAAATTCTAGGCTGAAAGTTCTTTTCTTTAAAGATGTTGAATATTGGTCCCCACTCCCTTCTGGCTTGTAGGGTTTCTGCTGAGAGATCCACTGTGAGTCTGATGGGCTTCCCTTTGTGGGTAACCTGACCTTTCTCTCTTGCTGCCCTTAGCATTTTCTCCTTCATTTCAACCCTGGTGAATCTGACGATTATGTGCCTTGGGGTTGTTTTTCTTGAGGAATATCTTTATGGTGTTCTCTGTATTTCCTGGACTTGAATATTGGCCTGCCTTGCTAGATTGGGGAAGTTCTCTTGGATAATATCCTGAAGAGTGTTTTCCAGCTTGGATTCATTCTCCCTGTCACATTCAGGTACCCCTATCAAATGTAGATTAGGTCTTTTCACATAATCCCATATTTCTTGGAGGCTTTGTTCATTTCTTTTTACTCTTTTTTCTCTATTCTTGCCTTCTCATTTTATTTCATTGAGTTGATCTTCAATCTCTGATATTCTTTCTTCTGCTTGATCGATTTGGCTATTAAAACTTGTGTTTGCTTCATGTAGTTCTCATGCTGTTTTTCAATTCCATCAAGTCGTTTATGTTCTTCTCTAAGCTGGTTATTCTAGTTAGCATTTCATCCAACCTTTTTTCAAGCTTTTCATTTATTTGAATTGAGTTAGAACGTGTTCCTTTAGCTCAGAAAAGTTTGTAATCATCCACCTTCCGAAGACTGTTTCTGTCAATTCGTCGTACTCTTTCTTGGTCATGCTGTGATCCCATGTTGTTGAGGAGTTGTGATCCCTTGAAGGAGAAGACGTGTTTTGGTCTTTGATGGTTTCATCTTTTTTGCACAGGTTTTTTCCCATCTTTGTGGATTTACCTGGCTGTGGTGTCAGGGAGCTGCTTGATGAGGTCGCTTGTCTGCCTGTGGAGGAGCTACTGGGTGTCTAGGGACTCCTTCAGGTTACTAGGGAAGCTTCCTGTGTCTTTTTTGTTTATACTGGGAGATTAGGCCTGCCTCTTCCCCTGACATTTAGGCACTGCTGGTTGGTCAGGAACGCTGTCCAGTTGCTACATAGGCTTCCTGTGTTTTTTGTTAACACAAGTAGCCCATTCCTACCCCTGTAATGGTGGGCTGTGCCCTTCCTCCACTGGGCTGGATCATTGAGGGTTCAGCTCAGACTTTGGCACTGGCTGCACAACCTGCTAGAGTCAGAGCTTCAGCCCTCAGGAATTTGTTGGGGAGGGTAGCGACCCGCCCAGCCCCACCTGGCTGTCTCCCCCTTTCAGCTTCCTCTCTCTCCCGTCATGGGGTAGGGGCCCACCAAGCTGCTCTGTAAGTCCTGCCGCTTATAGGGCGGGGGGAGGGGGTGATAGCTTGGTCCGCAGGTTCTCCCGGCAAGCTTTTGGACTTATGTGTCTGTTTAGGTCTGTGCACCAATCCGGGACACTGTCATGGATTATTATTCAACTCCGCACTTGTAATTCCCAGAGCTTGACTGGCAAAGATCCCCTGTTCTGTGTATTGCTGAGGCTTTGGGGGAAGCGCTGTATCTGGACCGGAGTGCCAGAGGGGGAGCCTCTGACTCATGGGTCAGATACACTTTCTGGGTGAAGCAGCACCCCTCCCTGCCTTGCCTGGGCTTTGCTCACCATAGTACTAGACCCGTTGAAATGCCCCTGGTACCTCAGTTAGAGCTAGGAGATCTCTGTATTTCTGCATCTCTCTCGCTGGGTGTTGTGCGCCAGAGTTGTGTCTATTTGGCCATCTTGGAGAAGAGCACATCATTTTAAAAAAATAAATTTTAGAGGCCAGGCACTGTGGCTCTCACCTGTAATCTTAGCACTTTGAGAGGCTGGAGTGATCACCTGAGGTCAGGAATTTGAGACCAGCCTGACCAACATGGCAGAACTCCATCTCTACTAAAATATGAAAATTAGCCAGGCATGGTGGCATGCAATTGTAATTTCAGCTACTAGGGAGGCTGAGAGAAGAGTATCTCTTAAACCTGGGAAGTGGAGGTTGCAGTGAGCCGAGATGGTGCCATTGCACTCCAGCCTGGGTGATGAGAGTGAAACTGTCTCAAATAAATGCATAAATAAAGGAGCCAGGTGCTCCTTTATTTATAATCCCAGCACTTTAGGAGGCCAAGGTGGGTAGATCACTTGGGGCCAAGAGTTCGAGACCAGCCTGGCCAAGATGGTGAAACTGTCCCTACTAAAAATACAAAAATTAGCAGGCATGGTGGCAGGTGCCTATAATCCCAGCTACTCAGGAGGCTGAAGCAGGAGAATCACTTGAACCTGGGAGGTAGAGGTTGCAGTGAGCCAAGATCATGCCATTGCACTTCAGCCTAGGCAACAGAGCAAGACTCTATCTCAAAATAAATACATAAATAATAAAAAACAATTGGCAAAATTTAAATATGGACTATTGTATTAGTCCGTTTTCATGCTGCTGATGAAGACATACCCGAGACTGGGAAGGAAAACAGGTTGTATGGACTCACGGTTTCATGTGTCTGGGGAGGCCCCACAATGATGGCAGAAGGCTAAAGGCACTTCTTACCTGGCGGTGGTAAAAGAGAATGAGAGGGAAGCAAAAGCAGAAACCCCTTATAAACTATCAGATCTTCTGAGACTTACTCACTACCATGAGAACAGCATGGGGGAAACTGCCCTGATGATTTAATTATCTCCCACCAGCTCCTCCCGCAGCACATGGGAACTGTGAGAGTCCAACTCAAGGAGAGATTTGGCGAGTCGGGGGTGGACACAGAGCTGAACTACATCAACTATAGATTAGATCACGGTATTATAGCATTCTGCATTTCCTGATGTTGATTGTACCGTATTATATAAAAGGATGTTCTTGTTTTGGGGAAATTCACACTGATGGTTTTATGGGTTATGGGTAATGATTTGTATGCAATTTAGTCTCCTCAAATGGTTCAGGGAAAGAAGCTCGTGGGTAATTATAGAGAAATAATGACAAAGCAAATGTGGTCAAATGATAGGAAGGGTATCCTGGACTTTTCAGCATTCCTTCCCTTTTTCTGTGACTTTAAAGTTATTTCAAAATGAAAGTTTAAAAAATTAAAAAGAAAAAGCACTTCCAGAATATTATTTTATATATGGGCTTCCATAATATTCTTTTATATATTTCAAATGTGTATTATTATATTAATATGTTATGTAACAGATAAATATATATTTATATAATATCACCGTCTGGAGTGCAGTGACATGATCTTGGCTCACTACAACCTCCACCTCCCAGGTTCAAACAATTCTCCTGCCTTAGCCTCCTGAGTAGCGGGGACTATAGGCATGTGCCACAACTCCTGGCTAATATTTTGTATTTTTAGTAGTGGCAAGGTTTGCCGAGCTGGTCTTGAACTCCTTACCTCAGATGACCTGCCTGCCTCGGCCTCCCAAAATGCTGAGATTATAGGTGTGAGCCACCATGCCCAGCCTCATTATGACTTTTGTGATCAGGAAAAATACAAATGAACCTTATTTCTTAAGATCGTCACAATTCTTTTGACTCGTTTTTTTATATTAAAAAGCTCAAGGTGTTTAATGTTTCACATATCTTCAATTAATAGGTAAATATATACAATATAGAATTATGTGCAGTTCCCAGACTCAGGAAGGACAGAGATTCTAGTGTCCTCAGTGCCCTCCTGATCAGCTTGGAGGCTTAGACAGGAACCTGAGGATGACTTTAGATGGGGAGTTTTCAGAAGAGGTGAATTCTGATCTAAACCTGGAAGGGGTCACAGAGGAAGGGGAGAGATGAAGCCCACCTTCAACAGCCCTGCCCGCAGCTGTACCGCCCAGGGAAGACCATAGGCTCCTTTTGGTTCCCGCCACACAGCCAGTGCCCAGCCTTCTGCAGCTCTCCCAACACCAATAGCATACTCTTCTCCCATTTCTTTCAAATACTTTGCTGCTGCAAAACCTTCCCATGGCAAATTTCCACAAGTTAAAAACATAACTTTGATTTTAATGGAGAAAAATATTGTATATCCATGAGCCCCTAAATTAATACCCAATTTAAACACTGTAAAAATGGACCAGGCCAGGCTTATGTCTGTAATCCCAGCACTTTGGGAGGCCGAGGCAGATGGATCACTTGAGGTCAGGAGTTCGAGACCAGCCTTGCCAACATGGTGAAACCCTGTCTCTACTAAAAATACAGAAATTAGCTGAGCATGGTGGTGCACACCTATGATCCCAGCTACTCAGGAGCTTGAGGCAGGAGAATCACTGGAACCCGGTAGGCGGAGGTTGCAGTGAACTGAGATTGCATCACTGCACTCCAGCCTGGGCAACACAGCAAGACTCCATCTCAAAAAAAAAAAGGGCCTGTGACTTCAACAGTTAACACTGGTTATATCACAACAAAACCAGGATGGCTTCTCTTCAAATGACTCTCCAATATACTGTCTACCCTGCATCCCTTTGGCTTTGGTATTGTCATAGTTACTAAGGTATGCTCCAGCTCTCCTCACAGAGCATACAGCATGATGTTCTGTGTTTATGTGGTTCATTGTTACTCCAAGTGTGGTCCTTGAACCAGCAGGGTGAACATTACCTGGGAACTTGTCAGAAATGCAAATCCATGGGCTCCATGCCAAACTCATTGGCTCAGAAGCTTTATGGAAGGAGCCCAAGAAATTGCATTCTAACCAGCCCTCCAGGGGATTCTGAGGCACATGTAAGTTTGAGAACCACTGATGTAATTGAAAAAGAAAAAAAAGAGTAAGAAGAAGAAAAAAAAAAGAAATCATCAATACTAATGATGCACAAGGTTATCCTTCGTAAACTAGAATAATATAAATACTGTAAATTAAAGCGGCAAGAACTAATCATTCAAAGTCAAGGATAATTAATGAGCCCCTAGATTCACAGCCTCCCACCACTCACAAGGCATAGGATCCACAAATCCTCTCTCCAGAATGCAATGAGGTGTCTCACATGCTAGCAGGCAGACAAAATGCACTTCTAGTAAAACCGAGTTCTTTCAACTCAGGTGACCGTGTCTCTAGGTATAGCCATATTTCCTTCAAATTCTCCAAATTTTTCATCCCAAAAAGCTGCCCACGTCACCCTCTTCAGCCACATCTTTGGAGGTGTCTTTATATTTTGTTCCAGAGGCCCCATGCTCATTACTCATCTTTATTTTTTCAGCAAAGGGTTACCTTCCAGTTCAACATTTACCTTGGAAGAGGGGACCATCTACTTGACGACTGAGCCCAACACTCTGGAAGTGCAGGATGACAATGCTTCTGTGCTTGACGTCTATTTAGTAAGTAACTTTTTAGTTTCCTGTTTTCCCCTTCTGGTTTGTAAATGGATCCAGGCCATGGCTTACACAAGAACAAGTTCTATAAAACCAGGTATGCTTGGGTTTTAAAAGAAATGATGGCACCCTGTCACTTCTGCAAATGGTGCTTTTTCTATAAGTAATGTTTTCCCACAGTTCATTACACAAAAGAGTATCTAGGTCAATATGAAATCACCATGTATAACAAGAGAACAAAATCCCTAACATTGAGGTAAAGTAGGGCTCCGGGTGTTATTCCCAACCAGGTAATGTTTTCCTTTGATTGAGCCGTGCTCCCTGATGTTTGAATCTTCTGCGTTTGGCGTTGCTCCCTTGGTAAGTTAGGAGGCCAAAAGGTGGAGAATAGGGTCATGGGAAGAACCCAAATTCAGTGCCAGAGAATCTTGACTGACTCTGTCCTCAGTTGTCACCAACCAGCTGTGTGATGTAGGCAGGATTCTTTCTGACTGCCTGTCCTTATCATGTCCGCCCTGCCTTCCTTACAAGGCTGCTGTGAGGATCATGAGTGACCCTTTAGTGCCTGTCAAATTAGCTATATTGGCTTAATCGAACTGTTAGGTAATGCCTAGAAAGATACTGTAATGAGCTACACTGTAAAAGAGTATTTTCTGTGCCAGGTACATCTCACATGTATGCTATGTCTTTGCACACCTGCACAGCATTACATAAAACGGGAAGTATTGATTTGGAATTTTCTGGGTTTTTTTTTTAAGTTTTGCTAAACCTGAGCCAATACTCTGTGTCACTCCTGGTGTACAAGCATGACTTCAGGAATCAGCACCGAGTGGTGCATGTGTCACAGCAGCCCCTTGAGCCTGCATTTTATGCTTTTCCATATCCCTGACCTAGCACCATAATTCCTCAAGAGTACTCTGCAGGGCATCAGTCACCTAAGATGCTACACCTAGCTCTTCTGGAATAGTATTCAAAGTCCTCGCCAGGAGTGGTGGCTCCTGTCTCTATCCCAGCACTTTAGGAGGCCGAGGCAGCAAATCACATGAGGTCAAGAGTTCAAGACCAGCCTAACCACGATTGTGAAACCCTGTCTCTACTAAAAATAGGAAAATCATCCGGGCATGGTGGTGCATGTCTGTAGTCCCAGCTACTTCCCAGGCTGAGGCAGGAGAATCACTTGAACCTGGGAGGTGGAAGTTGTAATGAGCCAAGATTGCACCATTGCACTCCCACCTGGGCCACAGAGCCAGATCCTGCCTAAAAAAAAAAAAAAAAAAAAAAAACCAAGCCCTCCAGGCCCTGCATGGTCTGGTCTCCCCTGCCTCTCCAACCTGCCCCCTCCCTGGGTCTCTCTCTTTCTTGCTGATGCTATTCTAGCCACACTGGCCTCCTTGGAGTTCCTCCCACAGACCAAGCAATCTCTGCCTCGGAACTTTTGCATTTGCCATTCCTGTCTGTGTGTTCTTTTACACCCATCCCATGCTCCCTCACTTCCTTCAGGTCTCAGCCCAAGTACCTCTTTCTCAGACAGGCTTTTCTTGACCCCCCTACATAAACTAGTAGGTCTCCCACCAACCATTGTAAAAAGATTTTTTTCTCTGAATATCCTGGTTGTTGCATAAACACATTTTTTTGCACTGAGCAATGCTCCTGCCTACCATTGCCTCCACTTTAAAAAAACAAGTTATAGCACATCACAAAATTTTTACAGAAAAGTAGATCCACTCCCAACCAAGAAAAGAGGGAATTAAATAGAGAAAAAAATGTATTTTTGTTCCCATGTTGGATTCACCTGGAACTAGAAATCAGGAAAGCCTTTCAGAAAGAAACTAAGTAAAATCTTATCTTCATGAACTAAGGATTCATGCCACTTTCATTGTCTTTACAAAAACTAGATTTTCACCAATCAGGTAGGTACATTATTCCTGAGTGAGCCGAAACTCAAATTCAGCTCCATATGCTGTCCTGCCTAAACATGAAACCAGGAGGCACCCTGTTGTTTTTATTGACCATAGATATAAGTCTCACCTGCATCTCACTGGAATCATGTGTCTGACAACAGTGAGAGAAGGATGCAGAAAGGAAGGAATAAGGGGGTTTTTGTTGAGAATATTTTTTGTAAAGTTCTTTCACTGTTTTTTCCTGATTATTATTATTTTTTTTTATTGCATTTTGGGTTTTCGGGTACATGTGAAGAACATGCAAGATTGTTGCCTAGGTACATACGTGGCGGTGTGATTTGCTGCCTTCCTCCCCTTCACCTATATGTGGCATTTCTCCCCATACTATCTCTCCCCAACTCCCCACCCCCCGCTGTCCCCCCCTACTTCCCCCAACAGACCCCAGTGTATAGTGCTCCCCTCCCTGTGTCCATGTGTTCCCATTGTTCAACACCCGCCTATGAGTGAGAACATGCGGTGTTTGATTTTGTTTTCTTGTGTCAGTTTGCTGAGAATGATGGTTTCCAGGTTCATCCATGTCCCTACAAAGGACGTGAACTCATCGTTTTTGGTGGCTGCATAATATTCCATGGTGTATATGTGCCACATTTTCCCTGTCCACTCTATCATCGATGGGCATTTGGGTTGGTTCCAGGTCTTTGCTGTTGTAAACTGTGCTGCAATGAACATTCATGTGCATGTGTCCTTATAGTAGAACGAATTATAATCCTTTGGATATATACCAGTAATGGGATTACTGGGTCAAATGGAATTTCTATTTCTAGATCCGTGAAGAATCACCACACTGTCTTCCACAATGCTTGAACTAATTTACACTCCCACCAACAGTGTAAAAGTGTTCCTATTTCTCCACATCCTCTCCAGCATCTGTCTCCAGATTTTTTAATGATTGCCGTTCTAACTGGAGTAAGATGGTATCTCAATGTAGTTTTGATTTGCATTTCTCTAATGACCAGTGATGATGAGCATTTTTTCATATGTTTGTTGGCCTCATATATGTCTTCTTTTGTAAAGTATCTGTTAATATCATTTTGAATGGGCTTGTTTGTTTTTTTCTTGTAAATCTGTTTTAGTTCATTGTAAATTGTGGATATCAGCCCTTTGTCAGATGGGTAAGCTGCAAAATTTTTTTCCCATTCTGTTGGTTGCCGATTCACTCTAATGACTGTTTCTTTTGCCGTGCAGAAGCTTTGGAGTTTGATTAGGTCCCATTTGTCTATTTTGGCTTTTGTTGCCATGCTTTTGGTATTTTGGTCATGAAGTCCTTCCCTATGCCTATGTCCTGAATGGTTCTGCCTAGGTTTTCTTCTATGGTTTTTATAGTGTTAGATCTTATGTTTAAGTCTTTAATCCATCTGGAGTTAATTTTAGTGTAAGGTGTCAGGAAGGGGTCCAGTTTCTGCTTTCTGCACATGGCTAGCCAGTTTTTCCAACACCACTTATTAAACAGGGAATCCTTTCCCCATTGCTTGTTTTTGTCAGGTTTGTCAAAGATTGGATGGTTGTAGATATGTTGTGTTGCCTCTGAGGCCTCTGTTCTGTTCCATTGGTCTATATCTGTGTTTTGGTACCAGTACCATGCTGTTTTGATTACTGTAGCCTTGTAATATAGTTTGATGTCCGGTAGTGTCATGCCTCCCGCCTAGTTCTTTTTGCTTAAGATTGACTTGGCTATGTGGGCTCTCTTTTGGTTCCATATGAAGTTAAAGGTGGTTTTTTCCAGTTCTGTGAAGAAGGTCATTGGTAGCTTGATGGGGATAGCGTTGAATCTGTAAATTACTTTGGGCAGTATGGCCATTTTCACGATATTGATTCTTCCTAACCATGAACATGGAATGTTTCTCCATCTGTTTGTGTCCTCTCTTATATCGTTGAGCAGTGGTTTGTAGTTCTCCTTGAAGAGGTCCTTTACGTTCCTTGTTAGTTGTATTCCTAGGTATTTTATTCTCTTTGTAGCAATTGTGAATGGTAGTTCATTCTTGATTTGGCTCTCTTTTTTTTTTTTTTTTTTTTTTTTTTTTTTTTTTTTTTTTGAGACGGAGTTTCGCTCTTGATACCCAGGCTGGAGCGCAATGGCGCGATCTCGGCTCACCGCAATCTCCGCCTCCCGGGTTCAGGCAATTCTCCTGCCTCAGCCTCCTGAGTAGCTGGGATTACAGGCACGCGCCACCGTGCCCAGCTAATTTTTTGTATTAGTAGAGACGGGGTTTCACCATGTTGACCAGGATGGTCTCGATCTCTTGACCTCGTGATCCACCCGCCTCGGCCTCCCAAAGTGCTGGGATTACAGGCTTGAGCCACCGCGCCCGGCCGATTTGGCTCTCTTTAAGTCTGTTATTGGTGTATAGGAACGCTTGTGATTTTTGCACATTGATTTTGTATCCTGAGACTTTGTGGAAGTTACTTATCAGTTTCAGGAGATTTTGGGCTGAGATGATGGGGTCTTCTAGATATACAATCATGTCATCTGCAAATAGAGATAATTTGACGTCCTCTTTTCCTAATTGAACACGCTTTATTTCTTTTTCTTGCCTGATTGCTCTGGCTAGAACTTCCAGTACTATATTGAATAGGAGTGGTGAGAGAGGGCATCCTTGTCTAGTGCCAGATTTCAAAGGGAATGGTTCCAGTTTTTGCCCATTCAGTATGATATTGGCTGTTGGCTTGTCATAAATAGCTTTTATTATTTTGAGATACGTGCCATCAGTACCTAGTTTATTGAGGGTTTTTAGCATAAAGGGCTGTTGAATTTGTCGAAGGCCTTCTCTGCATCAATTGAGATAATCATGTGGTTTTTGTCTTTGGTTCTGTTTATGTGGTGAATTACATTTATAGACTTGCGTATGTTGAACCAGCCTTGCATCCCCGGGATGAATCCTACTTGATCATGATGGATAAGCTTTTTGATGTGCTGTTGCAATCGGCTTGCCAGTATTTTATTGAAGATTTTTGTATCTATGTTCATCATGGATATTGGCCTGTACTTTTCTTTTCTTGTTGAGTGTCTGCCAGGTTTTGGTATCAGGATGATGTTGGTCTCATAAAATGATTTGGGAAGGATTCCCTCTTTTGGATAGTTTCAGAAGGAATGGTACCAGTTCCTCGTTGTATGTCTGGTAGAATTCGGCTGTGAACCCATCTGGACCTGGGCTTTTTTTGGGTGGTAGGCTCTTAATTGCTGCCTCGACTTCAGACCTTGTTATTGGTCTATTCAAGGTTTTGACTTCTTCCTGGTTTAGGCTTCGGAGGAGGCAACTGTCCAGGAATTTATCCATTTCTTCCAGGTTTTCTAGTTTATGTGCACAGAGTTGTTTGTAATAATCTCTGATGATGGTTTGAATTTCTGTGGAATCTGTGGTGATATCCTCTTTGTCATTTTTTATTGCATCTATTTGGTTATTCTCTCTTTTCTTTTTTATTAATCTGGCTAGTGGTCTATTTTGTTGATCTTTTCAAAAAACCAGCTCCTGGATTTATTGATTTTTTGAAGGGTTTTTCGTGTCTCTGTCTCCTTCAGTTCTGCTCTGATCTTAGTTATTTCTTGTCTTCTGCTAGCTTTTGAGTTTTTTTGATCTTGCTCCTCTAGCTCTTTCAATTTTGACAACAGGGTGTCAATTTTAGATCTCTCCTTGCTTCTAATGTGGGCACTTATTGCTATATATTTTCCTCTAGAGACTGCTTTAAATGTATCCCAGAGATTCTGGTATGTGGTGTCTTCGTTCTCGTTGGTTTTGAAGAACATCTTTATTTCTGCCTTCATTTCATTGTTTATCCAGTCAACATTCAAGAGAAAGTTGTTCAGTTTCCATGAAGCTGTGCGGTTCTGGGTTGGTTTCTGAATTCTGAGCTCTAAGTTGATTGCACTGTGGTCTGAGAGACTGTTTGTTATGGTTTCCGTTCTTTTGCATTTGCTGAGGAGTGATTTACTTCCAATTATGTGGTCAATTTTAGAGTAGGTGCGATGTGGTGCTGAGAAGAATGTATATTCTGTGGATTTGGGGTGGAGATTTCTGCAAATGTCTATTAGGTTTGCTTGTTCCAGGTCTGAGTTCAAGTCCTGGATATCCTTGTTAATTTTCTGTCTCGTTGATCTGTCTAATATTGACAATGGTGTGTTAAAGTCTCCCACTATTATTGTGTGGGAGTCTAAGTCTCTTTGTAAGTCATTAAGAACTTGCTGTATGTATCTGGGTCCTCCTGTATTAGGTGCATATATATTTAGGTTCATTAGCTTTTCTTGTTGCATTGATCCTTTTGCCATTATGTAATGTCCTTCTTTGTCTCTTTTGATCTTTGTTGCTTTAAAGTCTATTTTATCAGAGATGAGAATTGCAACTCCTGCTTTTTTTTTGCTCTCCATTTGCTTGGTAAATCTTCCTCCATCCCTTTATTTTGAGCCTTTGTGTATCCTTGCATGTGAGATGGGTTTCCTGGATACAGCACACTGATGGGTTTTGGCTTTTTATCCAATTTGCCAGTCTGTGTCTTTTGATTGGGGCATTTAGTCCATTTACGTTTAGGGTTAATATTGTTATGTGTGAATTTGATACTGCCATTTTGAGGCTAGCCGGCTGTTTTGCCCATTGGTTGATGCAGATTCTTCATTATGTTGATGCTCTTTACCATTTGGTATGTTTTTGGAGTGGCTGGTACTGGTTGTTCTTTTCTGTGTGTAGTGCCTCTTTCAGGAGCTCTTGTAAAGCAGGTCTGGTGGTGATGAAATCTCTGAGTACTTGCTTGTTCACAAAGGATTTTATTTTTCCTTCACTTACGAAGCTTAGTTTGGCTGGATATGAAATTCTGGGTTGAAAGTTCTTTTCATTAAGGATGTTGAATATCGGCCCCCCCACTCTCTTCTGGCTTGTAGGGTTTCTGCTGAGAGATCTGCTGTGAGTCTGATGGGCTTCCCTTTGTGGGTAACCTCACTTTTCTCTCTGGCTGCGCTTAGCATTTTCTCCTTCATTTCAACCCTGGTGAATCTGACAATTATGTGCCTTGGGGTTGCTCTTCTAGAGGAATATCTTTGTGGTGTTCTCTGTATTTCCTGGACTTGAATATTGGCCTGCCTTGCTAGGTTGGGGAAGTTTTCCTGGATAATATGCTGAAGAGTATTTTCCAGCTTGGATTCATTCTTTTCGTCACATTCAGGTACACCTATCAAATGTAGATTAGGTCTTTTCACATAGTCCCATAATTCTTGTTGACTTTGTTCATTCCTTTTTACCCTGTTTTCTCTAATCTTGCCTTCTCGTTTTATTTCATTGAGTTGATCTTCAACCTCTGATATCCTTTCTTCTGCTTGGTCAATTCGGCTGTTGAAACTTGTGCATGCTTTGCTTAGTTCTCGTGTTGTGTTTTTCAGCTCCATCAATTCACTTATATTCCTCTCTAAGTTGTCCATTCTCGTTATCATTTCGTCAAGTCTTTTTTCAAGGTTCTTAGTTTCTTTGCATTGGGTTAGAACATGTTCTTTTAGCTCATGGAAGTTTCTTATTACCCACTTTCTGAAGGCTGATTCTGTCATTTCATCACACTCATTCTCCATCCAGTCTTGTTCCCTTGCTGGTGAGGAGTTGTGATCCCTTGTAGGAGGAGAGGTGTTCTGGTTTCAGGTGTTTTCATCCTTTTTGTGCTGGTCTCTTCCCATCTTTGTGGATTTATCCACCTGTCGACTTTGTAGTTGTTGACTTTCTGATTGGGTCTCTGAGTGGCCGTCCTGTTTGTTGATGATGACGTTATTCCTGTTTCTTAGTTTTCCTTTTAACTGTCTGGCCTCTCTGCTGTAGGACTGCTGAGGTCCACTCCTGGCTCTGATTGCCTGGGGATCACTTGCAGCAGCTGCCGAACAGTAAAGGTTGCTACTAATTTCTTCTGCTTTGTCCCTGAAGGATACCTGCCAAATGTCAGTCTGAGCTCTCCTTTATGAAGTGACTCTTTGGATATATGGGGGTCAGGGAGCTGCTTGAGGAAACAGTCTGTTCTTTATAGTAGCTCAAGTGCTGAGCTGTGAGCCCCGTTGTTCATTCAGAGCTGCTCGGCGGGAAGTTTAAGTCTGCAGCAGCAGAACTCATAAACCCCTTTTTTTCCCCAGGTGTTCTGTCCCAGGGAGTTAGGGCTTTATGAATTTCCGCTGTGATGCTGCCTGTTTTTTTTTTCTTCAGGGCTGCCCTGCCCACAAGGAGGCAGCCTAGTCACTCTCAGCCTGCAGAGGCTTAGCTGAGCTGCTGTGGGCTCTGCCCAGCTGCCGTGTGAACTTCCCTGCAGTCCTGTCTATATGGGTGTAGTTAGAACTGCCTCAGAAACGGTGGCCCACCTCTGTAATGGCGGACTCTCTCTGTAATGACGGGTTGCCTTGGCAATGGCGGGTTGCCTTGGCAACTGCAGGCTGCCTCCGTAATGGCGGATGCCCCTCCCCCACAGAGTTGGACTGTCCCGGGTTCAGCTGTGCTTGCTGTGAAAGTCTCAACCCAGAGCATTTCCAATTGCTGTTTCTTTGTTTTTGTTTTTGTTTTTGTGGGGGTGGGACCAGCCGGGCCTGATCACCTGGCTCCCTGCCTTAGAGCCTTTTGCTTTTTAGTTGAATGGTCGACTCTCTACCAGGTGACCTGGTCTCCTGTTGAATAGTCCCCGGGATCTGTAAGATTTCCCATGCAGCGACCCACTGCACTGGCTGAAACCACGGCTCTGAGCTTCATGGCAGTTTTTTGCCTGGGAATCTCCTGGCCTGGCTCCGTTTCAGCTCCCCTTGCTGGCTAAGAGGGGACACAGTCTCATTTAGTCTGCACTGGGAACTGCTGCACCAGGGCGCAGGCAAAACAGCCGCGCCAGCTAAAACAGCCGCGCTGGTGACCCATGGGGCTCCTCTGCCTGGGAATCTCCTGGTCTGTGGGAAGCAAAAATCCATTTGGAAATGCGGCGTCCACTCACCCTCTGCGCTTTCACTCGGACCTGCAATCCTGAGCTCCTCCTAACCGGCCATCTTGGATGTCTCCCTCCTGATTATATTTTAATGTTCCAGTGAATCAGTTCTCAGACCTTTTCATACCAGGATCCCTTTAAACTCTTACAAATTATTGAGAATTCTGAAGAGTGTTTTGGTATCTAGGTTATATTTATCAATATTTTGTGTTTTCAAAACTAAAATAGAATTTTTTTGTTGTTTTTTTTGAGACAGGGTCTTGCTCCGTTGCTCAGGCTGGAGTGCAGTGGCGTGATCTCAGCTCACTGCAATGTCTGCCTCCCAGGTTCAAATGATTTTCATGCCTTACAACCTCCTGAGTAGCTGGGACTACAGGTGCATACCAACCACACCCAGCTAATTTTTGTGGGTTTTTTTTGTAGTGACGGGGTTTCACATGTCACCCAGGCTGGTCTCAAACTCCTGGACTCAAGCAGTCTGCTCACTTTGCCTCCCAAAGTGCTGGGATTATAGGAGTGAGCCACTCCATCTAGCCAAAATTGTTTAAATATTCATTACTTTAAAATAGTAATCTATTATATGTTAATTTAAATAACATTTTTATGAATATTATATTTTCCAAAACAAAAATAAATTTTGTGAGAGGGTGGCATTATTTTATATTTCTGTAAATCCCTAATATCTGGCTTAATAGAAGAAAAAGGATTCTCACATCTGTTACTGTATTATTCTTGATATGTATGACACATTATTTCATTTCTAGAAAGTTCCATTGTACATCCATGAAAGGGAATGAGAATAAAAGGCAAATAACATCTTAGTATTATTGGGAAAATAATTTGACCTTCTAGACCCCCAGAAATGACCCCTACAGAGTTTTTCTCGTATTTTAACTTTTAGTCTCTTCACCTGTTAACGAAATGAGACAAATTAATTACAGAGAAGTAGGTGCCTGGAGTCTATGCTGGTCTCTGCCTCTCGTTAATTATTGACCTTGAATTCAGTCACCCTCTTTGGGCCTCAGTTTTCTCATCTATGAAATGAATTATTAAATTAAGTTCATTCTAAATTACAAGAAGCTATAGAAATAAGATTTTCTAAGGTGGGAGGATTGCTTGAGGCCAGGAGTTTGAGACCAGTCCAGGCAACCCAGTGAGACCTCATCTCTACAAAAATTAAAAAAGAAAAAAAAAAATTAGTTAGGCTTGGTGTGTGCTGTAGTCCCAGCTACTTGCAAGGCTGAGGCTGGAGGATCCCTCAGGCCCAGGAGTCTGAGGTTGCAGTGAGCCATGATTTCATCACTGCACCCTAGGCTAGGCAACAGAGTAGGACCTTGTCTTTAAAAAAAATTTTTTTAAACAAGGTTTCTAAAGTAGCTACTGTTGTTTCTCCAAATTTTGCTGTTTCATCACCTCCTGTTCCATAAACTTACTTTCACATTCTTTAAATTATATGGCAATACATCTAGAAAGTCCTGCACCATTAACTTCTAATTCCAGAACGTGTTCTCACGCTGAAGATTTTTATTTTTTGTTTTGCATGCTCTTCCAGATCAGAAAGGGTATGGCTCATTGCTCTTTCTTCAGTATTTTCATTTGCATCTGCATTATGAAAAGCAAATGGAGGCTAGGCACGGTGGCTCATGCCTATAATCCCAGCACTTTTTGGGAGGCCAAGGTGGATGGATCACCTAAGGTCGGGAGTTTGAGACCAGCCTGACCAACGTGGAAAAACCCCACCTCTACTAAAAATACAAAATTAGCCAGGCATGGTGGCACATGGCTATAATCCCAGCTACTTGGGAGGCTGAGGCAGGAGAATCACTTGAACCTGGGAAGCAAAGGTTGCAGTCAGCCAAGATCGCACCATTGCACTCCAGCCTGGGCAACAGAGCAAAACTCCGTCTCAAAAAAAGAAAGAAAGAAAGAAAGAAAAGGCAGATAGAAAAGAAAAACACAAAAGGAAGACCAGTCTTGCCTTTGCATTGTCTCTTTTTTCCTTTTGACATAATCTGAATGCTCTGAATCACAGCCATCTTTACTTGAAGGACAGTTGGAAGCTTCTCTGGTGACCTTGGTTTAGTATTGTCACCAAATGTGGTCAGATTTCTCTTGTAATGCTTCCTCTCCTTTAAGATAGCATTTCTCTATTAGGAGTTGTTGTAGCCTAATCCGCTAGTGCTTTTATTTGTACAGTAATGTATAACACCATTTACCTTTGTGTCAAAATACATAGGTTTACACCCAAATGATGTATGCCCACCAGATAACACATGAAATGTCCTTTTAAGGATTCTCCCACACATTATGTGCATGTGCATTAGGCCAGCTCTCCTGTTTTTTCCTGTGTCTCCACGTGAAATTATAAAGGATGAGTGAGCTGAGAAGGCAGCTAATTGTTCCATCATCCTTATTGAGACATTTAGTTCAGATTTTATGTACCCAGTTATTCTGCATGGCTTTTTAAAGGCCATTCACCTTCACACTGTAGAGTTCCAAGCTATTTGACTCATTTGCAAATATTCAAATCAAGGGAGGTATTTTCTAAGATGATTTTATCCAATGACCAAAGATGTGTTTTTCATTGAATTTTGAGTTGATGACACAGATTAGGGTATTTAAAAGAATACACAGAGATGAGCAGGCTGTATTGATTTAAAATGGGCAATCATGCAGTCTTCATAATAGAGCAAGATTCTACTTTGTAAATAGTCCCAGATATTCTAAGGCACCGGATGCTGTCACAGTGGCTGTTATTTCCGTTTCTAAGGCAGCTTCTTTGCCTGATGTAGAATGCAATTTGGTGTTAATGGAAAGAGGAAGAACCAACAAACAGCCATTTCTGCTGAAAAGTGTATTGGGAGAGAATATCCTTTTATGACTAGCTGGGAATGGCTGGGTAAGTGGGAGATAATAGGATTGCTTTTTTAATAATACAGAAGTGGGAAAGATGGCTGCCACAAAACTGTGACTTTCTTGCTCCAACTATTCAGACCCAAGATTATGCCCTTACACTTTCCATATTGACATCCTCTCAATAACGTGTACTTACATCCAGTTTTGCTTCTCTGCCAAATGGCTGTTTGAAGTACAAAAATAGCTGTGGGCAAAGGAGAAGAAACAGTTAAATCATTTTTTAGCCATGCCAGTATTGGAGATTATCGCACTGATGGGCAGCTGTTTGACAGCTTGATCATTTAATGTGTTTTCAGGGTAGTTAATAATACTCTTTGATCACGGGAAGAAGGGTGGCAGAGAAGTGAAAATGATTGAATTAACAGCTTACCATACTATTATGTATGGAAAAAGCCTGAGAAGGAGAAGAAAAACACTTTAAATTAGGTCACGGGGGTCTTAGAAAATTCAGTGGAACTTTCTTGGCAAGAGAAACTGCCTTTCTGGATTTGAATCCCTTGGTGTTGAGGTTAATGACTTATATCAGGTCTCTTTAATCATTCCTTGTTACAGCCAGCATCGACTACTATAAGAGATGTTTATTTGAAACAGTGGCATTTCTGTTGCTTCTCGGGAGAGAGCTAGATCCCCCACCAACCAAAGATGCTGCTCGGGTTTTTGGTAGATTTTAGTGAGAGCAGAGTAGGAAGCAGAAAAGGCAAACACCACCTTTGGCATAGAAGTCATTTGACCAGAAGGGCCTTTCCTTCCACCATGTGATCACATTGTTGAAAAATGAAGAGATTTTGGAAAAGGTAAAATAGAGCCCTTGTTCCCAGAAATTCTTGGCCCCTTAAGTTATTGACAAATAATATTTCTAAGACATGTGGAAGAGCTGAAAAAATGGACCCTCCATTACCAAAGTCTCAATGCACCTACGAGTTATTCCCATTCTTGAAATAAAAGTGACGCAAGCTTCAAATTAATGAGGCAAGCTGTCAGTCTAGATTAGGAGGTCACTCATAGGATTTAAAAAAAAAACAAACAGCATTAAACTGCTGTTTAAGGATTAGCGCAGGGAATTGGAGTTGGAGTTACAAAGGCATACTGGCTTTCCAGTCAAATTAGGCTCAGAGTTAGCAATTGAACGACAGTTTGCAGGGCTGTGGTAGCTGTTGTTGTTGTTGTTATGTCCTAGCTTTACAGTGAATCTTGGCCTGCAGGCCAGCTTGATTTCTACTTTTTTTTTTTTTTTTTTTTTTTTGAGACAGACAGGATATCTCTCTGCTGCCCAGGCTGGAGTGCAGTGATGCAGTCTTGGCTCACTGCAGCCTCCTCCTGGATTCAAGCAATTCTCCTGCCTCAGCCTCCCAAGTAGCTAGGACTACAGACTTACACCCCCATGCCTGGCTAGTTTTTGTATTTTGTTTTGTAGAGATGGGGTTTCCTGTGTCCTCGGTGGACAGAAAAAAAAAGAAAGAAAAAAAAGAGATGGGGTTTCCACACGTTGGCCAGGCTGGCCTCGAATTAGACTTCAAGTGATCCCCCTGCCTTGGCCTCCCAAAGTGCTGGGATTACAGGCGTGAGGCACCGCACCCAGCTGATTTCCACTTTCTTAAAAGCTAGTTCTGCTCTTGAGTTTGCTTGGGTCTCTTATTATTATACATCCAGGCCCTCCACGGTTGCCCCTCATGTTTTATTCTTTTCCTCGTAAGACTGGCCTCTCTTGCCTTATCCCTCTAGACTCTTCCTAGTGCTTCTCTTATGGTTTCTATTTTTGTCTTCCTTGTCAGAGAAAGCCAGTGTTTGCTGGTCTCTAGAGACTTTCCAACTCTTGGGAATAGTGTTGGAGGAAGAACAGTCTCTAATGCTGTGAACTTGGGGTCTGCGAGGCCCTGAGCTTGCAGGAAACAAACAAACAGCATACTTAGAAGGAACCAGATTAGAACAAAGGAGAATTTTTGGGAAAACAAGCTTAGATCACACCCATGGACCTAGTAAACAGGACTGTCCTTATTTATGCTGTTTCCCCTCCTGGGCTCTGAGATAGATAGAATGGAAAGTGCTTAAGGACTGTTCAGTTTATTGAAAATAAAGTCCCCCAAGTATGATGAACGCATGATTAGGAATAGGCAGCTGAGGGCCTGGCCTCCCGTTGGTCTGTTCCTGCCTATGCTGGTTTCCAAGGGCTGCCATCCAAAATGACCATGGACAGAAATAATTGTCTCACAGTTCTAGAGGCCAGATGTCTGAAATCAAGATGTCACTAGTGCCATCCTTCTTCTGAAGGCTCCAGGGGAGGATCCTTCCCTGCCTCTTTCAGCCTCTGGTGGCTCCACATGCCCCTTGGTCCTGTGATCTGCATCACTCTCATCTCTGCCGCCATGTTCACATGGCCTTCTCCCCTGTGACTTTCTGTGCCTGTGTGTGGCTTCTCTTCTTACAAGGATATCAGTCACTGGATTTAGGGCTCACCCTAATCCAGTATGACCTATTCTTAACTAATTACATCTGCAAAGACCCTGTTTATTTCCAAAAAAGGTTATATTTTGAGACTCCAAATGGATAAGAATATTGGGGGGACACAGTTCAACCCACCCAATGCCTTGCCTGGGGACCTGTGAATTAACTTCTCCTTAACACACATGGCCTCATTTTCCCATTCACTTCCCTTCTCCCTGGCTAAGTCACTGTGAGGTTGGGTAGATGTTTCCAAATTATTTTGTATTCCCCACAAAAGAGTAGCAGGTAAATGACTATATGAACAGACTCAGTCATCTGTTGGGGACATAATCTGTGTTCAAAGCAAAAACCCTGGGGGTGGACTGAGGCATTGGTATTTGTTAAAGCTCTACACACATCCAGGGCTAATATCCCCTGAGCTTGTTGACAAGGTCCTTCAGCTCTGCACATCCTGGAATTCTTGAATGCTAATGTAAGGGAGAACATGTGACTCCCCTGGCAAGATAGCTAGCCCCTTAGCATCAAGTGCACGTGCCTCTAACGTAGAATTAAAGCCTAGGAAGCTTCTACACTCTCGTTTATGAACTGGGCTTGCAACTGAGTTCCTGCTTTCAGGAAGCCCTCTACTGCCACCTACTGGCAATCAAGGTGGGGAAGGAGTGATGAAGCCCCTTGAGTTGAAACATAATGAAAAGCAAGTGTGCCTTTCTATTGAGTTCCCACTCCTTGTACTTTTTATTGTAGCCTCTCAGCGTCATACGTGCAAGTTCAGCAGGGGGCATGTCCTTCAGACGTCAAAGGCAGTGCACTCTGACAGGCCCAGCTCCACTACCTTTCAAGTTGGACTGGAGGCTACAATTATAAGGCAGTGCAAAAATGAAGGTGCTACCCTCCCTCAGGTTCAAGCGTGCCTTCCTCATCCATCATCACTTGAGCTTTTCTGAAAGGGCCCCTTGGCAAATTGAGGATTACAAACAGAAAATGCATCTTTCTACTGCCTAGGCAGCAATTTTAATGATGTGTCAACAAATAAATATGGGGTAGAGAAAGCCTTTTCTTCACCTTCAGTCTTCAAAGGTCCTGGCCTGCAGCCACCGACCTTCCAGGTGATTGATTGTGGCTTTTGAAGTAACTTTAACAGAGAATAGAATTAAATATAATAGGATGCAAATAGGGTTTTTTTTTAAGACTTCCTAAATCCCGGTGATGGCTAATTTATTAGTTTTCTAGAGCTGCTGTGACAAAGTACCCCACATTTTGTGGCTTAAACAGAAATTTCTTATCATTCTGGAGGCCAGAAGTTCAAAATCAAGGTGTTGGCAGGGTGGGTTCCTTCTGAGGGCCATGAGGTAAGGATGTGTTCCAGCCTCTCTCTCTGGTTTGTAGGTGGCCCTCATCTCCCTGTGTCTTCATACCACGTCTTCCCTCTGTACATGTCTGTACCCGACATTCCCCTTTCTATAAGAAGGACACCAGTCATACTGAATTAGGGCCCAACCTGTGGCCTCATTTTAATTTGATATTGATTACCTCTATAAAGACCTTGTCTCCAAATAAGGTCACATTCTGTGGTGATGACAGTTAGGACTTTTAACATAGAAATTTTAAGGGAACACAATTTAGCTCATAATAGCTACTTGATTTTGTAAAGAAAAATGCAACCAAGGTAAGTGCTGAGATAGAAAAGGCTTGATGGGGGTGCAACCTTTTTTTGAGACGGAATCTCCCTCTGTTACCCAGGCTGGAGTGCAGTGGACAATCTTGGCTCACTGCAACCTCCACCTCCTGGGTTAAAGTGACTCTTAGCCTCAGCCTCCTGAGTAGCTCGGATTACAGGCGCATGCCACCACACCTGGCTAATTTATATATATATATTTTAGTAAAGACAGGGTTTCACCATGTGGGCCAGGCTGTCTCGAACTCCTGACCTCAGGTGATCCACCCACCTCAGCCTCCCAAAGTGCTGGGATTACAGGTGTGAGCCATTGCACCCAGCCTGGGTGTGCAACTTCTAATTTCCACCCTCCAGGTCTTGGTAGAGGGCCTCTGGTTAATTCCTTCCTGTGGGTGAGAGAGAAGCCAGTGGCCTCATCCTCAGGCAGTGCTCCTTTCAAATGAAATGAGAATCATATTCCTCCCCCAACATTTTCCAAACGTAGCAGAAGCAGGGGTCAGAGTGGATTCTGTTGCAGCAACAGGTCTATGTGATGTATTAGATGATAAGGTGTACTAGTCCATTTTCACACTGCTATAAAGAACTACCCAAGACTGGGTAATTAATAAAGGAAAGGGGATTCATTAGCTCACAGTTCTACATGAATGGGGAGGCCTCAGGAAACTTATAATCATGGTGGAAGGTAAAGGGGAAGCCAGGCACATGTTACATGGCAGCAGGAGAGAAAGAGAAGTGGCAATCACCAGATATTTATCAAACAACCAGATATCATAACTCTGTCACTAGAACAGCAAGAACTTGACTCAATCACCTCCCATCAGACCACTCCCCCAACACATGGGGATTACAATTCGACATGAGATTTGCTTAGGGACACAGAGCCAAACCGTGTCATGAGGTAACCACTCAGATTTACAGTTAGTTAGCAGGAGTCAGTCAAGTGCTGAAAAATCCACTGCAGAACTGCCCGCCAATATAAATCACTGATGCTCTCCGGCTTCTCTTGGGTCATCAGAAAACAAATTAATCAGGCAGGGAACTGTTAAAATATTACCACACTAACAACAGTTTTGAAATGAGAGGCCAATCTTAATCCATCCCAGGGGAAGGTGGAGACAAATGCCAGCTGCTTCTTGGGTCTGCTCTCATCTTACAGGTCATCTACCTGCTGCTTGGTATGGGATGCTTTAATTTGGCATCTAGAGGCCGGCAGGAGGCCTGGCACTCCATGTGCCCCCAACACCTAAGAATTCAACCAACAGTCTACTAGATCAGGCACAAAATAGCTGTCTTCATCCCAAAAGCACACGTCCTTCAAGGATGGTGAAAGTCCTGCCTTCTGCCTCAAGGCTTCTCGGTTAAAGCCTTGTTGTCCCTGGTCCTTGGAAGAAAGTTCACCTCTAATGCTGAGTCCAAAGGTAGGAAATTTGGACCTAAGCATGCCTAAGTTTCCTTTCAGCAATGCATTTCCAGAGCAGTGTGATCTTCTTCTGGTCACACTGCTGTGTCCTGATTCTGCAGCACTAGCACGTGTATTTGCTTCCATGCCTAACAAAATGGTGAGCTTTTTGGGTCCCTGATACTACTGGAATCCAATACAATGAGAAATCCCCCACTGAGACAGAGAGAGACTCTGGACTTCCCAGAGCCCAAAAGTGATACCCTGTGTTTAAAATTTAGCGATCTCAGACAGGCATGGTGGCTCACACCTGTAATCCCAACTATGGGAGGCAGAGGCGGGCCCATCACTTGAGGCCAGGAGTTCAGCTGTAGCCTGAGCAACATGGTGAAACCCCGTCTCTACTAAAAATGCAAAAAATAGCTGGGCGTGGAGGCACATACCTGTAATCTCAGCTACTTAGGAGGCTAAGGCATGAGAATCACTTGAACAAAGGATGCAGTGAGCTGAGATCACAATGTTGATCTCCAGCCTGGGTGACAAAGGGAAGCTCTGCCTCAAAAAATAATAAAATAAAATAAAATTCATGGATCTCTAAGAAAGCAATCAGGTGAACCTAGAGATGAAGGGGACCCTGGAAGCAAGGAGATGATGTTGGGGTGAGGTATCCTGAGCCTTCGTATGGATTTGTGGTGATGCTGTGAGCTTAGACTAACATGAGCAGAGTGAGGCGGGACAGTTTGATGTGATCTCATGGCAAACAAAGGAACATCAGCCAAAAAAATCAGAACAGGGTTGGCAGGGGAGCCAAGATGGCTGAGAGAAGACAACATTGGAATGCAGCTCCCAGTGAATGAGACGCAGAGGGCTAGAGGACTTCACGATTCCAAATGAGGTGCCGGGTTCATTTCTGTGGGACTGACAGGGCACTGAAAATAGTCCCAGGCAAGGAGTCGCAGGGCAAGAGCCGCCCGGGGCGGGGCAAATCAAGACAGGGGAGGCCTCATCTCCACCTGAAACATGCAGCCAGATCAGAGGGTCAGGGGACTTCACTCCCTTGGTGCTCCGATTCAGATCCTGTGCTTAACTCTTCCCTCCTGCAACCCATGGTCCACAAGAGCCCTGCCAGACGGTGGGGCGCCATGGGTGGTTGATGCAGATCTGAGCAGTGGCTCCCACCAGGCACCGCAAGTTGTCGCAGGGACCTTGGTGGAAGTTTGGACTAATGCCAGCGGGATGGACCTTCCCACAGAGGGAGGCAGAGTTGAAAGCAGGGAAACAGTCCATAAGGCCTGGCAGGCGCCACATCCACAGAAGTCAAACTGAAGCCCTAGCCAGACGGCTTGGCAGCAAATACACCAGCTTGACCCCAACTAGGAAGATCCAACTGGGGAAGGAGACACGCCATTGGGAAGGCGGGCCCAGTCTCACCTGCAAACAAACCCCAGGGAAGGACCACCCACCCAACAACGTGACTGAACCCGAGAGAGCCCAGCAACGCCCTCTACAGGCCAAAAAAGATATAGCCCCAACCTCAACAGAAAAAAGTCCACTCAGAGACTCCTCCTGAAATCACCAACTTCAAAGATCAAAGGGAGATAAATCCATGAAGATGGTAAAAACATAGCACAAAAAGGATGTAACCATCAAAGAACAGAACACCTCTTCTCCTCCCAGGGATCATAACTCCTCACCATCAAGGGAACAAAAAAAGAGAATGAATTTGATGAATTGACAAAAGCAGGCTTCAGAAGGTGGGCAATAACAAACTTCTAGTTAAAAGACCATGTTCTAACCCAATGCAAAGAAACTAAGAACCTTGAAAAAAGGTTAGATGAAATGCTCACTAGAATAACCAGCTTAGAGAAGAAGTTCAATGACTTGATGGAGCTGAAAAACACAGCACAAGAACTTCACAAGGCATACACAAGTTTCAACAGCTGATTTGATCAAGCAGAAGAAAGGATATCAGATATTGAAGATCAAATCAATGAAATAAAATAAGAAGGCAAGATTAAGAAAAAAGAGCAAAAAAAATGAACAAAGCCTCCAACAACTATGGGACTATGTGAAAAGACCTGATCTACACTTGATCGGCACACCTGAATGTGACAGGGTGAATGAATCCAAGTTGGAAAACACTCTTCAGGATATTATCCAAGAGAACTTCCCCAACCTAACAAGGCAGGCCAACATTCAACTCCTTGAAATACAGAGAACACCACAACGATATTCCTCAAGAAGAGCAACCCCAAGACACAATCATCAGATTCACCGGGGTTAAAATGAGGAAAAAATCCTAAGGGCAGCCAGAGAGAAAGGTTGAGTCACCCACAAAGGGAAGCCCATCAGACTCACAGTGGATCTCTTGGCAGAAACACTGCAAGCTAGAAGTGAGTGGGGGCCAATATTCAACATCCTTAAAGAAAAGAACTTTCAACCCAGAATTTCAGATCCTGCCAAACTAAGCTTCATAAGTGAAGGAGAAATAAAATCCTTTACAGGCAAGCAATTGCTAAGAGATTTCATCGCTACAAGACCTGCCTTACAAGAGCTACTGAAGGAAGTACTTAACAGAGAAAGGAACAACCAGTACCAGCCACTGCAAAAACATACCAAATGGAAAGAACAATTGACATGGGGGAGGATCCAAGAGGCCGAATAGGAACAGCTCTGGAGTGCAGTTCTCAGCAAGAACAATGCACAGGGTGAGTGCCCACCGCATTTCCAAACAAATTTACACTGCCCACAGACCAGGAGATTCCCAGGCGAAAAAGCACCACCAGTTTTCAGCACCGGCTTGGCAAACAGAAACTCACACAAATCTGGGTGGCTGTTTCAACTGGTGCCTGGAATGCCTGGGAGACAGAGCCACCCATTCAACTGAAAGGGAGGGGGCAGAGACAGGGAGCCAGGCGATCTGGCTCAGCTGGTACCACCCCCACAAAACAAGCAATCTGAAACACTCTGGATTGAGAGTTTCCCAGCAAGTGCAGCTGGACCCAGGATGGTCCAGCTCAGTGTGGGGAAGGGCGACCACCACTACCGAGGCAGTTCACACAGCAGCTGGGCAGAGCCTGCGGCAGCTCAGTAACACCTCTGCTGGCAGACTGTGACTAGACTACTACATGCGGGGCAGGGCATCTATGAAAAAAGTCACCAGCATGACAGGAACTTATAAATAAAGCCAACCTTCCTAGGACAGAGCACCTAGGAAAAGAGGCGGTTATGCGTTCTGCTGCAGCTGACTTAAAATACCTGCTCAGCATCTCTGCACAGAACAACGGGGCTCCCAGCACAGCACCTGAGCTCCTATAATGGACAGACTGTCTCGTCAAGCTGCTCCCCAACCCCCATATACCCAAAGAGACACCTCATAAAGGAGAGCTCAGGCCAACATCTGGCAGGTACCCTTCTGGGACGAAGATAACAGAAAAAGAAACTGGCAGCAACCCTTACTGTTCTGCAGACCCCGTGGGTGATCCCCAGTTAAGCAGGGTCTGTAATCCCACATGTTCTTTTAGCTCTGAGAAGTTGGTTATTACCTACCTTGTGAAGCCTGTTTCTGTCAGTTCATCAGATTCATTCTCCATCCATCTTTGATCCCTAGCTAGTGAGGAGTGTTGATCCTCTGGAGGAAGAGAGGCGTTCTGGTTTTTGGTGTTTTCATCATTTTTGCGCTGGTTTCTTCCCATCTTACTGGCTTTATCTACCTGTATTCTTTGTAGCTGGTGACTTTCTGATAAGGTCTCTGAGTGGATGTCCCTTTTGTTGATGATGAAATTGTTTCTTTCAGTTTCTTAGTTTTCCTTCTAACAGTCTGGCCCCTCTGCTGCAGGACTGCTGGAGGTCCGTTCCATCTGATCTTTGACAAACCTGACAAAAACAAGCAATAGGGAAAGGATTCCCTGTTTAATAAATGGTGTTGGGAAAACTGGCTAGCAGTGTATAGAAAGCAGAAACTGGAACCCTTCCTGACACCTTACACTAAAATTAACTCCAGATGGATTAAGAACTTAAACATAAGACCTAACACCGTTAAAACCCTAGAAGAAAACCTAGGCCAAACAATTCAGGACATAGGCACAGACAAGGACTTCATGACTAAAACACCAAAAGCATTGGCACCAAAAGCCAAAATAGACAAATGGGACCTAATTAAACTTCAGAGCTTCTGTAGAGCAAAAGAAAAAATCACTGGAGTAAACCAGCAACCAACAGAATGGGAAAAAATTTTTATAATCTACCCATCTGACAAAGGGCTAATATCTAGAATCTACAAAGAACTAAAGCAGTTTTACAAGAAAAAAAAACCCATCCAAAAGCGGGTGAAGGATATGAACAGACACTTTACAAAAGAAGACAAATATGCAGCCAACAAACATATGAAAAAACGCTCATCATTGGTCATAAGAGAAATGCAAATCAAAACCACATTGACATACCATCTCATGCCAGTTAGAATGGTGGCCAGTTAGAATGGCAATCATTAAAAAATCATTCATAAAGACACATGCACACATATGTTCATAGCGGCACTGTTTACAATAGCAAAGACCTGGAACCAACCCAAATGCCCATTGATGATAGACTGGACAGGGAAAATGTGGCACATATACACCATGGAATACTATGCAGCCATGAAAATTGATGAGTTTGTGTCTTTTGTAGGGACATGGATGAATCTGGAAACCATCATTCTCAGCAAATTGACACAAGAACAGAAAATTAAATACTGCATGTTCTCACCCATAGGCAGGTGATGAACAATGAGAACACATGGACACAGGGAGGGGAGCATCACACACTGGGTTCTGTTGAGGGGGGTCAAGGGAGGGACAGTGGTGGGGCGGGGAGGTTGGGGAGGGATAACATGGGGAGAAATGCCAGATGTAGGTGACGGGGGATGGAGGCAGCAAACCACATTGCCATGTGTGTACCTATGCAACAATCCTGCATGATCTGCATATGTCCCCTAGAACCTAAGGTACAATAAAAAAAAAAAAAAAGAACAATGATGTAATGAAGAAACCACCTCAACTAACGGGCAAAACCACCGGCCAGTAACAAAATGGCAGGATCAAATTCAAATATAACAATATTAATGTTGAATGAAAATGGCCTAAATGCCCCAATCAAAAGACACGGACTGGCAAACTGGATAAAAAGACATTGGTGTGCTGTATTCAGGAGACCCATCTCACACGCAAAGACTCACACAGACTCAAAATAAAGAGATGGAAGAAGATTTATCAAGCAAATGGAGAGCAAAAAAAAGCAGGGGTAGCAATCCTAGTCTCTGATAAAATGGACTTTAAACCAACAAAGATCAAAAGAGACAAAAAAAGGCATTACATAATGGTAAAAAGATCAATACAACAAGAAGAGCTAACTATCCTAAATATATATGCACCCAATGCAGGAGAACCCAGATACATAAAGCAAGTTCTTAAAGACTCACAAAGAGACTTAGACTCCCACACAATAATAGTGGGAGACTTTAACCCTCCACTGACAATATTGGACAGATCAATGAGACAGAAAGTCAGCAAGGCTATCCAAGACTTGAACACAGATTTGAACCAAGCAGACCTAATAGACATTTACAGGACACTCCACCCCAAATCCACAGAATACACATTCTTCTCAGCACCACATTGCACTTACTCCAGAATTAACCACATAATTGGAAGTAAATCACTCCTCAGCAAATGCAAAAGAACGGAAACTATAACAAACAGTCTCTCAGACCACAGTGCAATCAACTTAGAACTCAGAATTCAGAAACCAACCCAGAACCGCACAGCTTCATGGAAACTGAACAACTTTCTCTTGAATGTTGACTGGATAAACAATGAAATGAAGCCAGAAATAAAAATGTTCTTTGAAACCAATGAGAATGAAGACACAGCATACCAGATCCTATGGGACACATTTAAAGCAGTGTCTAGAGGGAAATTTATAGCAATAAATGGCCACATGAGAAACAAGGAAAGATCTAAAATTGACACCCTGTCTTCAAAATTGAAAGAGCTAGAGGAGCAAGATAAAAAAAAAAAAAAACTCAAAAGCTAGCAGAAGACAAGAAATAACTAAGATCAGAGCAGAACTGAAGGAGATAGAGACACGAAAAACCCTTCAAAAACCAATAAATCCAGGAGCTGGGTTTTTGAAAAGATCAACAAAATAGACCACTAACTAGACTAATAAAAAAGAAAAGAGAATAATCAAATAGATGCAATAAAAAACGATAAATGGGAGATCACCACCGATTCCTTGGAAATACAAACTACCATCAGAGATTACTAAAACAACTCTGCACATAAACCAGTAAATCTGGAAGAAATGGATAAATTCCTGGACACTTGCACACTCCCAAGACTAAGCCAAGACGAAGTTGAAACCCTGAATAGACCAGTAACAAGGTCTGAAGTCAAGGCAGCAATTAATAGGCTACCAACCAAAAACAGTCCAGGTCCAGATGGGTTCACAGCTGAATTCTACCAGACATACAAGGAGGAGCTTGTACCATTCCTGTTGAAACTATTCCAAACAATATAAAAAGAGGGAATCCTCCCTAACTCTTTCTATGAGACCAACATCATCTTGATACCAAAATCTGGCAGAGACTCAACTGAAAAAGAAAACTACAGGCCAATATCCATGATGAACATTGATGCAAAAATCTTCAGTAAACTACTGGCAGACTGCATCCAACAGCACATCAAAAAGCTTATCCACCACAATCAAATAGGCTTCTTCCTGGGGATGCAAGGCTGGTTCAACATACACAAATCCATAAACGTAATTCACCACATAAACAGAACCAAAGACAAAAACCACATGATTATCTCAATAGATGCAGAGAAGGCCTTTGACAAAATTCAACAGCCCTTTATGCTAAAAATTCTCAATAAACTAGTTATCAATGGAACATATCTCAAAACAATAAAAGCTATTTACAACAAACCCACAGCCAATATCATACTGAATGGGCAAAAACTGGAAGCATTCCCTTTAAAAACTGGCACTAGACAAGAATGCCCTCTCCCACCACTCCTATTCAATATAGTATTGGAAGTTCTATCCGGAGCAATTAGGCAAAAAAAAAAAAAAAAAAGAAAGAAAGAAAGAAAGAAATGGCATTCAATTAGGAAAAGAAAAAATTGTCCCTATTTGCAGACAACATGATCGTATGTTTAGAAGACCCCATCATCTCAACTCAAAACCTCCTTAAGCTGATAAGCAACTTTGGCAAAGTCTCAGGACACAAAATCAATGTGCAGAAATCACAAGCATTCCTATACACCAATAACAGACAAACAGAGAGCCAAATCATGAGCAAACTCCCATTTACAATTGCTACAAAGAGAATAAAATACCTAGGAATACAACTAACAAAGGAGGTAAAAGATCTCTTCAAGGAGAACTACAAACCACTGATCAAGGAAATAAGAGAGGACACAAACAGATGGAAAAATATTCCATGCTCATGGTTAGAAAGAATCAATATTGTGAAAATGGCCATACTGCCCAAAGTAATTTATAGCTTCAGTGCTATCCCCATCAAGCTACCAATGACCTTCTTCACAGAACTGGAAAAAAACACCTTAAATTTTATATGGAACCAAAAGAGAGCCCACATAGCCAAGACAATCCTAAGCAAAAAGAACAAAGCTGGCGGCATCACGCTACCTGACTTCAAACTATACTACAAGGCTACAGTAATCAAAACAGCATAGTACTGGTACCAAAACAGAGATATAGACCAATGCAACAGAACAGAGGCCTCGGAAGTAATGCCACACATCTACAACCATCTGATCTTTGACAAACTGGACAAAAACAAGCAATGGGGAAAGGATTCCCTGTTTAATAAATGGTGTTGGGAAAGTTGTCTAGCCATATATAGGAAGCTGCAACTGGACCCCTTCCTTACACCTCATACAAAAATTAACTCTAGATGGATTAAAGATTTAAACATAAGAACTAACACCATAAAAACCCTAGAAGAAAACCTAGGCCAAACCATTCAGGACATAGGCACAGGCAAGGACTTCATGACCAAAACACCAAAAGCATTGGCAACAAAAGCCAAAATAGACAAATGGGACCTAATTAAACTTCAGAGCTTCTGTAGAGCAACAGAAAAAATCATTAGAGTAAGTCGGCAACCAACAGAATTGGAAAAGATTTTTGCAATCTATCCATCTGACAAAGGGCTAATATCCACAATCTACAAAGAATTAAAGCAGTTTTACAAGAAAAAAACAAACCCATTCAAAAGTGGGCGAGGGATATGAACACACTTTGCAGAAGAAGACAAATGTGCGCCCAACAAACATGAAAAAATGTTCATCATCCTGGTCATTAGAGAAATGCAAATCAAAACCACATTGAGATACTATCTCACACCAGTCAGAATGGCGATCATTAAAAAATCTGGAGACAACAGATGCTGGAGAGGATGTGGAGAAAAAGGAACACTTTTACACTGTTGGTGGGAGTGTAAATTAGTTCAACCATTGTGGAAGACAGTGTGGCGATTCTTCAAGGACCTAGAAATAGAAATTTCATTTGACCCAGCCATCCCATTACTGGGTATATACCCAAAGGATTATAAATCGTTCTGTCATAAAGACACATGCACACATATGTTCACTGCAGCGCTGTTTACGATAGCAAAGACCTGGAAACAACTCAAATGCCCATCGATGATAGACTGGGCCAAAAAAAATGTGGCACATACACACCATGGAATACTACACAGCCATAAAAAACGATGAGTTTGTGTCCTTTGTAGAGACATGGATGAATCTAGAAAGCATCATTCTCAGCAAACTGACACAAGAACAGAAAACCAAACACCGCATGTTTTCACTCATAGGCAGGTGATGAACAATGAGAACACTTGGGCACAGGGAGGGGAACAACACTCACAAGGCTACGTGAGCGGGGCTGGAGGGGAGGGACAGCGAGGGGGGGCACGGGAGAATGGGGAGGGATAACATCAGAAGAAAATGCCTGATGTAGGCAACATGGGGGTGGGGGGAGGGATGGAAACAGCAAACCACCATGGCATGCATGTACCTATGCAATAATCCTGCAGGATGCAGGACGTGCACATGTACCCCAGAGCATGTGCAAATAGAATTGAAAAAAAAAAGAATCAGAACAATAGAAAACAGAAAGGAAACAGAGCGGGGGGGAGAGAAAAAAGAGAATTCAGAACTGATGACGGAAACAGGAGCTGTGTGTAGGAAAATGAGATACGGATTAAGCCTATGATGGCTGAGAGAAAAGCTAATGCTTTCATCAAAGATACTTGGGCAAAGAATTTCAACTTGAAACCAAAGTGAGGATTTCCTGGACACCAGAGAAAGCTCTTGCTTTAATAAGGCCCTGTAACTGAAACCTGAGATAATTATAGTTAAAAGGGAAATCATCCCTAAGGGTTGACCATTCAGGGATCATAGCGGCCTCATGGGACTTGTCAGTGCTGCTCATCTCTGCCAGCCTAACTCTGGTGAAGTTCCACCTCTATCAGCACTGCTCTAAAACCTCCTCACACCACACCACAGAGCTCAAGAAATTCTAAATATGTTCATAAGCTGGTTGGCTGATGGGGGCAAGGGTGTCAAGGGAAGGATTGAAAAAGGCAAGCAGCGGTGGGGTGAATAAGTCTAGGAAAAGCTTCTTGGAAAAGAAACTAACCTTCTCATGCCCTTCCTGTGGCTCTGAAAAGCAAACCCAGGCCATCCGAGTTGGGAAGCTCACCTGGGAGTATTTCCGACCAGGACTCCCCATGAGGGGATCTAATCTCACAGTGCTGTTAGCCCCCTAGAAAGGGCTTCTGAGTTAATTAATTATCAGACAGATTGCTTTTGATTTGCTATTTTCTCTTATTGCTCTGTAAGTGTTTAATTATTTAATTTTAAATAACCTTTTTAAATAAATGTTTAAAATTATTTAATTTTAATATTGAAAAACTTTATAATCTCTCACCACTTGTGTATGTACTCTTGTGCAGTTTCAATCATAGAATCAAGCATTTCATTTTTGGTAGAAATAAAAATACACCTTTCTCCCTCTTACACCCCAACATATGTGTGGGATGAACACCACTGGGATTTAGGCTGAAATACTCTACTTTTACTTTCTATGTCAACTATTAGCACACTTTTTGCTGTCAGGTCTCAGAATTTTAAATAGTTCATGAACTATCAGAGTATCTCAGTGTATAAGAAATGCTGCACCTTTGTGGGCAAGTTGTGTATGTGTGTGCGCGCGCGCGTGCGTGCACAGAGGTTCAGCTGGGGACAGACCTGAAATGTCACTCCAGGGTCTGTAGTCCCATCTCTGAGAGCTGGTTGAGCTTCTCTGCCAAAGCACCAGCCCTTATTTCAGTTTCTACAGCCATTGGGTCAGGATGGGAATGAATCTTGGTTGACCTTGAGGAGAAGCTGCTAGTCTTGTGGGCAGCCATACACTGAGGAGTCCATCTGCGTGTTGGGAGCAAAAGGAACTTCTGCGTGTACCACACTTTGAAGAATGAGCTCAAGCTATAAGTTTCCTTCCAGGGTACAGAACTGATGTTTGTGTCTGCAGCGATGGCTCATACAGGACTCCTGAGTTATGAATTTGAAGAAAGGAAAATTACAGCACGTTATGCTAAGGAAGGAATAATAAAATGGTTTCTGCATACTTCTCACTGTGGCCATATTTACAAGCAAGAAGACACTGTGCTTTCAGATCCCACGAACACCTCCCCATCTCATTTTAATAGGGTTATAAATTAATGCAAAACAGACACTTTCATGTATCCAGTCCTGCCACCCAAGAATTACATTACAACATGGGTGGAGAGTTGGCAGTGCTCAACCAATTTTGACATTCTTCTGCCCTGAGGATAAGAGTGTTTATAGGAGTTTATAGAAACTTCTATGACATCCTTATTTTTTTATTTTTTTTTTGAACTAAAGTTACTGTGTGAATGCAAAGGACATTTTATGACCAAAACTGGAAATCATTATTTTTAATACTGAGAAAAGTATCTTTTATTATTATAAGACCCCGTATTTTTTTTAACTAAACTATAAATTTAACCGATTTTATGAGAAACATTAAGGTATTAAATTCTTTTCAGATCTTCTCATTGCATAAGTCACCAACTGTTTACAGTATTCTGAGTTATTCAGTGGTATAAACTTACAGATAATTTTGTAATAGAATCTTGTGGTTGAAATAGAACTTCATAGTCATCTGATCCAACCTACCCACAAGTGCTGAAGTCCTCCCCGCCCTCTTTTTTTTTTTTTCTTTAGAGACAGAGTCTCTCTCCATTACCCAGGCTGGAATGCAGTGGTGTGATCATAGCTTATTGTAGTCTCAAACTCCTGGGCTTAAGCAGTCCTCCCACCTCAGCCTCCTGGGTAGCTGGGACCACAGGCAAATGACACCACACCCAGCTAATCTTTTTAATTTTATTTATTTTTTTTTTTTTTTGTAGAGACAGGGTCTCACTATGTTGCCAGAGCTGCTCTTGAACTCCTGGGCTCAAGCGATCCTCCCACCTCGGCCTCCCAAAGTGCTGGGATTACAGACATGAGCCATCACACCGAGCCCACTCATTTCTTTACTCCGGTTAGAAAACACTTCCAGGCCGGGCGCAGTGGCTCACGCCTGTAATCCCAGCACTTTGGGAGGCCGAGGCGGGTGGATCACGAGGTCAAGAGATCGAGACCATCCTGGTCAACATGGTGAAACCCCATCTCTACTAAAAATACGAAAAATTAGCTGGGCGTGGTGGCGCGTGCCTGTAGTCCCAGCTACTCAGGAGGCTGAGGCAGGAGAATTGCCTGAACCCAGGAGGCGGAGGTTGCGGTGAGCCGAGATGGCGCCATTGCACTCCAGTCTGGGTAACAAGAGCGAAACTCCGTCTCAAAAAAAAAAAAAAAAAACACTTCCTGCTTGAGACAGAACTGGCTTCCATGCAGTTGTCCTGGTTCTGGCTTCTGGGATCATTCTCAACCACTGAGTCTCAGCAGAAGGCATGTTGGGCTCATGTATGTGGGGAGGGCTTGTGTCATATACACATCATGTACTTGGGGAGGATGTGAATTTCAGGATCCTTAATGAAGAAAGAGTGGAGGGGGTGCAGCTTTGCAAGTCCATGCCCTTCACACCTTGTGAGATTCCTGACCCCAGGATCACAGCATCTGTGCCACTATTACTGGTGACAATGTCACATCTTTCAGGAATACTGGTACTAAACTAGTACCTAAGCCTTTCTTCCCAAGGCTAGTCTTCAGAGACTCAAAGACAACTCTTATGCCCTGTCTCTACCTCTCCTATTTTCTGGACCAAAAACGCCAAGCCTTTAGCCATTCCCATGGGTCCTGGCTCTGGCACCCTTCACTGGTGGATGTCCTCAGGCATCACTCAGGTTACTCACTGTCCCTCTCAGAGTCTGGCACTGGAAGTAAGATGCAGAACTGCAGCGTGATCTATAGGACGAGGAAAGTAAACTATCACTCTTTTTGTTTTTGTTTTGCTTGCTTTTAAGAAAGCAGGACTTATAAATCTAATCAGTAGGACCTCATCATTTTATGTGGGTTTTTTTGTATGTCACTAGTTTTGTAAGTAAAGACCTACACCGTACATCAAGGTTATCAGACTGAGGCCGAGTGAAGTCCACCAGTCCACCTTAAAGACAGCTGTCCTGGGAATGTGGGCAATATCCCATTTGCCCACTGCTATAGCTTACAGCACCTTAGACTCACCTCTTCCTAAAGATCATTTTTGAGTAACAGCATGACCATGCTGTGCATTTAAGCAAGCAAACCCTTCTAGCTTAGATGAATGAGAGGGAGCAGCCAAAGTATAAAACAAAATAGTAAGTTCATAAAAATTACAGCGCACAATAGGCTGAGATAAAATATTCATTGTTAAACAGAATTCCCTGCATGTGACATGTTGTCTTTCCTAATAATTTTCAGAGTTGTTTCAAACCTTTTACTCACGTTTTTTCAGCCTCCAGTTAAAGGTGCTGAGCTGCACCAGTCTCTGTGACCCTAAGCTCCAACCTTCTTCACTAACACATGCCAGGCACAGTACTCAATTATAAATATATGATTTGTGTATATCGTGTGTGTGTACACACTTCATTTTCCCCTTGGAAAAATTTATCCCTCAGAACTATCCTATAGAGTTTGTTACCTCAATTTAACAAACAGATGAAACAAACAAGGTTCCAAGAAGATATTGCATAATATTCTATAGATGTAATAATTAGGAAATCAAATTATTTGACCCAATGTGTCTGTTTCTAAAGACTGAACATAGCCAGGTACACTGGCTCACTCCTGTAATCCTAGCACTTTGGGAGGCCGAGGTGGGAGGATCACAAGGTCAGGAGTTCGAGACCAGCCTGGCCAACACAGTGAAATCCTATCTCTACTAAAAATACAAAAATTAGCTGGGTGTGGTGGCGGGCACCTGTAATCCCAACTACTTGGGAGGCAGAAGCAGGAGAATCGCTTGAACCCAGCGGGCAGAGGCTGCGGTGAGCTGAGATTGCACCATTGCACTCCAGCCTGGGCAACAAGAGTGAAACTCTGTCTCAACAACAAAAAAAAAAAAAAAAGGGAGAGGAGAAAAGACTGAATATAATATTGCTTTCCCCACATATATCATAGTACAACTGTCACAGATTGAGTTAGCTGGCTCTGATTTTAAATAGCTACCATTTAAATATTTGCTGAACATATTGTTACCACCCGGCCACAGGGATATTGTTTGGAAAAAAACATTTACAAGTTCAAGGCCATGTTTAAGTTGTTCTTTTTGGCTTCGGGCCTAATATACCACAGCACATCCCCTAATCCCTGTGCACTTGGAGGGCAGGAGTGTGTCTTAGTCAAAGTCCTGACCACAGTGCTGTGATGTAGTCAGGACTCAATCTTGATAAACACTGGTGTAATTAACAGGTTACAGGTCCACCAAAGAAGCATATGCTATGCTGATCATTGCAGAAGAATTCCAAACAAAATGCACCCCATTTTCCAGATACAAGTGATTGGGAAAAATAATGAACTTGTGTTGCCACTCATGGGGAGGGCACTAAATCTTTGTCTCATACCTGCTTTCTTTTTTGCTCTCCCAGTAAGTGAAAATGGTGACCACCTAAGCACATGGATGAGACATGAGCACAGTTGTGGCAGAGAAGTTTCTCCACTCCAGAACTGTCCACAGCAACTTGGCTGAGCCCCACTACACACAGAGAAGTCATCGACCTGAGTTAACAGATTTCAAGATGTCAACTTCAGGCTGATCAGCAGATGGGATGTGAAAAATACTACCCTATTCTATCATTTGCTGTTGCTTGCTGAACTGTGAAGAACTGCATGAACTATATTTAAGCTGCTTTCTATACCACTGCCAATCACGTTTTTGGACTTGGAAGTGCTATTTTCCTATGGACTTTTGCATTATTTCATTGTGCATGCATCCAGTGATTATACATAAGCAACATATGTAATCTGCTTATATATTTTTTAAAATCCATCCGTGCAAATGGTAAAAAGTATAAATTCTTTTTGCAAAATTATAGCTCATGTCGTTAAAAGTTTAAATTGGTTTAATTTAAAGATCAATATAATAGGTCTGCCTATACTTTATAGAAAACTAGCTTCTATAAAGATTTTTTCACTGTTTACTAGTGAAATGAGAAAAGCAAAGCTATTTATAAAAGGCCTTATGTCGTGTACATACACCGTCTTTGAAATATTTGTGATCTAGTTTATTGCTTGTAAAAGAGAAATTATATAATTTATTTAGTAAATACTACTGTAAACTATAGTTTTCTTGAGAGAAATAAAATATTTTGTTCTCAATTGTGGTGGTACATTGATTCCAATGATTTATGGTCTTTACATTTCTTTTGTTAATTAAAAATAACCCAAATACTCTTCATTTGAGATATTCAGAAATCCTAAATAAACTGAATTTCATGATGTATGAAAATGGAAAAAACTTCAATAGCAGCTTCTTCTGAACTTATCCAAGAGACTTTCCCAAATGTCCCAGTATATTAGTCAGCTTTCACCATGTTATGCTGTGGTAACAAACAATCCCAAAGCATAGGTGCTTTCACCAATATAGTTTTACTTCTCCCTCACGTGGGGAGCAGCTGCAGCTCTCCTCCAAGAATCTTCCTCATTCTAGGGTTCAGAGCAGCCACTATGTGGGAAAGGCAACTTTCAGAGGCAGTAGAAAAAGAGCAATGGCGGAACCAATGAGAGCTCACAAAGCTTCTGCTTCAGTGCAGCTGACAGCATTTCTACTCACGTTCCCTCTGCCAAAGCGAGTGACACTGACAGGTCTAAAGTCAAAGGCATGGGATGTACACTTCTCACATGGAAATGGACTCAGCAATGATTATTTTAATCAATTAATGCGGTTTACACCAATTGGTAAGTGTCCCTAGCAACAGAGACATAAGAGCCTGGGAGAAAAATCATGAGAAAGCAAAATGATCAAGGCTGCAGAAACATATTCCTGATGAGTAAGATGCTCAGTGTTAAATACTTCAAGTTAAAACAAGCTGATTCTTGTAAGCAAACATGCTGTAAACTTTTGTAAATGTAGCCCGGAGCCATAGTTACTCAACGTAAGTAGCAATTTCACTGCAGAGTCAGTGCTGGAAAGCTAGGATGTCTTACATCCTAAGTTACGATATCAACAGGGAATTCTGCAGAAGTGGATGATCGAGGATCCTCTGCCTCTCTCTCTCTAGTATCCGTATGTGCTACCACTCTCCCTTACTCCATGGGTTTTCTTTTTTTAGACGGAGTTTTGCTCTTGTTGCCCAGGCAGGAGTGCAATGGTGCAATCTCGGCTCACTGCAACTTCTGCCTCCCAGGTTCAAGCGATTCTCCTGCCTCAGCCTCCCGAGTAGCTGGGATTACAGGCATGCACCACCATGCCTGGCTAATTTTGTATTTTTGGTAGCGACAAGTTCCTCTGTGTTGGTCAGGCGGTCTCAAACTCCTGACCTCAGGTGATCGGCCCCCCTCAGCCTCCCAAAGCACTGGGATTACAAGCGTGAGCCACCGTGCCCAGCCCCACATGGGTTTTCATAGGTGAATCCCACTCTTCCCTCTCCCATTTGTAAATCTACCCATTTATCTAAGTAGGGTTCTTAGCCTAGAACCCACCAATTCCTAGAAGAGTCAGAGATAAACGTTAATAGGGTCATAAAATCATATACATGAGTTGGGTATGCTTTTGTGCATATGGGGGTTTTTTTCATGAAGAGAAAGACTATACTTTTTATCAAATTCACAGTGACCTGGACCCAAGAAATGTTAAGAACCTTTATTTTAAGGCCTAACTCAAATGCTATTTCAATACCATGAGGCTATGATCCTCAAACCTCTATCCCCACCTGAATCACCCGTGGCCTGCCTGTGTTATCTCATCCGTTTCAAAAAACCTCAACATTTTCAACTGTTTTCTAATCACTGAGATATAACTTACATATGCTCAAGTGCACAGCTATGAATTGCGTGGTCCAATGAATTTTTACATTTGTGTATACTCATGTGCCTGGCAACCAAGCAGATAGAGAACATTTTCAGCTAACCTGTTGGCTCTTTCCCGTCCCCTCTCGACCAATGCCATCCTCACAGGTCACTATTATGACTTCCAGCATTACAATTTTGCCAGTTCTTTTTAAACAAAACTTTATTGGTAATAGTTGGCTTTTTGTTTTTTTGGGTTTTTTTTTTTTTTTTTGAGACAGAGTCTCACTCTGTCAGCAGGCTAGAGTGCAGTGGCACAATCTAGGCTCACTGCAATCTCTGCCTCCCAGGTCCAAGTGATACTCCTGCCTCAAACTTCTGAGTAGCAGGGACTACAGGCACGCACCACCATGACCAGCTAATTTTTGTATTGTTAGTAGAGATGGGATTTCACCATATTGTCCAAAATAGTCTTAATCTCTTGGCCTCATGATCTGCCGACCTCAGCCTCCCAAAGTGCTGGGATTACAGGAGTAAGGTACTGCACCCTTTTTTTTTTTTTTTTTGGAGACAGAGTCTAGCTGTGTCACCCAGGAGTGCAGTGTTGCGATCTCAGCTCACTGCAACCTCCACCTCCTGGGTTCATTGATTATCCTGCCTCAGCCCCCCAAGTAGCTGGGATTACAGGTGCTTGCCACCACACCTGGCTATTTTTGCATTATTTTTAGTAGAGACAGATGGGGTTTTGCCAAGTTGGCCAGGCTGGTCTCGAACTCCTGACCTCAAGTGATCCACTTCGCCTCGGCCTCCCAAAGCACTGGGATTACAGCACCCAGTCTTATTGTTAATAATTTTGACAGATGTTTACAACAGCACACCGTTCAAGAGGAAATCTCATCCTTTTGAAGCACATAGGTCAAATCACCCCAAGCCCACCTGAAGCCCCACCCCAGGCCTGAGAGCTCCTTCTGGGATGGGGAGAAGTGATGAGGGGAAAATAGGAAGATGAATAAGGTGGCCTGCAATCCCACCACTTTGGGAGGCCAAGGCAAGAGGATCACCTGAGGTCAGGAGTTCGAGACCAGTCTGGCCAACATGGCAAAACCCCACTCCACTAAAAATACAATAATTAGCCAGGGGTGGTAACAGGTGCCTGTAATCCCAGCTACTCGGGAGGCCGAGGCAGGAGAATGGCTTGAACCCAGGAGGCAGAGGTTGCAGTGAGCCAAGATCATGCCACTGCACTCCAGCCTGGGCAAAAGAGCAACACTTCATCTCAAAAAAAAAAAAAAAAAATTGAAAACAGCACAAGGGTAGCAGGAGAGAAGAGGTGAAGGATGACTGACAGCTAAGCTGGAGGAAGAGCACCCAGGTTGGGAGGAGGCAGAAGCTGCGGGGTGAATAAAACAGGCAGCCCCTCCCCAGCAACCCTAGCCATGAACCCTGGGCCATGAGATGGGGTGGAGGGACTGAGCCTCTTCCATGTCCTTTTGCACAAGTGGCTTCCCATAGGGGAAGCTGGGCATTACAATCTGGCCAAGAATAAAATTCAGGAGTTTCCGGGAAATGCTGCTGTGCAGAAAGACTTGGGCTTGGGACTCTCCGTCTTCTGAGGGGACAACTTCTCTTTGACAGGGAGTGGGACAGCTGCTTTGTCTGGCTCCCACAGCCCAAGGGTGAAGAAAACTCTGTTGGGAAGAAGAGAGTGGAGGCTTCCTGAAGGAACTGAGACCTTTGCAAGAGTGGCAGAGGATGCCCCTGGGGAGCGGGAAGGGGAGATCAGCAGTTCAAGAGGGGAGGTTCAAACCTCAGAGCCTGCTTCCAAAGCCAATTGGCTTCCTGGATTAGTTAAAATGGATCTGGGAATGGGGAGACATGGGAAGGGTGGGAGGGGTGAAAGTAGAGGAAGGAGGAAAAGGGGACACTGGTGGAACTTAAAGAAGATTTTTACTTGTTTTTATGTTTTTAATTTTTAATTTTAGCAAGCAGCCCACTGAACATGGCACTAAACCTCTCTCCTTCCCAGGCAGGATTACTCTGAAAGGCAGGCGTGCTTTTCATTCATCCTCTCTTAGCAAGTGGTGCCTGTTCTATGCTGGAGTTAAGTTTGAGCCCCTCTTTCCACACCCTGTTCCTGGATACACCAGCAAGACCTGGCCTGAATAGAGCTGAGAAACTCATTTAAAACAGGTACAAGTGGGCTGGGGCAAGGGGGACTCTCCGAGAGGAGGAAGGGAGAAGCACAGAAGGCCCAGGAAGGCATAGGGAGTGAGGGAGCAGCTGGTGTTTCTGTCCCTCTAAATATCCGAGCTTCCTGCTACCCCAACCCTGGAGGGTGGGGTGGGGGGTGAAACTCTATGCAAGGAACCCTGGGGCCCTCTGGCTGTTCAGTCCAACCCTGCCACCCACCCACCCACCCAACAGAAAAAAAAAAAAGAAAACCCACAGGGGCACAAGCACACCCCTAAAACTCAGAAAACTCGTTGGCACACTTCTCTCGTTGATGGAGATCCGGATCTCTTCCTCCTCGTAGTTGTCGAAGTTACTGGCATCCCCAGGGCCTGCGAACTCCGGGATGAAGGGAGCTTCCACCTTCTTCTCATAGATGGCGATCCAGTTGGTTGTGGCGAACCACTTGTGGTTCTTGATGTTGCCGACCCCATTCCGGAGGTTCCCGAAGCGCTTGGTGAGGTCCACCTGCAGCAGGCTCCGCAGCAGGTCCTTGAGGTCAGAGCTGACGTGGGAGGGGAACCGCAGCTTCCCAGAGACGATCTTCTCGTAGATCTGGATCGGCTGGTCGGCGTAGAAGGGCGGGAAGCCCATGGCCATCTCGTAGGTGAGCACCCCCAGGGCCCACCAGTCCACGGCCTTGTAGCCTTTGCTCAGGATGATCTCGGGGGTCCCGCACAGGGTCCAAGTGCGGCCCCTCGTGCGCTTGGCGAAACCGAAGTCCATCACCTGCAGGTAGCCCTGCTGGTCGATGAGGAGGTTCTCGGGCTTCAGGTTGCGGTGAATGAGGTCGAGCGAGTGCGGGTACTGGAAGGCCAGGACGATCCGGGCGGCGTAGAAACAGGCACGGGGCTCTCCGAACCTTCCGACGCGCCGTAGGCGGGAGAACATGTCCCCACGCGGCATGTACTCCATCACCAGGTACAGGTCGGAGTTGCCCCTGAAGGAGAACTGGAGCTTGACGAGGAACGGAAAGTCGATCGCCTGCAGGATGCGCCTCTCGTTCAGGACGTGCTCGACCTGCTTCGGCTTCGCCGCCTTCTCCTTGTTGAGGATCCTCATGGCGCAGTGGCCGCCGCTCTCCCGGGGCCTCACCAGCACCGCCCGCCCGCAGGAGCCGGCGCCCAGCGGCTTGAGCAGTTCAAACTGATCCAAGCTGGCGGTGTTCGGAACGGGGCGTTCCCATCTGTAGAGGAAATCTTCTTTGGCTCTGGCTAGGAGCTCTTTCATGTCCTCCTGCTCGGTGTCCTTCTTGGCGGGGGCGTTGCCCGTGGCGGTTGTGGCGGCCCCTGGAGCTGGCTGCCTCGGCTGCGGCGCCGCGACCCCCTACCCACCCCCCACGCCCCGGGCCCCGGCTTACGGTCCCAGCTAGTGGGAGGCTGAGGTGGGAGGATTTCTTGAGCCTGGGAGGGCGAGGCTTCCGTGAGCCAAGATCACCCAGCTGCCCTCAACAATATGGATAAATCGAAAAGGCATGATGCAAGTGAGAGAAGCCAACTCTAAAGGGGACTCAGCGTATGAATCCATTTCTATGACACTCTAGAAAAGGCAAAACTATAGTGTGAGAGAACAGGTCAGTGATTGCCAGGGCTTGGGGTTAGGGGAGGGTTGGACTATGAAGGGACAGCCTGAGGGAATGTGGGAAGTGATGGCACACGTCTGTATCTTGATCGTGCTGGTGGTTACAATGTGTTGTTGGTGGTCTACATTTGTTTTAAAACTCATAGAACTGGCTGGACGCGGTGGCTCACGCCTGTAATCCCAACAGTTTGGGAGGCCGAGGTGGGCGGATCACCTGAGGTCAGAAGTTTGAGACCAGCCTGACAAACATGGAGACACCCCGCCTCTACTAAAAATACAAAAAATTAGCCAGGCGTGGTGGCACATGCCTGTAATCCCAGCTACTCGGGAGGCTGAGGCAGGAGAATCGCTTGAACCCGGGAGGCAGAGGTTGCAGTGAGCCGAGATCACCACTGCACTCCAGCCTGGGCAATAAAAGTGAAACTGCCTAAAAAAAAAAATCAAACAATTTTACTGCATGGAATGTTTCATTTTAACACATACATATGATTTCCTTTCTTTTGCTTGCTTTGGGTTTAATGTGCTCTTATTTCCTAAGGTGGAAACTAAGGTCATTGATTTCAAATCTTTCTTCCTCCATTACAATCACTTAGTGCTATGAATTTCCTCCTAAGTATTGTTTTAGCAGCATCCCATAAATTTTGATATGTTGTATTTTCCTTTTCATTCAGCTCAAAATATTTTCTAAGCTCCCTTTTCATCTTCTTTGACCCATAAGCTATCTAAAATTATATTATTTCATTTCCAAATATTTGGGGATTTTTGAAGAATTTTCCTATTGATTTCCGATTTAATTCCATTGTTAGAAGACATACTCTGTGTGACTTAACATCTTTTACACTTCTTGGGACTCATTTTATGGCCCAGAACAGCATCTATCTTGGCAGATGTCCCATGTGCACTTGAGAAGAATGTATATTCTGGTGTATTCTGCTATTTGGGGATAGAGAGTTCCACAAATGTCACTTAGGTCAAGTTGGCTAGTAGTAATGTTCAGGTCTTCTATACTCTAATTGACTTTCTGTTTACTTATTCTATCGGTTATTAAAAACATGCTGTAGGAGTTTATGAGAAGTCAAAGTACATGGGCCTTCCATCACTCCCCCAGGCCACCATGTTAGCCACACAGCACCCTCTACAAGAGAGCTAGCATTCATTCAGCCATCAGGGGGTGCGTTCTGAGCTGCCTTCCCAACTCTGTACAATAGATTCTGTCCTACATCACAAACACTGAGCTACAGGGATACCCATTTATCCTCCTATTTTCTCTTCACCTTGCCCTTTAAGTTTGACAGCTAATTCTGCCTACCCCCCCACCACACACACACACACACACACACACACACACACACACCCTGCCTCTAGCTAGTGCAAGTAAACAACACCCTTTCACCCAGCCCTGAAGGCTGAACCAAGCAAAATGGAGAGGAATTCCCGATTACTTGGTTTCTATTGTGACTGTGAATTCTTGCCGCTCAGTTCAGCAGATGTTGGTCTAGCAGGTGTCTACTGTGTGCAAGTCCTGGTTAGAGTTTACAGTTTAATCTAGGGCCAATACTTGCGTACTAACTATATATTCAGACAGTTTAAAGAGGAAGAGGGGGAAAGAAGAAAAATCTGTTGATCGCCTCAATTTCCACAAAATGGAAACCCACATTCCCTCAACAAGAACATAGCAGGGGAGTCAACTGCCCATTGTGCTTTGGGTCAAGGCAATTCACTGGCAGATGGAAATTCCACATCTCCCCCATAACCTCACTGATTTTGATTTCCTCTTCATTTTCATCACAGTAGATCTGCTACAATTCTCCCCATTTCTGATTTACCTCCAGATTATTCAGAGGAAATTTATACACAAAGAGCAATTAGTGCGAAACCATTCTCTTGGACCCACGCCCTGGAAGTGGGACAGTTTGTTTAGAACCAGGCTGTGCCATTCTATGACAAATTCTTGTGGCATTAATCTCTGAAGTTCAATTAGGAAGACACAGGGGTCTAGAGGGAACATATGCTGCTGCTAGAAATGTCCCCATGCTTTGTTTACAGGTCAGAACATCAAGTATTTAACTGTCCCAGAACCAGCTGCAGAGTAATTACATTAGTTATTGCTCTCCACTTTCCATTTTTTTCTTTTCCACAGCCTTGGGAAACAAGGGAGTCCTTAGCATGCCAAGGAAACAGGGATCCTTTTGCATTCAAATAAACCCTTTCAGAAGGAAAAGATTAGAGTAGCAAGATACAATGTATCTGCATGGTCTGCTTGGAGCTGAACTAGGGGGCCAAATGAAGAGGTGAAAGCCAACTCTGCTTTCCTGTATGCCCAATGAAAGGCAATCAAGACCATACTTCTCCCAAAAAACTGCTCACTGGCAGTCATGCAAGCTGATTCTCCTCTTTACTGTTTATGTGGCAGTCTCCAAATGGCTAATTGCATAAGGTTTGGATCATTCAGTTCTAACTTCCTCTCTATCTGCAAAATATTGATGGGAGCAAAGAAAAGAACAAACTCCACCAGGATTCAAACAAGAAAGGAACTACAAATCTCTCTCTCTCGGGGAATTATTTACATAATATCGCATGTCCTGGTCCAGAGATACTTATCGCACCTGGATTTTGACAAGCCAGCTTCTGTTAATAGTTTATTTTCTCCTTATTAGCAGAACAGTATAAAAGAACATTTTTGAACATAAAGTTTCTATGTCAGATTTATGATCAGCAAGGATATCTATAAAATGTTGATTTAAAATTGGCATGGCCTTTGTTATATGAAAGATGAAAAAAAAAGAAACAAAACAGGGCTGGGCGTGGTCGCTCACACCTGTAATCCCAGCACTTTGGGAGGCTGAGGTGGGTGGATCACCTGAGGTCAAGAGTTCAAGACCAGCCTGGCCATCATGGTAAAACTCCATCTTTTAAAAAAAGAAAACAAAAAAGAAAAGAAAGATGAAAAAGTATGTTATGGGAGACAGGAAGTTCAGAAAGAACTTAATGACAATAATTTATAAAGTACTATATTTATTTATTTATTTTTGAGACGCAGTCTCGCACTGTCACTCAGGCCAGAGTCCAGTGGCGCCATCTCAGCTCACTGCAACCTCCACCTCCCGAGTTCAAGCGATTCTCCTGCCTCAGCCTCCCAAGTAGCTGGGATTACAGGCGCCTGCTACCATGCCCAGCTAATTTTTTGTATTTTTAGTAGACATGGGGTTTCATTTAGTTTCATGTTGGTCAGGCTGGTTTCAAACTCCTGACCTCAGGTGATCCACTTGCCTCGGCCTCCCAAAGCGCTGGGATTACAGGAGTGAGCCACCGCGCCCGGCCTTACATTTATTTAAAGTTTGGACCATCATTCATCCATTGGTACCACTAATTTTGCCATATTTATAGAAGTGGGTTGACACACATGATAATGAGCACTGTAATGTTATTGGGACCTGAAAAGGAAATAGTCCTAGAAATAAGCCCAACTTGCTTACCTAAAAATATGTCTTCTGACATACAAGAACTGCTAACAGTGATTACCCCTAGGGAATAGAACTAGGAACTTAGAGAAGCATAAACTAAAGGAAGGAACATTTTTACTTCTCACTTTATAAGCTTCTGAACTGCCGAAATTAATTTTGACCATGAATTACTTTACTTATTAAAATAGAAATGAGTTAAAACATTGGTTTCTCACAAATGCATTTACTTCTGTTTTATGTGCCACTTTTATATATTGTTTAAATCCACAAAATGGTATAAAATTATTTTCCCCATATTTTGAAATTCTTCCTCTTTTCCTGGCAATACACTCTGTTTTTTCTTTGAGGAATTACTTCTACCCTATTTCATCTAATTCTGTTAGGTTCCCAATCGAACCCACTCACTTGAGTCCAAGTCAGGGATGGCCACAGGACCCAAGATAGGTCAATCAGTTTATCTCTTTCAGGAATTGAATCTTTTTTTTTAATCGTACTTTAGGTTCTGGGGTACATGTGCTGAACATTCAGGTTTGTTGCATAGATATACATGTGCCATGGTGGTTGGCTGCATCCATCACCCAGTCATCTACATTAGGTATTTCTCCTAATGCTCTCCCCCAGCTTATCCCCCACCCTGCAACAGGCCCCGGTGTGTGATGTCCCCCTCCCTGTGTCCATGTGTTCTCACTGTTCAGCTCCCACTTATGAGTGAGAATATGCAATGTTTGGTTTTCTGTTCTTGTGTTATTTTGCTGAGAATGATGGTTTCCAGCTTTATCCATGTCCCTGCAAAGGACATGAACTCATTCTTTTTTTGTAGCTGCATAGTATTCCATGGTGTATATATGCTACATTTTCTTTATCCAGTCTATTATTAATGGGCATTTGGGTTGGTTCCAGGTCTTTGCTATTGTGAACAGTGCTGCAATAAACATATGTATGCATGTGTCTTTATAATAGAATGATTTATAATTCTTTGGGTATATACCCAGTAATGGGATTGCTGGGTCAAATGGAATTTTTAGTTCTAGATTCTTGAGGAATTGCCACACTGTCTTCCACAATGGTTGAACTAATTTACACTCCCACTAACAGTGTAAAAGCATCAGGAATTGAATCTTGAGCAGAGATACATGGAGACTGGAGACATTTGTAAAGGAGCCATCCAAAGGCAGCATCTTAGAAGGCTGTCCGTGTTTCTGCAGCTGTTAGCCAACAAGTTCCTTACCTCCTGTCCTTCTGACCCCTGGTATTTCAGTTCTTCCTTTATGTGTCTTTCCAGTAATTTTTTTTAAGCAAAGCAAATGGGACAAGGGAGAGGGGAAGAGAAAGAAAGAGAGAAACAAATTTACTGAAGACAATAATGAATTCCGGATTGGACACATTGAGTCCATGGGTCCTTAAGACATTCAGATAGAGATGTCTAATTAGCCATTGGAAATTTGCAATTGAACTTAGTAGAGAGATTAAAACTGGCGGCACAGATTTAAGAGGTATGAGAGTGTTAGCCAAGGAATGTGAGCCAAGAGAGAGAACAGAGTCAAGGACAGGGGATTGTGGGAAATACCACTATCTGAGGATGGGGTTAGGAATGTCAGACACTGCTATTTGCCCACCAGGGTTGTGTCTTGTGAGGCCTGCCATACTCAGTCCTTCTGAGACCTTGAAGAGAATTTCTTGTGCATACCTACACAAGAAGTAGGCATTGTCACATGGTTGCAATGTGAGTGCACATGTATAATGCCTAGTAATTATCATGCAACATACAGATAATATAGCCAAGTGGCTGAGTGGGAAACTGTACCCAGAGCAAGATGTTAGATACAGATAATATGGACTATGATAGGAGCTTTGGCACCCATGTAGATAGTGGCATATGAGTTTCTTAGTGACCTCTTCTGCTATCACTGTAACAACCCACATTTCGTGATGAAGAGTTGGGGCCCTCAAGAGAAACAGAACAGCAGAATGCTTGATGGTTTCCTTTGAAATCCCATCTATAGTGCTTGCCATCTGTGATGCAGCACACCTGCCAATTAACTTGGCAGAAGGCCCCAGGTGGAACAGAACACTCACAACATCCTTCTGCCAAATATGCCCCATAAATCAGAGCTCACAAACCGAGGCATGCCAAAAGCAGTGGTTCTTTATCTTAACTCCACATTGAAATCATGTGAGACATTAAAAAAAAACATCTGGGTCAGCCGGGCACCGTGGCTCATGCCTGTAATCCAAGCACTTTGGGAGGCCGAGGCGGGTGGATCATGAGGTCAAGAGATCGATACCATCTTGGCCAAATGGTGAAACTCCGTCTCTACTAAAAATGCAAAAGTTAGCAGAGTGTTTGGCACGCGCCTATAGTCCCAACTACTCGGGAGGCTGAGGCAGAAGAACTGCTTGAACCCGGGAGGCGGAGGTTGCAGTGAGCTGAGACTGCGCCACTGTGCTCCAGCCTGGCGACACAGCAAGACTCCATCTCAAAAAAAAAAAAAAATACTGGGTCAGGTATGGTGGCTCACACCTGTATTCCTAGCACTTTGGGAGGCCAAGACAGGCAGATCACTTGAGGTCGGGAGTTCGAGACCAGGCTGGACAACATGATGAAACCCCGTCTCTACTAAAAATACAAAATTTAGCCAAGTATGGTGGCAGGCACCTGTAATCCCAGCTACTTAGGTGGCTGAGGAAGGCGAATTGCTTGAACCTCAGAGGTGGAGGTTGCAGTGAGCCAAGATCATGCCACTGCACTCCAGCCTGGGTGACAGAGCAAGACTGTCTAAAAAAACAAACAACAACAACAAAAAAAAACCACCACCACCAACAGCAAAAACTGATGACTGATTCTGCCTCCACAGGTTGACTTAACTGTCCAGGCATGTAACTTGAACACTGGGACTTTAAAAGCTTCCCAGGTGATTCTAATGTGCAGTCAAGTTTCAGAACCACTGGATGAGCCCATGAACACATTTCATTTAACCCAATATTAAACAGAATATTTTATATTTAATAATTATTTTCCAAATTTAAAGAGTAGTCGGTTTCACGTACCCCAGATCATCCAGATTTCCGTCTCCTGTTATACTATTTGTGCACAGTAGACCTACATTTCCACAGGACACTATTCAGCTATGCTGAGTTGAGACTCCACCTTACATAAGCATTTTCTCTGCATATCCCCACCCTTCCTGACCCTCCCCACTATCACCACTGCACAGAGCTAATGACAGTTGCTGCTTATCAGCAATGTTTGCTCTGTGGGTTTTCTTACATTAGCATTAAAAGTAAAATAGTGCTTATGCCATGTCTCCAGCAAAGCAGGAAAGAAAAAGGCAGCCCAGGAAGGCCAAGTGTTCCATAGGGCCTGCCACTCATTTCTGGCACCTGCCTGGCCCCTGCAGCATTTGGGTGCATGCCCTCGATTTAAATCGATTAATGTTTTCCCAAAAGGAGTACCAAAATGCCTTATAGCCTATAGAGCAAAGAGCTGAGAAGTTAGAGGTCCCAACTCAATTATTTTAATAATTACACATCTCTTGAAGACAAAAGAAAGCTGTACAAATACAGCAAGGAAAAGAAAGCACCCAGTGACCATTCCATAATTCAGGAAATGCAGGAAGTGTAAAGAGTTTGTATGCATTATAAGGGACAAAGAAGATGAGCTGAACCTGAACTGTGAGGGGCAGAAATGCCTAACCTGGAGGAAAAAAGAAGATTGCAATGCTAGGGGTGAACTGAAATCCTTTCAGAACTGCAGAACCCCAGGAGCTCGGGCCCAATACAGCCAAGCTTGAGTCTGTTTGAGAATCTCCTTTTTTCAGCCTCTCCAACACTGTACTAGATGAAGGCATCAGGCCTCTGGGTCTGTACATTCTGTCCCCTCTGCTATACTTTTTCCTCCCTACCCTCTCTCACCTGGCCAACTCCTCATCTCTCTGATCTCAAAAACTCATGCTCTTATCACTCCCCTCAAGTCAAGACTGGGCGACTCTCATACGCTCTCATACCCTATAATTACCCCATTATAGCACTTATGTGGCTTTGTAAATACTTTTACGTTATCTCTCTCCTGTGTAAGGCGGTGAGATCCATGAGAACATGTTGGTTATCCATCTTTTTTAACCCTCTATCATCAGCAACCACAGTGCCTGGAACCATAGAAGCTCAATAAATAACGATTGATGAGTTTGTAAACCAAAAATAAAATTCAATATATTTTATTCAATATATTGAATAAAATTGAATAAAATTCAATTTATTTTATTTGAAAAAATTCAAATAAAAGCCCCCCAAATTACTAAATGGAACCCTCTCTTGGCCAAGGGGAGTCCCAAGAAACCTACAAAACTAGTTCAGGCCACTCTAGGAAAGGGTAAGGGTCAGACTTGCCTCATTATACCCTCTGCCTTTTGGAATCTGTAACCGCCCCACAGGTTCACCTTGCCCACTGCCTAGACAGAGCCGATTTATCAAGACGGGGGAATTGCAATAGAGAAAGAGTAATTCACACAGAGCCAGCTGTATGGGAGACTGGAGTCTTATTATTACACAAATCAGTCTCCCCAAGAATCAGAGTATTTAAGAATAATTTGGTAGGTACAGGCCAGTGAGTCGGTAGTGCTGATTTGTCAGGTCAGAGATGAAATCATAGGGAATCAAAGCTGTCCTCTTGTGCTGAGTCAGTTCCTGGGTGGGGTGGGGACACAAGATCAGATGAGCCAGTTGATTGATCTTGGTGGTGCCAGCTGTCCCACTGAGTGCAGCATCTGCAGAGTATCTCAAGCACTCTTAGATTTTACAATAGTGATGTTATCCCCAGGAGCAATTTGGAGAGGTTCAGAATCTGGCAGCCTTCAGCTGCATGACTCCTAAACCATAATTTCTAATCTTGTGGCTAATTTGTTGGTTCTGTAAAGGCAATCTAGTTCCCAAGGTTCCGTAAAGGCAATCTAGTTCCCAAGGAGGAATGGAATTTGTTTTGGGAAAGGGCTGTTACCGTCCTTATTTCAAAGTTAAACTATAAACTAAGTTCCTCCCAAAGTTAGTTCGGCCTATGCCCAGGAATGAACAAGGGCAGTTTGGAGGTTAGAAGCAACGTGGAGTTGGCTAGGTCAAATCTCTTTCATTGTAATAATTTTCTGTTATAATTTTGCAAAGGCAGTTTCAAGTTCAGGCACAACTGACAGCATTCACATTAAAATAAGTCTTAAGACTGACAAACTAGGTTCTTTTAACAGTAAGATACCAAATTCCAACCTGAGGCTAGTATAACATCATGTGACAGATAAAGAAGGAAATTCAAAATATTTTACTCCAGAATATGTTTGCTTGCTGTATTTTGAAGTGGCCCTGCAAAGTTGTCTTTTGTCATGGAGAATTTGCAACTGTAAAAAAATCTCTTTTAACATAAGTAGATCTTTCCTTTTCCAGTCCCTCCCTCCAAATCCCTGAAGAGATTAACTGAGAGCCTAACACCTTTTAAAGGTCTGCATAGAAAATATTTGCATCTACAATCTCTAAGCTACCAATGAGACTTCATCTATACAATGAGAACCTTGGTCTCCACAACCCCTTATCTTAACCCAGACACTCCTTTCTATTGCTTCCAGGTCTTCAGATAATAACTTAACTTTCAACCAATCGCCAACCAGGAAATTGTAGAATCCACTTATGACCTGCAAGCACCCCTCTCCCTTTCAAGTTGTCACAACTTTCTGGACCAAACCAATGTATATCTCACATGTATACATGTATTGATTGATGTCTTCTTTTTCTGTTTGAGATGGAGTTTCACTCTTGTTGCCCAGGCTGGAGTGCAATGGCGCTATCTCGGCTCACTGCAACCTCCACCTCCAGGATTCAAGAGATTCTCCTGCCTCAGCCTCCTGAGTTGCTGGGATTACAGGCATGCACCACCATGCCCAGCTAATTTTTTGTACTTTTAGTAGGGATGGGGTTTCTCCATGTTGGTCAGGCTGGTTTTGAATTCCTGACCTCAAGTGATCCGCCCGTCTCAGCCTCCCAAAGTGCTGGGATTACAGGCATGAGCCACCATGCCAGGCCTGATTGATGTCTTAATGTGTCCCTAAAACATATAAAACCAAGCTGTAACCCAACCACCTTGGGCACATTCTCAGGACCTCTTGAGACTGTGTCTTGGGGCCATGTTCACTCATATTTGGCTCAGAATAAAACTCTCTAAATATTTTACAGTTTGGCTTTTTTCCTTGTCAGGTTGATGAGTGAATGGGTGGAAGAATGGGTGGGTGAATAGAGCAAACATGATAAATGGAAGAAAGAACCTGAGATTAAAGAACTAGTGACTGTCATCAGAAAGCAGGATCCTGTAGTTGAAGATATAACATATCTGAGAAAGAACAATTTAAAATGGCATTAAAGTCTAAAGTACAGCTACGAGTATCAGCTGGGGTCTAGCCTCACAAACAAAACCTAGGTCTGGCAGTTCACAGAGAACATTTAATGCAGGGAATTTGTTGCAAAGGTGACAGAAGGACTGAAAGAGCTACCAGGGAGAATAAGACAAACTCAAAATTAAAAAATGCAGAAAGTTGCATTTACCGTAACTATGCACAAAGGAACAAAAGGAAAAGGGTGTTATTAGAGCCCAGGAGAAGAGGCTGAAACCACAGCGGTCTGTCCAGCAAGAGGCAGCGCCATGAGGAAACCCAATCACTGCTGGAGATGCTGCCTGAAGGCAATGAGGGAGGGGAGAAAAAGAGGCAGAAATACCTGCCTCCTCTCTGCCACACACCCGCCAATCTGCCACAGATGCCTCTCATTGGCTGAAGCTATCTTGAAGCAAATTGGCAAGAGTTTAGGAAACGTAATTTGCATAGATCAGGTTTCTCTGAAAGAAACAGAGGAGGAGCAGAGAATGGATGTAGAGCAAAGAGGCAAACAAGCAGCCCAAGATGAGAATGGCTTGCTGAAGCTTTATGAGGAGAGGAGTGAAAAGTGGATTCCAGGAACTGTGAAATGGCATATGCCATCCCTGTGATACTGTAACCACTCTTCGATGCTCCGGAGCGGAAAGGGAGAGAGGACTGTGGTCGGAGCCAAGGAACTCAATGAATGTCAGTGTTTAGGAATGATCAAAGGATGAGAGATTAAATGAAAGGGAAGGTGTGTTAGTGTTATGTCCCGAGCCTGATCTGGAAAGAGCGAGGGAGAGGTAGAATAGCAGCACAGCTAAAAGGCCCAGGTTTGAGCCCCAGCTTGGGCGCTTATTAGCTGGAGGATTTAGAAAGGTAAATTAGCCTCTGAACCTTATCGTGTAAAATACAGATAATAATGGTACCCTCGGTATGGCTATTAGGATTAAATGAGAGTGTACATAAAGCACTTCGTACAGCGCCTAGTAACAGTAGCCATAGCACAGACCACATTCAATCTACATTCTCAACACGAGGGCATGAGAAAAAGGCTTTCTCCAAGGCTCTGACTCAGGGTTACTTGTGAGGTTGTAGTCAGCTGTCAGTCAGGGCTGCAGTCATCTGGGGCAAGAGGACCCACTTCCAGCTCATTCATGCGGTTGCTGGCAAGCCTCATGTCCTTGCTGGAGATCCTCAATGGGGCCTCTCCATAGATTCTGACAGCATGGCAACCAGCTCCCACAGAGTGAGTGATCAGAGAGAGGGAGAGCCGCAGTTCTCCATAACCTCATCTCAGACAGGAGAGACTATCACCTGGGTCACCTACTAGTGGTCACACAGACCAGCCCTGGTACAGTGTGGGAGTGACTGCATGAGGGATGGAATCCCAAGGGGTGAGGGCCCTTTTGGAAGCTGGTTACTACACTTCTTCTCCCTCATCCTTGTTTTTTCTCCATAACACTTATGACCAACTAACACACTGTTTGTTCGGTTTTTGAGATAGGGCCTCACTCTGTTGCCCAGGCCGGAGTTGCAGTGGCGCCATCACAGCTCACTGTAGCCTTGACCTCCCAGGCTCAGGTGATCCTCCCACCTCAGCCTCCCGAGTAGCTGGGACTACAGGCGCATGCCATGAAGGCCGGCTAATTTTTTTTGTTTTTTATTGAAATATATGTTGCCCAGGCTGGTTTTGAACTCCTGGGCTCAAGCAATCCTGCCTCAGTCCCCAAAAGTGCTGAGATTGCAAGCATGAGACACCCTGTTTCTAACACATTGTTTAACTTAGTTGTTTTGTTATCGTCAGTGTCCCTGCAATAGAACATAAGAAGCGAAGGATGTTTGCCTGTCTTGGTCACTGTTGTATAATCAGCACCTAGGACAGTGCCTGACACACAGTAGGGCCTCATTAATATTTGTTAAATTGTGAGTGACGTGCCACCATAAGAAATTAGCCTGAGTTCCCACTCAGAATATCGTAGCATAAGTCCTGTTCCCACTTTCTAAAAATGTTTGTAGGTGATTCTCACAATCTAGAAGGAAAACAGGACAGCATTCGTACCCCCATTTCAGTCTATGAGGAAACTGAAATCCAGGGAGGTTCAGGTCTTCTTGCCCAGGGTCGACCAATAGTGTCGTGGGTGTAGGACCAGCCACCCTCTCCTTTGCATACAGCCACCCCCTGACGCCGAATAACTCCCACCTTATCCCACCAGCTCCCTACTGCCTAGTGCAGCATTTAGCATTACTGGCAAGTCACAATCATTACGGATGAGCGACATTCATAGAGCTTTCATTCAGCAAAGCCAGACAGGCTGGGATAAAAGAGGGGAGCTAAGAAGCCTGGAGAGAAGACACCACGTGAATTCTCTGGCCCGATTCTCCTTTCCCTGCAAGCACTGACATCTCCACTCTGCAACAGTGTCTGGTTCAGAACTGCCAGCCCAGTCTGCCTCAGTTAGTGTTCTATAATAAGCAGGGAATGGGCTAGGCATGATGGCTTACTCCTTAAGCCTATAATCCTAGCATTTTGGGAGGCTGAGGTAAGTGGATCTCCTGAGGACAGGAGTTCAAGACTAGCCTGGCCAACATGGCGAAACCCTGTCTTTACTAAAAATACAAAAATTAGCCAAGCATGGTGGCACACACCTGTAATCCCAGCTATTCAGGGGGCTGAGATTCAAGCAATTCTCCTGAATTGCTTGAACCCAGAGGATGAAAGTTGCAGTGAGTTGAGATCGTGCCACTTCATTCCAGCCTGGGCAAAAAAGCAAAACTCCATCTCAAAAAAAAGAGCAGGGAATGGAGAGCAATAATCCCCCACAGATGGGAGAGGGCTGTGCCCCCTTAGGCTGAACCACTCTGAAACCCCAAAACAATCCTTTCCAGAGTCCCAGGCCCCCAGATATGGACGTTCTCTGCTGAGCAATGCAGTCTCATAGAGGGATCTAGGCTGATCTTCAAGTGGTCTTCCAGGTAAAGGCAATTGTCTCTCCGTGACAACTTTGAGGGCCATCAAAGCTCCTTTTCCCTCAGCGCCTACTAAGGCACAACCTATTTTAACAATACATACACAAATTAGTTCATTTCATCAACAAGCTCACCTCTGAATAGCAGATGTGTAAGGTGCCAGTTATACTTTCATGTGAAATTCCTGACCTTATATTCTGGTACCATATTGCCCAAGGTAGGAGAGAAGGCAAGTGCTTCTCCACCGAGGGGCACATCAGGTCCCTGAGCACTGGAAGAAAGTACTGATGGGGTTGATAATTGCATCAGGTTAGGGGCAGAGAAGAGAACTGGCATGCAGTCATGGCCAAGGGTGAAGGAAGGCGTACTGGCCCCCTCTTCTCCCCTAACTCTTATCAAGGCCATCCACTCCTCTGTCCTGCCTAGAGTGTGAAGGGAGGTGCCCAGCTCAGCTGCAGGGTCCCGGCTTCTCGATGATCCATACCAGCCTACAATCCCCTGAAAACCCAGACCTAGATGTGTGTGCCTGGCCAACCAAAGTGGCCCCAGGGGTGCTCTCTACCCTCTGTGACCACAGGTGTGTAAACATGCCTCTTAAAAGACACCATGACCAAACTTGAAGCCAAGTGTGGGGCTAGCATTAGCTGATGTCTGTGTTTTGCACGTACTAATTCAAATAATCCTCGTGGAAATCTCTGAGGTAAAGAAGTATTTGCTTTAATTTACAGGTGAAGAAATTGAAACTCAGCTAGGTTAAAAATAGATCAAGAACACACAGGTAGTGATGGGCAGAGCAGGGATTTGAACACTGTTAGAAAATTATCTAAAACTTGGAAATAAGACAAAAAGATTGTTTTGGATATTTAATTCAAAGTTAGACTAGAATAGTGGTTCTCAATCAGGGGCAATTTTACTCCTTAGGGGACCTTTTCACAATGTCTGGAGACATTTTTGATTGTCACAATTGAATGGGCGAGTAGATACTACTGCCATCTAGTGGGCGGAGATTAAGAATGCTGCTAACACCTCACAATGCATGGGACCACCAGAGTTAGCCATGTGTTGCTTAACAGGAATACACTCTAGGAAACGCATCACTAGGTGATTTCGTGATTTTGTGAACATCACAGAGTATACTTACACAAACCTAGATGGTCTAGCCTAGTATATGCCTAGGCTAGTCTAGCCTATTGCTCCTAGGCTACAAACCTGCACAGCACGTTAACATACTGAATACTACAGTCAACCATGCTACAGTGGTATGTATTTAGGTATCTAACATATCTAAGCACAGAGAAAGTATAGTAAAAATATATTCTAATCTTAGGGGACCATTGTCATATATGTGTCCATCACTGACTGAAACAGCAATGTGCAGCACATGACTGTAACTAGCAGAAAACATCAACAGTCACCACTGAGAAGCTCTGTTCTAGTGCAATGTGACTATGCTTGACCTGAAGTCAATAAACAATAAAACAAACAAATAAATAATACTTTTAAAAAATAAACAGCCAGGTGTGATGGCTCACACTTGTAATCCCAGCACTTTGGGAGGCTGAGGTGGGTGGACCACCTGAGGTCAGGAGGTTGAGACCAGCCTGGCCAACACAGTGAAACCCTGTCTGTACTAAAAATATAAAAATGAGCCAGGCGTGGTGGCACACGCCTGTAATCCCAGGTTCTCAGGAGGCTGAGGCAGGAGAATCACTTGAACCTGGGAAGCGGAAATTGCAGGGAGCTGAGATTGCGCCACTGTACTCCAGCCTGGGTGACAAAAGCAAACTCCATCTCAAAATAAACAAGAGAAAAGAATGTCAACTTGTAGAAAACTAAGATGCAAATGACTCGTCTGAGAAAGTAATCACAAACATTATAGTTTTATAGACCTCAAGAACCTAGTTGTGCATCTCACTTAGCAATCTTACTCCAGAATGCTCTTTTTATCACTGACTATATAGAACAGTTTCTTGCAGCGTCCTTTAAAACCAGTTTTGCCTTCCTGCTGGCTCCCTCTTGTATTTTGCTAGGGCTGCCATAACAAAATACCACCTGCTGGTTGGCAGGATTGGTTTCCTCTGAGGCCTCTCCCTGTGGCTTGCAGAGGGCTGCCCTCTTGCTGCCTCTTTCTATGGCCTTTTCTCTGTGCATATGTACTCCTTGTGTTTCTTTCTTTTTATAAAGACACCACTCCTTTCACATTAGGACCTACACTTAAGACCTCATTTAACCTTAATTACCTTTTTTAAAAAAATATTTTTTATTTTTATTTTTTGAGACAGTCTTGCAGTGTTGTCAGGCTCCAGTGCAGTGGCATGATCTTGGCTCACTACAACCTCCACCTCCGGTTCAAGTGATTCTCCTGCCTCAGCCTCCTTGAGTAGCTGGGATTACAGGCATCTGCCACCCTAGCCAGCTGTTTTTTGTTTTTTTTTTTTTTTTTTTGTATTTTTAGTCAAGACAGGGTTTTATCATGTTGGCCAGGCTGGTCTCAAACTCCTGACCTCAGTTGATCTGCCTGCCTCGGCCTCCCAAAGTGCTGGGACTACAGGTGTGAGCCACCAAGGCTGGCCAACCCTAATTACTTCTTTAAAGCTATTATCGGCTGGGCACGGTGGCTTATGCCTGTAATCCCAGCACTTTGGGAGGCCAAGGCAGGCGGATCACAAGGTCAGGAGTTGGAGATCAGCTTGGCCAACATGGTGAAACCCCATCTCTACTAAAAAATACAAAAATTAGCTGGGCGTAGTGGTGTGTGCCTATAATACCAGTGACCTGAGAAGCTGAGGCAGGAGAATTGCTTGGACCTGAGAGGCAGAGGTTGCAGTGAGCTGAGATCATGCCACTGCACTCCAGCCTGGGCTACAGAGCAAGACTCCCTCTCAAAATAAATAAACAAATAAATAAAAATAAAGCCCTTATCACCAAATACAGTCATATTCTGAGGGTCCTGGAAGTTAAAACTTCAATATACAGACTTTGAGAGAACACACTTCAGTCCATAAAACCACTCTAATTAATCTTTGATGCATGCTCACTACAAATTTGCATGAGAATTATGTTTTTAGCTTTTTGAAAATTATGCTTTGCAAGTACATCTGTCTGAGCCCACGAAGTCTACTTGTTTCTACTATACTATACTTCTTGCATGCTGCACAGATAGAGCCAATTCACTGAGACAGCAGTATTACAGGAAAGAAAGAGTTTAATTAAGGCAAGGCAGGCCACATGAAAAACAAGAGTTTACTACTCAAATCAGTTTCTCTGAGAACTTGGAGGCTAGGTTTTTTATGGATAAGTTAGCAGGCAGGGAGTTAGGGAATAGGTGCTGCCCACTGACTGGGGATAAAGTATGGCAAACCATCCTCATGTGCTGAGTCCACCTCAGGGTGGGGGCCACAGCACTGGCTGAGTCATGAGTCAGGGCTCCAGGTGAAGTCAGCTGGTATCCAGAATGCGAAGGTCTGAAAATCATCTTAAAAGACCAGAGCAATTGGGGAAGTCACAAATCTTGTGACCTCTAGCACACAATTATAGAAGTGTAACTATGCCTACATCTTAGCAGAATTCAGGTCCCTCCCATTCTTAATTTTCATTAGTTTTACAAAGGCGGTTTCAGTCCCCGAAAAAGGAGAGGCTCAGTTTTAGGGAGGGACTATTATCATTCTTGCTTCAAAGTTAAACTATAAAGCAAATTCCTCCCACCGTTAGCTTGGCATATGCCCAGGAATGAGTAAGGATAGCCAGCCTGTGAGGCTAGAAGCAAGATGGAGCCAGCCAAGCTAAATTTCTCTCACTGTCATAACCTTTACAAAGGTGGTTTCATTAGGTATATTAATGCAAATTCCTTAGTTAACACACAGAATGACTCTCTAAAGGCTATATTTCAGAGACATCACACACTTCTTTCCTTTTGTCCCCTCAAACGGTAACCAAGAAGAGTATTTTTGTACAAGTGAGAGGCCTCTGCCTGAAGATCCCTTAATCTGTCAGATCACAGATCAAAAGCTATCACACATTGCCGAAGGGACGCTACAGGGAGCCACTCTCAGAAAATAAATCCAAACCTCCTTTTTTCTGGCCACTGAAATGTTCAATAATTAGCTTATTATTTAAATCATTCACATGTTTAATATTTATTGACTTTGGAATTATTGATTAATTTGCTGAGTATCTTATTAATTTAATCTATATTAATATCATGACAATGTATCAAATTGCATTCCAGAGTGTGGATTTGACTGTAGTGCCATAATCAGTCTCCTGGGACATACAGCTATTTCTCTTCCCTCAATATAGAAAAAAATTGCCTTTGGCAAATGTCAAAGAACATCCTTTTATCAATCTCTCTTAACAATCGATCCAAGCAGATTCAGTGGGCTTTCTTTTCCCCAGAGCTGAAGTCACCTTCTGATAGGAAGTTAAGTCTTTAGGCACCAAACCATAGCACTGAGCTGAAGGCCAGGGCTAAGCGAGAATGAGTGAGAATTTGGAGACCTAAGGTTTGGTCATCTGTAGAGGATTAGGGTAGCGCTCTCTCTTTTTTTTTTTTCTTTTTGGTGTCCTGGAAGTTTTCCCACTGCCCTTCATCAGGTAATCTGCCCTGCCCTCTGAACTGGCCAATTGTGTTACCCCATTCCCTTAGCATCAGTGATTGCTACTGAAGAAACAGGAGGCCAACAAAGAATATCACTCATTCATCAGTAGAGTGTCTGTGTCAGACATATTAGATAAATAGGAAAACTAACAATTACATTTCAGGCTGTGGAAACAGAGAGAGAGGTACGTAAGGCACACTTCTGGGAATATGGAAATTTGGTTTCATAAAATGATCCTGGGCCAGGTGCAGTGGCTCATGCCTGTAATCGCAGCACTTTGGGAGGCCAAGGCAGGCAGATCACCTGAGGTCAGGAGTTTGAGACCAGCCTAACCAACATGGAGAAAGCCTGTCTCTACTAAAAATACAAAATTAGCTGGGCTTGGTGGTTATGCCTGTAACCCTAGCTACTCGGGAGGCTGAGGCAGAAGAATCACTTGAACCTGGGAAGCGGAGGTTGCAGTGAGCTGAGATTGCACCACTGAGATTCAGCCTGGGTGACAAGAGTGAAACTCCATCTCAAAAAATAAAAAACAAAAAGGATTCTGGAGGAGGTCACCTCTGACATCTGAGTTGAGTCCTACAGGATATGGAGGAAGTAGCCCCATGTCCCAGTTACTATGACTATGTAATAAATTACCCAAAACATACTGGATTAAAGCTATGAAAACATCTTTTCTGCTCAGAGATTCTGTGGGCCTGAAATTCAGATGGAACACGTAAGACATACCTTGTTTCTGCTCCAAGATGTCTAAGAATTCAGCTGGAAGACTGGGAGGCTAGAGGCTGGAAACACTAAAGAATGAATCATTTATGTGTCTGCTGGTTGGTAATGGCTGTTGCCGAGGGGGCCTCAGTTCTCTCTACATTGTCTCTCTACTTTGGCTAGTTTGGATTTCCTCAAGACATAATGGCTGGTTCCCAGTGTCAGCATCCCAAAAAGGGGGGTGCTAGACACAGTGGTTCGCATCTGTAATCCCAGTGCCAGACACAGTGGCTCACGCTGAGATGGGAAGATTGCTTGAGTTCAGGAGTTCAAGATCAGCCTGGGCTTTGGTCCATGACTGTGGAGGTGTTTTTCCTGAGTGGTGCCTGGGAATAATTCCATGAATCCCCATTTGGGGAAAGTTGACTATTTACTACAAGGATATTGTTGAAGACATCGTTCATTGTATCACACATGTCCTCCAGCTAAAAATCCACAGGAGGAATTTCTCTCTCCTGTATTTCCACTCCTGTACTTCTCTTGAGGAATTGTTTTTGTTTGGTTTATCTGTTTACTTTTATTTCTACATATTGTGAATAATACCACTTGGTGGCTCTTCACCCTGGCCATGCTTTATAATCACTAGTAAGCTTTTATAACATACAGATGCCAGACTAGACCAGTTAAATCACTGTCTCTTGGGGTCCTGGAAGTATTTTTCAAAAGCTCCCCAATGTCCCTAACATACAGTCATGGTTGAGAACCACTGATCCCTGAGGAGTCCTGCTCCTTGGCATTGGCTGCTAGGAAACCAAAAGCCAGACATGCTGGCTTCCAGCAGCAAATTCACTGGCCCTTGTGGCTTCCACTGGTATCATCTGTCTCCCCAGACACCATCCTAGCCTTCAGGTCTCATTTTCCATTTGTCAACACATTTTAAACATGACTTTATCTTGTTGCAACATGTTCTGCCAGTTGGAGACTGTGGGCAGCCTACCTGAGCTTGCTTAAACTAACGTAAAGGGAGGAGTCACTGTAATATCATGGGGTTATGATATTACATAATCTGGAGAGGAAGTATAGTTAGATCAGGGAGGGACAAAAACCACAATTGAGAGAAATATCGAAACCAAAGCATTTCCTCTCCTAGTCTCTTACCTCTCTCTTCCCCAAATATTCCCTCTACTATGCATCTGTTTCATTCTGTCTTCCTCTATAAACCAGCTTTCTTTTCTTCTCTGTGAAAGGCTCAAGCAGCTGTTGTAAAACACTTTGAGACTTTCTGCAATAAGAAAGAGTATAAGCCAACAAACTGCGATGCTCAACATAAATTACATCTTCATCTATCTGAGGATTTGGCCTTAGGATCATTATAATGTTAAGGAGACAATAAGAAACTTTGCACAGAGTGCAAATGAGACCAGTATGTGCTGAGGGGGCAGGGAACACGAACATTTTGCATTTGTAACACTCCTCAAACTCGCTGGCCCCTGCAAAAGTCCTGTCTAAAGCCATTTCTGAATCTCACTTAGATAACACACCTGTATGTCAAATCCATATCAGAGGTGATTCTGGAAAACTTTAGTCATGGTCCTTTCATGGCTCTTGGCCTCACTTGCCAGAACTGCTTTAGAAAAATGTTCAAAATGGAGAGCAATAATTTCATGTTAACAGACATTATGGTTCACCAGGGTTCAGCTCACAAATCTCATGATGCTCAACACTGCTACACAAATGTTAACAAATTTCAAAGTCACTGCAGCAGAGTCAGGACTGGACAGGTCTTCACTTGTCAGACTAACATAAAGCACCATAAAAATGAAGCTGGTAGGAGGCTGGCAAGATGGCCAAATAGGAACAGCTCTGGAAGGCGGGTGATCTCCACATTTCCAACTGAGGTACCTCGTTCATCACATTGGGACTGGTTGAACAATGGGTGCAGCCCAAGGAGGGTGAGCTGAAGCAGGGTGGGGCATTGCCTCACCTGGGAAGCACAAGGGACTGGGGAACTCCCTCTCCTAGCCAAGGGAAGCCATTAGGGACTGTCCCCTCTACTCCAGCCTAGATAATGTGCTTTTCCCAAGGTCTTCACAACCCACAGACCAGGAGATTCCCTCCAGTGCCCACAACACCAGGGCCCTTGGTTTCTAGCACAAAACTGGGCAGCCGTTTGGGAAGACACTGAGTTAGCTGCAGCCCTTTTTATTTTCATACCCCAGTGGCACCTGGAATGCCAATGAGACAAAACCGTTCATTCCCCTGGAAAGGGGGCTGAAGCCAGGGAACCAAGTGATCTGACTCAGTGGTCTCCACCCCCTGAAGACCAGCAAGCTAAGATCCACTGGCTTGAAGTTCTCACAGCCAGCACCTGGGACATTCAAGCTGATGCCAGGCAGTTTTAACAACACAGTGTAAACAAAGCCTCAAGAAGTTCAAACTGGATGGAGCCCACAGCAGCTCAGCAAGGCCTCTGCAGGCAGACTGTGTCCCTAGACTCCCTCCTCGCTGGGCAGGGCATCACTGAAAAAAGACAGCAGCCCATCGGGGACTTATAAATAAAGCACCCACCTTTCTGGGATAGAGCACTTGGGAAAAGGGGCGGCTGTGGGTACAGCCTCAGCAGACTTAAATGTCCCTGCCTGGCAGCTCTGAAGAGAGAAGTGAATCTCCCAGCACAGTGTTCGAGCTCTGATAAGGGACAGACTGCCTCCTCAAGTGACTCCCTGACCCCCATGTATCCTGACTGGGAGACACCTCCCAGTAGGAGCCAACAGATACCTCATACAGAAGAGCTCTGGCTGGCATCGGGCAGGTACCCTTATGGGACAAAGCTAACAGAAGAAGGAACAGGCAGCAACCTTTGCTGTTCTTGTAGCCCCAGCTGGTGATTTCCAGGCAAGCAGGGCCTGGAGTGGACCTCCAACAAACTCCAGCAGACCTACAGCAGAGGGGACTGACTATTACAAGGAAAACTAACAAACAGAAAGAAATAGTTTCAACATCAACAGAAAGGATGTCCACTCAGAGACCTCATCCAAAGGTCACTGACTTCAAAGATCACAGGTAGATAAATCTACAAAGATGGGAAGAAACCAGCACAAAAAGGCTGAAAATTCCCAAAACCAGAACGCCTCTTCTCCTCCAAGGGATCACAACTCCTCACCAGCAAGGGAACAAAACTAGACAGAGAATGAGTTTGACAAATTGATAGAAGCAGGCTTCAGAAGGTGGATAATAACAAACTTCTCCAAGCTAAAGGAGCATGTTCTAACCCAATGCAAGGAAGCTAAGAACTTTGAAAAAAGGTGAGACGAAATGCTAACTAGAATAACCAGCTTAGAGAAGACCATAAATGACCTGATGGAGCTGAAAAACACAACATGAGAACTTCGTGACACATATACAAGTTTCAATAGCCAAATTTATCAAGTGGAGAAATGATATCAAAGATTGAAGATGAACTCAATGAAATAAAGTGAGAAGACAAGATTAGAGAAAAAAGAGTGAAAAGAAATGAACAAAGCCTCCAAGAAATGTGGGATTCCATGAAAAGATCAAATCTACGTTTGGTTGGTGTACCTGAAAGTGACAAGGAGAATGAAACCAAGTTGAAAAACACTCTTCAAGATATTATCCAGGAGAACTTCTCCAACCTAGCAAGGCAGGCCAGCATTCAAATTCAGGAAATACAGAGAACACTACAAAGATACTCCTCAAGAAGAGCAACCCCAAGACACATAACCGTCAGATTCACCAAGGTTGAAATGAAGAAAAAAATGCTAAGCGCAGCCAGAGAGAAAAGTCAGGTTACCCAAAAAGGGAAGCCCATCAGACTCATACCGAATCTCTCTGTAGAAATCCTACAAGCCAGAAGAGAGTGGGGGCCAATATTCAACATTTTTAAAGAAAATTTTCTTTAAAAGAAAATTCTGACCTTCATAAGCCAAAGAGAAATAAAATCCTTTACGGACAAGCAAATACTGAGAGATTTTATCACCACCAGGCCTGCCTTAAAAGAGCTCCTGAAGGAAGCACTAAACATGGAAAGGAACAACTGGTACGAGCCACTGCATAAACATACCAAACTGTAAAGACCATCAACGCTACGAAGAAACTGCATCAACTAATGGACAAAATAACCAGCTAGCATCATAATGGCAGGATCAGATTCATACATAAAAATATTAACCTTAAATGTAAATGGGCTAAATGCCCCAATCAAAAGACACAGACTGGCAAATTGGATAAACAGTCAAGACCCATTGGTGTGCTGTATTCAGGAGACCCATCTCACATGCAAAGACAAATAGGCTCAAAATAAAAGGATGGAGGAAGATCTACCAAGCAAATGGAAAGCAAAAAAAAAAAGCAGGGGTTGCAATCCTAGTCTCTGATAAAACAGACTTTAAACCAAAAAAGATCAAAAGAGACAAAAAACGGCATTACATAATGATAAAGGGATCAATGCAACAAGAAGAGCTAACTATCCTAAACATATATGCACCCAATACAGTATCACCCAGATTCATAAAGCAAGTTCTTAGAGACCTACGAGGAGACTTAGACTCCCACACCATAATAGTGGGAGACTTTAACACCCCATTGTCAATATTAGATCAATGAGACAGAAAATTAACAAGGATATCTAGGACTTGAACTCATATCTGGACCAAGCTGACCTCTACAGCTTGGTAGACATCTTAATAGACATCTACAGAACTCTCCACCCCAAATCAATAGAATATACATTCTTCTCAGCACCATATTGCACTTATTCTAAAATTGACCACATAATTGGAAGTAAAATTCTCCTCAGCAAACGCAAAAGAACAGAAATCATAACAAACAGTTTCTCAGACCACAGTGCAATCAAATTAGAACTCAGGATTAAGAAACTCACTCAAAACCACACAACTACATGGAAACTAAACAACCTGCTTCTGAATGACTACTGGATAACCAACAAAATGAAGGCAGAAATAAAGATGTTTTTTAAAGCCAGTGAGAATGAAGACATAATGTACCAGAATCTTTGGGACACATTTAAAGCAGTGTGTAGAGGAAAATTTATAGCACTAAATGCCCAAAAGGGGAAGCAGGAAAGATCTAAAATCAATACCCTAACGTCACAATTAAAATAACTAGAGGAGCAAGAACAAACAAATTAAAAATCTAGCAGAAGACAAGAAATAACTAAGATCAAAGCAGAACTGAAGGAGATGGAGACCCCAAAAACTCTTCAAAAAATTAATGAATCCAGGAGCTGTTTTTTTGAAAAGATCACCAAAATAGACCACTAGCCAGACTAAAAAAGAAGAAAATAGAGAAGAAAACCCCATCCTCTCAGCCCAAAATCTCCTTAAGCTGATAAGGAACTTCAGCAAAGTCTCAGGATACAAAATCATTGTGCAAAAATCACAAGCATTTCTATACAGCAATAACAGACAAACAGAGAGGCAAATCATGTGTGAATTCCCATTCACAATTGCTACAAAGAGAATACCTAGGAATACAACTTACAAGGGATGTGAAGGACCTCTTCAAGGAGAACTACAAACTACTGCTCAAGGAGATAAGAGAGCACACAAACAAATGGAAAAATATTCCATGTTCATGGTTAGGAAGAATCAATATTGTGAAAATGGCCATACTGCCCAAAGTAATTTATAGATTCAATGCCATCCCCATCAAGCTACCACTGACTTTCTTCACAGAATTGGAAGCAACCATCTTAAATTTCATATGGAACCAAAAAAGAGAGCCTGCATAACCAAGACAATTCTAAGGGTAAAAAAAAAAAAAGCTGGAGGCACCATGCTACCTGACTTCAAATTATGCTACAAGGCTACAGTAACCAAAACAACATGGTACTGGTACCAAAACAGATATACAGACCAATGGAACAGAACAGGGGCCTCAGAAATAATGCCACACATCTCCAACATCTGATCTTTGACAACCTGACAAAAACAAGCACTGAGGAAAGAAGTCACTATTTAATAAATGGCAGTGGGAAAACTCACTAGCCATATGCAGAAAGCTGAAACTGAATCCCTTCCATACATCTTATACAAAAATTAACTCAAGAAGGATTCAAGATTTAAATGTAAGACCTAAAACCATAAAAACCCCGAAGAAAGAAAAGCTAGGCAATACCATTCAGGACATAGGCATAGGCAAGGACTTCTTGACTAAAACACCAAAAGCAATGGCAACAAAACCCAAAATAGACAAATGGGATCTACTTAAACTAAAGGACTTCTGCACAGCAAAACAAACTATCATTAGAGTGAACAGGCAACCTACAGAATGGGAGAAAATTTTTGCAATGTACCCATCTGGAAAAGGGCTAATATTCAGAATTTACAAAGAACTTAAATGAATTTACAAGAAAAAAACAAACAACCCCATCCAAAAGTGGGTAAAGGATATGAACAGACACTTCTCAAAAGAAGACATTTATGCAGCCAACAGACATATGAAAAAATGCTCATCATCCCTAGGCATTAGAGAAGTGCAAATCAAAACCACAATGAAATTCCATTTCATGCCAGTTAGAATGGCGATCATTAAAAAATCAGGAGACAACAGATGCTGGAGAGGATGTGGAGAAATAGGAATGCTTTTACACTGACGGTGGAAGTGTAAATTAGTTCAAACATTGTGGAAGACAGTGTGGTGATTCTTTAAGGATCTAGAACTAGAAATACCATTTGACCCAGCAATCCCATTACTGGGTATATACCCAAACGATTACAAATCATTCTATTATAAAGACACATGCACACGTATGTTTATTGCAGCACTGTTCACAATAGCAAAGACTTGGAACCAACCCAAATGCCCATCAATGATAGACTGGATAAAGAAAATGTGACACATATATACCATGGAATACTATACAGCCATGAAAAAGGATGAGTTCATGTCCTTTGCAGGGACATCAATTAAGTCGGAAACCACCATTCTCAGCAAACTAACACAAGAACAGAAAAGCAAACACCACATGTTTTCACTCATAAGTGGGAGTTGAACCATGAGAACACATGGACACAGGGAGGAGAATATCACACACCAGGGCCTGTCAGGGGTTGGGTGACTAGGGGAGGGATAACATTAGGAGAAATACCTGATGTAGATGACAGGGTGATGGATGCAGCAAACCACCATGGCATGTGTATAACTATGTAACAAACCTGCATGTTCTGTACATGTGCCCCAGAACTTAAAGAACAACAACAAAAAAAGAAAATAAAAGAAAAATGAAGCTGGTAGCATTAGCTGTAGCATATAATCATCAGCAAATAATTAATGTTATATATCAAAAATAAAAATAGTTGTCAGGGCCAAGCATGGTGGCTCACGCCTATAATCCCAGCAGTTTGGGATCTAAAGCAGGCAGATTATGAGATGAGGAGTCCAAGACCAGTCTGGCCAACAGGGTGAAACCCCATTTCTACTAAAAATACAAAAATTAGCCAGGCATGGTGATGTGCACCTGTAGTCTCAGCTACTGGGGAGGCTGAGGCAGAAGAATCACTTGAACTCTGGAGGCAAAGCTTGCAGTGAACCAAGATTACGCCACTACACTCCAGCCTGGGTGACAGAAGTGAGACTCCATCTCAAAAAAAAAAAAAAAAAAAAAAAAAAGTTGTCACGTTTTGAATATTTGCTAAGTGCCAGGTCCTGGGCTAAGAAATTACTTTTCTTAATCCTCATCATAATACCATAGAATGTGTGGTAAGTTTTTATTAACATTTTACTGAAGCATAATTTACTTTTCTAGTGCACATAGCATAGATGTTGGCCACAGTGAATATTCACAAACTAAACACACATGTGACCAACACTGAGACAAAGAAACAGAATATGACAAGCACTCTGAGGTCCATCTTTGCATTCCCTTACAGTTACCATGCCTATGCAAGGGTTGCCATTGTCCTAATATCTAGCAGCATGGATTAGTTTTGTCCATTTCTGTTTCCTATACAAGTGGATTAACAAATAGGTACTGTTTTAGGTCTGACCTTTTTCACTCAATATGATGTTGTCTGAGATTCATTCACATTGTCGCATGAATATAGACCATTTTTGCTTATTTCTATATAGTATTCCATTAAATGAATAAGACAAAATTTATTCAGTCTACTGTTTTTGGACATATGGGTAGTATCCCATTTTATTTTTACTATTTCAAATAATTCTTCTATCATCATTCTAGCATATATTCTTTGGTGATTACTTCAGTACATTTCTCATAGGTGTATAACCAGAAATGAAATAGCTGGAGAACAGGACATGCATATGCTTAGCTTTACTAAATACTAACACTTTACCAAAAATAGTAGACAAATTTATATTTTCACCAGTAGTATAGGAGAGTTCACTTTGCCCCACATTCTCATCAGCCTTTGGAACATTCTTTTTGCTTTTCAGCCATGCCAATGAGTGTGCAGTGGTACACTGCAACATTAATTTGCGTTCCCTTGATGATTAATGAAGTCCAGTACCTTTTTACATGGTTGGTTTTATTTTATTTACTTATTTATTTTTCCACATGGATGTTCTTTTTGAGAAATGTTTAGTCAAGCCTTCTGCCTATTTTTCTATTGGGCTGTCTTTTTCTAATTTGTAAGAGTTCTTCATATATTCTGGATACAAGATGTTTGTGGGATATATGTGTCGAAAATACTTTTTTATTTTTGCATTACATTTTTACCCTCTTACTGATGTCTTTTGAAAAACCAACGTTAAGTATAATTTGTTCATATATTTTTCTTTTTCTGGTTAGCAATTTTTGTGTCCTTTTAAATAAGGCTTTGCTTACTCAAGGATCATGAAGATGTTATCTCTGCATTCTTCTACTTTATCGTTTCATCTTTTACATGTAGAGCTGCTATCCATCTGTTTTTGATTTTGTGTTTGGTATGAAATAGGAAAAGTAAAGATATATTTTCCATATAATCAATGGAGCAACATTTAATAAACAAACTACGCCTTCTTTCCCATGCACTACCTTAATCACAAATCAAGTAATGAGTCTATTTCTGGACTTTATTTGTATCATTAAGTTTTTCTAACACTGTGACAATTCTATACTGTCTAGGTCACCATAAATGTATAATGAGCCTTGTTAATCAGCTTATCAATTTGTGTGAAAAAATACTGCCAGAATTTTATTGGGACTCTACAGAATATATTAATTTGGGAAGAAATGACATCTTACAATATTGAGTTTCTAATTCATGAACATAATATATCTTTTTATTTATTGAAGTCATCTTTAATTTCTTCAACCTCCCTCTTATAAGGACATATGCAATGGCCCTTATGCCCCACTCAGATAATCCAAAATCACCTCCCCAACCCAAGATCTCTAACTTGAACACATCTGCTCTAGGGTAAATGCACCTAATAGCAATGATTTAAACGTGCCCTTAGAATGACGCTGTATGGCAGCTGCACCTGACTGTTTGTGCTAGGGAATCCAGTAGTGGCCAACTTGGAGATCCATTCCTTATCTATGACAAACATCAGAGGCTCTGGCCAATCCTGTGGAATATGGGCCGGTCTGTACAGGGGACTGAGGCCTTGAGTTTTGGGTTAAATGAAGTTTCCAGGTGGAGGTCATTATAGGGAGGCTGTTAAGTGAAAATGTTGTATAAAGGGCATGATGGAGCAACATTTAATAAACAAACTATGCCTTCTTTCCTATGCGATACCTCAATCACAAATCAGGCAATTAGATATATGAGTCTATTTCTGGGCTTTATTTTGTAACACTGGTAAGTTTTTCTAACTTCATGAGAGTTAGAAAGGAGGTTGTGGTTCTCCTGCCCGGGTCACCACCACAAGGCCATGTGGTTATGCTGTCCAGCCCACCGCCACTGGACCATTTCTGCAGGTAAGGCGGGTCTCCTGCCCAGCCCACCGCCACTGGACCATTTCTGCAGGTAAGGCGGGTCTCCTGCCCAGCCCACCGCCACTGGACCATTTCTGCAGGTAAGGCGGGTCTCCTGCCCAGCCCACCGCCACTGGACCATTTCTGCAGGTAAGGCGGGTCTCCTGCCCAGCCCACCGCCACTGGACCATTTCTGCAGGTAAGGCGGGTCTCCTGCCCAGCCCACCGCCACTGGACCATTTCTGTACGTAAGGCGGGTCTCCTGCCCAGCCCACCGCCACTGGACCATTTCTGCAGGTAAGGCGGGTCTCCTGCCCAGCCCACCGCCACTGGACCATTTCTGCAGGTAAGGCGGGTCTCCTGCCCAGCCCACCGCCACTGGACCATTTCTGTACGTAAGGCGGGTCTCCTGCCCAGCCCACCGCCACTGGACCATTTCTGTACGTAAGGCGGGTCTCCTGCCCAGCCCACCGCCACTGGACTCTCTCCCCCATATGTGAGCCCCTAATAAAACTCCATGTGTCATTTGCTGGCTCTGGGTCTCTTCTTTGGCTCGTGAAGCTAGTGCTTTCCCTACTGAGGCGAATAGGGAGTTCGGTACATTTGCCAAGATGCTTTTCCAAATTAGGTAACAGCTACAGGTTCCAGAGATTAGGACCTGATATCCTGAGTGGGAGGTGGGGGTGGAGGTGCATTTTTCAGCCTACCATAGTTAGTAGATTATTTTCGATTTTCTAAGCACACAATCATGGCATCTGTAAATAACAACAGTTTCATTTCTCCAATATAGCTTTTTTAGCCCCTTTTTATATACTGTATAAGCAAACTATGATTTGGGAAAGTTACTGTAATTTACACAAGATCCTAGTATCAGAACTAGGATTTGAGCTCAGGTCTGGCAGACTCCAAAGTCTGAGTTCTTAACCACTACATTGTACTGCCTAATATGAGTCTAAGTCCTATTTTTGGCCAAAGGAAATATTAGCAGTAGTTCTATGCAAAAGGCATTCTAAGCAACTGGTTTTCTTCTGACAACTACCTGTCTTCTTAGGTGCAAGATACAACATTCAAGAGTGCTTAAAATCTTTGCAAGAAACATTCATACTATATAGTTTAAAATAAGACTTAGGAATAATAATATTTTTTTTAAAGACCTAGGTTTAAATCCTAGACCCACCACATACTGCTAGTATGGCCTTGAACAAATTACATAATTCATCTGAACCTCAGTTTCCACATCTTTAAAACTGAGGTAATAACCATAGCATAGGGTTATTGGAACACTTAAATAAGAAAATGCATGTGCATTCACATGGTAAATGCTCAATAAATAATTTTTACCTGCTATTATTGTGCTGTTATTATATTTATTCATTTATCAAAAACACATTTAGTAGCAACATGCAAAAACTGAAAAAACAAACAAGACCATCTTAGCCTATGACAAACACCACAACAAATAATTGCCACGTGGGCTAATGAGTAGCATGATGGAGACAGGAGGAAACATCGTGCAAGTGAAGAACAGAGAGCTGTGACTCACTGTGGGTAGGAATGGGGGTCAGGCAGCTTCCCGGAAAAGGTAACACTCAAGCTAAAACTTGAACGAGAAAGCAGAGAAGACAGGAAGAGTGTTCCAGGCAAAAGGACCAGCACGTGGCACAGGAAGGCCTGAAATTACTCCTCCAGGAGAGGAACAAGACTGCCTTACCTGCCTCGGAAGAACCGGAGTTCAGGAACTGGAGGCCAGAAACACCAAAGTTCATTCTATTCAGCTGGGAGAATGTGATCAGAAAAAGTCACCTAGAGAAGGTATCTGGCTTTAGCGCTCACAGCTTCAGAGCTGGACTGCTCTGCGTTCCTCGGGCTGCAAGAGCAAGCCAGCCTCAGTCACCACAGCTGATCCCCCTGAGCGGCGAGCCGATGGCTGCCTGACCGGAAGTATGCCGGGAAGGGCATGACGCGGTGGGAGGCTCTGAGCTGCGAGCCGATGGCTGCCTGACCGGAAGTGTGCCGGGAAGGGCACGAGGCGGTGGGAGGCTCTGAGCTGCGAGCTGATGGCTGCCTGACCGGAAGTGTGCCGGGAGGGGTACGGGCCCGTGGGAGGCTCCGAGCTGCGAGCCGATGGCCGCCTGACTGGAAGTGTGCCTGGGAGGGTACGGGGCGCTGGGAGGCTCTGAGCTGCGAGCCGATGGCTGCCTGACCGGAAGTGTGCCGGGGAGGGTACGGGGCGCTGGGAGGCTCTGAGCTGTGAGCCGATGGCTGCCTGACCGGAAGTGTGCCGGGAAGGGCACGACGCGGTGGGAGGCTCTGAGCTGCGAGCTGATGGCTGCCTGACCGGAAGTGTGCCGGGAGGGGTACGGGCCCGTGGGAGGCTCCGAGCTGCGAGCCGATGGCCGCCTGACTGGAAGTGTGCCTGGGAGGGTACGGGGCGCTGGGAGGCTCTGAGCTGCCAGCCGATGGCTGCCTGACCGGAAGTGTGCCGGGAAGGGCACGAGGCGGTGGGAGGCTCTGAGCTGTGAGCCGATGGCTGCCTGACCGGAAGTGTGCCGGGAGGGGACGGGGCGGTGGGAGGCTCTGAGCTGTGAGCCGATGGCCGCCTGACCGGAAGTGTGCCGGGAAGGGCACGAGGCGCTGGGAGGCTCATCAAGCCCGGAGGGGGCGAGGAGAAGCCAACTTCCCACAAAGCCTCTTGAGCAGTTCTTCAAGTAGATGGGGCACGCCGGGTTCTACGTGGGAGAGCACTGAGGTGTCAGGGCACATCACGGATGGTGTCAGGGACGTGGTGTCCAGTACTAGGCACCACAGGCCGACGGAGAGTAGATCAGCACCGTCTTACCTGAGGAATAAGAGTTTAACCAGGAGCAACACGGAGGAGACAGACCGAGGCCCACGGAGCTGCAGCCCCTTGACTTTCTTGAATCTCATGGAAGACAGATTAGGCACTCGTGTTTTGCACCCGAAGGGAGAGCTAAGTCTTCAGGTGGAAAGTATGGAAAGGGAGACGTGGGCTGTCAACATAAATTCCTTTTTGATCATTAACGAATATTGAGCCCAGCCTCGCGAGGCCTCTCGGAGCACCGCAGCTCAGAGGCACCCGGCTCGCGCCCTTCCCACTGCCGACGCCCGAGAGGAAGGGCAGTTCTGCCCACGGGGCAGCGGAGGAACAGCCCAAGAGGCGATGGGCGTGGCTGTCAGCTAAACCACCTGCTCCTGCAAAAGTGGAAGCGAAGCCGAAGAGGCAGCAGGAAAGGGTATATCTAAAAAGTACAAACAAAAGGGAAAGGGGGCGCAAAGAGAAAACAGGCCAAGTGGCTAAATAAGAAACTAAAGAACATTCACCTGAAGAAAATGGAGAAACTAAAATCGAGGAGAGCCCAGCCTCTGATGAAGCCAGAGAGGAAGAGGCCAAGTCTAATTAATATCACGTGTGCTGTCTTATCGGCGGTCACTGTCTCCCCTCTTGTGCAATCCAGAGGAGTATTTTTATCAACTGTTTTGTAAATGCAAGGTTTTTAGTAGCTCCAGAAACATTTTTAAGGACGGAATTGCACCTCATCCCATCTTTTAAGTACATGTTTTTTAAGAGATAAAGTCATTTGCTGGTTATTTTTTGGTACAACCTGAAGACAGTGTGGGATATTGAATTATGGGAGGCTTCGACTGTCTTGGGTGTTAGCTTAACATTCCATAGATGGGTGGCTAGTTTTTATATACTATAGTATAAAGCATATGAATAGCAACGTGGAGTCAGGAGTCACAGCTCTGCATTTCATGTCTTGGACATTTTAAATTACTTCTATTTCCACATTGTTTTTCAGTAGAATTGTTTCCTAAAGAAAGCCAGCCCTTGAACATGGCTCTCTCCCTGTCAGAATTGTGTGCACTCTGTAACATATGTGGTCACAGTCCTGTTTTCCTAATAACTTTGTTAATGTGCTGTGGAAGACTGAAAATTTGAGTATGTGGCGTATATGCTATTCAGTTTTGAATTGGTAGGACGTATGTAACAGTTTATTAATATATGAAGATACTGGGATTCTGGTATTTGATAGCCTCTTAAGGAAAAACTGCCTGCAAACAGTAAGCTGGAAAGTCACTGGAACAACTTAAAAAGGAATTACAATAATGGCTTTTTAGATTATCAGTATGTATGTTAAGAATTGTATACAAATTGAAATGTCTGTGTCCTGATCCTCAACGCAACCAATAGAATCTCAATCATGAAAGAAAAAAGTATTTATGGAATACCTAATATGTGCCAGGCACTATTCTAGGCACTTTACAGCAATAGGAGTTATCCAATCATTGAATGAGATGCCTTGAAAGGTAGGGAGTTCTCTGTCACAAGAGATATTCAGGCAGGGGTGGGTCGATTTCTTAGTGGAATGTGGAAGGAGGAATTGAAGTATAGAGTAAGAAATTGACCCAGCTGGCTTCCACTTTCTCTTCAACCCTGTGATTTTATGACATCTGCTTTCTAAGGATTGGAGACGCCTTCATCAATTTCCTTTAGAGTTCCATGTTAAATATCTTGGGAAGGCAAAGGAGAAAGGTGGACACCACCCTCCTCACCCTGTGGTAAGAGGTAAATGTAGGAAAGTGGAATGATTTTATCAAAGTAACACAGATGACAGGGTCATGCAGAAGCAGGACTAGGGTCCAGGGTTTCTGCCTCTATCTCCAACATTTGTTCCTTGTTCCCCTCTGTGTCATGGTGCTGAAACCCACTGGCCTGTCGGGTGATGGTCCTGAAAGGATCAGAGCTCCAAGGATTACTAAGTAGGGTAGTGTCAGTCCCAGGCCATGCTGTGGATCTAGGGTTACAACCAGGGCGGCCCTCATGGGCAGTGGCCTCACACTGGGCTTCCTTCTCGGAAGGTTTAATGCTCTGTGGTCACCATGTTGAAATTCTTAAGAATTCTATCTTTGAATTTGTGTTTTGTGAGTCTGATGGGACAATGGGGCACTCACAGGGGCTTAGAGCCTCAGCTTACTTGTGGTCCTACCACTTGCCACCTTCTCAGGATGGTTCTCAGTGGGGGCTGTGAAGCCTCTACCTCCCCCAGGCCCCACCCCACAACTGTGGCTGCTCTCCACCCCAGGCAGGACACAGGGAGAGTCGGGGACCCAGCACACACCCACAGAGTCTTGCTGGTGAGGCTCGGCAGCACCCCTACTCACCTACTGGACGGCTATCTGGAGGCCCCATCTCCAGGGGATCTAGCCTCACCTACCCAATCCAGGTACCAAGCACATCCCAGAACACAGGTTCAAAAATCTTCCAGGGAACCCAACTGCCATGGGTTAGAGGAGCGAGAGCCCATGGAAAGGAAAGACCCCAGTTGCCTCTGGCTGCCTCAGGCAGGGTTCCTTGGCAGCCCTCAAGCAGGAAGAGTGTGCATGCCCCTTCCATCAAGGGGCAGAGGTCCGGGGCACCTCTGAGGTTCCACACTCCCCTACAAGTGTCCCCGCACCTGGAGCACTCCCTCAGCCAGCTACGGCAGGCAGTGTGCCTTGCAGTGGGGCGGGGTGTCCTCTCTCTTTTCTTCCCTTCCAGAGCCAGGCTTTGGTTTGTCTCTTCTGGACAGCTCAAGGCACCCTTTGGGGAGGGGCTGCAAAATGCAAATTGTGTAAGTTCAGTGATTCCACAAACACATTAAGTGCTTTTCTATTTGCATTTATTTTTGCCTTGCACAGTGTTAAACTGTAAAATTCATGCTAATAATTGAAAACTTTAATTTTTCTTAGAATGACATTAAATAACAAATGAAAAACACCATGACAAACTGGGAGAGAGACTGCAAAAGAAAGAAAAAAAAAGCTTTATCTATAATAGCACTTTTTTTCCTGCTTTTTAACCTTGAGGCCCCACATTTTCATTTCGCACTGAGCCTCACAAATTATGTAGCCAGCTCTGGTTACAACTTGCTGCTTGCCTAAGCCAACCTGTGTGCAGGGCAGACAGCTGATCCTGAAACCAGTGGCTGGAGCCCAGTCTCACAATAATGTTACTGTCTGTGAGTGTCCCGTGGTGACTCACAGCTCAAGACTGTATAGTTCTGGCTTGTCTGATGCAAAGTAAAAGTGGCTTTTTGTAGAACAAAAACTCGGGGAACAAATGGAATTCAGCCCATCTATATGCACTGCTGCACCTGAGACACTCAGCACACATAATAAATCTGGCTTTGGGGCCGGGCGCGGTGGCTCACGCCTGGAATCCCAGCACTTTGGGAGGCCGAGGCGGGTGGATCACGAGGTCAAGAGATCGAGACCATCCTGGTCAACATGGTGAAACCCCGTCTCTACTAAAAATACAAAAATTAGCTGGGCATGGTGGCGCGTGCCTGTAATCCCAGCTACTCGGGAGGCTGAGGCAGGAGAATTGCCTGAACCCAGGAGGTGGAGGTTGCGGTGAGCTGAGATCGCGCCATTGCACTCCAGCCTGGGTAACAAGAGCGAAACTCCGTCTCAAAATAAATAATAAATAAATAAATAAAAATAAATAAATCTGGCTTTGGAAACTTGCTCCTTTGCAGTTTTGACACAGATAAATGACAAGTATTAAATCTTAAGGGAAAAGAACCAGCTGCTGTAGTTGTTGAATTACTGAGACAGAAGCCTCCAGGCCTGCTGATTTGAACCATCAGGCAAGGCCTCCCGGAAAAGGGCACAGGGGAGCTGGGAGAATGTCTCTGGCATTACCAACCCCGAAAATCTTGGGGCCGTACATCTAATATCTGAATCTGAACTTTGGAAGCCATTAGCATAACCTTGGACTTCAACCAGGAAGAGGACCTTTTTGGGGGAACACATGCCACGCTAAACCAACGGTTCAGAACTCGGATTGTCGTCCAGTGGACTTTTTCTTTAGACAGAATGGAGAGCCGGTGAAAGAGCAAGGACCAGCCACAGACACATTTGTTCACTGTTCAGCACGACAGCGGTGGTAGGACTCAAGGGTGACAACAGACAATTCTAGAGTGTCAGAGTCAGACATAGCTAGAAGATGATGTGTCCTTTCACCATGGTGTTCCTCTGCCCCAGAGTGGAGCTTTTTGTGGCGGAGCATGGAACCTTTGTTTTTACATCCCCTGCTGTGCCCCCGATACATTCTCTCTCATGGAGTGGTGGCTCAGGGCACTTTTAAAAAATTAAATTCGGGCAAGTGCGGTGGCCCACACCTGTCATCCTAGCACTTTGGGAGGCCAAGGCAGGTGGATCACAAAGTCAGGAGTTTGAGACCAGTCTGGTCAATGTGGTAAAACCCCATCTCTACTAAACATATAAAAATTAGCTAGGCGCAGTGGTGCATGCCTGTAGTCCCAGTCACTTGGGAGGCTGAGGCAAGAGAATTGCTTGAACCTGGGAGGCAGAGGTTGCAGTGAGCCAAGATCGCACCACTGCACTCCACCCTGGGTGACAGAGCAAGACTCCATCTCAATTCAATCAAACTCCTCCCTTCTTTAGTGAGAAAACCATGACCCAGAGAATTTTGATGCTATCCTTAAAATCACAGAGCTAACAAACAGCAATGCTGGGACCAGGACTGAGACCTCCTTACCCCAGTGGGAGCTGATTCAGTCTATCATACTTGGAGAGAAAATTGGTGTCATTTTCTTTGAAGATTATATAATCCTTGTGGAAAAGAAAGAATCTCAACAATGAGCTGATGCCAAAACGTTAGCAGAATGGAAATGAGGAAGAGGATGGGATCCAGGCCTGGGTCTGGCTAGGCAGGGAAACCTTGTGTGCACAGTCGTAACCACCTGAGAAATGTTAGTGATAGAACGCTAAACAGAAAAATACAGGAAACAGAACTAGAAACACAGTACACTCTCAGGGATCATACACACAGACAGCCACAAATACATCATTGGAGAAAATGCCTCCACATTATCTGAGGGATGGGATTATGGGTAATTTTAATTTTCTTTTCCACATGTTTCCATTTTCCAATGTTCAACAAGAGTTAAGTACTCACTTCTATGATTAGTAACTGAAATAAAAGTTGCATTTAAAAATAGGAAGTCGTGTACAAATCCACCACAAAGAAAATTATGGATTGCAATGTATTCCTTTTTATTAAATTATAAAACTGACTGCTGTCAACACAACAGTTGTATTGACAAAAACTTTCAATACCAACTTCTTGGTCTTCAAACTATTATAGCCAAACTATCAAGTATAGCTATGATATATACAGTCAGAATTTATGGAAAACATTACAAAGACAAATGCCTTGAAAAGATGACACAGTGCAGGGAGAACTATAGCTATTAAGCTGGTATAAAAACTTAGTCAAATGTTTTAGTCCATTATGGCTCTGCCTAAAGCCTTAAAGGAAGAAAATTTAAGACACTTCTCATCCAAGGCACTTAAGATAGTTGCAATAAAGTATTTCTTTGAATGTAGTTTGAGTCCAACAGTATTTTTTATTCCTTTTTCACATTCTGCCTCACATTGAAACAGTCCCTGAAGGCAGCTATTAGTGAGAAAAATAGTTATTGCTTAATATACATATTAAAAGTATGCAAACAGAATACAGATTTTGGTCCTCTGAAGCAAGTAACAGGATCTGACTGTAATGTTCTGCTTAATTCTGAGCGAAAAGCCACAGATTCCTCTAACCCAGTCCTAAAAACAGAGCCTTCAATTCTGAATTTGCAGCGGCTGTCCCCTGGGTTCTCCATGAGGACACATGAGCTGGAGTCCCACCATGTCTCCACAGTGCACTCTAACTGGAGAAGATCCATCCCGGAGGCCTGGCAGGAGCAGCTACCCTTGACGCCGTGACAGGCGGGCCCAGGGGAGTCCATGCTCAGACATCTATAATTCCGTGTCCCTGTATCGGGCAGACTGCCCATAGTAACCGCGCTTGGAGTGTTCTGACAGCTGCTGACGGTACTCCTCCTCCTCGGCGTCACTGCCATAACTTCCTCTGGTATCCTGATAAAGCCTGGAAGGAGCTTTCTGTGGCTCAGGGGGTCTGGAACTAACAAAGAAAGAGTGTTAAAGACATTCCAGAGCACGTCCATGTCCTCTGCTGCCCGGAGACGCATGGCTCTGTGCACAGCAGCTAAGCATCCTGAGCAGATCACTTACCTCTGAGCCATATTCTACTGAGCAGCCAGGGACATTCCTGGCCCTGCTCCAGGTTCACAGAGTGGTGGAGGCAGGAACAGGAGTAATAGGTCAAATCCACTGCCCACTTGGGTGGTGTGTGAAGAAACCAGCCAGGTGCTCCCTGTTGGACAGGGGGCGGGCTCCCAACCCCTAAGCTTCCTGGCTAGTCTCACCCAGCAGTGAGAGTTCTCTGCCAGTTTCAGTCCATCATACTCTTTGTTGCTAGAGGCAACCTGGTTGACTATCTTACCATTCAACTGGTAAAGAAGAAATTTGTTTCCAGTTTTCTATTGCTGTAAAACTAGACTTCAGCTTCCAGCTAGAATGGCCACAAAGGGCCAGGTACAGTGGCTCACACCTGTAATCCCAGAACTTTGGGAGGCCGTGGTGGGCAGACCACCTGAGGTTAGGAGTTTGAGACAAGCCTGGCCAACATGGTGAAACCACATCTCTACTAAAAATGCAAAAATTAGCCAGGAGTGGAAGTACACAGCTGTAATCCCAGCTACCTGGGAGGCTGAGGCATGAGAATAGCTTGAACCCGGGAGATGGAGGTTGCAGTGAGCGAAGATTATACCACTGCAGCCTGGGCAACAGTCACTCTGTCTCCAAAAAAAAAAAAAGAATGGCCACAAGAAAATGTGACTTTTTTTTTCTTTCCTATTCTCAGAAGCAGGAAGCAATCCAGTATAAAACCTCAACAGGCAGACACTGTGATCATTCCTGCTGTTTGTGTGTGGCATTTACCAACACTGCTCATTTGCTTGTCACAGTCAATTTAGACCTCAGGGCAGCACAAGGTGTCTGACTTTGCTGGACGATGCAAAGGAATTAAGAAGCTTGGCTAAGAGTCAGCAAACAGCAACAAAACAGGTCTAAGCCCTAGGAATTCTGCTCACGTGCTAACCATGTGCAGTGTGACATAACCAGGCTCCAACGTTCAAAGGGTACTGGCTTGAAACGTCAATCACTACACTCTGTCAGAGTTTTCGCACACAAGCAAACTATGCTGAAGTTTTGATTCTGTAATCTTTATAATTAAATTTGATGGAATGAGTAAGGCAAACAGATAACCAGTGGGGCGGGGGGGGGGGGGGCGGAATCTTCCTGTTACTCTGAAATCTGGTTAAAGGAAATTCTTTCTTCAAGCCCCAGTCCTTGAGAAGTCCCCGCCTTAGACCTACACCCACTGGGCAGCCCTTACCTCACGTGCTGGGGCAGGCTGGGGTCTGGCTTGTGTGTTTTGATTGGAACTGCATAGATATCAGGATGCTTCTGGGCAATTTCGATCTGTGGTAATTAAAAAAGGAAAGAACAAGAGTGAAAGAATGAACCACTGGGCACTCTGCTTGCTGATTTCCTGCTGGTCCCACCCTCTCCCTGTATCCTACTTATTTTCCCCATCCCATTTCAAGAAGAGGAAACACATAAGCAACTTCCTCATTTCCATGGTTATGTGTGGTACCCGTCAAACAGGAAAACTGTTTAAAAGGAATGAAACTCCGACACATGCTACAACCTGGATGAATCTTGAGGACATGATGCTAAGGGAAATAAGCCAATCACAAAAAGACAAATCATGTATGATTCTACTTCTAGGCGGTTCCTACACTGTCCAATTCACAAAAACCAACAAGTAGAAGGGTGGGTGCCAGGGGCTGCAAGGAGAGGAGAATGGTGAGTTCGTATTTACTGGGTACGGAGTTTCACGTGGAAAGGATGAAAAGGTTCTGGGAATGGGTGGTGGTGATGGCTGAACAGCGATGTGAAGGTTCTTCATGCTGCTGAACTGAACACTTTAAAATGGTTGAGGCTGGGTGCAGTGGCTCATGTCTGTAATCCCAGCACTTTGGGAGGCTGAGGAGGGTGGATTCCTTGAGCCCAGGAGTTTGAGACCAGTCTGGCAACATGACAAAACCCTGTCTCTACAAAAAACAGGAAAAATTAGCTGGGTGTGGTGGTGTGTGCCTGTGGTCACAGCTATTCAGGAGGCTGAGGTGGGAGCATCTCCTGAGTCTGAGACGTCGAGGCTGTAGTGAGCTGTGATCACACCACTACACTCCAGCCTGGGTGACAGAGGGAGACTCTGTCTCAAACAAAACAAATAAAAGAAATAAAAGAAAAGAAAAAAGTGGTTGAAATGGTAAATTCATGTATATTTTACGACAATAAAAGAAAAATGCTCAGATGTACTGCTGTTGGGCTAGACTTGAAAGAAAACTCCCACATCTACCTGGCAAATATGCTCCACAGACCTTTAAATTCTTCTTAGACATTTGAAAGGTTCTATGTGCATATGGTATACAAATTCAAACTGCTTAAAAACTACAATATATGGGCTTTACTGTTTTAACACCCAAAGTCTGCTTTGTTTCTATGGCAAATCTGGGAGCCAATGAAGACTCCGGTAAGAGAAAAAAAAAAAATCACGTTCTAATTAAAACGATTTCTGAGAGGCACCGATTCTCTCATCACCCTTCCTCCTTCCAGAACCCTATACAAAGTTCTATGTATAGACAGCGGAATCTTCTTTCCCTATGTTGTCAAGGTTTCTTCGTTGGAAGAACAAGGGACGTGCAGGGAGTTGGCAATCTGAAGTGACACACACAGCACATGCCTTTGGTGCAGTGCATGTGAACATCCCAGTCACATCTGCGGCAGTGGAAAAGGAGCTGTGCGCTGTTACACTGAAATCAAACTTATTTAAAACTCGTATTGATGACATGTAGTTTAAAAAGAATTACCCTTGCATTCTGTGCTTCTTGGAGCTCCTGCATTCTCTGTAATCTGGCCTTGTGATCCATCTTCTCAAATATTTTGACTTTGCCCAGGACTGATTTGGGAGCGTTATCTTGCTCCTCACTGCTCTCTCCCACCTCCTCAGCCTCTGGGGGAGGGAGGGGAGTGGAGGGCTTCAGTATAGACCGCCCAAAGGTAGGTTTTGCAGCAACAGGAGGAGGATAACCTTTGGCAGATGCCCCAGGAATTTCATTACCAGCCATGGCAGAGGGGTTTGACTTATACTCATAGGATTTGGAGAAGTCAAAGGATTCTTCTTTGTTCTGGGTTTTGGCCTGCAGAGAGCAACGACATGTTTTTACCTTGGGCTTTTAGTTTCTTTTCAAATCTGTATTAGTGATTTAATACACTCCATTTCCTGATCAGTTTCCAAAGGTGGTCAACAAATACCATTCTGACAAGGAATGTATCACAGCAGGGCAAACAGCCACTGGCCGGGTTTCCCAAGCCCTACCTCCCTTCCTGCACTAGAGTATTAGGAATACCAGAAAGCCAAAAAGGTGCAGGGAAAGTCCTTGGAGGGCTGTGATTGCTGGAGGTAAGATCAGAACTGGAGCAATTTTGTTCTACAGGAGATTAGCATCTTGAAGACGATCTCAGAACAATTCAGGCTTTGGGACTGGAAGAGTGGAACTCTGAGGTCAGATGCACCAAGAGTGCGTGAGCCTGCCCAGAGGTGAGACCCAGGTCCAGCTCAGGAATGAGACTGGGGTGGGGAGCAAGGAGAGCATGGCTTCACGCTAACAGCCACTTCTCCTTCATACTTCCAGTCTTGCCTGGCTTGTAAATTTTCACTGATGTATTTTATGAGGTCACTTATTATTATTACTCAGAACTTATCCCATTTACTACTTCTGACAGCTCACAAAATCAATTATTGCTTTCTTCTCATCTAAATTATTGAGTTAGGCCAGGCGTGGTGGCTCATGCCTGTAATCCCACCACCGTGGGAGGCCAAGGTGAGCGGATCACCTGAGGACAGGAGTTTGAGACCAGCCTGGCCAACATGTCAAAACACCATCTCTACTAAAAATACAAAAATTAGCTGAATGGAGTGGTATGCGCCTGCAAGTCCCAGGTACTTGGGAGGCTGAGGCAGAATAATCACTTGAACCCAGGAGGTTGAGGCTGCAGTGAGCTGAGATCGTGCCACTGTACTCCAGCCTGGGCAACAGAGTGAGACTCTGTCTCAAAAAGTAATAATAAATAATAAAATAAATTATTGAGTTAAATATATTTTGTTTATAAGGAAAAGCATAGAGTCATCGCTCTGATTCTGACTGAAGGTAAATAATATTTTGATTACATAAAGACATATAATCTTTGTGTCTTTATATTGATTCTGTTCTCGATAATGACTTATTAAACAAGCAGCTCTCTTAACGAGAGGCATTGTAAGCAATGTTGATGATATTCTCTTTAGCAAATCACCAGTAAGAATTATCTAGTGCATCTAAATCAGTCTGTGGGCAGAAAACTTTAGCTGGACAGCAAAAGAAAAACAGATTCTGCAATTGGTGATTCTGGGCATGCAGCAGTTTTTCAATCTTTTTCTTTACAATCTTTTTTTTTTTTTTACAAAAAAAAAAGTAGATTAAATAAATACTAACAGTCCTAAAATTATATGCTCTCCTAATACTGCCTTTCCTTCCTTTTTGCCCTTCCCTAATTTGAGGGTTCACCCAACAGGCCAAAAGGCTGGCTAATGAGTTACAACTGTAATTAAACACCATCTTATCAGGTATGCTCCTCCCTGGCTGTCCAGGATCCAGAGGCAGCTGCTTCCTCTTCCTTCCCATCCTCGGCTTCCTAGCCACGTACCTTGGGCGGCTCTGGCTTGAATGCTGGGGGCGGGCTATTGTCCCTAAGTTGATCGCTGCTAGCAGCCCTCCTCATCTGAGCTCGTGGCTCTGGGCTGGGTTTCCTTGTGCTCTACAAGACATAAAGGTTCATTCACAACAAGAACATCCAAGCAGAGAGAACAGAGCACTCATCTGCTTTGCAGGAGTTCTGCAAACTTGAGTAAGTTCAGAAGCTGAGGTCCTGAGCCGGTGCTTCTTTACTGAACAAGCAGACACCATCACCAAATGCTTCCGACACATTTTTAAAAACTGGCTGCATCCAATGTAGAGTCTCTTCCTTTAAAGCACATTTTTTAAAGAATCCTCCAAAAGCCTAAAATCTCTCGTGTCACTAACAACATCTAGTCTGTAGACACCTGGGAGTTAACTTATGCTTTACAGCTTGTGCAGCATAAACTAATCTGTTGCTGTGGTGATGGTGTGTTTTTCTCCCCCTTCAGTTTGCTGTTGTTGGGTCTTTTTTTTTTTTTTTTTGATAGTTCTATTTCAGAAAGAAAAAAATTATTGACTGGAACGAGCTAAATTGGTAGACAGAAATCCACAGCAATAATTATCCAAATATATGACTAATCTCATCTACAAAGATCATTATTCCAACATTCTCTGAGGTGCAACTAATAATTGCTCTGGTCCTGACTGGTGGTCTCTTTACAGTGTCTGTCAATGCGTAAGGATTCTGTAAGCTGTCTAATCACAGTGGATGCACAGTACATGTGATCAGATGAATGTCTGATCGTGAACTCAATTACAAAACTGAAATATAAGAGAGAGAAGGAAACTGATAGGGAAACGCTCAAGAGCTTTGGCAAGATTAGAAACGTTAAAGGCAGGGTGGGGAAGGAGAGCAAGGGCATCTAGAGTACAGAGAGAAACCTAATCAAAGGTTACAAGCACATACAACAACATTGCATGGGAAGGAATGTTCCTCTGGTAATCTGGACAGCCGACACATAAAGCCATTCTGTTTATCCATCACGCCTGAGGGCATGGGTATGAGGAGTGCTGACCACTCAAGCTCTTCTGAAGCCCACCTGCCTGCCCCACTTTCCCACGGACTGCAACCATGCCAGCGTGGACTCAGAGAGAGAGATCCTGGAAGTCATCTGCTCCATCCCTTAGGAACGCCTTCCACAGCCCCCTGAACACACAGCTGTCCGTGAGAGTGCAGGGAAAACACCAGGCTGTCCTGCTCCTGCCCGTGGCCTGCCTCGCCTCACCTCCTCGTGCTGCACCGGCTCCGAGGAGCGGGTGATGGACGACACCAGCGGCTCCTCGGCTGGCTCATCCAGCTCATTGTCAGTGTAGGCGCCTCCTTCGCCGTCCGTGTCTTCAAAGTCACTGATGAGGCGGCTGTCGCAACTCAGATAGTCCGCGCCCATGGCGGTTAAGTAGGACATGCGGTCTTCGGGGTCATCATCCATCCCTTCCATCTAGAGGAATTTGTGTCGGAGGGTCAGTGGGGTCTCACATGGCTCCGGGAGTGTGGCCTCGAGAAACTTCCCAAGGGCACAGCCAAGTGACTAAAACCTCAACGTGCTCGCCAGGGAAGGCATCTTTTATTTTTCTCCCTGAAATCACCCGGCTTTGGTACAATGTCGACACTATGCTCATTTCTGTGCAGGAACTCAAGTTAGGGGCCCTGTAGCCTGTCTGTGCTACCATCCATCCTCCACACCACGGCTGAGCCACACTCCCTCAGACTGTCTTGCTTTTCTTCTGAATCCAGCTCCTCTGCAGCCTGTTCTCCTAGTAACACCAACACACGCACACTGCCTTGTGTACACTCACATCCATGACTCTACAAGATTCTCAGCCCCTCAAAGGCAGAAGCTATGTCCTGCTCAACTTGCTCTCCCCAGGGAAGCTTGCATAGAGTCTACCAAACTGGAAGCATTCCATAGACGCCAGATACTTTGACTAAACACCTAGCTCTCAAAGAGCAAGACTTAGTCAATTCTGCAACAAAACAGTCACTGTAAAGTCTCACAAAACGACCTCAGTTCAGCTGGTGTACAGGATACTAGCACCAAAAGCTTCTAGAATAAAAGGGGCCACAGGTAATAGAATCTCCCTCTTTCCTCCCTGCAGCACAGCCGCGTGTGTGAGCTATCTCCACCAGGGAGAAGCGATCCAATTCTAGAGGCCTAGACAAATTCCCTGATGCTCCCACATCACCTTTTCAAACTTCCAGAACAATGGCACATTCCCAACACAACTCAACTTTTATTCTAAGTAATTCCGACTCTTTTGCTTTCCTTCTTTTTATTAATTTTTAGCCATATTCTCCAAGCTGCTCAACCTCACCTCTCATCTGCACTCCAAGTTTCCCACGTCCTGAGTAAGCTGTGGAGCTCAGCATGAGATCTTGTAAGCTCTGATTAGTGTACTTGGAACATAACACTAGTTACTACGTTAAAAGTAGAAGGGAAGTGAATGCAGGGCTGCACACATCACATTCTGCTCTTCTTTTAAAAGTCCCTTCATTTTTATTACTTGGTCAGAGAATTTATGAAATTTCAAACTTGATTAGCACATATGTGAGCATCACTTCAAATGGGAATGGCTTGACTACATTCACTGCCCTCTTGAGAAAGTTTCAGAACAGGGACTCTCACCTTATAGCAGCGTATCTATGCCACATACCTTTCCTTCAGAGACCCAAACTGCTTCTCCTTGCTGATGCTGAATAGTGTCCTTCAAGCTGCCAAACCAGCTATCATTGGCTGAATTTAGGTTGATTGTAGCTATAGAAATGTAAACAAAAATGTCTGCATTGACTTCCAGAGCCAAATTTATTAAGGATGCTATTTGACATAACTTATACTCAGTTCTGTCATATTTGAATTAAGACTTGAGCAGACACAAGAAAATGTCTGCACAACTTTGACTACTAAACCCCTTTCAATGAATGCAATTAAAACTATTAACCATCTAGCTGTTTGAGTTCACATTATGGGTGGATGTGATAAAGCTAAAAATAGATTTTCAGAATGTTTATTTTCAGAAAAGCTAACTTTAAAAAACGTTTTTTGCCAGGTGCAGTGGCTCATGCCTGTAATCCCAGTACTTTGGGAGGCTGAGGCGTGCAGATCACAAGGTCAGGAGTTCAAGACCATCCTGGCCAACAGGGTGAAACCTCATCTCTACTAAAAATACTAAAATTAGCTGGGCACCGTGGCATGCGCCTGTAGAGTCCAAGATACTCGGGAGGCTGAGGCAGGAGAATCGCTTTAACCCAAGAGGCAGAGGTTGCAGTGAGCGGAAATCATGCCACTGCACTACAGCCTGAGTGACAGAGGGAGACTCCATCTTAAAAGTGAAAAAAAAAAAAAAATGTTTTTAAGAGGGGTGTTTTTGGCTGAGTGTGGTGGCTCATGCCTGTAATCCTAGCACTTTGGGAGGCCAAGGTAGGCAGATGACCTGAGGTCAGGAGTTCAAGACCAGCCTGGCCACATGGTGAAACCCTGTCTCTACAAACATACAAAAATCAGCTGGGTGTGATGGCTGGCAGGTGCCTGTAATTCCAGCTACTAAGGGAGGCTGAGGCAGGAGAATTGCTTGAACCTGGGAGGCGGAGGTTGCAGTGAGCCAATACCATGCCATTGAACTCAGCCTAGGCAACAGAGCAAGACTCCATCTCAAAAAAAAAAAAAGAGCAAGCAAAAAAACAAAAACAAAAAAAACATGTTTTCAGGAACAAAGATGCATCTAAAACAAATATAGGCAAGGTGCCATGGCACTCTGGGAGACCTGGGTGGGTAGATCACTTGAGGCTAGGAGTTTGAGACCAGCTTGACTGACCCAGTCTCTAATAAAAATACCAAAATTAGCTGGGTGTGGTGACGTACATCTGTGGTTCCAGCTACTCAGGAGGCTGAGGCACAAGAATTGCTTGAACCCGGGAGGCGCAGGTTACAGTGAGCCAAGATCGCACCACTGCACTCCTCTGGGTGACAGAGCAAGACTCTAAAGATCATTTATATAGACGTGTATACTATAAATAAGAAAAATACACACTAATATACTGTTGGCTACCTCCAATAAAATATTCAAAGTAACACTTAAACATACAGTTTTCCCTTTGTATCTGTAGAGGATTGGTTCCAGGACACCCCAACTTGCATTAAAAAATCCACAGATGCTCAAGTCCCTGATACAAAATGACATAGTATTTGCATACAACTCATGTACATCCTCTTATACACTTTAAATCATCTCTAGATTACTTATAATTCCTAATACAATGTAAGTGCTATGCAAATTGTTGTTATACTATATTGTTAAGGGAATAATGACAAGAAAAAAACCCTGCATATATTTAGATGTAACCGTCCATTTCATGCCCCGAACATCTTCTATACATGATTGGCTGAATTCATGGATGTGGAAACCACAGACAGCAACATTTTGATAGACTTACACATTTTAGAATATACATACAAATTAAACTCAACCGGTGTGTATTCAAAGAATAAATATTTTCTACTCAGAACAAAGTATATCTTACATAGTAGCACTTGCATCAGTTAGTTATTTCCAAGTACCTGACCTAGATTAGGTCATTTCATGATGACACAAACTTTGCAAGGTAGGTATTGCTATGATGCCCATCTTATAGATGAGAAACCAAGGCAGAGTAGTGAAATTAACCAAGTGTGAAGCTCGGATGCAAGCTCAGAAGTTTGCTCCGAGCCTGTGGCCTCAGCCACCACACTACATGGCCCATCTGAAAACAGAAATTTAAGGCACAGATATGAAATACCAATCAAGTACAACATACGCCGTTTCTTCAGCAATGTGTATCATGGACCTAATGGAGATAAACCGGACAAGCAAGTCGGTCCAAAATAACAAGTTCAATTGTGCCTAAAATTATGACTGCAGGTAAATCAGGATTTCCTTTAAACTACATTGCCATGGCGTTTAGTATCGTATTACCACATCTGAAGCCAAAAAGAACCATTCAGCAAATTCTGTAAGCAATGATGCTTCAGGTTTTCCTCCACGTAACATAGCTTTCTTCCCCTTAAGAAGTTCTAACAGTGACCTTGGAAAATCCTGAATGAGTTTACAATTTCCTTGGTTATTAATTATTTACAGCATTGAAATAAACGGATCCACAGTACAACCTGAAGCAAATTAACTTTGATTCCATGGACTTCTGTATTCTTACCATGGTATTCTGCAAAGATTACTGTGCTCATCTCATAGCTAAAATATGATACTTAAACATAGAAGTGAGATTTTGTACCCCACTTACAAAATGAGTGATTCACACTAAATATACACAAAATGTTAAGCAGTCTTTTAAAGCTTTATGTTGGAGCTAAGTACAGTCTGTATTCATCCTAAAGAAAATCTAAAGTTAAAAGGGCCATTGAGAGATGCAGGAAATATGTTCTTGCCCCTTGATAAAGAAAATCACAAAACCTCTTATGAGTTCACATTAACAGTCAATTTTATGAATAAAAATTGAGAGCTTCGCAGCAGCTAATTTCCTAAGCTGCATATAAAGGTAATATCCAACTCATGCACTTGACCTCTTTTTAACAGGCAAGTGCACAGACATGAGGCTGCCTTCCCTTGACTCTGCTGAATCAAGCACCTTTGGCTTATTATTGGAGTCTCTCATTTGGCATCTCAGATTCTTTGCCTTAGAGCAATACTAGTTAATTACCTGTTGCTCCCAACCTCTGGGCTATGCCTATAACCCCTTGGATAGACTTCATATATCTTTTGAGCTCACGAAAGTGAAATACTGAAAGGATGCTCACTCAGCCACTGCCTTAGTTGGGAGTACTGAGGTTCTGATGGCCCAGCCCTGACATGTATGGTCAGTGCAACTTCCTCCTCCCAGCCAAGGGGGTTTGGAGGCACCAAGAGCAACTGCAAAAGGTGATATCTAAGACTAGAGGGTTTAGGGAAAGGGAGAAATGGGGAATGACTGCTAATGGGTATGGGGTGTCTTTGGGGGATGATAAAATGTCCTAAGATTGATTGTGATGACGGCTGTACAACTCTGAATATACTAAAACCCACTGAATTGCATACTTTTTTTTTTTTTTTTTTTTTGAGACAGGGTCTCCTTGTTGCCCAAGCTGGGGTGCCGTGGCACAATCTTGGCTCACTGCAACCTCCAGCTCCCAGGCTCAAGTGATCCTCCCACCTCAGCCTCCTGAGTAGCTGGGACTATAGACACCCACCACCACACCTGGCTGATTTTTCTATTTTCAGTAGAGATAGGGTTTCACCATGTTGCTCAGGCTGGTCTCAAACTCCTGAGCTTGAGTGACCCACTCACCTTGGCCTCCCAAAGTGCTGTGATTACAGGCGTGAGCCAGTGTGCCCAGGCAAACTGTATACTTTTCATGGGTGAATTATATGCTATGTAAGCTAAATCTCAATAAAGCTTTTCATATACCTGGGTTAACAGTGGCATGCTAGACCCTCTCTTAACGGGTAAGCAACAGCCAAAGTACCCAGCTAAGAAGCTCAGCAACTTCCTTCTGTTTTCTGTGGTCAACTAGCTAGTCTGCATTCCCTTGAGAAATCAGGAATTAAAATTCCACAATGTAATATAAAAGGGTAGCCCCATTTGGGTCTAAATCCGTAATTCAACTTAAATAATCTTCGAACCATGAACTAAGTGCTTTGAAGACTCCAAGAAAATATGTAATTCAAAGTTTGTTTAAAAAAAAAATTTTGTGATATTATATATGCAAATGTATTTTATAGTAAATTTTTAAAAATTGGTAGTCAGGGAGGCAAGCCTAACACTTAAACTTATTATGACAAGTCAACTTGCTTTTGGGCAAATCTCAGAATAAAGCTTCTCTAGTTGAACTGAGAAGTACTGTAAGACAGTAAGGAGAACCACTTTCATATTGTCATAATTAAACACTTGGGAGGAAGAGGGGCTTTCTCACTACTTTGCAAAAAGGAAAACAAAAGAGACTACATGTAACATAAAGCTTGACTTCAAATCACTTTGTTCATCAGAGCACTCTATTATTCTCAATTATTAACTCACAAAAATGCCACACAGTTAAAATCATTTTAAAAGCCTATAAAATAGGCCAGGCATGGTGGCTCATGTCTGTAATCCCAGCACTTTAGGAAGCCAATGTGGGCGGACTGCTTGAAGCCCAGGGGTTTGAGACCAGCTTGGGCAACATGGTGAAAACCTGTCTCTACAAAAAATACAAAAATCAGCCAGGCGTGGTAGTGTGTGCCTGTAGTCCCAGCTTCGCCAGAGGCTGAGGTGGGAGGCTTCCCTTGAGCCCAGGAAGCAGAGGTTGCATTGAGCCGAGATTGCACCACTGCACTCTAGATTGGGCAACAGAGGGAGACTCTTGTCTCAAAAAGAAAAAAAAAAAGAAACACTTTGGGAGGCCGAGGCGGGTGGATCACGAGGTCAAGAGATCGAGACCATCCTGGTCAACATGGTGAAACCCCGTCTCTACTAATACAAAAAATTAGCTGGGCACGGTGGCGCGTGCCTGTAATCCCAGCTACTCAGGAGGCTGAGGCAGGAGAATTGCCTGAACCCAGGAGGCGGAGATTGCGGTGAGCCGAGATCGCGCCATTGCGCTCCAGCCTGGGTATCAAGAGTGAAACTCCGTCTCAAAAAAAAAAAAAAAAAAAAAAAAAAAGAAAAAGAAAACCTATAAAATATTAATTCTGCCTGAAGGTTCTACTGCTCAATTATTTCTAGCCATGGCACACAGTCTTGAGTCCAAACCTGGTCAAGCTGAGTGGGATGAGAGTGAGATGGGGAATGAAATCAATTAGTACAGTCACCCATACCCGCAGTCTTGGCTCACTGCAACCTCTGCTTCCTGGGCTCAAGGAATCCTCCCACCTTGGCCTCCCAAGTAGCTGGGACTACAGACACACACCACACAGCTGTAGGGAGTCAAACTTAGAAGTCTGGAAGAGTACTGTAAAAGACCATTTAATAGAAAATTGGAGCTTGCTGATCAAAGTTGCTCAAAACCCTGCACCATCTATCCTGAAGACTGCACAATTCTATATAAGAGATTGGCAATTTATGGTGAGGTAAGATCACTTCAACATTCCAGATGAAACTCAATGCTCACAGTGCATGTTTCCACTCCAACCTCTGACCTGAGTTATTCTAAAACTTTCAAGTTCCTGATGAGTTTAGGCAGGAAATGGCTTGGTGTACCAGGGGCAGTTCCAACATAAGTTACAAACATTTATGCTTTGCCCACGTGCTAGTCCTGATGCTGGCCTCAGGCACATAAACACTGGAAAATGTTCACGCTCTGCCTTCAAGGCTCTTGTAATCCATTGATGGAGCTAACTGAGGTGTTGCTAACCCCTTCCATACACATGGACCCCTCCAGATCCTCACTCTGATTTAGTCAGCTACTGTGGCCTGTGCTCAAATGATGCGGATTCAAGGTTAGATCAAGGGAGAGCCCCACAGTCACTGGCTGCCTTCTTCTACCCTGCTCTCCTCATCCAGCCACCTTCAGCCTAGTTCTTCCTCTACAATGCACTATATTTCCCTTCCCAATTTCTTACATCCTCACATGAACCCCAAATTTGACTCTGAGGGAAGACCCTAGCTATTCAGTGTACTCAGACAAAGGCAGGAAGGAAAATAAAGTGGGAATAGTTTTAACTTCATTTATAATCACTTCAGTCTCGGTTTTTTAATCTGTCAAAAGGAAAGGCTGCATTACGTGACCCCTTTGGACATCAGAATATATCTGTGCTGTAACATGTACAATATTGGACAGTGAGGGACACCATAGTTTAGTCTGGGCTCAGCCATACACCAGAATTGTGACTATGCAAAAGTGCAGGCCTTTTAAGACAGCACACTTTCTTATGGCTTTAATAAGACAGCACACGTGAAAGGCTGTACCACCGTTCACTGTTGCTGTAGTAGTCTCAATAATAATTATTATAATAAATACCAGTAAAAAGGACAGAAAAGACATTCATGAATATGCCAAGAGTATGAGTACTTAAGACTCTACATTCACAGAAATCTAGTTTGTGATGGACCACTTCCTCCTCTGCATTTGGTGAAACTATCTCTCATTTGGCCAAGTGGTAAGTAGTGCACCTCTCTTTAACAAGAAAAACCAAGTTACACTAAAACAAGTGTTTAATGTGAACACAATCATTCACCCCCTTCCTCCCCAGTATCAGAGACATGCTAAACACGACACGGTGGGTGATGATGGGCAATAAACTCAATGAGCTACCCTCACCCTGAGGGTATCATATTCTTGCAGTGTCCTCATGTTGCCCCACAAAATAATGTTCTGCATGACCACAAATTTTATGTAACCCTTTCAGACTCTTAATAATTCCATATTAACAGAATTAATCATTTATATAGGTAGTACATATATTGTTTCTAAAATATGTCATGTTCTTAGACCATTTTACTTTCATGATTAATAGCAACGGGTTTTCATTTCATGGACTTAAAAAATATATTCTATTAGGTAAATCTTTTAACATGTACAAAAGTACAGATAGCAGTTTAATGAACTCCCATGTATATATCAACCAGTTCAACAACTAACAACTATTAAGTCTTGGCCAGTCTTGTCCTGTCTCTATCCCACGTACTCCCCTCACTGCAGACTATTTAGGCAAATTTCCAACATTGTATTAGGTCAACCATAAATATTTTATTTAGTATGCATTCCTAAAAGAATTTCATTTAAAAAAATCACAATATTATTATCACACCTAACGAAGAGTAATAAATCTTTAAGTTATCCAATATTTACAATGTTCAAGTTTCTATTTTAAGATTTTTTTTTTTTTTTTTTTTTAAGAGACAGGGTCTCACTCAGTCACCCAGGCAGGAGTGCAGCGGCGCCATCACGGAGCAACAAGAAGCAGCAGCTTTGAACTTCTGGCTCAAGCGATCCTCCCACCTCAACCATAGGTGTGTACCACCACGCTCAGCCACTGTTTTTTTAAGTGGAGATGGTATCTCACTATGTTGCTCAGCTGGTCTCGAACTCCTGGGCTCAAGTGATCCTCCTGCCTTGGCCTCCCAATGTTCCACCATCCCGGACAGGGATATTTTTAAATAATGAAACCAAATTCCTTTTACTCTGTAAGTTAGTGCATGTATTGAAGGTGAGTAGAGAACAATGACACACTCTCTAGAGAGATGAAGGTGCTCTGCCTGGCTCAATCACTAACCGTTCAGTCTAACAGGAAAATCTGAATTTCATTAAAATGCTAATTATTACTATATTATGAATCTTTATGATCATTTTCAAATAGACAAAATTATGAAGTTTAGTATACAAATGCCATTGGTCTAATATCTTATTTTACGGGATTAACTATTTTTCAAGGAGTCATGAACACGATTTCAAATTCTCCATTCAGATTAATTTGTTATTTCTTTTATTCTTCAATTCCCTATTTCTCATTTTTTAGCAAAGGGACTACATTTACATTTCACTTACCTGTAAAAAGGTGTGGACAAGTTTTTTTAAGCTTGTTGGCTTGATCAAATAACTTTCGAGAACTTTTGTTGGATGTTGGATTTAACCTTTGTCTCATGCTTTTGACACCTTGTCTGGAGTCTGGGTTGAAAAAAATCACAATTGGGAACCACTGGGTGTAATTCAACAGATCCACAGCTTTTGGAGTCACATCCAGTAGAGCATGCTTATCCTGTTACAAACCGGGACAAGTTAAATAAATGGGTATATAAAGTAATATAGCATCAAATACTTTCTTTTAATAGGTAAAGGCTGAGATATATCTTGTTCGTTTGTTTATTTCTTCATCTACTTATTTGAGATGGAGTCTCGCTCTGTTGCCCAGGCTGGAGCTCAGTGGCGCGATCTCGGCTCACTGCGACCTCCACCTCCCAGTTCAAGCAATTCTCCTCTCTCAGCCTCCTGAGTAGCTGGGATTTTGGGCACCTGCCACCACCACGCCCAGCTAGGTTTTGTATTTTTAGTAGAGACAGGGTTTTACCACGTTGGCCAGGCTTGTCTCAAACTCCTGACTTTGGTGATCCACCCGCCGTGGCCTCCCGAAGTGCTGGGATTATAAACATGAGTCACCATGCCTGAACTATTTTGCAAATTTAAATCAAGAAGCAGAAAACATTTCCTTTCACTTAATGCCCACTTCAATATTATCAATGTGTTAGAACTTCTGATAAAATGAATCAACACATTCTTTGGTATAATGCTGAGAACTCCGAAAAAAACAGTATGTTACTGCCAGAGAACAGTGACTGATTATTTCCACACAGTGAAATGGTTTGCATTTACATTAATTTTTTTTTTTTTTTTGAGATGCAGTTTTGCTCTTGTGGCCAATCTCGGCTCACTGCAACCTCCATCTCCTGGGTTCAAGCCATTCTCCTGCCTCAGCCTCCCGAGTAGCTGAGATTACAGGCAGTCGCCACCATGCCTGGCTATTTTTTTGTATTTTTAGTAGAGACGGGGTTTCACCATGTTGGCCAGACTGGTCTCAAACTCCTGACCTCAAGTGATCCAGCCGCCTCGGCCTCCCAAAGTGCTGGGATTACAGGTGTAAGCCACAGCACCTAGCCAAATTTTTATTATAAACATTTAATGATTAAAGTACAGATACCATTCTAAAAGTGACTGCAGCAAACTGTGATCCGATTCTTTCTGGGAACATGGTCTGAGGATGAATGTTCTCACCTGTTCAATAATTTGCCTCACAGTATTTAACCGGACCACTCCAGTGGATTTCTCAGATCCTGCATCTTTTGGTTCCGTTTCTGCAAAAGCAAAAACAGGGAGCTAAATAACTGCTGGGAAACAGTGACAACCAAATACTCCCACCTAGCATCAGCGACGATGGCACACCTGACATTACGTGTCTCCTAACGAGATTCAGTGGGAAGAACCCACACAGTCTGTTTAGCGGAAATATAATTGTGAAGAACGGTTAGGCCAGCGCAACAGGAAGCATTCTAGGAGAAAACGAGCTTGGGTTCTTCAAAACATCAGTATTACGAAATAATTTAGAGAAAAAAAGAGGGAACTGGAAAGGCATAAAAATCAAATGTCACGAATAATCCTTGGTTGTTATCTTGAATTTTTTTTTTTTAAAAAGCTATGGAGGACATAGCTGGGACCATTGAGAAAATGTGGAAATGGACTGTAGCCGAAATCATGCTGTATCAATGTTACCTTTCTTGGCTGTGATAATGGTATTGTGATCGTGTGAGAGAAAGTCCTTGTTCTTAGGAGATTCACACAAGTATTCAGGGATAAAGTGTTATAAATGATTCTGCAGAAATCTGTGTGTGTGTACAAGCAGTGGGTGAGAGAAACTGTGTGACAAAATGCTGACAACTGGTGATTCCAGGTGATTCTTCTTCCAACTCCTCTACATGTGAGACATTTTTCAAAATCAAAATTTGATGAGAAACAAAGAATACACCGACAGACTTACTAGCAGCTTGAAACAAGTCAGGTAACTCATTTGCCAATTTTTCCATTGCTATATCAGCTATGGGGCCGAATAAGACCACAGGTCTCTTGAAACCAGCTGAAATGACAAGAAAGGCCATTACAGCATACAGACTTGTCTAGCTATTAAGATAAGCAGCAGAAGTAGTATATGAGCTTTTGATAACACAACTAAATGAAAGAAACTGGTTTCTCCCACCCCCAGTTCAGCTTGACTCTGTTCTGAAGACTATGCCTTCACTATCGTCGCCATTTAAAACAGTCTTTTTCTTTTCATTCAACCCCATACTGATTTTTTTTTAAGAAATAAGATCTCACTATGCTGCCCAGACTAACTCAAACTCTCAGGCTCAACTGATCCCCCTACAAGTCTACTGAGTAGCTGGGACTACACTGCCTAGCTCCTCACCATTTTTTAAACACAAACTTCGCCATTGGAAACTTTTTTTATTTTTTATAGAGACGAGGTCTTACTATATTGCCCAGGCTAGTCTTGAACTTCTAAGCTCAAGTAATCGTCTCACCTTGGCCTCCCAAAGTGCTAGGATCATAGGCGTAAGGTACAGTGCCCAGCCAATATGCGAAAACTTGAACAGTGGTATTAAAACGTTTTTTAGGTTGCAGAAATATGCCTCAATTTAGGAACTGGAATAGCTCACTTTTTATAAATCATGCTCCTTGTTAGAATTTGATTTCAACTCTATAAACTCTATTTTAATAACACAACTAAATGAAAGAAACCGTGGTTTCTCCCACCACCAATTCAGCTCAGCTTTGGCATAACTGACATACATAAGTTAGAAGTTGAACAAAAGTCTGAAAATGAAGGTCAACAGGCTCAGAGCCCAGTAGGATCCTTTCCAGGCCCCACGTGGCTTCCTCACCTTCTCGAAGCAAAACCCTCTCATAAGCCGGGAACTTGGTGCTGACAGACACAACGGCAGTTAGGTCTTCCCGACTTTTCCTGAGGTTCTTCTTTGCCCCAGACCTCTGGCCACGGGTTCTCCAGAAATCTGCCCTGTCCCCAGCGTTGTCTCTCTGGGCATTCTGAACACTGGCCATTTGTTCAGCTCTGAGAAGGAACCATGGGAAGTCAATCTCTCAAGCCAGGAAACACAGCAAACATGCATTTTGTTAATCAAATCTAGTCAATTTTACTTCTGAGCTCAGAGAAGACTTGGCTTGACAATGAAGAAGTTTCGGAGGGTGGGAAATGTGGAGACCTTGACTTCTAAATGGGAACAGTAGAAGGCTGGGTCTCTATGAAATCTACCAGAAGTGACTCAGCAAGAAATGTGAAATTTGGCTCATCCTGACATGCAGGTACACGGTACACACACCTGGAACTCCTGATCCAATGCAAGTCTCTTTTCCAGGTTCCTGCACTGTCAGCCAAACACCAAGCGTTCACTGAGGTGCAGAAGCTTTTGCAAGAATGAAGACTGGGCACCAGACAAGGGTACCTTGTCTCTAAGAGGTGTGCTGGTGTGCTATGGCCATTCAGTATCTCTCCTGTACACAGTGCAAGGCGGTGGATGCTCCTTAGGAAGCTATTCAAACAGCTACATGTAACAACCAACCACATGATGCTAAATTTACTCACAATCAGCCGGCTGGTGGCTATTTACAGTTCAGGCCGCTCCCCATAAACAAGAAACAGATGATGACAAGTAATGAACTCATGTGGGGTTTCCTTTTGAGTGTGTGTCGGGGGGTTTCTGTAGTTTTCTGCAGGGGGAAGTATTAAAAGGTATGTGTGAAAATACAATCTCTGTTACCTGCTCTTGTTAGGGATTAAGCCTTTCTCCAACTCGTTCCCAATCCTCACAGCCAGCCAGTGGCCCAGCTTGCCATCATACAGCGTGTCTACCACTCGGAAGACCTCGCCCCTGGTGAAGGCCAGGCTCTGTGGAGTTTCCTTCTCACATTCAAAGTGACTTCTTATAAAAAATGAATCCCCTCTGCCACACGCCAGGATGTCTCTATACACTGAAAGACAAAAGCATTGTTTGCTGCATTCAGCTTAGTCAAAGTATTAGACGCTCAACACAGCCTCTTCTATCTCTGATCTCCCTTTTACCCTCTTTCCGTTCAGTACACAAGCCCTATGGGAGTCACAGCTCCAACAGGAACAAGGACAAATAACTAACTTCATGGCTTGCTGCCATGGTTCATTTTATTTTAACTTGATCGGGCCATGAAATGACCAGATATTTGGTCAGACATTATTCTAAGTCTTTCTCTGAGGGTGTTTTTGAATGAGAGTAACACATAAATGGGTAGACTGAGCAAAGAAGAGCACCCGCCCCAATGCAGGCGGGCTTCATCCAATCAGCTGAGGGCCCGAAGAGAATAACAATCAGACCCATCCTAACTTAAAGGGAACTACTCTTCCTGCCTGATGGCCTTCAAAAGGTGACATAAGCTCTTTTCCCTGCCTCTGTACTGGAACTACACACCATTGGCTCTCCTTGTTCTCAGGCCTTCAGAGTGAGACTAGAACTAAATCACTGGCTCTACTGAGTCTCCACCTTGCCCGTTTTCACTGCAGATCTTGGCACCTGCCAGTCTCCATAATTATATGAGCCAACTCTTTTTTTTTTTTTTTTTTTTTTTTTGAGACGGAGTTTCGCTCTTGTTACCCAGGCTGGAGTGCAATAGCGCGATCTCGGCTCACTGCAACCTCCGTCTCCTGGGTTCAGGCAATTCTCCTGCCTCAGCCTCCTGAGTAGCTGGGATTACAGGCACGCGCCACCGTGCCCAGCTAATTTTTTGTATTTTTAGTAGATATGGGGTTTCACCATGTTGACCGGGATGGTCTCAATCTCTTGACCTTGTGATCCACCCGCCTCGGCCTCCCAAAGTGCTGGGATTACAGGCGTGAGCCACCGCGCCCAGCCTGAGCCAACTCTTTATAATAAATCTCTTTCTCTCCTATTGATTCCAGTATCTCCTATTGGTTCTGTTTCTCTGGAGATCACTGATTAACACAGTTGCCAATCAAGCTCTGAAGCAGACAAAGAAGATACTGTCAACCCCTACTTCACAGATGGGAAAGGCCTGGAAAGGTGAAACAACCTGTCAGACTGGCCAGGGGTGACAGGGGCACTAGCCAGCAGCCACAGCCTTTGCACCTGGCGTATGTTAAACTCCAGGCAGAACGTAAGGCTGCATCACTGTTCAGGAAGGCAGTTTTATTCCAAATTGACACACCTAGTAAAATTATTTCAGTGCATGCACAGAAAACATTTTTATGGAAAGTTAAACGGCACCCACATTTTCTTCACACACCTAGGACCCAAGGATTAGGTGTTGTGATCCATCTTAATTTTTAAATACCCAGATTTGCCTATTCTGGTACCAAGACACCTCTCTCATCCTTCCCACTCCCCACCCCAGCTAAACTAAAAGACCAAACGTGCTCACCATCGGCTCGGCTCTGAGCTAAAATGGTCACCATTTCACCTTTAGGGATTTCTAACAGGTAGAGAACAGCATCCTCCCGCACTAGTCCTCTGAAATCCTGTGTGTTCACCTATTAGGAAGGAAAAACAGAAAAAGAAGAGAAAAAACAGAGACGTTTATCGGAAGGTACCACTGAGCCTTTTGTTTGTTTTCATCAGGGCCTGCCCAGAGCAAAACCAACATGCAAATGAGTCCTTGATGTCACTGTTCAAACCCTCCTGCCCAGCACCTTGCTAAGGGCCTGGGTATGTGGGCATCGCTAAACATTCCTGCCTCCCCACACTGCCAACCGCACCTTAGAGATAAGACATTGAAGCAAGGACCTGTCACCAGATCAGATTAGAATTGCCTGTGGTTGTTTCTATCTCTCCCGCTTCTGCGAGTCTCTCACAGAGGTGGCTGAGAAAGTAAAACACAAGTATGAAACCGGTAACTGTAATTCAACAGGGAGGGGCAGAGTCTGTGGCAAATGAGCATGCTGGCCCAGCGTTCATGCTAATTTTAAACTGGTTCAAATAAAAGTGTGCAAATAAAGATTCTGACCAATTCCACCTTTCTCCTACAGCTGCTATCACCTACAAGTGTTTAACATGTGTTTATAAAATTGAAAGGCCTTTATAACATTAAAGAGCATCAGCCTTATAGTTAGAAAGCAAGTAAAACTGAAATGTAGCACAAAGAACAAGACATTTTGAAATCAGTTCTATATGTTTAAACCTATTTTAAAACAGAATTATAAATAAGCAAAATGCAAAAATCGTCTTAAAGTACCTGATATGTTAATAATATTTTGTAGAAATGAAAAGAAGATATAAAATTCCTATGAAATATTTTCTTCAGTCATTGACAATTACAGAATCCTTTTAATCACAAGAGTAATGCTTTATTAAAGAAGAAACTTATCCTTAGTTAGGCCTTAATTAAGGCCAAAATTTATGATTAAGTGAAAGTAGGCATCAGACTAAAACTAATTTGGTGCTTTTAAAATAAAGTGATTTGCTAAAGCAATTGAGTTAACTTTTCCTTTGAAACATATTTAGTATTTAAGGTACCATCATTTGTACCTCTCTGTCCCCTAATTAGGGATCAGCCCATTTCGGTATCCTTCCTTGTGTCATTTGTTTATCTACGTCTGTATCTATATATGGCCATATGTCTATTTTTACATGTACTGTGTATGCTTCTGTTTATTTCTTTAAATAAGACGGCGCCACAAGGCTGGGGGAGGACCTTAGTCCATCTCTCTGGCCACGAGAGATTGATCTTCAATCAGTCTCGATCACAGTCTTCCACAGCCAAAAACTATAAGGGTCAAAATCAAAGCACACATGGTAGCTACCTTTTTAAAATCTACATGGTTAATAATCAAACTTAGAAGTCTTTTTTCTCTTTTCCATCCCATAAAAGTTTCTGAAAGAGAAATAACAGCTCTATCAGACAGACGATAAGCAAAGAGGTAGTTAAGCCAAGCGGGAATAAGCAAAAGCACATTATTGATAAGGAACATACATATCCTGCTTTTGCCTTCATTCCACACTTCAGGCTGTCACCTTTGCAAGACAAAGAGCCGCACTTAAACAAACTCCACAACAGAAGAAAGTGATTAGCATGTGTATAAGGCTCACTTTATATATTCAATTTGGCCATGAAAAGGAGCTTTGAAACAAATTAAAGTGGAAAAAGGCTAGGGCAGCACTTTTCTCCTTGAAGGTTACATTGAACAGTCCTTTCCAATAAATATCGTCTTTGATTAGCTGTTTAGTAGTCTACAGGATCTAGCTGTGTCTGCTGTGAGCCTGAAGACGATCCTGTAGCAGCCACACCTTAGTATTGTGCAGCAGCTCTCCGCCCTGGTAGGCAAACTCGATCTTTTTCACCCCCTTCTAGAACTGAAAGCTTCTTTTGTAGTCAACAGAAAATTTATTCTGTTATTTATACCCAAGAAATGAGGACCACCTATCGCCTGACCTCCATATGGGATGACTGCAAAAGAAACCAGTTCCCAGAGTTCCTTCCTTGTTGCCAGGGTGATAACAGGAAACAAAACACCTTAAGTGTATATGCTGACACCATGACTTTTTAATCCATCTGAAGTGACTCTCCCCTTCTAACAACAACTTAGAGAGAGGTCTGACTGCCAAGCCTCTGGGTGAATTCACTACTTTTCTTCCCGGAAATTTAGAAAATCTCCCACCCCTTCAAAGTACAAAAATATTTTCTCATTGAACCTTAATGCATAAAAGCTCCAAGCTTCTAGCTGTCATTCTATGGCCTCACACTAGTTGGGAAAAATACCTTTTTTCTTCATTAGCATATATGCCAAGAGTAAACTGGTATGAGCCAGCACTCAGATGGGGTTTTCATTGGTAACATTTGGTGAGTGGTACTTCCTAGGATCACGTGGCATCGTGAGGTTGCACAGGTACATTTAGTCTTCTAGGATCCTGACCAGGGCCAAGGAGGGTCTAGAATTTCACTGGAAAGCTTTTGCAAAGCTCATGATCAAGGTATGCACTTCATCTGCTCCAGAAATGAAATCCGAACGACTGCAATGGGGCCAAGAAGGAAGGGGACTGCCTGTTTTTATACTTTGCTGCCTGCTTCCTTGAGAATTCTAGAACTTTTTTCTCCCATTTCCCTGGAGCCTGGAAGCCCCTATCAGACCCCTCAGTTTACTACCTATGGACTTTTTACTAACATTAACAAGAAAAAAAAAAACTCAAACATATATAGGAACTGCAATTTGCAGAAGCAGAAAGAAATTCCAATGAAGACCGTTCCCAGTTCACCCCTGTAATCCCAGCACTTTGGGAGGCCTGGGCGGGTGAATTTCTTGAGCTCAGGAGTTCGAGACCAGCCTGAGCAACATGGTTAAACTCTGTCTCTACAAAAAAAGACAAAAATTACGAGTGCACCTGTAATCTCAACTACTGGGGTGGCTGAGGACCAAGGAGGCAGAGGTTGCAGTGATCTGAGATAGCACCACTGCATTCCAGCCTGGGTGACAGAGTGAGACTGTCAAAAAAGACAGTTCCCTAGTACTCTATATTTTTATTATAAGGAGATACTTGATATTCTTGAAATTTATTCTGAAGTCAACAAAGAATGCCATACACACACACACACACACACACACACACACACACACACACACAAATGTCGAGTTATTTTTTAATTCTTTAACAGATTATACAAACACATAGTAACTTTAAAAGTATCAATATTTGATTAACCGGGAATTCTCTTTCCTGGACAATTTTAGATGTAAATAACATTGAGTAGCAGCTATTTGTTATCTTCCAATAAGAAAACAGAATGGACAATGACATTCAGATATTCTGTGCCAGGGAACTCTGCTAGGTGCCTCGTAAGTGTTACCTGGTCTAATCTTCCCAGGGTCCCTATGAGGCAGGTATTCTCATCCCCATTAAACAGATACAGAAACTCAGGTCTCTGGGGGGTCACAGAACTAATGAGAGCTTGGGATGAAATTCAAATCACCCAGTCTGATGCCAACATCCACCTTTGTTCAATTACAGGACACTGCTTTAAGAGAGACAGCAGGCAGGGGTGGAACACAGTGAAAAAGCAAAACTTAGAAAGACCGTTTTGAAAAATCTTTCCTGTAAGTGCTTACTTAGAGTCTCAATGTTTTCACGTTAATCAAACTAAGTTTAAACGCTATCAATTTTCACAGATACATGGATGAGTTCTGGGTTCCAGGACTGAGAAGACAGGACCCATTTGAGGAATACAGAGACTTCAATGCTGGGCATCAACAAACTGGCAGCTGCTCTATTTCACCAGCTGAACCACTTTCTCTTCCCTTATGGAAAGAACACCCAGAAAAGCACACTCCTTACAAGTAACTTCTAGAAACGGAGCTGGGCTGTTCTTACCTTCAGAATCTGGTCTCCTTCTTGAAGGCCCTCTTGCTCTGCCGAGGTCCCCTCTTGAATTCCAGCAACAAATATCCCAACATCATTGCCACCAGCCAACCGGAGGCCCACGCTGTCTCCCTTCTTGAACCTTACCATTTTGGTATTAGGGCTGCAATGAGTTCCGTTTCAGGAAAGAAAGATGGGAGGTATATTTTAAAAAGGAGAACAACATTAGCAAATGAGAGATTTAATTTCTTCTAGCTACAGAGTGACTTACAGTTTACAAAGCCCTCTTGTTTTTCTCATAGATCTCATATCCTACAATTTTATCTCTCTTGGGACCATGAGATGAGTATCAGTAGGTCCCTGCTAATGGTGAGGACACAGAATTATAGAATCTTTATAAAGGACAGAGTTAGGGCTAAAATTCTTTCAAAAGAAGGCCTGCTTGCACTGCATTCTTGTCAAATAAAGACAATCTGGGAACAGAGAAGCAGGATCCTAATCCATAAACCTGCTGTCCTTAAACCCTGCTGAACCAGGAGTTCTGAATATCAAGTGTAGAGCACAGCGTCACTCTTCCTCCCTCCCCCACACAGACTGATCCTGGGACCATCATATCTGTGCAATCACCACTGGGCACTGTAGTTTAGCAATACTTCACCTATTTGGGAGTGAATTTATCTGGCAAACAAAAATATTCAGAGTAACACTCTGGAAAGGCAGCTAGACAGGCAGATAAACAGACATTAACATCACAAAGTTCACCCACTTCCCCAGTTTGCTGTTCCTACAAATGATTCCTCTTTCTCATCAGCACTAGCAATAGGGGTTGGTTAAAGGTGGCTGATAGTGTGCTAAATCACCATCTAGGCAAAAAACCACTCCTCTTCTGGATTTCAGTTAAGGAGGCAGAGCTGTGAGGAAGAAGGGAAAGCAGAGAGACTGAAATACATACCCATATATTGCTTCATCTTCAGGACTAGGACGAAGAAAAGGTCTCGGGGCTGCTTTTGGTTGAGGAGCTGTGGATTAAGAAACATCTACTGTTATCAATCTGGACTAGCAGAAGTGTGTTTCTAAATATGAAAATCACAAAATCCCCAAAAACTGCAAGTCCATGCCACATAGATGTCATCACAAACAGAAAGAAGTCTCTAAGGTGCAGTTTAATCTGAACCATTAGCAGGTACCAACAGTTTCTCAAAACACAAGAGATAAAAAAATGAACCTCTAAAATGCAAGGTGTACCAGAACATAGAATTTTTAATTACTTAAAAAACATAATAATGATAGTTTCTCCTTAAATATTTACTAATATAAAATTATGATGATAATTGTAGGGTGGGGAAGGGTTGGGTGAAGAGGTCAGGATTGAGAATGGGAGAACAGAATGACCTCAACTTATCAAATACGACAACGTGTGACCACTTCTAACGGCATTTAGACAAGGCTATTATGTTCTATTTTTTCAACGTCAAAAGAGGGAAAGGAAGGTCTCTTCCATATGTAATTTTTTATATCTCTCTTCCCTTTCAGCCACCCTCTGGAATTAAGTACACACTTATTTATATGTGCCTATATACATGTATGTACATATGTGTATACAAACACACATATACATACATATATGTATACTATATATGTATTTACATATATATTTATAATTTCAACTTTTATTTTAGATTCAGGGCACACACATGCAGGTGTGTTACAGAGGTATACTGCATGACGCTGAGGTTTGGGGTACAACTGATCCTGTCACCCAGGTGTGAGCGTGGTACCTAATAGTTTTTTAACCCTTTCCATCGCCCCCTCCAGTTGTCTCCCCCTTCTAGTTGTCCCCAGTTTCTGTTATTGCCATCTTTATGTCCATTATGTTCCCAGTGTTTAGCTCTCACTTCAAAGTGAGAACATGTGCTATGTGGTTTTCCATTCCCGTGTCCATTCGCTGAGGATAACGGCCTCCAGCTGCATCCATGTGGCTGCAAAGGACATGATTTCACTCTTTGTTATGGCTGTGCAAGCACACACTTCTGAACACAACTGGTGAAACCGAGTGGTCTTAAAGGCTGACCTGGGGAGTCCTCTTGGTATGTGGGTTCCTTCTTGGTCTCTGTGACAACTGCAGCTGCAATATCCCCTGTGGACTTAAAGGGAGTGGGTGTCGCACCCATCCTGGACAATCTGCTCGGCGTGTCTTCTCTGGAACTTAAGCATGTGCCACATGTTAATGTCTTATGAGATACCAGTTTCATAAATACATACGTGTGTACATTCACAATGACATGTACAAAGGAAAATACATGTCACCTTACCTTGGCCTTTCCTTCAGCTTCTCACTTGAGGAATGGTAATCATAATCAGAATACTGCTGGCGTCTCTCCTCTGGAGAAAATGATCGGTTTGACTCTATTTCTGAGATATCTAGTTTCAAAAATAAGAAAAGACTTTCAAATAAAATATTTTAAATATTCTCCTACCCAGAGAAATTGCACTATTCTCTGGGTGGGAAACCCGGGAAATGGAAGTAAGGTAGGCAGGAAACGTGCTATTAGTCTAATAGTCTTCCCCCAGTGAAAAATGTGCTCGTTTAAAGGGAAAGGTATTAAAGAATAAAGGGGAAAGCAAATTTAGAATTGTGTATTTCTCTTTTGTCTCATTTTCCATCAAAACTGCTATGGAAGAGTCAAAATTCTATTATGAGATCACAGAAGTATACACTGATTCTTCCCAAGCAGCCCAGTGCTTCTCAAACTTTAAGGTGCACACAAATCACCCAGGGATCTTGTTAGGACGCAGTTATTGTGGGGCGGTGGGGGGAAGACTGAGATTTGGCAGTAGCATCCAGTTCCCCGATGATGCAGATGCAGCTGGGTTCAGGGGTTGCGGGGAGGACCACACACTGAGCAGCAAGGAAATAAATGGCAGACCCCCCAATATGCTGGCGTTATTCCTCATGCTCTTTTTGTTTTCCTGCACTGCACCGTAACAGTGATGAACAACTTCTGATACACTGGACACTGAATTAAGTTTTAAGGTTTTATAAAGAAATTCCTTAAAAAATAAATCAACAAAAGCCTGTTTTACAACTTGGTTAATTGAATATTTTCTAAACTTTTCTGCAGAAAAGCAACAGTAGATGGTTCAGTAGGATATATTGTGATTATTTTTATTGGCAATTTTTACAAGGTTAAAATATTATCCTATGTAAAATTCATATTCAAATAATGAATATAGCTCTTTACAAGGGAAGAGGTGATGCAGAATGCTAACTAATGAATGCCACAATATTAGCCATTTTGGTTCTTTTTTAGCATCTACCTGTTTTAGCTATCCTCTAAATTGTTTTCTCTGTTAGAAATATTAATAGCCACTTTTAAGAATGAGCAATTAAGGCCATGCCCGGAGGCTCACGCCTGTAATCTCAGCACTTTGGGAAGACGAGGCGGGCAGATCACAAGGTCAGGAGTTCGAGACCAGCCTGGCCAACATGGCAAAATCCCATCTCTACTAAAAATACAAAAATTAGCTGGGTATGGTGTCGCACGCCTGTAATCCCAGTTACTCAGGAGGCTGAGACAGAAGAATCACTTGAACCAAGGGAGGCAGAGGTTGCAGTGAGCCAAGATCGTGCCACTGCACTCCAGCCTGGGTGACAGAGCAAGATTCCATCTCAAAAAATAAATAAATAAATAAATAAAGAGCAATTAGCAAATATATAAATTATATGTTTAGTTCTCTGAACTACCCAAACACACATTGTTTTTTGCTGACCAGTTTTGCTTTCAGTGGCCTAATCAATAGTTCTCTGAGAGTTCGCAAGTGCACCAGAATTTTATACTGAAAACCTAATTTCAACAGGCACATTAATAAGCAAATAACAACAAACAGTGACCTTTGAGGGTTAAGGTTTAAAGGGGTGCTCTCCTTGGACATTTAACTTCCAGCTGGATAGCTACAATGGCCTTCCTTACTTCCAGCTGAGCTGACAGCCTCCTCCTTTACCTTCTATTTCTGAGTCACTGTCGTTTAAGGGCGGGATGTTGATGAGGGTCTGCTGGCTATCTCTCAGCACCACTAGCTGTAGTTTTCCTCTTGACTTTTCTATCAATTTTCGAGCATCCGTTAAAGACATGTTCTCAGTTACAGTCCCATTGATCTGTGTGTATGAAGAATGGTAATGTTAAATGCAATAAAACTATTCACAGTAGAAAATTTGTATTTTCCCCTTCTAAAAATGTAAAGGCTTTGCTCAGATATTCAGATATTGGCTTTAAGATGACTTAATAAAAATGAATTGTCCTTTAAACTAAATACAATCCTGCATGCTGGATCCCAAACACAGGTGTGAGTTACTCTGCTAATTTATTTAAGTTCCAAGCTCAAGACGATGGTTTGGTTTACTACTGGAACGTGTTTCCTGACTGGAGAGGTTTACAAGACCTACTCATTATTCAGCATTCACATACAACCAACTTGCCTTCTCGTGTTTCCTTAGTTTAGGGAATAAGGACCTAAACTTTAAATAAAGAAGAAAAAAAAAATATTCATGGAGTTTTTTGTTTTTGTTTTCTAAAGTGACATTCAACTGTTACAACCCTCCATGTCTGTTTTTTCTGAAAAAATAATCTCATTACGCTGTTCTTGCCACCTCTGTCTTATCACTGACTCTCATGGCAGCTAAGGCTCACCGTGTTGGTGCCTGAATGTGGAAATGCAGGCTATGAACGCCAGTATGCGCACTATTGTTCTCTGCCCTCATCTGCCCACCTTGAGAATTATGTCTCCTTCGTGAAGGTTGCCATCTTTAGTTGCCAGACCCGTTCTGGTCATTTCCTTTATGAAGATCTGACTCCCAAGCCGGAGACCATACTCTAGAATACAAGCACATGAACATACACATATGTCGTCAACTTGTTCAGAAGACTTAGTCTGGTTCACAGGGCTATTTTAAAATAAGTAATAAAAAGTTAATTTTGTATCTAGGAAATTCTGTATGATGACTGAACTCTTCAAAAAAGTCAATGCCATAAAAAACAAAAGAGATAGATAGAGGAACTGTTCTACATTCAAAGAGACATAAAAACCAAATGCAAGGTATGAACCATCATAGATCCCTGATCCAATAGGGGTGGGAGGAGGGGAATGAATTACATGATTTTGGAGAAATCTGAAAATAAATTATAATATATGAAAGGGATATTAATGTTAACTTTCTTAAGTGTGATAATGGTATTACAGTGACTGATGTGGGAGAATATTCTTATCCTTGGAAGATACCTCTGAAATATGTATAGGTAATGGTGAGTTGCTGCAACTTACTTAAACAGTACCAAGAAACCCACTGAGAGAGATACAAGGAGGGTGACAGAGTAGGAGGAAGAAAAGAAAAAGGAGTAGAAAAAAAAGTAAGTGTGGCAGAATGTTAACAACTGGTGAAACGAGGTGAAGGTTATATGTCTATTTGCTATAAAATTACCATTTTTCTTTCCTTTTCTTTTTTTTTTTTTGTTGAGACAGAGTCTTGCTCTGTCACTCAGGCTGGAGTGCACAGGCGTGATCTCGGCTTACTGTGACTTCCACCTCCTGGGTTCAAGCGATTCTCCTGCCTCAGTCTCCAGAGTAGCTGGAATTATAGGCACATGCCACCATGCCCAGCTAGTTTTTGTATTTTAGCAGAAATGGGGTTTCACTATGTTGGTCAGGCTGGTCTCAAACTCCTGACCTCAGGTGATCCGCCAGCCTCAGCCTCCCAAAGTGCTGGGATTAGAGGTGTGAGTCACGGTGCCTGGCCAAATTGACACTTTTCAAATTAAATGTTGGGGGAGGAAAAAAAAACAATTCAGCACACCTTAATAGGCATGTTCTGATGGCAATGAGACTGTCTACAGGATTATGCAAATAGCATAATCTAGCATTTTAGATTATATGGAGCTTGGCACTGAAAGGAATCCAGTAGGTAAAGAAAAGGGGTAAAGAAGTCAGGCAAAGCAATTAATAAAGCATTTAACTAAAACCAGCATAGCTTTGAGGGTTTATGGACTCTGAATTGCTATTGAAAGAAAAAACACTGTAATTACTAAGTATGCATATTTTAAAATATTTTCAATGCCATTTAGACTATTCTGGTTTTACTTAAACTTGTAAAAATACATTATTTTAAGAATAAATTTTCAAATTTAAGAAACTACCACAACAGAACAGGGTTTTTGTTGCTGCTGTTGTTTTTGAGACAGAGTCTTGCTCTGTCACCAGGCTGGAGTGCAGTGGCGCAATCTTGGCTCACTGCAACCTCCGCCTCCTGGGTTCAAATGAGTCCCCTGCCTCAGCCTCCTGAGTAGCCACAACTACAGGTGCACACCACCATGTCTGGCTAATTTTTTGTATTTTTTAGTACAGATGGGGTTTCACCATGTCGGCCAGGATGATCTTGATCTCCTGACCTCGTAGAAGAGCAGGGTTTAAAACAGACGCCTTCAAATTTTGTATTATTGTTCAGACTAAAAATCTTATAATTACAAAACAAAGTAACTTCTACAATTTAGGCAAGGTATGAAGTCGATTTTAAAATAAGTTTCAAATGATTTACGGTAAACTTGTCAGCCAGATCTTACCACAACGGTTAGAAGTGCTGTGGTCCATGCCTAGCCCTCTAGGAAGCTGATAGTCAAGAAAGGAATAAGGGAAGGGCAAAGCTACTTTCATGAATGGCGATCCCCTAGTGGTCAAACAGCCTCGCAGCCCAGAACAGAAGGCTGGGTGAGACAAGCTTGGGTGATAACGTCTCTCTGGCATTTTCCTCAAAATGCACTCATTATAATTTTGCAAATAGATCTACTGGTGTGTATAGGGGCATTTCACAAATGAATATAAAAAAATCAGTTGATCAGCTTCTAAGAAAGACAACTGGTGTTGTGAAATGTAATAGCTGGTCATATGAATGGATCATATTTTTTCTTAATCAAATGCAGGTCTCACTTACTATCAGATTTCCTTAAAGATTAATTCTTATACAACCCTAGACAATGATAGCCAAATTATTGTGCAATCTTAACAAAATGCAGAAAAATTTTTTTCTTTCTTTTTTTTTTTTTGAGACACAGTCTCGCTCTGTCACCAGGCTGGAGTGCAGTGGCGCGACCTCGGCTCACTGCAACCTCCGCCTCCCAGGTTAAAGCAATTTTCCTGCCTCAGCCTCCCGAGTAGCTGGGACTACAGGCGCACGCCGCCACGCCTGGCTATTTTTTGTATTTTTAGTAGATACGGGGTTTCACCATGTTGGTCAGGATGGGCTCGATCTCTTAACCTCGTAATCCGCCCGCCTCGGCCTCCCAAAGTGCTGGGATTACAGGAGTGAGCCACCGCGCCTGGCCGAAAAAGTTTTTCTTTTATAAAGTGGAACTGGCCGGGCACAGTGGCTCATGCCTGTAATCCTAGCACTTTGGGAGGCCGAGGTGAGTAGATCACCAGAGATCAAGGTTTAAGACCAACCTGGCCAACATGGCGAAACCCCATCTCCACTAAAAGCACAAAAATTAGCCAGGCCTGGTGGCGGGTGCCTGTAGTCCCAGCTACTTGGGAGGCTGAAACAGGAGAATCACTTGAACCCAGGAGATGGAGGCTGCAGTGAGCCAAGATGGTGCCACTATACTCCAGAAAAAAACCACTGTGAAATCCTTACACTTCCTAAGATTCACATTCTTCAGGGAGATACTGCAATCTCAACATTCCCGTTTATTTTCATGGACTGGACTCCAGGTATCTCACTATTCGCATCTTTCCATTATTCTTCAGTTATTTCAATAGGCACCTAGTAACATAACTCAACTCTTCATGAAAAACCAAAGAAAATAAACTCTCTCATGCAATAGGCTATCAAAATCCAAATCCCAAACCTAAAACATCCTTTGCATCCTCAGGTGCTCTTTTTTTCCTCTTAGAATGAGAACAATTAAGAGAACGAAAGATTAAAAATGTTACACGCTACAAGGAATCTTAAAAGTCAGAAGACAAGTGGCCGGGTGAGGTGGCTCACACCTGTAATACCAGCACTTTGGGAGGCTGGGGCGGGCGGATCACCTGAGGTTGGGAGTTCGAGACCAGCCTGACAAATATGGAGAAACCCTGTCTGTACTAAAAATACAAAATTAGCTGCATGCCTGTAATCCAGCTACTCGGGAGGCTGAGGCAGGAGAATCGCTTGAACCTGGGAGGTGGAGGTTGCGGTAAGCTGAGATAGTGCCATTGCATTCCAGCCTGAGCAACGAGAGCAGAACTCCATCTCAAAAAAAAAAAAAAAATGTCAGAAGACAAGAAATGATGGTAGGACTATTTCAACACTAGGCTCAAAAGCCCTGTTCACTCACCTACTTGTTTCCAATCACCTATTTCCAGAGGACGGAGTTCGAGTTCCAGCTCCACCCTTATTTACTGGCTTCCAGACATGGGCAAGTTACTTCCCCAGTCTGAGTTTTAGACTCCTCACCTATAAATGTCCCCTATAAATTCCTCTGTATAGCTTGGCACAGTGGCTCACATCTGTAAGCACTTTGTAATCCCAACAAAGGCATGTGGATCCTAGACTGGGCAACATGGTAAAACCCCGTCTCTACCAAAAAAAAAAAACAAAAAATTACTTAAAGTATAATAATAATAATAATAATAATAATAATAATAAATTAGCGAGGCATGGTGTTGGTGCATGCCTGTAATCCCAGCTAGCTACTGCAGGTGGTGGAAGCTGAGGTGGGAGGACTGCTTGAGCTCAGGAGATGCAGTGAGCCGAGATCATGCCACTGCACTCCAGCCTGGGTGACAGAGTGAGACCCCATATCAAAAATAAATAAATAACATCCCTGTGTATCATGGTATTCCTCACTTGTAAAACAGGAATGAAACCTCCTAACACAAAGGGTTCTTGTGAGGACTACATAAGAGAATATTCAATATAGCCCCTGGCATAGAGCAGAAACTCAATCATGATTAGGCAGAGTACTGTCCTCCACTGTGGTTTTCCACTTGAGATGCAGCAAGGCCACTAGGAGAGCTTATTAACACAGAAACTCTGGGGTCCCATCCCACGGTTTTTTTTTTTTTAAGACAGAGTCTCTCTCTGTCACCCAGGCTGGAGTGCAGTGGCACAATCTCTGCTCACTGCAACCCCCGCCTCCTGAGAAGCAGGGATTATAGGTGCCCACCACCATGCCCAGCAATTTTTGTATTTTTAGTAGAGATGGGGTTTCATCATGTTGGCCAGGCTGGTCTTGAACTCCTGACCTCAAGTGATCTGCTCACCTGAGCCTCCCATAGTGGATACCTCTAATCCCAGCTACAAGGGGAAGCTGAATCAGGAAAATTGCTTAAACCCGGGAGGCGGAGGTTGCAGTGAGCCGAAATTACGCCACTGCACTTCAGCCTGGACAACAGAGTGAGACATGAGACTCTGTCTCAAAACAAAACAAGAGTTAGCTATTGCTGGCCAGGCACGGTGGTTCACGCCTATAATCCCAGCACTGTGAGAGACCAAGATGGATGGATCACTTGAACTCAGGGGTTCGAGACTAGCCTAGCCAACATGTTGAAACTCGTCTCTACTAAAAATACAAAATTAGCTGGGCATGGTGGTGGGCACCTGTAATCCCAGCTACTCAGGAGGCTAGGACACGAGAATCACTTGGACCTGGGAGACGGAGGTTGCAGTGAGCCGAGATCACGCCACTGCACTCCAACCTGGGCGACAGAGTAAGACTCTATTAAAAAAAAAGAAAAGAAAGAAAGAAAAGTTAGCTATTCCTATTACAACGGTGCTTCTTCCTGCATCAAACATGCCTACCTTCGTTCGCTCTGCTTTTCGTCAGAAGGACCCCGATGGGCCCCGGCCGTCCCCTCGGCTCGGTGCTGGGGCTGCGTGAGGGTGGGAGCTCGCGGCTGCGGCTCCGGGGCCCCCGGGAGCGGCCATCGTGGGGGGCCCCGCGCCTGTACTCTGGGCTGTAAGCCCGGTCGTAGTCCGGATCGTAGGCCTGGTGATAGGACCGCTCGTAGTCCTGGTCAATGCTCCGGCCGCGGCTGCGGTCACGGTCGCGGTCCCGGGATGCTCCAAAGTCGTGGTCCAGGCCCCGCTCCAGGCTCCGGCCTCGGCTGCGGTCTCGGGCGCGACCATGGTCGTGGTCCAGGCCCCGCTCCAGGCTGCGGCCGCGGCTCCGGTCTCGGCTGAGGTCCCGCTCCCGGCTCCGGGCCCGCTCGTGGGGACGTCCCCCTTCCGGGCTGTCCTCCCAGCTGCGGCTGCGCTCCCCATGGCTGCTCAGCCGGCTTCTCTCGCTATACCCACTGCGGAAGCTTCTTCCGTCAAACTCGTCCATCACCTCAAAAGCCCGATCATCCTGATCCAGGGGAGGGCTGGCCTGCAGCGGGGCCACCTGGACCTTCCGGGGCCTCTTGACCACCTGTTATCAAAACAAACTCAGTGTGGACGCAGGACAATCACAACTGAACGTGGAGAAGGCAGTGGTTAAGAGCCCTGGTTCTGCTTTCAATTAAATTGTATCCCTGTGGACTCACTAAGGTGCAGGTTCCTCATCTGGAAACGGAGAATAAAAATCTCACAGGTTGGAATAAGACAACGATGGTGAAGCTCTGAGTACAGTGCCTTGAATTAAGGTAATAATAAAATAGTACCTCCAAAATCTGCTTCTACGCAAGTTTGAAAAGCCTCAGAGGCCCAACCAAACCACTAAGTTATAAAACTCAAACAAAAATCCAGAAAGTGTGACATTCTATATATAGCTGCTTAGGGGGAAAGGGGGGATGAAGAGAAGTTGATTGATGGGTACAATACATGGTCTGATAGAAGAACTAAGACCTAATGTTAGCTCTGTAGGCTGACTACAGCTTACAGCAATCTGCTGTACATTCCAAAACAACTAGAAGAGAATAATCTGAATGTTTGTACCATAAAGAAAAGACAAATATTTAAGGTGATGAACATTCCAAATACACTGATTTGAATTTCACAAATCATATGAATGTATTAATCACATCCACCCTGTAACTATGCATTAGGCATAAATTTTAAAAACTGTAAGGAAGAGAAGTCAATGCCATTTTTATTTATTTAATTTTTTATTTTTTATTGAGACAGAGTCTCATTCTGCTGCCCAAGTTGGAGTGCACCAGCTCAGTCCAACCTCAGCCTCCGAGGTTCAAGCAATTCTCGTGCCTCAGCCTCCCGAGTGGCTGGGACTACAGGCGCACACCACCATGCCCGGCTAATTTTTCTATTTTTAGTAGAGACGAGGTTTCACCATGTTGGCCAGGATGGTCTTGAACTCATGACCTCAGGTGATCTGCCCACCTCCATCTCCCAAAGTGCTGGCATGAACCACTGAGCCTGGCCCAATGCCATTTCCAAAGTGGGGAGTGGGGAAGAGAGGCAGGGGGAAAGAGGGATTCTTCTAGATTAAAAGAACTAAAGAGATAATGATTATATGCAATGAGTGAACTTTGGATCCTGGATAGGGAAGAAAACAACATCTATCAAAGACATTTTGACGGCCAGATGTGGTGGCTCACACCTGTAATCCCAGCACTCTGAGAACCCAGGAGATCAAGACCAGCCTGGGAAACACGACAAAATCCCATCTGTAAAAACAAAAAAGACACGTTGAGCTATGGACTGCGTATTAGATGACACTGTAAAGTTACTACTTTCCTTAGATCCGATAGTAGTATTATATAGATGAATGTCCTCATTCTTAGGAAATGCATGTGAAGTAAGTAGAAATGAACTGTCATGCCTGTAGGTTGGCCAAAAAGACATGGGTGTTGGCTGGGTGTGGTGGCTCATGCCTGTAATTCCAGCACTTTGGGAGGCCAAGGCAGGAGGATCACCTGAGGTCAGGATTTTGAGACCAGCCTAACTAACATGGAGAAACTCTGTCTCTACTAAAAATACAAAAAAATTAGCTGGGCATGGTGGCACATGTCTGTAATCCCAGCTACTTGGGAGACTGCGGCAGGAGAATCACTTGAACCTGGGAGGTGGAGGCTGTGGTGAGTCGAGGTCTCGCCATTGCACTCCAGCCTGGGCAACAAGAGTGAAACTCTGTTTCAAAGAAAAGGCATTGGTGTTTATATACATACAGAGACCAAGTAAAGATGGCAGAATAGTAATGTTTTAGAAGAGAAATGTTTATTACACTGATCTTTCCACTTCCCTTTTTGTTTGACAATCTTCATAATATAAAGTTGAAAAACACTGAATACCATACATTTGGGTATATCCCTACTAGTATTGCCCCTAAGCAACTTTATTACCATTCTCATTTTGCATGTCTACCTGCCCCACGGAGTGAACACACCTTACAGCACAGATTGGCCCCAGGGCCAAGTGGCATCCAGCTCACAGTTCTCAGCCGGTGAATGAATGAGTGCATGAACAGATGAATGAAGACTACAGACTGTCTTCTAATGAAACTCTTAGTCTCTGAGGATATAACACACCTTCTTGTTGCCCAAGCTGGAGTGCAAGGGCGCGGTATCGGCTCACTGCAACCTCCGCCTTGTGGGTTTAAGCCATTCTCCTGCCTCAGCCTCCCGAGCAGCTGGGATTACAGACATGCGCCACCGTGCCCGGCTAATTTTTGTATTTTTAGTAGAGACGGGGTTTCTCCATGTCAGTCAGGCTGGTTTCAAGCTCCTGACCTCACGTGATCCGCCCGCATCAGCCTCCCAAAGTGCTGGGATTACAGGCGTGAGCCACCGTGCCTGGCCAATTAATACTGTTTCACCAGTATTCTCAATCTAGCTAATCCTCTTAGGGAACAATTGCCTAACTTTGTTCCGAAGGAAAACTCACTCAGATCAGAGAATCACTGGCCTCAGGAGAAGACACAAGGAAAGGCAGGAAGGATAACTGACACACATCTTCACACCCTCCAAAAGTACTGAGGATCCAAGAACAGCAGTCCTTAGGTTACGTAATTCTGTCAAATGCTTAAAAGCAAGGGGTAATTTTCTTCTGGGCAAAAAAACAAAGGCTATTGAGGCGAGCTGAAAGCAAACCCAGTACTTACAATAGCAGCGACCTTCCCACTTTTTCTGAGCTGCTGAACTGCAAACGAATGAAGCACATCCTCCATGGGGGTGCCATTGACCATGACCACTCTGTCATTTTCTCTGTAAATAAGAAATAAAAATGGGTCATGAAAAACTCCCATCTATTCATTGTAAATCATTTATCTAGGAACAAACAGAAGCAGCAAATCGACCTGAAAGGCTTTCTAAAGGGCTCAGTGTTTGGTGGCGCCCAAGGCCCAGTCAACTCGGACTGAGATCATCCAAGAAAAGGAACTGGGAGCCACACAGCTCAATTTTGAGTGTCTAAATGGAAATCATCCGGGAAGAGACAGGCCTGATTTCCCTGAACCACAGGGTCACACCGGGAGGTACTTGACGATGGTGAGATCTGAACACCAAAAAAAAAGAAAAAAAAAAGTCCCCTATTGCCTGGGGTGAACCGTGGGCTTCAGAAAAATCTAAAAACACTCCCTCAAAGTAGGTGTATATCCATTTGTGCTTTTGTGCAGGAAAAGGGCCAAGAGCTTGTCTCAGATTCTTAAAGTAATTTTGAGATCATAGAATCCTATTGCTCCAGTTCATCCCAAACATCACTTTAAAATTTTGCATTTCTCCATATGAAAGACTACTAACTTTGATAAGACTATAGAGGTTTTCTTAATTATAATTTTATTTTTTAAGAGGCATGCTTCCCCTCTCTCCCCCAGGATGGCGTGCAGTAACATGACTGATCATAGCTCACTGCAACCTCAACTTCCTGAGCTCAAAGGATTCCTCGCCTCAGCTACCAGAGTAGCTGGGACCCGAGTAGGTGCATGCAATCACAACAGGGTCTCACTATGTTGCCCAGGCTGGTCTTGAACACGTGGCCTCAAGCATTCCTGCTACCTCAGCCTCCCAAAGTACAGGATTATAGGCGTAAGCCACTGTGCTTAGCTCGCAGAAGCTTTAAACACCAATAGAACCTAAACTTTCGAGCTATTTAGCCAATGCAGCCATACACTTAGCTTTAGATTTTGTCCTAAGAAATTATCCTGTGGGAATCAGGCATGCATCATTTAAAATGGCACTACCAGCCAGGTGTGGTGGCTCATGCCTGTAATCCCAGCACTTTGGGAGGCTGAGGTGGGCAGATCACTTGAGGTCAGGAGTTAGAAACCAGCCTGGTCTTTTGGATTTTTAGTAGAGAAACCCTGTCTCTACTAAAAATACAAAAACTAGCTGGGTGTGGTGGCAGGCACCTGTAATCCCAGCCACTTGGGTGGCTGAGGCAGGAGAGAATCACTTGAACTCAGAAGGTGATGGTTGTAGTGAGCTGAGATCGCATCACTGCACTCCAGACTGGGTGACAGAGAGACTTTGTCTCAAAAAAAAAAAAAAATTAATTAAAAAAAATAAAATTAAATGGCATTACCTCTTCAGGCCAGAAAGCTGGCAGTTGGAAAACTTGTGGTTTTCCTATAGCAAATTTTCTCAAATTCCATATCCTTCTTACAAATAAGATAATCGATAAACCAAAGTCTCCTCATTAAATTCTTAAAGAATATAAATTAAGGCTAGTCCGATGGTAGTGGGTTATCAGAACTTATTAACATTAGTGTCACTAAAGTTGGTATACAACCCCCCACTACTAAATTTGACTGGCTTTAAAAAAAAACAGAATATAAATTCAAACAAATATAAATAGTGTTGGGTAAACCTTAGGGGTGAGAAGCACGCCAATTTAAAACTCCATGTTCAGAAATGATTCCTAAACCTAGGAGACAACTGCCCTCCTTGCTCCTAAGCTGGACATTGTTCAAACATGGTATGTGATGGCTTCCATTCCAGCTTGAAGACTTCTCAAACATTATATAAAAGTGTGTTGCTTTCTCTTTTTTTTTTATAAAGTGGATACCAACCAAACACCCCGTCTAGGGCCAACCGGTGGGGCTGGCAGGGGCAAGGGCGGACACTCACTGGAGCAGCCCATCGGCAGGCCCACCCGGGAGGACATCAGAAATGACAATTGACGTTTCTCCATTTTCAAAGTGGGGGTTGTCTCTGCCTCCAGACACTGCAATTCCAAATCCTCTTTTGGAATCCTGTACATCAGAGAGGAGAAATATTAAAAATCCTTCAATAAGTGGCTTTCAGGATTTATTACAAGCACTCAATAAAATAAAGGTCAAATCAATAAGCAGAGACTGTTCAGGAACAGATGGGCTTACAGAAACAAATGAGAAACAAAATAAAGCAGAGTCATAGTCAGCTGACAGGTTTATAAAGGGAAACTCCTTATCTGAAAGAAGCAGCCTGTGGAGGCTGGAAAGGATAGATAGTGCAAACTGGAGTTATCACTAGGAGCTGGCAGGGATAGGAAACAATGTCTTCGGTCCAAATAGGGATGTACTGTTTGAAGTGTCAACTGTACTTCTTTGCATCACGCTGGCCTGAGCTGAAGCAACTTCAGTAAAAATGAAATCTGTGCTAAAACTGTATGTTTTTTAACTTTCAGATTTTCTTATTGCATTTTTTTTAACAGACAGAGTTTGGATCTGTTGCTAGCCTGGAGTGCAGTGGTGTGATCACTGCTCACTGCAGCCTCAAATTTCTAGGCTCAAATGAGCCTCTTGCCTCAACCTTCCAAAGCCCTGGGATTACAACAGGGAGCCACCGTGCCTGGCCTGTACTATAATTATTTTTAATTCTTCTGTAGGTTATGATGGTTTGACATCTTAAAAAAAAACTTTCTGCCTAGGCACATGGCTCATGCCTATAATCCCAGCATTTTGGGAGGCCAAGGTGGGCAAATTATTTGAGTCCAAGAGTTCAAGACCAGTCTGGGCAACATGGCAACACCCTGTCTTTACTAGAAATACAAAAAATTAGCTGGTCATGTGCCCACTAAAAAATTAGTGGTGTGTCCCAGCACACCTCGTGGGAAGAAAAGAAAGTCCTTGCCAGCATCTAACAAAAAAAAAAAAGAAGAAGAAAAAAAAATTAGTGGTGTTCACCTGTAGTCCCGGATATCGGAGAGGCTGAGGTGGGAGAATCACCTGAGCCTGTGAGGTCCAGGCTGCAACAAGCCAAGACAGCTTCTGCACTCCAAACTGGGCAACTGGAGTTGTCTCTAAAAAACGAAAATACCCACAACTTTCTAGCTGGAAAGAGACTACTCTTCCCAGTGCGAGCCAATCCTTTTTAATTTAATTTTAATTTATTTTTATTTTGGATTTGGGGGTACAGGTGCAGGTATACTGTCTGATGCTGACGTTTGGGTTTCTAATGATTCTGTCAACCAAGTACTGAACACAGTACCCAAGAAGTAGTTTGTCAACCTTTGCTCCTTTCCCTCCCTCCCTACTTTTGGAATTTCCAGTGTTTACTGTTCCTATCTTTGTGTCCCTGTGTACCCAATGTTTAGCTCCCACTTCTAAGTGAGAACATGCGGTATTTAGTTTTCTGCTTCTGCATTAATTTGCTTAGGATAACTGCCTCCAGGTGCATCTGTGTTGCTGCAAACGACATGATTTCATTCTTTCTTACAGCCGTGTAAAATTGTGTTTTTAAAGTACACCTTTAAAGTAGATGAGTTTAGTTTCATTTCAATATACAATGAAAAAAAAGTAAATGGATTTTTTTTTATTTTTTGAGACAGAGTCTCGCTCTGTTACCAGGCTGGAGTGCAGTGGCGCGATCTCGACTCACTGCAACCTCCGCCCCCTGGGTCCAATTCTCCTGCTTCAGCCTCCTGAGTAGCTGGGACTACAGACGTGTGCCACCACGTTCAGCTAATTTTTGTATTTTTAGTAGAGACGGGGTTTTACCATGTTGGCCAGGATGGTCTCGATCTCCTGACCTTGTGATCCACCCACCTCAGCCTCCCAAAGTGTGGGGATTACAGGTGTGAGCCACCGCACCCAGCCCGTAAATGGATTTTAAAGATAAAATTTGAACATAAAATATGTGTTGAGATCTCATGAGAAAACAAAGCATTAAACCCTTTTCTACACACATGGAAGACACAAAATACAGATTTATTACAACCATGATTGGTGCACACAATGGTGAGCAGACATAATACATAATCCTAATTCATTTGTGTTTTAAAAGGTTAAGCCTGGGCCAGGCGAAGTGGCTCACACCTGTAATCCCAGCATTTTGGAAGGCCAAAGCAGGTGAATTGCTTGAGTCCAGGAGTTCGAAATCAGCCTGGCCAACATGTCAAAACATCGTATCTACTAAAAATACAAAAATTAGCCAGGCATAGTGGCAGGAACCTGTAATCCCAGCTACTCAGGAGGCTGGGGCAGGAGAATCACTTGAACCAGAAGGTGAAGGTTGCAGTGAGCTGAGATTGTGCCACTACACTCCAGCCTGGGCCATGGAGTGAGACTCAGTTTCAAAAAAAAATCTAAGCCCAGTTTCATCCAGATTATATGGATATACGTGACTGTATATTCTTAAGTTTGGGTTCGATTATATAAAAATTTACTCCAAGGCTAAAAAAATCTTTTCTCTCAAGAAAAGTTTCCCATGTGGGGCCACTCTGCTGACTAATTATAAACAATTACTAACTCAAAACAGGTTAGGGGTGTTGTCTATTAATCACATGGCTTTGAAGTTGGCAGCACCACCAGCTGGCACCTGGGTTTAGACAGAGGCAGCTCCATCCTCCATGCCAAGCCAAAAAAAAATCTCTGACCTCCGCCAATTTGGGGTCCACAACTCAAGGAATATAAGAAATGCTCAGGGAAAGGGCAGAGGAGAGTGAGAAAGATGAGAAGAGTTGAAAAATAAGACCTAAACAGAAAAAACCTCTCAACTGAAGAAATCGTGATTACTGATTTGGAAGTTTGGGCACCTGGGCATTGAACCATAGACATTTTTTTCTACCTGGATTAATTCAATAAACATTAATTTCAGTAATGTCTTTAATATTCATAGAAGACAAAACTTGAAGTTCACAGTTCTAAGGATCAAAGGAAAACTCTCCTTATAAGGAACGTAACAGTCCCTCTAGGAGATGACAGGCCCTGGGGGAATTCACAGCCAAAAGAAGCTCCCGCAGAATCCAGGAAAATCACAGTGATGATGACTGGAAGGCAGCTTTATGGAATAAAAATGTAGAAATATGAGTGCAGCTCTCCAGCTCAGCCTCACACAAATGAGGATCTACGCTTTTTAAGAGTTGCAAGGTATGTATAATATGTCATAATTAAAATTACAGGGCCAGGTGTGGTGGCTCATGCCTGTGATCCCAGCACTTTGGGAGGCCAAGGCGGGCGAATCACCTGAGGTCAGGAGTTTGAAACCAGCCTGGCCAAAATGGTGAAACCCTATCTCTATTAAAAATACAAAAATTAGCCAGGTGTGGTGGTGCATGCCTGTAATCCCAGCTACTCGGGAGGCTGAGGCAAGAAAATTGCTTGAACCTGGGAGGTGGAGGTGGCAGTGAGCCAAAATCATGCTACTGCACTCCAGCCTGGGTGAGAGAGTGAGACTCTGTCTCAAACAAAGAAAAAAAAAAAAAAAAGAAAAGAAAAAAGAAATTTCAGAATTTGTAAAAAGTTCCATCAACATCCAAACAGTACAGGTCATTTTCATTCTTCCCTTTCTTTCCTCTCTTTCATGGCCTGTTCCATCTGGAGGTAAGTGTATGCACTAAATAACCTCTAAAATGTTCCAAATTAAACAGTCCTTAACCAAAAAACATAACAGCATGCAAATCTTTGTTAACATAGCAATTATTGTCAGTTAGTATCTACAATGCTTGCACCTCAAGGGTAAAAAAAAAAAGGCCAAAACTGTGTGTAGGCAAAAATAAATAAGATCCATGATCTGTAAAATCCAGAACATGACTGTAGAATACGTGAAATGTGCAGAACTCACCTTTTGCAGGGTCACAGTGTACTGTTCCCATATCAGCTCTTCCATGCCTGGGGCCTGTTTTAAAAGAGCAAAACCAATCTGATGAAAGCCACGGCTTTTTCAATGCTAGAAATGAAATTATATTTCAAAATGCCTCAACATAAAGTCCAGTTCACACTTTCTATATCAAATGAGTTAATATTTGTTCATTATGCTACCTATTTTCAAACACACTCTCCTTCAATGAAATGAAACTAGAAACAAAACTTGAAAGGTAAGTGAAATATACAGTGAGAGATAGACCCTAAAAAGAATGGAATGTTAAATGCTGGGTCCTTTTATTATCACTATTCCAAAACATTGTCATCATAAAGCCCCTTCAAAAATATTTAGTTTTAAATAGATTCTTTTAAAAAAAAAAAAATCATTCTCCCCCTTCTTCCTGTCAAAAGTGACCTTGTAGGCAAGTTTTCTGCATGTTTATGTCTAAAAATATCCTTAGCCTTATCATAGGGTATTGCCCAATTGTGTGATCTGCGAGATCTTTTGGCTTTTTCTCCATCTGTATTGCTGGGCATGAAAGATGAAAATATTTTCCTAAATGGACCACTGGGCCTTCCATCTCTGATAATGTTCCAAAGTAGGTATCTAGAAAAAATTAAAACTGGTGGTTTCATTTTAAAAATAATAATCCATTAAATGCGGGCTGTTTGTGAGAAAGCAAGAATGCCAAGAACGCTGAGAACCAGAGATAAGCCACACTGAAGCAGGCATGTAGAGGAGGCTGGGGATCCAAACACGGTGGGAGAGCAGGTCTGGGTGGATGTATCAGGGGACAAAAACACCAGCACACAGACTGCAGGGACTGTCTCATCCATGGCTACAGGTAGAGTGGAAATAACTAGAAATAAAACCCTGGAGAATTTCTATCAACAGACATGTATTCACACAGGTTTGGGCATTCGTATTACAGATGTGACCATACCCTGCCAAACGCTCATGCCTACAGTGCTTCTGCACTGGCCAAACCACCAGGTACACAGAGGCAGATGTGAGTTCTCTCCAGAGATCACACTCAAACACAGCCTTCAAAGACTCTCCAGATAGTATGTATCTGAAGAAAGGAGTCCAAAATTTCAACATCTGTATCACCACGAGTGAGAGGTAAAAGAAACATAAACCGAAGAATCAAAGACTTTAAATACTTGAAATACCAGCCACAGACAAAAATGGAGTATCTATAATATGTGTATATGTTTTAAGAAATGAGAAGAGAGTGGTGCAGCGGCTCACGTCTGTGTTCCCAGCACTCAGAGTCCACAACCAGCCTGTGCAACACAGTGAGACCCCATGTCTACAAAAAGTTTCTTAAAGTTAGCCAGGCATGGTGGCACACGCCATAGTCCCAGCTACCCAGGAGGCTGCAGCGGGGTCATCAGTTGAGTGCAGGAGTTTGAGACCAACCTGGGCAACACAGTAAGACCCTATCTGTATATTTAAAAAAAAAAATCAAAATACCTGAGAAAGGACAGAATGAGAGATCTGTGCTACTAGCAATCCTGGGACTTGGTAGTGAACGGTGCCCGAGGTGCCAGGGACACAAGCATCCCTAAAGTGCGAGATTTAGGTTAAAAGAAGGCCCATCAACACAAGGAAATGTGTAAACATTCCATAAGATTATCTAAATTATGTAAAATTCCCGAACTACTTAAAATCTGTTCACTGTGACGACTGTTCTTCAACTTTAAAAAATGAAAGTGAATTTTCAGGTGAGATTTTTATATCCTACTCATCTTTGTCCCATCATCTGCTAGAACAGTGTCTGGCACACAAAGTAGGCACTCAAAGTTTTTTCTTTTTAATACATCAAGAGATGGATACACTATTCATTCATCATTCAATTAATATGAGTGAAGCACTGATTACTGCTACTTACAAATTTTTTTTTATTTGAGACAGGGTCTCACTATGTTACCCAGGCTGGAGTGCAGTGGTATGATCCAGGCTCCGCCTACTGGGTTCAAGTGATTCTTATGCCTCATCCTCCCGAGTAGCTGGGATTACAGGTGTGCGCCACCAGGCCCAGTTCATTTTTTTGTATTTGTGGTAGCGAGAGGCTTTCACCATGTTGGCCAGGCTCATCTCGAACTCCTGACCTCAAATGATCTGCCCGCCTTAGCCTTCCGAATTGCTGGGATTACAGGTGTGAGCTACCATGCCCGGCCTATAAATTTTCTTATAGGAAGTTTCTATGGAGTTCGTGGCTTTCTGCTTCTTTGATAGCACACGTGAGGTGGGCGGGCTAAAAACTCAGGTGCCCATGGTCCGACTTTCTAGATGCACTCTATAGCCATTCCTCTCTGGAATTTTGTCTGTGTCTAAAACAGCATTTCCCAATATGTGGCAGTATAACAAATTTCCCAAGATTTTAATGAAGTTGTACATATAATTTTTTAAGTTTTCTTAAAGGGAAACGGAAAGCAAAAACCTGATCGGGCGCGGTGGCTAGTGCCTGTAATCCCAACACTTTGGGAGGCTGAGGCAGGTGGATCACTTGAGGCCAGAAGTTCAAAACCAGGCTGGCCAACATGATGAAACCCTGTGTCTATAAACACACAAAAAATTAACCAGGTGTGGTGGCACACGTCTGGAGTCTCAGCTACTTGGGAGGCTGAAGCAAAAGAATCACTTGAACCTGGGAGGCAGAGGTTGCAGTGAGCAGAGATTGCGCCACTGTACTCCAGAGCGAGACTGTCTCAAAAAACAAAAAAAAAGAAGGAAGCAAAAGAGAAGGAGAAATTCAATGAACTCCTGCAGTAAATCTGAATTGGTCGCCCTTTTCCATTTCCATGGAACATCTTACTAACTCCCTGCCAACTTCAGTTTTAGATGTGGCCTTAGTAAAACCAAGCCACTGCCACCCAGAAATGACCTTAGGAGCATGTGCACTTCTCCAAGCCCATCTTCTCCATGCTTCCTTATACCTTCAAGCTGTCAAATTTCAACAAAGTGAATTAAGGTGGCAAAATAAATATATTTGCTAACTCTTCTTTGGATATAATCATAACCCCACGAATTAAGGGGGAAAATCACATGGCACCCTCCCCACAAAATTTATTGTAAAATTATCAGGAAAAAACTAACTAGAACTATGACAATCATCTCCAGGATTGGGCAATGATACATAGCAAAAAATGTTAAATATCCCAAGGAGTGGTATTATAGAGAATATTTTCATAAGTACATTACTTTTAGAATGCATTTCTATTTTACAATTTAGAACTACAAACTCTTCTTTTTGAAGTTTTGAATTTAAATTTGTTTATCATTTAGCCAAATAAATTAGTTCCTGCAAAATGTTGTTTTTTAAATGTGGCTTGAGTAGAATGAATCTGGCTTTTGAAATTCACAGCCCTTCAATAATGAGATGACACTATCTTTAAGTGTTCCTGTGCTGCCTGCAAGTGCAATTTAAATTAAATTTGTCAGAGAGAGGATTCATCTCCTACCACTACCACCGCCAATCAGACCTTGCTATTAACTTGCCTGGTGCCCGAAACCAGTCAGACTCTGCAAGGCTTCTTCTTACCTATTGTTAACAGGCAGTAAAATTAACCATTAGCTACTTAATGTAATATGCAAAGAATATATGCTCTGCTAAGCCAACTGACAAATAGAAAATCTTAATTTTAAAGGTAGGGAACCGCAGTAAAAATAATTTTTAGTAGCTCTATTGAGCATTAAAACTATACCATATATTTAGCCTACAGAACTGTGACTTTGGGGGAAAGTCTCACAGAAAACCCTTCATTATTCACTCTTTTGTTCATTTATTCAAAAACATTTATTAAGCATCCACTTTCTGCCAAGCATGTGGTTTGTGGCACTTCGGACCCATCGGTGAATAAAATTGCCAAAGCCCTTGGGCAGCTTACCAACTAACTACAAGTGTACCCAAAGAGCAAACGCAAACCACTGAGTACCTTTCCTGCCTCATTTATGCATCTTTTTTTTAGAAACACAGAACACCCTACCTAATCATCCTGATTCCATCAGCTCTGGGAACATCCCTGGGCACAGGCTGCCAGGGTACAGCAGCTTAGCTGAGAGCTGTGGTCATTACATTCAAACTGGGCCACTGGGCTCTGGTCCCACCCAACTTGTGCTTGGTTAGGCGCAGATCAGACTTCCTAGCAATATCCGACCTTTCTCTGAATGACAGCAGGTACCTGCTTACACTGGGGCTGGTGGGGCGCAGGGAGCTTTACAGGCAGGCCCATAGAAAGAGCACACAGATATCAGAGTTAAAGGTATGCACATTCCACAACCCAGTGATTCCTCTACCCGGGCAGAGGCCCTAGAGAACTGTGAGACTATGTGCACAAAGATATGTGTGTACAGTATTCACAGCAACACTGTTCTCAACAGCCAAAACCTGGAAAATATCTGAGTATCTATCAAGGGCAGGATGGACAAATGGATACATTATTAAAATACAATGTTATCCTGCAGAACAAACCACAGTCACACAGACCGCCACAAAAAGTTGAGTGAAAAACACCCCAGAAGGATCTGTAGAGTGTGATACCATTTTTACATAGCTCAAAAAACCAGTGTTTTAAAACAACTTGAATATACTTAACACTACTGAACTGTACACTTAAAAATGGTAAAGACAGTAAATTTTACGTTACACATTTTTTACTGCAGTAAAAAAATTGCCAACAAAATTAATCTATTGTTTAGGGATATACATATGTACATATGTGTGTGTGTGTGTGTATGCATGCACGCAGTGAAAATATAAAGAAAAAGCCAGGGGGCCGGGTGTGGTGGCTCACCCCTGTAATCCCAGCACCTTGGGAGGCCGAGGCGGGCGGATCACGAGGTCAAGAGATCGAGACCATCCCGGTCAACATAGTGAAACCCCGTCTCTACTAAAAATACAAAAAATTAGCTGGGCATGGTGGCGCGTGCCTGTAATCCCAGCTACTCAGGAGGCTGAGGCAGGAGAATTGCCTGAACCCAGGAGGCGGAGGTTGAGGTGAGCCGAGATCACGCCATTGCACTCCAGCCTGGGTAACAAGAGCGAAACTCCGTCTCAAAAAAAAAAGAAAGAAAAAAAAAGAAAAAGCAAGGGAATAAAAATTACAACATTTAGGATGAGGTGACCTGGGCAGGAGGCAGAGCGTGGTAGGAGGTACACAAATTTCCCTCGTGTTTTGTCTTGGTGAGGGTCTGCAGATATGTGTGATGGGCACGTGGTATTTGTTTAATTATTATGCTTCATGATTTAGATATTTAATTCTTTTATGGTACCAAACATTTCATAAGTTTAAAAACCAGGGAGACAAGTGTGTGAACATCAAAATGAATACTGATTCCTGGTGAAGGATGGAATAGCAAGTGGTACAGGTGTATTTAATAGCAAATTTTTCAATGCACTTCGGATTTTGCAAAGTGCAGAAAAGGGTATAATCATTTCAACTGGTGGGAGGGCGAGTTGAGAGATGGTACCAGTAATTTGAAAGAGGTAAGGGAGGCAAAGCAAGGCAGGTGCTAGCAGGGTGGGGAGGCAGCTTAGGTCTGGGGAGTTGGGTGGGGGGTGCATACAGAAAATGTCAAGTCACCTTTTTAATCCAAGTGTCAACACTATCCATCAGGAGGATCCTCAATGTGATTTCATCATCTTTCCCTATCACTTTCACTTTTCCTGTAAGTAGTGTTAATGACAACTCCCTTTATATCATAACAGCTTATTCTTAAGTTAAAAGTCAACTAATTTTCCTACCATAAACAAAAAATGCGTTAACAGTAAGGTTTTTGTATGACAAAAGAAGAAAGGAACTAAGACAAATAGTTATTTGTTGTTGTTTAACCTTCTACTTTTTATAAAGCTTCTTTCCTTTGAAGAATCTTGGCCAGATAGGTAAAAATCCCATATATTTTACATAAAGAACGTAGAAACATGTTAAAAACCAACCCCAAAACAGATACCGAAGTGTTCATTGCCCAAAGTCCCCCTGAACAGGCGACTTTTAGATTCTATATCCACAGGCTGCTGCTGCCCAGTGACAGAGGTCAAAGCTAAAACCAAAGATTAATCAAAAGCTGTCCACATGAGGGGCATCCTTCATAAAGTCTCAAGCCACTAGGGTAAACCCTCACACATGTTCACACTGTAAGAGGAACAAAAGAACATGTGAAAACATTTTTTCTTCTAAGTTAGAAGCCTAGACATAATAAAAATATAGATTTCTGCAGCGTAAGAAAGCAAAAAGTTTTATTTATCTCAAAGCAAGAAATTCACAAACATGAACAAATACAAAAGGCAGTAGGTTAAGCTCTACCTAGGAAGCAAAACCATGACGGATTCCTAGCACATGGAAAACAGCAGCCTTTGACCCACACATCCAGTAAGAGGCTATCAGTTTCACACAGGTCTGCTAAAAATAATACGAGTATTTTCTTAAAACCCACCATTGACTACAGCCTACAATCTCACAATTTGTCACTGGAAACACAAATAAATCTCACAATTTGTCACTGCCAGAAACACAAATAAATCCGAGGATAAAGGAGTCACTGTGAGCGGTTTTGCTTCCCTCCCCTTCCCACGAAAGGTTGGGGAAAACAAGGGGAGAGCTTGCAGAGAAACTCACATGGCCTTTCCATCTCCCCAACTTTTTAACAGCCTGGATCCACATCCTGTGAAGGACTTGAGCAGTCTTCATGGTCTCTGGAGATGCACGGGCCAGGCCACCGCCTACATCCTAGGCTGCTCACCCATTTCCATCACTCCACGTGGTTACGTAAGGCGGACACAATAGTGGCCCACATTCCCAGCAAATCCTGTTGTCATCTCACACAGTGACACATCCATACGGCAGGGATGCCAAACGCTTTGAAAAGCACTACTTATGAGGAAAAAAGAAAGCAGTTTGGGTTTGCACCACTTTAACAGCTTTCTTTTTCTCCCTCTCTCTCCCTTGCCAGAGAACTAGAGCATCAAAACAGATATTTCTTTTAGGCATATAAAATGATTCAGCATCTAAGTTGAAAGTATTAAGTAAATGAGACATTTTGGAGCAATGCTATGGAAAAGAATATTTCGAGAAGTACTTATTTTTACAGTGTAGACCCTCTGATACACACACACACACACACACACACTCACACACACATACACACATACATTAACCAGTTAGAAATAAAGTAGCAATGTTTCAGGTCAACTGAATGGCTAATGTTACATAGAAATTAAAAGGCATGAAGAGAAAATGTTCTACATTCTTGGAGATAACAAGAGGAAGACAAGACTCGGTCATTTGGTGCTGCTCAGGGACAACTCAAGGACAGACGCTTGTTCAGCAAAGTTTCACTTTCTAACCTTTTTGTAAACTTAGCAGATAAAAGAATAACAAAAAGCCCTGCCGTCTGTTTCTTTGTCTTTACCACTTGGAGAGAAGGGAGGGGTGGAGAAGCAGATTTTAGGTTTCTGAACATCTACCAAAGATTTTATGGGATGCCTGGGGCTTGGAAGCTGGGGTTGAGATTTCAGAAGCCTGGTCTTGGGGAGCCTCTGGCCAACTCTCACTACCATAGTGTACGTTATATGCCAATGGGCTGGGCCAAGCAGCTTGCAAATGGAAAGTGTGCCATTTGATTTGAGGCTGAGCTGTGTATCAGTCTGGACCATGAGACGGCCATTAGGAAACAAGGCGAAGCAAAGCCAAGAAAGTGATTTTTAAAGTCACAAGATCTGGAGTGGGATCCTTGTCCTGTCACTTAGCCTTGGATACACTATACCTCCTTAAACAGTGGAGATAAAACCATCTACACCTCAGAAGGGCAATCTAGGCAAGAAATGAGGCAATCTCTACAAAGCATTCCTGCTGGTGCTGGACAGGCACGGGGAAATGTGTGTGCCCTTCCCTAAGAGTCTCTGAGAGTAAGTTCTCAGTTGAGTTCTTCCGGAGTATTTAACAACTAAACGAGATCAAAAGTGAATGAAAGTTTATGCTTCAAATCCTACACTTTGCTAGGCGCAGTGGCTCATGCCTGTAATCCTAGCACTTTGGGAGGCCAAGATGGGCAGATCGCTTGAGCCCAGGAGTTCGAGACCAGCCTGACCAACACGGTAAAACCCCATCTCTACTAAAAATAGAAAAATTAGCTGGGCATGGTAGTGCACACCTGTAGTCCCAGCTACTTGGGAGGCTGAGGTAGGAGGATCACCTGAGCCCAGGAGGTGGAGGCTGCATTAACCTGAGATCGAGCCACTGCATTCCAGCCTGGGCCACAGAGCGAGACCCTATTTCAAAAAAAAAAAAAAAAAATCAGGCCAGGTACAGTGGCTCATGCCTATAATCCCAGCACTTTGGGAGGCTGAGGGGGGAGAATCACCTGAGGTCATTCAAGACCAACCTGGCTAACATGTCGAAACCCCATCTCTACTAAAAATATAAAAAAAATCCGGGTGTGGTGGCGGGTACCTGTAATCCCAGCTACTCAGGAGGCTGAGGCAGGAGAATCACTTGAACCCGGAAGGAAGAAGTTGCAATGAGCCAAGATCGTGCCATTGCACTTTAGCCTGGCCGACAAGAGCGAAACTCCACCTTAAAAAAAAAAAAAAAAAGTCCTACATGTGAACAGGGCAGTAGGTACAAAGCAGGACCCCTGAAATCTGAGCAGGCATCCAAACCTCAATCTAGGCTGTGCAGACATGCAGGCTCTTACACATCAGCCCCAGGTTCAGCCCATGGGCTGGCTCACCAGGCCCCAGGTGCAGAGGAGCATGAGAACCCAGGCAACTCAGGGCGGGTTCAGGTCACCTCACTCCTTCACTCTGACAGTCCTAAGGAAAACACCTGAACTTACCCTGATGCAGAAATAAATACTTCTTTGCCTTAAGTTCATGCGTACTACCCAGAAGTCAGAGGTGTCCTAGAATTTAAGAATTCCAGATTCATCTACAATAATTTCCAGAAGTCATAGTTTCTGGAAGCACTAATTTTTTTTTTAATTGTGCTAAAAAGCATATAACCTAAAATTTACTATCTTAACCATTTCTAAGTACAGTTGACCCTTGAACAACAAGGTCTGAACTTTCCTGGGTTTTTTTCAATAAAAGTTGTACCCTGTGTGCCTGCCTCCCATGCCTCCCTTCACCTCCTCCACCTCTTCCACCTCTGCTGCCCAGGCACAGCAAGACCAAACCCTCCTCTTCCTCAGCCTACTCAGACTCTATGAAGACAATGAGCATGAAGTCCTTTAGGACGATCCACTTCCACTTAGTGAGTAGTACATGTATTTTGTCTTCCCTAGCTTATTATTATGAGAATACAGTATAGAATACATATAACATAGAAAGTATGTGTTAATTGACTGTGTAAGTTATGGTACGGTTTCTGGTAAACAGTAGGCTGTTAGTAGTTAAGTTTTGGGGGAGTCATGGATTTTTTTACTGTGTGAGAGTCGGCACTCCTAACCTCTCATTTGTCGAGGGCACACAGCGTAGTAGTCGCTAAGGCTTGAATGTATGTGTCCCACCAAAACTTATATGCTGGAACCTAAGACCCAATGCGACAGTGTTAAGGGGTGGGGCTTTTCGGAGATGATTAAGTTAAGAGGGTTCCACCCTCATGAATGGGATTCCTGTTCTTACAACAGGGCTGGAGGGACCTAGCTAAGCCCCCTTGCTCTTCCACCTCTTCTGCCATGTGAGGATACGGCAACAAGGCGCCATCTTGGAAGCAGAGAGCTGCCCTCACCAGATGCCAATTCTGCTGTTGCCTTGATCTTCAACTTCCCAGTCAAAACTGCGGGCAAAGACATTTCTGTTTTTTATAAATTTCCCAGTTTCAGGTATTTGTTACAGGAGTAGGAATGCACTAAGACAGCAGTATATTCACACTTCAGAATATACTAAACTTAACTCTTCATCTTGGCCAGGTGCATGGCTGACACCTGTAATCCCAGCACTTTGGGAGGCCGAGGCGGGTGGGCAGATCACAAGGTCAGGAGTTCAAGACCACCTTGGACAATTTGGTGAAACCCGTCTCTACTAAAAAATACAAAAATTAGCCAGGCATGGTGGCAGGCACTGGTAGTCTCAGCTACTCGGTAGGCTGAGGCAGGAAAATCGGTTGAACCAGGGAGGCAGAGGTTGCGGTGAGCAGAGATCATGCCATTGCACTCCTGCCCGGGCGACAGAGAGAAACTCCATCTCAAAAAAAAAAAAAAAAAAAAAGAAGTCTTCATCTTGCAAAACTGAAACTCTTACCTATCAAACAACTCCCCATTTCCCTCTCCCCACAGCCCCTAGCAACCACCATTCTGTTTTGTGATTCTACAAATTTAACTACACTAGACACGTCATACAAGTGATGTCTTCCTGTGACCGGCTTTACTTCACACAGCATAATGTCCTCAAGATTTGTCTATGTGGTGGCATGTGTCAGGAGTTCCTCCCTTTCTAAGGCTGAATAACATTCTAATGGATGTATATGACACACTTTGTTTACCCACTCATCTGTCAACAGACACTTGGGTTACTTTCACCTCTTGACTATTATGAAAAATGGTGCCATGAACATGGGTATGCAAATATGCCATCACCAATTCTTTACTCATTCATTCCACAAATGTCGACCAAGTGCAGAGTGCTCTGAGGATCAAATGAAGAGCAAAACAAATAAAGCACTGCCCTCAGGAAGCTTTGCAGGAGCCAGCATCTGATCAAGGCAGGTTGGCCAGGGAGTGTTTCCAAGAGCAAGGGACACTGAGATGAAGTCTGAAGGAAAGAACAGGATTGGGGTGTGGGGAGAAGAGTTTGTTCAGGTCCAAAGAACAGCACAGGGCAAAGACCCTGACAAAGAAAAGGAGCAGGGGACAGTAGAGGATGGCCATCAGAATGTCAGAACAAACACAGCCTGCTCCAATCAGCACTTCTACCACTGGCATCAGGACATTTTGTGGTGGACAGCTGCCTCCATGAGAAGAGCTTGTGGGTTTGAGGGTGTGCCTTCTCAAAGATTCCTAGCTTCCATACTCAGAGATCCAAAAGCAACCACGCACCTGGCCCTGTGGAAGGAAAAAGTCCTGACGCTAAGGAAGTCACACAGCCCAGGGGGGAGGTGGGATGCGTAAACAATCAATTACAACTCACTGCAAGTACAAGAGCCAACCAAGAGGCTCATTCATTCAACATAAACTCCCTGAGTATTTATGCCGTGCCAGACTCTGCCAGGGGATACGTGCCAAAGTCCTTTCCTCACAGGGAGCATTTTAACAGTAGAAGCAGACGAGAGTCAATATATATCATCATCTCAGGAAGTAACAAGTGGCATAGGATGGGAGATCGAGAAGAATTAATCCTAGGAAAATCTGAACAGCTCTCCAGAGCTGAAGGAACAGCAAATGCAAAGACCCTGTGGTGGGAAACAAGCTTCGCACATTTAGGAAAGAGAAAAGGCCACGTGGGCTGGAGCAGGGTGAGTGATGGGGCTACAGCAATTACATGAAACGTGAAGCGAGGCCAGTATGGTGGCTCAAGCCTATAATCCCAGCACTTTAGGAGGCTGAAGTGGGAGCATCAGTTGAGCCCAGGAGTTCAAGACCAGGCTGGACAACAAAGCAAGATCCTGTCTCTACAAAAAGAAAAAATTTTAAATCTAGTCGTGTGCAATGGCATGTGCCTATAGTCCTAGCTGCTCAGGAGACTGTGGCAGGAGGATCACGTGAGCGCAGGAGTTGGAGGCTACAGTGAGCTATGATTACGCCACCGCACTCCAGTCTTGGCAATACAGTGAGATCCTGTTTCTAGAAAATAAGTTAAAAAAAAACACAGAACAGTGAAACTGATGGCACAGGCAGGTTGTTAACTGGGGATGAGAGGCCTTGGGTGGAGGGAGGTATGTCCCAACCACAGGGAGGCTCCTTCTTCCACAGCTTCACGCTGAAGGATGACTAACTGGTCAGGCTGGGGGGCATTCTGCACAGAGGGAAGAGCACATTCAACGCCAGGAAGGATAACCTGCAAGGTGTGTTCAAGACATTGCGAGTACTCAGTGCAGCTGGGCAGTAAACTGTTTAATAACACACAGGATTTTATGTTCTCAGCAGGGACAGACATGTCAAAACAGCTTGATCTACGGTTTGAGAACCTTAAAATGCATATTCACCCCGGAAATGGGAGACAGGATGAGTGTGAAAACTGGAAGGAAGTCATTAACTTCTGGCAGGGCACCACACCAAGTACTCAATACACAATTTTTCACTGAATGCCCGCAACCCTGTGAGTTACCACCACCATCCCCATTTTGCAGAGTGTACACAGCCCATCACTGTCAGAGATGGGATCTGAGCTGCTGCCCGACTCCAGACCCGATTCCTCTTCTCCATGAAGAATGTGACCTGAAACCTTGGGAGGACACCATCTAGTAAGTGGGCCAACAGTTTTCTGCATGACGTTTCCCTCTGGTGTGCGTGTGTCGGGGTGTATTTCAGACAGGTTCTTGTTCTGTTTGTGTGTGTGTGTGTGTGTTTGAGATAGGCTCTTGTTCCATCGCCCAAGCTGGAGTGCAATGGCACAATCAGGGCTCGCTGCAGCCTCAACCTCCTGGGCTCAAGCAGTCCTCCCACCTCAGCCCCAGAGCAGCTGGGACTTAAAATCACATGCCACCACACCTAGCTAATTTTTTTAAATTTTAGTAGAGATGAGGACTCGCTACATTGCCTAGGCTGGTCTCAAACTCCTGAGACTCCTCTCGCCTCGGCCTCCAAAAGTGCTGGGATTACAGATGTGAGCCACCATGTTCAGCTCCCTCTGGTATCATGCTGTGTCTGCTACGTCATTTTAGAAACCAACTCAAATACTTAGAAAGGGACGGTGTAAAGAAACGGCTAGCTAGCCTACCTCCAGATGAAACAGGACTGTTATAGTTCCCCATCTGACTCCAGGAAATCGGTCTTATTTTTAACTATTGTGAAGAATTTAGTCAAAATTCTGCTCACTGGACAAAACTTTGAAACAGACATTTAATAATAAAACAGAAAATGCTTTTTCCCAGAGAAGGCAGAAAATGAGTTCGATTTTTGTTCTTCCAAAAATGGGTAATTTTTAACATCATAAAACAAGTCCTTTTGGCTTCAGAGCACTTACCTGTGGTCTATTCCAACTTAAACCCCTTCTGGTAGCAATAAACTAGTCGCACGGAATCCAACAATCCCTTACGCAGTGTTTGTTTTACAAATAAAACTCTTGCATTATTTATTCCACACTTCACTTTCAGATGTGACTTCACCAGCTCCTTACCCTCCCTTCACAAGGCACTAAGGTGAGTGCCAACAGTGGCTGCTTACGTCTAGTGTACGCACTGTGCTCACAGCACACACTTCACAATGGACACAGCCTGGTTCTGACCAAATTGTATGAGCTCAACCAACTTACTTCACTTCTTACTTTACTTTTGACACTGTGCTAAAAGCTACATAAATAAGCTTAGAGAGGGGTTTGTGATAGGTCATCAGAATTAATACAACTAGATCCCAGACCTACTGCTGAAGAGTAACAGATTTACTGAGTTGTGTTTTTTAACCATATTGTACTTTATTTACCTAAGGTAAATTTTTAGCATGCATTTAAATAAATAATAAAGAATTGGGAAAGGTGGCTGGGCGTGGTGGCTCAGGCCTATAATCACAGCACCTTGGAAGGCCGAAGCAGGCGGATCACCTGAGGTCAAGAGTTCAAGACCAGTCTGGCCAACATGGTGAAACCTCTTCTCTACTGAAAATACAAAAATTGGCTGAGCGTAGTGGCAGGTGCCTGTAAATCCAGCTACTCAGGAGGCAGAGGCTGCAGTGAGCCGAGACTGCGCCACTGCACTCCAGCCGGGGTGACAGAGCAAAACTCAGTCTCAAAAAAAAAAAAAAAGATTTCAGAAAGGATGACGGGGTGTCAGAGGCAAACTGTAGCTTTCAAAGCAGTTGTGTTGAAATGCGAATGTCAATAAACTTAAACTCCAAAAACAGACGTCCTGCCACGACTGTACCTCAACTGATCCATGAGCTTGGGCGCTCACTAAATTCCACTGCCACTTCATCAAACAATGGCATCATCGCTCATTTCACCGGGTGAAACCATGCAAACCCCATGAAAGCACTCTGTAAAATCCAGGTTGGTAAACCTTCAAGTGGGAGGTGGACAATGGTGTCCACATAATGCAGCGGTAGTAGCTCTGGAGACCATCACACACAGCTGGGTCTAAGCTCAGCCCCTACACACTCTCCAAGCTCTGTGATCTGAACAGTTCACTTGGTAAGGCTCAGTTGCCTCATCTGCAAAATGGGGTCAAGGTCCCTACCCTATAAGAATTGTGAGGACTGAATAAAGTAATGCTTGTGAAGAGTATCCCTCAGTGCCCATCACAGGATAAGCACTCTTGATAAGAGTTTTCCATCATTAATATTGCAGCAGCAAGTAAGCTGACCACTCCCAAGCAAGAAAAGTCTGTTTTCTTCCTCTCAGAAGAGCATTAACACATGGTAGAAGAAAGAAAAAGAAAAACAAAACCAACAACTTGTATACTAATGTACATAGCAGTATTATTTAAAATAGCAAACAAGTGGAAACAGCTCAAATGTCCATCAACTGATGACTGGATAAACAAATGTGGTATATCCATACAATAAACTGTTACTCAACCATAAACTGGACCAAAGTATCTACACGCGCTACAACATGGATGACCCTTTAAAATAATATAAGCAGGGCCAGGCGCAATAGCTTACACCTGTAATCCCAGCACCGTGAGAGGTCGAAGTGGGTAGATCACTTGAGTTGAGCAGTTCAATACCAGCCTGGCCAACATGGTGAAACCCTGTCTCTACTAAAAATACGAAAAATTAACCGGGTGTGGTATCAAGCACCTGTAATCCCAGCCACGGGGGAGGCTGAGGCAAGAGAATCACTTGAACCAAAGAGGTGGAGGTTGCAGTGACCCAAGATCATGCCACTGCACTACAGCCTGGGCAACAGAGTAAGACTCTGTCTCCAGAAAAAAATGTGTGTGTGTGTGTGTGTATACAAAATAAGCAAAAGAAGCCAGAAATAAAATGACAAATATTATATGATGCCATTTATGTGAAATGTCAAGGAGGGGCAAATCCGCAGAGGCTGAATGATCACTGGCTCTCTAAGGCTACGGAGTTTGGGGGAAATGAGGAGTACTATTAACGGGTATGGAGTTTCCTTCTCGAGGGAAGAAAATGTTCTAAAATGAACTGTGGTGATGGCTGCACAACTCTGTGAATACACAGTACTAGAAACCATTGGTGGCATACTTTTACTATACAGTATATGAATTATATCTCAATAAAACTGTTTTTTTAAAAAAAGATCACATCATAGACTCTGTAGCCAGAAAGTGTGGATTCAAATCCACGCTCTACCATTTACCTTGGGCGAAGTTTCCTCCGTCTGTAAAGCAGAGGCAGCAGCAGTGACAAGACCCACCTCTCTAGGGCTGCTGTGAGAATTTAATTAGACAATGCGTGTACAGAAATCAAGGTAATACCTGGCACACAGCACATGCTCAATTTTAGCTATTATCAATATCATTATCAATAGACTCATTTTACAGAAAGGACACTCAAGTCAAAAGTAAAGTAAGTTGGCTGAGGTCATACAAGTTAAAAAGTGGCAGAGGACAGATTCTAACAAAAAGTGGCAGTGGTGTGGCTAGAAATCTTATATCCGTTCCACCAAAGAACTGCCTCTCCACTATACACCTATTGTGCCTTCCAAAACCTACTAGTGACTGGTCACTGGCCTTTAAACCAAAAGAAATCCCAGGTGGGTTCAGTGGCTCATGCCTGAAATCCCAGCACATTGGGAGTGGTGGAGAGAGCACTGCCTGAGCCCAGGAGTTTGGGACTGCAGTGAGCTATGATGGCACCACTGCACTCTAGCCTGGGTGACGGACTGAGACCCTGTCTCTTAAGAAACAAACAACAAACACACAAACAAAAACACGATTGTTGATGCTTGGGCAGCAGACCAATCATGGATCCAGTCACTCTGACAACTCGGAACATCTCCACAAACATGACAGCTATTTCCACGCCACTGGCCTGGGTCCGGCTGACACAGCTCAGTAACTCTTCTGCAGTGAGTTGGTAAGAAGAGGGTGTAGGAAGGGAGTCGGGTCGGATTTTATTTCTGGCTCTTTCCGTAGTCAGTTTTGGTATATACGCGCAAGTTCCCTAATGCCTGTGCCTTTGTGAACACCATGGAAAAGCGGGGTCTGAAACACATCACCACTGATTGGATGTTAACAATACACCAGACACTGTGCTAACTACTTCATGGCTACTGCCTATGAATCCTCCAAAAACCCTATACCCTACTCCTGCCTTTACACATACAAAAACAGAAGGCGTCAGATCTCAAGGAACTCACCCATGACAAGGCCCCACAGCTAACAGGTGCCTGGTCACAATTTGAATGCAAACTTGCATGAGTCCATTTTTCATAAGATATGAGGCAAAAAAAAAAAAAAAAAAAAAAATCAGCAGATAATTACATTTAAGACCTCTATGTTCCTAGTTCTGATACATTAAGCTATAAACAGACTATTCTTATTTGTAATTACAAAGAAGCCATTAATAAGCCAAAAGGAAGGTACTAATTTGGCAACACGGACACAGCCCTGTCTACCCCATGATTTTAAACCTGACTAAGCTCGTATAACACTAAACCACAGCTTCACTTTAAGAGAACAAACATACATACAAACTACCACCCCCATAATAGGCACCAAGATAAAGATAATTATGAACGGCTTTGTCAAAAGGCAGGTTGGAAAAACAATTATTAGAGCTGCTCAGCTAAATGCCACCATCAGGGTTGGCCCCATATGAAACATACAAGGTCAATGTTCCCTCCCAGACCTCAGGCACCATCAAAGGATGGTTCCCACAGAAAAGAGGGACACATTAGTGCCACACAGCAATGAGCCTGGTTAATCCCATAAAGCCAGTGAGCCTACATACGGAGTCCTGAGCTTCAAACACATGCCTTTCCTATTAGAATTGGAGAATAAATGCAAGAACCTCACCCTTTGAGTATTACGTAGCCAACCCCTGGGAGCTTGTTAGAAATGCAGAATCTCAAGCCTTAACTTGGGCCTTCTAATAATATGGATCCTAACTAGAGCCCCTATGTGATTAATATGCACATGAAAGTTTGAGAAGCACCTCTCACCAGGGAAGTGGAGGGGAAAAAAAATAGTTTGAGAAGCACCTGTCTAGCGGTACTCTCCAACAGAAGTTTCTGCCATTGCGACAACGTTCTGTAGCCGTGCTGTCCAACACAGCAACCACCAGCCACATGTGGCTGCTGCAACTGAAGAATGCAGTGTTTCACTTTCATTTTAGTTAATTTAAATTTGTAAGTAGCCACATTTACTATATAATTACTCATATCCTAGCAGTCATTTAAGCCATTTCCCATATTTTGCTAGCATAACTAATGCTATGGCAGACACTGTGTGCATATAGCTCCCCCTCCATATTTTGTAGTTAATTATGGATTAAAGGGGGTAAACCTTTTTAAGCCTCTTCATGTGTAATGACCTATAACTTTTAGCAATGTACAGTGCCGCAACCATGAGCACAACGCCAGGTTTTGAGAAGAAAAAATAGTACTTATTTTTAAAAACAGTGAAACTCATTTTTATACTTTAAGAATCCTTTTGGTAATCTCTAAAATTTTTCCTGGAAGGGAAAAAAAAAAAAAGGTTGTGGGAGCACATGGGAAGACTGTGAATTCCTTACAGGGGCACATGACAAAACTTAGCAAATTGATACTTTGAAAATACTGATTTAATCAACTGTCAATAAGAGATACAATAATTTTATTTTAAACCATTAATCTATGGATAAGACTAAAACTCTTAGAATTTATGGTTTCCACTGCATGTTACATATTTAAAACATCATAAACGTGATAACTGAACGTGTTCTTGCGTGTTATACTTGGCACAATGACCAGTGCCCACTGCACCTAATGGAAATCAACAGAGAAAACAAGCAATTGCTCCATCATACCTGAACACACTCCATCCAGGCAGCGGGCAGCAAAGACAGGAGACGGGGAGGGGAAAGGTGAGGTTTCTTGTATCAAATGTGGAGCCAAAGCCAAGCTACTAAAAATAATGAAAATGCAAATCAACAAGCCTTCCTAATTCTTTTGACTTAATAATGAAACAGAGTAGATGAAATTGAAGCAAGTTATACAAAAAAAAAAAAAAAAAAAAAAAATCAGGTGTTTGAAATAACCTTGTTTCTAAACTTAGAAAAAGAAAGACCTCGTTCTTCGACCTAGTATCTTGTATGCCATTATCATATAAACTCAGTGAAACTGACAGTCTGCATTGTTATTCTTCATCAGTGACATGGGAAACTTCAGCTATGGCTGAAATTTTTTAAAATTCGGAATTAAACGTTTATATTAAGCTCCTTTCAAAAAGTCCGTACTTGTCTAGTAACAAAAATTACTGGCAGAAATCATATGTGATTTAAAAGCTTAAAAAGGCACCCAACTTTCCTTTTTGTACAATTTGTTGTTATCAGGAAATCGTCAAAGGCCACTGCCTGGTAACAGATGTATTATCCACTAGGTGGCGCAGTGATGCAGAAATAAAAAGGGAGAGACTGCTGGTTCCCCACGAATTGAACATTTCAAAACATAACTTAGAGGAAATTAGAGATAGACTTTTAAAATTACAATAAAAGCCAGGTGTGGTGGGTCAGGCCTGTAATCTCAGCACTTCGGAAGCTGAGGTGGGTGAATCATCTGAGCTCAGGAGTTCAAGACCAGCCTGGGCAACATAGTAAAACCCCATCTCTACTAAAAGTACAAAAATTAGCCGGACATAATGGCACGTGCTGTAGTCCCAGCCACATGGGAGACTGAGGTGGGAGGATAGCTTGAGCCCAGGAGGCTCAAGTGAGCTGAGATTGTGCCACTGCACTCTAGTCTGGGTGACAGAGTGAGACCACATCTCAAAAAAAAGAGAAGGAAGAAAGGGAGACCCTGGCACTGATTGTCCCTGCAATGACGGCTCTCTCAGAGTCACTGAAGCCAAGGGAACCAGCTAAGGACTTGGCACCAAGCAAGATCCCCTTGTCACTGTGATGAATGAATAAAGCAACCTATAATGTCTACACCAGGTCCCAAAGCCATTGCTGCAGCACATTACTGAGGAGTAGGTAAGAAACTGGCATTAGGGTATGCAAGAGAAATGTTTACTAGACATTCTGAAAAATGGATGTACACAGCGGAGTAAGAATATATTGAGGGAAGAAACCGCACTATCAAGAAATGTTTATCTGAAGGAGAGCAACAAACTACCGCCAAGAACTGTCTATTAAAAGAAAATCCGAGCAAGAACTTCCACTGCATCTGCCAAGATGAATCAGGTTTGCTTCCCCTTGGGGCCTGGGGACCAAGAGACAGACAATTTCAAACACATCAAGCTTCTCCAACTGCTCTAGTTTACAGGTAGTTCGAGTTCCTGGTATGCACTAGCCAGCTGTATGAGCTCTAGGTTCTCTGAGCATCCAGTGGATAACACTCATTTCACAGGGTTCTTGGTGAGGATCAAGTGGGAATTTTATATGAAGTTTTTTTTTTCTTTTTTTGCTACGTTCTTGCTTTTTTTGCTAAGTTCTTGCTATGTTGCCAAGGCTGGTCTCAAACTCCTGGGCTCCAGCAATCCTCCTGATTCAGCCTCCCAAGCAGCTGGAATTACAGGCATGTGCTACTATACCCAGCTTTATGTAGAAGTTGCTACAAACTGTGAAGTACTGTTTAAATGAGGGGTGTTTCTAATATTAATATAAACCCCACTCTAGCAAGGGCAAGCAACAGTGGTATAAGTTTAATATCAGATTTTAAGAATACGGTCATGGTCACTCACTCCTGCAATCCCAGCATTTTGGTGAGACAGAGGCGGGTGGATCACCTGAGGTTAGGAGTTCAAGACCAGCCTGGCCAACATGGCGAAACCCCATCTCTACTAAAAATATAAAAATTAGCTGGGCATGGTAGCACATGCCTATAATCCCAGGTATTCAGAAGACTGAGGCAGGAAAATCACTCCAACCTGGGAGGTGGAGGTTGCAGTGAGCCAAGATCATGCCACTGCTCTCCAGTCTGGACAAGAGTGAGACTGTCTCCAAAAAAAAAAAAAAAAAACGGCTGGGCATGGTGGCTCATGCCTGTAATCCCAGCACTTTGGGAAGCTGAGGTGGGATCACCTGAGGTCAGGAGTTTGAGATCAGCCAGGCCAACATGGCAAAACCCTGTCTCTACTAAGAGTACAAAAATTAGCCAGGCATGGTGGCACGTGCCTGTAGTCCCAGCTACTCGGGAGGCAGGAGAATCACTTAAACCTGGCAGGCGGAGGTTACAGTGAGCCGAGATCGCACCACTGCACTCCAGCCTGGGTGACAGAGCAAGATTCTGTCTCCAAAAAAAGAAAAGAGAGAGAGAGAGATTTAAAAACAAACTGCATTCAGTCATTGACCATTGAAGTCTCTACTGTACATCAGGCTTTGAAAACAAAGAGCTGTCAACACAGGACACAGTCCCATCAGCAAAACGATGTTTGTTTTTAGGACACAGAAAGGTCTAGATACAGCTAATGGACCTGGGGTAGCAGTGACTGATACGTACATTCATTCACTCAAAGCCTTTCTCAATCTTCTAAGTCAAAGGAACCTCACGAAATTTCTCCACTGCTTTTCTTTTCTCCAAGCCTTTGAACCCACACCAGCACTTTGTTGCCACTCCACGCTTCCTCTGACAGGAAATAAGGAACTGTCTGGAACTGAAATAGTCAACAACTCAGAAACACAACAGTACATGTTGCAAAGTTGAAATCCTGCAATTCGGAGAAATGAGAACATCCAAAACATCCTAACACAGACAGAAATGTTTGATGACAGAAGGGCATTTCAGCTTCACGGCCTTTCTGTATCCTAAAAACAAAATGTGTTTTTTTGGTCACCGCCTAACCCACAGGAAATCTGCACTTGTAATTTCTCAAGTGGCCCTTGTGATCAGGTCACCTTCGTACATTGAAACCAGAAGCAAACCTGCCTGTCGGTGCTCAGACCTAATTCCTTTTTCTTTTTGCTTTTCCAAGCTACGAGTGACCACGGCCAGGGGCGTCTCATGCAGCCCGCATCTTCCCACAAGGCAGCACCCTGATCTACTATTCCCAGGTTGCAGAACAGGACACATCAGGCCAACACCCAGCTTCCGGGAGGTCTGAGGCAGGAGACAGGAAACATTTTCTCAAAAGGCCTGATAATAAATATTTTAGGCTTTCCACCACAAGAGGCAAAATCAAGGAGATCATATAGATACTTATACAACCATTTAAAATGCAAGAACAGTTCTTAGCTATTAGGCAGAAAAAAAAACAACAAACAGGCAGCTGGGTGTATGTAGCTTGCAAACCACCAGACTCAATTTATGCAAATGTTAGCAACAGAAGACTGATGTGCAGGGGCCATGGGTCCTTACCTGCAAGGCTGGTACAGGCAAACACACAGCTCAACTCCTGGTTTCTTTTGCCTCACTTTTCACTTCTATCCTCGACAAACTTTTTAGGTCTGTCCTTCCCATCCAGTACACTGTTTGTGGATAAACTTGTTTTAAGTGTTTTTATTTGGTTATTTCTTTCCTTGTATTTGTTTAATTCATAAGAGATAAGATCTTAGTGAGTACATAATCCAAAAGTTAGGTCAACTCAAAGTGAACTATGCTTGGTAGCAACTTCTCTGGTTATATTTTTACCTAAACTAAAATCTGAACTTGTTCACAGTTTCCAATGACATACTGCAGGGGAAGCTGACCTAAGGTCAAAATCTTGCTTCAGATAATCTTCAAAGAATTAGCTATATTTGTCAGTTTTTTCAACACATGCATTGAGCAAGACACTGGGTAGAAGAATTGTGTTGGATACAGATAAGTAAAAACTTTGGTTTCTAATCTCAATTGTTACTTGGAGCTTACTGCTAGGATGCTCCAGGTGACAACCGAGATTAGGAACCAAGTACCCTCAGAAAAAGACACCGAGGGAAGTGGCACCCACAACTCAAGGCAAACTGCTAGACAAGTTTTTTAAAGAGAGGGGATAGGCAATGGAAGTTTCCCTTGCCCACCATGAAGTCCAATTTAGAATCTGGTCAGAACCACGTAGCCACCATTTGTCACAACCGAGAATCAAGAATCAACTTTTCCTTTTCTTTATTTCTTCTTCTTTTCTTTTTTTTTAAGGTGGAGTCTCCACTGTGGTGCCCAGGCAGGACGGCAATGGCTAGCCACGAGAGCAATCAGAACTCCCCGTAGCCCCCAACTCCTGGGCTCAAGTGATCCCCTTGCCTGCCTCCGTTTCTGAGTAGCAGCAAGAATCTGAGCGAATCTAAAAATGTTACTGACATTTTAAATAGTAACAGAACCTTAGACTGACCACGGAAACTCAACTGACCTATCAATTCTGGGTCCTGGGGGAAGACAGTGACGAAGAGAAATAAGCACTCTTCCTGGGGTTCCGTGGAGAAACAGGAGAGAAGGAAAGTATGTGGAGACTTCCTAGGTCTTTCTACCCCTTGCCCTGGTTGCCCTGGTTTTCAGTGCCCTCCTCCTCCACCCTGTCCCAAGGCCAACATCTCTGCATTATCTGCTCCACCATCACCAGAACGTTCTGGCTTCAAAATTCCCTATCTTCATCCCCAAACAAAATTACCTCTTTAGCAATGCGTATGGTCTCAGCTAGATAGCAGAAGAAAGCTGACTGGTCTACTCCACACTGAAGTGTGACTATCTGGTAGCCTAAAACCTCTTGGAGGTATTTGTAGGAGATATACTTTGACCCTAAGGACACTTGCAATGGAATTCCAATCCTCAAAAGGCAAGTTCCCAAACACGGCATATCTAAGTTGTTCTTTCTAATTCTACAATCCAGGTGTTTGAAACCACAAGCTGTTCCTGACATTAATAATAGTTTTTGAGGAAAGGGGTTGATGGGACAACACGGTCACTTCTAACTAGAGGCTATGGACTTGAAGAAAGAACACTTTCACATGATAAAACGTATTCTATAATAAAGCTGTATATATAATCTATTAATACTTCCCTGTAAGGCTGTGTCTTAGAAGCAACTTAGAGTCTTTGGGGTCTCATACAGTAATGAACACACAGAAGTCTCCGAAGAATGAAGACAGGTCTTGACAACATTGAAATGTTACTGTTACTCAAGATTCCCTGGGGGTACAAATATTTCCATGCACTTTCAGCGATGATGTTTAAACTCCTAAAAATCGACACAGGGCCTTGGGCTTCTCTTATTTTCTTTCCACTGTGATTCTAAAAGGCAGAGACTGGTGGAGTTGACAGAATCTACAGATTTCAAATTAGTCAAATGGACCTTGGCTCAAATCCCCTCCCTGTCACACAAGCGGTGCGACACGGGGCAAGTCACTTAAAGTTTCTTAGTCTCCGTTTTCCCACCAATAAAATAGGGTTATCACTTAACTCCTAGTCGACTGGGAGAAGTCAGTGAGATCTACACCAAGAGCCTAACTCTACATCAGCCCTGTGAACTCCTTCCCCTGCTCTGCTAGAGAAAAGCTAACCAAACATGGTCTTACGGGAAAACAAATCACACCTGGCTTTGTCTCATGGACTCCCCTATAGTTAGGCATTTCACAGATCAGGAGTTCCACTTAACACATGGGAACTGAGCGGGAGTGAGTCAGCCCCCAACACACCCCATCATATTTGTAGAACTCAAGAATACATTCTCAGAGCAGTTCTATAGGCTCCATTAATGCATATTTCGGACTTGTCGGTACAATAACACAAAGCCACAGGTTCAAAAGATCTCCACATTTGCTGCAAAGCGCTTTTTTCAGGAGGCAAGGAATACTCTAAGAAAGGGGAGAGAATACACACCCAGTGTGGTAAGCATGTGCTTATCACATTCCAGTCCTTTGAGACTCAGCTTCTCCCTTCTCTTCCTTTAACCTTCCCATATTTACTAAGCAACTCTACACCATGCCTACAGAGCTCACAATCAACACCCTCTAATGTTAAAACTGATCACCCATCCAACAAGAGGTGGAATCCAGGCCAGTGAGTTTAGACCCTCACTGAAAACACACTGATCTTCTGAAAAGGTAAACACGTGCACTGAAGACATTTACAGTTCACTGTTTCCAAGCACTTCCTTTGATTACGTTCATCTCAATCAAAAAGCTTATGTTGCTGAATGATAATGGACTATCCACGCAGCAGACTACACTAACATAGTCAGTATATTTCAAATTGGAACAGATCAAAGAGACAGAGAAACAGAAATGACAGCATCCCAGTTTCCACGACACTTAAATATAAAGCCAACCGAGTAAGTCTGGTAACTGTCTGGAGTGGTATGTTACAGCTCTTTTTTTAGGACATGTTCATTGCTGTGATATAATCCAATCAGGTCGACATTTATATTTAATCAACAAATCATACTCAAAGACAATTCAGAACAACAACGCAATTTTTACTTGGAGTTTACTACTAAGCCAAATGAGATGCTTTTCCCCCACATAGACATGTGTACGTTCCTCCTGTTCTATTAATAGGCAAGAGATATTCTTTCAGGCTGTGCATGCTGAATGCAAATATTCTCTCTCTGTGGTAATAAAAAGGAGCAAAAATATTGCCAATTTATGTTTCCTGGAAAAGTAAATCACAAACGTGATACTTAGAGGTTTAGCAATGCCTGAACTGATTTTATTTTTAGCCCAGTCCTGTTTCCCCACATTTTTCAGCAGAAACGCCTACAGAGAAATTTATCTTTAAAAAGCAGGTGACTAACCAATTCCTAATTGTGGGGAGGTTCCAGGGACTAAGAAGGAAACTGATGGAATGTCAGCTGCCTCTCTTAACTTTCCCTAACTTTTGTGGAATATTAGTTCCCTTGACAATTTGTTTCTAAAGAATATTGTCAAATAAAAATAAAGGCTATACTTCATGAAAATACACAAAGCAACACCACAGGTCCCTTCCTCCAGCTGTAACACTACTAGCTGAACAATTTATAGATATTTGGGTTAGAAATATGTATATTGATTTAAAACCAAGCATTTTTGTCAAAAGGAGTGAACTAGGTCAATGCCCATAAGAAGCTCCCCTCTGGCTCTATTTTCCAGTCTCCAAACAGTGAAACCCTTTGTTCATTGTGTATCAGCCACTGTAAACTGTTTAGACATCCATTGTTAGCCCTGGCCAACTAAAAGTCTGGAGAAAAAGAGATAAAACCGAATTCTGTCAATATATTTCTAGCGCAGTCATTTACTAAGCAAGCTTTAAAAACAGCCAGCTCACTTGAACTGCTAAACCAGTGGCTGAAATCGTCACTGGTTATACTCATTTTTGCACTTAGAATATTTGCTTTCCTTATCACTTGAAATTTCTCTGCAAGGAGGCTTCACAAGTAGTACTACAGAAGTAAGCCTAAATGTTATGTTAATCAATACATCTTGACCACTCCGTTTCTAGCAAGTCACCTTAGGGCAGTAATAGTAGAGTCCCTGGAAGGTAAAATAGGTCTGGGTTATAGAAAAAATTATTTGAAGGAGGAAAATACTCACATTCTAAAGTTAAGAAAAACTCAGTTCTTTCCACGTGTGACATCGTTACAGACAGATGTTGCCAACACTGATTCAAGACTTTTAAATGTCTTAAAAGCACTACATTATAGCTTATGTTACATAAAATAAGCTCGTAACAGGACAGACACTTCTGCCTGTTTTGGTAGCCAACAGTGTTCCCTCCGCAAGACATCTGAGGTACGAAACATGACAAAAATCTAATCTCTTTCCATCTCATTTATCAAAAGACAAAGGAAGTTAAAGACAGAGAAAAATGTAACCCCATCTATAAGCAAGATTTATATATTACCTTTTACTTTATTAATAATAAATTGGAATGACTTCAAAAAGAAAACACTGATTAGGTTCCATAAAATTATACATCAAAGCAGCAGCTCTTAGAATTAAATCACCTTTCAGTTCTACATTAACTTATAGGCTTGAAAACTCAGTTTTCAAGCTTATTCCATAGAAAAGTACCTAGAATCACAGAGCAATAGATGCAGAATCTGAGGCCCTTCCAGAAAAACCATACCTTATGTGGCAGGGAGCTCTCAACAGTGGCATCCATATGACTATACAGTGAAAAGACTGACTGTGAACATGCGTTACAGAAATCAGTCCGCGTGACCAAGTATGGTGACTCACGCCTATAATCCCAGCACTTCGGGATGCTGAGGTAGGAGGATCGCTTGAGCCTAGGAGTTCAAGACCAGCCTGAGCAACACGGACCTCATCCCTATAAAAGATTTAACAATTAGCCAGGTATGGTGGCATGTACTCGTGGTCCCAGCTAATCAGGAGGCTGAGGTGGGAGGATCACTTGAGCCAGAGAAATCGAGGCTGCAAAGAGCCATGATGGCACCACTGCACTCCACCCTGGGTGACAGAGTAAGCCCCTATCTCGGGGGGAAAAAAAAGGAAAAAGAGAAAAAGTCTGAACTGCAGCAGCAGTTCTTAAGGAATAATGATGAAAACAGTAAGTTATAACCACTGCCATTTACTGATCACCTCAAAGCAACCCCAGGTGGTATCTATGCCATTTCTTCTTTTTTTTTTTTTTGAGACGGAGTTTCGCTCTTGTTACCCAGGCTGGAGTGCGATGGCGCGATCTCGGCTCACCGCAACCTCCACCTCCTGGGTTCAGGCAATTCTCCTGCCTCAGCCTCCCGAGTAGCTGGGATTACAGGCACCCGCCACCATGCCCAGCTAATTTTTGTATTTTTAGTACAGATGGGGTTTCACCATGTTGACCAGGATGGTCTCGATCTCTTGACCTCGTGATCCACCCGCCTCGGCCTCCCAAAGTGCTGGGATTACAGGCGTGAGCCACCGCGCCCGGCCCTGCCATTTCTTCTTTGCTAGCACTGAGTTTCTGTTTCTACCAGAGGCCCCCCCAACTCTGTTGCCAACAGGGTTCCGCCAGCAAGGTACATGTGTTTAAGATCTGGAAGGGTGAAGGAAAGCAGAAGCCGTTTGTTTTTCGTCTTCCTACAGTCAGCAGCAGTAGCAGGCAAAAGCTGGATTCCTCAGACATGAGCTTTGCTGCATGCCCAGGTTCCCCGCCCTTTCACGAGCCTCAGGCTGGAGAGGGTGAGAAGGTGAAAGGTCTTGGGTCTGGGTTGCAGCCGCTTTCTCAGTTTCTTTGGGGCAAATGAGAAAGCCAGCAGTGGGCTTCCATTTTTTTTGCACCTCTCCCCTTTTCTTTGTTCTGAAGGCAACTAATACTCCGTATTGAATCCCCTTCTCCTTGAAATAGCTAGAATGACATGCTTTCTTGACTGAACCAGAACTGATAGGGTATGCCCACTTTACAGCTGAGAAAACAGAACATGAGAAAAAGGTAAAGTGCTCAAGGTCAAGCAAACAAGTGGCAGGACAAAAAAAATCACACCCAGGTCTATCTGACTTCAGAGGTAAAGAATCAAAATTAAACATCCGTAACCCTTTGGGCGCGGCGGCTTATGCTTGTAATCCCAGCATTTTGGGAGGCCAAGGCAGGCAAACTGCTTGAACTCAGGAGTTCAAGAGAAACCTGCCTCTACTAAAAATACAAAAATTAGCGAGGTGTGGTGGCACATGCCTGTAATCCCAGCTACTCGGGAGGCTGAGGCAGGAGAATTGCTTAAACCCGGAATGCAGAGGTTGCAGTGAGCCGAGATCACACCACCACACTCCAGCCTGGGCGACAGAGCAAGACTCTGTCTCAAAAAAAAATTTTTTTTTAATTCCTAACCTATGGTGCTAGGAATTCACACAAGAAAAATAGGGGCACATGTCCACAAAGCAATGTATAGGTGCTTTTCATGGCAGCTTTATTCAAAATAGCAAAAACACTGAAAATAACCCAAATACCTATCAACAGAAGAGATAAGCCAATTATGGCAAATACACATAAATGGAATACAGCTCAACAGCAAAAAAGAACTACTGAATCTCACGCAACAAACATGGGTGAATTTCACAGAGATTAGGTTGAGTGAGAGATGACAGAAACAAAAAGTTGAATTTATTTACATGGGTCCTCTCTCAAGTTCAAGCAAAAGTATTCCACAGTAAGAAAAGTCGCAAGAGAAGTTCCCTTGCGGGTAGGTATGGTAATCATTGAAAAAGTAACAAGAGAGAACTTTCTATAGTGATGGAATATTCTAGTTTTTCATCTAGGTGATAATCACACAGGTGAATATATTCATGTAAAAATTCATCCACCTCTGGAACTACAGTGATGATGGCGTTTACAAAACACTGTGAGTGTATTAAATGCCATTGAATTTTATACTTTAAAATGGTTAAAATAATAGACAATGTTATATGTACTTTAACACAATAAATAAAATTCATCAAGCTCTCTACTTAAGATTTGTGTATTTTATTATACATATTATACTTCAATGAAATTGATAACACAGAAAAATCTTCATTATCAACAAGCAGGCTTGTAACAGAGGACATGCTACTGCTTCTACAGGGAAATTTTCTCCAGGGAAACGTACCAGGCAAATTTTTTTAGCCCTAAGTCTGGCAAATCGAGTCTACCTTTTCTGCCTCTTCCTGATCCTTCACTGCCAAACTGTGCCCTTAAACAGTATTAAGGAGACTAAATATTTCTACCAAACCTTTGATTAAAATTCACTTGAGGCTCAAAAAGAACTTGGGTCCTCTTTCTTACAACGTGCTACCACTTGCCCACATTTTTAGGCTTCAACAATAACACCAGAATGAAAAGCACAAATGTTTCCCGTTACATTTCTGGAAAATTTCAGTGAGTGTCTAAGATGCCACAATCTCTCTGCCCTCTTAAAACTCACCCAGACACTAAACAGACCAGCCCAAGGAAGGCAAAGTGCTCTGCCTGAGGTTATGTTGAGAAACTCCAACATGCCTGAAGTTATGCTGAAACTCAGATGACAGCAGTGATTTTACACCAGTGAACAATGCGGTTTTGCAATAGTGACCAGTAGGCTCATCTTCCAACACTTTTGTGAAGAGCAAATGAGAAAGGGCTCCCAGCTGCAGGCCGGCCTCTTCTTCCAAATGTACGCCACAGGCAATGTGGCCCTGGGGAGAAGCCCATGGTGAAAAGAGGGGCATGTTGGAAGCTCCAGTGTGCTGCTTTTACTGGGAAGAGTGGAGAGGAAGAGGAAAAGGAAGAAGGATTCTCAAGAAGCTCTGCAAGATGGTTGCAGTTGCTGGCTTAGGCTGCAGAGTAAGGAAGAGAATCCAGCACACACTGTGTGGTACATAATTTAAGCTGCAACTGAATAATAGATCTTTCGATCACTTCATGAGCAAAACAACTAGCAGCCACTCTTGGGCTCCCAGTTTGTCTTTTTAAAAAATGCTTTTCAGAGGGAATTCATTGGATCTCTTTTTAACAGAAAAAAAAAGAAGAAGAATTGAAGAAAACAAATACAAACGTAGCTTAAGGAGCACAGAAACATTTTAAGATGATAAGAACCAATAGAAATCATTTAAAATGTTCTCTAGGCTTTATACACAAACACTTAGAACCCTCAGAATCTTAGGCACAAAAACTTGAGGATGATCAACTGTAACTACTCATTTTCTGATAAAGAAATTGAGAACTAGAGTTACAAGACAGCAAAAGTCACTCAGCTAATCAATGGTACAGCTGATGCTGCTTCCATGCCATGACAAAAATGGTCTGGATGAAATTCTGTAATTTTTTTGAATAAAATTTTCTGAATGAAATTTGCAATTCTTACAAATGATCATCCACTCACTATATAAACGTCAGGAATCCACTGTCCTATTTCTCCATTAGTCTCTTATTCCTATCCAACAAGCCTTCCCCAAATCAAGTCAGTCCACCATTTAGTGGATGTGGTTGGTGCTCTGTCAGCTTCTGGGGTTACCAAGATGACTCAGACCAAGGAGGGGCTCAGGGCTGACGGGAAGTGATAAGGGCTAGAATAAATACTGGCATGTGTATCCTCACCGATCATAGGCAAGAACGCAATTGATTCGGCCAGACTGCAGAAGGGTAAGGGAGGAACCAGGTTGCTAAAACTGAGCTCACCAGGAAGTTCCTTCCAAATGATTCATTCTTTTCAAAAACAGAAATGTTTAATTTTGCTAATTAATTCCGTCAAATAATTTCACTGGCTTTGCCAGATACACTTAGGAACCGTCTTCCAAGGACTGAAAGCGGAATGGTTGCCTCTCGAAGCCTACATTACTTACGACCCTGTCCCCATTGCAGAGCTCCACCCAGGGTCTCAGGTATGCTCCCCTCAATAAGTCATCAAAGAAGAAACACAGCCTAGAACTGAGAACACTTCCTTTAATACTCTGCTAACAAATGACTCTCAACAAATGGAAACAAACAGCTCCAAGGGGAACATTATTTCCCCCTCAGAAAAACCTAGAAAATACTCGAAGCTACATGTCCTGGAAGTGTTCATTAATTCCTATGGATGACTAGAAAGTACTGTTGTCTCTGTTTACCTTCAACTCAAGTGACAAAATCCAAAGTCTCTACAATGTTCTCACATATCTCCATCAAAGCTGTTAATACGATGGCAAAGGCATAAGTGGATTTTAGTCACATCTATTCATTACAGTCATAACTGTTACCTACCAGTAAGAATAACTATTCCAATAACTCTCTCCCACAATGAGTGACAAACATTCCCTCCAAATGCCTGACTTGTCACTACCTCATATATTTAGTCCCATACTTATATCGGGTGTCTATAATATGAGGCATATTATAATTAAAGTTTCCAAAGATGATACCATGTTTTCCCTGTGAACATAATACATATATTTAATGTGGCTGATTAAAACCTACAATAGAAATAATAATTATCACACAAATTAACTCTGCAGTCCATGCTCACATACACATATAGGTAAAATTTAGTAAACATGTATATTCAAGGATGTGACATAAGATATTTGCCATGATTCATGGTATGATTTGAAATCTTTTGGTCAGCCTAACTTCCTAAAATACAAATATTTGATTCACGGAAGATCCATCAAGAAATTCACTTTCACCACCACTGCTGTTACTGCACCCCCATACAGTAACTGGAGGAAGAGAAATAAAATAGAAACCATAACCACTGATATTCTAATTTGGCTAAAAGTTAAACATTCATTATTACAAAATGTATCTGGCTATGGTCTGCAATACACAATGGTGTGTAAACAGTTAAGGAAAGCTACATTATGTTTTTCAGGTTAAAAAACCTGATTTAACTTTAACCATCTGGCAGAGGCACTAAACAAATATCTGTGCTGATTTTAAATGACTAAAGTACAAGTTACTAATTGAAAGCTTGGGATTTCTCATAAATGTTGTGAACACACATATCACTAGAGATTCTGGTGACTGAAACGGTATTTTCTCTTCTCCTTGTTTTATTCACCTGCCATGAGCATGCATGCTCTAGGTCAAAGCAGGGCTACTTTTCTACCTCAAGGCTGCCAGTTCCTATGAAAATGTGAAAGCCTATTTTACAGACCAATATGAGCTTCATATATAGATATACAGATATATTAAAAAAACAAACACCTTATCCAGTTGGCATTTTTTGGAAAGACTTTGATAAATGTATTAAGGTAAGGCTGTTTTGCTGTCCACATTCTTTGGTAATGAATCATAAGAGTCACTTGATAATAGAGTTATGTCCCCCATCAATGCCAAAATATTTCCTCCCCATCACTCTATCGTATCAAAAATGTCACACTGACAGACCTTTAAAAACTGCAGAATGGCTTGTGGAAGCAGAGAAAGGAATGAGAATTGGGCCAGACATTAAAACAGCTCCATAAGTATACTGTCTGCCACCACACCTAAGAGATCTGGGTGGATAAGAGGAAGATGCATACGCTTAAGACAGAAAGTCCATCGACTTGTCTGACTATTCTAGGCTATTCTGTGTTTGACTTTCTTGAAGGTATGGTCGAGGTATGCCAGGCTCTCTGTAAGTAAGGGACACACTCATATTTTAAGCAGTACTGTGCACACCTCAGATGTCAAGGGCTATCTTTACCATTTTTGTCTTAGCCTCATGTTACTCATTCCCAGAGTTGATGATGTTTCTTAATGCAAACTCACTGCTTTATTTAATGTTTATTTTTGTCTCATTCTAAGCAATCTAGCCATGAAATAAATGAACATGGTAGCTGGCTTTATGTATTTTATTCCTAACATATAATATTCATGCATCATAATTGAAAAATACGGTATGTATCTCCCTACACCACCTGTAGGTCTGTCTGTATACCAGACTTTGGAAAGCAGTGTTTTGGGGATAGCATAAGAGGTAGAGAAAATGCTTAATTAAATGATTAGGTATTTCGGGGGTATGACAGTCCTTAGTCTGTCTTCTGAGAGCTCACAGGTTATCCAGAATGATGAAGCTTTAGTTGTTTAATGGCCAGTTGGATGATGGAGACACTAATCCCTTTAAAAAACAGAATGGAGCTGTCACTGGTATGGGTAGCCATTGCCCCAGTTTGTGCAGGCCTTCTGGGGCTCTAGCTGTCAGTCACCAAGTTCTAAGAAGTGCTTTTCCTAATCAAATGGAAAAAGTGGGAGCAGACACTCTCCGACTTGGAACTCTGCCTCTCATAGTACAATTTATGCAGCATACTAGCTCAATCAACTGCTTTCCTAGGTACCATCCAAAATTAATAATAATATTATTCTAATAATCCCAACTACTTGGAAGGCTGAGGCAGAAGAATCACTTGAACCTGGGAGGCAGAGGTTGCAGTGATCCAAGATCGTGCCACCACACTCCAGCCTGTGAAACAGCAAGACTCCATCTCAAAAAAAAAAAAAGAAAGAAAGAAAGAAAGAAAATTAAAACTAGCTATTGCAATACTGCATATTGGAGTTCCATGCCTAAACTTTTTCCCACTGCTATTACATTGTCTTTTCAAAAAGTTTAATAGTAAGTAATACCACCTTAAACCCTCCCAAATTTACTTTCTATATGGGCATCTACTAAAAAGGCTGATGGCAAAAATAACCCACTAAATGTAGGTGAGGGTGAAATAGGCCCTAAATAGTTTTTTAAACCTTAACAAAGTTCATATAACCATTGATATGTTTAACCCACTAAATGGGTATTAAATCTAACCTCTGAGTCTATGTTTCTGACCCTGACCCTTGGATTTAGGATCAAGAAACAAACTCAGTAAAACAGCAGAGAAAACTGTTCTGCTTCGCTCCACTCCCATCTGAGGCAATCTCACCCTCAGACACTACCACATCCCAAATCACGTTCTCCGGAAAATCAAGGCTGGTTGGTCCAAGGCCACTCTAGTCAGCAACTGTTGGACCCCTGATTACTTAGAGTCAAATCAATGAGGCATGTTATTGGGAATCAGCTCTCAACCTAGATAAATTCATCTGCAGCCACAACTGGTTAATGGGATTCGTTCTAGAGATTAGGCAAGGAATTCCCTGGTGGCTCATATTCTTGGTAGAGTATATTGAAAGTTTCAGCAGTGGCCGGGCACGGTGGCTCATGCCTGTAATCCTAGCACTTTGGGAGGCCGAGGTGGGTGGATCATCTGAGGTCAGGAGTTCAAGACCAGCCTGGCCATCATGGTGAAACCCCATCTTTAAAATATAAATAAATAAATAAATAAAAAAGAAAGTTTCAGCAGTGACTGGGAACCCTTCTACCTCTTCACCCCGCCCCCACCACACCCACATCTCACGCCACGTCCCGACCAAATCTGCATGACTTTTTAAATTACTATTTATATTATTAAACACATTACTGTAAACAGGACTAAAGTGGCCCCACCTAGTTTCAAGAACTATGTCTCCGAAAACGATAACCTTCTCAAGGAGAGAAAACCTTGCCGACCTCAAAATCTCCCTTGCCTTCAGTAGCATGCAGAAAGTTCTCCAGTCGTCCCGAAGAGAAACGGTTGGCTGTGAACTTTTGTCAATGCACAAAGAACTAGATCAAAAGTTAAATGTAGGCAGAAGTCATTGCAAATGCAATTCCCCAGGGGGTGATATAAAAATTCATTGGTCTTAAGCCTATGAATGTCTCAAAAATAGTTATGGGGTGGAATGTTTACTGGGAAACTGGTTCACTTCTTTTATAGGGAAAGTCAAGTTATTAATACATTAGGGATTTCTATGACTTCCCCCCACCCAAAGTTTTGTTGTGGCATTCAAGGCCTTTCGACAGAGTATGAACGAGAACTGTCAGTTTGTTCCTGGACACCTACCTGGCACCTCCTACTCGTACCTCTAGATCTCATCTCCCTTATCAACCCAGGACCCAGCACTTAAGAGTCTTCAGTCCCCGTTTTGGTTCATATTACTAGCTACCATTTTCTTGGCATCCGCTACATGCCTTGTAGTCTATGTCATTTCACTCAGACCTGGCTCAGCACCGTGAGGTGGGCGCATTACTGGCCCCATTTTCTACAGTGGTTTGCACGGCGAACCACCGTAGAAAGTGCCCTTCATTCCCAGCAAGAGTCCCTAAAGGGAGTGCATATAGGACCAACCCCACCCTTTGCTGAATTTCCCTATTGCAGAGTGTGCATCGGTATCCGTACCACACATTCCCCTCCCTCAGCCTCAGGAATCCCGACAGAGATAGCAGAGTAAAGTCTAACAGTCTCAGGTCCACTAGACTCTTAGACGCAGAAACTGCGTCTTGTTCATCTTTGTATCCCCCCACGGTGACTGGCACGGGTAGGGCTCATTCAGTGCTACAATAGCTGGATGGTACTGAAAAGTTACACCAGCATTTCAGGGGGGAAAAGTTCCCCTTCATCAATCTGCAGAAGTAGCTCTGAAAAACCACAAGAAACACCTCAAAAGTCACCATTGCCTTAGTAAAGCACCCCACTTCTGCCATCTCCCCACAGTGAGGAAGCTCCAGCACCCCGTCCATATTTCTAAATGGCACTCATCGGATTCTTAATTGCTTCCAGGCTTTCCCAGCGGGGCTGTGTAGCAGAGGCACGCTCTTGCCCATCTCTGTAATCCCCACATTGAGGTGGAGTTGTTCATGAAAACTTACTGAATAATCCAATTTCATTTTCTCAGGCAGGATATAATGTGGTACTTTGCTACAAATACCTTTACCACTGCGAATTTCTCACCTTAAGAGATCTCCCGCCCAGGTGTGCTCTCTCAAAAAATTACATCTCTCTCTGAATTACGCTGACAAAGGCGGACCTGTTTTTTCAGGAGGACCATCAGCACAGCCAGCATGGACCACCTGGGGACCTGAAGCAAACGGCCTGCCTCCTCCCCTCTGGGATTCCCCGGGCTGAGCGGGAGTGAGCAGCGCGAGGCAGTTTCTATCATGGGATGACTCTCCGCTGGGAACTTCAGGGAAACCACAACCATCATTACTCAGGCCAGACAGCTGCCAGAAAAGCAGCCCAGCCTAAGAACTGAAGCTGAAATAGAGGTGGGAGGCTGTATTTCATTACTAAGCCCGGGAGCACTCACTCCCAAGTTTGTCCACATTTCAAGAATGTTAAAACCCTGTGGTAGAAACCTCTGATTATTTACAACTTAAACTACCGAGTAAAAGCGGAAATTCGACAAATGAAGACATAAAAGGAACTGGTGACAGGTAGGATAGTAACAGAATACAAAGCATTCATCACATTCCTTTTGTGGGTTCTTCCAAATTTCCATCCCCATTCCCTAATGAAAAAAAAACATTTACTTTTTTCACTTACACAAGCCTGTAACTTTGCATCACTACAGACTGTGGTTTGAAACAGAGTAGGAAACACAAAGACATACAAGCGACACAACAGGCACAACGAGACGCCTCCAAGCCGGCAGAAATCAAGGACACCGGGTTCAAGATAGCGTCCCCTACACGCGCCTTAATCTCCTGCCCAAGTGACTTCAGAGTAGAGAAAAGGTTCCAGGAGCCCCGGAGGCCACGAGCCATCAACCCGGTCGGTGAAACCTACCGCTCCCCTGCACCCCACGTCCGGGTGGGAGAATCCCCGCTTCCTACTGCGCATCGGAGAACAACTTCAGAGCAGCCCAAGAGCAGCGCCCACGCGCCCTCCCACGCGCCCTCCCACGCTGACGCTCGCGACCCTCCTCCCAACCGCGCGGCGCAAGGAGGCACTTACGCGGAGCCAACCTGACAGCTCCCGCCGGGGCTGAAAGCCGCGGTCTCCTCGTACCGGCATCTCGGGCGCAGGTCCCGCGTAGGCGCGCGGCTCTGGGCCCAGCTTCTGCTCTTGCTCCTACTCCTCCTGGGCACCGAGGGCCAGCGCCCTGACCCGCAGCCCCGGCCGCCGAGGTGCCAACCCGCGGGGACCCACCCCTTTGTCCCTCCTCCCGCGGCTGCGGCGGCGTCAGCCCGCCCCCGCCCCAGCGTTGCGCCTCCGCGCCCGCCGCCCGGCCCGGGAAACTCTCAAATCGGCCGCTACCACCTACCCGCCCGTAGGGGGAGGGCTCGCCGGCGCCGCGCCTCCAAGGTCTCCGCGGCGAACCGCGCCAAGCGCGACTCCCGGCCGTGGGGCGAGCGGCGGCGGCGGCGGCGGCGGCGGCAGGAGAAGTCCGAGGTCCGAGCGGCCAGCGGCCTCCACGCCTGCACCCCTCCACCCCCGCCAACCCGATGGTTCGCTCCTGGGCGCGCACTGGAGCGAGCAGGTCCGGCTCCGAGCGCGCGCGCCCCGGGAAGCGCTGCGAGTTTGGAGAGCTGGAGTGAGGTTGGGGTGCTGCTGGCCAGAGTGTCCAAACAATCAATACATACACGGCCCTGTACCCCAGATTTCTCGGCCCAACAACTGCTCACTCGAGTTCCGGGGGTATAAGATGTTCGTGTTAAATATTAAAACAGGACTTTCAGGACAACATACTCCAGGTTATCTTTTTGGCACGTTTCCAACAACTCCAAAAGAGATTGAAACTCCTCTCCCATCATCAGCTTATAAAAGGTTGCCAGTAGGTCACGAGTGCTTACCCGATAGGATTCATCTAATGCAACTCAGTGTACTTACTCTTTTCAAAGTCCTCTATGTGCAAAGAATTGTGCAGTTAGGTTAAGTGTCTGTTTTAGGAGTATATAAATTAATTTGGAGAATCCAAACAGGTATCGATTTAAAATATAACTTTGGGTTTGAAATCTAAAAAAAGAAAAAAAAAATCTTCTAGGAGAATAGTTTTGCCTACCCTGCTCTTCCCTAAATTGGAAAGCGAAATTCGACCTAGGCTCACAAGTAGAAGGTAAAAGGTGTGGTCCGCCCCAGAGGAGATGCAGAGGCTAGGCTCTCTCCCTGAAAAGTTGCTTCACTTCCTGCCTGATCAAAACAAGTCTAGCAGTTTGGTGGAAAAACAAGTCCAGTAGATGCCTCTCCAGAAGTGTTCTGCTTCTGGCCTCCTTTGGAGTAACTAAGTCCACGCCTCTGGATAGAAAGTGCTGTGAGCAACGTTTCCCATTTTGCCTCAAGTGTCCAGACTTACACATTCTGGTTGTTTTCCTGATCTAGGAACCTATTTATGAAATGTTTCTCAAATCTGGCCAGTGGCACGGTGGCTCATGCCTGTAATCCCAGCACTTTGGGAGGCCAAAGCAGGAGAATCAACTTGAGCCCACAAGTTTGAGACCAGTCTGGGCAACATAGCGAGACCCCATCTCTATTTTTAAAAAATTGTTTTAATTTAAAAAAGGAAAAAATAAAATGTTTCCCAAATTAGGTGGTTCTGACTAATAAAAATGATAGCACTTGACAGCTGGCCACACATTAATGAGGTAGGCTTAGACCCACTAGTATTTAAAAAATAATCCAGAATGTGGCAGTTATGTCTGCTGATTGATTTCCTTTTTTCTCTCTAGAGCCGCACTGTTCAATAAGATGACCACTTGCCACCGGAGTGTTTGCATTTACATGTGAAATAACTAAAATTAGAGGAAATGAGAAATTCAGTTCCCCAGTCACACTTGTCTCACTTCAAGGGCTCAGAAGCCACATGTGGCTAATAGCTACCCTATTGGACAGTGCAGATATAGAATATTTCCATCACTGAAGAAAGTTCTGTTGGACTGCGCTACTCAAAATAATGAAATGTTTGAATTCCATTCTTCTGGCACAACACCTGACAGATGATAAGCAGTCAGTAAATGGTTGTTAGAAACATGCTTCTAACTGGCTTTCTTGCTGGTGGCATAAATCAATACACCTCTCTGGAGAAGCAATTAGTCATATTCTTCACATGTGGGTTTGCACATTTTAACCCCACTCCTAGAATGTGTTTATCCAGAGAACTTCTACCCAACAGGTACTTACTGAAGGCCTCTGTCAACTCCTTGATAAAATACTCAGGATCCTGCCTCAGGGAACTCAGTCTTTTGCAGTAGACAATCAACAGGCAATGAGAAACTGGAAGTACTGAGATCCCTGGCAGGCTCAGAGTGGTCTGGAGGGAGAGAGTTAGGGAAGGTTTTTCAGACATAGGGTTGCTTATGCATTCTAAAGGACAGGGTGTAATAAGTTTTTGAGACACACAGAAGGAAAAAAGCCTTCCAGGTAAGGGGAATAAATAACACTGAGAGAAGTAAGGAATGAAGAGACAGTAGGTTTATTCTCGAGGTTCCAGGAGGTGAAGTTGCCCAGGCAAATATAAAGATGGATTTAACAGTTGGTGGGGGATGGGGGTGGGAAGTGGCGGGAGGAGAGTGTTAGTAAGAATGACAAGACCGGCAAAAAATGCATTTTTGTGGGAATGCAGGTGAGAGATGACGCAGCTATGAAGTCAGGCAGCGTTAGACAAAAGGGAGCCAGATTCTAGAGAAACCAAGGAAGTAGATCAGCAGGCTGGATGACTGCCTGACTAGATAGGGGGAGACGCAGAGGGAAGTGAGCCTAGGGTGACTCTCAGGTTTCTGACTTACTTAAAGGAGATGACGGTGGCTTTTATCAAAACAAAGAACACAGGAGTGGGAGCAGACTTTGGGAGGAGCTTGAAGTAGGATGACAAGTTTATAGACTGATTTTCAAAGTGCTATGGGTCATCCAGGTGAAGATGTTCAGTCACTTAACAAACATGTATCAAGTGTCTACTATGTGCCAGGCACTGATGAGTATTTGGGTAGAGAGACTTGGGATGGAGGAAGTGATTTGGGTATCATCAATGTATCATGAAAGCTGAAGTCTTGGGAGGGGACAATCCCACATTCAGAGACATGATACAGATTAAGGCAAGAGAGGACTAAGGACAGGACTCATCTCTGGCAATGCCAATATTTAGGGGGCAGACTTAAGTCGCAGGAACAGAGACCAAAGAGGAACTGCCAGAAAGGGAAGAAAAAGCCTTCTGGAGGACAGTGTCCTAAAAGCCAAGGAAAGAACAAACTTCAGGAAGGATTGAGAGGCTAACAACATGGAATTTTGAGGAGGTCAATTAAGGTAAGAACTGATGATGTTCATTAAATAGAGGACCACTGCTATCTTGGCCGGAGCTGTTTCAATAGAAAGATAGAACTGGAGGTTAGATTACAGTGAGTGACTAGGTGTGAGGCAGCACTTCATCGTATGCCCATATCTAATAATGAACGGTGGAAACCACCGATGTCCAATGATGGGTGGCTGGGCTATTAAATTACAGTAAATCAATGTAATTGGCATAGCAGACCATCATTTAAACTTGTAACAAGGAAGTCTATACGACAAGTAGAATGATAATGCTATAATCATCAACCATAAAAGAACACCAATTACATCTGACATAAGATGATGACAGTGACAAAATTATTTAAAAAATAAAAGAACTTGGAAGTATACAAAAAAATGATTTCATGAAAAGATAGGATTGTGCATATATTTTCTTTTTAAATTTAGTCATTGTTTGTGCAATGGATAGTTTTTTTCAACACTTTTCATGTATCTTACAATATATAAGGTCTCTGAAATAGGTTGGTCAGCTGGGTGCAGGGGCTCATGCTTGTAATGCCAGCACTTTGGGAGGCTAGACAGGAGGATTGCTTGAGCCTAGGGTTTTGAGTCCAGCCTGGGCAGCATAGTGAGTCCCTGTCTCTACAAAAACTAATAATAAAATAAAATTAGCAGGGCATGGTAGCATGTGCTTGTAGTTCCAGCTACTCGAGAACTTAGTGGGAGGATTGCTTGAGCCCAGGAGTTTGAGGCTACAGTAAGCTATGATTGCACCACTACACTCCAGCCTGGGTGACAGAGCGAGACCCTGTCTCAAAAAATAAAATAGGAAATAAGGTGGTCAGAAGACCCCAAATTAATATCATAAACTAAATGCCTTTTAGTCATATTTTCTCAAGAATGTAGAGATTCTTGAGAAAGACATACGTATACGTGTGTATATATATACATACATGTGTATATGTATATATCTCCATGGGGAACTGATGATGTTCATTATGATGATGATGCATTTTTGTGGGACTGCAGGTGAGAGATGACATGGCTATGAAGTCAGGCAGCGTTAGACAAAAGGGAGCCAGATTCTAGAGAAACCAAGGAAGTAGATCAGCAGGCTGGATGACTGCCTGACTAGATAGGGGGAGACGCAGAGGGAAGTGAGCCTAGGGTGACTCTCAGGTGTCTGGCTTACTTAAAGATGGCATTGTGTATATGGAGATGTATACATATACATACCTATACACATATATACATAGTATGTATACATCTGCAATATGGTTATAAAGTATCATCAACTGGGAGCAAAGAAAACTAACATTGAAAAGTTTACAGGTTCAGCCAGGCATGGTGGCTCACGTTTGTAATTCCAGCACTTTGGGAGGCTGAGGTGGGCAGATCACCTGGGGTCAGGAGTTCGAGACCAGCCCAACCAACATGGTGAAACCTCATTTCTACTAAAAATACAAAAAAATTAGCTGGGTGTGGTGGTGGGTGCCTGTAATCCCAGCTACTTGGGAGTCTGAGGCAAGAGAATCGCTTGAACTCAGAAGATAGAGATTGCGGTGAGCCGAGATCACGCCATTGCACTCCAGCCTGGGCAACAAGAGTGAAACTCCATCTCAAAAAACAAAACAAAAAAAACCAGAAAAGTTTACAGGTTCACCGAACAATTTAGTTAATGTGTACACTGTAAGGTAGACTGGAATCATAACTCCTTTAACAAACCTTTCTTGAGTGCCTACCACGTACCCTGGGGTAGTTATAGAGAAGAGAAAGACTATTTATAAAAGGGAGCTGCTCACCGTGTGATGAAATCAAACATATGTAAACACATGCCGACACGTCAGGAGAATTGCTCAACTACAGGTATGACTAAAGTGCTGAGGCAGCAGCTAACGCTCAGACCGAGGGAGCTGCCGTTTTTTCAGTAAAGGCCTAGTGTCCTCTCCCTCTTCCCCGCACCTGCTTCCCAGTAGCCTCATCTCTTCTCCCGCTGTCCTGGCTCCTCCCATTTTCCTCAGTCCAAACACCAGTACCAGTGACCACCCCAGTTCACCTGCAGGCTTCCTCCCACAATAACCATACCACTCAACGGCCCCTCAGATTACTTCAAGGAGAGCGGCATCTAATGTTCCGCTTATCCCCTTATGCTTTCACTTTTAATTATTATAAATTATTCACTTTTTTTTTTTTGAGATGGAGTTTCTCTGTTGTTGCTCAGGCTGGAGTGCAATGGCGTGATCTTGGCTGATTGAAACCTCTGCCTCCCAGGTTCAAGCGATTCTCCCGTCTCAACCTCCCAAGTAGGTGGGTCTAGAGGTACCCACCACCATGCCCAGCTAATTTTTGTATTTTTAGTAGAGATGGGGCTTCACCGTGTTGCCAGGCTGGTCTCGAACTCCTGACCTTAGGTGATCCACCTGCCTCAGCCCCCTAAAGGGCTGGGATTATAGGCATGAGCCACTGTGCCCAGCCCTCATGCTCACTTTCAAAGTTCGTTAAACTCCTCTTCTTTTTTGGGGTGGGGGTAGTTAACTTGTATGCTTCCCAGATCCTAAATGGCTACAAGACTGCTTTCAGTTGTATACAGAGCTGCTTCTAATGCCTATGCCCTCTGATGCCTACCCCCAAGAAAAAACAGACCTCTGAATTGAGATGCTCCTCATTCAAATATATGATGGTTCTAGAAATAGGGAACAAAGCTGACTTTATGGCAATCATAGATTTGTAAAGGCTACAAAGACAGCAGAGTATTTTCAAGCTATCTTCCAGCATAGGTGAACACATTTTAAACCACTGTAAGAACTCTCAGGCCTCCTCCATCTTTTGGGCAACTGAAGAGTCTTGCTTTTCCTTTAGAAACATTCTGTGGATCACTCATAAGCAATTTTCAGACTACCTGTCTTCACGATTGTTCCCATAGTTTGATATTATGTAGAAAGAGTAGTAACCTGCTGTAAGCTGCTACTTTTCAATTATTTTAGGTTGGTGCAAAAGTAATTGCAGTTTTTGCCATTAAAGCCAATATGTTGGTATCTACATGTCTAGTATCTCAAAGAACAGATCAAATTTTTACGTAAACCTCCTCCTTCTCCTCCTCCTCCTCCTCTTCCTCTTCCTTTTCCTTCTCCTTCTCCTTCTTCTTTCTTTTTTTGACAGACTCTCGCTCTGTTGCCCAAGCTGGGAGTGGTGGTGCAATCTTGGCTCACCACAACCTCTGCCTCCCGAATCCAAGTGATTCTCGTGCCTTAACCTCCCAAGTAGCTGGGATTACAAGCATGTGCCACCATGCCTGGGTAATTTTTGTACTTTTAGTAGAGATGGAGTTTCACCACGTTGGCCAACCTGGTCTCAAACTCCTGGCCTCAGTTGATCTGCCTGCCTCAGCTTCCTGGCCTCCCAAAGTGCTGGGATTACAGGCGTGAGCCACCACACCAGACAAGGTGGACAGTCTTCTATTTAGTAAAAGCAGGTAACTTAAGGTGTAAGGCTATTTACATTGTTCCACAGTTACTAAAAACTATGTTTATTTTTGTTAATTTTTTAGACCACTGGGTTTATAAGTTGCTCATTATAAAGCATTTGAGCAGTTCAGAAGAATACAAAGAAATGTAATAACTAAAGTCCTAATATCCATCTTCAACATTAGGTGAACATTCCAGACATATATACAGACTACATATATACAGACTACATATATTCCACACATATATATAGACTACATGGATGACTACCAAGAGACCAAAAATGTTTACAAAAATGAGATCCTATTTTTGTACTGTGTACCGTCGGATGCGTCTTGGCTTTCCAGGACTGGAGCTGGGTTATGCTCGGCCTCAGCCCCAGGAGGAGCACCACCATGGCCTCTGCCCACCAGCCTGAGCACACCCAGCTCAGCCCTATAAGTCACCTGGGTGTCTGCATGTGGTCAGCTTAGACTACGGCCGTCTCCTTCCAACCCAGGACTCTCCCCAAACACCAGCCTAGAGCACCTCAGCTTCTTAATCCGTTCAGGCCACAGCTGACTCTGAATTGCACAGCTAATTCTTTTTAATTTTTTTTGAGACAGGTCTTGCTCTGTCACCCAGGCTGGAATGCAGTGGTGTGATCTCGGCTAGGCAACCTCTGCCTCCTAGGCTCAAGCCATCCTCCTGCTTCAGCCTCCCAAAATAAATATTCTCTTATTTATTTACTTATTGGATTTTTTGTTGCTTTTTGTTTTGTAGTGTCGTGATCACAGCTCCCTGCAACCTCCGCCTCCTGGGTTCAAGTGATTCTCCTGCCTCAGTCTCCCAACTAGCTGGGATTCCAGGCACCTGCCACCACATCTGGCTAATTGTTTTGTATTTTTCATATAGACGGGGTTTCACTATGTTGACCAGGCTGGTTTCAAACTCCTGACCTCAAGTGATCTGCCCTCCTCGGTCTCCCAAAGTGCTAGGATTACAGGCGTGAGCCACCATACCCAGCCTATTTTATTTATTTTTGGAAAAGGGTCTCACTCTTGCCCAGGCTGGAGTGCAGTGGCACAATCATAGCTCATAGAAACCTCCAACTCCTGGGCTCAAGCAATCCTTCCACCTCAGCCTCCCAAGTAGCTGGGACTACAGGCCCACACCATCAGGCCTGGCTAATTTTTTAAAAAATTATTTTTAAGGCTAGTTGTGGTTGCTTACGCCTGTAATCCCAGCACTTTGGGAGGCGAGCAGATCACCTGAGGTCAGGGATTCAACACCAGCCTGGCCAACGTGGTGAAACCCCATCTCTACTAAAAATACAAAATTTAGCTAGGCATGGTGGTGCATGCCTGTAATCCCAGCTACTCAGAATATATATATATATATATATATATATATATATATTTTTTTTTTTTTTTTTTTTTTTTAGTAGAGATGAGGTCTTGCTATGTTGCACAAGCTGCCTCAAACTCCTGGCCTCTAGCTATCCTCCCACCTTGGTCTCCCAAAGTGCTGTGATTACAGGCATGAGCCTAGGTGCCTGGCTATGTGTTATTTTTATTAAAAATAGTAAATAAGGTCAGGCATGTGGCTCACGCCTATAATCCCAGCACACTGGGAGGCCAAAATGGGAGGACTGCTTGAGCCCAAGAGTTCAAGATCAGCCTTGGGCAACAGAGCAAAACCTGATCTCTACAAAAGAAATTAGCTGGATGTGGTGATGCATGCCTGTAGTCCCAGCTACTTAGGAGGCTGAAGCAGGAGGATGGCTTGAGCCTGGGAGGCAGAGGTTGCCTAGCTGAGATTGAACCACTGCACTCTAGACTGGGTGACAGAGCAAGACCTGTCTCAAAAAAAAAAAAAAAAAAAGAATTAGCTGTGCAATTCAGAGTCAGCTGTGGCCTGAACGGATTAAGAAGCTAAGGTGCTCTAGACTGGTGTTTGGGGAGAGTCCTGGGTTGGAAGGAGACGGCCGTAGTCTAAGCTGACCACATGCAGACACCCAGGTGACTTATAGGGCTGAGCTGGGTGTGCTCAGGCTGGTGGGCAGAGGCCATGGTGGTGCTCCTCCTGGGGCTGAGGCCGAGCATAACCCAGCTCCAGTCCTGGAAAGCCAAGACGCATCCGACGGTACACGGTCTAGTTTAGACGCACCTGCTGCGGAGAGTGCTCTGCAACACAGAGGAACACTTCTTCCTGGCAGGATGCCCTGGTCTTCAGAGGCACTCCCAGGTGCTCTGACGCATGACAGCTTTTACCATGTTACTGCTGTTTATACTGCAGAATATATGAAAGCCACATTCTCTTTTCAGGGATAGAGACCCCCTGTTAACCCTCCACTGAGAAACAAACACAGAAGCAAAAACTCTCATAAACAATGATTGATTAAATGCATATTATGCACCAAGAGCTTTTCATATACTACACTAAGTCATTTAATGTAGTGACTATGTAGTCGGTATTATTGCCTCTGCTTTATACATAAAGAAACTATGCTTCAGAGAAAGCAGTTTGCCCAAGGTCATCTCCCCAAGTAGATGGTGAGTAGAGACTCCAAACCCACCAGGCATGGTGGCCACACCTGTAATCCCAGCACTTTGGGAGACCAAGGTGGGAGGATCACATGAGTCCAGAAGTTCAAGACCAGCTTGGGTAACACAGGAAGACCCTGTCTCTACAAAAAATAAAAGTAATAAAAATAAATTACACAGCATGATGGCACACCCCTGAAGTCCTGGCTACTCAGGAGGCTGAGGCAGAAGGATTACTTGAGTCCAGGAGGTTGAGGCTTCAGTGAGCCGTGACTGTGCCACTGAGCCCCAGCCTCAGCAACAGAGTGAGACCCTGTCTCAAAAAAAGAAAGAATCCAAGCCCAGTTCTGTCGGATTCAAAGCCCATTTACTTCCTGGCTTTCTGGCTCCCGTATTCTTTGCCTCTACCCAGTAAAACAATTGCACGGGGCGGGAGGAGAGGTGTGGTTATTATTGCTTTCCTTTTGGCTCCTTTTAACAGAATACATGACGATTTTTGCTCTCACAGCAACTGAGGCGAGTTTTGTACAAGCAATGCTGGGGAATCAAGTTTGTGAAACTCTTCCTATGAAATATTAAAAAGGTCAATGCCACAAATGCAATTTGACTCCCTTAAGCGAGAGAATCATTCATTCAAATGTTGTTCTGTTGTCTAACTGAATTTCAGAGCTCCCTTCACCCCCAAAATACTTTCAGAAAAACACTTCAGTAAACAAAAATTTTCACTAAATAACAAGACACACCTCTCAGGGGCTCTAAGAGGGAATCCAAGGTGAGCGAGGCCCAGGGGACTGTCCAGTACTCTGGGGAAACTGGAGGGGCCTCTGCACTCCTGAATTGCTTTAAAAAACTTATCACCAGAATCCACTAGCTCTAAGAATTTGGGATCCCTGATCAATACCAATTGAAAGTTGCTGAAGAGTCTCCTAGATTCACAAAGAATTTTCAGATCTGAAAATGGCCTTAGAAAAAAGTAGCAAACAAACAGCTTTCCAGGGTAGGAATGCAAATTGTCATGGGCTTCTTTTTTTTTTTTAGACGGAATTTCGCTCTTGTTACCCAGGCTGGAGTGCAGTGGCGCAATCTTGGCTCACTGCAACCTCTGCCTCCTGAATTCAAGCAATTCTCCCACCTCAGCTTCCTGAGTAGCTGGGACTACAGATGCCCATCACCACGCCCAGCTAATTTTTATATTTTTAGTAGAGACAGGGTTTCGCCAGGTTGGCTAGGCTGGTCTTGAACTCCTGACCTCAGTGATCCACCGGCCTCGGCCTCCCAAAGTGCTGGGATTACAGTGCGAGCCACTGTGCCCAGCCAGGCCTCTTTAAACAAAGGAAACTGGCCTGGAAAAGGCACCTTCAGGAGATGTTCAATAAAAATTGAAAATGTGGCTCATAAAATTTATGGTTCTATAGGACAGTGTCCTAAATTTCTCTGATGATAGGAAACACCAGAGGCACTTGTTAAAACCAGTGTCCTAGGTCCCTTCCTAGAGATTCCGATTCAGTGAGTCTATGAAGGGCACGTGAACTGACAGTGTTCATAGATTCTCATCATGGGAGAGGTTTAGGAAAGTCTGCTTAAGGGACATTTTTACAGTTCTCCGGCGCAAGACAGATTACAATTTTGAAGCCAGGTAAAACATTTTGAAGTTTAGAAAATAATTATTTGCAGCTGGGCGTGGCAGCTCACGCACACTTGTAATCTCAGCACTTTGGAAGGGCCGAGGTGGATGGATCACTGGAGCTCAGGAGTTGGAGATCAGTCTGGGAACCACGGTGAAACCCCGTCTCTGTATTTTTTAATTTTTTTTTTTTTTTTTTGAGACAGGGTCTCCCCGTCTCACCCAGGCTGGAGTAAATGGCACAATCTCAGGTCACTGCAGCCTCCACCTCCAAGGCTCAAGTGATCCTCCCACCTCAGCCTCTCAAGTAGCTGGGAACATAGGCATGCACCACCACACCCAGCGAATTTTTGTATTTTGGGTAGAGATGGAGTTTTGCCATGTTGCCCAGGCTGGTCTTGAATTCCTGAACTGAGGCAATCCTTGCCTTGGCCTTGAAAAGTGCTGGGATTATAGGACCAAGCCACTGTACCTGGCTAAAAATGTTTTAAAATAAAGATACTTTTTAAAAAATAATTATTATTTGCAAAATGCTGTCTACAGTTTTCAGCAGAAAAGGGTCTGGTCTTACAATTCTTTTTATGTTTTTTGCATATATGTTTGTACAAACACACACATTTGGATTTCAATTTTTAATGTAAGTGATCATTGTTCATTCACTCAAACTATACAAGCAGATCATCAAAAAGTGGTCAAGTGCAACTAAAATGTCACCATCCAGAGCCAACTATGGAGCACCTTTCCGGGTATCTCTCTGCACAGATAAGTAGGTCCATATTGTACACAACTTAGATACCTGAGGTATACACTTGGCACACACCAGATATGCTCTTTTGCCACCTATTTCTACATAAGAATATAGTTTGACTACATGTTTCATGAAATAAATCTACATCATCATTTTTTCTAACTACATAATATTCCATTTGTATGAATATACCATAATTGGCTGAATAAATACGTTTATTTAAAGTTCTCTTTCAAACTAGTATAGAGGACAATTTAATAATCAGGTGAATGAAAACTCCTGAGATGTATTTAGCATAGATAATGAGGAAATAGCAGAATTCCTAAGATGTGTTAAGTGTAGACAGTAAGTTGTAAGACGTGTAAGATAATCTGTGAGATATGTCAACAATAAACAGAATAGAATATTCGTGTGTTAAATATGCATTAAAAGAATGAAACAAATGAGAGTTTTACTTATAAATACAAAGGAATGGAAGAATAAAATAAATGTTAAATCTTATAATATTTACTTAATAAAATAGTGAATTTAAGGCCTGGCATGGTGGCTCACACCTGTAATCCCAGCACTTTGGGAGGCCAAGGTGGGCGGATCATGAGGTCAGGAGTTCGAGACCAGCCTGGCCAACAAAGTGAAACCTCGTCTCTACTAAAAAAAAATACAAAAATTAGCTGAGTGTGGTGGTGCGCCCCTATTGCTTGAACCTGGGAGACGGAGGTTGCAGTGAGCCAAGATTACACCATTGCACTCCAGCCTGGGCAACAGAGTGAGACTTCATCTCAAAATAAATAAATAAATAAAAATAGTGAATTTAATAAATATTTAACTTATAATTGTGTTTTATATATATAATATAAAATTATATATTTTATAATATATAAATCATATATATTCATATGTACTGTGAATACATTATTTATAATTAATAAAATTATAATACAATTTTATAAGGTATAATTTATTATATACTTAAAAAATATTTTTTTTGAGATGAAGTTTTTGCTCTTGTCAACCAGACAGGAGTGCAAGATTTTGGTTCATTGCAAGCTCTGCCTCCTGGGTTCAAGCGATTGTCCTGCCTCAGCCTCCCGAGTAGCTGAAATTATAGGCATGTGCCACCATGCCCCACTAATTTTGTACTTTTTAGTACAGATGGGGTTCCACCATGTTGGTCAGGCTGGTCTTGAATTCCTGACCTCAGGTGATCCACCCGCCTCGGCCTCCCAAAGTGCTAGGATTACAGGCCTGAGCCACCATACCCAGTCAATTATATACTGTTTATATAATTATATGTAAAATATTTTTCTAGATTATGATTTACATTGTTAATAATAGGCACTTCATAAATATTAATAATACATAATATCGCTCAGCTCATGTTACCTCAAGACAGCTATGTCATTCCTAAATTGTCATTCCTAAATCGATTACCCATCAGTGACATCCATCATGTTCAGTTCTGGCCCCACATATACTCTGCCCCAAAATGTAGATAAAACACAGATCACTAATGGGGCACGGTGGCTCACACCTGTAATCCCAGCACTTTGGGAGGCCCAGACAGGTGAAGTCAGGAGTTCCAGACCAGTCTGGCCAACGTGGTGAAACCCTGTCTCTACTGAAAAAAAAAAAAAAGAAAGAAAATTAGCCGGGCAACTCGTTTGAACCCAGGAGTCGGAAGTTGCAGTGAGCCGAGATCGCGCCCCTGCACCCCAGCCTGGGAGAGAGAAGTGAGACTCTATGTCAAAAAAACAAAAAAAAACACAGATGACTGATGAACTACAGCTATTGGCCAGGCATATTGCCTTGCATACCTCCAGCAGAGCAAGCATCTGCTGACTTCAGACACTTTCCACCTGTTGAGGCTCCTTGTTCAACCTTAACTTTGGTTTTTCTGACCACAGCATCAGCAGGGAAAGCTGACACTGCAAGCACAGGGTTCTAGAAGTGTGGATCTTGGATCTCTCACCCTATTTGTATCCTCACCTACCTATATTAGTCTCTATCTGATATGTTTTGGCTGTGTCCCCACCCAAATCTTGAATTTCCACCTGTTATGGGAGGGACCCAGTGGGAGGTAATTGAATCAAGAGGGTAGATCTCTCCCATGCTGTTCTCCTGATCTGATGGTTTTCTGTTTTTGCCTTTTTTTTTGAGATGGAGTCTTGCACTGTGGTCCCAGCTGGAGTGCAATGGCATGATCTTGGCTCACTGCAACCTCTGCCTCCTGGGTTCAAGTGATTCTCCTACCTCAGCCTCCCGAATAGCTGGGATTACAAGTGCCTGCAACCACGTCCAGCTAATTTTTTGTATTTTTAGTAGAGACAGGTTTTTACTATGTTGGCCAGGCTGGTCTCGAACTCCTGACCTCATGATCTGCCCTCCTTGGCCTCCCAAAGTGCTGGAATTACAGGCATAAGCCACCACGCCCAGCTGAGATCTGATGGTTTTAAAAAAGGGAGTTTCCATGCACAAGCTCTCTTCTCTTGTCTGCTGCCATGTGAGACTTTCCTTTTACCTCTGCCATGATTGTGACACCTCCCCAGCCATGTGGAACTGTAAGTCCAATTAAATCTCTTTCTTTTGTAAATTGCCCAGTCTTGAGTATGTCTTTATCAGCAGTATGAAAATTGACTAACACACGATCTCTTTCCCCTTGCTTCTCACTATGTTTTCAAGTTGAGTGAATCGTGTGATTTTAACACCTGGTTTTGGTTTCTGAGCCTTTCTGTCCCATGATCTCTGGGAGAGCTTGCTGGTACCCAGGACTACATGCATCTAAACTTTCCCAAACTCCTAGAGTAGTGAAGGAAAGCAAGCAGGGTGGGGAGTCATAATGAATAAAATCAGGTTTATCAAATGTACATCCGATTATTTGCTAATGTAGGATTCAAGGGCCAGATTAAACACAAGAGTGAAATCTTTCATTTAATTTCAAGAATGTATGGGGCTTTCGGATTTTCCTACCTCCAAAGTCATGATCTAAGTTTTTGTTTGTGTTTTGTTTGTTGAGGTCTCTCACTGAGACATGATCTAAGTTTTTAAATAATCAGGTTTATTTCCAAGAGATTTAGATGTCTTTCAGATTTACATCGTAAACACTAAATCATAGAAGCAGAGTGTTTTTCTACTTATTTTTTCAAGCCAATCCTAGCTATTATTCCCAATGACACTTTATTTTTTACATATCTTTTCCTTTTTGATTAGGTTCTGCCTTTGCTTGAATCATCCTTCAGTTACTACAGTATTTTGATTTATTGTCCTAAGTCTTGGGATAGCATCCTTCTTTATTGCCATATTTATTCTGCTGAGCTACAGCTATTGGAAGAGATAAATTTAACGTTAACAATTTACAAAGCCTCTTTCAAAGTCTATTGACAGAGTTAATTATTTTAAGTAACCAGTTTTAAGATGTGAGGTAAAAATAATTTTATATATGCATAAATATTTTGATTCCTTGAATATCAATAATTATATTTCAAATATCAATATCAAACAGCAATAATTATAATAAAAATAGTGTATATTTTTTCAAACATCACTTTTTTGGTTTTTGTTTTTGGAGACAGGGTCTCACTTTGTCACCCTGACTTGAGTACAGTGGTGTAATCTTGGCTCAGTGCAACCTGGACCTCCTAGGCTAAAGTGATCCTCCTGCCTCAGCACCCCCAAGTAGCTGGGACTACAGGTGCCCGCCACCACATTCAGCTATTTATTTTTTCGTATTTTTTGCACAGACAGGGTTTTACCATATCACCCAGGCTGGTCTTGAACTCCTGAGCTCAAGCTATCTACCCAGTTTGGCCTCTGAAAGTGCTCAGATTACAGGTGTTATAGTGAACCCCAAGTTTCTCTTCAAAGAATCAGTATGCCGGTATGGTCAGCTCTCTTATTCTTTAATTCTCTATTTTAAAGTTTAACATCCTTGAAATTCCAGTAAACAACCTTAACAGTTCTAATCAGTAGTTCACATCTGTTCCCCCAGCCCCCAGTTCCATCCTGACTCATCCCGGTCATCTGCTCCCATCACCTTTGACTTAGGTTACCCCTGGCTACCTGCTCTGACCCACCCGTAACCATCCTTCCCGCCAAAATACCCACCCTGCCACTCCAGCTCGGAACACTGCTCTCTTTAAAATAGCCAATCAGGATTAGTCTAGCTTGTGCAGTCTAACCCTAGCCAATAGGGGAACTACACAGCAGTAGGGGTGACCCCCGTCAGGCATTAGTACCTCTTTCCGCCTTGTCCAAGCGTGCAGCTACTATTGCCACAACCTTCTATAGAACTAAACTGCCTTGCTGAGAGGATTTATCTTCAAGTGCTATTTCTTTTGCGGCATCAAAGTTTTATCTATAACACAGGCATAAACCACAGTACCTAGCCTATGTTTTTCAAAAATAATTTTGATGGCAGTGGGTGGTGAATCCTGCCCAAGGGGATTGCCTAATGTCACTACACAATCAGATTACCTCTAAATGAATAAAAATTTTGACTGAACTGAAAAGTTCTGTCACCAACCATTCAACCGAGGTCAGAGAAGAACCAAAATCAGGGCTCCAACAATGCCCCCAACTACCCCCTATTCCAGCCAGAACTAGACACAAATTCTTCATCTCAATTTTATCAGATGAAATGGGAATCATAAGATAAGCTTCCAGCCCAGTGCAGTGACTCACACCTATAATCCCAACACTTTGGTAGGCTGAAGCTGGAGGACTGCTTGAGGCCCAGGGATGGAGGCTGCAGTGAGCTATGATCATGCCACTGCACTCCAGCCTAAGGAACAGAGCAAGACCCTGTCTTGAAAATAATAATAATAATAATCTTCCTTAAACAGTAATGAGATTGGTAATTGCCAATTAGACTGCAGTTCCTCCTAAGGGAAGAGGTTTTATTTAGTGCTGTGCCCAGCCCATAGGACACGTGAAACCACTCACTGAGCCCCTAAGTGTCTGGCATAGGTAGAGGAGAAAGTGTCAGAAGGGCAGGTGATAGTGAGGAAAAGGAACTAAAAGCACAGAGAAGCCTTTTAAGAAATTTGGCTGTGAAAAGTTAAGAGATCTAGGGCTCTGGGTCAGCTTTCTTTCTTTCTTTCTTTTTTTTTTTTTTTGAGACAGAGTCTTGCTCTGTCCCCCAGGCTGGAGTGCGGTGGCGCAATCTAGGCTCACTGCAACCTCCACCTCCTGCATTCAAGTGATTCTTCTGCCTCAAGCTTCCCAAGTAGCTGGGATTACAGGTGTGGCACCATCACGACCGTTTTGTTTCTGTTTTTTAGTAGAGATGGGGTTTTGTCACGTTGTTCAGGCTGGTCTGGAACTCCTGACCTCGGGAGTTCCTGACCTCACCGCCTCGCCCTCCCAAAGTGCTGTGATTACAGGAGTGAATCACCACGCCCGGCCAGCCATCGCGCCTGGCTCCGGGTCAGCCTTTAATTGTTCGGTTCTGTATTCTTTTAAACATGCAGGAGTATAATTAAATTATGTTTCAGAACCTGGCTTGAGTATTATTCATCTATATGCTATGCATAAAATGTCCACACATCGCAGATTCCCAAGGATAGGCCAGATAACCAGCACTCTGTCTTGTTGGTTCATGAGTAAAGAAGCACACACTCTAATTTCTATTTGGAAAACATGTTTGACTTTAAGGCATTAGAAAGTAAGAAAGAATAAGGACCAGGTGTGGTGGCTGACGCCTGTAATCCCAGCACTTTGGGAGGCTGAGGCAGATGGATCACTTGAGGTCAGGAGTTCAAGACTAGCCTGGCTAAAATGGGGAACCTCCATCTCCACTAAAAATACAAAAATTAGCTAGGCATGGTGGCGTGTGCCTGTAATCCCAGCTATTCAGGAGGCTGAGGCAGAAGAATCACTAGAACCTGGGAGGTGAAGGTTGCAATGAGCCAAGATCGAGCCACTGTAATCCAGCCTGGGCGACTCTGTCTCAAAAAAAGAAAAGAAAAGAAAAGAAGTCAACTCAGCAGACACCTTGAGTTCAGACTTCTAGCATCTAGAACCATGAGACAGTAATTTCTGTTAATTTCTGTTTAAGCCACCCAGTTTATGGTGCTTTGTTACTGTGGCTTCAGCAAACTACTACAAATGGGGGTTACATTGGATGAGTATCAGAATTAAATAAGATGATGCAAATCATATGTTTAGCACAGTACCAACTACACAGTAAGCACCCACGTGTCATCATTATCACCATACAGTTGCATCTTCATTTCATATCTATAAACCAAAAATAAAATTTGAAGGCCCTCTGCAACCATCTGAAGGGACTTTCTGCTCAGCGAGGGCACGCTAAAATTTAACCTGAAAGACTGGTTCGGGCCATGAGGGGAAGTGGGGTTTGGACATGCCTCATCATCCCCCTCCAATATTAACACCAACACAGATCTTAAGTCTGATAAGAAACATTTACTGTTTATTCTCTAAAGCCTGCTACTTGGAGGCTTTAAAGTAGCAGTACCTATGACCTGGCAGCCCTTAAGTACCCCTAGAGTAGAGTACCTATGACCTGGCAGCCCTTAAGTACCCCTAGAGTAGAGTACCTATGACCTGGGAGCCTCTCCACCCCTTTTGAGTTGTCCTGCTCTGCCAGATGGAACCAACGTAGTAAATCTTACATGTATTGATTGATGTATTACGTCTCCCTAAAATGTATAAAAGCAGGCTATACTCTTACCACGTTGGGCACATGTCATCATGCCATGTTGGGCATATCCTGTAACCTTGGCAAAATAAACTTTCTAAATTTTTTCTGAGATGGAGTCTCGCTCTGTCACCCAGGCTGGAGTCCAGTGGCAATCTCAGCTCACCGCAACCTCTGCCTCCCAGGTTCAAGCAATTCTGGTGCCTCAGCCTCTCAAGAAGCTGGATTACAGGTATACACCACTACACTCAGCTAATTTTTTTTTTTTTTTTTTTTGAGACAGAGTCTCGCTCTTGTTGCTCAGGCTAGAGTGCAATGGCATGATCTCAGCTCACTGCTACCTCCTTCGCCTCCCAGGTTCAAGCGATTCTCCTGCCTCGGCCTCCCTAGTAGCTGGGATTACAGGCATGTGCCACCATGCCTGGCTAATGTATTTTCAGTAGGGATGGGGTTTCTCCATGTTGGTCATGCTGGTCTCGAACTCCCAACCTCAGGTGATCCGCCCGCCTCAACCGCCCACAGTGCTGAGATTACAGGCATGAGCCACCATGCCTGGCCTAACTTTTGTATTTTAGTAGAGATGGGGTTTCACCATGTTGGCCAGGCTGGTCTCAAACTCCTAGCCTCAAGCAATCCACCGGCCTTGGCCTCCCAAAGTGCTAGGATTACAGGTGTGAGCCACCCTGCCTGGCCAAACTCTCTAAGTTGATTGAGACTTGTCTTTGATACTTTTGGGCAGGACAAACACAAACCTTTTCTTCTCACCTGGTGCAGCATCTCCAGACACTTGATGGTACAGGCTCTGCTCCCTGAGTTTCTCTTCGCCCATATGCTCACACAGCTAATAACTTTTTATTCTCAGGTTTCCTTTCAAATATCACCTGTCCCAGGAAGCCTGCCCTGACTTAGTCACTGCTTCAGGCCTTCTGCCATATCCACTTAACAGGGTGAGGGCAGTACTTTACACACAGCAGTGCAATTTACTGATTCCAAATTAGGCTCCAAAGTCTACCAGAGACGAGGTTAATATTCCTCTAAATTTCCCTCAGCAGTGCAGTGTGAGATGCTCATTAAATATTTGAGGAAAGGAGCCCTTCATCACAGATAGAGAAAGTGGCCACACACACCATCTGTAAACAAGCTCATGCTCTAAACTGGCCATTAAAACTACTCTCTCAAAGTCTGGTCTGGAAACCAGACATGCAAATTCCTGGGCCTCATCCCAGACTGCCTGAAGCAGAAACCCGGGGGGTGGGGCCCAGGAATCCATGTTTTAACACACCCTCCAGCTGGTGCCCGATGTGTTGCAGCTCTGGGTCTGTCTATCCGAGTATGGAAGTTTGGCTGCTAAAGTGATTCCCCTGAGAATTCCCGTAAACAGAGGAGCCCCTAGGGAAGAGGGAAAGACGCTATAGAGGGGCTCCCAGGTGCACAGAAGTAAAAGTTTTGAGCTTTCACCTTCAACTCACTTTTCTTTTTTTCTGAGATGGAGTTTCACTTTTTTTTTTTTTTTTATTTTTTTGAGATGAAGCCTTACTCTATCGCCCAGGCTGGAGTGAAGTGGTGCGATCTTGGCTCACTGCAACCTCTGCTGCCCGGTGCAAGCAATTCTCCTGCCTCAGCCTCCAGAGTAGCTGGGATTACAGGCACCTGCCACCACGCCAGGCTAATTTTTGTATTTTTAGTTGAGACAGAGTTTCACTACGTTGGCCAGACTGGTCTCGAACTCCTGACCTCAGGTGATCCACCCGCCTCAGCCTCCCAAAGTGCTAGGATTACAGGTGTGAGCCACCACGCCCGGCCTCAACTCACTTTTCTAAGCCTATATGATGGGGTGAGTCAGTGATAACTTCAAGGTATCTAAATTGCCTAACTAGATTCCATATCTGGGAAATGAAGCTCTTCACCAGACTATTATCATCTTTTCTTTTTATTTTTATTCATTATTAATTGTTTACATAATTTTAAAATTGAAAAAGAGACAGGGTCTCCTTATATAGCCCAGGTTGGTCTTGAACTCCTGGGCTCAAGGGATTCTCCTGCCTTGGCCTCCCAAAATGCTATGATTATAGGTGTGAACCACCAGGCCTGGCCTTCTTTTTTTTTTTTTTTTTTTTTGATAGAGACAAGGTCTTGCTATATTGCCCAGGCAGATCTTGAACTCCTGGGTTTAAGCGATCCTCCCGCCTCAGCCTCCTAAAGTCTTAGCATTATCTCTGAAGTCAAAGATGATTTTGCCAAGTCAAAAAGGTGATAATCAAAGCCCCTTAAAGTAGCAAAAATCCAGCCCCAGGCAAATAGTGCTCTCCAGAATGATAAGAGTAGGGCAGAATGGGTAGAGGCTGATGATTAGAAAGGACAAGGAAATCATTTAAAATCTTTGAATCTCAGGTTCTTTATCTGCAAAAGGGAGCTAATAATACCTTCCTCTTGCAGCTGTGGTGAGGAGGAACAATATCAGTGAAAGCACCTTGCCCCCTGCCTGGCAAATAAAAGGTCCTTAATGAATGTTTGCTGGATCTGAAACTAGGGCATGTGGGATGCCTGGGGAAAATCCTCTTCACTCGAGCTCGCCTAAGGCTAATTCGTCCCAGAAAGCCAAGCTTGTGTTTACACATGAAAGAACTCTGAAGCAAGGCATTGACTCAGGCAATCAAATTGACGTTGGAAAGGTAGTGTGGGTACAGGGAACCAGAACAAGGGAGGTACGTATCAGGAGGGGCTGGCTAGAGTCAGAACGAGCCTTTCCTCCAACAGACAATGCTAGCTCCAATCCCTCTTTGCCATACTCCACAGCACCCCTCCAATTTATCTGAATAATCAACAGATCCTATCTAGAAAGCTAGTAAGATTTTAGGAGACCAACTTTTTTTTTTTTTTTTTTGAGGCAGTCTCTATCGCAAGGCTAGAGTGCAGTGGCACAATCTCAGCTCACTGCAAACTCCACCTCCTGGATTCAAGTGATTCTCGTGCCTCAGCCTCCCAAGTAGCTGGGATTACTGCACCACTACACCTGGCTAATATTTTTTTTATTTTTTGCAGAGATGGGGTTTCGCCATGTTGCCCAGGCTTGTCTCAAACTGTTGGGCTCAAGCCATCTGTCCACCTGGACCTCCCAAATTGCTGGAATTACAGGCGTGAGGCACTGCGCCCAGCCAAGGAAACCCATTTCTGGAGTCTGAGCAGGCATCTGTCTTCTCATGTTTGGGACTTTTTTTGTTGCTGAGACAAAGTCTCAATCCGCTGCCCAGGCTGGAGTGCAGTGGTGCACCTTTAGCTCACTGCAGCCTCAAATTCCTGGGCTCAAGCGATCCTCCCACTCAGCTTCTCACGTAGCTAGGACTACAGGAGCACACCACCATGCCCAGCAGGTTATGATTATTATTTTTTAAACAGAGACAGGGTCTCACTATGTTGCCCAGGCTGGTTTCAAACTCCTGGCCTCAAACAATCCTCTCACCTCTACTTTCCAAAGCACTGGAATTACAGGTGTGAACCACCTTGCCTGGTCGGGACTTTTAAGAGCTCCACAGAAAACATTTCAGTAAACAAAACCCACATCCAGCCCTGTTAATTCAGTGGAAAATGAGGACTTCCTCCACTTGAACGTCCTCATTTGGACAACTAGACACAGAAAGGCCTTAGCATGAGCCTGGTACTTACTGGGCCCATTAACTCATTTAGTTTCATGTTGACATTCCCTTTCTACAGATGAAGAATCCGAGGCTCAGAAGCATTAAGATGTGCCCAAGATCACACAATTAGAAGGCAGCAGAACTAGGATCTGCTCTTCTGGAGTGTGCCATTCACATGCCACTAAACTCTAGTTTGCACATGTATCTGGAATCCAGCCAGCTAGGGGCTACCAGCTTCAACAGACAGGAAGTACAAAACAAGCACATGAAAAAAAATTCCAACCCCATTCCAGCCAGCCATGGACTGGCCTATAAACAGAGGTCAAAGTGTAACAAAAAACAAATGCATCCCACATCTGTCAAAATTTAAGACCTTGTAAATCTCATTTAATTCATTCTTAAAAGTGAACCAGTAAATAGATAATACTTGGTCCTAGCTCTTTCACTAAAAGCTTGGACATAATTAATCTTTAGAAGCCAGCATGACTGATGTCCGTTACCTTTTCAGCAAAGTGCTTACCACTGTTACATAATTTTACTACCTCAATGATAATGGACAAAACACAACCTATTAAAACGACCTCCAATCCCAGACATCATCAGTACCAAATGCCAATTTAGGCATTTATTTTGAACCACAGAAGTTGTACTTACATGCCAGGAAGGTCATCCTCAATAAGCATTCACCAACCATGTTATACCTATCAATTCAGTCCATTAATGCAGGTAAGATGTTTCTGTTCTTTGGTACTTTGGACGTTACCATTAAATTTCCTATGAAAATGTATAGGTCAGCAACATCGAAAATGGTAACTCTTACAACAGACTAGGCTGGTGAGAGATAAAATAAGCAAATACCTGGCAACGTGGGCCGTGTACCGGCACAGCTCTGTGCTTCCTGGAGTACTTTCGCCTGGAGCTGCCACCGGGGTGCCAGTCCCACTCACAGGGAGAGGACAGTAATGTGGTACTTCGCACCCTGGAAAAGACAGTGTTGTTAAAAACCCAACATGCTCATTCCCTGCATGGTAAGATTTTGGGAAATGCACAGAAGTTCACATACCATACAATTTGCCCATTTTTAGGATAGCTTTTAGTACCTTCACAGAGTTGTACAACTGTCACCACCGTCCATCTTAGAATATCTTCATTATGCCCCAAACCTCTTAGCCATAATTTCCTGATCCGCCAATTCTTCTCTCCCTGCCTCTTGGCCCTAGGCAACCACCAATCTAATTTTTGACTCTATAGATTTATCTCTTCTGGATATTTCATATAAATGGGCTCATATGATATTAGACATTTTGTGACTGCCTTCTTTAACTTAGCATAATTTTTTAAGGTTCACTGATGTTGTAGCATACATCAGCACTTCATTCCTTTTTTATGGACAAATAATATTCCATCGTATGGATATACCACATTTTATTATCTATTCATCAGTTGGTGGAGGTTTGGGTTGTTTCTTCTCTTTGGCCACTGTGAACAGTGGTGTACAAATGTTTATATGGACATACGTTTTCATTTATCTCAGAAATAATGGAATTGCTGCCCCTAATGTTTTCAGTTTTCAAAAAATGGAGAAAGTGAGTTGCCACCTAAACCTTGGTATCACCAGTCTACCTGAGAGTCACTCTGAGAAACAAGATCTTATAAGAATCTGTGGCTGAGCACGGTGGCTCACACCTGTAATCCCAGCACTTTGGGAGGCCAAGATGGGTGGATCACAAGTTCAGGAGTTCAAGACCAACCTGGCCAAGATGGTGAAACCCTGTCTGTACTAAAAAATATAAAAAATAGCCAAGCATGGCGGCAGGTGCCTGTAATCTCAGCTATTCAGGAGGCGGAGGTAGGAGAATCGCTTGAACCTGGGAGGCAGAGGTTGCAGTGAGCCAAGATCACACGCCACTACACTCTAGCCAGGGCGAAAAAGTGAGACTCCATCTCAAAAAAAAAAAAAAAAGAATTCGCCTTTCAGGTTAAACAGGTATTCAGCAGGTGAGAAAATAGCTAGAAAAAATTGTTTAGGTCAGGCATGGTGGCTTAGGCTGGGCATGATGGCTCAGGCCGGGCACGGTGGCTTAGGCCAGGCATGGTGGCTTAGGCCGGGCATGGTGGCTCACACCTGGAATCCCAGCACATTGGGAGGCCAAGGCATGTGGATCACCTGAGGTCAGGAGCTCCAGACCAGCCTGGCCAACATGGTGAAACCCAGTCTCTACAAAATACAAAAATTAGCCGGAAGTGGTGGTGGGCGCCTATAATCCCAGCTACTTGGGAGGTTGAAACAGGAGAATCACTTGAACCCAGAAGGCGGAGGTTGCAGTGAGGCAAGATCTCACCACTGCACTCCAGCCTGGGTGACAAGAGCAAAACTCCATCTCAAAAAAAAAAAGAAAGAAAAAAAATTTTTTTTAAAGCCAGCCAAATTTAGCAGTGAGGGGTTGTATACCAACTTTAGTGACACTAATGTTAGTAAGTTCTGATAACCCACTACCATCGGACCAGCCAGAAAGAAAATTTTTATTATGGTAAAATAAACATAAAATTTACCATTTCAAAGTGTACAACAAAGAAAACATTTTAAACTAAGAGGGAATTTGTTTTTCATAGCATTTATAATACTGGCTTGTGTTTATTGTTTTGTTTTGTTTTTTATTTTTTTTATTATTATTATTATTTTCTTAAGGTTATATCTGGATTGTTTTGCTTTTTGAGACAGAGTCTTGTACTGTTGCCCAGCCTGGAGTGCAGTGGCATGATCTTGGCTCATTGCAAACACATCCTCCTGGGTTCAAGTGATTCTCCTTCCTCAACCTCTCAGGTAACTGGGATTACAGGTGTGTGCCACCTGTAATGGCTTTTAGTACCTTCAGAGAGCCTGGCTAATTTTTGTAGTTTTAGTAGATACAAGGTTTCACCATTTTGGCCAGGTTGGTCTCAAACTCCTGGCCTCAAGTGATCTACCTGCCTCAGCCTCCCAAAGTGCTGGGATTACAGACACGAGCCATGGTGCCCGGCCTGGGCTTCTGTTTATATTGTGGGTTGCCCACCATCAGGAAAGACGGCAAATATTTTCTTGTTTTACACCCAAGTCCAAGAAAACCCAAGAAATACCCTTTCTGCACATTCTTACGAAAGCTGTATGTGCCTTTCAAATACCACAAGGAGGCAAGCTCCTTTCTGGGTTGAACTTGTGAAGGCAGCTTCACTCGGGCAGTCACAGGAAAGACTTTCAGTGGGAGGAAGAATGCAGCCTCTCACCAGTTCTGGACATACTCTTCTGTTTGCTAGACAAAGTGATATTGTGGCATCTGTGCAAAACACTCTACTCCCTACACGATGGAATAGAAAGAAAAGATGGTGTCGATTTTATTTGTACAGGCGGGAGGCACATTTCCCTTCTCCCAGGATCAGCAGGAAATGTAGGCAAAGGCTAAAGCTAGGCCATCTGGACATTCTACAAAGCAAGCAACAGGATTAGAGCCCAGCCCATACATGGTTTCTGTTATTACTTCCAAAGATAAATAAATGGCTTACAAATTGACATGTGCTTGGTTATGCTTTTGGCCTTCATATGCAAACTTTTCTACAGGTATCAGCTCCAAAAAGAGCTTATTTCTGTTATTAAAATGGCTTGCTTTTTAATTCAAGCAGTTTTCTGCATTTCTAAGGCATCCTGGCTTTAGCTTTCTCTATAATAGTCCAGGGGGTTTTGTCATGTATACAAACCCCCAGAAACAATCAGTTGTTTCTAAAATATACTATTATTGAATTGGGCCTCTAAATTAAGCAAACACTTGGCAAAAAGAAATACAATATATTCTTGGACTTCAGGAGTATTGAAAATATGTAAAATTGTCAGGTAACATGAGTTAAAGCTGGAAAACCTTACAGATTGCAAAAGGAAGATCCATAGGTGGCTGGTATTTTTGTATTTGGGTGTCAATTCTTTTTATTCTATCTTTCTCCATTTGTGGCTATACTGAAACTGAGTTACCACTGGAAAATATATCCTGAGCGCCTACCATGCGCTGCGCAATGGGCGAACAGGCACATGTATAAGTCATCCAATCTCTGTTTAAGTGAACTTGAACACTCAGCCAATTGTTGGTTGGTAGCTACTCGTTTTGGCCAATCATGTAACTGTACAGTTTGCAGAACAGAACCTTAAGCATATCCCTGCTTGCAGACAGCAAGAAAAAGTATTACAGAGTGGGGCTAAGTGTGGTGGCTCGTGCCTGTAATCCCAGCACTTTGAGAGGCCGAGGCAGGTGGATCACTTGGGGTCAGGAATTCAAGACTAGCCTGGGAAACATGGTGAAACCACGTCTACTGAAAATACAAAAATTAGCCAGGCATGGTGGTGAGTATCTGTAGTCCCAGCTACTTGGAAGGTGGAGACAGGAGAATCACTTGAACCTTGGAGGCAGAGATTGCAGTGAGCCAAGATCGTGCCACTGCACTCTAATCTCCTGGGCGACAAAGCGTGACTCCCTCTCAAAAAAAAAAAAGTGTTACAGAATGGGAAGCTTGAGATGAATTAATGAATTCCTTGAGGTTTTAAATACTGGATTATAAACTGACTTCAAATTATGTTTTGTTTGTTGTTGTTGTTTTTTGAGAGAGTCTCATTCTGTTGCCCAGGCTGGAGTGCAGTGGCATGATCTCGGCTCACTGTAACCTCTGCCTCCCAGGTTCAAGCAATTATCCCTGTCTCAGCCTCCAGAGTAGCTGGGATTACAGGCATCCACCACCACACCCAGCTAATTTTTGTACTTTTAGAGATGGGGTTTCACCATGTTGGTCGGGCTAGCCTTGAACTCCTGACCTCAGGTGATCTGCCCACCTCTGTATCCCAAAGTGCTAGGATTACAGGTGTGAGCCACCGCACCCAGCCTCAATTGTGTTTTAAAATGCAAAAGCAGCTGCTCCTAAAAACTATGCAGTATTATATGTATGTTGTCATAATCAGAATACTTCTTGAAAAGAAAGAATGAGACAGAATTCTTGGAAGAAAAGAATCAGCCTCACTAGTCCACCAGGCCAACAGAAATTTCTGGTTAAAATGTTCATAGGACAACTTCTTTCCATAGAAGCTCTGTCTGAAAGCCACGCTCTTGATCAGAATAATCTACCCTCCTACTGCTGATATCTTTAACAACTGCTGAGAGGGGAGGTATTGGGACTAAAAGCCATCAGGAAGATCAGAAAGTGCCAGATTAATCAGGAGGGGTCAACTGGCCCCCGGTTGGAAACAGAGCAGGTCAAAACTTCTGGGCTTATTAATGGTGAGATCACACCCGTGAATAGCCACTGCACTCCTGCCTGGGCAACACAGCGAGACTCTCTCACTATTTTTAAAGAAAGAAAGAAAGTGAAAGGTTAAGAGAAGGTAAGTAGGCTCTGGTGGAAAGTACTTCTCGGGATGCTTGATCTTTAAAGTGTGGCTCATGGACTGAGCCATCAGCATCACCTGGGCTGACAGCACTACCTGGGAGCTTGTCAAAAATTGCAGAATCTCCGGCTCTGCTATAACCTACAGAATCGAAACCTGCATTTTAACAGCGATTCATATGCACATGAAAGTTTGAGAAATAAGAATTGATTAATAAAATATTAACACATCTACTGAGAAAAACACTTGTAGGATACCCGAGAGGAGAGTTTACCATAAGCTCAGTGAGGGATGTGAATATGTCCAAAGGAAGGCTGTGTCAGGTAAGAAGGGGGTCAGCAGACAAAAAAGGGAGATCAGTGAAACAATGTTTCGTCCCTCTGTATTCCCAGAACTCAGAGTATTGTAGATACAAGGAAGATCTTGTTTGTTCTCTGATGCAGTGCTGTTTCATCCAGCTTAAGGAAACGGTCTCTCTCTCAAAAGAAAGGCACATTCGACTTCACTTATTAAGGGTCACTTTGTAACAAATAATTTGACTTCTGTTTGGTTTGGTCAGGGGAAATGAGGACAGGCAGAGATGTATTTAGGTCTATTTAGGGTATTTATTCCAATTGCTAGAAGAGGTTATATCCAAACAAAAATTAATAATCTAGCAATCAGTTTGCACATCTGAATCATATGAGCTTGTTCAGGGTGAATCCCTTCATGAATGACCCTGTGGCAGAAACTAAGAACATCCCATTTCTGTCTGAGAGCCACACTCTTGATCAGGATGACTCCAGTGAGGCTGAGTTTCCCACTTGTAAAATCCAAACACTAAACTAGAATTCAGGAATGGTAAATATATGGGCCACAGGTTGCATTTCCCCAGTTCCCTCATCATAGGTTCAGACCAAACATCCCTCATCAGTTGCGATATTCCCTTCCCGCTAAGCCCAGGTTTGGCCTCGGGGTCCTCCTAGCTAGATACTCCACGCAGCCAACCATCAACTGGCACCTGCCTTCCACATGAAACCTGTTTGCCATCCCTGGCAAAGGTTCTCCCAGTTCTAAACTTCTGTTGTTCCGAGACTACGGTCTAGGCTACAGCAGCCCAATCTCTAGGGGCTACTTGGAGAATCATAGTTTAGTCATTACAATGTTTTCCATAGCCCCGGCTGACCAGCACTAACCTCTGTGGACTCTGATAGAGTCTCTGTATGCCCCCTGCCCTCTCCACACATATGCACACCTCCTCTTACTTTCAAGACAATAACAGTAGGATAATAATAATAAAATTAAAATGTTGCCTCAGAATTCCATTCTAAAGCATCCCTGAAAGTTCCCAAAGAAATATTTATTTTTTTTCTAATAAAATGTACCCTTTTACAGATGGGAAGAAAATCTATCAAATGTCTCACCAGTGGCACTACTGACATTGTGGGTTGGAAAATTCCTTATTGCAGGGGGCTGTCCTATGCGTTGTGGGATGTTGGGCAGTATTCCCGGACTCCACTCACCAGGGGTAGCAACCCCTGGGCTATAACAACCAAAAATGCCCCCAGACATTGACAGTCGTCCCCTGGGGAACAAAATTCCCTATTTCCACCTCCCCATTGAGAACCACTGACCTAAATGCTTCTAGTAGTTCTCTTGGGGAGATAAAACTATAGGTAATTTTCCCCCTTATTTTTCTGTATTTTCTAAATCTTCTATAATGAATGTATGTTGTTCATACGATAAAAACAAGCTAGTAACTTTCTAACTATTAAAAAGAAATATTTCTACACAGATACAAGTTGATCAGTACATGCTACTGTGTGACTTATTCAGTTTAAAAATTAATTCAGACCCTAAAAATACTGTCTACCATACAGGAACCTTAAATTCAACTTCTCTTTAATGTGTGAAAAACACAAAGAAAGACTTCAGAGAAGAAAGTTAGAACTAAGGCTTCTAGCTTGCATAAAAAACTTCTAAACTTTTCTTCATCATGGTAAATCAGTGGGGCTGCAGAAAGAGATGTCAAACGAAAACTGCTGTTTCAAGAAAACTATTTCCCCCAAAACACAGTCTACATGTACACTTTAATCAGAAAAACACTTGTATTGTTGAAAAAAGTTATAGTAATAAGGCATATTTTCTTCATTCTTAAGAATTGCTACATTTGTAAACCATGAAAAAAACACTTTCAAAATCAGAAAATTAAATACTCAGATTATCAAAACGGGCTGTAGACACACCCATTATTCATCTCCTTGGGTGTTAGAATATTATCCAAGAATGTCATTCCTGTTTTTCAATCAGTCTGAGAATTCCATCTCCACCAAGAAGAAACAAGTTCTCAATGAAGAACTCATCTATTATACCCACAAGACAGAGGACCTTTCTTTCTATCTGGGTCCCCAAAACAGCCAAAAAGTCCCTCTATAGCAAAAAGCTTCCACCCTTCTCTGCTTACCCAGGTCGTTGCCAAAGGTTCACATGTCTTCTGCTCTCAGGTAGAAGTTCTCTTTTGTTAAGTGGGGTAATACCAACTGCTGCTTCCAGAATACCGATATATTTCTTGTATCTCATCCTGTAAATTTCAGTCACTGTTCAGCTGAAGCAAATGAACTAATCTTTACTGAAAGATGCTGTTCCTTTAGATGTTCTCTATGTAGCCCAAGCTAGATCTATTAAACACAACAGTGGTGATGGGGAGCAGACCACAAATAAAGAAAGAAAAATGTCTTTCAGATTTCCCTGCGATGGCAGTATTATATGAGGCTAAAGAATTCTGAATAAAGCACTAATGAAAATGATTTGCAGGAATGACTGCGGTTTTAAACATAGCGATCTAATGTACACTCCAATTAATCCGCACATAAATCTTTGAGGCTGCTAATCCTTCAAGAACTAATGGCTCATGAGGTGATTTATCTCAAGGTCTGGTAATAATTGGTCCAAAAAGCCTGCCTGCCGCTGGATGGACTAAAATCAGAAGCAGATTTGCTCTTTCAACAAATATGTCTCTCTCTAAAAGACTGCTTTGACAAATGAGGGAGGAATGCCAGTTGTCATTTTATAGCAATGCATTTCTAAATACTATAAACTCCTTGCTTGGGTCAATAGCAAAGATTAATTCATTAAGAAACAATTTGGTGGGTTTACTATTATTATTAAAAACACCTTTTTAAATACCTCTAGAACCCAACATGTGCAAGCCCTGCTAGCATGAAAATATATTGTTAGGAGAGGTTCAGAATCTATCTCATCTGCATTTTTTAAAGTCTCCTTTTGGCTTTGAGGAGCTTCCCTACCTTTGTCCATGGGTAAAGGACCACCATCATGGTGGCCCACTTGATGGGCCATGGTACACATGATCCACATATTGGTCAACTAGTCTTCCCTGGGGTGAACATATGACCTTAGGAGGGAAATGTCCTCTTTCCACTGTATTTGCTGGCCAGGGCTAGTAGGAAGTCAGAACTCTTGATAGTCATGTGCCCCACCACAGGGAGAGGGCTCTTCACTAGTATTATAATAGCTGAGAAAAACAGTACCAAGAGAAATGTCATGACCTCACTTGAACTTCTGGATCCAACTATGCCGAAGGCCACTGTCAGTCACCCTAGGAGATCTCAGTTATTGTTTTATTCAAGCTAATAAATTGACATTTGTGAAATTTAATTTTAGTTGAGTTTCTGTCACTCTGAAAGAGTTCTGACTTACACAGCTCCTTCCTCACCAACTTCTTCAAGCTATTTTTTTTTCTATTTCATATGCTGTGGCAACATACAGAGTCATGCTGCTCCTTGACTAAACAAATGCACACATAAAGGGAAGCAAAATAGAAGGGGAGTCATTATGCAGTAACCCTGATTAACCTACAGATCCAAAGTGAGTGTCCCAAACCTTTCCCCAGCCCCCTAAATCTTGAACCCTACTTCTACAGATTCTCTTTCCTCAATAGCAAGTTTCTTTTTACCTAAATGACCTAAATCTCCAAAGTGGGGTGCACATACCAACAATCTTTGGGATGTGGGAAGAAAGTATTAAGCATCTACTTCCTCTTTTCTTTTCTCATGCTTTAAAAATTTAAGTGCTGCTGGGTACAGTGATTCACATCTGTAATCCTAGCACTTTAGGAGGCTGAGGCAGGATTGTTTGAGCCCAGGAGTTCAAGGCTTCCATGAGAAGACACATATAATTGTGTCATTTTATTCCAGCCTGGATAACAAAGAGATACTCTGCCTCAAAAAAAAAAAAAAGGAATGTTTGCGTTTTAAATACTCATAATATTTACCTTGGGAACTAATATATTTTAACTAGGAAGTTGGAGCTCTCAATAGTCATGTGCCCTGCCACCTGGAGAGGGCTCTTCACTAGCATTATAATAGCTGAGAAAACCAGTACCAAGAGAAATGTGATAAGGCACATTATTTATGACCTAATATATACATGTATATGATAGAGTGTACTTAAAAATCTGACAGGTATATGAGCAAAACAGTTTAAAGTTCGGTGACTTTAAATAACCCTTCAACTACTCGCTAAGCCTCAATTTCCCATTTATAAGATGAGAGGACTGAATAGATGAAGACTAAGTTTTCTTCCGAAAACAACAGACGACTAAGAGCTCCCACCTCACTTGGCCTGATTATACAATTAGTATAATCTGACCACGATAAAGGCTAAACCATTTGGTCTTGGAATATTTCATTTCCATGGTATTCATGAATGTTACTCCCACTGGTTGTTCTGCAAACAATTAGTACCAGTTAGTCCCAGGAATTCTTTTATAGGCTGAACTTGGTTAGCTACAGCTGCCACCTCTGAGTAAAGGTCCCACACAGCCCCATTTAATCACACAGGAAGATGTAATTACACTCACACAACAGTCATTGTTCTAACAAATTGTATTTCGGATGACGCATGATAAAAATTACTATACCCTCTCAAATAAGAAACAAAGCCTCAGCTAACAATAAGAAAAAATCAACCTAAACTTGTTACCCATTGGAAGCTGTTCTCCTGCAGTCAAAAGTGACATATTTTGCAAATAGGATGTTTTAAAGTTTCATTTTTATGGGAATTTCGGATGCATTTAACATACAGCTCTTACAAAGTGATTCTTATCTATGATGATTTCATATAAAATTAAAATTGGGTCTTTCATTAGGAAAATAATTCTGCCTCAGCAAATACAGAAAGAATTTGCTTTTCTTCCCTAAATGAGACTGTTCAACTTGCTAATTAATTTATTCATTTTTTAAAATTGTCATCTTTGTGTCGAATCCCTCATAATTGTACATAAGGATAATAACACAGGAAATAATAAATCTAGCTAAAATACCCCTTCCAGATATGACGCTTTCTTTACAATTCTACAGATTCTTTAGAAATATGCATCTATTCGGTTAATTCTCTTAGAGTTCTAGAAATTCTTTACAGCTGCAGCTATAAACAAAAATCATTTGTCTATTAAAAAATGTTTTTAAACATACATGATCCAAAAATAGCTTTTAAGTCAGGATGCCCAAGTTCTCTTTCTGGATAATTAAAATTGAACATAAAGCTTCACAGATCAGACTGACATTTCCTTTGAACTGATATTTCTACTTTATTTCTTCTGGAGGAAAACAGTGGCCATGCTTCTTCACTGGGTGCTTTAACAGTTACGGTGCTTTAGAAGTATAAAAATGGAAATGAACTAATGCCCTGTACAGTCTGTTTCATAGGGTGTGGTCTGCTTTTCAGGAGCTGGAAAAAGCTTTAACTAAAAATAGAAGAGTTAGGGAAAAAGTTTTTTTGTTTTTGCTTTTTTAGCTCTACTGAAAATAACCCATTTGTCTTTATGCAAGCATTTCATTTTTCTCCTCCTCAATATTTCCATAAATAATATCTTTACATATTTGCTGCTCAGATGCCCCACCAAGACACTGTAAGAAAATCAGATTACAGGATGTAAAAGAATTACCACAAAGTTAATAAAGCTTAGTGTGGCTCTTGTAGACTCACCCCCTCAGCCCAAACTAGCCTTCTCTCTTCAGAGTCAGTCATCAGAACATATTCACTACTGGGTTTAAACTATTACCTTCAACTGGATGTCATCAAATCTATTGTTCCAATCCCGTCCTCCAGCACAACCCAGTCTCCTTTGGAAATAACACGTTTCCCGCCCCATCTGCAGTGCCCTTCGCTTTTTCCTGTTTCTGTGCATCCATCTCCTGGTTCTCCCGGCATGAGACCTTGAAGACACCTTCACTCATTCCTGTGCATCCCCAGTGATACCACCCCCATGACACAGGGGAAAGAGAGCTGTGGTTCCATGAGAAGACTTGGTTTGAATCCCACCCTCTCTTTTTAAGACCTGGTGACCTTGAACAAGTTACTGACCTTTCTGAACCTCTGTTCCATCATCCATACAGCTTGACTAAGACCACAACACAGGGGTTGTTTTAAATAATAAATGCAGCTGGGCATGGTGGCTCACACCTGTAATCTCAGAACTTTGGAAGGCTGAGGTGGGTGGATCACATAAGGCCAGGAGTTCAAGACCAGCCTGACCAACATGGTGAAACCCGTCTCTACTAAAACTACAAAAATTAGCTGGGTGTGATGGCAGGCACCTGTAATAATCCCAGTGACTCAGGAGGCTGAGGCATAAAAAATCTCTGAACCCAGGAGGTGGAGGTTGCAGTGAGCCAAGATCATGACACTGCACTCCAGCCTGAGGAGATAGAACAAGACTCTGTCGCAAAATAAATAAATAAATAATAAATGCCATAATGTATATATAAATATATACAATAGATATCATCCGTCCCTCTCTCCTTTCCTTCCTCCCTCCCTCCTGCCCTCTCTCCCTTCCTTCCTTCTCTCCCATCTGTCCTTCTTTTTCCATTCCTAATGTCTCTTCAGGAAGAGTGATCCTTGTGGGAAAAACAATGAGACTGAAAGACAAGCTGGCTAGAGGGTACAGGGACCCAAGGGCTGGAGGGAGCGGTGGAGAACACCACAAAGAAAGGAAAACAGGCTCCAGAGTCCTGCAGGTAGCAGAGGAAAGGGCCTGGCTCTAGTGGGCCAAGTCAGGATGGCCTCCCTCGTGCTTGTGATACTTCCTAGATTTTTAACCTCTGCTACTGAACAGTTAAAGCCAATATTAAAATCGCTTAATTGACTGCTCTTCCCAAACAACTTTTATGTATATAATAATTCATGGATTCTTTGGGTATTCTCAGTCCTAAGAACTAAAAAACTTTCAAGCTGGGCATGGTGATTCACGCCCGTAATCCCAGCACTTTGGGAGGCCAAGGCGGGCAAATTAACTGAGGTCAGGAGTTTGAGACTGGCCTGGCCAATACATAGTGAAACCCTGTCTCTACTAAAAAATAATACAAAAATTAGCTGGGCAGAGTGGCGCATGCCTGTGGTCCCAGCTACTTGGGAAGCTCAGGCAGGAGAATTGCTTGAACCTGGGAGGCAGAGGTTGCAGTGAGCCGAGATCGCACCACTGCACTCCAACCTGGGCGACAGAGCGAGACTCTGTCTCTCATAAAAACAAAAAGAAATAAAAACTTTCAACTCCTTATGTGAGGGAACACCACTCCCTGTTACTGTTGGTAGAAATTGATCTTACGCTGTTTCTACTATGAGCCTAGAGTTTAGGATTCTAGCAGTTCCTTGCCTGGGAGCGCATGAGTGATGAGATATTGAACGGAATTCAGAATCTTGGCAGAAGCTGGTTTAAGACAAGCGTGGCTTGGCCACTGACTGGGTGAGGGAAATATCAGTCACCTCTGTTCTGGAATTTTAGGGAAGGAACAGCCCGCACATCAGAATCAGGAACTTGCTACACTGGCTATGATGTGTTGAGATACAGCAGTCGGCTGATAGCAGCTGGAGAGAGAAGTTCACACGATCCCACGGTGCACCTGCTGACACATCCCTCCCACTCTGTAGCATGAACTGAGGGGCCACAGTGCCTGGGTCCGAAGTCCAGCTCCATCACTGACTAGCCGTGCGACTTTGGAAGAGTCAATGTCTCTTTGCCTCAGTTATCTGTAAATCGGGGCTAATAATAGTGCCTGCCTCATAGAGTTGTTTTAAAAACTAAACCAGTTATTGCAGGGAAAGCACTTAGCACATGTAACATCCAGCACATAATTTATACCATGTAAACGTATGTTCATTTCCTTGCTGACTAGCTGTGGCTTCATTGCTTCGGTTGAATCCCAGACTGGTTTGGTGTTTCTATTCTGCCCTCTCACATACTTTGAGCTTCATCTATTAAAACTGGAACCACGATGACTTAAAATGTGTTTAAGCATATTTGGAGGACAAGGTGAGCGCTCAGCAGAGGACAGGAGGCTGGGGCAGCTCTGAGGGTGTTTGAGTTTCACACGGATCTAGGCCTGCCCCCAGCACTCTCGGCAGCGGTCGCCTGCTTGCTCTAGACAAAGGCTGGACTTCAGGCAGAAGCCTGCCCAGTGCCCACTGGCCCAGCTGGGCAGGAAGGCCCCAGGGGACTCTGTGGCAGTATAGGGCGCTATGCAGGAACTTTGTCCTGCTCCACAGCTGTGCTCTTGGTGAACCTAGGAGACATTGCTGAGTTTGAGACAGAAGGACCTGGCTATGGGAGACCTGGGCTTGCTCCCACCACTCATCAATGGGAAATGTTGGCTGTGCCATGAACTGCTGCACTAATAACTTTCTACCGAAGTTCTTATTCTGCCTGAATTAGTTTCCTGGAGCTGCCACAACAAAATACCACAGACTGGGTGGCTTAAACAACAGTAATTCATTATCTCATGCCTACAAGTCCAAGACCAAGGTGATGGGAGGGTGGGTCCTGCGAGGGCAGTGAGGGAAGGAGCTGCTCCAGGCCACTCTTCCTGGCTTGAGAAGCGCCATCTCTATGTCTTCACATCACCCTCCCTCTGCATATGTCTATGTCCAAATTTCCTCTTCTTTAAAGAACAGATTGGATTAGATCATAATGGCCTCATTTTAGCTTGATTACCTCTATAAAGACCGTATCTCCAAATAAAGACATTCTGAGGTACTGGGGGTTAGGACTTGAACACATAAATTTTGGAGGTGGGAAATGCAATTCAACCCATAACACTGACTAAAATAAAAACATTTTTATTTGGTTGTTTGTTTTTTTGAGATGAAGTCTTGCTCTGTCACCCAGGCTGGAGTGCAGTGGCCAGATCTTGGCTCACTGCAACCTCCACTTCTCAGGTTCAAGCAATTCTCCCACCTTAACCTCCCCAGCAGCTGGGATTACAGGTACGTGCCACCACACACAGCTAATTTTTTTGTATTTTTAGTAGAGATGGAGTTTTACCTTGTTGGCCAGACTAGTCTTGAACTCCTGACCTCAGGTGCTCTGCCTGCTTTGGCCTCCCAAAATGCAGAGATTACAGGCCTGAATCACAGCACCAAGCCCTTTATTTTGTATTATTTTATTTGTTGAGACAGAGTCTTGGTTTGTCTCCTAGGCTGGCGTGCAGTAGCAGGACCTCGGCTCACTACAACCTGCACCTCCTAGGTTCAAGCTATTCTCCTGCCTCAATCTCCTGAATAGCTGGGAGTACAAGAGCCTGCCACCATGCCTGGCTAATTTTTTTTTTCCTTTTTGAGAGTTGCACTCTTGTTGCCCAGGTTGGAGTGCAAAGGCGTGATCTCAGCTTACTACAACCTCCACCTCCCACGTTCAAGTGTTTCTACTGCCTCAGCCTCCTGACTAGCTAGAATTATAGGCATGCGCCACCACACCCAGCTAATTTTGTATTTTTAGTAGAGATGGGGTTTCCCCATGTTGATCAGGCTGGTCTCAGACTCCCAACCTCAGGTGATCCACCTGTCTGAGCCTCCTAAAATGCTGGGATTACAGGGGTGAGCCACCATGCCTGGCCTTTTTTTTTTTTTTTTTTTTTTGGTAAAGTTCTCATCCAGTTTTGTCCTGTGATAGAAAAAGGTGAAAGCCCAGAAGTTCCTGATGGCCTGGATCTGTCCAGCCCTGTGATTGAGCCCATCACATACTTTATAGCAAACCAGCTGGGAAAAGAAAATCATCCACCCTCAAAATGAGCTGATGTCTGATATGTGGGAACAATCTAGGCCCTGGCAGCAGAAGCCAAATCCATCCAAACTCTAGAGGAAGAAGCTAAAACACACTTAAAACTATTATGAGCAAATGAGAAAGAAATGGGACCTTCAGACAGCACTGAGGGTCTGGGTATGGAACGGGTGGAATGTTGGTTCAAGATGCGAGAACTGCCAGTTCCTCTTGGAGAAGAGAACAGGGCTGATAAGTTGGAATCAGGGGATGGAGACCTTGTTGCAGACAGGCAGGATGATGAGGCTGGAAAGTGGTTGATGTTTCAAAGTCTAGCATGCCTCTGACCAACAAAGTGGGAGAGAAAAATCAATTCTCTGGGTTTTTTTGTTTGTTTGTTTTATTTGAGATGGAGTTTTGCTCTTGCTGCCCCGGCTGGAGTACAATGGCACGATCTTGGCTCACCGCAACCTCCGCCTCCCGGGTTCACGTGATTCTCCTGCCTTAACCTCCTGAGAGCTGGGATTACAGACATGCGCCACCATGCCCAGCTAAATTTTTTTTGTATTTTTAGTAGAGACATGGTTTCTCCATGTTAGTCAGGCTAGTCTCACACTCCCAACCTCAAGTGATCCACCCACCTCAGCCTCACAAAATACTGGGATTACAGGCGAGAGGCACTGCACCTGACTGAGAGGAAAATCAATTCTATATTAACCCTGTGGAAGAACAGAATAGAAAAGCAGACCCAATAGGTCATCTTAACGATGTCCAGATTGAGCAGCCCAAAGTCTTCGGAGAGAGGAAATGAAATGACTGCTCGTTGTCACAACAAAGAAATGGAGCTTGCTAGAATATTACCTGTCAACGTAGAGGAAGAGGAGGAAAGATCTGAGGCAAACGAAAAGATGAGCTGTGACCATGACGATCTGACTGTAAGGTCTGTTCTCGCCGAGTTTAAAGAGAAGAAACCGAGGCCAGCACAAGAAGATCCGATGCGAAGGGATTTCTTCAGGCTCCCGGATGAGGTTCTGAGGCCCGACAGGAGGGGCCGGAGAAGTCGCGCGGACTCCTCTCAGACGTGGGGTTTTATAGGGAGTGAAGGCGTTTGATTGGCTGTGCCCAAGGTGAGTGGGGCAAAATGGCGGGGAGTGGGGCCCAGATGGAACAAAATGGTGGGGAGTGGGGCCCGGATGGAACAAAATGGTGGGGAGTGGGGCCCAGATGGAACAAAATGGTGGGGAGTGGGGCCCGGATGGAACAAAATGGCAGGGAGTGGGGCCCAGATAGGACAAAATGGTGGGGAGTGGGGCCTGGATGGGACAAAATGCTATCAGGTAGGTCCTGGCAGGGCTTTTTTTCCCGGGGGCCGGGGGGTGTATCTGAGCTCCCAGCGAGGGAAGGGGGTGTGTCCGAGCTCCCGACAAGCTGGGGGGGAGTGTCCGAGCTCCCTGCGAGGGAAGGGGGTGTGTCTGAGCTCTCAGCGAGGGAGAGGGGGTGTGCACGAGCTCCCGGCGACGCAACCAGCCTTACACTGAGGACCCACAGAAAGAGATTCAAAGACCTTGAAGAAAAGCTGGAAAGTCTCTTTCTTCTTCTCAAGGCCAGATTCTGTCCCTTGAAAAAAAAGAAGTTCAGCAGGGCACAGTGGCTCAAGCCTGTATTCCCTGCACTTTGGGAGGCTGAAGCAGGCGGATCATTTGAGCCCAGGAGTCCGAGACCAGCCTGGGCAACATGACAAAACTCCATCTCAACAAGAAATACAAAAATTAGCCAGGCCTGGTGGTGTGCATCTCTGGTCCCAGCTACTCACGAGACTGAGGTGAGAGGATCGTTTGAGCCTCAGAGGCAGACATCACAGTGAGCCGTGATCGCACCACTGCACACTCCATGCTGGGCAACAGAGCAAAACCCTGTCAAAAAAAGAAAAAAGAAAGAAAAAGAAAGGAAAAAAAAAAACCAAGAAGTTCATGATCATTGGTTGAAGAGTGCGGCCAGCTGGACAAAACCTCAGCTCGTGATGGGAGGCTGCAGACCTGAGACAGGGAATAACCAACAGAACAATGAAACTCAAGCCACATAATTCAGGGATCAGCCAGAGCTAAGGAAATTGCCCTGGATCGCACAGCTCCTACGCAGCAAGTCTTTCCCTTTCTGCTCTTCTCCGTGTCTTCTGGAAGTGGATCCTCTAGCATCTGATGATACACACAGAGCACTGCTGTGGGTGCTGCCTCCTCAGAGACAGGAGGGTCCCACACCCCACCTTCCTCCTCTCCTCCTTCTCTTTCCCAAATCTGTTTTCAGTGAATCTAAATGTGGAGGTCATGACAAGAGGATGTCGGATATCCTCTTCCTTCTCCTTCTCCAGGAAGCCTGAGTGAACACCCCCAACCACCATCACCAGGCTTCTCACCAAGGGGTCACTGTCCTCCTCATCCTCTCCCTCTCCCTCATGGGCTGGGTTTTTCCCAGACACCCCCATCCAGGAAATGGATGTGAGTTTCCTCCTGCATTCACTGAGCTTGCACATGACACTAGTAGTCAAGATCCAGAAACACTGCAAGGTCTTTAAGACATTTTGTTCTAAATTTTCCTACAAAGTATTTCCAAATCATCTACATTTATTTTTAGTTAAAAGAAATTTTTTTTACATAAGTGGTTCTACATTTTCTCAAACTGTATTATGATTTGATTGGTATTATAAATTGTAGGATACCTTTTACCGTCATACTGAAGTTATTCTCATTATAGTATACACTCTACTTAAATGAATTGTACATTTTAATTTGGTGACTCAGCTCATTGTTCTTTTTTTTTTTTTCCAGTAGAGACAAGGTCTCACTATGTCACCCAGGCTGGTCTCAAACTCCTGGGCTTAAGCAATCCTCCTGCCTTGGCTTCCCAAAGTGCTGGCATTATAGACATGAGCCACTGCACCCAGCCCAGCCATTATTCTTAAAAAACAAATTTTTTTGTCAGCAGTTCAGCCACGAGACACATTTGAAATTGCAAAACACTTTCTTCTACTATTGGTTCTATGGACCACAGTTACAATACAAAGATAAAAGTTTCTTGGTGGTATAAAATTTGAATTGACATTAAAAAATGATGTCTCTTGGGCCAGGTGTTGTGGCTCATGCCTGTAATCCCAGCACTTTGGGAGGCCAAGGTGGGCGGATCACCTGAGGTCAGGAGTTCAAGACCAGCCTGGCCAACATGGTGAAACCCCGTCTCTACTAAAAATACAAAAAAATAGCCAGGCATGGTGGCGGCTGCCTGTAATCTTAGCTACTTGGGAGGCTGAGGCATGAGACTCTCTTGAAGCCGGGACAGGGAGGTTGCAGTGAGCCAAGATTGTACCACTGCACTCCAGCACTCCAGCCTGGTAACAGAGCAAGACTCTGTCTCAAAAAAAAATAAAAAAAGACATCTTTTTGAGCATTCTGAGATAGCCTAAAAGGTAGGTATGATGTCATAGTCATCCTTCTGTCTTTAATGTCTCTCCTCACTCAGGAACTAGCACTTGACAGATGCTCAATAATATTAGAGTTTACTTCTTAATTAAGAGGCAAGCAGGCATTATGATTAAGATCCTAGACTTAGCTGGGCACGGTGGCTCACGCCTATAATCCCAGCACTTTGGGAGGCCGAGGCAGATGGATCACATGAGGCCAGGAGTTTGAGACCAGCCTGGTCAACACTACGAAACCCCATCTCTACTAAAAATACAAAAATTAGTTAGGTGGGGTGGCATGTGCCTGTAGTCCCAGCCACTCAGGAGGCTGAGGCAGGAGAATCACTTGAATCTGGGAGGTAGAGGTTGCAGTGAGCGAAGATCATGTCACTAAACTCCAGCCTGGGTGACAGAGCAGGACTCTGACTCAAAAAACAAACAACAACAACAAAAACCTTGATCTAGAAGCAGACTGCCTGGGTCAGAATACCAGCTTCACACTTAATTAGCTGTGTGGCCTTCAGCAAATCAGTTAAACTCTTCAGGGCCTGCGTTTCCTCATCTGTAAACTGAGGATAATAATGGCACTTACCTGGTGAGATTGTCTCAGAATGAAATTTAATGACTATACGCAGAACACTTAGGTCCTGGCCTGTCCACAGTGCTATTAGAGTGCCAGCCATGATTATTTACTCAGCAGTTATTGGCCTGGGTCGCTAAGGACTGAATGCTTGTATCTCCCCAAAATTCATATGTTAAAGCCCTAATTCCCAGTGTGATGATATTTGGAGATAGGACTTCTGGGAGGTAATTAGGTTTAGATGAGGTCATGAGGGTGGGAACCTCATGATGGGATTAGTGTACTTACAAGAAGAGGGAGAAGGAGAGAGACAGATCACTCTCCGTCTCTCTCCCTCCATACTCAGTGCACCCAGGAAAGGCCATGCGAGCACACAGCAAGAAGGTGGATGTCTGCAAGCCGGGAAAAGAGCCCTCACCACAAACCCGACCATGCTGGCACCTGGTATCAAACTTCGTGTCTCCAGAGTGCTGAGAAACAAATGTCTGTTGCTCAAACCACCCAGTCACTGGTACTTCATTACAGCAGCCTGAGTTGACTAAGGCACAGGTCGTAGGTCCAGCTCAGACGGGTCCTTCAGCTTGCTGGGTCGTACTTCCTCTATCGACCTCCCATTTGTCTTGCTTGAGTGCACCACTTCAGTCTTCTAAGTGGACACTTAGATCTTGCTGCGGTCCTGCCCTCTGGCAGCTGAGGTGCCAGTGACCACTGCTCCACTATCCACCTCCATCTGGAGGACTCCTGGCTCTCCAGGTGTGCACCCCACATGACCAGCCCTTCAGGCCTCCACCACCACCCACACTCCAGACAACCCCACATGGCCAGGGCGTCAACATTCCAACCTCCCATTTCTCCCTCTTCCGGGGAGAGACTCCCTGCACCTGCTGCTGGACTTGTGTCACTGCCCAGTCTCCAAGTGTTATACAGATGTGTACCTGTTCGCCATCTGTGTCCTCCAGACTGTCAGCTCTGCTCTGAGGGCAGAGACCTATTTTGCTGACATTGTATCCATTTCATGTTGGGTTTTCTAGTCCAACCTCACACTCATTCATTCACTTCCTCCACATCCCCTGAGCTGCTCCCTATCAAACACTCTGATTGACACTGGAGATTCAAATAACACCAAACCATCGTTGCCCTCAAGAATCAGCCAGTCTAAAAGAGCAACGAGCAACTGCAAAGCAGCATGCTGTAATATGGATGCGAGCGACCATGGATCCAGGGCAGGACAAAGGAAAGCATGAACAGTCCTGTCTGAGGGGCTTGGCTTGGGAAAGAGAAAGAGAGAAAAGAGAAAGTACTTGAGTTGGGTCTCAATAATAGGAGTACACATTCCTTAGGCTGACAAAAGAAATCTGGGTCATCCAGGCAAAGAGAAAAGTGCCTTCAAGAGCCAGAAAAATGAGGCCAGTCGTGGTGGCTTACGCCTATAATCCAAGCACTTTAGGAAGCCAAGGTGGGCGGGTCACTTGAGGTCAGGGGTTCAAGACCAGCCCGGGCAACATGGTGAAACCCCATCTCTACTAAAAATACAAAAGTTAGCTGGGCGTGGTAGCACACATTGTAGTCCCAGCTACTCAGGAGGCTAAGGCAGGAGAATTGTTTGAATTCGGGAGGTGGAGGCTGCAGTGAGTTGAGATCTCACCACTGCACTCCAGCCTGGGTGACCCTGTCTCAAAAAAAAAAAGAGCCAGAAAAATGAAACAGGAAAGCATTCTTGGACCAGTAAGCAGAGCAACATGGCATGAATGCAGGCTTGTGTGCACCTGTGCGCCCAGGGCCGAAGGGAGGCAGGGATGCCTCTGAAGTGACTTGCAGAGTGAGGATGCAGCAGATGCCAGTCTTTCCAGTGAACACACACTGTCCTTTTCTAGGTGTCGCTAAGCCATGATTTAGTGAACACTTCTAATGTGCCAGCCCCTGAAATAAGTACTCTACATACATGGCCTCATTTAGTTCTCACAGCGGCCTTAAAAGAAAGGTTGGGCTGGGTGTAGTGGCCCACGCCTGTAATCCTAGCACTTTGGGAGGCCAAGGCGGGTGGATCACTTGAAGTCGAGAGTTTGAGACCAGACTGATCAACATGGAGAAATCCCGTCTCTACTAAAAATACAAAATTAGCTGGGCATGGTGGCGCACGCTTGTAATCCCAGCTACTCGGGAGGTTGAGGCAGGAGAATAGCTTGAACCTGGGAAGTAGAGGTTGCTGTGAGCCAATATCATGCCATTGCACTCCAGCCTGGGCAACAAGAGCAAAACTCCATCTCAAAAGAAAGGCTGGGTGCAGTGGCTCATGTCTGCAATCTCAGCACTTTGGGAGGCTGAGGCAGGAGGGTTGCTTGAGCTCAAGTGTTTGAGACCAGTCTGGACAATATGGCAAAACTTTGACTCTACAAAAAATACAAAAATTATCCGGGTGTGATGGCACATGCTTGTAGTCCCAGCTATTTGGGAGGCTGATGTAAAAGGACCGCTTGAATCCAGGAGGTGGAGGTTGCAGTGAGTTGAGATTGCGCCACTGCACTCCAGCCTGGGTGACACAGTGATACCCTATTTTAAAAACCACTATACATTCTCTCTGTTGTTAGATGAAGAAATGAAGAAATCTAGGCACCAGTTGACTAAGAAGCTTGCCCAAGGTTCACAGGTAATAAATAGTAGAGGTATGATTCCTACCCAGGTTGGTCTGATTATAAAATTCAGGTCTTCTGACTCCCACTAAGCCTACCAGGTGGGTACCCTAGGGCCCTTGGTATATATCCCCAGAGCAATGACTGTAACTGCCCCTTTCCTCATTCATTCCCTCTAGAAGTGGGTCTCATGAGGGCAGAGACTTTCCCTGTTCATCATGGTATCCTTAGCACCTTGGCACAGTGCCTCAAAGGGTATATGCAGTGATAAGCCCCTGTTAAGAATGAATAAATGGATTAATGAATGCACAGGACTTTGGACTCTTTTCCACCCTTCTCTATCCCTGTAGTGCAGAAATCTCAGTCATCATTCTGAACCCAGGATCAAGGTGCAAAACCCCAGTTCACTTCCACCTTCTCCTGCAGTACCAGGCTCTGAGGCTGCATTAACAGATCCCTTCCCCAAGTTCAGAGGTCCCCACCACTATCCTTACCTGCCAGTCTCATCCCCAACCAAAAAGTAACATAGCAAGCCTGACTGTAATCTTTTGAAAGATCCGCTTACAAGGTGGCTCTCAGCTGATGCCTGAGAATGTGGATTCCCACCATTGTCAGGACTGGTGAGAGTCTCACGCTCTCCCTAAACTGTACAAACCATGTGGTTGATGCTGAACAGCTGCTTTGCTTATGTGAGTCTGAAATTTGGGTAGGTGGTAGGCAGGGGATGCCAGTGTAACAATCCCCCAGTAAAACCTGGGGCAGTGAGCCTCTAACAAGCTTCCCCGGCTGATAACATTTCACACGTGTGGTCACAACTAGCTGCCAGGGAATCAAGCACATCATGTGTAACTCCACTGAAAGAGAAGCCTTGGAAGCTTGTGCCTGCTTTCCTTGGACTTCGCTCCTGTACTTTTCCCCTTGTCTTATTTTGCTTTGCATCTTTGAGCCGTAATAAATCATAGCCATGAGTACAACTCTATGCTGAGTCCTGTGAATCCTCCTAGTGAATCACAGAACCTGGGGGTGGTCTTGGGGATTCCAAGACACTCCCCCTCCACAGAAGCAGGGTTGTGAAATATTTCCTGTCCAGTCCTGTCCATTATCCAGAGGAACCACACACCCAGGGCCTACAGGGGCCAGCAGGAATGTTCATGTGTGCAAAGGGCTGAATGGGATCAAGTGCAGATTGGAAAGTCTAAACTCAGCTGCTACTCAGCTCCTGACCCCACACAGCAAGTCACCAGGCAGTTGTTTTCCAAGCACTGATACTAAATCACCTTGCTCTCTGCTAACAACAGGTGCCCAAAATGATAACAGGGAACATCTTGGGGCAGGCTTTGACCTCTTTCCAAAACCCAAGAGAAATCTTTTACATCCTCAGAGACGACGAGGATTCCTTTAAAATGAAATACACAATCAGATTAGGGGATGTTTCTCTTAACTTTGTGACATGAGCGGGAAGGGTAGAACACAATTCACTTTCAGAGGACCCAACACCAGTGGGCCACTGCCCTTCTTGGATTTCTTTCCTGTAGCAAACCTCCTGACCTTCACAACGTGGACTGTAAAAAACACTTCCTTATGTCAGCACCCACTCTCAGAATCGGCTTATATCAAGTTATGCTAAGAAGACTGGATGCATGGGAGCACAAATCTCTAAAGCTATTAAGCTGAGCAGTCAAATGCACACAAGGACGCAAACTCCAGTTTTAGAGATGACAGTCACTCCTCGCACAAAGGAATCTTGCTTCTGGTTTGCAAAACTCAACTTGGTTTTATGTTGATTATCAATAAGAGGCAGAAAGAGGGAGAGAACTTAGTCACAACCCCTGGAACTACGACCGGAAAGACTGAAGGAATTTCCTTATCATACAGGAAAGTCCACATGTGTCCCTGTGGCCACAAGCAGCACATCCCAATGCCTGGGGCTGGAGTGCAGTGGCACCATCTCAGCTCACTGCAACCTCCACCTCCGGGGTTCAAGCGATTTTCCTGCCTCAGCCTCCTGTGTGACTGGGATTACAGGCACGCGCCACCACTCCCAGCTGATTTTTGCATTTTTAGTAGAGATGGGGGTTTCACCATGTTGACCAGACTGGTCTTGAACTCCTGACCTCAGATGATCCTCCAGCTTCGGCCCCCCCCACAAAGTGCTGGGATTACAGGTGTGAGCCACAGAACCTGGCTTTGGTCTCAAACTCCTGACCTCAAGTGATCCGCACGCCTCAGGCTCCCCCAGTGCTAGGATTACAGGTGTGAGACATGGCGCCCAGCCTTAGTCTACTCTTCTTTTGGTAGTACTTGAGAATATAATTAAAAGTACCCTAAGAAAATATGTAGACAATGTATTAATATGATTTTTAAAGTATATTGTATATTTTAGTAAGTAGAATTGAATTTTTTTGTGTGTGTGTGACAGGGTCTTTCTCTGTCACCAAGGTGAAGTGCAATGGTGCAATCACAGCTCACTGCAGCCTCAACCTCCCAAGCTCAGAGGATTCTCCCACCTCAGCCTTCTGAGTAGCTGGGAGTTCAGGCAAATGCCACCATGCCGAGCTAATTTTTCGTATTTTTAGTAGAGACTGCGTTTCACCATCTTGGCCAGGCTGGTCTCGAACTCCTGGATTCAAGTGGTCTGCCCACCCTCAGCCTCCCAAAGTGAGGCTGAAACACCTCATCTGGCCCTGACAGATGTTAATCAAAAAATATTTTGGTGAAAGTGTTTCAGATGTCCACCACATGTACCAATCCATTTGTGTGTGTGCATTATTAACATCTCAGTGTATAATTCTTTTTCATTGCCATTAAAAGCAGGTAGAATAGTAAGTCTCTGCTTACTTACTCACCATCAACCCCAAGAAAGTATGTATTTATTAACCCTTCATTCGAATCTCCAGGAACATCAGGTATTACACTAGGCCCTGAGGCCCAAGTGGAAATAAATTCCAAAAGAGCAACGGGCTCAGTTTACATTTTCAGTACTTTTCTAATCTAATCTGAGACTTGGGAATCTATTCAAAACAGAGTTTCCTCTTTCCCTGTGTAATTTTTCCCTTGGAAAAGAATCAAGAAAAAAGTCCAAGAAGAATGGTCTAATAAGCACACGAAAAGATAGATATTCAACACCATTAGCCATCAGAGAAGTAAAAACCAAAACCATACCCCAACTAGCACGGTTAAAATGTAAAAAGACAGACAACAGGGCTGGGCGTGGCAGCTCACGTCTGTAATCGCAATACTCTGGGAGGCTGAGGCGGTTAGATCACGAGGTCAGGAGTTCGAGACCAGCCTGACCAACATAGAGAAACCCTGTCTCTAGTAAAAATATAAAAACATTTAGCTGGGCATGCTGTTGCTTCCCTGTAATCCCAGCAACTCGGGAGGCTGAGGCAGAAGAATCGCTTGAACCCAGGAGGTGGAGGTTGCAGTGAGCCATGATTGCGCCACTGCACTCCAGCCTGGGTGACAGAGCAAGACTCTAACTCAAAAAGAAAAAAAAAAAGAGACAGACAACAGTAATAATGTATGTGGATGAAGACGTGAAATCAGAACCCCGAATACCTGGCTGGGGTGGGATTGTAGAAAGGTCTAGCCACTCTGGAAAACAGTGTGGCAGTTCCCAAAAATATTAAATATGGAGTTACCATATACTTTCCACTTCTAGGTATGTACCCAAGAAAATGAAAACATATGTCCACATAAAAACTTGTACACAAGTGTTCATACTAACATTATTCATAATAGAAAATAAAAACAATCCAGAGGCCCATAATGGAGGAATGGATAAGCAAAACATGACATGTCCATGCAATGGATGATTATTCAGCAATAAAAAGAATAAAGTACTGGCCTGGAATGATGGCTCACATCTATAATTTTAGCACTTTGGGAGGCCAAGGCAGGATGATTGCTTGAGGCCAGAAGTTCAAGGCTGTAGCAGTGAGCCATGATTGTGCCACTGCACTCCAGCCTGGGCAACAGAGCAAGATCCTGACTCAAGAAAAAAAAAAAAAAGAAAGAAAGAAAGAAAAAAGAACAGATGCATACTACAACCTACATAGCCTTTAGTTTTTGTTTTGGTAGAGATGGGTTTCACCATGTTGCCCAGGCTGGTCTCGAACTCCTGGACTCAGATGACTCTCCCACCTCGGTCCCCCAAAGGGGTGGGATTACTGATGTGACCCATAGCTCCCGTAGATAAACCTTGCAAACATGCTAACTGAAAGAAGCCAGACATGAAGGGCCACATATTCTGTGATTCCATTTATATGAAATGTTCAGAATAGGCTAATCAATAGAGACGGAAAGTAGATTCGTGGCAGCCTGGTCGGGGGGAAGGGGGAATATTGACAAGAGCCAGCTAAGGGGTAGAGGGGGTTTCTTGGGGGAAATGTTCTTGTGGGGCATTAAAAATGTCTCTCTTTTTTTTTAATGCTTTTTTTTTTTTGAGACAGGGTCTCACTCTGTCGCCCAGGCTGGAGTACAGCAGTATGACCATAGTTTGCCAAAGCCCCAATCTCTTGGGCTCAAGTGATCCCCCAACTCAGCCTCCTGAGTAGCTGGGACTATAGGCATAGACTACCATGCCCAGCTAATTGTTAAATTTTTTGTAGGGACGGGGGTCTCCCTATGTTGCCCAGGCTGTACTTAAACTCCCAGGCTCAAGCAATCCTCCCACCACAGCCTTCCAAAGTGCTGGGATTACAGGCATGAGCTACCACACCTAGCCTTGAACATGCCTTAATATTGATTGTGGTGATGTTAACAATTCTGCGAATATACTAAAAGACACTGAATTATAGACTAAACAGGTGAATTGTGTAGTATGTGAATTATATCTCAATATAACTGTTTAAAACAAAAATGGCCAAAGCTAAAAGAGAATTATGAACAGATTCAGTAGCTAAAAAGTAAACTGAAAAGTGCTGGGTAAATGCATGGCTTTTTCTGTTTCCTTTGCATTATAAACGTCTCCCAGATGGAGTGAGCAGTTTACAAGACCTTGTACAAATAAGGTCTTTTTGAGTCTTCACTATAATGCAAGAGCGAGGTAATTATTCCCTTTATTTTATATACCAGCATGTGGCAGCTTTGAGCTTATGAGACTTACTATGGTTCATGCAGCTGGTTGTAGCAGAGGTCAGTCGTTCTGCATGGAAATCCTGGGTCCTTTCTTTTACACTGTGTAGCATTTCAGGGTGCCAGGTAGGAACTATCATGCAGAGATGACACTTCTGACCCATCTCAATAAGGAAAAGGCCCACGACTTGATTTTTTGGGGACCTGGTCTAGCCAACCTAAGACCCCATTCAAGTATAATCTAATTCATCAGAGGTCTTAGGGTACCACGGAAAGAACCCTTTGCTGTTGAGTCCTTTGCGCTTTTGAAATTTATTTCCATTTTGGCTCATCTTTTTATTTGCCTCAGGGCCTAGCACAGTACCTGATGTTCCAAAAGATTTGAATGAAGAATTAATGAATACTGTGCATAGCTAATAGTGAATAACATTTCAGTATAACTGTTGGAGGTGAAGGGGAGCGAGTAGGTAGGAATTTATTATTCTGCATGGAAGGACCATGAAAAGAACTATGATTTCGAGCAAGAAGACCAAAGTGGCCTCGATTTTCTCTTCCGTAAAATGAGAAAAAAAGAAATACAATGCTCAAGGTTGTCATAAAGATTTAATGACAATATATTGGAAAAATCTCTGTTTCACAATGGGCACACAACTAATGTTCACTGATGCTAAATCAAATACTAATCCAGTACCTTGATGTCTCCTATGGAGACCAGTAGTTCTGGACACTAGGATTCTAAAGTTCAGGGATGATCAATATCAAAAGGTTCTGATTAAATTTGCCAAACTTGACCTGCCTACCTAATTTTAAGAAAGAGACTATTGTTAATTTTATTTCTTGTTGTATATAAAATTGTGTTCTCTTGTAACTTCAGATTAATTTCATATCTTGGTTTGCACTCACACAAGTATGTGTGTGTGCATGCCTGTTTATTCTACTGACCCCCAAACCTAATTACATATCAGAATCAAGGTGAGCCAGGCTCAATGGCTCATGCTTGTAATCCTAGCACTTTGGGAGGTAGATGCTGAGGTGGGCAGATCACTTGAGGCCAGGAGTTCGAGACCAGCCTGGCCAACATGGCCAAACATCGTCTCTACTAAAAATACAAAAAATTAGCTGGGCATGGTGGTGCATGCCTGTAGTCCCAGCTGCTTGGGAGCTGAGGCACAAGAGTCACTTGAACCCAGGAGGCAAAGGTTGCAGTGAGCCAAGATAGTACCAGTGCACTCCAGCCTGGGTGAGAGTTAGACTCTGTCTCACACACACAAAAAAACACCCAGGGTGCTATTAAACACACAAATTATAGTATAAAGATTTTGACTTGGCTGGGTACGGTGGCTCACACCTGTAATCCCAGTACTTTGGGAGGCCAAGGCGAGTGAATAACCTGAGTCAGGAGTTCGAGACCAGCCTGACCAATACGGCGAAACCCTGTCTCTGCTAAAAATACAAAAATTAGCCAGGTGTGGTGTCACATGCCTGTAATCTCAGCTACTTGGGAGGCTGAGGCAGGAAAATTGCTTGAACTCAGGAGGCGGAGGTTGCAGTGAGCCAAGATCGCGCTATTGCACTCCAGCCTGGGTGAAAAAAGTAAAACTCTGTCTCAAAAAAAAAAAAAAAAAAAAAAAAGAGTTTGACTTGGTAAACCTGGAATATCTGGAGAGTTTCCGGTTTTATTAAGCTACCAGGTGATTCCCCAGTCATCAATGAATCACTTATGAAACCATTCACTGGACATTTCCTAAGAAATGTTTTCTTACGTAGACTGCAAAATAGCATCCATTTACCAAATAAAACTCTGAACTATATTGTTATTTCAGAGAGAAACATAGTATAGGAGGGTAAATCTTTTCTCTCTTGCCTTACTAGAATTAAAAGGAAGTAATAACGTTCTGAAATTCTGTGAATGCAGGAATCTTGTGAAGAGAGAATGTTCTGCCAAATCTTGCCATTTGAATTATCTTCATTTACCATTTTAAAGGCACTTTTCAATCAAAGGAAGCTGTAAATGCTTACTACAAGTTGATAACCTCATTCTGATGAAAGTCATAATACAAGAAGAGTCAAGGGTCAAGAAAAACAGCGGTGGCTCACACTTGTAATCCCAAACTTTGGGAGGCCAAGGCGGGAGGATGGCTTAAAGCCAGGAGATCGAGACTAGCCTGGGCAGCAAAGCAAGCGAGAACCTGATCTATAGAAAGAAACAATAATTTAAACTAGCCTCTATAAAAATAAACCAAATTAGCCAGGCGTGGTACTGTGCAACTGTAGTCCCAGCTACTCGGGAGGCTGAGGTGGGAGGATTGCTTGAGCCTGAGAGGTTGAGGCTGCAGTGAACCAAGATTGCACCGCTGCATTGCAGCCTGGAAACACAGCAAGACTCTGTCTCAAATAATAATAATAATAATAATAAAAACTAAACCCAGTATCAACAGGACACCGAAAATGAGGTCAGTTAAGAGTAGCGCGGAGTTAGAGTTCATCAGGCATTTATGCTTGCCTAGTGCAGGCTGAGCACTGGGCAACTCCATTCCATTTCAGTCGAAATATAAAGGAAACTGTGGGTTCATTGTTGTGTCTGTTAAAGTACACGCACTGTTAAGACCCCTGAGTTACAGTGCTTTGTCTACCCGGGAATTCCCAAATGTTTGTTCGTATTCTGTCAATATGATTCTACTACACATTCACTACACGTTCTCTCTCTTTTTTGACACATTTACTATAAATTCTTAGTCAACATCTTCTGTTCCCTCCAAAAAAATATTATAATAGTAATTAAAAGTACCCAGAAGCCCAGGGCCTGGGGAAAGGAGGGAATGGAGCATTCTAATGTCTTTCTGTTTGAGATGATGAAAAAGTTCTGGAAATGGGTAGTGGTGATGGTGGCACAACCTCTTGAATGTACTTAATGCCTGTGAATTAAGGGTACATTTTTAAATGGTTAAAATGGTAAATTTTATTTTATGTATATGTTACCATAGAATCAAAAAAAAAAAAAAAATGGGCCAGTATGTAAATCACATTTCCAAATCTTGCTAAGGAATCTGTCACCCTGGGGTGCAGATGCTGTGACCCATGTGGCTGTAGAGTGTCCTGGTGGGCAAAACAAAGATTTAAATACATTACTGGATGGAAATGTAAAGCACTCCTTGACACTGGACGGAAGACTTCACTCCGACATACCTAGGCCAGTGTTTCTCAGACGTTAATGTGCAAACGGATCCCCAGGTGATCTTGATTCAGCAGACCTGTGTGGCGCCTGAAATCCTGCATTTCAAAAGAACTCCAGGTAATGCGTGAACACGAACCTTACTTAAAGTGGCAAGGCCAGGGTTGGGCGCAGTAGCTCAAGCCTGTAATCCCAGTACTTTGGGATGCCCAGGCGGGCGGATCACGAGGTCAACAGATCAAGACCATCCTGGCCAACATGGTGAAAGCCCGTGTTTACTAAAAATACGAAAATTAGCTGGGCACGGTGGCGCACGCCTGTAGTCCCAGGAAATGAAGAGGATACATAGTATCTCTCAAGTGAATTGGTTAAGGGCTTAACGCTTAACTGACCTACCGACCACGTTTGTGGAAACGCGCTCAGAAACCTGCATAGAAGGTCAGCCTTAGGGAGGCCGAGGCGGGTGGATCACGAGGTCAAGAGATCGAGACCATCCTGGTCAACATGGTGAAACCCCGTCTCTACACTAAAAATACAAAAAATCAGCTGGGCATGGTGGCGCGTGCCTGTAATCCCAGCTACTCAGGAGGCTGAGGCAGGAGAATTGCCTGAACCCAGGAGGCGGAGGTTGCGGTGAGCCGAGATCGCGCCATTGCACTCCAGCCTGGGGCAACAAGAGCGAAACTCCGTCTCAAAAAAAAAAAAAAAAAAAAAAAAAAAAAGAAGGTCAGCCTGCGGAGGCCTCCCTACGGAACCTGCCCACCTCCGGAACTGGGAAGCAGCCGCAGACAATAAGGATAGCTGAGACGGTTGCGCAGAAAGCCCTCGTGCAAACTTCAAAACAGTCTTGCAAATACCCTTCTCAAGCTCGAAGAATGCCTGGAATTCAGTGGCCTTTTTCCAACATAAAGATCTCCAACTCGGTTTTGACTGAGAGAAGCCTACAGAAGAACCTCGCAGTGCGGCCCTGGAAGACTGACAACGCCCAGTATATGCTGACAAGCTCGGCCCCTCCCTTACAAACGGGTCAGAAAGTGAAAAAAAAAAAAAATTGTTTAAATGTTTTCTAAGGCTCGTTAGGCAGGGGGATCCCCGTCGTGCGGGCCGCGCGGGCAGGCGAACACCTCCAGGGCGGCACAGTCAGGCTCTCTGGAGTGCGGAGTTTTCCAGCCCCGCGGCGGAGGCTCAGCGGGCACTCGGGCAGCCCCAGCAGCGTCCAATAAGCAGCGCCGCCCTCCGCCCGCGTCACCCCAAGGCACCGGCTCGGCCCCCTCCAGATACGACTGACTGAGCCAACAGAAACTCAGAGGCCCTTTTAATCGGGTAAAAGAGAAGCTCAGCAGAAAGTGAAACAGCTTCCATCCCTCGAGTGAAACGGTGCCAGGCCAGGGAGGAGGAGGAAGGTGGCTCCAGACACCTGTGGCTGCCGCGGGGGCGTGCCCAGCCTCACCTGTCGGTGATTCCCCCAGAGAGACCCTGTGAAACTCTGCCGCCCCCCGGGCGATGGGGAGGCAAAAGCCAATGCCGGATGAAGTACCCCGCGCACTCTGCAGAGAGACCTAGGGGGCGTCAACTCCTGTTTACTCGCGCTGCCCCTCTCCCCCAGCTGCACAAACGATCCAGGGCAGCGGCGCGAATTCGCGTCCCGCGAATCCTTCCCTGGCCAAAGTCAGGACTGGAGGGAAGGCATCCCGGTGACGCCTGGGCACAGGCTGTAGCGCCTCGGCGGCTCTCCCAGGGCGCGCGGCAGGCAGCACCCGGCCGGGGAGCGGGGGGAGGAGGGTACTTGCCTGCAGCGGTGGCGGCCGCGGCCGGCAGTGTCGGGCGCTGGGCGAAGGCGAGGGCGGCTCTTCGGGGCGCTGGGCGGCGCGGCGCTAGCTGCTGGGCTGTTGCCCCCCGCGCTCCCCGCGCGCTTCGCTGGCGGCGCTTCACCGTAGCCTGAGTTTGGGAGGCTCCTCGGGAATGGGCGGGCGCCAGCGGCCTCCGCGGCTGCTCCTGTGTGTTATTGTGACTCGGGCTATTTCCTGTTTAGAGGTTTGAGAGAAGGGGGGAAAAATCCAGTGTGGGGGCAGGGGGAGTTGGGCGGTGGCGAGCCGGAGAGCCGCGGCCGGGCGGGGAAGGAGGTGGGCGGCGGTCGTCACCTGCTGCCTCGAGACTGGAGGGTTCTGGGCACCCGAGCCCGGGGAGGGAGGCGCAGCTGCTCGCAGTGCGACTTTGGGGTGTCGGGAAGGGCGGAGAGGGTGGGCCTGCACGCACGCCACCCAGCGGCGGGGCAGGGGCCGCGGCCGCCTTGGCGACCTTTGTCCCTGGAGGCCGCGCGCCCACTTTACCGCCTCTTTTCTGTACAAAGAACTGCAGCTGAGCTTCCTCCCAGAGCGGGTGCAAGAGGAATTTGCTGGGCTTCTTCCTCTATGCGTGACCAGGTCCGCTTCCCGGGCCTCTCCGGGTGTGGGCAAGGAGGAGGTCAGCTTCCCGTCCCTTCAAAGCCCCTAGGAAGCATGGCTGTGGACCACTGCGGGTGCGCGGGGCGCTGGGGGCGGGGAGGTGCCACTACTTTTATGGGGGTGGGGATGAGTCAGGGTAATGATTTCAGTGGAAAGTTAACTTTTACGACCAGCTTCCGTTTCCCTCCCCTTAGCCGGGATCACTGGGTCCGAGGCCCCAATCCGGAGATACCGGTTCCTTCACCGGGACAATAGGTGAGGGTGGAGCGTTACCCAGGGAGCTGCTTAGTCACCTCGGGAGCCCCTGTTCAGTCCGGAGGGCGGAACCTCCCCAGTACGCAGGCCTCCACCTGGCAGGCAGGTGCGCCTTCTGTTTAGCCTGGTCTTGTTAAAATCCCTGGGAAGAGAAAGGGGAGTTACTGTACAATCAGTAGAGTTTCTACTGTCAGATAACAAAAAGTTCTGGAGACAGAGAGTGTGGGGACGTTTGCACAACAGTGTTAATATACTTAATAATGCTGTAACCAGCCAGGCGCAGTGGCTCACACCTGTAATCCCAGCACTTTGGGAGGCCGAGGCAGGCGGATCATTTGAGGTCAGGAGTTCAAAACCACCCTGGCCAACATTGTGAAACCTCGTCTCTACCAAAACTACAAAAATTAGCCGGGTGTGGTGGTGGGCACCTGTAATCCCAGCTACTTGGGAGGCTGAGGCAGGAGAATCGCTTGAGCTCGGGAGGCGGAGACTGCAGTGAGCCGAGATCGCGCCGCGGCACTCCAGCCTGGGAGACAGAGTGAAACTCCATCTCAAAAAGAAAATAATAATTATAATAATGATGATGATGGTGTAACCGCCCAGTGGATTCACCTTGCCGGCTGCCTAGACAGAGCCAATTTATCAAGACAGGAGAATTGCAATGGCGAAAGAGTAATTCACGCAGAGCCAGCTGTGCGGGAGACTGGAGATTTATTATTACTCAAATCAGTTTCCCCGAGCATTCAGGGATCAAAGGTTTTTGTTTGTTTGTTTGTTGCTTGTTTTTTTTTTTTTTTTTGAGACGGAGTTTTTCCGCTCTTGCCACTCGCAATCTCGGCTCACTGCAACCTCCGCCCGAGTTGAAGCCATTCTCCTGCCTCAACCTCCGGAGTAGCTGGGATTACGGGCGCTCACCACCACGCCCAGCCAATTTTTGTATTTTTAGTAGAGACAGGTTTCACCACTTTGGCCAGGCTGCTCTAGAACTCCTGACCTCAGGTGATCCACCCGCCTCGGCCTCCCAAAGTGCTAGGATTACAGGCGTGAGCCACCGCAACCTGCACAGAGTTTTTAAAGATAATTTGGCGGGTAGGGGCTTGAGAAGTGGGGAGTGCTGATTGGTCAGGTTGGAGATGGAATCGCAGGGGGTCGAAGTTAGGTTTTCTTATGTCTTTTGTTCCTACCTGGGATGGCAGAACTGATTGGGCCAGGTTACTGGTCTGGGTGGTGTCAGCTGATTTGTCAAGTGCAGGGTCTGCAAAATATCTCAAGCACTGATCTTAGGTTTTACAATAGTGATGTTATCCACAGGAGCAGTTTGGAGAGGTTCAGACCCTTGGAGACAAAGGCTGCAAGACCTCTAAACTGTAATTTCTGATCTTGTCATGAATTTGTTAGTGGACCTCCTGCAAGAAGGGAGTCTTTTTAGGAAAGGACTGTAATCAATTTTGTCTCAGAGTCAAACCGCGGACTGAATTCCTTCCCAAAGCTAGTTCGGCCTATACCCAGGAATGAACAAGGACGGCTCAAGGGTTAGAAGCAAGACAGAGTCAGTTAGGTCTGATTTATTTCACTGTCATGATTATAGTTATAATTTTGTAAAGGCCTTACACTGTGCACTTAAAAATGGTTAAAATAGCCAGGCTCGGTGGCTCACACCTGTAATCCCAGCACTTGGGGAGGCCGAGGCAGGCGAATCATTTGAGGTCAGGAGTTCGAGACCAGCCTGGCCAATGTGGTGAAACCCCATCTCCACTAAAAATTCAAAAATTGCCCAGGCACAGTGGTGCGCGCCTGTAATCCCAGCTACTCGGGAGGTTGAGGCAGGAGAATTACTTGAACCTGGGAGGAAGAGGTTACAGTGAGCTGACATCACGCCATTGCACTCTGCACTCCATTGCCTGGGCAACAGCGTGAGACTCCATCTCAAAAATAAATAAATAAAAAGGTTAAAATGGTGTATTTTATGCTGTATATATTTTACCACACAGACAAAATCCTGGGTAGGATGCCATTACTCACTCCAGACAACTTTGCTTAGGACTGCCAAGCCCTTTCCCCCTACACAAACCTTTGCCAGAAGTAATAGAATGAATAACAGTACTTTTTATAAAATTTAGGTTCAGGCCTGACACGGTGGCTCACGCCTGTAATCCCAGCACTTTCGGAGGCTGAGGCAGGCGGATCACAGAGTCAGGAGTTAGACCAGCTTGGCCAATATGGTGAAACCCTGTTTCTACTAAAAATACAAAAATTAGCTAAGCATGGTAGTGCGCGCCTGTAATCCCAGCTCCTTGGGAGGCTGAGTCAGGAGAATTGCTTGAACCCAGGAGGCGGAAGTTGCAGTGAAACGAGATTGCACCACTGCACTCCAGCCTGAGTGACAGAGCAAGACAATGTCTCAAAACAAAAAGAAAAAATCAGGTTCATTTAGGTTAGACTTCTAATCATACCCATCAACAACTTACTTCAACAAGAGGGAAGATCGAGCCTGAAGGACACTGCAATTTTAAGAAAGATGAACAATAGTTTGTCAGAACTAAGGTGTTAACAAAGTAATAGAAGTGTATGTAGGATGCTACTGTTTACCTAGGAAAGCAGGAACACACATAAGCGCATTTGCTTTTTTTTTTTTTTTTTAATGAAAGGATAAATTATTTAAATAAAATGGAAACCTATAAGGGAGGGAGGGACCAGGATGGAAGGGACAAGGATCGAAGCTAGACTTCTCAGAATATACCATGATTTGTCTGGGCGCCTGTAATCCCAGCACTTTGGGAGGTTGAAGTGGGTAGATGACAAGGTCAGGAGTTCAAGACCAGCCTGGCCAAAATGGTGAAACCCCATCTCTACTAAAAATACAAAATAATTAGCCAGGTATGGTGGCAGACACCTGTAATCCCAGCTACTCAGGAGGCTGAGGCAGAGAATTGCTTGAACCCCGAAGGCAGAGGTTGCAGTGAGCCAAGATCGTGCCACTGCACTCCAGCCTGGGTGATAAGAGTGAGACTCCATTTCAAAAAAAAAGAATATACCATGTTTTGTGGATTTGACTTTGGAATGATATAAATGTTTTACATTCTTATGAAACAAAATTAAATTTAAAACAAAATGCAACACACGAACACTGGTATCTAGTCCGTAGCTTAACAGTGTAAAGGGAAATTATATAAAGTGACTTTAAAACACAATTATTGCCAGGTGCAATGGCTCACCCTGTAATCTCAGCACTTTGGGAGGCTGAGGCAGGAGGATCATCTGACATCAGGAGTTGAAGACCAGCATGGTCAACGTAGTGAAACCCCATCTCTACTAAAAAAAAAAAAAAAAAAAAAAACTAGTTGGGTGTGGTGGCGCACACCTGTAATCCCAGCTACTCAGGAGACTGAGGCAGGAGAATCACTTGAACCCAGGAGGCAGAGGTTGCAGTGAGCCCAGATCACACCACTGCACTTCAGCCTGGACGACAGAGCGAGAAAACCCAGAATTATTTGACTCTATATCCTTTGGGGATATAGCTAAGGACAAAGAGAATTTTAAGAAAAAAAAACCTATAACCTTTTTCAGTAATCATAATGTTAGCAGTAATTATGTTAATATCCTTAGAAATCAAGATTTTTTCAGTGTAAAAGATAAATACAAAATCAAAGAAGTTGAGCAATATTAAAATTTGAGTTAGAATTATTATTTAGAACTCATAATCTAATTTTCTTAAAATAAATAAATAGGGCCAGGCGCGGTGGCTCACGCCTGTAATCCCAGCACTTTGGGAGGCCAAGACGGGTGGATCATGAGGTCAAGAGATCGAGACCATCCTGGTCAACATGGTGAAACCCCGTCTCTACTAAAAATACAAAAAAGTAGCTGGGCATGGTGGTGCGTGCCTGTAATCTCAGCTACTCAGGAGGCTGAGGCAGGAGAATTGCCTGAACCCAGGAGGCGGAGGTTGCGGTGAGCCGAGATCGCGCCATTGCACTCCAGCCTGGATAAGAAAAGCGAAACTCCGTCTCAAAAAAAAAAAAAAAAAAAAAAAGATGGAGGAGAAGCCCTACAGATTAAAAGACTTAAGAAAGATCAGTGAAATACAATGTATAAATCTTGTTTGAATCCTGGTTAAAAAAAGCCAACCTCTAGAAAAAATTATGAGATATTTGAAGAAATAGTATATTCTCTAAGTTGGTAAAAATTTAGGAAAATTATTTAATGGCATGTTTTATTCACATAACATTGATTTAGTATACAGAGTTGATGTTGCTACTACATGTGTTTGAGTGGCATATTTATTTATTTTTATTTTTTCGAGAGGGAGTCTCACTGTCACCCAGGCTGAATGGCAGTGGCGCGATCTCGGCTCACTGCAACCTCCTCCACCTCCCAGATTCAAATAATTTGGCTGCCTCAGCCTCCCGAGTAGCTGGGATTCCAGACACCTGCCACCAAGTCCAGCCAATTATTTGTTTTTAGTAGAGATGGCATTTCACCATGTCGGTCAGGCTGGTCTTGTACTCTACCTCAGGTGATCCACCCACCTTCAGACTCCCAAAGTGCTGGGATTACAGGCATGAGCCACTGCGCCCGGCCACTTTTTTTTTTTTTTTATCTCATGGAGTTTTGCTCTGTTGCCTAGGCTGGAGTGCAGTGGAGAGATCTCACCTCACTGCAACTTCCACCTCCCATGTTCAAGCGATTCTCCTGCCTCAGCCTCTCAAGTAGCTGGGGATTGCAGGTGCCTGCCACCACCCCCGGCTAATTTTTGTATTTTCAGTAGAGTTAGGGGTTTCGCCATGTTGGCCAGGCTGGTCTCAAACTTCTGACCTCAAGTAATCCTCCTGCTTCAGCCTTCCAATGTGCTGGGATTACAGGCGTGAGCCACCGCACCCAACCTTGTCTAATTGTGTTCTGTATCTGAAATAAAATGAACATTTCAAAGAAGACTTGGATTGTTCTGGAATGTGTTCAGGTAGAAAGAAAGGGACTCTGGCAAGCATAGGTGGTAACTGACATTATCTTTGTTTTTCTTGTCATTATAGGTGCATGCTGTACGTATTTCTTTGTCTATATTTTTCTGTAATCAGCAAAACAGCATTTTCAATAGCTAATAAACATTTCCACTTTGACGACTGAGCATTTCAAAATCTGCCCAGGGAAATAAAATAGGATGCCTCCTTGGGTTACAGGGGCGGTACTAGAAAAATGGAGCAGGAACTCTGAGTTCTGACTTGGTGCTCAGCAGAGCCTCCCTCCCTGATACTGACACCAAGGCAGTCCCATAGAAGCAATCAAACCTTTTTCGGAGACAAAGCCCTATTCTGTGCCTCTCGTGACAGGGAGCTCTTGTGTTCTGTGTCCCGAGGTTCTGAAATCAATACTGAGCTTCACCTGCAGGCTGGATAACAAGAAAGGGAAAGAATCAAATCAAAGTGGAAAGTGGGGCACTCGCCTTGACAGGACTAATGTTTTCATTTTTTTTCCTTAGAAACAGGGTCTTGCTACGTTGCCGAGGCTGGACTTGAACTCCCGGGCTCAAATGATCCTCCCACCTTAGTATCCTGAGTGGCTGGGACTAGGGGCAAAACCGTGCTGGGCAGGACCAGTGTTTTCTTTACTGGCAATCGGGGTAATGTGGAGTCCCAGAAACAGCCCTGTTGGCTTTGCCACCTGCTGCCTGTGTGATGTGAGTTATGCATTTAACTTCTCCAAGTTTCAACTTCAGTCTCCTCACCCTTTGACTCAGCAACTCCATTCTTAAGCATCTGTCTCAAAAAACAATACTCACACAAGTATTGAAAGACAGACATGGCATGGTGGCTCACGCCTGCAATCCCAGCACTTTGGGAGGCCAAGGTGGGTGAATCACCTGAGGTTCAGGAGTTCGCAACTAACGTGGCCAACATGGTGAAACCGTGTCTCTACTAAACACACACACACACACACACACACACACACACACAAAAAAAAAAAAAAAAAAATTAGCCGGGCATGGTGACAAACACCTGTAATCCCAGCTACTTGGGAGGCTGAGGCAGGAGAATCGCTTGAACCTGGGAGGCGGAGGTTGCAGTGAGTTGAGATCACACCATTGCACTCCAGCCTGGGCAACAAAAGCAAAACTCTGTCTCAAAAAAAAAAAAAAAAAGAAGCTGGGTGCGGTGGCTCATGCCTGTAATCCCAGCACTTTGGGAGGCTGAGGTGTGCGGATCACGAGGTTAAGAGATCAAGACCATCCTGGCCAACATGGTGAAACCCCGTCTCTACTAGAAATACAAAAATTAGCTGGACGTGGTGGCGTGTGCCTGTAGTCCCAGCTACTCAGGAGGCTAAGGCAGGAGAATTGCTTGAACCCGGGAGGCGGAAGTTGCAGTGAGCTGAGATTGTGCCACTGCACTCCAGCCTGGCGCCTGGCGACAGAGTGAGACTCTGTCTCAAAAAAAAAAAAAAAAGAAAGAAAGGAGATAAATTCAAAAATGCTTATTCCTATGTATCTGAAATAGCAAAAATTAAAATTAGATTTTTAGCCACCAAAAGAATGGCCGGATAAACAATAGTACACCATTTCATGTGTTAAATGTCTTTCTGTATGGACTATTCAGATGTTTGCTTTGGTTCCAAAATGAATATCCAATTAGTTAAAATTACAAATCTAAAACTCTAGTTCTCTAGGTTTTATCACGTTTGCTTGATTATTCTGTTTTATAAAAGTATCATTTTTTCACTTACATAATTTTATTACACAATATTTGATATATATAAAATAATATAACTACCATCTATGTAAGCTTAGGAGTATATAATAAAATGAATACACGAACTCACCATACAATTTATGCAGAAAGCATTGCCATTGCTTTTAAAGTTGCCACGTGCCTTCCAAATCCTAAACCCATCTTCTCCATCCATTTTGAGGTAACCATCCTAAATTATGCATTCATTTAAAAAAAAAAACAGTTTTAACAAATATGTACATCTTCCTAACCAATATGTTGTTTGGATTAGCTTGGTTTTGAGCTTCTTTATAAAAATGGAATCACTGTATATAGTCTTCTGCAGCCAGGTCTTTTCACTGCAAATTATATTTCCAAGATTTATTCCAGTTGTTGGATTTTTTTTTAATTTAATGTTTTTTGTGGTTTTTTATGAAATGGAGTTTCACTCTTGTCACTCAGGCTGGAGTGCAATGGTGCAATCTCGGCTCACCACAACCTTCGCCTCCCAGGTTCAAGTGATTCTCCTGCCTCAGTCTCCTGAGTAGCTGGGATTACAGGCATGTGCCACCACACCTGGGTAATTTTGTAATTTTTTTAGTAGAGATGGGGTTTTTCCATGTTGGCCAGGCTGGTCTCGAACTCCCGACCTCAGGTGATCCACCCACCTTGGCCTCCCAAAGCACTGGGATTACAGGCGTGAGCCACCAAGCCCGGCAGATATAGCTGTATTTCATCCAATTTTACTGCTGTATGGTATCCTGGTTTTGTGTTTTTGTTTTGTTTGTTGAGATGGAGTCTCACTGTGTCACCCAGACTGGAGTGCAGTGGCACAATCTCAGCACACTGCAACCCCCACCTCCCAGGTTCGAGTGATTCTTTTTTATTTTTTGGGCAGGGGGTAGGGGGCGCTGAGTCCCGCTCTGTCACCAGGTTAGAGTACAGTGTTGCGATCTTCGCTCACTGCAACCTCTGCCTCCTGGGTTCAAATGATTCTCCTGCCTCAGCCTCCTGAGTAGCTGGGATTACAGGTGCCCGCCACTACGCCTGGCTAATTTTTGTATTTTTAGTAGAGACGGGGTTTCACCATGTTGGTCAGGTTGGTCTCAAACTCCTGATCTCAGGTGATCCACCCACCTCAGCCTCCCAAAGTGTTGGGATTATAGGCATGAGCCACTGGGCCTGACAGATTCAAGTGATTCTTGTGCCTCAGCCTCCCGAGTAGCTGGAATTACAGGTGTGCACCATCATACCTGATTAATTTTTGTATTTTTAGTAGAGACAAGGTTTGCCATATTGGCCAGGCTGGTCTCGAACTCCTGGCCTCAAGTGATCTGCCGGCCTGGAACTCCCAGAGTGCTGGGATTACAGGCATGAGCCACCACACCTGGCTGATGTCCTGCTTTTATATTTGATTTAACATCTTTCTTTGGAGTAAGGCATGACGGCTCACGGCTGTAATCCCAGCACTATAGAAGGCAGAGGAGGGAGGACTGCTTGAAGCCGGGAGTTTGAAAGCAGCCTGGGGAACAAAGCAGGACCCTGTCTCTACAAAAAGACATAAAATATAAACATAAATAAATAAATAAATAAAGTTTCCTTTAGATAAAAAGATGCCCACCTTCTAGGTGGATGATTACTTTCTTTTTTATTTTATTTTTTATTTTTGAGATGGAGTCTTACTCACTCTGTTGCCCAGGCTAGACTGCAGTAATTCCATCCCGCTCACTGCAACCCCTGCCTCCTGGATTCAAACAACTCTCCTGCCTCAGCCTCCCTCAGCTGGGATTAATATGTGCACCATCACAACCAGCTAATTTTTGTGTTTTTAGTAGAGACAGGATTTTGCCATGTTGACAAGGTTGGTCCCATACTCCTGACCTCAAGTGATCCACCCACCTAAGTAAGCCTCCCAAAGTGCTGGGATTACAGGCATGAGCCACCACTCTCCGCCAGACAATTACTGTCTTAGTCAACTTTGGAGAAAAGATCTCAGATGACTGCAAGATCAGATTTTGTATACCGCGGAGTGAGTCTTCTTTTCACTCACTAAGGAAATACGTGTATCATTCCAGTCATTTGGGGGTTTTGCTTTCTAAGTACGTTTGAAGTTGCACAGCTACCAGCAAATACATCTGGCTGGAACTCACTAAACCCTGTTGGTACTTAAATCACTTCATAATTTTAAGACGGGGTAAACATATAGCCCATATCCCAGGATTTCTAATTTGGTTTCTACTCAGAAACTCATACCTTCCACGAAGGTCCAACACTTGAGCAGATTTTACCTTCCTTTGGCTCTTATGATGTGGTAATGTCTTTCCTAATTCTTAAGACTGAGACTTGAGTTCTGCTTCTTTTTATGCTTCTCATATTAAAAACCACGTAACTCTAGCAGAATCAATGGCAGCCAATGAACGTGGTAACAACCTAGTGGAAAGTATATTGGACATTTGCTAATCTTTCCACTATTTTGTATGTTTGACATTTTGTCTATATAAAAATTTGGGGATTTATCCCACCAGTAGCCAAGTCTACAACATTGAATTCAACCCTCCCAAAACTGTGGGCATTGATGATCTGATTGGGGAACCTCTCATTCAGCATGAAGATGATAAGCCAGAGATGGTTATCAAGAGAGTAAAGGCTTATGAAACCCAAACAAATCCAGTCCCAGAATATTACCAGAATAAAAGAGATGTTGGAAACATTCTCCAGAACAGAAACCAATAAGATTTGGCTCTATGTATATGCTTTTCTGCAAACTAAAGCTCCACAAACAAGCCAGAAATCTTCAGTTACTCCATGAGGAGAAATGTGTGTAACTATTAGTAGTAAGATGGGCAGACCTCCTAGTCCTTGCATTTAGAAGCTGCTTTTCCTAAGACTTCCAGTATGTATGAATTCTTTGAAAATTATATTACTTTTATTTCTACTGATTTTATTCTGGAAACTAAGGATGTCTCGAATGAATCAGATACTAAGATTCATCCTTTGAAATCAACTAGTGTGTTTTATACAATTATCCTCAAAACATCAGTGATGTCTGAACTTTTAAAACATCTGTTAGAGCAAAATTAAAAGAGCATTTGGTAGTAATCTAACTTTTTGTTCAGTTAATTGGTTGATAAAGTTTTCATATTTTTCTGGAAAAGTTAAAAAAAAAGTTACATGTCATTTGGGGAAAATATGTGATCAGAAATTGTTGCATACATTGATGTCAAAAAAGACATTTCTAACATTGTGGAACATGGTGAGACACTATATAAATTCCAGAAAGCAAGCAACTGGATTTACAGATTTGTTGTAAGACACAAATTCACTGCTGCCTTTACACGAAGAAATGCATATGCTAACCATATATGCTGAATTTATTTTGTTGTTAAGGATACTTTCAGTTTACTCAGAATTTTCAATTTGCTATAAAGATGTATCAATTAGCTATAAAGATGTATCAGTTAACTATAAAAATGTATCAGTTAGCATACAGAAAAATATTGCTTTAAGATGGTTTGTTTCTTTTGAAAATACTTATGTACTGAGAGTCATTATTTATGTCAGAAATTGACATTAGAAGTCCTTGGATACGCACCAAAGTTGAATGAATTTTCAACAAAATGTAATTAAAGTCTATATGTTTTCAGATGTTTAAAAAAAACTTGGGGAGGGGGATTGAATTGAAATGAATTTTAGATGTCTTTAGTGGCTTTTTCTGATTGGGGTCACAAGTTTTTAGTGTATTTCTGCCAACCAACTCTAAAGAATGATCTCCACTAGTTAAAAAGGGTAAGTTAGTCCATATGGGCCAATATGCAAAGTTCTTCAAGACACATAGTTAAGGAAAAAGGCAACTTGCAAAACAATACATATAGTTCTACCTGTTTATGAAGTAAATACACATATATGCTAATAAGTAGAAAAAGGGCTAGAAAGAGGCGCAGCATCTTGGTAACAGTGGTTAACTGGAAAGGTGAGAGAGGTTATTTACGGGAGTGAGGGAGCAGCTGTAAAGACAAACCTGTACTTTTTTTTTTTTTTAATCGACTTTAAACGATTTATAGAAGAGGCATCTTGAAAAGAAATGCTTTTTACTTTTTGGTTTCCCATTGTTATTTTCTTCAGTTGACTTCAACAGAAAAATGTTTCAGATTTCAATATTGCTTGGGTTTTTAGAAATATTTCTTTGTTGGATGTAAGTTAATTTTTTTTTTTTTTTTTGAGACAGAGTTTCGCTCTTGTTACCCAGGCTGGAGTGCAATGGTGCGATCTCGGCTCACCGCAACCTCCGTCTCCTGGGTTCAGGCAATTCTCCTGCCTCAGCCTCCTGAGCAGCTGGGATTACAGGCACGCGCCACCATGCCCAGCTAATTTTTTGTATTTTTAGTAGAGACGGGGTTTCACCATGTTGACCAGGATGGTCTCGATCTCTTGACCTCGTGATCCACCCGTCTTGGCCTCCCAAAGTGCTGGGATTACAGGCGTGAGCCACCGCGCCTGGCACTTTTTTTTTTTTTAAGTGAGGACAGGGTCTTGATATGTTGCCCAGGCTGGTCTCCAACTCCTGGGCTCATGTGATCCACCCACTTCTGCCTCCCAAACTGCTGGGATTAGACATGAGCCACCACACCTGGCCCACAACTGTACTTTTTAATGTACTCTTTTGAATTTAATTAAAAACCAAATACATTAAAACAAATACATGGGGTGGACTAGAAGATCTGCCAGATACCACTGGCTGACACTTGTAGTGATTCTAATGGGATGGAGAACATCTCGAAGGGGACCCAGTGAGAGGTTGTGGTCAGGGTGTTCTGGTACTTCCTGAAGATTAAATAGGGCCAGCTGTAACTCTCAGACACAGGCTGGCCAAGGTTGCAAGGGTCATGTGACTGCTGAGTACTCCTTTGGCACTCCTTACTCCTCCCCAGCAACACCTGCCTGGCCTGAGGGCAAGGCTGCTCCTGAGCCTGGAGAAAACCTGGGTCCCTCCTCCCAAAAACCTCCACCTTCTTTCTGAGCAGTGCCACAAATAGGTAAACATCCAACCTGTGGCTACCAGTCAGGTGTTGAGAAGAAAGGAAAGAGGAATAGCCAACGACAGTCCCTCCTCCATGCCCAGCAATCACTGGGTTAAAGATTACTTTGGTCCTCTTTAGCACACTTACACTCCACTCCACTTTGGCTTGATGTTGTAAGTCATTCCATTTATAACTCTCCAAGGAGTTTAGCGTTTACCTCTAGATTCATGGCTAGAATGGCTTTAAAGACATTTTTAACAAGCTTTTTTTTTTCTTTTTTGTATTTTAAAGCCATCTTTAAAAAGCTTTTCTAAGAAAATACCAGTTCAAGAAAGTGGCACACTGTTTGCTTTATGGCATTTGGACTTTAGCAAACAACTCATAAATAAATATTTTATGTTGGCCATTTGTTAACAGTCCAAAGATCACTGGGGTTTTATTTAAGCCTCTGGCAAGTACAACTAACTTTAAATTCACATAGAAAAGCATAGTTTATCTGGAGTTGAAATTACCTATGAATTTCCAGTAAGAATGCTACAGCTATACATATAGATATAGACATAGATAGACATACATACGCTCATTGGATGCCTTCATAGAAAACAAAGGTATTATTACTGATGGTGCCTACTGTGAAAATCGACTTGCTCATCGTGATGTTCAAAGAGCTGTGAACAATCATATAGTTCTGTAAGAATACAATTGGTATTTATATGTATAGATTAATAATTGAAATTAGAGATATAGCTGAATTGCTCCTCTGCTTATTATGCATTGGGTAATAGTAGAGATAGTAGGGACATGACCAAAATAATGGGCTCACATTTTAATGAGTATTTATTTAGCACAATATCCCTGTGATATAAACTGTGGTTATATAAGTAGGTTAATTGATTTAAAAATTCTTTCACTTAAGAACAGCAATTGAAAAAGACCGGTCTCGGTGGCTCACGCCTATAATCCCAGCACTTTAGGAGGCCAAGGCAGGTGGATCACCAGGTTAGAAGTTCAAGACTAGCCTGGCCGATATAGTAAAATGCTGTCTTTACTAAAAATACACAAATTAGCTGGGCGTGGTGGCGTGCGCCTGTAGTCCCAACTACTCTGGAGGCTGAGGCAGAAGAATCACTTGAACCCAAGAGGTGGAGATTGCAGTGAGTCGAGATCGTGCCCATGTACTCCAGTCTGGGCAACAGAAAGAGATTGTCTCAAAAAAAAAAAAGAAAAAAAAAGACACAAAAAACACAACAAAAAAACCAGGGCAGGTGAAGCTGTGGTGAAACTGGTAAATGGCTATTGCCCATTGCAAACTGTCCCAGCTTTTTTTTTTTTTTTTTTTTTTTTTGAGACAGAGTCTAGCTCTGTTGCCCAGGCTGGAGTGCAGTGATATCATCTTGGGTCACTGCAACCTCCGCCTCCCGGGTTCAAGCGATTCTGCTGCTTCAGCCTCCTGAGTAGCTGAGATTACAGGCGTACACCACCATACCCGGCTAATTTTTCTATTTTTAGTAGAGATGGGGTTTCCCCATGTTGGTCAGGCTGGTCTCAAACCCCTGACCTCGTGATCAGCCTGCTGCGCCGCCCAAAGTGCTGGGATTACAGGCATGAGCCACCACACCTGGCCAATTGTCCCAGATTTTTAAAAAAGTATTTTAATTTAAAATGCATCAAGACTTGTAAAACTGTCCACATCATTTGATCCTGTAATTTCACCCTGTCTTAAGACAATAGTCAAGGACTGGTGTGGTGGCTCATGCTTGTAATCCTAGCACTTTGGGAAGCTGAGGCTGGAGAATCACCTGAGATTAGGAGTTAGAGACCAGCCTGGCCAACATGGTGAAACCCCATCTCTACTTGAAATACAAAAATTAGCTGGGCATGGTGGTGGGCACCTGTAGTTCCGACTACTTGGGAGGCTGAGGCAGGAGAATAGCTTGAACCCGGGAGGCAGAGGTTTCAGTGAACCAAGATTGCACCACTGCAGTGCAGCCTGGGTGACAGTGTGAGAATGCTGTCTCAAAAAAAGAAAAGAGACAACAGTCCAAATGCAGAGAAAACTATATACACAAATCTTTTAATCAATATATTATTCATAAAAGCAAAAAAATGGCAAATGAAATATCCAATAACTAGGAAGAGTTAAGTAAATTAATGCAGTCACTAAAAAAATTTATATGAATATGTATATGTTAATCAGGAAGAGCATGTAACAACATTTATTCAATCAGCAAATATTTATTGAGCCAGCTTTTACTACACCATGCTAAGTACAATGGTGAAAAAGATGGAGAAGGTTTGGTCATTTTGGAGCCTGTAGATAATATTTATAATGCAATATTCAGTTGAAATTACAGAATACAAAATTCACCCCTATGATTCCCATGATGCAAAAATGAAATGCATAGGCAAAGGACAGGAGCAAAATAAGTCCTAGTGCAAACTGTATTTTATTAATTTAGGGTAGTGACAATACTAATGACTATTCTTCCTTTTTCCATTTTAGAACTTATGGTAGATGTTTTTATTAAATGTAAAAATGATATAAAATAGAGACATTGAGAAATAATATTCTTACATTAAAACAACGGAATATAAGTAGAATAGCTGCATAGTACACCTGCAACTCTCCAATCAGATGAACAGGGACTGAAATCAATCGTGCAAAAAGGAAAAGTATTATGAAAAGTAGTAGGATCTGAGCGAATTTATTTTGCTTTAACAAATGCATGTTAATGTTGTCAATTCAAGGTCTTGTAATAATGTGAACATTTATTTATTTATTTATTTATTTTTGCAACAGAGTCTCACTCTGTTGCTCAGGCTGGAGTGCGATGGCGATCTCAGCTCACTGCAACCTCCACCTCCTGAGTTCAAGCGATTTTCCTGTCACAGCTGGGATTACAGGTGCGCACCGCCATGCCTGATTTTTAGTAGAGATGGGGTTTCACTGTGTGCCCCAGGCTGGTCTCGAAATCCTGAGCTCAGGCAATCCACCCTCCTCGGTCTCCCAAAGTGCTAGGATTACAGGCATGAGCCACCGCACCTGGACTTACTTATTTTTTTGAGACAGGGTCTCTCTCTGTCGCCCAGTCTAGACTGAGGTGGTGGGATCACCACTCACTGCAGCCTCAAGCTCCTGGCTCAAGCAATTCTCTCACTTCAGTCTTCCCAGTAGCTGAGACTACAGATGTGCACCACCACGCCCAGCGAATTTTTGCATTTTTAGTAGAGATGGGATTTCATCATGTTGGCCAGGCTGGTCTCAAACTCCTGACCTCAAGTGATCCACCCACCTCGGCCTCCCAAAGTGCTGGGATTGGTTACAGGCTGAGCCACTGCACCTGTTCCCTATGTGTACTTTTAAAGCAAATTTGGAGGAGCCTCTTCTGCTCATCCAAGACCCTAGAGAGAGACGTGCGGTACAAGAGAAAGCATGGGCACTGGAGTCCTACAGTGGGCGTAAGTCACAGTGTTTTCACTTTTTAGTTACGTAACTGAGGTAATCTTGCTGGACATGCCTGAACTTGCTTTCCCTTTCAAAAATGAGGATAGCCGGGCATGGTGGCACGTGCCTGTAGTCCCAGCTACTCGGGAGGCTGAGGCTGGAGGATGGCTTGAGTCCAGGAGTTCACTATGCCGATCACACTAAGTGTCCGCACTAAGTTCGGCATCAATATGGTGACCTCCCGGGAGCGGGGGACCACCAGGTTGCCTAAGGATGGGTGAACCGGCCCAGGTCAGAAACGGAGCAGGTCAAAACTCCCGTGCTGATCAGTAGTGGGATCGCGCCTGTGAATAGCCACTGCACTCCAGCCTGGGCAACATAGTGAGACCCCCATCTCTAAAAAAAAAAGAAGATAGACTTTCCTGCCACCTAGGATGAGACAGAAGATAAGGAATGTCCCAGCCAGTTCGAGGGTTCCCCCTGTGATAGAAGTGCTGTTGGACAGATAAGCGAGAGTGAGGAACTTGGAAAAGCTGGATGAATGAGCACTTCCTTATAAGATATCCATACACATTGCATCGCACAGCCAAGGGCAATCTTCTATGGACCTGTGCTGTCACAGGAAAGGGTCCTTCCAGGCATCAAAAGCTGTCCGTAACTCGGCATGGTGGCTCATGCCTGTAATTCAGCGATTTGGGAGGCCAAAGCAAGAAGATTGCTTGCGCCCAGGAGTTCAGGACCAGCCTGGGCAAATAGCCAGATTTCTTTCTCTTTTCTTTTGAGACAGAGTTTCGCTCTTTGTTGCCTAGGCTGGAGTGGCGTGATCTAGGCTTACTATAACCTCTGCCTCCCAGTTTCAAGCGATTCTCTTGTCTCAGACTCCTGAATAGCTGAGAATACAGGCACATGCCACCATCCCCGGCTAATTTTTTTTTTTTTTTTCCCCAAAACAAAAGCCAAATTTATTCAGCAGACATAATTACGAAATCCTAGAAATCAGGACCGCCACAGCTTCAGACACTCCGTTGTGAAGTATACATCAATAGCTACATCTGGAGGATGAAGAAGCCATTGACTCTTTAGAAAACTGGTTTAGCTACCTTCAAGTTTGGGGGTGGCACTTACAAGCACGCTGTCAAGTTTCACAAGAGTAAAGCCAGCGGCTTCTCCTCTACAAGAATCACATTTGAAAACCGGTTTCAGTCACAAAAGAAGAGCTGGCATGGCAGGAGGAAACCACTCGAGCGGGTGAGGTCCCACCGAGGCCGAGGCCCGTGGCTCCATGGAGGGCCAAAAGAGAGCAGAAAAACGTCCGGGGTTTTTCATGCATTCCTACAGACACCAGGAAGGGTGGAATAAGAAAGCTCAGCTGGGAGGCCAGGAGAGAGACTCAAGAGATTGTTTATGAGTGTGTCTGAGGAAGCTCCTGGCATGGCCATGAGTGGCCTTCCAGGAGTTCCGTAAAGAGGAAAGCACAGAAAACAGGAAAGAACTCTCCCTCCACGTCGCTCTCTGCCTATTTGTGTCCTCGGGAGACTCCCAGCGGTAGAAAAGCACCAACGGGGCTCTTCTTGGAGCAAGAGAAAGACAAGACTCCGGGTGAGGACGCTCTCCCAGGAACCCCACAGCAAACTGTGACCTTGAACCACAGGCGGCAAGGTCAAGTCATTTACTAGTCCACATTCAAATCCAACTCTCCCACCTGCAAAGTTTTTCACCTCCCTCCAGTCCCTTAACTAGAGTTCACATCTCTCACCTTCACCAGCCACCGAGTCGGTGGGAGAAAGGGGCAATGCCCACCCACCCACCACCAACCTTTTACATTCTTCTGCCCCCCTAGACTTTCTTTGCACAGCAATTGTAGCACCACTTTCACTAAGTTCTTCCACCGGAAAATAACAAGAAACCATATGCGTGTCGGGAAGTTTTCAAGTACTGTTACAAAGCCATCGCGATTCCGGCCCCTCCGAGCCCTCCTTAAACAATCCAAGCTCACGACGCCCCCAAGGGCTAAGTGAGGTACGAATCGATGTAAGTAGCTGCCACAGTTCTTAGTTTATCCCAGGTCCTCGGCGAGGATAGCCAGGTAAGTTCCCATGCCCCACGGACGCGCCCTGGCGCACGCATTTCTCCACGTTTACGTTTTATCCAACGGCCTCGCCGGAGCTGGTAACCTCTTGGCTCGTCATCTCTTCCCCGCGCGCCTCCCCCAGCCAAAGCGCTCGCTCCCAGGTTGGCGACGTCGGCTTCACCTCAGGCTTGGCAGGAACTGGACGTTGCTGGGTCTAAGCAGCAGCCTTCTTCCTCCTCCAGGGTGCCTGGGTCGGAGGAAGGCGCCTGATGGCTGCAGGGCAATAGGGTCCGGTCCGCTGCGGCCTGTCCTGGGCCCAGCGGCGCTCGCGGGACCCGTGGCTGCAGCCGCGGCGACGGCTCGTTGGAGCCTCCGCACCGCTTCCTTGATGAGGTTTCCCGAGAGCACGAGCTGCTGCAGGCGCCGGGAGGTAACCGCGTCCCTGAGCCATCCTCGCCGGCGCGGCCCTGCACGCGGCTGGTCTTGAACTCCTGACCTCGGATGATCTGCCCGCCTTGGCCTCCCAAAGTGTTGGGATTACAGGTGTGAGCCACCGCGCCTGGCCTGCCAGATTTCATTTTTTCAAATAATTAAAAAATTCGGTGTAGCGGTCTGTCTCCGTGGCCCCAGCTACTCTGGATGTTGAGGTGGGAGGATTGCTTGAGCCCAGGAGGTTGAGCTGCAGTGAGCTGTATTTGTGCCCTGCACTACAGCCTGGGCGACAGAACAAGATCCTATCTCAAAAACAAAGCAAAACAAAACAAAAGCTGCCCACCAAGTATTTCTTGGTGGATTTTCTTTTATTCTTTTTTCTTTTCTTTCTTTTTTTTTTTTTTGAAACAGTTTCACTCTGTGGCCCAGGCTGGAGTACAGTGGTGCGATCTCGGCTCACTGCAACCTCTGCCTCTTGGGTTCAAGCGATTCTCCTGCCTCAGCCTCCTGAGTAGCTGGGATTACAGGCAGGCACCACCATGCCTGGCTAATTTTGTATTTTTAATAGAGATGGCGTTTCTCCATGTTGGTCAGGCTGGTCTCGAACTCCTAACCTGAGGTGATCCACCTGCCTCAGCCTCTCACAGTGCTGGGATTACAAGTGCAAGCCACCATGTCCAGCTAATTTTTGTATTTTTAGTACAGATGGGATTTCACCCTGTTGGTCAGACTGGTCTCAAACCCCTGACCTCAGGTGATCTGCCCATCTCGGCCTCCCAACGTGCTTGGATTACAGGCATGAGCCATCGTGCCCAGCCTTATTATTATTTTTTTCACATCACAAAATATCTGGAGGCAGACTGTCCAGTTTTGGTACAGCAACTCTAAGATGACAACAGGGGAGAAGGATTTTCCCATCTCTCTGCTATGCCGTTTTTGCCTGTGACTTTGACCCTCATGGGTCCAAGATGGTTCTTCCACCCACAGGCATCTAGTATATCATATAGGCAAAAGCCCACGCCAGCTGAACCTGCCTGTATGCTTTACTGAAAGCTTTCCTGCTTAGCTTACATTAGTCAAAGTTGGGTCCTAAGGCTATTCCTAGTTGCAAAGAATTCCAAGAAAGGTTTTTGTTGTTGTTGTTGTTGTTGTTTTTAAACTGGGTTTATTGATTCTAGAGAAAATTGTGAGTATGTTAGAAAGACAGGAGAACATGGACATTGGGTAGGTACCTACATACCAAAATGGTAACAATAATGCTCTCAGATGGTGTGATTGTGGATTTTTTTTTCTTTTTGAAACAGGATTTCACTCTGCCTCCCAGGCTGAAGTGCAGTGCTATTATCTGGGCTCACTGCACCCTCAACTGCCTGGATTCAAGTCCTTCTCCCACCTCAGCCTCCCGTGTAGCTGGTAGCACAGGCAAGCACCACCACGGCCAGCAATTTCTTTCATAATTTGTAGAGATGAGGTCTCACAATTTTGCCCAGGTTGGTCTGTAACTCCTGGGCTGAAGTGATCCTCCTGCTTCACCACTTCCCCCACCCCCAAAATGCTGGGCTTACAGACATGAGCCACTGTGCCCAATCCTCCCACCTCAACATCCGGAGTTGCGGGGACCACAGGGACACACCACTGTGCCTGGCTAATTTTTTTATTATTTGTATTTTTAGTTTTTTCAAATATGCCTCATCTGGCAGCTGACTGGGGAAAAAGCACTGCATGGGTTTTGCCAGTTGCCTAAGAGTTTCTGAGACAACCCTCTCCCTCACTGAAAATCACTGGGTTCACAATTGATTTAATATTGTATTATATCATTATCAACGTTGTTTTCAGGTCTGTCGACAGTAACCCGGGTTTGTAGTCCTGGAGTAATGTCTGCATGCTTTCTCACTGTAATAGATATTGTTGGTTGTTGTCCAGCCTTGCTTCTTCCTCCTGGGTCCTTTCCTAACAGAGCTTTGTGTTGTTTTGTTTTTTTCTTTTTTCTTTTTTTTGAGATGGAGTCTGTCTCACTCTGTTGCCCGGGCTGGCTCTCTGCAACCTTCGACTCCTAGGTTCAAGCAATTCTCCTATCTCGGCCTCATGAGTAGCTGGGATTACAGGCTCGTGCCACCATGCCTGGCTAATTTTTGTATTTTTAGTAGAGATGGGATTTTGCCATGTTGGCCAGGCTGGTCTTGAACTCCTGACCCCAGGTGTCCACCCGCCTCAGCCTCCCAAAGTGCTGAGATTATAGTCATGAGCCACTGCACCTGGCCAGAGCTTTGATTTTTCTCTTATGTATCTACTCTCCTTTCTGCAACTTAGGGATTCAGAAAAATGTGACCTACTCCCAGCTCCTGGGACAATTAATGATCATTCTAGGTGGGGTCCTACTTCTCCAACTAGTAATTGGCTCAAGCACCCATTCTTCATTAGTGACCTTCCCCTAGTGATGGTTTCCCAGCTGGGCCAGGGACCTGATTTCTATGGATGAGACTCTAGGGGATGTTTGCCATGGACTTCTGGTTAGAATGTTTCCTCCCTCTTAAGAAGGAGTTGGCTGTTGCAGTGGCTCACACTTGTAATCCCAGACCTTTGGGAAATAGAGGAGAAAAGAATGCTTGAGCTCAAGAGTTTGAGACCAGCCTGGGCAACATAGGGAGAAGGAAGGAAGGGAGGGAGGGAGGGAGGGGGAGGGAGGGAGGGAGGGAAGGAAGGAAGGAAGGAAGGAAGGAAGGAAGGAGAGGAGTCGCAAACACAAGGGGCTTCTGAGATGCTGGCAATGTTTTGTTTCTTGATCTGGGTGATGATTCCATGGGTATTTATTTTGTAAAAGTTAACCGAATTGTAATTAAATTTGTTATTTGTCTTTTTTTTTTTTTTTTTGCTCTGTCAGTAAGGCTGTAGCACAGTGGTGCAGTCACAGCTCACTATAACCTCAAACTCCTAATCCTCCTGCCTCAGCCTCCTAGGTGGCTGGGACTACAGGCATGCACCAGCACCCAGTTCATTTTTTAATTTTTTGTGGAGACAGGATCTCACTTTGTTGCCCACGCTGGTCTTGAACTTCTGGCATCGAGTGATGATTTCCCTGCCTTAGCTTCCCGAAGTGCTGGAATGAGAGGCACGAACCACCACCTGGTCTTAAATCTGTTTTATGTACTTTTCCATTTGTGTGCCACAGTTCACGACTTAGAAAGTTCTTTTAAAAGAATAAGAAAGGATACATTTAAAAAAGCGAATGAAGCCTGGGCACGGTGGCTCACCCCTGTAATCCCCGCATTTTGGGAGGCTGAGGTGGGTGGATCATGAGGTCAGGAGTTTGAGACTGGCCTGACCAGCATGGTGAAACCCTGTCTCTACTAAAAATACAAAATTAGCCGGGCGTGGTGGTGCACGCCTGTAGTCCCAACTACTCAGGAGGCTGAGGCAGGAGAATTGCTTGAACCCAGAAAGTGGAGGTTGCAGTAAGCTGAGATCCCACCACTGCACTCCAGCTGGGGTGACAGACTGAGACTCCATCTCAAAAAAAAAAAAAAAAAAAAATACACACACACACACACACACACAAAGGGGATGAGCTTTCCTTTCCTGGGTGAACTGCTGTGCAGTCATGAAGCCAACAATTTTATAGCATTTTAACCATTTTGTTACCATGTTGGTGAAGCTGCCTGAGGATGCAGATGACAGCAGCCAGGAAGTGCAGAGAAATGGAGCCAGACTCCTGGGTTAGACTAATGCTGAAGCCTCCTTTCTGGGCCTGCATTTTCATCAGCCAATCAATGCCTTTATTATTTAAACCAGTTTGAGATTTTCTGGTCCTAGCAGGAAGGTGTCCAATCTAACACACTTTGGCCCGTGTCCAGTCAGTTATTAAGTGTGAATGCTCTGCAGTGCCCTCACCTCCACTAACTTCTCTTATTCTCCTTGCCCTGATATTATATCTTGTTCTGCTGACTTTGAGAGCTTCTCAACAGCTTCTCAACTTCAGATCTGTCCACACACAGCTCTTTAGCTCTGGCCACATCACTTTCTTCTCCAGGTTACGTCTCTTTCTGCCCTCCTAGAAGAAGGTGAAACCCCTCAGCCTAGCACTCAGGGTACATAACAGCCCAAGGCATTTTGCTACTCATGTGAATCTACAAACTACCCTCTGCCAACCTGGACCTTTCTCCCAGAAGAACTCATGCTTTTTCATAGGGATGGTTTGACTAAGGCACCCTCTTCCCTCTAATCTAGCCATTAAAATCCTGTTCACCAGGGCTGGGTGCAGTGGCTCATTCCTGTAATCCCAGCACTTTGAGAGGCCAAAGCAGGAGGATCACTTGAATGCCGAAGTTTGTGACCAGCCTGGGCAACATAGCAAGACCCCATCTCTAAAAAAAAAATTTAGCAGGGTGCGGTGGCACATACCTGTACTTCCAGGCACACAGGAGGCTGAGGTGGGAGGATCGCTTGAGCCCGGGAGGTCAAGGCTGCAGTGAGTGAGCCATGATTGCACCATCACACTCCAGCCAGGGTGACAAAGCGAGACTGTCTAAGAAAAAAAAATCTTGTCCACCTTTCAAGGCCCATCTCTAAATTCACTCAGATTATTCAAGTCTCTCTGATCTCACCCACTAGAAATGGTCCCCGCTCCAGCCTCTGATTCTCTCTACTGTACCCATGGCTTGCTCTCTTGCTAGCCTGTTGTGTATATTGCCTATGTAGTATACCTCTGGGGCTTGTCTTCCTCTTCTTCCCTGGGAGTCCCCCTTGTTATACAAACACACATCCCTCCCATACACATCCTTCTCCCGAAATCTTTGTAGATAGAGCTTGTATCTGGCACACTGACTCACATGTTGAATTGTCTCCTCAGCAAGATATGATTTCCTTCCCTCCCTTCCTTCGTTCCTTCGTTCCTTCGTTCCTTCGTTCCTTCCTTCCTTCCTTCCTTCCGTTTTTGAGACAGAGCCTCAGTCTATCACACAGGCTGGAGTACAGTGGTACAATCACAGCTCACTGCAGCCTTCACTTCCTGGGCTGAGGTGATCCTCCCACCTCAGCTTCCCAGGTAGCTGGGACTACAGGCACACTGACCACTTGCAGCTAATTTTTTCTATTTTTTATAGAGATGGAGTTTCACTATGTTGCTCAGGCTGGTCTCGAACTTCTTGGCTCAAGCGATCTGCCCACCTTGGCCTCCCAAAGTGCTGGGATTATAGGCGTGTAATCCCAGCACTGTGCCCAGTCAAAATATAATTATATGAATAAGTCAAAAGTAAAATATTAGTTTTTCAATATGGTCATGGTCTCTGCTGATCCAAAAACATTAATTTCTTTCTTTTTTTTGAGATGGAGTCTCACTCTGTCACCCAGGCTGGAGTGCAGTGGTGCGATCTTGGCTCACTGCAACCTCTGTCTCCCAGGTTCAGGTGATTCTCCTGCCTCTCAGCCTCCCAAGTAGCTAGGACCTCAAGCATGTGCCACCACGCCCAGCTAATTTTTGTATTTTTAGTAGAGACGGGGTTTCACCATGTTGGCCAGGCTGGTCTTGACTCCCTGACCTCAGGTGATCCACTCACCTTCGCCTCCCAAAGTGTTGAGATTACAGGCGTGAGCCACCACGCCCAGTTTAAACATTAATTTCTTGACTTCATATGACTAAATGTTCCTGTCAAGAATGTTCTACAGGTTCCTTCACTGATACATATCCACTGAAGGGAAAAACAAACAGCCACTCACCCAGCTCTCAAGCCATCTTACGAACCGCACTGTCTGGGCTGCTTTGTTGCTCATTTGCTGGTTAGAATCCCAGGAGACAGAAACAGAGGTAGTCCAGGTATAGCCTGTTTGGAGAGCATGGTCCTCACTCTCCCTCATGGATGAAACAGCCACAGGAGCCACGTTAAGCTTCCAGGAGAAGGAGTGTGTCTCGAGCATGGGTTTGGCAACTGTTAAGGAGCCATGCCTGCAAATAAATTCCATCTTGAACTGAAGAGTCACTAACCGAGGAGCTGAATTAATTATTCCTGCCCGTGGTTCCCAAGGCTACAGCCCCCTTAGGATGCTGGGTAACAAGATCCTTTCAAACTCACTTGGGAGATATTGGTTGTCTGTTGCCTGCAGCTGCCCCCCGGATATGATTCATAGAGTTTCTGTCTGCTGGACAGCCAGAGAAAGTAACCAGCAAAGATGTATTAGCTCCTACCTGGTGTTTTCAAGCCCCACTTATATACGCTAAAAACTCCCAGCTAACGACGTTTTATTACGGACACATTCACTGTGTGTGGAAGGATGTGATGTTGAATTCACATGCCAGAGAGAACTGGCCTATGAGGAAACAGAAAGAAAGTTCTCTCTCTCTCTTTTTTTTTTTTTTTTTTTGAGACAGAGTCTCGCTGTGTTGCCCAGCTGGAGTGTAGAGGCACGATTAGGCTCACTGCAACCTCCACCTCCCAAGTTCAAGCAATTCTCAAGCCTCAGCCTACCAAGTAGCTGTAGCTGGGATTATAGGTGTCTGCCACCATGCCCAGCTAATTTTTGTATTTTTAGTAGAGATGGGGTTTTGCCATGTTGGCCAGGCTGGTCTCGAACTTTCAACCTCAAGTGTACCGCCCACCTCAGCCTCCCAACGTCCTGGAATTACAGGTGTGAGCCTTCATACCCAGGCGGAAGAAAGTATTCTCTATATTTCTGTATTCACCTATTAGAGACTTCTTTCCTCAGGTAGCCAAAACTCAGAAGCAAAATGACTAGAAATCAAATGTGGACATTAAGAGCACATCATCTTCTTCATCAATTACTGATAACTATTACTCAGGTATGTAACTTGTAGTCAAAAGATCTCTGCTATGCCAAGGGCATGTCGGCAATTCGTTCCTGCCCGGATCCGGATTCTTGATTCCTATAATCACAGCTACTCATGAGACTGGTTCATGCAATTGCTTGCTTTTAGGAATTATAGGTAGGAGGGTTACATGGGTCCACAATCCCATAACACAATTCTAAAATTTCAGTTTTGTGTCTGAAACCAAAAGTTTGATGCCCAAACTAATTTGGCAGCAAAATCTGACCCAAGATAATGTAAGTCTGTTTATGATTCTTATTTCTTTTACTTAGTATAAATAGTCATACATTTCACTGGGATATATTGATGTGTTTGTTTACAGGATGTCACTCCAAGTCTTTCTTGGAGGTATTATGTCATAATATACAGTAAATGCAACCTATTTCTGAAAAAATTCTAAATTCCATAATACATAGCCCAACCTGTAAACTTCAACCTCAGACTGATGAACAGTAACCAGAGTGAACTATCCAGCATGTTAAATTGCAGTTGTCGCTGGGTGCGGTGGCTCACTCCTGTAATCCCAGCCCTTTGGGAGGCCGAGGTGGATGATCATTTGGGTTCAGGAGTTTGAGACCATCCTGGCCAAAATGGTGAACCCCATCTCTATAAAAATACAAAAATTAGCTGGGCATGGTGGCACGTTCCTATAATCCCAGCTACTCAGGAGGCTGAGGCAGGAGAATCACCTGAACTTGGGAGGTAGAGGTTGTAGTGAGCAAATATTGCACCACTGCACTCCAGCCTGGGTGACAAAGCAAGACTCAGTCTCAAAAAAAAAATGCAGTTGTAGCACATTAGAGTTTCTGCATTTCCTGCCCAAACATACATGACGATATATCTAATCCTAGCCCTAATTGCACACTGTTTCAGCCTTGCAGAAAACTTTGCAAAATCATTATACACATCTCAACATTCTAACACTGTGAATTTGCACTGAACTGTGTTTGCAGTGGCTGCCCCTCCTTAACAGGCCAAAAAACTCCATTTCCTCTTACTGCTTTTCATATCAATAAAAAAACAAGCATCCACCTAAGGCAAACATACTCAAGCTTCTCTGCAAGTTTTCAGAGAAAGAAAATTAGGAGAGTCACTAAAAGGACGACGGTATGGTCAATTTCTTTTGCACATTACCTAATTTCCTTCAGGTGGCTGTGGCAGGGTAGGGCTTCATTTTGTGACTCTACTGTGGTATCACCACAGCAAATTAATCTTTCAAATATCCAGGTAAGTCAGAGATCATGATTTGGGTCTTTAACTGAACAGGAATTAGGTGTAAGATGTCTAATTCAGAACACCTGAAGGTTTTTTTTTTTTTTTTTTTTTTTTAGATGGAGTCTTGCTGTGTCACCCAGGCTGGAGTGCAGTGGGGTGATCTCGGCTCACTACAACCTCCACCTTTCAGGTTCAAGAGATTCTCCTGCCTCAGCCTCCTGAGTAGCTGGGACTACAGGCATGCACCACCATGCCGGCTACTCAGGATGCTGAAGCCTGAGAATCCCTTGACCCCAAGAGGTGGAGACTGCAATGAATCAAGATACACCACTGCACTCCACCCTAAGCGACCGAGCGAGTCTCAAAAGTGAAAAAGTTAAAAAAAAAAAAAAAAAAAAGAGAGAGAGAGACTCAATGTACAAACTGCTATTTCTCCTGCCCAAAACTCTGCCAAGTTTGCATTATAAAGGAGTAACCAAGAGAATAAAAATTTAAGTTACTTGGGAGTTATCATGGCTACCAAAAAAACCCCAACTAGTCCCCAAAAATACTTCTATTGCTTCAACTGCAGCTTAAAGCCTACTTCTCTAAATCCTAAGGGGATGCACTATCGTTCTCTTCCTCAATGCTCCCAACAGATCCGTGCCAACCCTGAGCAGGAAGAACTGCAGGAAACAGAGGTGTGGAGTCAAATCAATGACCAGAGTCCTGGAGACTTGGGTTTTCATCCCAGCTCTGCCTCTTAACTGGTTATGTGACCTCCATTCACATCTCTGCCTCCATTTTCTTCTTCTTCTTTTTTTTTTTAGATGGAGTCTTGCTCTGTCACCCAGGCTGGATGGCAGTGGCTCAATCACAGCTTACTGCAACCTCTACCTCCTGGGTTCAAGCAATTCTCCTTTCTCAGCATTCCAAGTAGCTGGGATTACAGGCACATGCCACCATACCCGGTTAATTTTTTGTAGAGATGGGGTTTTACCACGTAGGGCAGGCTGGTCTTGAACTCTTGACCTCATAAACCAACTGCCTTGGCCTCCCAAAGTGCTGGGATTACAGATGTGAGCCACTACGCCTGGTCTGCCTCCATTTTCATATCTATAAAATGGGGGAGTTGGACTAGACCAGAGTGAAACACCAACTTTAAATAGATGTAATAGGGTCTGAATCCAGGTTTCTGCACTGCAGGATTTCTCAGAAAAGTGCATTATAGGCCGGGCACAGTGGCTCATACCTGTAACCCCAGCACTTTGGGAGGCTGAGGCAGGATTGCTTGAAGCCAATAGTTCAAGCCCAGCCTGGGCAACATAGTGAGACTTCATCTCTATAAAATTAAAATGAAAATAAAATAAAATGAAGATGGGTGCATTGTAACTCACCAAAAGGGAGTGTTGTCCAAGATTTACTTGACCACAGAATTCTTTTGTTCCCAGAAACAAGTGGGACACATGTAGGGATGGCGGAGTAGAGAATCTCTGTTCCCTTTGAGAGCTTCCTTTCTCCTGCTCACGCCTGGCCTCACTGCCACTTCCTGGCTGGGCCCCATCTTGTCTCTGCACATGTGCCATTGTGTCCAATCCTACTTCTCAGCTCCCACTGATCATTCTCCTAATGCAAATGGAAAAACCTCATTCTCTTCATTTCTCTGCAAATCTGGATCCATCATTAATTGTCAAAATGTAAAAATGGTATGATCCTTAGAACAAAAACAAAAACAAAACAAGCAATACAAGAAAATAGAAGTAAAGAAAATAAAAATTTACTCCAATTTTCACCACTCAGAAATAATTCTACAAAACACTTTTTAATTGAGTTAGTTGATTCTACAGCTGGCAACAGCTTGTTTATTTATTATTTGTTTACATAGCGCTTCAATTACAAATTATGTGGTAAAAGAATTAAGGCCAGGCATGGTGGCTCACGCCTGTAATCCCAGCACTCTGGGAGGCAGAAGCAGGTGGATCACCTGAGGTCAGGAGTTCAAGACTAGTCTGGCCAACATGGAGAAACCCCATCTCTACTAAAAATACAAAAAAATTAGCCGGGCATGGTGGCACATGCCTGTAATCCCAGCTACTTGGAGGCTGAGGCAGGAGAATTGCTTGAACCTGGGAGGTGGAGGTTGCAGTGAGCCGAGATCACCCCATTGCACTCCAGCCTCGGCAACAAGAGCGAAACTCTATCTCCAAAAGAAAAAAAAATATGTTGAGGTACTAACCTCCAGTACCTCAGAATGTAACTTCATCTGGAAATAAGGTTGTTGCAGATGTTTTAGCTAAATTAAGACAATGAGGTTGGCTGGGCATGGTGGCTCACACCTGTAATCCCAGCACTTTGGGAGGTCAAAGCGGGCAGATCACCTCAGGTAGGGAGTTCAAGACCAGCCTGATCAACATGGAGAAACCCCGTCTCTATTAAAAATACAAAAAAAAAATAGCCAGGTATGGTAGCACATGCCTGTAATCCCAGCTACTCGGGAGGTTGAGGCAGGAGAATCTCTTGAACCTGGGAGGTGGAGGTGGCGGTTAACAGAGATCACGCCATTGCACTCCAGCCTGGGCGACAGAGGGAACTCTGTCTCAAAAAGAAAAAGAAAAAAGAATACCATGAGAAGATAGAGATAGAGATTGGAGTTATACAGTTGCAAGCTAAGGAACGCCAAAGATTATCCGTGAAACCGGAAGCTAAGGAAAGACAGGCAACAGATTATCTAGAGCCATCAAAAGAGTAGAGTCCTGTTCATACCTTAATTTTCTACTTCTGTCCTCCAGAACCGTGAGATAATACATTTCTCTCTCTCTCTCACCCATTAGGGTGACCAATCAACCTATTTCCTAGGGAATGAAGACTTTCCTGGGATTCAGGACTTTCAGGGCTAAAACTGGGAAAGTCCCTGGCAAACCAGAACAAGTTCATCACCCTACCAGCCATGGGAAGAGTATTTATACCATGGAAACTGACCGGTACACTACTCTATTGGTAAGCTTTGCAGTTTCAAATGGTCAAAGCCACAAACAGAAAAAAAAAGAAAGAAAGAAAGAAAGAATAAGTTTTTGCTGGATAAATACTATAGTTACAAACCCAGCTTTATGAGTCACGTTTTGTTTTGTTTTGCTTTTTTTTTTTTTTGAGACAGAGTTTCGCTCTTGTTACCCAGGCTGGAGTGCAATGGCGTGATCTCGGCTCACCGCAACCTCCGCCTCCTGGGTTCAGGCAATTCTCCTGCCTCAGCCTTCTGAGTAGCTGGGACTACAGGCACGCGCCACCATGCCCAGCTAATTTTTGTAATTTTAATAGAGACGGGGTTTCACCATGTTGACCAGGATGGTCTCGATCTCTTGACCTCGTGATCCACCCACCTTGGCCTCCCAAAGTGCTGGGATTACAGGCGTGAGCCACCACGCCTGGCCCTTGTTTTGCTTTTGAGATGAAGTCTGGTTCTGTTGTCCATGCTGGAGTGCAGGGGTACAATCTCGGCTCACTGCAACCTCCGCCTCCCGGGTTCAAGTGATTCCCCTGCCTCAGCCTCCCGAGTAGCTGGGATTACAGGTGTGTGCTATCACACCTAAATTTTTGTATGTTTAGTAGAGATGGAGTTTCACCATGTTGGCCAGGCTGCTCTCGAACTCCTGGCCTCAAATGATCCACCTGCATTGGCCTCCCAAAGTGCTGGGATTACAGGTGTGAGCCCCCATGCCCAGCCCATGAATCACATTTGTAAAAAAAATTTTAAATACAAAGCTAAGAGATGTCCTCTCTCTAAATTTTACCTTCTCTTTCAGATCAACGGTATTTATTTATTTAGAGTACCAATATCAAAGTTGTTTTCAACTGGAAAAATATAATTATAAAATCTTAGAGTTGAACACAAGTTGGAAAATGTTAACAATGGCAATTTTTAAGGCTCTAACATCCTTTTTCCTAATAACTACATAACAGAAATACAGATGCTTCACACCCTCCTATGGACTTACACACCTAGATTTAAGCCTTACAATCAACTGTACTTGTCACAATAATTTATGGAGAATCAGCAGTGACTTATTGAACATTGGCACAGTGCTTAGCCCACCATATCTGTGGCATAAATAAAATAACTTCCAGGGTGACCCCAGCGGCAAAACACCACCTTTCTCTTCCATTAGAAAAACTGTAGAGGAATTTGAGAGTGAATGAATCTCCACTAGATCCAGCAGTGGCCTAGAGGTCTGCCTTTCTCAACCAGGCACAAGGCGTGAAGATGCTGTCAGAGGCATGCGAACAGAGCAACTGCGTCTTAAACAGGAGCTGGGTAAAATAAGGTTGAAACCTACTGGGCTGCATTCCCAGACAGTTAAGGCGTTCTAAGTCACAGGATGAGACAGGAGGAGACAGGAGGTGGGCACACAATACAGGTCATAAAGACCTTGCTGATAAAACAGCTTACAGTAAAAGAGCCAGCCAAAATCCACCAAAACTAATATGGCCACGTGAGCGACCTCTGGTCATCCTCACTGCTACACTCTCGCCAGCACCGTGACAGTTTACAAACGCCATGGCAACGTCAGAAAGTTACTCTACAGGGTCTAAAAAGGGGAGGCCTGAATAATGCACCCCTTGTTTAGCATATCATCAAGAAATAACCATAACAATGGGCAACCGGCAGCCCTCAGCGCTGGCTGCTCTGTCTATGGAGTAGCCATTCTTTTATTTCTCTACTTTCACTTTACTGTATGGGCTCGCCCTGAGTTCTTTCTCTCTCTCTTTTCTTTTTTTTTGACAGAGTTTGGCTCATGTTGCTCAGGCTGGAGTACAACAGCGTGATCTTACCTCACCACAACCCCCGCCTCCCAGGTTCAAGTGACTCTCCTGCCTCAGCCTCCTGAGTACTTGGGATGAGGCATCCACCATGCCTGGCTAATTTTGTGTGTGTGTATTTTTAGTGGAGATGGGGTTTCACCACATTGGCCAGGCTAGTCTTGAACTCCTGGCTTCAGGTGATCCACCTGCCTCAGCCTCCCAAAGGGCTGGGATTACAGGAGTGAGCCACCATGCCCGGCCTGTGTACTGCCTTTTATAATTTAAAAAGCAGTTTTATGTATGCTTGTGCAAAGGCAGCCTCATATGCTTATAGTACACACTATGACCACAACTTTTTCCACAATGCATTTTACTGATTGACTTTTCTATTTCTTTTCTATCTCTGTATTTCATTAGACCATGAATGAATTCCTTGAGGGGAGGGAATGTGTTTGTTAACATTTGTATCCTAGCACGTGGCTTGGTTCAAAATAGGCAATGAATAACAGTTGGTTGAATACATGAAATATTAAATAAAGGCAAAAATACAGTCCGTAACAGTTTCCTTGTCCCAGTTAAATTTACTAAGCCAATTCTTTAATATAAACACAGATCCATCAAGGGTGTGTGCCACTTCCTACCATTTTAAGTGTTTTTTTTTTTAATCAGGAAGAGCCAGAGGCAAAAACGTCATGAAATGAACCACATGTGAGAGCGTGTGTGTGCGCGCACACGTGCACACACACACACATAGACGCAAACATCTAATTAGAAAAAACAAAACAAAACCAATTTACAAGGCTTGGCTCATCATCTCAATAGCTACTTGCACTAATCCTGTAATTTATGTCTCCTAAACACTGTTATTTTCCTTCTCTGGGCATTAGGCAACTTGGGAAAGGATTCCAGAAAAATTTCAACACTACTGACACTCATTATTATTAATATTATTAATACTGTTTTCTTTTTAATGGCCAGTCTTCTAAATGCTTGTATCCAACCTTAGAGAAGAATGTATTTTATAGGATTGCAGCCGAATGCAGCCCTGTATGCTATCTACTGGGAGTCTCCAGCCTTCCCAGCACTAACCTTGCTTCCCAAAGCCCCTCGGCTCACTGCAACCTCTGCCTCCCAGGTTCAAGATCGCCCTTCTTTCCAAGGGGCCCTTGGGATTCCTTCTCTTTTCACAGCTCCTTGTCACTGACACAGCCTTGGAGCAGGAAGCGGGAAGTGACCACCTACCCTACCTTCCTCCTTTCTAGGAGGGTGGGGGTGGGGCGGGGGTGAGGTGTCTGGGGAGGGGATGTGGTGGAGGGAGAGTTAGTGCCTGGTCCTGCCTTCCTCCCTCCCACCAACCCAGCCGATTTCCTCCCCAGGGCAGTAGCCAGTGGCGCCAGGAAATAATTTCCCTTATCAGCCCTCACTCTGAACAGCAAGAAAGGAAAGGTCTTGATTCTTCCCTGAAAAGGAAGGGAATCTAACTTTACTTTTTGGTTTTTCAAATAACCCGTCTTAGCACCTCTAGGGTTCATCCTAACATCTCCAGGGCTCTTGATTTCTCTTTTGATGCAGTTCTTGGATCTTAGTTTACGTACGTATTCCCCCATGGAGTTAGTCAGGGATGCAGCCCTGGAGTTTATCAGGGGTTTGCATGGTTAAATGACACTCCTTAGGAGTCTGATGACTTTGTTTGTTTGTTTGTTTTTTGTGTTTTTGAGACGGAGTCTCAGAGTCTTGCTCTGTCGCCCAGGCTGGAGTGCAGTGATGTGACCTTGGCTCACTGCAACCTCTGCCTCCCAGGTTTAAACAATTCGCCTACCTCAGCCTCCCAAGTATCTGGGACTACGGGCACACGCTACCACACCAGGCCAATTTTTTGTATTTTAGGAGAGATGGGGTTTCATCATGTTGACCAAGATGATCTTGATCTCCTGATCTTGTGATCCGCCCACCTTGGCCTCCCAAAGTGCTGGGATTACAGGCGTGAGCCACCATGCCCGGCCTAGGAGACTGATGACTTGCTACCTTTTTGTGCCACTTACATTGGGCATAGGAGTGACCCTGACAACTCTTTTTGAAACTCTGGTGAAAAATTCCAAGCGAGAGAAGGGGAGCCAGAAGAGAAGCTGGGGTTTTCCTCCTGAGTGGTGTGAGAGCAGTGAACCACGCAGATGAAGACTAGTTCTGGTGTGAAGGGATGGAGGCTGAGCTCCATTTACGTTCCAACGAGTATCTAGAAAGGTGTTTTACTGGGATGTTTTTATGGTGCCCTGTGTTATAAGGAGAATTTTCAATGCCACAGAAGAAGTAGTACTCAAATATAAATTTCCTCAGGAAGGCAATTTACTTCTATAGAAGGGTGTGGCTCACAGATGGAACAACGTTGAGTGCACACTTGGACAAGTGGGGGAAGGGGTACTTATGCCCTGACGGAGGCCACCCCTACTGCTGTGTCATTCCCCTGTTGGCTAGGGTTAGACCGCACTGTCTGGTCTAAATCTGATTGACTATTTTAAAGGGGTACGAGCCGGAGTGTTGGCAGGGGCGGTGCTTTAGCGGGAAGGATGGTTACAGGCAGGTCAGAGCAGATAAGCAGGGGTCAAAGCAGGTGACCAGAGCAGGTGACTGGAGCAGGTGACCGGGATGAGTCAGGATGGGGCAGGGGACCAGGGGAACAGACATGAACTACTGATTAGAACTGGTGGAAAAGGTTATTTACGGAAACTATGAGGAAGTTAAACTTTAAAATAGAGAATTAAAGAATAAGACAGCTGAACATACTGAAATACTGATTCTTTGAGGAGAAACTTGGGGTTTACTGTAACACCTGCAATCTTTTAATTTTTCCCTTATTCATTCTTTTCTAAAACCCTTAAAAGATCTCACTAGGGTTGTTCTTGCCTTTAGAACTGTGAGCCTAGCAAAGCAGGAAAGCTTCTTTGGGAGCAAATGGCAGGGTAGAACACCCCCACCTCCGCCCCGACCCATCCAGATGCTGCTAACACAGAGCAGGGGCCAGGTCGAACGTCCCCTCCCTATTCTTCCTCTCAGTGTTGGGCACACACCTGGCTGAGTAAAGAGTCAGGTCGTTTGAAAGACCTAGCTCTCTATTACCGGTGGAGGATGTCCAGGTTCTTGGCATCGTGAACAAAGAATTGGACAAAACGCATAAACAAAGCAAGGAAGGAAATAAAGGAATTTATTTAAAATGAAAGTACACTCCACAGTGTGGGAGTGGGCCTGAACATAGGGCTCAAAGGTCCTGTTACAGAATTTTTGGGAGTTTAAATACCCTCTAGATGATTCCATTGGTTACTTGGGGTATGTCCTATGTAAATGAAGAGGATGAAGTAACGTTACAGACGTACACCCTATGAAGAGGATATTTCCTGTCATAGCTGAAGTGTGAATCAGCCTTATGTTCCCTGTCTCCCGACCCTATTTTCCTGCCTCATCTTTTTCCTTTGCCATTCCCTGTGCCACACAGAAACGTTCCTTTCTGTTTCCAGGACTGTCAGAGGTGTCAACCAGAGTGACTCCATCTTGAATAAAGGCCAAATAAAGCCAGACCTGCTGGGTTATATTCCCCAGGAATTGGGCATTCTTGCTCATGAGATGTTTATGGTTGAGGGAATGAGTGAATGATGCTAACTAAAGACTCAGAACTTATGGAAATGTCCCAATATTTTAAGAACAAAAAGCATTCTTAGTTAAGAATAGGTTTTGCTTTAAATATGATAATATACTCATAAATTATTGCCGAAATCAATAGTAACAGGAAAATAACAGTGCGAATAGCCTGTCACAAGCTGATCACAAGCCTTTGTAACAAAGTACACTATTCTTACACAACCTACACAAGCAAGCACAACATTTAAGGTAGCGCTTCCCTACTGTTTTCTGAGGATGCCCTACTCTGTAATTCAGTAGTCTCTACTAACCTATCTTAACTTCACTATACACTGCAACTCACCCTGCATTCTTTCCCAGGCAAGATCCAAGAACACACTCTTGGGGGCTGGAACAAGACCCCTTTTCCCATGACAGGACTGGGAACCAGATCCAGAAGAAGCAGGACTCTGCAGGCAGCACATAAAATTAGATGACAAGAATCAGGGGCCCTTAAAGGGGGAGGAAATAAATGGGAAGTCCAAACGGAGAAAGATTCCTTAGATGATAGCTGGGCGATGCTGTGAGGGGCCCTTGAGGGTTTAGAACAGGACTCTCTCACCCAAGGGGAGGACCAGGATGGACTGCAGAGAGCTAGTGGGCTAGGAGCCTACTGGCAGCGGTTCTCTTTCAAAAAACATCTCAGAACCCTTTATATTCTTGAGTTATACAGGGCTCCAAAGAGCTTTTGTTTGTGTGTTATAGCTATTCTTTTTATCATATTTAAAATTAAAACTGAGAAAATTTGAAAATGTTCATCTGCTCATTAATTTAGAAATAATAGCTGGGTGTGGTGACTCATGGCTGTGGTCCCAGCACTTTGGAAGGCTGAGGCAAGAGGATCACCTGAGCTCACGAGTTTGAGATCAGCCTGGGCGATGCAGCGAAACCCCATCTCTACAAAAAATACACACACAAAAAATTAGCCAGGAGTGACTACCTGCGCCTGTACTCCCAGCTACTCTGGATGCTGAGATGGGAGGATCGCTTGAGCCTGGAAGTGCAAGACTACAGTGAGCCATGATCATGCCACTGTATTCCAGGCTGGGTGACAACTGGGACCCTGGAAAAGAAAAAGAAAAAGGAAGAAAAGAGAATGAAGAAATAACCATAAACTCATCTGTTTAAATGGTTAAAAGAAAACCTTAGACAAATTAAATTTCACAGAATTTAATTGAATAGTTTGTGAATTGGGCAGCTTCCTCAGCCAGAGACTCCATCACAGCCACGTGGTGGAAGATTTATGGACAGAAAAAGAAGAGTGGCAGACAGAAGTGAGGTACAGAAACAGCCAGATTAGTTACAGCTTTATGTTTGCCTTATTTGAAAAGAGTGTCAACAGCTGGCCCCATTTGGTCAAAATCCAGTGATTGCTACAGGAGTAGGTTACGGTCTGTTTACACATCTAGGTAGGTTAGACGTCACTATGTACAGAGAAACTTTTAGGCCAAACTTAAACCATGTAAGGAGGCAGCTTTAGGCGAAATTTGATTTAACAATATTAATGACATGTTTATGATGAATAACTATATTTTCAAAACAAAATATATTTGGTGAGAAGAATGGAATTGTTGCAGGATTTTTCCTTAGTTCAGCTAAAGGCAAAGTTCTTGTCCATCCCAGTTCTTTTTTTTTTTTTTGAGACAGAGTCTCCTACTGTTGCCTGGGCTGCATTGCAATGGTGTGTTCTTGGCTCACTGCAACCTATGCCTCCCGGGTTCACGTGATTCTCCCACCTCAGCCTCCTGAATAGCTGGGATTGCAGGCACACACCACCACACCTGGCTAACTTTTTGTATTTTTAGTACAAAAAATACAAAGGGGTTTCACTATGTTGGCCAGACTGGTCTCGAACTCCTGACCTCATGATCCACCTGCCTTGGCCTCCCAAAGTATTGGGATTACAGATGTGAGCCACCGTGCCCAGCCAGTTCTTATCAATCCCACAGCCACAGAAACTTAGGCTTGCAGACCGTTTAAAGGATGAGTAAAGCAGGGTTTTATTGTTTGAAAAGGGTAAAAAAAAAAAAAAGGTGGTGGTAGAGGGGGAACAGGGATCCTCTACAAGGCCAGAGTCCACTGCTAGAGTGCTTCCTGCCAGGCTGGTCAAATCTCAGGTTCACACAGGAAGAGCTAAAACTGGCCTGTTTGGGGATGTGTCTATGATTTCTCTCCCCTAATTTCCCAGAAGGTAAGATAAACTACTTAGCTTTGGTTTGGTAACATGAAACTTTAGCAAGAGTCACTCCATTTGGTTTGGTCTATTTGGGCCTAGTGCAGGAGCACAGTCCAAATCAATGGCCTCCTACAAATTCTATTTGACATAAATAATAACAGTTCTCCCCTCCTCATGGGCAACCATTTTCGATTTTTCTAGCTGATTATTTTGAGAAAATAGCTAAATAAAATGTTTGAGTTTTGCGGCTGGATGCAGTGGCTCACATCTGTAATCCCAACACTTTGGGAGGCCAAGGTGGTTGGATCACCTGAGGTCAGGAGTTCGAGACCAGCCTAGCCAACATGGTAAAACCCCATCTCTACTAAAAATAACAAAAGTTAGCCAAGCACGGTGGTGTGCGCCTGTAGTCCCAACTACTCAGTAGGCTGAAGCAGGAGAATTGCTTCAACCCGGGAGGCAGAGGCTGCAGTGAGCTGAGATCACACCACTGCACTCCAGCCTGGGCAACAGAGTGAGACCCCGTCTCAAAAAAAAAAAAAAAAATGTTTGAGTTTTTTTAGTTCATATTAGGAATTACCAGTCTCCTTCCTACTCTAGATGATGAGATTTTGTCTTCTTAACCATTTTTCTCCCCATATTCTGGCCATAAACATTCACATCCCTCCAAATGTTTAAACTGGATTGTTGGTCAAATCACTATTTAGTGTTTACATTGTAATAATGATGAAAACAATACCGACTGTTGCGTAGTGTAGCATAACTGAATGTTTCCTATCCTGTACGACTCCTGTGTTTCCTAATGGTATTAATTGCTTTTCTGTTTTGTTTTCTTTTTCCTTGTTTTCTGAAATTAATTTTTTTTACTTTTTTTATTCACCTGGGTGCAGGTGGGCTGAGGCCAAAAAGGGCATCAGTCTATCCTTTATTTCTTATTGAATTACATTTTTAAAAAAATGTTGAGGCTAGTTTTATTGCAGAATGTCCCTTCACCATGTAGGAGAGGAAAAATTTTTGTTCTACCTTCTTAAGTTTCCAGCTAGGCCTAAGAATTAAACTGATACAAGATACAGGAGTGTTATAGTGAACCCCAAGTTTCTCTTCAAAGAATCAGTACATCAGTATGTTCAGCTCTCTTATTCTTTAATTCTCTATTTTAAAGTTTAACTTCCTTGTAAATTCTAGTAAACAACCTTCTCCACTGGTTCTAATCAGAAGTTCACATCTGTTCCCCTAGCCGCTGGCTTCATCCTGACTTTTCCTGGTCACCTGCTCTGGTCACCTTCTTTGACACAGGTCACCCCTAGCTACCTGCTCTGACCCGCCTGTAACTGTCCTTTCCACCAAAACACCCACCCTGCCACTCCAGCCCAGACCCCTACTCTCTTTAAAATAGCCAATTGGGATTAGTCTAGCTTGTGCGGTCTAACCCTAGCCAATAGGGAAATGACACAGCAGTAGGGATGACCCCCATCAGGCATAAGTACCCCTTCCCCCCTTGTCCAAGCCTGCGGCTGCCATTGCTCCACCCTCGCACCGCACCCTTCTACAGAAGTAAACTGCCTTGCTGAGAGGATTTATCTTCGAGTGCTATTTCTTTTGTGGCATTGAAATTTTACTTATAACAGGAGAAAAGCATACAAGTCTTATTACAATTTTACATGTACGTGGGAGTCCTCACAAGCAAATGTAGACCCAATGAAGTCACTAGAGCAGACAATTTTATATATGTTTTAGACAAAGAAATGATACATTTGTGAAGAAATGACAAGACAAAGGGGCCTGGGGAAATTACTAAGAGCTACACTGGGGATAAGTAGTGGAAGATAAGGGTTGTTCTAATGAGTTTGTTCAGATCCATTTTGGCATTGAGATTCCCTATTTCTGGTGATAAGGATGTTTTTCTCTTTTTGGTAGAGGGAGGGCACCTTTATCATGGGACATTTTCGAGCATGTTTTTAGGTAGAAAAGAAGAGGTTTGAAAGCTCTTCCTGTAGAGTCTGCTGTTTCTCAAGTGCTTTCAGCTAATAATAATCAGTATGCCAAAGTGGCATATTTTTGGGTGATGCCATTGTTGGAACTGCTTCAACCAGAATTTTAAAGGTTTTGCTACTATCGAGAACTATGAAGCTATTGTGATGCATATTACTTTGTATATGACCTATTTATCTCATTTTATTTATTTGTGTATTTTTTCCCCTCTCTGGTTACTTGTATTATCTTCTTTTGTCCCTCATGTTATGAAAATTCATACTGATGTGATTTTGTATAGGATATTTTTCAATACATGGAATATACCTGGAATCTCATGCTCTTCATTTTGAGGAAATTTTCTTGAATTATTTCTTTGATAATTTTTTTTTATCTTTTCTTTTCTCTCTTCTGTGATTCTTCTTGTTAGGAAGTTGACTATTTCCTATCTCTTGGTATTTTTACTGTAATTTCTGAACAATTTTGACTTTATCTTCCAACTCTTCCATTGTATTTTTAAAATTTCTGCTTTCATAGGTTTAAATCTAAAGACTGTGTTTTTTTGTTCTCTACAAAATTTAAGAGCCTGTAGTCCCAGCTACTTGTGAGGCTGAGATGGGAACACTGTTTGGGCCCAGGAGGTTGAGTCTGCAGTGAGCCATGACCGCACCCCTGCACTCCAGCCTGGTCAACAGAGTGAGACCCTGTTTCAAAAAAAAAAAGAAAATATAGATAGACACACAGTATATATATATATTTTTTTTACTTAGGGAATGACTGAAACTTCATTGCCAATCCCTTCTTTATATTCTTTATAGGTTTGAAGGCAAAATAATTGAAAGGAGGGATTATTATGGGACTAAATGAAGAGTAGTCGAGTACAGGCTCCTTAGAATTTGAGAAAGAGGACTGCCAAGGCTGTACTAAATATAAGCATGGATAAAAAAAAAAAAATATATATATATATATATATATATATATGCATGGTAAGGCACAAGAGAAATGGTTCCAGGCAATCAGAATCCAATATGATGTTAAGTAAAATGAGCATTTTGATTAAGTTCAAGGTTGAGTAGAGAATGTCATCCATATTTTGGAGGAAGTCCTCCAATGTGAATATGAAATTATGCTATGCATGTGAGAACAATAGTTTTCATGAATTGAGTGATCAGGACTGTGATTTGCCTGTGGGCCCAGGCTCAACATATTAGATATCTCCATTTTATAGATTTTAAAAAAATGAGCCCAGTGTCTACAAACAGTAAGAGGCATAGTTTGGATTAAATTCTAGAACTTGTTGATTCAAAAACCCAGGTTCTCTTTTACACACACCATTGCTCCTTTGTAACTTCAGAGAGAGCTAAATAAGTCATGCTGAAAAGTTTTATTTTCTATGTGGCTGAGGGACTACCCACTCGAGAAGATAAACATAATAGAAAAAGCTTTCTGATGCACACCTATGGTACACACCTGCAATCCCAGCATTTTGGGAGGAAGGGGCAGGTGAGCCCAGGAGTTTGAGACCAGCCTGGGCAACATGGTGAAACCCAGTCTCTATAAAAAATACAAAAAATTAGCCAGGTGTGGTGGCACACACCTGTGGGAGGATTGCCTGAGCCCAGGGAGATCAAGGCTGTAAAGAGCTATGATTACACCACTGTCCTCCAGCCTGGGCGACAGAGATCCTGTCTTAATAAAAAAAAAAAAAAAGAAAAGTTAAAGTTTTCTAAGATTGTATTATGCAATTCCTCACCTCCTCCAATATGTTATAGTGAACATTTAATAACTTTATCCTGGAAATTCATCCTTCACGTGGATGACTGGCCCATACCATAAATGAGGCGATGCTCTCAGGGTCTGGGGTGGGGGGCTATTGGCCCACACGGTGGTACTTTCCCAGTTTGCTTGTCAGAATATGATTTTAATTTTTCCCTTGGCTCCTGTTCATGTCATTGAAGTCCTTTTCCTTTTTTTTTTTTGAGATGGAGTTTCGCTTTTGTTACCCAGGCTGGAGTGCAATGGCGCGATCTCGGCTCACTGCAACCTCCGCCTCCTGGGTTTAGGCAATTCTTCTGCCTCAGCCTCCTGAGTAGCTGGGATTACAGGCATGCGCCACCGTGCCCAGCTAATTTTTTGTGTTTTGAGTAGAGACGGGGTTTCACCATGTTGACCAGGATGGTCTCGATCTCTTGACCTTGTGATCCACCCGCCTTGGCCTCCCATTTTTTTTTTTTTTGAAACAGAGTTTCAGTCTTTCACCCAGGCTGGAGTAAAGTGGCACGATCTCATCTTACTGCAACTTCCACCCCCCAGGTTCCAGCAATTCTCCTGCCTCAGTCTCCTGAGTAGCTGGGATTATAGGTGGCCACCACCATGCCTGGCTAATTTTTTTATATTCTTATTAGAATCGGTGTTTCACTATGTTGGCCAGGCTGATCTTGAACTGCTGACCTCAGGTGATCCACCTGCCTCAGCCTCCCAAATGGCTGGGATTACAGGTGTGAGCCCCTTTTCCTTCCTTAAATGAGGATCTCCCACTGCCTTGGGAATTAGATAAACCAATCAGAGCTATATGTAAAGTAAAAGTAAACAGGCCTGAAGGCCTGGCCCACAAGGACCCCATAAGAGCCTAGATTCCTTAACTTCCACTTTCAAGTCACAGCGGCTCTTAAGTTTGTGCTGCGTCCCAGATAAAGGAGTACATCAAGTCACCGAGTTCTAAGTAAGTGCAGTGCAATGAAACTTTCAGTAGAAGTGAAGCAAGAGCGGCCACAAGAAACAGACCTCTTGGGCACCGAACTAGGAAGGAACAGGTGATTTATTCGGCTGGGAGCAAGGCGACATAGTTGTCTAACAGCCAAGCTCATCTGACAAAGAGAAGCTCTGCCTTTATATAGGCTTATAACTCTAGATATTACACATGAAAGGGTCTTGGGTTTACAGCCTTAGAAATTACACATGAAATGGTCTTGGGTTTACAGTTTTAGAAATTACATGTGAAAGGCTCTTGGTCCATGGAGTTGGCATGGGGTCGGGGTCTGATCTTGTTTAAGTAAAAAGAATGCCTTCCAGAGAGATTCCCCCATACTATGCCAGCTATCTATAGGAAGGTGATTAAGGAGGCTCCGGTTGGCCAGACTTTTCTTCTATTGAAATGCAGTGTGGAAGCCAAGGGGGAGGGGATCCTAGATGCTTGGGTCTCTTTCCTCAGAAGCAAGATGCAAATACACACACACACACACACACACACACACACACACACACACACGTATGACTTTATTTATTTTCTCACTGGCACTGGCCTACTGCACTTAAATATTTCCATCAGACTCAAAAAGTAGTTTTATTTCAGAAGAAAGAAAATATTTTACTTATTTAAAATATTTTACTTATTAAGAGTTTTTCTTTGCTGGCTTAGAGGGGACTCAGTCTCGCTCACTCTGCACAGGGAGCCGCTGCCCCAGGGCGCAGGCCAAGCGGCCACGCCGGTCAAACCAGCAGCGCTGGCGACCCATAGGGCTCCTCCGCCTGTGAATCTCCTGGTCTGTGGGCAGTAAAAATCTGCTGCCCTGGGAGCTGCTGCGTCGGCTGAAGCAGCAGCTCTGAGATTCGTGGTGCTTTTTTGCCCGGGAATCTCCTGGCCTGGCTCCCCGTTTCAGCTCCCCTTGCTGGCTTAAAATGTGGCACATATACGCCATGGAATATTATGCAGCCATCAAAAACGATGAGTTTGCATCCTTTGTAGGGACATGGATGAACCTGGAAACCATCATTCTCAGCAAACTGACACAAGAACACAAAATCAGACATCGCATGTTCTCACTCATAGGCGGGTGTTGAACAATGGGAACACATGGACACAGGGAGGGGAGCACTATACACTGGGGTCTGTTGGGGGGGAGTTGGGGGGACAGCAGGGGGTGGGGAGTTGGGGAGGGATAGCATGGGGAGAAATGCCAGATATAGGTGAAGGGGAGGAAGGCAGCAAATCACACTGCCACGTATGCACCTATGCAACAACATTGCATGTGCTTCACATGTACCCCAAAACCTAAAATGCAATTAAAAAAAGAGTTTTTCTTTTTTAAAAAAGTTATAGGATCTTGCTATTTCAGAAGAAAGAAAATATTTTACTTATTTTAAAAAGTTTGGGAGTTGGAGAGAGATATCATGGGGAGAAATGCCAGATATAGGTGAAGGGGAGGAAGGCAGCAAATCACACTGCCACGTGTGTACCTATGCAACAATCTTGCATGTTCTTCACGTGTACCCCAAAACCTAAAATACAATACAATAAAAAAAGATATAGCACCTTGCTGTGTTGCCCAGGCTGATCTCCAATTCCTGGCTTCAAGCAATCCTCCTGTCTCAGCCTCCTGAGTAGCTAGGACTATAGGTATATACCACTGCTCCCAGCTTGACTTTTTTTATTTTACTATAATGGAATGTGTTTTTATTCACTCATTGAAAAGCCTTTGCTACATATTAATATAAACTGTCACTAATAAATTCTTCCTTTTTTTTTGAGACGAGTCTTGCTCTGTTGCTCAGGCTGGAGTATAGTGGTGAGATCTTGGCTCACTGCAACCTCTGCCTCCCGGGTTCAAGTGATTCTCCTGCCTCAGCCTCCTGAGTAGCTGGGATTATAGGCATGTGCCACCATACCCAGCTAATTTTTGTATTTTTAGTAGAGACAGGGTTTCACCATGTTGGCCAGGCTGGTCTCAAACTCCTGACCTCAGGTGATCCACCCACCTTGGCCTCCCAAAGCGATGGGATTATAGGCGTGAGCCACAGTAACCAGGCACTGATAAATCCTTCTTTAAGTAAGAAAGTAATATAACATGAGCATAACTTTGCATGAGTTTTGATGTCCTGGAGCCTTGTTGTTTCACATATAAAGTGCAGGTCAGTAAAAATTAAAATGAGGTAATATGGTATAGTAGGCTTAACCCAGTAAGGGTACAATAAAGAATGACTATTACTTTAACATGAATTCAACTGAAATCCTGATAGGGCAACACCAGTAACAGTGTTTCCCATATAGCTTAAAAACTGTTCTTTGTCATTCCCTCATCTACCCAATGAGAATGAGAGCTAGCCTGTTAGGCTGCTTCCAGGACCACTGAATGCTGGGAATCAACCATGCTATATCCTCTCATTTAACAGATGGGGAAGCAGAGGTCCAGGGAGTTTGGGAAACTTGTCCACAAAGGGGTAACTACTCTGTGGCTGCACTGTGTCTAGGACAGGGCTCTTCTCATCAACATGAGCATCTCTTGCCTTTATAGGCCCCTTCACGTTTACAAGGCACCTCCTCAGCTCCATGATTTTGTTTATTACGCTACATCACTCAGCTCATGAAAATGGCTTTTTTCCTCCTTTCTTGTCTTTGGAAGATGTTTTGCATTCTTGTAGCAGCTGATCCCATGTATGTACACACACACAGGTACGTGAATATGTGGAAGAAACAGCACTAGGTCTCCCTGGGCAACCCCGTGCAGGCCACACCCTGACAGTCACAAAGCACAAATAAGAAGTGGGCTTCTCATGTGAGTTGCTTTCGATACTTCAATCCTAAAGCGCTCAGAAGGGCTTACACTTTGAAAGCAGCCAGGGAATGTCTGCAGACTACACTTTAATGTGTCTCATTTTGAGACGGAACAGTGAGCAGGTTGACCAGCTGCTCTTCACGTACTTCTTGCAGTAAATCCTTCAAAAAATGAAGAGTTAAGACAACTAATTTCTTCTCCTGGAATTTTTCCTTCTTATTATTTTGCTTTTTTAAAGGTTAACAACCTTAAAAATATTCAGGTAGAGGCATAAGACATTATAAAGGATAAGGGATGTCATGTGAGGGAGAAAATCAGACAATCCAAAAAAATCTTCCGTAGAAATTAAAAACCAGAACTTGGGGGCAAATAAGAGGCAACACATTCTTTCCACAGGGCTGTGACACAGAGTCCAGCTGTCCTCAAAAGCAGGAATGAAAAAAAAAACCCAGAAAAACAGACCTCAGCTGCATAATGAAGCTGGGGTCTTGGCCTGACAGCTTTCAATGTCCTTAAAACTGGGCTGGGCATCAAGCGTCTTTTCCGGAATAGGCCAAGGAAGACAAGTCCAGTTTGGTTTTTAAGGCTTTAGTGAGCTCTGCGGCCAGCAGCTCATGGAGGGACACGCCGTCGTGGGAGTATACCCAGTTTTTCCCAGTCCAGTCGTAACGCTTGGGTCCACTGGAAGACAAAAACAAATACATAGTAATTCCACAGCGCAGCCCTTCAGATGAACCACTGATTCCACAAACGCTGTCCCCATGAAATGGACTGGAGTAAAGCTCCAGAAAATAACATGAAACGAACTACAGTATATATCTGATTTCTTTCTTCTTTTTTTTTTTTTTTTTTTGAGATGGAGTTTCATTCTTGTTGCCCAGGCTGGAGTGCAGTGGGGTAATCTTGGCTCACCACAACATCTGCCTCCCGGGTTCAAGCGATTTTCCTGCCTCAGCCTCCCGAGTAGCTGGGATTGCAGGTATGTGCCACCGCACCTGGGTAATTTTGTATTGTTTTTTAGAGATGGGTTTCACCATGTTGGCCTGGCTGGTCTTGAATTCCTGACCTCATGATCCACCTGTCTCGGTCTCTCAAAGCGCTGGGATTACAGGCATGAGTCACTGCACCCAGTCCTAGTTTCTTATCGTAGCATCTAAGAAGAGTTATACAATATATCTTCTGGAGCAATTCCCAGAATGATTCTCAAAACCTGAAAAATCATTTGACTTTTACTGATAAAGTCTCCAGGTATCGCATTTTGATCTCCAGCTTTCGCTACCTTACGTATGATACCTGCTATGCTAGAGCAGCGTTCTAAAAATTAGGGCCATTTTTGTGCCTCTGATGCAACTTGCGCCTTACCTATACTATTATTAGTCGTTAAAACGAAATCCACATAACATAAAATTAACCATTTAAAAATGAACAATTCAGTGGAATTTAGTACATTTACAATGTTGTGCAACCACTACCTCTATCCAGCTCCAAAACATCTGCAGCACCCCAAAGCGAAAGCCAGCACTGTCGTTCCTTGGTATCCATGGAGAAGGGGTTCCAGGATATGCAGATCCCCAATCTGTGGGTACTCAAGTCCCTGATATGAAATGGTACAGTACTTGCATCTAACCTATGCACATCCTCCCGTATACACTAAGTCATCTCTAGATTACTTATAATGCCTAGTACAATGTAAAGGCTATGTTGGTGGTTGTTATATTGGTTTTTTTATATGTATCATTTTTGTTGTTTTACTGTGGTTTTCATTTTCAAATATTTTGATCCATGGTTGGTTGGATAGCAAAGGCAGAACCCACAGATACAGACAGCCAACTATACCCATTAAACAGTTATTCCCCATTCCTTCCTCTCCCAGCACCCCAGTAATCATCGTTTTTATGAGATGAAGTTTCACTCTTGTTGCCCAGGCTAGAGTGCAATGGTGCGATGTTGGCTGACCAAAACCTCTGCCTCCCGGGTTCAAGTGATTCTCCTGCCTCAGCCTCCCGAGTAGCTGGGATTGCAGGTATCCACCACCACGCCCGGCTACTTTTATTTTTAGTAGAGACAGGGTTTCTCCATGTTGGTCAGGCTGGTCTCAAACTCTCGACCTCAGGTGATCCGCCCGCCTTGGCCTTCCAAAGTGCTGGGATTACAGGCATGAGTCACTGCGCCTGGCCTTAAACTATTATTTTTTAAAAAACATTTTTCTTAATTCAATGTTAAATTCATGAAGTTGAGAGCCTGGTGGGCTAGTTCATCTACTTCAAGCTCATCCAGTGAAGAATGGCACATGTACTTTACCACTGTGTGAACAGATTGGAGGCTGGCTTCTGCCATGTCTTGGTATACCAGATGTACATTCCACTTCCTCATGGCCTGTGGACGGGTGGCCATGGCAGCAGATAACGCTGGTGCACGTGGCGCCCTGATGAAGGTAACAGCAGAGTGCACAGGAGCCCAGAAGAAAGGGCACCTGAGTCTGCCTGAGCACTCAAGGAGGGCTTTTCCAAAGACCAAGGCTAAGAGGAACTCACCAGGAAGGGAAGCTTGGGCTATAAAGCATCAAGAATTCCTGCATTATTAGCCAAATGCTGGAGCTAGAACCTCTTCCCAGTATGGAGATAAAAAAATGAGTGAACCAGGCCAGGTGCAGTGGCTCACACCTGTAATCCCAGCACTTTGGGAGGCCAAGGTGGGCAGATCACGAGGTCAGGAGACAGAGACCATCCTGACTGACATGGTGAAGCCCCGTCTCTACTAAAAATACAAAAAATTAGCCTGGTGTGGTGGCATGCACCTGTAGTCCTAGCTACTCGGGAGACTGAGACAGGAGAATTGCTTGAACCCGGGAGGCAGAGGTTGCAGTGAGCCAGGATTGCACCACTGCACTCCAGCCTGGGCACAAGAATGAGACTCAGTCTCAAAAACCAAACCAAACCAAACCAAAACAAAACAAAACAAAGAATGAGTGAAGCAAACCATCAGGGTCACATAAAAAGGACTAACAAACCACACCAAGCCCGAGGACCGTCCCCTTGGCTCTAGACTCCGACGCTGCTATCGGGTTGCCAGGCAGAGCCTGAGTAACCCCCAGACCCCTCTATACTGCCTGAGGCACTCTGAGCACAGGAACTGATGCCCAAGTGTCCCTCATCCTGCAACCTCCTTAGGGTGGGAGGAAAGACCGCTGATCCGCAGGACCTGAAAAGCCAGTGCAGTGGCTCACATACATAACCCCAGCACATTGGGAGGCTGATGTGGGAGGACTGTTTGAAGCCACAAATTTGAGACAACCTAAGCAACAAAGTGAGACCCATGTTGACAAAAAAGAATTATTTTTAATTAAAACTAAATAAAATGAAAAAAACCCCAAAAAAATTAGAAATGCAGCCTGATGAAAGATATTTTAAACCAATGTGAAAAGCTAAGAGGAAAAAAACAAAATTTTTTTTATATTAAACAACCTTTATCTGAAAAATAGTGCCTTCCTAAAGCTATCGATCAAACTTCAATAAGAGCAAGTCAACTAATAATAGTTGCTAAATTAACAAGGGATCAATCAAAAGTGCTTCAAAGGGAGCAGGACTGGCTGGTGTTCCGCTGAGTCTCTGGGCCTTCAGGACCCAGCTACAGGGAAAACAGAATCAAACTGGCTGGAGTCCTGGATCCAAGCCCTCTCATTGTGACCTGCCTCCCTCCTGGAGTCCCTGGCAGCCCGTGGTCCCAAGGGCACTTCTGGGCTCCTGTCAGCTGTGGGTGGTGCCCCAGGAGCCAAAGGCCACTTTGGACAAGGCTGGAACTTGGCCTCATAGTCAGCCGGTTTCTGCCTGTTGTGGTCATTTTCTTTTTGGAGTGTCTGGAGCACTCTCTCAGCGGACGCGGTGGCCATCCAGCCTTCCTGGGCTGTTTTCTTTTCTTTTTTTTTTTGGGGGATGGGGTCTCACTCTGTCACCTAAGCTGGAGTGCAGTGGTGTAATCTCAGCTCACTGCAACCTCCGCTTCCCAGGCTCAAGCAATTCTCTCACCTCAGCCTCCCAAGTAGCTGGGACCACAGGCATGCACCACCATGCCTGGTTAATTTTTGTATTTTTGGTAGAGGCAGGGTTTCATCATGTTGCCCAGGCTGGCCTTGAATTCCTGAGTTCAAGTGATCTGCTGCCTTGGCCTCCCAAAGTGCTAGGATTACAGCATACTGTGCCTGCCCCCTGGGCCATTTTCTTATAGCAGAGGCTCTCCCCCTGACAACTGGAAGTGTCTTTCTTCAATTCCTGGGCCAGGTTTTGGGCCATCTTCTTGGTCATGGATGTGACACATGCAGTTCAAGCTTTCATGCACCTTGCTTATTCTCTGGTAGAGGTCTGGGCAGCAGGCGGCCACCTTTGTGGATTCCCGCTATGGCCTCATCACGTTTTTGGTGCAGTTCAGGCAGAGAGGGCAGCATCAGCTACAGCCTCGGGGGCTCCGTCTCCCTCTGTGCCCGTGCGTCCTGCAGAGGCCTACTCCCCGAGCAGCGTTTGGACCCGAGCGGTGAGTTCTTTGGTTTGCTTCTACAGTCTTCCCCTCAGGGCATTCGAAAGATGCTCCTTAGTCACGATTGTCATCCACACTCTTCAGAGGGACTTGTGGCTGGGACGCTGAGGGACCACCATGTCCAGCTTCCCTGTTCCCTTCCCCTGACTTGAGCAGAGGCAGGACACTCAGCGGGGTGTGGGGCAGGGAGGTCAGTTGCTTTACTCCAACATTCACGGCCTGTTTCATTCCTGCCTTGGTCTTTCCTTCTCCTCCTTTTTTGAGACAGAATCTTGCTCTGTCACCCAGGTTGGAGTGCAGTGGCACGATCACAGCTCATTACAACCTCCGCCTCTTGGGTTCAAGTGATTCTCCTGCCTTAGCCTCCCAAGCAGCTGGGATTACAGGTGCCTGCCACCACGCCCAGCTAATTTTTTGTATTTTTAGGGTTTCACCTTGTTGGCCAGGCTGGTCTCAAACTCCTGACCTCAAGTAATACGCCTGCCTCGGCCTCCCAAAGTGTTGGGTTTACAGGCGTGAGCCACCGTGTCTGGCCCCCTCTTCTCCTTTTCTGCCTGCAAGCATTGCTTCTGTCTTGCAATTTCTTGGTCAGGCCGCTCTGCAGTTTGCTGACAGTCAGTGCTGTCATTCAGGTCATCTGTGTTTGCCCCTGAGGATCCTCTCCATGGTGCTGTGAAGCATGCAGGGCGTGCTTTGCATCTTTCACTCAGGAAGTTCGGGAGGCCTGCTTTTCACGCTTTTTCAGAAATTAACCTAGGCCCTGACAGGAGGACCTGCTCATTTCATCTGGAACCCTTGAGAAGAGAGTTTGGAGCAGTCAAGGACTGGCCTCTGGCATGGTCGACATAAGGCCATCACCAGCCTGAGGCGCTGGCTGCATCTTGACCCTGGCCTTTCTGCGGACCTCACCCTGGGCCAATTCTCCCCTTCCCAGCGTGTCATCTCCTGACTGTAAAGACCACCACAGTAGTGCATGCCTCGGTCACCCAGGGTATCCACAGGTTCGCTGGCACTAGTCCCAGGATTCTGCATATCACTGGCACTGCCGCCCACAGGAGGGCCAGTAGCAGCTGAGTAGGGTGTCGTGGCAGCCAGCAGGCCTCCACTTGCCAGTGGTGTGTGGGCCACAAATGACCACTCGGACCCTGGGGGGGTGTTCTGTCTCTAACACAAACCAGGGCCCATCATCACTGTAGACCTCTTGGGCTAGGGGGAGGGGAGGCACCCCTTGTTCTAGAAAATTGTATCCCTGATTTTGCTGTGTAAACAGAAGGTGACGTTATGCAATGCCTTGGGGGTGTGTAAAGAGCTCACAGTAGCCCCTTAGCACTGGCCACTGCAGGCCCCACCTGGCCCTACAGCATAGCTAGTGGGTCAAAGCAGGGCAAGGCTGTAGCCCCGTGTCCACATGCGATCCTCTCAGGACAGTGTCCCTGCTGAGGCTCATTACGGATTTCAAGTTTCCTTCTGCTGCAGGGAAGCCTGGTCCCACCTACAAACAGTCTGCCTCCCTTGCTAGATTAAGCTCCTTGAAGATGGGACTGTGTTTCCTTCATCTCCCTATCTCCAGTAGCTCATCAGTGTGCGTTATACACTAGAGGCTCAGTCATTTTTTGTCCTGCTTTCTTATTAACTCTACTCTGACTTAGGACATGTCACTTTCCCCACTGGACCTCCATATTCACATCTGTGAGTAAGAGTAAGTGGGTAAAGGCCCTTGTAGCTTTAAAACCCCTCCAATACAGAGACCTCTGAAACTAGATGCAGAAGCCGAAGAGTGGTGAACGGAGCATTCTTCCTGGCTTGATGGCAGGGGCCTGCAGACCTGGCTATGAGGGTGGCATCTTGCTAGTTGAATGCCTCTGCAGAATTCCACCCTAGTTTCCAAATCAGACTCAAGGATGATCTTTATTGTTGATAATTTTTAGGGTTTTTTTTTGTTTTTTTTTTTGAGGCTTTGTTATTGACACAACAGTTTCTGGAAATCTTTTCCATAGAGAGTATGGGGGCTTCCTTGGCCAAGTTGGGCGGGTGCAGGCTCCGACTGCCCGGCAGCCACTGCCTGGGCTGCAGCATGTCCACAACCTCCTGCTCCTCTACACAGGTTTCTCCAGACATTACCGAATCTGGTCATGTCATCTGCCACAGGTATAAAAACGCCGGCAACAGCCCAAAGCCACGGGATCCTGCTGGGGAATCCTGTGCTCTCACAGGCACAGCTACACGGTGCTCCGGTGTTCCAGCCTGCTCCTTCTAAGAAGACAGGTGTGGGACGGCCAGGGTCCCACTGGCTTTTCTGGATTCTGAAGTCTGTGTGGGCAGCAGGCCAGGAGTGGGGAGAGCCGCCCTGGTGGTGAGGGCCCAGGGTGGGATGGCTGTGTTAGACAGCAGCATCCTGGCCTCTGGTGACCAGCAGAGTGGCTCAGCCTCCATCCCCCACTTTCCCACTGAGGCACTGAGGCTTGTGCTCAGGACTTGCTTCTCAGCCTCCCTTTGCCCGACTCCTACTGGGAGGTGGCCTCTCTGGGTCTGTCAGAAACTGGGTGCAGGAAAAGGAGGGGCCTGAGGTGGACGGGGGAGCCTGTGGTCTCTGGGTGTGGCCTGCTCCGGCAGAGACAGCTCTTTGCTCTCACCCTGGCCCCTCTATATATATATATTTCCCCCCCTTTTTTTGAAGAAAACAGTGTTTGTGACAGTAAATGGCTTGCTCAGCAGATCTTCCCAAATTCCCATATGAACGACAGATTTTAAAATAAAACACCTGAATTTCTAAGAAGTTATTATTATCCAGTAGCATATGCTTCTGAACACAGCTAGGGTAGGAGCCTGTTGCTGAGCAGAGTGTCCAAATACCGTATGGACATTTTCAGACTCCAGATATGGGGAAAATTCTTCTGGGGTAATGAAGAAATGAAAACAAGACAAAGTTAGCACTTTGTCATCACTGCTTCACGTTTGATCTCAACACTTGCCATATAATATACACAAGTCTACGATATACACCACAAAGAGAAGTGCCTGCTTGATATCTACAAAGCCACCGATCCCCAAAAGTGATCGCTGGACTGAGCCAATCCACCTCGTTCCCAGGAGATGAAGGATAAGAACACACAGGCCGAAGCACGGCCAGGTCAGGAAGAGTGACTGAGGCTACAGAGGCTAACTGGCCCACGGAGAGTAAAATCCTTCAACCTCTAGTGCGCTAACTGGGTCTAAAAACCAATAGGATCTGTGAATTAGGGCCTTCCTAGAATGACAGTGATTTCTAGTGCTTCTGTTGAACTCTAGCACACTTCCTGGATAAGACTGTGGAGAAAGGAAGCATAACACTATTTATTCTGAACAAAGCATTACAAATCACAGAATGATAAATGGTGTAATATTAATTGCCTAAAAATGATGTCAATATTAGGGGACAGAGTAAGGATATAATTTTTTAAAAATGCAAATACCATTAGTCTTTCAAAGAATTCTATGCTGGTTTTATCCGGCCCTTCCCCAATTCACAGTCAACATCTCTCTTTGGAAATGCTAATGAATGACTGGATCTAAGAGCTTTGTGAGCATTTCTCTTTTACTTTCTTACAACCACTTCAACAGCAGCCAGGCTGATGAGGGATGAGGGACGTCTCGCCCTGCACGTTCTCAGGCTTTCAGATGCTATGCAGTCTGTATTGTGTCTCCAACACAATCTTTTATTCCTCTAGCTTGAAAGCACATTAATGGAAAAGGCAGGAGGGATTAAATGCTCCAGAGCAGCAATAAAAAACACTCTCCCACCTCCACAGGGTACACGACCCAACCCTGCAAAGGGAGTTCAAATAACCCTTTACCTGAGATGCTCAAAACAAGTAGAGGTCAAACTTTCACTTGCTTTGAAGACAAAGCGCAACTGTTCAAATGCTACAAGATCAAAAGTAGCGTTTTTTGAAGTCGGAAATGATTTAATAGATGAAAACTGTCTAGGCTGGATTTGGAAAAGTTAGAAACTACTCACTTCAGACCTTCTTAACATCCTGATGCCTGCTGACGGTAGCCAAATTGTCAGCAGGGAGAAGTTATATAACTAGAGTAAACTTTCCTACTGAGAATGAGAGAGGCTGGAAAATATCAGAAAAGGTTCACTTATAAGGATATTAACATACTTGCTCTATTGCCCAGGCTGGAGTACAGTGGCGTGATCTTGGCTCACCGCAACCTCCACCTCCTGGGCCCAAGCAATTCTCCTACCTCAGCCTTCCAAGTAGCTGGGACTACAGGCATGTGCCACAACACCTGGCTAATTTTATATTTTTAGTAGAGATGGAGTTTTGTGACATTGTCCAGGCTGGTCTCAAACTCCTGAGCTCAAGCGATCCACAGGCCATGGCCTCCCAAAGTGCTAGGGTTATTGGTGTGAGTCACCATGCTTAACCGTGACTTTATTTTTCTTTTCTTTACAGAGACAGGGACTCACTATGTTGCCCAGATTGGTTCTGAACTCCTGTCCTCAAGTGATTCTCCTACCTCAGCCTCTCAAAGTGTTGGGATTATAGGTATGAGCCACCGTGCTCAGCCACAATGTCACACTGTGGACGTCTTTAAGGATTACAGATGTTGACTTCTGAACATACCTGGAAGGAGAAGACAGCCAGATCTGCTTGTTTGGCGTCTGCTTGTTGATCACGTAAGTTCCTAGGTCTCCACCCAGTTTAACAGTTAAGACACCACTCTAGGGAGTTCAGCGGAAAAAAGATGAAGAAATGAAAACAAGACGAAGTTAGCGCTTTGTCATCATCGCTTCACGTTTTATCTCAACACTTGCCATTTCCACAAGTCTACAATATACACCATAACGAAATGTGTTTAATTTAGCATTTAGAAATAGGAGTTTGTGTAGAAGGAGCTTTCCTTTCAGAATCAGAATAGGATTAATCATAATGATGTTGTATCTTACAGAGCTTTCTCTGTTCCCTGAGAGGTCTGCAAAGTGAGAATGGAGATGAAGCTTGGAGAGTTAAGTGACCTGTCTGAGGTCTTGGTGCTGGCATCTGGGACTGCTGGTTTGTTGCCCTGTTATCAACCAGAACATACCAGAGGACAGTAAAAAATGCAGACTCCAACTCGATTAGAGTACCACACCAGACCAAACGTCAGACATGACAGTTCTATTACAGAAGGAGTAAAAGGAAGGAAAGAAGTACTCAAACCACCTGCTTTGCTTGTCTTAGAAGAGCATTAGCTTCAGCTCTGCTGGGAGAAGGCAGAAACTCCAGATGAAGTTCTTTATTTCCAGACCCTTCCCACGCATCTAACAAGCTACTCAGACACTCCTCCGAGGCTTTACTTTTCTCTAAAGAGCCTTGAATTTTTTAAAAGACTGGTTGGTCCATCTTTGACCAATAAATGCTCATTTAAATTTGAAAACACTCTTTCAACAAGAGTCCTTTACTCCTAAGGCCTGTGGTCTCTTTAGAATGGGTGGGATATGAAAGAGACAGCTGCAGGGCTCAGTTCTCTGTATCGGAACTGGTAAGCAGGAGGGAGCCTGCTGTTCCCCATCTTGTGCGTGACTTGCAGAGATACACAGTGCAGCCTTTTGCTGTGCATTCTAGAGTCTCCATCCAATTGAGAGGTCCTGAATGATTCTGACAACACACTTTTGCAAATGCAGAGAGCTATTTAGGCCAGGCATGGTGGCTCATGCCTGAAATTCGAGCACTTTGGGAGGCCAAGGCAGGCAGATTGCTTGAGCCCAGGAGTTTCAGACCTACCCGGGCAACATGGCAAAACCCTGTCTCTACTAAAAATACAAAAATTAGCCTAGCGTGGTGGCATGCGCCTGTGGCCTCAGCTACTCGGAAGGCTGAATTGGGAGGATCACCGGAGCCCCAAAGGTTAAGGCTGCGGTGAGCTGAGTTGACACACCACTATACTCCAGGCTAGGCGACAGAATGAGACCCTGTCTCAAAAGCAAAGCAAAACAAAGCAAAAAACCCCAAACACAAAGAGATTATTTGTTTGTAATGCTCTTCTAAGACAAACAAAGCTATCTAAATGTCAGAGCGTCGTAACAATAATAATATAACTGATAGGAATGGGACAAGGGGTACTACTGGGTTATTTTTTTAATAACATTTTTTTCGGATTCAAAAAGAAATGTATAGAAATGATACAGATGTCAGCAATGCAGAGAGCGTAAAGGAAATGAAAACACTGATAAAAACATTAACCACCATTTACTCAGCTCCTGCTGTGCCAGGCTAGGTGTTTGGCACTTCGTGTAAATTGTTTCCAACTTGACTACAATTGTTGGAGGTAGGATTCATTATTCCAGTTTCACAGATGAGGAAAACAGAGGTTCACAGTAAAGAGTACTTAGTGATTGGCAGAGCTAATCTGAAATCCAGATCTGTATGGGTCCAAAGACACTGTTCTTTCCATAACACAAAGCATTCTCTCGATCCCATTATCCAACAATAAAAGATATTCACTCTTAGGTATCAGCTACCAGTTTTTGTTTGTTTTTTACAACAGGGTCTTGCTCTGTTGCTCAGGCTGCAGTAGTGCGGATCATGGCTCACTGCAGCCTCAAACCCCTACACTCAAGTGATCCTCAGCCTCAGCCCTTACCTCCTGAGAGCTAGGACTACAGGCATGACGGCTGGCTAATTTTAACATTTTTCTTTTGTAGAGATGGGGTCTCGCTATATTGACCAGGCTGGTCACAAACTTCTGGCCTCAAGTGATCCTCCCATCTTGGCCTCCCAAAGTGCTGGGATTATGTTACAGGTGTGAGCTACTGTACTCAGACCCATTTAAAAAAAAACTATTACTGTAAAAAGCATATAACGTTAAATTTACCATATTAACCATTTTTAAGTGTACAGTAAAGTATATTCACACTGCTGTGCAATATAACTCTAGAACTTTTTTGCAGAGATACACAGCAGCAGAGATACAATGAAACCCTATGCCCATTAGAAACTAACTTCCCTGTCCCACAGCCCGTAGTAACCACCTGTCTACTTTCTGTTTCTATGATTTTGACTCATCTGTTTTTTCGACTGACAAATAAAAATTATGTATTTGTGGTGGTGTTTCCATGATTTTTGACTACTTTTGACTACTTCATGAGTGGAATCATAAGTATTTGTCCTTTTATGACTTGACTGCCAGTTTTTGAAAGGATTTTTTAAAAAGAGCTAGGACTGCCGGGCGCGGTGGCTCCCGCCTATAATCCCAGCACTTTGGGAGCAGCACTTTGGGAGGCTGAGGCGGGCGGATCACCTGAGGTCGGGAGTTCAAGACCACTCTTACCAAGTAGAGAAACCCCATCTCTACTAAAAAAACAAATTAGCCAGGCATGATGGCAAATGCCTGTAAACCCAGTTACTCGGGAGGCTGAGGCAGAGAATCACTTGAACCTGGGAGGTGGAGGTTGCGGTGAGCCGAGATCCCGCCATTGCAGTCCAGCCTGGGCAACTCTGTCTCAAAAAATAAAAAATAATAAAAGAGCTAGGATTATACTATATGTAAGTTTGTTTAAAAAACATTTTTTTTCCTGAAATCCATTTTTACTGTTTTAGTATGACTATATTTCATTTATTTAACAGTTTCTTAAAACTGAGGCTGCATGTAGTGACTTATGCTTATAAAATCCTGGCACTTTGGGAGGCCGAGGTGGGAGGATTGCTTGGGCCCAGGAGTTCAAGACCAGACTGGGCAACATAGTGAAATCTCATTTTTACAAAAAAATTACAAATTCACTGGGTGTGATGGTGCACACCTATAGTCACAGCTACTCGGTAGCTGAGGTGGGAACACTGCCTGAGCCTGGAAGATTGGGGCTGCAAAACTAGTGATCATGCCACTACACTTCAGCCTGGGTGACACAGAGAACTTGTCTCAAAAATAAATAAACAGATGTTTCTTAAAACTGTATACTTCAGGAGTTTTTAGTATTTCACAAAGTGTGCACACATCACTACTATCTAATCCCAGGCTATTTCCATTGCACCAAAAAGAAACCCCACACCCATGAACACTCACTCCCCATTTCCCACTCAGCCCACACAGAAAATTTTTTATTTTATTTTGAGACGGAATCTCACTCTGTCACCCACACTGGAGTGCAATGGTGTGGTCTTGGCTTACTGCAACCTCTGCCTCCTGGGTTCAAGTGGTTCTCCTGCCTCAGCCTCCCAAGTAGCTGGGACTACAGGCACGTGCCACCACACTAGGCTAATTTTTGTATTTTTGGTAGAGACGGGGTTTCACTATGTTGACCAGGCTGATCTCAAACTCCTGACCTCGTGATCTGCCTGCCTCAGCCTCCCAAAGTGCTGGGATGACAGGGGTGAGCCATAGTGCCTGACCAGAGTTTTATAAATTATTTTTCCATGAGATAACAAGCTCAATGAATCAACACACAATCATTGGTAATCTGTCCTCTTTGGGGCTCCTATATGCCACAATTGTGTGCTGCACCCTATACTAGAAAGGCCACCATTCAGCAGAAAGGGCAGAGGATTGACTACAAGAGGCGAGTTCCAGGTCCTGTCTCATCACTGACCAGCGGTGGGCCTTGGGCAAGTCACATTCACCGTGCCTGTCTCCCATGATCTCTCTCCTGCCTCCTTAGAGGACTCAGCACAAGAACTTGGGACTGATGTGAGCTCAAGGGCTTTGCTCTTGCGTCCATCGCCACAATGCCTCAGCAGACAGTGAAACAGGGGGTGCACATGCAATCACTGAAGCCAAAACTGACTCTTTCCTATTAGAATTCAAAATCTTTTGCCCAGGCTGGAGTGCAGTGGCTCGATCTCAGCTCACTGCAATCTCTGCCGCCTGGGTTCAGGTGATTCTCCTGCCTTAGCCTCCTGAGTATCTGGGATCACAGGCTCCTGCCACTGTGCCCAGCTAATTTTTGTATTTTTAGTAGAAACGGGGTTTCACCATCTTAGCCAGGCTGGTCTTGAACTCGTGACCTCATGATCCTCCCGCCCTGGCCTTCCAAAGTGCTAGGATTACAGGCTTGAGCCACTGCGCCTGGCCTTTCCCCCACCACAAAGGGCATATTAATAAAACAAATGTGAGAACCCTTCTAGCTCCACAGCTCTCAAGCTATTTCCACCCACTGGCACCTCCTCTGCAGTCCGCTTCCTCCCTCCCCACATAAGACCCGCTCACCTCTACCCTGCTGCCCCTCTGTGGGTCCCACTGCCTCGTGGTGCTTCCTGCCTCTGCATTCAGAGCTGCCTGTCTGCTTGCTTGTTCCCTGACCTCCACTACTTTAAGCACCTTGGTGGCAGGAGATTTGTCTTTTTATGCTAGCATCTGCAGGTCTAGCACCTCCATTCCTCCTGCAAAAAGGACATTTGTGGATGAATGACCAACTGGTCAAATGGTGAATGAGTGGATGATGGCGGATGATCACACACTGTAATGCCATTTGCCCAAGTTAAGGGCAAGTACACAGGGCAGAAAACCCCAATGCTCAACTTCCTCCCACCAGTCTGCTCACTATAATTAGATTTTTTTCCCCCACAGATCTTAGAACTATTTTGGAAGGAAAGTGGTAACAGGAGAGAAACTAGCTGCATTAGTTCAGCAGAAATTCTTAATGCTTTTGGAACTGACTAAAAATAGACCAGATAAAGAGGGCTTTCTCTTCATCATTATTATTATTCCGTAGACAATCTGAGTCTATTTTGGGAGTGTGCATGGCCTTAAGTGCAGGGGGATTGTCAAAGTACGTAGCAGCTGCTGAGACACAGGCACTAGCCAATCAGCACAGGCAGTGGCCACAGCTGGTGAGTCTTAGTGACTCCTCCTAGTTCAGATCAGCCCTATCTAGCAGGAGAAAAAATAGTGATTACTGTGTCAGCAGCTCACTTGTAGAAACAGACACATATAAGATGGCATGCTGAGTCAGGAGACTTCACACACATATGACCTCCTACATTTCTAAAGTAGATACCAACTTGCTAGGATGTACTTTTACCTATGTCATTTTAACTGATCCTCATATAAACCTGAAGGGTGGAGGTTAATGTCATTCATTTCATAGCATGTGTGGGCAGAGTTTAGCCTGAGACTTGGTTTCCCTGCAGTTACTACAGGCTCTAGTAGAGGCTAGGGGAGAGGAGGCCCTTAACTCTCCCACCTCTAAGCCTGTGGATGCTCAAGTTGGCAGGTTACTTTGTAAGGGTTCCTGGCCCTCTAGGGCTGTCTGTGCAATCACTTTTAAAGCCCTGCCTAGACATTTCCTGGTATTAGTTAATTGCCATCAAGAGGATTAACATCTTCAAGGGGCCAGGCGTAGTGGCTCATGCCTGTGATCCAAGCTCTTTGTGAGGCTTAGGTAGGATGACTGCTTGAGTTCAGGAGTTTCAGACCAGCCTGGCCAACATGGTGAAGCACTGTTTCTACTAAAAATACAAAAATTAGCTGGGTGTGGGGGTAAGTGCCTGTAATCCCAGCTACTTGGGAGGATGAGGCAGGAGAATTGCTTGGAACCCGAGAGGCGGAGGATGCAGTGAGCCGAGATCATGCCATTGCACTCCAGCCTGAATGACAGTGAGAGACTCTGTCTCAAAACAAACAAACAAACAAACAAACAAACAAACAAAACCATCTTTGAGTGATTTTCTCCCACTGGCAAAAAGGAATTACTCTAAGGCCTAAGCAATAATTCTAAACCAAAAGGCAGACCCTTGCTCAAATCTGCCACCTGGTGGCCAGTCGATAAAGACCAGCACTTCCCTGGCTTCCAGGATCTGGGGCTAATGTTTCATCCAACTTAAAAGTTCTCACACCAGGCTGGACATGACAGCTCATGCCTGTAAGCACTTTGGGAGGCTGAGGGAGGGCGGATCATCTGCAGTCAGGAGTTCAAGACCAGACTAACCAACATGGTGAAACCCTGTCTCCACTAAAATGCAAAAATTAGCAGGTGCCCGTAATCTCAGCTACTTGGGAGGCTGAGGCAGGAGAATTATTTGAACCCAGGAAGTGGTGGTTGCAGTGAGTTGAGATCATACCACTGCACTCCAGCCTGGGTAACAGAGTGAGACTCCCTAAAAATAAAAGAAGTTCTCATACTAGCTGCACATTAGAATCATCTGCGGAGCTTAAAAATCCATGCCCTGCTCAGACCATGCCAAACCCCAGACCAAGTAATCAAAATCTCTAGGAATGAGACCTAGGGATACATATTAGAATCCCAGGTGAGCTTTTCAAAAATATGCTTCCCAGAAATGTACCCCGACCTACCCCATCACTGTCTCACAGAAGCAGGGCTCAAGCCCTTGTAATCCGAATAACTTTTGGGCAGTTATCTTGCCCCTGCTGAAGAACTATGGGTCTAGTTTGGTGTTCCCTATGCATGCCTGCTCGACAAACACACATTCAGGCCCCTCTCTGATATGTCTTCATGGTATTCAGTGAAGCTGGAAAATGAGGCTAAGAGAGGCTGAGTGACTTGCCCAGCATCACCACAAGCCAGGTAGAGGTATGCTGCAGCTTGAACCCTAGTATTTTTTTTTTTTTTTTTGAGATGGAGTTTCGCTTTTGTTGCCCAGTCTGGAGTGCAATGACGTGACCTCAGCTCACTGCAACCTCCAACTCCCAGGTTCAAGCGATTCTCCTGCCTCAGCCTCCTGAGTAGCTGGGATTACAGGCATGTACCACCATGCCTGGCTAATTTTGTATTTTTAGTAGAGATGGGGTTTCTTCGTGTTGGTCAGGCTGGTCTCGAACTCCCGACCTCAGGTGATCCGCCCACCTTGGCCTCCCAAAGTGCTGGGATTACAGGCGTGAGCCACTGCAACCAGCCAAATCCTAGTCTTTTAATCCTACCCACAACTCCATGCTACTTGATGCTTAGCTCTGCTAGAGGGAAATTCTTCATTTGAGTGAACTAAAATTCTAGGGGAGAAATAGAAAAATTAAAAGAAGTCGAGAGGTACCCCAAAGGAAACATCATAGTCTTCAAATGTGTATGGCTTGTCTGCGAGGTCTTCAAAAAACTCTGCTAGGGAGTCCAGCGTTTCCTCTGCTAGTCTTTCATAGGTGGTCTCATCTAGAGAGCTGTGGGGGAAGCACAAAACCCAAAGCATATGATTACCAAACGCTTCCATTTTGTTAATACCAAATTTATACTTTTGTTTTTTATTTAAATTTATTAAATTGATGAAAACAACTTGCAAAAAGTAAAATTTTTTTTTTTTTTAAGATGGAGTCTCACTCTCTCACTCAGGCTAGAGTGCAGTGGCATGATCTCAGCTCACTGCAACCTCTGCCTCCCGGGTTCAAATGATTCTCCTGCCTCAGCCTCCCAAGTAGCTGGGATTACAGGTATGTAGCCACCATGCCTGGCTAATTTTTGTATTTTTTTTTTTTTTAGTAGAGATGGGGTTTCACCATGTTGGCCAGGTTGGTCTCAAACTCCTGATGTCAAGTGATCCATGCGCCTCTTGAAGTGTTAGGATTACAGGCGTGAGGCACCTTGCCCAGCCCAAAGTAAAAACTTAAACAGCACAGAAGGGATTACAGAAAGAAGCAGGCAGCCCCCATTCCCAGATGCAACTACAATTAATAGTCTTTTCTGGGCCAGGCGGGAAGGTGGCTCACGCCTGTAATCCCAGCACTTTGGGGGGCTGAGGTAGGCAGATCACCCGATGTCAGGAGTTTGAAACTAGCATGGCCAATGTGGCGAAACCCCATCTCTATTAAAAATTCAAAAATTATCATGTCCTTTGCAGGGGCATGGCTGAAGCTGGAAACTATCATTCTCAGCAAACTAATACAGGAACAGAAAATGAAACACCGCATGTTCTCACTCATAAGTGGGAGTTGAACAATGAGAACACACGGACACAGGGAGGGGAACATCACATACCAGGGGCCTGTCAGGGGCAAGGGGTAAGAGAAGGGAGAGCATTAGGACAAATATCTAATGTGTGCGGGGCTTAAAACCTAGATGATGGGATGGTAGGTGCAGCAAACCACCAAGGTACATGCATACCTATGTAACAAACCTGCACGCTCTGCACATGTAACACAGAACTTAAAGTACAATGTAAAAAATACAAAAATTAGCTGGGCATAGTGGTGCGACCTTGCAGTCCCAGCTCCTCGTGAGGCTGAGGCACAGGAATTGCTTGAACCTGGGAGGCGGAGGTCGCAGTGAGCTGAGATCACGCCACTGCACTCCAGCCTGGATCACAGAGCCAGCCTGTCTCAAAAAAAGGTCTTTTCTGTATCCTTCTATCTTCATATTCTTTTTAAGCCACAAATGAAACATTTTGCATTTTTCACTTAATTATGTCTTAGAAATTGTTCTATATTAGCACCTATGGATTTTTATAATATTTAATTTTATGTTATTTATCCAGTCCTCTTCAGCTGGACACAAGGGATGCTTCCATTGCTTTTGTTATTAAAATTTTGCTTTTGCCCAAATTTTGTTGGGCAAATCACAAAGTGGGAGAAAATATCTGCATTACATACATCTGAAAAATGATTCATCCAGAATATATAAAGAACGCTGGCTGAGTGTGATGGCTCATACCTGTAATCTCAGCACTTTGGGAGGCCAAGGTGGGCAGATGACCTGAGGTCAGGAGTTTGAGACCAGGCTGACCAATAAGGTGAAACCTTGTCTCTACTAAAAATACACAAATTAGCTGGGCATGGTGGCACACGCCTGTAGTCCCAGCTACTCAGGAGGCTGAGACAGTAAAATGGCTGAAATCCCGGAGGCGGAGGTTGCAGTGAGCCGAGATTGTGCTACTGCACTCCAGCCTGGGCGACAGAGTGAGACTCCGAATCAAAGAAAAAGTACCTGGGCGCAGTGGCTCATGCCTGTAATCCCAGCACTTTGGGAGGCTGAGGCAGGCGGATCATAAGGTCAAGAGTTCGAGAGCAGCCTGACCAACATGATGAAACCCTGCCTCTACTAAAAATACAAAAATTAGCCAGGCATGGTGGTGTGTAATCCCAGCTACTCAGGAGGCACTGGACTCAGCCTGGGTGACAGAGCTAGACTCCATCTCAAAAAAAAAAAAAAAAGTAATTTGATTCAGTTAATGCTATCACTGTTTACTTCTGCTAAAGATATGATCAGATTTCATTAGTAATGTTCAACTTTTCACAAAGACGGTGAATGCCATCTTAAAACCTATTGGAGATTGTTTTTATATTTAGATTTGTATAACTGGTTATGTAAATATATTTAAATATTGGGGGAAATTCCTTCACTATTTCAGAACCAGGCAAGATTCACATGTATTTGTGTTTATTTGTGTCTTAAAGGCAAGGGCTGAAGGTAAGGTAGCAATGTCTACTTTATAGTTTTGGCCTTAACTGTGCCAATCCAATTAGAATTTTCTGTATCTAAATGGTTAATTTTACTTATTGAAAGACATTTTAGTGTGGTTTATGTGTAATATCAAATAAATACTATTTACCACTTCTCACATTAAAAAAAAAAAAAGAAAAGAAAGAGACAGATTGTATCAAGAGGTGGCCATGGGCTGGGTACAGTGGCTCACGCCTGTAATCCCAGCACTTTGGGAGGCCAAGGCAGAAGGATCACTTGAACCCAGGAGTTTGAGACCAGCCTGGACAACAGAGTGAGACCCTGTCTCTACAAACAACTGGAAAATTAGCTGGGCGTGGCACATGCCTGTAGTTCTAGCACCTCAGAAGCCTGAGGTGGGAGGAATCAGTTGAGCCAGCGATGTCAAGGCTGCAGTGAGCTGTGATCACGCCACTGCATTCCGTACTGGGTGACAAAGTGAAACCCTGTCCTTAAAGTAAAATAAAATAAAATAAAAAAGAGCTGGCCAAGCAAAGAAACAACTAGACTTTTCAGATACTGCTGATAGGCAAGTACATTGGACGATCACTTGGAAAACTGTTGGACAGTATCTACTAAAGCTGAATGCATTTACAAGCTATGACCCATCAATTCCACTCTTAGGAGGTACACCCAACAGAAATGTGTACCCAGGTTCACCAAAAGACATGTACTATACTAAAATATCTGTATCATAACTACAGCACCAAACTGGAAACTGCCCAAGTATTCCTTTGCAATACTGTAGAAAAATAAATTGTGGTATACTCATATAATGGAATACTACACTGCAAAATAGAATTGTCTATAGGAACAGTATGGATGAATCTCACGAACATCATTGTGATAGAATGAAACTATACACAAACATGTCTACACTTAATGAGAGTTTCTATAAAGTAAAAAAACAGGCAGAACTAATCTATGCTATTGGCAATCAGAATAGTAGTTACTCTGAGGGGTTAATGACTAGAAGGAAGAGAGGGAAGGGCTGATGACTGGAAGTGAGCAGGCAGCTTGCTCGCAGGGGCCGGTAACGTTCTATTACTTGAGCTTACATGAGTATGTTCATGGGAACGTTCAGTTTTTGCAAATTCATCAAGCTGTATGCTTGTGACTGGATACATTTGCTTATAGATACTATTTTGCAAATTTAAAATTACTTTAAATCCACAGAGACAGAAAGTAGATTAGTGATTGCTGGGTTCTAGGGAAAGGCGGAATGGGGAGCGATTGTGAATACAAACAGGGTTTCCTTCTGGAGTAATGAAAATGTCCTGGAATTAGTGGCGATACCTGCACAGCCTCGTGAATACACTAAAAACCCTTGTATTATACATTTTAAAATGGTGAGTTTTATGGCATGTAAATTATAACAATAAAAATATTATTATAATAAATATTATCGTAAGAGCTTTTGTGCCCATGTGAGGATATATTAATATCTGTAGCTTATAAGATACATATCGGACAACTCTACTAACTGAAAGTTTCCAAGGGTCCTAACGTAAAACACCAGGAGCTGCTGGACAATTACTGTAAGACACACAGATTTGCCATATATGAGCCCCTTCCCCACCCAGTCCATTACCCACTTCAAGGACACAGTGCGGGGAAGGCTAGCTGATTGGATTGGTGAGGGGCTGTCCTTTAAAAAGAGTGGGTGGCCTGATACGGTGTGTTCTGTGAGTGAGCTGGACAGAATGGGTAGGAGAGGTTGGTTGATATGTGTCTTGAAGAATCTGAGAAACATAAAAACACAACTAGCTTTATACCTGACAGTTATAAAGTCCAAAGTGAAGAGGTTGGAATGTTACCTGCCAGCAGACAGCTGGGCCCTGGCAGAAGCAGGCTATCTCCCTCCACATGGCAGGTCAAGGGTGTGCTTCCCAGAGGCCGGAGGGAGCAAAGGCCCTAGCCAGCCTCCCAGGACTGCCGGAAGGAGTAAGGGGAAAGCAGCAGAGAGTCTGCTGGGGGAGGAATGCTGGGAGCTGGGGCTGGAAATGGGTGCCACCAAAGCAAAAACCTCAAACATGCAGCATGCAGTGCCCCTTTGAGACTGTGGCACGGTCGATGAACAGACACAGTAGGCTGGGAGGCTCAGAGGCTCTTCAGACCTTGTGAGCCACGCAAAGCCCTCTGGAAATCTGAGTCTCAGATAAGCTGGAGGGCCAGCAGTATGCCTACTGAGCACACAGCTCTGGGGACAGTTAGAAGGCTCCTGAATATGGGTGGCTTATTGCTTTTAGCAGATGCAACAAGAAAAGAGGAAGCCAGGAGGGAACTGGCACATCTGCAAGTGGATGGAATGAAATGGAGCATTGGAGATAAAACGCTGCACAAACACGGAAAGTCAAAGGGAAAATCCAAGGCTTTTTTTTTTTTTGAGATGAAGTTTTACTCTTGTTGTCCAGGCTGGAGTGCAATGGTATGATCTCAGCTTACTGCAGCCTCCGCCTCCCAGGTTCAAGCAATTCTCCTGCCTCAGCCTCCTGAGTAGCTGGATTACAGGTGCCCACCACCACTCCTGGCTAATTTTTTGTATTTTTAGTAGAGACAGGGTTTCACCATGTTGGTCAGGCTGGTCTTGAACTCCTGGCCTCAGGTGATCCGCTCGCCCGAGCCTCCCAATGTGCAGGGACTACAGGCATGAGCCACTATGCCCAGTCAGAGAAACTAAGGCTTTGAACAGCAAAGGCTTCCTATTGAGCCAAAACAAGGGACCTAATCCTGCTGCAAAAACCAGATTGAGGGTATTGCTGGTCCCCAATCTTATAGTTTAACATAACCTCAAGGTGCCTGCCCTTAGGCTGACAGAGCTGGGCATGGGAGCATGCACGGAGATAAGGCAGCCTGAGGCTCCCATCCAGGGGGGAAATTTGGATGTGGTTCCTGGCACATAGGACTGCCTGAGGGAAAACTCTACTCTCAAAGAAAAATGAGTCTGTGCTGGGCGTGGTGGCTCATGCCTTTAATCCCAGCACTTTGGGAGTCCTAGGTAGGTGGATCACCTAAGGTCAGGAGTTTGAGACCAGCCTAGCCAACACGGTGAAATCCCATCCCTACTAAAAATACGAAAATTAGCTGGGTGTGGCAGTGTACGCCTATAGTTCCAGCTACTCAGGAGGCTGAGGCAGGAGAATTGCTTGAACCCAGGAGGCAGAGGCTGCAGCGAGCTGAGATGGCACCACTGCACTCCAGCCTGGGTGACAGAGTGAGATATCATCAAAAAAAAAAAAAATAGAAAGAAAGAAGAAGAAAAATGAGTCTGGCCCAAAATAGCCTATTGGAGTCTTAAAACAGGCTGTGGAACCCCAAACTGTTATCAGCATGAAGTAGACAGTGAAGGCTGCTCGCCCCCAAGGAGGGCACACTTCCCACTGCCCGCCTCCCCTGTGGCCAAGGAAAGTAACAGACAAGCAGGAGCCCCCAAGGAGGCTGAAGCAGGGATTTGTGGAGGAGCTGCTCAGCAGGGCTCCCCCGCTGCGGGGTGGGGTGGGCTGGGGGTGGGGGCCAGGGCTGTGCGTCTTTTCTGAATGGAGTTACAGTTGCAGTTATCCTGCTCCTCTCTATCCTCTGAGTGTAGGTCAGAAGACGTCATTCCTAAAGCTGAGAAAGAGAAGACTGCCTGTCACCTCGAAATCTTGGACTCAGAGGTAACTGCGGTGACCACATGGCTCTCGGTTGGCTTTCTTGGGGCTGGGGGTAAATGCATCTGAGTGTGGAAGGATGGTCCATGCAGATACTGGTTGGCAGGGGGTAGACTGCAGCCCTGCCTGACAACTTTCCATGGGGAATCATTGCTGGCTTCTTCCAGGACACTCGCTAGACTATATTTCCCAGCCTCCCTTATGGTTAGCTAAGACCACGCGACTAAGTTCTCACCAGAATGTGAGTGAGGAACAAATGGCACTCCAGCCCTTCTGTGCTTCTAGCCCTTTCTGGAAAATGGAACTTGGACAAGGTGACTGAGACTCAACAACGTAGAGGGCAGTAACGCATTGACAGATAAGGACTGAACTGGAAGCTGGAAGGAGTGTAGTTCCTAATTCTTTTTTTTTTTTTAATTAAAAAAAAATTTTTTTAGAGATGGGGTCTCGCTATGTTGCCCAGGTTGGAGTGCAGTGACTATTGACAGGCGCGATCCCACTACTGATCAGCACGGGAGTTTTGACCTGCTCCGTTTTCTGAACTGGGCCGGTTCACCCCTCCTTAGGCAACCTGGTGGTCCCCCGCTTCCGGGAGGTCACCATATTGATCCCAAATTTAGTGCAGACACCTGATCGGAATAGCGCACTACAGCCCAGAACTCCCGGGCTCAAGCGATCCTCCCACCTCAGCCTCCTGAGTAACTGGGACTACAGGCACGTGCCACCGCACCTGGCAACTAATTCATTTCACGAGGGATGCCAACCCTGGACTGGCCAGAGAGGAGGACACAAACATTGGTTTGGGCCATTATATTTTTGGGTCTATTGTTATAGAAGAATGGCCTGCCCTAACTATTAGGATATTGAATAAAATAGTATCAAAACTCTGGAAGCAACCTGAACGTCCAACAAGAGGGGCTGGGTTAAATGGGTTACATCACATCCATACAACCTGATACTATTCATAAACAAGAGGGGCTGGGTTAAATGGGTTACATCACATTCATACAACCTGATACTATTTCATAAACAAGAGGGGCTGGGTTAGATGAGTTACATCACATCCATAAAACGTGATACTATTTCATAAACAAGAGGGGCTGGGTTAAATGGATTACATCACATCCATAGAACCCGATACTATTTCATAAACAAGAGGGGCTGGGTGAAATGGATTACATCACAGCCATACTACCCAATACTATTTTATAAACAAGAAGGGCTGGGTTAGATGGATTACATCACAACCTGATACTATTTCATAAACAAGAGGGGCTGGGTGAAATGGATGACATCACATCCATACAACCTGATACTATTTCATAAACAAGAGGGGCTGGGTTAGATGGATTACATCACATCCATACAACCCGATACTATTTCATAAACAAGAGGGGCTGGGTTAAATGGATTACATCACATCCATACAACCCAATACTATTTCATAAACAAGAGGGGCTGGGTTAAATGGATTACATCACATCCATACAACCTAATACTATTTCATAAACAAGAGGGGCTGGGTTAGATGAGTTACATCACATCCATACAACCTGATACTATTTCATAAACAAGAGGGGCTGGGTTAAATGGATGACATCACAACCTGATACTATTTCATAAACAAGAGGGGCTGGGTTAAATGGATTACATCACAACCTGATACTATTTCATAAACAAGAGGGGCTGGGTTAAATGGATGACATCACATCCATACAACCTGATACTATTTCATAAACAAGAGGGGCTGGGTTAAATGGATTACATCACATCCATACAACCTAATACTATTTCATAAACAAGAGGGGCTGGGTTAAATGGATTACATCACAACCTGATACTATTTCATAAACAAGAGGGGCTGGGTGAAATGGATGACATCACATCCATACAACCTGATACTATTTCATAAACAAGAGGGGCTGGGTTAGATGGATTACATCACATCCATACAACCCGATACTATTTCATAAACAAGAGGGGCTGGGTTAAATGGATTACATCACAGTCATACAACCCGATACTATTCATAAACAAGAGGGGCTGGGTTAAATGGATTACATCACATCCATACAACCTAATACTATTTCATAAACAAGAGGGGCTGGGTTAAATGGATTACATCACAACCTGATACTATTTCATAAACAAGAGGGGCTGGGTAAAATGGATGACATCACATCCATACAACCTGATACTATTTCATAAACAAGAGGGGCTGGGTTAAATGGATTACATCACATCCATACAACCCGATACTATTCATAAACAAGAGGGGCTGGGTTAAATGGATTACATCACATCCATACAACCTAATACTATTTCATAAACAAGAGGGGCTGGGTTAAATGGATTACATCACAACCTGATACTATTTCATAAACAAGAGGGGCTGGGTTAGATGAGTTACATCACATCCATACAACCTGATACTATTTCATAAACAAGAGGGGCTGGGTTAAATGGATTACATCACATCCATAGAACCCGATACTATTTCATAAACAAGAGGGGCTGGGTGAAATGGATTACATCACAGCCATACTACCCGATACTATTTTATAAACAAGAAGGGCTGGGTTAGATGGATTACATCACATCCATACAACCCGATACTATTTCATAAACAAGAGGGGCTGGGTTAAATGGATTACATCACATCCATACAACCCGATACTATTTCATAAACAAGAGGGGCTGGGTTAAATGGATTACATCACATCCATACAACCCGATACTATTTCATAAACAAGAGGGGCTGGGTTAAATGGATTACATCACATCCATACAACCCGATACTATTTCATAAACAAGAGGGGCTGGGTTAGATGGATTACATCACATCCATACAACCTGATACTATTTCATAAAAAATAATGTGGTTGATACTCAGTCATATAGAAAGACGCCTATGATTGTTGCGGTCAGAAGAAAACAGGTTCTTATGGGAAAGTAAGAGAAGGAGGGAGGAAGACATCTCTGACGTGGAAGGTGTTTTATCTTACCCTGGGTGACCCAAAGTTCCCGTTTTCCTCAAATTCATCAAATAGACATTCTGCTTTTTGACATTCTGAATCTGGTTGAGGCCACGAAGATTCAAACTCTGAAAGTCAAAGTTAAGAAGTACGTTACTATTTTTCAGTGAATTACAATCCATTAACGCATAATTTATATGTTGCTACTTCTACATACAAGAGTGCCCCATTTTTTCTAGGAAAAAGGGAATGTGTTACTTTTCTTAAAAAAATTTATCCTCTCTTCTCTTCTCCTCTCCCCTAGTTCCCAGTTTCCTTCTTAGCCCTTCAGCAATGCAAATATAACCTTTCACCTCCCCCTCAACAGACATTCCCTGCAGGGCAAGCTTTTCTAACTGTGTGCTCTTCCAGAGAGATCTCTCCTCCAGTTGACAGTAGATTTGCAGACCAAAGCAAACCCACCTTGGAACTTCCACCCTCAGGGATGCCTCAGAGCATATTGAAAGCATGCCCACTTGGCCGCTGCTACAGCTTATTTCTACCCAGGAAGGTGCCAAGTCAACCGTCCTGTAGAGTAGGCATGGAGCTAGCAGAGGGAAGCCCCTCACTTGCCCTTGCACCCTTCCCCTCCTATCTTATAAAAAAGTGTCCACTTTCTGTTCCAAAGGGGAAGCAACACTTTTAAAGAAAGGGAGGACACTTTGTATCCTTTACCCAAGCTGGTTTCAGAATAAATTCACTTTTTTTGGGTACCAGGCCTTGTTCCTCTTGTTAATTGGACTCTGCATCTGGCGAGCAACTAACCTGCATTTCGGTTACGTAATCATGCTGAAGTTTTTTTTTGGTTAGTTTTTGTTTTTTGTTTCTGAGACAAAGTCTTGCTCTGTGACCCAAGCTGGAGTGCAGTGGCACGATCTCAGCTCACTGCAAACCCCTGCCTCCTGGGTTCAAGTGATTCTTGTGCGTCAGCCTCCGGTATAGCTGGAACTACAGGTGCCCGCCACCACACCTGGCTGATTTTTGTATTTTTAGTAGAGACGGGGTTTTACCATTTTGGCCAGGGTGGTCTCGATCTCTTGGCCGCAAGTGATCTGCCCTCTCAGCTTCCCAAACTGCTGGGATTACAGGCGTGAGCCACTGCACCCAGCCCTATGCTAAAGTTTTTCAGGAATATTTCTTAGGATTTTTTTGACCTTGTTTTAGTGCATGACAGTGAGTTCTCCCTGTGTCTCTCTAAGCCCGTGTCGTCCAACAGGCTAGCCAACAAGCCACATGTAGCTATTTACATTTAAATTTGTTGGAGATAAAACAAAACCAGGTCAGTTCCTCAACTGCACCAGCAGTTTTAAGAACCCTGTGGCCACAGGTGGCTAGTGGCGCAAACACAGCACTTCCATCACATCAGGGAGTTCTACTGGGGGGCTGTTGCAGGCTGTTCAGGTTACAGGGTGGATAGCAGGAGGGTGTTCAGGTTACAGGGTGGTTAGCAGGAGGCTGGGAGGCATCCACAATGCTCTTAAAAGGTCACTAAGAGAAGCAACAGGAAATAGCAAGAGGCAGAAGCCTGCTTAAGGCCAGAGGATTGGCTCTGACTGCTGACTGCTGTCTGACAGATCTTATTAGCATGATCTGCAGGAGAGAATGTGACCTGTTAATTGTTTTTAGTCCCTAACTGCTGGGCATACAGGCGACAGGGTCTGAGTTGATTACCACCAGCTCTGTTGACCAGCTGGGGAGATGAAGGAAATACTCAGACAAGAGCGAGTGGCGCAGCTGGAGTGGCGCAGCTGGAGTGGCGAGATGCAGGGGACGTGACAGCAGAGGTGATGGAGTGAGGCGGGGGCGGCCTCGGGCCTTGCCAAGGACCCCAGCTGGACGTCATCCTGGGAAGGCACCAAAGGGCTTTAAGAGGTTGGTGATAAGATTTACATTCTCCAAAGGTTACTGGTTGCCATGGAGGGAAGGGGCGAGAGACTGTTAGTTACTGTTCTTGAGCCAGCAGTACCCTTGGCAAACTCAGAAAAGAGAAGGCAGAAGGCACAGGGCTGAGAAGTGAGTGGAGGAGGAAGCGGGCTGGGGGGCAGAGGAAGGGGAGGTGGGGGGCAGAGCGCAGACCTTAGAAACACATGGCTCTGAAGGAAAAGTGAGACTGCAGCCATGATAACCACCGTTAAGCTATTGCACATTCTAGAGTGTTCTCCATCTGCCTGACACTGCTCTCAGCCTTTACATAAATGGACTGTCCTCATTACATCCTGTGACGGATGTACTCTTATTACAGTCCTTATTCTCGATAGTTTTGTGCTAGAAAGTTGCCACAAACACTTAATGAGCAAATTATTTATAGGCGAAATGCAAGGCGAGGTCCTTGTAAGCCACCGGTCACACATTGTTACCAATCGATCAATACATAACCTTATTTCTGTTTAAAGACATCTTATGTAATATATATATAGTTGATCCATTAACATTGATCTTGGCTGGGCATGGTAGCTCGACCCTGTAATCTCAGCACTTTGCGAGGCCAAGGTGGGAGGATTACTTGAGCTCAGGAGTTTGAGATCAGCCTGGGCAACACAGAGAGACTTCATTGCAACTTAAAACATCAAAAACATGAGGCTGGGCATGGTGGCTCACGCCTGTAATCCCAGCACTTTGGGAGGCTGAGGCTGTGGATCACCTGATGTTAGGAGTTCTAGCCTGAACAGCATAGTAAAACTCCATCTCTACTTAAAATGCAAAAATTAGCCGGGCATTATGGCACATGCCTGTAATCCCAGCTACTCAGGAGGCTGAGGCAGGACAATTGCTTGAACCTGGGAGGTGGAGGCTGCAGTGAGCCAAGATCGCACCATTGCACTCCAGCCTGAGTAATAAGTGAAACTCTGTCTATAAAATAAAACAAAATAATAAATAAAATAAAAAAAATTAGCTGGGTGTGGTGGGGTGCACCTGTAGTCCCAGCTACTCAAGAGGCTGAGGTGGGAGGATTGCTTGAGGCAGAGAAGTAGGGGCCATAAGTGAGCTATGCTTACACCATTGCACTTCAGCAGCCTGGGCAACAGAGCCTGTCTCAAACAACAGCAACACATTAATTGATCTCAGGACAACAGCACCTTAACTATGCCTGAACAAAGCTTCTCTAACACATGCATTTTCTCTGTGAGGAACACCACAGTCTCTTCATGCTGAACTTTGCATTGCACTTGCAGACAATTTTAACCTACCAAAAGAAAAAAAAAAAGTACAAAAATGTGAAAAACATGGCACTAGCCAGACTGTGAAAAGGACACTTGTTTGCACTATGACGGCTGATATCAGAAGGCAGGGCAGCACTTTGTTGGACCTTGGCTGGGAACACGCACCCGGAGGAGCTCACATTTTTTTGCTGCTCTGCACACATCTTTGAAACGACCACAAAAGGGCCAGGGGTATTGATTTTGGGGTAACAAATTTTAGCAAGTGCGCAAATTCACAAATACAGAATCTTTTTTTTTTTTTTTTTTTTTTTTTTGAGACGGAGTTTCGCTCGTTACCCAGGCTGGAGTGCAATGGCGCGATCTCGGCTCACCGCAACCTCCACCTCCTGGGTTCAGGCAATTCTCCTGCCTCAGCCTCCTGAGTGGCTGGGATTACAGGCACGCGCCACCATGCCCAGCTAATTTTTTTTGTATTAGTAGAGACAGGGTTTCACCGTGTTGACCAGGATGGTCTTGATCTCTTGACCTTGTGATCCACCCGCCTCGGCCTCCCAAAGACAAATACAGAATCTTAACGAATGAGGATCAACTATAGTTGTGTTTTACAGATGAGGAAACTGAGGCACCAAAGGGTCACTTGCCTACACAGATACAGAGATATCAAGTGGCAGGGCTGGGACCGAACCCAAGCTGTCTGGCCCCAGTGCACAGAGGAAGGAATTGTTTCTCTGGGAATCAGAGCAGTGCTCGAAACATCCAAGGAAAAGTGTCTGAGAATGTCGGGTTCACCTTGGAGAAGTGCCCTTCTCTCCAGGGTCCCGGACGCTTGAACCTTAGTTGTCTTAGCTGATACCTTCACACGGCTGTTTGTTTTGTTTTGTTGTTTGTTTGTTTTGTGTGTGTGTTTTAATTTAACAGAGATTTGATGGTTGTTATTGGTGGGAGGTTTGGTCAAATGTAGGTCAATGTAGGTTACTCATTCACAGCCAGAAACAGAAGTCTTTGACTGTGTTTAATCATAAAAAAGAACCATTGCCAAATACTCCTTGCTTTCTATCTTACCTGCTTTTGCCAATTTAACATTCCTTGGGCAACTGCTAAGTGTAAGGTCTGTTCTCGCCGAGTTTAAAAGGAAAGAAACTGAGGCCAGCACAAGAAGATCTGATGTGAAGGAATTTATTCAGGCTCCCGGGTGAGGTTCTGCGGTCCAACAGGAGGGGCCGGAGAAGTCACGCAGACTCCTCTCAGACGTGGGGTTTTATAGGGAGTGAACGAGTTTGATTGGTTGTGCTCAAGGTGAGTGGGGCCCAGATGGTACAAAATGGCGGGGAGTGGGGCCCAGATGGGACAAAATGGTATCAGGTAGGTCCTGGCGGGGCTTTTTTTTCTGGGCTCCCGCGGTGGGGTGGGGGTGTCCGAGCTCCCGCGAGGGAAGGGAGTGTGTCCGAGCTCCCGGCGACGCAACCAGCCTTACACTACACTAAGCCTTTTGGAATCTCAGTTTCCTCCTCTGAAGGAAGGGATCATGGTACTCACAACACACCTCGTAACTGTGAGCATAAAACAAGAGAACAGAAATACCCCAAATACAGAGCCTGAGGCTGTTCAGGCTCTGAACAAAAGCATGGGGACCTAGGTCAGAGGCAAACTTCAGCTTCTGCCTAAGGGAGGCTCCATTCTGTTCTGCTTGAGGGAGGCAGAGCTCAGAGGTCAAGGTCATAGGATGAGTGTTCTTTTTAAAGCCACCCGGCAGCCACCTCTCCCTCTAACTCCAGGTCACCCACAAGCCCTTGGACTATCATGGTAGGCTTGCCTAGCTTGAGTCTTCAGATGTGTGTGCTCGCTCACACAGTGCTGGCTCATGGGATGCATTTGAGGAAATATTAGATAGTTTCTGGGCCTAAAGTCTCAGGCCTCTGGGTCAGGAACTACCTGACCCAATCATCGCCCACCCCCTGGTAAGGACTGGCCTTGGTGGCCAGCAGGGAGGCCAGTTTTCCTTCCCAGGTGTCCCCTTGTCATCCCCAGCCCTGTCAAACCACAGCACTTGAAGAGTGAATCAGGACTCATGCCTTGCAGGGGAAGGATGAACTGGTACAGATACTTTTGGCATCAAATGAGTAGATTATTGGCTGGCCCTTTGCCCAGCACTTCCATTCTGAGGAATTCACCTGAAAGGAACTTCTGTCCACGCAGAAGAACACTCACAGCAGCACCATCGTAACAAAAGAACACCACAATCAACCAAATGTCACCTAAAGGAGCCTGGATAGAGTGTGATATATTCACCCAAATGGATGCTATCCAGCAGTGAAAACAAACAAATGACAACTGCATACATCAATGCCGATGACGTTCAAAATCAGTATTGAACCGATTTTGTGAACTCGCCCTATAAGGCATAGTCCCGATTCCTTCTTCAACTGCTGTGGTTTGACAGGGCCTGGGGCAACAAGGGGACACCTGGGAAGGAAAGCTGGCCTCCCTGTTGGCCACCCAGGCCAGTCCTTACTAGCCATAGCAGAATTGATACAGCAGAATGCTTTGTATATAAATAATACATAGCTTGAGGGAGATACAGAGAAGGTCAAACTCTAAGAAAAGGAGGGTATGATTAACAGAATTCAGGCTGGCAGATTCCTCCAGGGAGGATGGGGCAGTGATGGGGTGAGCACAAGGGCCTCCTGAGGAACAAACAAATTCTCTCTCTTAACCTGGTATCATGGATACAAGTATTTGTTATTTTCTTAGCTTGGATGCTATAACAAAATACCAGCCACTGGGTGGCTTATAAACAGTAGAAATGCGTTTCTCAGAGTCCTGGAGGGTGGGAAATCCAAGATCAATGCACCAACAGCTCTGGCATCTGGCGAGGGCCATTTTCCAGGTTCATAGATGATGCCTTATCACTGTGTAAGGGTGAACAAGCTCCCCTGGGCTATTTTACAAGGGCACTAATCCCAATCACACGGGCTCCACCCTCAAACCTCATCACCTCCCAAGGGTCCCATCTCCTAATATCACTTTGGTGACAAGGTTTTAACATATGAATGGTGGGGCGACACAAACATTCAGACCATAGCATTTATTATTAGTTTTTAAGCAGTATAAATATTTATGTATCTTTTTGAATGTATAAACTTGTGTAATTGTCTGCAAGGCAATAAAAATGATTTGAAAGTGAGTGAGGGTATAACCTGCTTGTTAGGTCTAAAGTCAAAAGGTCATAGGGTCGCAGGTGTCGGTCTTGTCCCTCTAGGAAAATGGACAGAATTGGATGCCTCAGGAGCTTATTGAGTTATACATGAGGCCGCATGCTATGGTTTGAATGCCTGTCACCTCTGAAACTCATGTTGAAACATAATTCCCAATGTGGCAGTATTGAGAGTCGGGGCCTTTAAGAGGTGAGTGGGTAATGAAGGCTCTTCCCTCACGAATTGATTAGTCCTTTCATAGATTATCCAATAATATTAATCCAATAATTAATCCAAATATTAATCCATTCATAGATTAATGGGTTATCATGGGAGTGGAACTAGTTAGGCTTTATAAGAAAAGGAAAGAGATCTGAGGGAGCACACTCAGCCCCTTACCACGTGATGCCCCGTGCTGCCTCTATGCTCTGCAAGGTCACCACTAGCAAGAAAGGCGCCTTGACCTTGGACTTCTCATCAGCCTCCAGAACAATAAGAAAAAAATTTTTTCTTTATAAATGCCCAGTTTCGGGCATTCTGTTATGAGCAACAGAAAATGGACTAAGACACATCCAGTTATCTCCTCCTCGAAGCTATCTCTAGTATTTAAGGGCAAACGTTAAAGATGCAGCCCCTGTCACATCCCTCCATCAAAAAACATGGGCCGCCTCATGGAATCAGAGTCCTTCCCAGCCTCCGGTGGGTAAGTCTGGGGCTGGGGGCTGTGGAGCTGTGCTCTTAAAAGCCATTTCTGTGGATTTTGGGTTCTGCTGAGTAGCCAGAGCCGAGAAACAACGATCAGGCACTAAATATGCTGTCCTGTGTGGCGGTCAACAGCCCTCATGGTTACTGAGCGCTAGAAATGTGGCTAGTGGGACTGAGGACCTGGATTTTCAACTTTAATTTTAATTATTTGAAGTGATAACAGAGTTATTAGGAGACTTTTTTTCTTTATCTTTTTTTTAAGATGGAGTCCCACTCTGTCGTCCAGGCTGGAGTGCAGTGGTGCGACCTCGGCTCACTGCAACCTCCGCCTCCCGGGTTCAGGCGATTTTCCTGCCTCAGCCTCCCGAGTAGCTGGGATTACAGGCATCGGCCACCACACCCGGCTTACTTTGTATTTTTAGGAGAGAGGGGGTTTCTCCATGTTGGTCAGGCCAGTCTCGGGAACTCCCGACCTCAGGTGATATGCCTGCCTTGGCCTCCCAAAGTTCTGGGATTACAGGCATGAGCCACCGCGCCTGGCTATTAACATGGTTTTTTGTTTGTTTGTTTGTTTGTTTTTTGAGTCAGAGTCTCACTTTGCCAGCCAGGTTGGATCTTGCAGTTAGCGATCTTAGCTCACTGCAACCTCCGCCTCCCGAGATCAAGCAATTCTGTCTCAGCCTCCGGAGCAGCTAGGATTACAGGTGTGTGACACCACGCCCGGCTAACTTTTTTTTATTTTTTTATTTTTAGTAGAGACAGGATTTCACCATGCTGGCCAGGCTAGTCCTGAACTCCTGACTTCAGGTGATCCACCTGCCTAGACCTCCCAAAATGCTGGGATTATGGGCGTGAGCCACCGCGCCCTGCCAGGAAATTCAATTTCTAAGTCCCAACTTTTAAGCACTGGCAACCAATCTCAAAGTTTCTTCAAACACAATGTGGGCCAAATAACACGTGTCAGTAGGAAGTTTAAGCCTAAAGTACAAACTCCGGAGCCCAACACAAATATGGGTTGGACACGGCCTGCCTCCTTCATCTCCCCCAATACATGCGCGCACCAGCCACTCAGAAGGGATCCCTTTCCGCCTTCCTGGCCTTTGCTCAGACCGTTCCCTCCTCGTGGAACACTCTCCAACCATTCCTTGGCATCTTCGAGATCCTCATTAAATACCTTGTCCCCCTCTTGAGGAATCTTCCTCATTCCCCCAGCCATTCTTTGGGCGTCCTCCTTTGAAGTCCTGGCCTACTAGGTCAGTATTTGTTTCCCCAAGGGAAGAAAGGGGAACTAATTTGAAGTGCTGAAGACTTCATATATGTTATTCCCATATAATCCTCACACCAGGACCGCAGCATGGGCGTCACCTTTATCTTCTCCCTACAGAAAACAAAGCCACGCCTCAGAGGTTAGGGGATCCCCCAAGGTCACACAGCTTTGCCGAGTGGGGCAGAATTTGGAAGCCAGGTCGGCTCATTTTCCAAAAGCCAGGGACCCTGCTGCTCTAACTACCCCGCGGCACTGAAAGTTTCATCTTGCTCCATCAAAGTATTTCGTTAAAAAAAAAAATCCGGGCTTGAAAATACGTGCGTGTGCGTCCGTGCGCGCAAACACACACACACCCCCTATATAATATGTAGATACACACATTATGCACCTGTGTATGTATAGACTAGCAGATATCATATATCAATATTACTGAAACAAGTTCTCGCAGAGAAGTGACAAGCATGGAGACGGCCGCGACCCCTCGGAACCCGCCCCCTCCACCAGCCTGCCAGGCCTTCGCCCGTGCGGTGCGTCGCAGTCGCACAGCAGGACAAAACGTCCCTCTCTCCATCAGAAAGCAGAACCAGGAGAACTAGAGAACGGGCTTGCAAGGCCGCCGCCGCCGGGCCCGCAGGGAGCGCGTTCGCCGCCATGGCCCCAGGCACCGGAGCCGGCGCGGGGTGAGCGTCCTAGGAGCGTCCCCGGCGTGCGCGGCGCCTCCCTGCGCATGCGTGCGGCGTGCGGCCCGCGGCGGTGGCCGGCGCGGATACTCACGGCGTGGCGGGGCGCGCGGGCCTCTGCGATTCCGGTGTGCAGGCCGCGGCGGCCGCAGAGCTGGGCCAACTCACCCGGCCGCGGGGCCCGGGTGACAGTCTGGGCCTGGGCCGGGCTGCGGGACGGCGGCCGGAGTAGGAAGCCGGCGGCTGCGCGGCGGCCGAGAGCCCACATGCTGCTCCGGGTCTGCGGCCCGCTCCGCCCTCCAGCGCGGGGGCGCTGCGGCGACCTCTGGTGGCCACGGGCCGCAGGCGCTCTTCTGTGGTTGGATAGACCTCAGGAAGAACTTCCCAGCTTAGCCCTATTCGTGCATTTAACAGAAATGGAGAGCCTGCCTTGTGCAAAGCACGGAGTGCAACCAGGACCCCTGACCCCAGGGAGACTGCAGCCTGGTGATCCGCCGCTTCACAAATTCTAAACAGAAGGGACTTGGGAGCTGCTGTCTTGCTGGGAAGTGGGTGCATGCACGAATTGAAGCTGTTGGCCACCAGTATGGGTTACAGCAGTTGGGCATGTGGGGCCAGGAGACGGATGCCTTGTGTAAATCTCTCTGCCCACTTGCTAGCTGTGTGACCAGTGGGCAAGTTAGTTAACCTCTCTGTGCCTTGTTTATAAAATGCGGTTTATAAAAGTTCCTACTTCATAGGATTGTAGTAAAGATAAAATGAGTTAAGCCATGTAAAGTTTTTTTGGACAGGGCCTGGTTCCTGTTAAGCGCACAATAAATGTTATTGTTAATTGTGTTTATTTATTTATTTGTTGGTTCGAGACAAGATCTCGCTCTGTCACCGAGGCTGGAGTGCAGTGGTGCGGTCCTAGCTCACTGCAACCTCCCCCTCCCTGGCTCAAGCAATCCTCCCATTTCAGCCTCCCAATTAGCTGACACTATACAGGTGTGCGCCACCACACCCAGCTAAATTTTTGTACTTTTTGTAGAAAGGGGATGTCATGTTGCCCAGGGTGGTCTTGAACTTCTGGGCTCAAGCGATCTGCCTGCCTGAGCCACACAAAGTGCTGAGACTACAGGCATGAGCCACCACACCTGGCCTATTGTTAATAGATTTTGAAAGAGAATTTTACTTCTGATACATAGTGCAAAGGGATACAAATTGCAAAAGTTTTCTTCACATTTTATATGCTTTAGAGGATGTCAAATGTGAGCCGAGTGTGGCAGTGCGTGTCTGTAGTCTCAGCTACTCAGGAGGCTGAGGCAGGAGGATCACTTGAACCTGGGAGCTCAAGGCTGCAGTGAGCTATGATTGTGTCTGTGAATAGCCACTGCATTCCAGCCCAACTACGGTAACAAGATACTGTCAAAAAAAAAAAAAGAAAGAAAAAGAAAATGTCAATTGTGTACACGTTTCATGGCAAAGAAGATGGGAAGGTACTAAAGTTCTTCCAAAGCCACTTTGTGAATCCTGAAGAGAGACACATTTACATACTTAGGATGCTAAATGACAGGTGTCAAGAGGAATGTAAACTGACAGGTATGAGTCCTGAGTGGGAGATTATATAGCTAGGAGTAGGGGGAACCAAGGAAGTATTCATGGAAGAAGTGGCATTTGCACAGGGCCTTCAAAAATAGGGTGGAGGAGGTGGGATCTGATTGGTTATCGGAGAGGTGGTCCAGGTCGTTCTGGAAGAGACATCTTTCTGTGTTTAATTCTAGGAAGCTGCTTATTAAGCATTGTTATGTATATGCCAGGCCTGGAGAAATTATTTCCCCCCTGCAGACTATCTGGAGATGCTTTTGATTGTCACAATGGCCAGCTGTGGGGTTGGGGTGTTCTACTGACATCTAGTAGGTAGAGGCCAGCGTTGCTGCTAAATGTCCTATGATGTGCAGGACAGCCCTCCACCCGTGCAGCAAAGCACTATGCAGTCCAAAATACTGCCAAGATGGAGAAGCCCTCCTTGAAGCCATAAAGGGAGAACCCATAAGCATCAAAGGGGAGTGTTTTATTGCCAGCCATGGTCTCGGACTCTGCCACACCAAGTGTGGGGCCCTTGCTCAAATGACCAGAACTGCATCATATACTCAGAGAGAGCTTCATCATTATTATTATTATTATTATTATTATTATTATTATTATTTGAGACAGAGTCTCGCTTTCTTGCCCAGGCTGGAGTGCAGTGGCACGATCTATGCTCACTGCAACCTCCACCTCCTGGGTTCCAGCGATTTTCCTGCCTTAGCCTCCTGAGTAGCTGGGATTACAGGTGCCCACCACCATGCCTGGCTAATTTCTGTATTTTTAGTAGAGACGGGGTTTCACCATGTTGGCCAGGCTAGTCTCGGACTCCTGACCTCAGGTGATCTGCCCACCTCAGCCTCCCAAAATGTTGGGATTACAGGCGGAGCCACTGTGCCCAGTGCTGCTTCATTATTAACTAGCATGCTTAGCAAGTTCTGGCATAGAAAGAGCACTAGCAAATGTCGCTCACCCTCACCCCTGCTCCGTGCAAAGTTGATATCCTTGCCCCATCTTTTTGGCCAAAGAAATAGACCTAGAGTAACAGATCAGAGAAGATGAAGTCTTCACAAGAATTTGTCCTTCTCCAGTTTCTTGGAGGTAGTCAGGAGGAATCAGGAGCACTTAGTAAGAAGCCGAGGCACTGTGGCGTGGGCGAAGATGTTGAGGGACCCTGTGGTACACTGTGCATTTTCCTCTCTTGGTTGCGTTTAGCCCTAAGTAGGCAGATCCTAGAACCTGTCAGGTTATGGGTGGGGGAGGATTTCACCAGAATTCACATGCTCTACTCAAGATATTTTGATAGGATTTATCCTAGGGCAGTGATTCTCAAATGTGGTCCCTGGGCCAGCAGCCTCAGCATCACCTGGAAACTTGTTAGAAATACAAACTCTCAGGTCCTATTCTGAATCATAATCTTATTTATTTATTTATTTATTTATTTATTTATTTATTTATTTATTTATTTTTGAGCTGGAGCCTCTGGTGCCCAGACTGGAGTGCAGTGGCGCGATCTCGGCTCACTGCAACCTCTGCCTCCCGGGTTGAAGCGATTCTCCTGTTTCAGCCTCCCAAGTAGCTGGGACTACAGGCGCATGCCACCACACCCGGCTAATTTTAGTAGAGATGGGGTTTCACTGTGTTAGCCAGGATGCTCTCAATCTCCTGACCTCGTGATCCTCCCACCTTCGTCTCCCAAAGTGCTGGGATTACAAGCGAGAGCCACCACACCTGGCCTGAATCACAATCTCTGGGGTTTTGAGGCCCAGCAATCCGTGGTTTAACAAGACCACCAGGTGATTGTAATGTGCTTTAAAGCTTCAGAAGCACTGCAGTAGCATAGGCCTCGGGCAAAAAGTTAAGCCAGTGTCACCAGGGTGATCATTTTAAATCTAAAAATCTGAACCTAAAATGTGACTCTAACCATAGCCCTCTGCTTTCACCATCATCAAGATAAATCCCAGCTTTCTTAACATGACAGAGGAAGCTTTCTTGCCCACCTTACCTCTCCCAGAGCCCTTACCACTCTCCTCTGTACACGCCTCTCTGCATATTGGGCGGCATCTAGACATCTTTGCTTCTCCAAACCATTTATAGTTCCTAGAACAAACGGTGCTTTTACCCTCTCTGGTTATCCATCATGCTATTCCTTAGTGTTCCATCTCTTTGCCTGGTATGGAAGATTGGATCTTCCAAAGAGGGCCACACCAATATTTGTCCCATATCATATGCTCTTTGGGACTTTGACACTCCTGTTACTCTGGGATGGGATCTGTTCTCCTCGCTTCAAATTCAGGTGGGGGCTATAACTATTTCCACCAATAGGGTAGTGCAGAAGTGATGCTGGTGACTTCCAAGTGTAGGTCATAAAAAGGATGCAGCTTCCTCCTAACTCCCCCTTTTTGTTTGTTTGGGTTTTTGTTTGTTTGAAACAGAGTCTCATTCTGCTGCTCAGGCTGAAGTGCAGTGGTATGGTCATAACTCACAGCAGCCCCCAGCATGCCTAGCTACTTTTCATATTTTTTATAGAGAAGTTTCACCATGTTGCCCAGACTGGTCTTGAACTCCTGGGCTCAAGCAATCCATCTGCCTTGGCCTCCCAAAGTGCTGGAAGTAAAGACTACAGAACTACAGAGCCACTGCGCCCAGCCTATATTTTGTTTTAAATAAAGATGAGAAAATTGGAGCCAGGTGCGGTGGCTTACGCCTGTAATCCCAGCACTTTGGGAGGCTGAGGCGGGCGGATCGCCTGAGGTCAGGAGTTCGAGACCAACCTGATCAATATGGTGAAACCCCGTCTTAAAAAAAAAAAAAGAGAAAATTTAATTTTAATGAGTAGAAAAGCCTTAAAAATGAGTCGGGCATGGTGGCTTATGCCTATAATTTCAGTATTTTGAGAGGCCAAGGCAGGTGGATTATTTGAAGTCAGAAGTTCGAGACCAGCCTGGTCAACATGGTGAACCCCTGTCTCTACTAAAAATACAAAAAAATTAGGGGTAGTGGCACATGCCTGTAATCTCAACTACTTGGGAGGCTAACACAGGAGAATTGCTTGGACCCTGGGGGCAGAGGTTTCAGTGAGCCAAAATCACACGATTGCACTCCAGCCTTCAAGAGTCCAGGTTGCTCTGTCCTGAGTTTGAGCTCTCTAGGAAGGATAACTGGGGAAGAAGATCCTGACTGAGAGGAAGTATCTTGGGGCTGGGCACAGTGGCTCATGCCTATAATCCCAGTACTTTGAGAGACCGAGACAGGTGGATCCCTTGAGGCCAGGAGTTCAAGATCAGCCTGGCCAACATGGTAAAACCCTGTCTCTACTAAGTAAAATGCAAAAATTAGCCAGGTGTGTGGCAAGCACCTGTAATTCCAGCTACTCGGGAGGCTGAGGCTGGAGAATCACTTGAACCCAGGAGGCGGAGATTGCAGTGAGCTGAGATCGCTCCATTGTGGTGCAGCCTGGGCGACAAGAGTGAAACTCTATCTCAAAAAATAAAAACAGAAATAAAGTATCCTGAGAGACATGGGGTGAGCTTTGAGAATGCAGTTGTCCCTTGGAATCTGTGGAGGATGTTTCCTGTGACCTCCCATGGATGCCAAAATCCAGGGATGCTCAGGTCTCTGATATAAGGGTGTGGTAGGTCGAGTGCAATGGCTCATGCCTGTAATCCCAGCATTTTGTGAGGCCGAGGGGAAGGATGACTTGAGGCCAGGAGTTCACTGGGCAATATAGTGATACTCTACCTCTAGCAAAAAATGAAAATAAACTAGTTCAGCGTGGTGGCACCATGCCTGTGGTCCCAGCTACTCTGAAGACTGAGGTGGAAAGATGGCTTGGGCTCAAGAATGTGAGGCTGCAGTGAGGTAAGATCATACCACTGCACTCCAGCAAGACACTGTCTCAAAAAAATAAATAAAATGGTGTGGTGTTTGCATATAACCTACATATATCCTCTTGTATACCTTAAATCATCTCTAGATTACTTATAGTAGCCAATACAGTATAAATGCTGTGTAAATTGTTATCCTGTATTGTTTTTCTATTTGTGTTTTTTGTATTTTTGTTCTTACATTTTTTGTTTTGAGATGGAGTCTTGCTCTGTTGCCAGACTGTTGCCAGACTGGAGTGCGGTGGCCTGATCTCAGCTCACTGCAACCTCGGTCTCCTGGGTTCAAGCGATTTCCCTGCCTCAGCCTCATGAGTAGCTGGGACTACAGGTGCACATCACCACGACCGGCTAATTTTTTGTATTTTAGTAGAGATGGGGTTTCACCATGGCCAGGATGGTCTCGATCTCCTGACTCATGATCCACCCACCTCAGCCTCCCAAAGTGCTGGGATTACAGGTGTGAGCCACCGCCCCCCACTGCTGTTGTATTTTTTATTGGTATTTTTCCCGGAATATTTTTGGCCCTGAGGTTGCAGAAACTGCAAGTATAGAGGGTCCAGTGTCCAGGAGACCCATCTCTAAGGCTCAGGGGAGAGAGGAAGGGAGAGAACCCAGTCCTGGAAGAAAGGAGAGGAGGGCTGGACCATGACAGAAAACTTCCCCATCTGTCCTCCTCCCCTCCTTCCCTAATCTCCCATCACATGCTCTTTCTCTTCTGCTTTAATTCCCTGCCCTCTAGCCCCCTGCCATTCTCACACATTTCCATTAGGAAGCACAGAGGGGCCCACCAGAGGATCTGTGGGAAATGGAAATGATCACTTCACATGGGAAACACGGCTCCAGTTCACGAGAATCCTGGGAAATGGGGATGACAGACAGCAGGACAGTTTGGAAGGGTCTTACACAGGGGAAGGACAGATCCTGAATGCTGTCCAAATGAATGCACCTTTGAGTCACAATGAAGCATATGATTCTCTGGGCAAAACTAATGTGTAAATTATTCACACCAGGTATTTAAAAATATTAAAATGATGTTATACATCTATATGCTGGCATTTTATTACTCAAAATAATATGGCGAGTCAGAATATAAAAATCACGAAAGAAGTCTCTACCCCAAAAATGTTAGTTCCTCCCCAAAGCTGGTTTCCTTGTTATCCCCATCCTCCTGAGGCAGCCCACAAAAGTTACGAACTCAGATTCTGAAATCAAAGTGACTTTCATTCAAACTCCAGCTCTGTCAGGTATAAGCTGTAAAACCTTGGGCAAGTTCCTCAAATGTTTTAAGCCTCAGTTTTCTCATTTATAGAATAGGAATGGAAAACTATAACTAACATGATGTCCGAAGTTTCTTGTGGCACGTTAATAAGATCGCATATATAGAATGTTTGCAATAGCGACTGGCACGAAGTGGTGCTCAATAAAAGCAGCTAGTATTATTATCACTGTCAATGGTTCTGCCATACCAGTTTAGAAACCTGAGTGGTGTCTCTGATTTTCTTACTCTCCCTCCAAATGATGACCTACTTTATTATACTTAATAACTATTTTTAACCTGTCCATCTGTCCCTTTTCCCACAGCCACTACCCTAGTTCAGATGGTTGTAAACTTTCTAATCCTACGCTCAGCTAGCAGGCAGAATCAGCTTTCTAACTTAGATCTGAGAATGTCTCCCTCCTGCCTGAAAAACAGTGATGACTTCCCCTTGCCTGGAACGAATTGAATTTTGTTGCAGCGTTCAGGGTGATTTTCCAGCATCTGTCCCTATAGTAGATGGCATCGCTATCTTCAGTTCTTCATTCCCCATGTCCTCTATGTATCTGTGTCCTCTGTCATGTGACTTTACAGTTTCTCCCACTAAAAATTAGGATATATTTCCTCAACCCTTGGCTTTGGATTGAGCATATGACTTGTTCTCTTGCACCTCTGCCAACCACGGGAGGTGCTGCATCCCCAGGGCAGCACAAGAGAGATGAAAACAGAAGCACTCTAGTTGAGTCCAGCCTAGATCAGCCAACCCATAGATATATGAGAAATAATAAACAAGGGTTGTTTGAAGCCACTGAGTTTGGGGGCGAGTCGTTATGTAACAACCTCCAAATCCTTTCCATTTAACTTTGTCCTGCAAAACTCATGTAAGATCCAATTACATGGAAGCCCTCGTCCTCAATGCAGTCCTTGAATTCTCTGCAGCTCCCTCCACTGGGGCATATCCTTCCTTTTTCTTTACCGTCTTTTAAAATCCTATTCATCCTTCTAGGTCCAGTTACTGTGTCACATTTTCTGTCAATCCTTCTCTGATGCCTCCAATCAAATTTATCATTGACTTCCTCAGTAAGCCCTTCATCGATAGCATCTGGCACTCCAGATATCGATGCACCAGTCTGCTTCCCACTTGCTGCTTCTTTATTTTTTAGATGGAGTTTTGCTCTTGTTGCCCAGGCTGGAGTGCAATGGCATGATCTTGGCTCACTGCAACCTCCGCCTCCTGGGTTCAAGCGATTCTCCTGCCTCAGCCTCCCAAGTAGCTGGGATTACAGGCACACACCACCAACATCCAGCTAATTTTTGTATTTTTAGTAGAGACAGGGTTTTCACAATGTTGGCCAGGCTGGTCTCGATCTCCTGACCTCAGGTAATCCACCTGCCTCGACCTCCCAAAGTGCTGGAATTACAGGCGTGGGCCACCGTGACCGGCCCCCACTTGCTTCCAAGTTCCATTGGGCCCAGCACAGTGGCTCACACCTCTAATCCCAGCACTTTGGGAGGCTGAGGTGGGAGGATCACGAGGTCAAGAGATCAAGACCATTCTGGCCAACATGGTGAAAACCCATCTCTAACGAAAATACAAAAATTAGCTGGGCATGGTGGCGTGCACCTATAGTTCCAGCTACCAGGGAGGCTGAGGCAGGAGGATCACTTGAACCCAGGAGGCAGAGGTTGCTGTGAGCCGAGATCATGCCACTGCACTCCAGCCTGGGAGACAGAGTAAGACTCCATTTCAAAAAAAAAAAAAATGTTCCACTAAGGGAGATGTATCTGTATTCATCTATGTATCCTCATCAGTGCCCTATATATATATATTCCAGAACGTTTACTAGAAAAATGGAGTGAATTAATAAAAAGAGAAATAAATTGAAATGCACTGTCTGCCTTTATGACAAAATAGGGTTGATGACATAATGATTTTCTAACATCATGCCCAGTTTAAACTTCAACACTGACATAACTGGAAAACATAAACTGGAAAACATTAGTAGAAGTGGAGAAAATCTGCTAAGATCTTAATTTGACCAGGCTACTGTTAATGTGTAATTTTCAAAGGGGTAAAATTATGATTCTCATGCAAGTATAAAATGAACTCAGTACTAAATGAGGGAACTAGTAAGATGCTGAGACTCGTTTAAAGAGCATTTGAGGAACTAGGTAATACTAATGTGAGTGATTTAAGAAATATTAGGATAAGAGCTTTGAGTTGATACAAAACTGATTAATTACTTATAGAACAGTAAATTATAACCTTTGTAAATATCTTTTTCACTAGACAGAAATTATTTTCATTTCTACCAGACAAAAATCTACATACTAACATGTAATTTCACTAAGTCTGGGAATTTTAATCAGTAGTTTTAGCACTAATCAGTCATCATGGAATTATTATGCTTAGTAATCACCCAAACTATTTTGTAGGTCATATTAATTCTCTAGATTTGGATTATAACAGGAAGGCATGTTAAGTCAATTAAATATTTATTGACTGTCTCTGTGTGCAGATAAACACAGGCATTATGTACTAAATACAACTTATCCTCTGCCTTCACATTTAACATTATAAATGTTTTAATTTGCTTTATTCTTTAGAGTTTATAATAAAATTTGCTGAATAGATGGTTTGATTTGTTCTTTGTAACAGCCCTGCGTAGTAAGAATGGCAGGTGTGACGATGCCCGTTTTATTAGCAATCATACCTTAGTTCTATAACTTGGTCGGGGTCCTTCAGCTTATAAGTCACACGTACAGTCTAGATTCAAAACAGTTTCCTGCTTTTGAGTCCAGTGTTCCTCTCTTTCCATCTAGAGCTCCCTTCTGGAGGATCTCTTGAAATAGTTTGTTGATCATGTCTTACTATTTTCTATTTACATTTTTAAAAAGCACTTTAGAGCTAGTCCGCAAACTGACAGAACCCATGGAACTAACATAGCTTGAAATACTATGTATTTGGCCTGCATGAGGTGATGACACTTTTAAATTTAAAAATCAAGTCAAGATTTGGGACTTTTCTCTTAAAAATGGTAAGTTTTGGCCGGGCACAGTGGCTCACCCCTGTAATTTCAGCACTTTGGGAAGCCAAGGAGGGCTGATCACCTGAGGTCAGGAATTCGAGACCAGCCTGGCCAACATGGTGAAACCCCATCTCTACTAAAAATTAAAAAAATTAGCCGGGCATAATGGTACACACCTGTAGTCCCAACTACTCGGGAGGCTGAGGCATGAGAGTCACTTGAACCCAGGAGGTGGAGGTTGCAGCGAGCTGGGATCACACCACTGCACTCCAGCCTGGGCAACAGAGCAAGACTCCATATCAAAAAAAAAAAAAAAAAAAAAAAAAAAAAGGCAAGTTTGGTGGTGCTTGGCATTCATCTTTGTATGACAACCATAGGCTGGAGGTGGGTGGCTGCTGCCCTGTACAGACAGCACCCACCCAGACTGACTCACTCCTAATGTCTCAGGGCACTGAGTTTGCAACCCTTGCTCACCTCTTTGCTGCTTCCTCTTTCTGCTTCGAGTTCCATGCAACGTGCAACACCCACATAGCCCTAAGGAGAGCCAGTGTTTTGAACGTGCATGCAGAAGAACTCTGCAGCTCCCTGGGTGGGTCTGTGGCTTCCTCTGCAAGATGGGCTCTGTCACCGGGCCCCATTAGGGGGAACTAATGAGCATATATTTTCAGGTCCTGTTCTCTGTGGCTAGTACAGTTTAAACAGCTTGGAATAAGACATAGAGAGATTCGGGGGAGGATAGGAAATACATTTTTGTGGTTTAGAATAATATTTCCCAAAGCTATGCTTTCTGAAAGATTGCTATTCACCTGTGTTAACAAAGGTTAGGTTAGGTTAGGCTAGGTTAAATTAGGTTAGGTTTAGCAAAGGTTAGATTAGGTTTGTGGACATGGTCTTGGAAAAAGCATTCGGATAATTCTCTAAAGAAATAGAATGTTGTCTAGCACATAAACAGGAGATTAGATAATTTTAGGTACAGCTGTAGGGCTCCCTGTGCCTGTATTCCCCTTTAGGACTAAGTTAATTAACATCTCCTAAATCAAACACAGATTATTCATCAACAGATAGGCATGCGACAGAGGCGAAAGGAAATTAATTGCCTAGCCTTCTGCACTTGGACTAACTTGCCTGAGAGGAGTCCCCTCTGTTAACCAAAAAAGTGACAAAGGTAGGTATCTTAATTGATAGAGGTTTATTTAGCCAAAGTTTGAGGATGCACCCAGGAAAAAAAAAAACTGCGACCTGTGCTTCCCTAAGAGAGTTTTGGAGGTTCCGTTTTTAAAGGGAAAAGGACAAGCAGAAGGGAAATAAAGGAGGGAGGGGAGGCAGGGAGGCAAATGGTTATGTTCTTGCGAGGCTCTGATGAGTGCCCAGTAAATCTACATTTTACATACGAGAAAGTAAACGTGAAGAGAGGGAGTAACTGAAAAGTCAATTATGCAATTGTCTCAGGGTAGGTGGGGGGACAATTCCTGGTCTCGTTCTTGTTGGAAATAGATGCTCGGTGCTGCAAAGAAAATTAGCACTGAGACAAAGGATCTTTCAGCAATGCAATTTTTACTTCCTGGACTGCAGGAAGGGTACTCTCATCAGTCATCTTGCCATGAGAGTACAACAAACAAAGCAAAGCAGACATGTTTATTTCTTACGCATTTGGGGTTGATCTCCGTTGGCTGGAGCCAGACCTCACAATCTAAACTAAAACCCGATTGGCTAATAACTTGAAAAAACAGGCAAAAGCAATGGAGAGCTGGGACATGCCTGTGAGCACGTCCAGCACAGATATCTTTGATAAAGTACAAGGACATAGAATGTACTATGTGTCCGTAAGCATGGCATGTCTAACAGCTACACAGGATAGAACTTAACAAAGTTATCAGCACACTTATTCTTTAACAAGAAAGGAAACTTTAAAAAAGAACTTTTCTACTTCCCACACTTGTCAATAAACTGGGCAACTGACATTGTCACAGTGCGACTGAACAAACGTGGGTTTTAGGGCTAGTTTATAGAAAGTGATACTTATCTGGAAAGATCTAGGGGCTCACAAGAAATTTCCTTGTGAGTAAATTGTGAGAGAGGACATCTGAAGACGTGGCCTCCTATCCTTCTGGGAGCCTGGCTTATGGATGAGGTTATGACACAGGGTTGTGAAATGACAGCTATCTGAGAACAAAAGGAAAGGCAGTGCTGTGTGACTCAGTTCCCACACTTATCTTTCCCTGTGGTCTAGTGAGTTTGGGGCTCCCGAGATCTGATTTACTTTCATATCTCAAGGGATGGCAATGCTCAGCGGGATGGGAAGGCGGGGAGGGTGCCTCGTCCCTATTCACCACTTTGTTACTTGCTGCACAAATGGTTGCTCTGGGCGAGGAAAAGGGCCTTGTGAGAGGGAACCTGGAAGGCTGCGTGGCTCGGAGAGCGCTAGTCACCTCCTCCTGGGTTCAGAGCAGGGGCTGACATCTCAGGCTCCGGCTTCGGCTCCTCATGGGTCCTGTGCTGTCAGTGGTGTACCTTTTCTGGGCATCAGGCTTTTCATCTGCAAAATGGGGACCGCAGAATTTCTTTCCACAAAGTGTGGTTGTGAGAATTCAGTGAGGAAACAGTGTAAGTGACTGGCCAGAGTAGACACTACAAAAATAGCCCCTCCTGCCAATATATGTTCGCTTCCTTCCTTCTCAATGCTCAGGGTGTGGAATCCCTCTGAGGGTAGAGAATGGACAAAGTACAGCGGTGGAGGATGTTGGCCCTGGAGCAGACTGCCTGTGTTTGAGGCCCTCCCTGAGAATTAGTGATGATGCCACCTGGAGATAACTCTACAACCTCTTTGTGCTTCAGTTTATACTTATAAACTAGGTATAAACATTGCACCCTATCAGGCAGGGCACGGTGGGTCACACCTGTTATCCCAGCACTTTGGGAGGCTGAGGCAGGTGGATCACAAAATCAAGAGATCAAGACCATCTTGGGCAACATGGTGAAACCCTGTCTCTACTAAAAATACAAAAACTAGCTGGGCGTGGTGTCGTGTGCCTGTAGTCCCAGCTGCTTGGGAGGCTGAGGCAGGAGAATCGCTTGAACCGGGAGGTGGAGATTGCAGTGAGCCGAGATGGCACCACTGCACTCCAGCTTGGGCAACAGAGCCAGACTTCGTGTTGAAAAAAAAATTGCACCTATCTCAAAGGGTTGATTGTGAGGATTATATACTATAGTGCGAGTAAGCACTGAGCACAAGGCCAGGCACATAGTAGAGGCTCAACAAACATAAGCCTTTTTCTGAAAGAAAACTAGATGCAAAAATTCATCCCTTTTTTCAAAAACTTGAAGTAAAAGTTACATGATATAAGATTAACTATTATCCATTTGATTTATTTATTTAATTTTTTTTGAGATGGAGTCTTAACTCTGTCGCCTAGGCTAGAGTTCAGTGGCACAATCTTGGCTCACTGCAACCTCTGCCTCCCAAGTTCAAGTGATTATCCTGGCTCAGCCTCCTGAATAGCTGGAACTACAGGCATGCACCACTATACCCAGCCAATTTTTATATTTTTCCTAGAGACAGGGTTTCACCACGTTGGCCAGGCTGGTCTCAAACTCCTGACTTCAAGTGGCCCACCTCCCTCAGCCTCCCAAAGTGCTGGGATTATGGGGGTGAGCCACCGTGCCTGGCCTATTATCCATTTTAAAGTGTGCAGTTCAGTGAAATTTAGTGGACTCACAATATTGGGCAAACATTACCTCCATTGAGTTTGAAGAGATTTTAATCATCCCAAGAGGAAACCCTACACCCATTAAGCAGTCACTTCCCATGCATCCCTCCCTGAGCCTTGGCAACTACCGATCTACTTTCCATCTCTATGGATTTGCCTGTTCTGTGTATTTTATATAAAAGGAAGCATACGATATGTAACCTTTTACGACTGGCTTATATGGTTTGCCATAATATTTTTGAGGTTCAAAAGCCATTATTTTGACTATTGCTATCCTCTAATAATAAGAATTATTAGCTTACTTTTGGGGAGTGAAGGTACTTTAAAAACAACAAACCAGTTAGTGGTTATCTCTTGCTGGACAAATGGAGCCTCTTTCTGTGCATGTTTATGTGTCAGATTTCTTGGGTAAGTGGGAGAGAAAGCTATTGCTGGGTCACTGAAGCCCCACAGTGGCACAAGTGACAGGGCAGGATGTGCCTGCCTTGCTGGTGGAAAGACCCAGAAGAATAGGTTGGAACTGAGTTGTCCCTTACCCATGGCTATGGTTTACGAGGCTGGAGAGCAAATACCAACTTTAGGGAGCAGAATGCTGAGGACCAGCATGAAGAATTGTGTCCACATTTCTCCAGATCACTGGGCCTTAGGCAGGTGTTGAAAACTGAGGTAACAGACAAAGGGGTCGACAGACAATGCCTCACCCTAGGAGCAGGAGAGAGAAAGTCCAGGGATGGCAGCCCAAAGCTGTCGTTCACAGAGAAGTCCCTTTTAAAAGAAAGTCATTCGACCTGTTAAACCAGTCATAGGTCCTGTCCGGTAACACGCACTTATTGAGTGCCTGGCTACTAGTGTTATGAAAATGAACAAAATGAGGTCCTAGGAATGTTAGTGTCATGAGGAACAAGTGAGTGAATCCATATGAAGGGCTTAGACCAGGGTCTGGCATCTAGTACTCAATGGGTGTTAGCTGTTATTATTACTGTTATCATGGTACCTCGATTGATGGATTATTTTCTGTTTATTAATTATAGTAGTAGTAGCAGTAGCAGTAAGATAGATAGAGAAATAGATATGGGTAGATAGATACATATATAAATATCAATTCCGTCCTTTGGGGATGGGGGACTCTGCCAGGTTGCTGTGTACCTTGTGTTAGGCCATTCTTGCATTACTACAGAGAAATATGTGAGACTGGGTAATTTATAAAGAGAAGAGGTTTAATTAGCCTCCAGTTCTGCAGGCTGGACAAGCATGGCACCAGCATCTGCTTAACTTCTGGTGAGGCCTCAGGGAGTTTTACTCATGGCAAAAGGTGAATCGAGAGCAGGAGCATCACCTGGCCAGAGCAGGAGCAAGGAAGAAAGAGTAGATAAAAGTGACACACATTCTAAAAGAGCCAGATCATCAGACATGGTGGCTCATGCCTGTAATCCCAGCACTTTGGGAGGCTGAAGTGGGTGGATCGCCTGAGGTTAAGAGTTTGATACCAGCCTGGCCAACGTGGTGAAACCCCCTCTCTACCAAAAATACAAAATTTAGCAGGACCTGGTGGTATGCACCTGTAGTCCCAGCTACTGGGGAGGCTGAGGCAGCAGAATCGCTTGAACGCAGGAGGCAGGGGTTGCAGTGAGCCAAGATTATGCCACTGCACTCAAGCCTGGGCAACAGAGTGAGTCTCTGTCTCAAAAATAAATAAATAGCCAGATCTTTCAAGAACTCACTATCTCAAGGAAAGTACCAAGCCATTCACGAAGGATTTGCCTCTATGACCCAAACACCTCCCACCAGGCCTCATCTCCAACACTAGGAATAAAATCTGGACATGAGATTTGGAGAGGACACATATCTAAACTATATCAGATCTATTTTAATTGTGCATTTCTGAAATGGGGAAATAATCACCGATGAGTTCAGGGACCCACCACCACTACTGTGATACAAATCTGAGGCTCATAGATCACGGAGTGCCATAGGTCCGCTCTAACTGGTGGGCAACAGTGGCATTTGGGTCTCCACAAAGTGGTTTCCATTCAAAGCCGGTTACTAGTAATCCCCCCAAAGTCTGGTTACTCCCCTTTTTCTAATTCAAAGTCACTTAGTAAGTGACCTCAGGTGCCTTGGGGGAAGGCTGGGAGGTGTGAATTTCTGGTGAGTGTAGCAAGTTTGGTGGGTCTAAGAACTGGCGCAACTGTGGAAATTGACTGAGGAACCCTGTGTCTTCATTTTGATGATTCAATTCCAACTTCTCTTGACCAAACTTAGAGCTTTTTTGCTTATACAAACGAGACTTTGGAAAGCTAGTCATGTGAGTCTATCAGTTCTGGTGACAGCTTAATCAACTAGCCCATTACTAAATCTCCGCCAGTTGGGCTGCAGATTACCGATCCACTCTGCAGCCCATCCCTGTAACCACGCCCATCCCTGTAACCACGCCCACCATGTCTTTGGCAATCAGGCTTAGCCTCGTGGCCTCTACCATCCAGAATTCCCGTCACTTCCCTATCGGAGAAGCCCACCAACAGAGAAAGGATCAGAAATTGTAGCTGCACTTTTTAACTTCAAATGAATGTTTGAAGGCTCAGATCTAGATTTCTGGATATTGATATAATATAAATGTGTGGGCAATACTTCAATCTATTCTTTAAAAAAAAAAAAACTTCCTTCAAATTGATAAGGAAAGTTGAAAGCCCAATAGTAATATGGGCAAGAAGTAAAATTTTTGAAAAAGGAACACAAATGGCTAATGAATATATGAAAAAATATTCAGCTTCACTAATAACAATATGAAAACAAGAAAACAATGAAATAATATTTTTCAGCTGTGGGGAAGGATAGGGAGAAAGAACCCTAGCATCTCATGTTTGTAGCTGGAAGTATAAATTGGACAACTTTTCTGCAGGACAACATAGCAATATACATCAAAACTCCTTCAAATAGATTGACCTTTGATCCACACTTCCATTTTGAGATATAATAGATTAAATGTATAAGTCTATAAAGATGGCCTGGGACTCTACATTCCAGCCTGAGTGACAGAGTGAGACTCCATCTCAAAAAAACAACAGGCTTCTATACATGATTGATTTCTAATATCCTTCTTGCCATCTTCATCTCTCCTTAAGTGATACTTCTTCGGACTTTTCTACCTAAAGCAACCCCACCCGCACTCACTTCTCACCACATCACCCTTTTAATTCTCATCACAGCATTCATATGACCCAAACTTAATAATTTATCTATTTATTCTGAGCCTCCAACCTCTCCATAAAATCAGATACTTATACAACAGTATTCGGTACAAGGTAGGTGCTCATTAAATGCTTGTTGAATGAATGAATGAATATCTGAATATTCCATGGATTTACCATAATTTTAAAAAAAACAAATCCCTATTGTTGAACATTTAGATTGTTTACAAGTTTTTTTCTCATAAAAACATCTCTGTGACATCTTTATAAACATATATATTTTATTTTTATTTTTATTTTTTGAGACAGAGTCTTGCTCTGTCACCCAGGCTGGAGTGCAGTGGCATGATCTCGGATCACTGCGACCTTCATCTCCTGGGTTCAAGAGAGTCTCCCACCTCAGCCCCCTGAGTAGCTTGGACTACAGCTGTGCACCACCACACCCAGGTAATTTTTGTATTTTTAGTAGAGGCAGAGTTTCATCATGTTGGCCAGGCTGTTCTCAAACTCCTGACCTCTGACGATCAACCCACTGCTCAGCCTCCCAAACATCTGGGATTATAGGTGTGAGCCATTGTGCCTAGCCAAGCCTGTATTTTTGGACATAAAAAGATATTAGAAAATCTATTTTTCAGCACTTTGGAGGCCAAGGCAGGCAGATCACTTTAGGTCAGGAGTTGGAGACCAGCCTGGCCAACATGGTGAAAACCCATCTCCATTAAAAATACCAAAATTAGCCAGATGTGGTAGTGGGCGCTTGTAATCTCAGCTACTTGGGAGGCTGAGGCATGAGAATTGCTTGAACCTGGGAGGCAGAGGTTGCAGTGAGCTGAGATTGTGCCATTGCACTCCAGCCTGGGTGACAGAGAAAGACTCCGTTCCAAAAAAAAAAAAAAGAAAGAAAGAAAGAAACCTATTTTTTTTCATAAAACTCTATGTATGAGGGTAGGGTGGGGTGGAAGGTGGGGAATATGCTGGAAAGATGTTTGAAGGAACTGACCATGGTTAGAATGCTTTCCCAGCTGCTAGTACCTGAAAACCTGACTCAAAGCTCATTTAATAATAAAATAAGTTATTGACCATGAGACTGAAAAGGTGGGCTTCGAGGGGCTCAATAATGTCTCAGAGGACCTGGTTTCTTTCTGTCTCTTCTGCATGCTGGGGAGTCGCTTCATCCCTCATGATCCCAACAGTTCCTAGGGCTACATAGTTCCTCATTCAGGGAGAGTAGAGAGTATCTTTGCTTCAATAGCCTAGAAACAGATACGAATATCACTTTGATTGGACTGGCTTGCGTCACATGATCGATCCCGAGCCAAATTCCTTGGCCAGGGCAATGGGCTATGATGATTGACATAAACCACTGAGGACCCAAACGTGGAGCTGAGAGTGAGGCAACCGCTGCACCACCAGCCTGAGCACTGCTGGGAAGGGGACATTTCCCAGAGGAAGTGTGGGGAAACTTGTCCTAGGTGAAAGGGGAAAGGAGCTGCATGGCTCCTTGTACTCATACTAGTAGTTGAGTACAAAAAATCACCAAAAACAAGTAATGGTTGTATCTCTGAGCTTTGGATCATAGGATAACTAGTGATTTTTAATTTCTTTTCTATACTTTACTGTACGTCTGAGTTTATTTATTTATTTATTTTGAGACTGAGTTTTGCTCTTGTTGCCCAGGCTAGAGTGCAATGGCGCTATCTTGGCTCACTGCAACCTCCACCTCCCAGGTTCAAGCGATTCTCCTGCCTCAGCCTCCTGAGTAGCTGGGATTACAGGCACCTGCCACCATGCCCAGCTAATTTTTTGAATTTTTAGATGTTGGCGGGGCTAGTCTCGAACTCCTGACCTCAGGTAATCCACCCACCGTGGCCTCCCAAAGTGCTGGAATTATAGGCATGAACCACCACGCCCGGCCATTTGAATTCTTAACAATGAGACTACATTAATTTCATAACTAAGTTACTTCCACTTTTTAAATCTAGCAAAATGAATGACACAATAAATGATGAATATATGTTTTTTTGGCTTTGAACTTGCCTCTCCTCCCCTAAAGCACTGTCCTTGCAGCAAAACTGGCTATTCTGGCCTTTTCTTTAAGTAGGAAAAAAAAAAAAAAAGGACCTTGTCACCGGTGGGCTTAAGGATTCTCACTGTTCACAGAATCTCCCCCTACCCGCCCTGTCTCACGTAACAATTTAGCAGTGCCTGCACTTGTTCTTCCCCGCTCCACTGTGCTATTCTGGGCATGGTAATTGCTCAGCCAGTGGAGAGTTCTCTTCTGTGACAACTGAGATACCTCAAGCTAAGAATAGGACTCTGACTGATGAAGGAAGGTGACAGCTGTGGGCTGGGAGGAACTTTGCTTTTTGCCAGGGCTTCGTTAAGAGGCCTGAAACTCAGCTTCGTTCTTTGCTTCTCGGTTTGCCATCCGCCTGTGGTCTGGCTCTCCCATACATTTCTGTGAAATCTTGTCAGCTGCATCATCACACAAGTAATATGGGCTGGAGAAGCTTATGGAGAGCTCCGGGGAATGTTTCTTCTCAGCTTCCAGCTGGGGACCCTGGCTCTAAGTTTGCCAGATAATTCTCTATTGTACCTTTGCAAGCCTTTCCTCAGAGGCATTTTGGGTTGAGGCCAAAAGGATATTTTTGCATTTTCTAAAAGCTTCTAAGGAAAACCGATGAAGCTCTCTGCCCCCTTTGCACAGTAAGTGCTGCTGTAAAGCAGCAGATTATTCTGAAGTTAGAGGATGGGGCCCCCTCACTGCCTCACTCTGTAGCTTTGGGCAGTGTAAGCTTTTCGAACCTCAGCTTTCTCGTCTGTGAAATGGGGGTTATTTAAACCCCCTCTTGCTGGTGGTGTGATGATTAAATGAGTGTTTGAAGCATATCTAACACAAGAAGTGCCCAAAGAATGCCAGCCAATATTATCCTACAGAGAAGAATGTCTATAAGATTCGTAAGAAGTTCCATGGGCTCAAGTTCCAAGGCCCAGAGTAGCAACCTCAAAAATGCGCCATAGACAGGGCTCGTTTCTTCTTCTTTGGGGTCTCATGCTCCCTCCTTCCTCTGAGTCCCTCAGATCCCCTCTCACACAGACCAAACTGTATGAAGATCCTTGTCTTGACCTCTGCTTCAATGAACCCAGGGAGAGATGGGCATAAATTTACAAAAACGGCAGAGTATTCTGAAGTTGTTCGTAGCTACATTTCACAGGAATAAGCGTCATTTGGTCACATAAAAGTTGATGATAACAATGTTGACAAGAATTAGGATGATTTGGGATTCTTTGGGGAACATTGCTGATTATGCCACTGCTGTTTGGTATTCAGCTCATTATATTCTACAAATCTTGATTTTAGCAAACCAAACAAGAAGGACTGGATGTGTATGAGTTGGAGGAGGTATGAACTGATTCAAACTCCCCATACCCCGTATACCTTCTGTTATTTCTTTTAAAAAGAGAGAGAGGGGCCGGGCGCGGTGGCTCAAGCCTGTAATCCCAGCACTTTGGGAGGCCGAGGCGGGTGGATCACGAGGTCAAGAGATCGAGACCATCCTGGTCAACATGGTGAAACCCCGTCTCTACTAATACAAAAAAAAAATTAGCTGGGCATGGTGGCGCGTGCCTGTAATCCCAGCTACTCAGGAGGCTGAGGCAGGAGAATTGCCTGAACCCAGGAGGCGGAGGTTGCGGTGAGCCGAGATCGTGCCATTGCACTCCAGCCTGGGTAACAAGAGCGAAACTCCGTCTCAAAAAAAAAAAAAAAAAAAAAAAAAAAAAAAAAAAAAGAGAGAGAGAGAGTGTGTGTGTGTGTGTGTGTGTGTGTGTGTGTGTGTGTGTTGGGAGTTATAAAATACCCATGCCCAAAACAGAGTTCTAGCAAACATAACATCAGGATAAGAGATGGTCTTTGTCTCTGTTGGTTTTCTGCTGCTATAACAGAATACCACTGAGTGGGTAATTTATTTAAAAGGAATTTTATTTTGCTCATGGTTCTGGAGCTTCATGCCAGGGTCATCCCATGGCAAAAGGCATCATGTGGTGAGGAATCACAAGTGAGAGACACAGGAAGTTGGGCAGAATTCAGCCTTTTTATCAGGAGTCCATTCCCAAGCCAACTAACCCAGAACCTAGATAGCAGCATTAGTCCATTCAAACAGCCTTCATGACCTAATCACTTTTTATTTTATTTATTTATTTATTTAGAGACAGAGTCTCACTCTACTGCCCAGGCTGGAGTGCAATGGTACGATGTCAGCTCACTGTAACCTCTGCCTTCTGGTTCAAGTGATTCTCCTGCCTCAGCCTCCCAAGTAGCTGAGATTACAGGAATGTGCCACCATGCCCAGCTAATTTTGTATTTTTAGTAGAGACAGGGTCTCACCATGTTGTCCAGGCTGGTCTCAAACTCCTGACAGGTGATCCACTGCCTCAGCCTCCCAAAGTGATGGGATTACAGGGATGAGCCACCATGCCTGGTCCCTTATTACTTCTTAAGGTGCCCTCCCCATTACACTTCAGTTTTAATGTGGGAGTAGAACTAAAGTTGAAAACATAGTACCCAGTGATGCTAGAAGACCAGGACCATTCTGATTCCTGATTCTTTGTGTGTGAACGGTTTATTTATTTTGGATCTTGGGATGCTCTTAGGCACTTCATGTCTGATATTTTAATATTTCCCAAAGATACATTTGTGGGTGAGGACTTTTTTTTTTTTGAGACAGAGTTTTGCTCTGTCACCCAGGCTGGAGTGCAATGGTGCAATCTTGGCTCACTGCAACCTCCGCCTCCCAGGTTCTAGAGATTTTCCTGCCTCAGCCTCCTGAGTACTTGGGACTACAGGTGTGCACCATCATGCCTGGCTAATTTTTGTATTTTCAATAGGGATGGGATTTCACCATGTTGGCCAGGCTGCTCTAGAACTCCTGACCTCAGGTGATCCTCCTGCCTCAGCCTCTCAAAGTGCTGGGATTGCAGGTGTGAGCCACTGTGCCCAACTGAGGACTTTTTTATTCATTACACTTGGGCATGTTGTAGGTCTTTCAGTCTGAAGACTTAGGTTTGTCAGTTCTGACTTTAAAAAATTCTTTGTTAATTTTCTTCTTTTTTTGTGTTTCTGGACCTCCTATTCTTAAGATACTGGATCTCCTAAATTCATTTTCTAGTTTTTCTCATGTTTTTTCTCTTATTATTCATATCTTTTGTCTTTGTGTTTTTTCTGTGAGATTTTTCTCAAATTTTTTGTTTACCAAAAGAACATCAATTTCTCAAAAACATTTTATTTCTTGCTCTTGAGATATTCTGAATTTTATCTTCTAAATATTCTAGTAAAGATGTATTGCTGATACTATATTTTTAACTTCCAAGTTCACTTTCTTGTTCTTTATTTAAACATATCCTCTTCCAGTATATCATTGTCTACCATCACACTGAAAATAACAGTGTTTTGTTTTGCTTTAATCTTTTCCTGCTTTCTTCATTGTCCGTTTCCTCTGAGCTCCTTATTCCTTTTGTTTTCTTAATCTCTTTCTTGTGTGAGAGGCTTTCCTCAAGTGTTTGGTGATCCTTGGCTAACCATTCATGTTTGAGAATGACTCCTAATGAAGGAAAGTGTGGATGACATATCCAAGTGCAAAGCCACGCTGAGAGCAGAACAAATGAAACAGAAATGCAGAATCATAGCGGGACTGGCACCACAAACCTGCTGGGCTTTACTTTTGGGAGCAGGCATAGTCAGCCAGGAGTTTGACTCCAATAAGAAGGGGTAAGAAAAACTGTTTTTCATGAAATCCGTAGTTTTAATATTCATCTCGACCATCAAATAGAGTGAGAGCACAATGTAGATTATTCAGATATACAAAAACTAAGATGGCTTAATACTCCCAGACTTTCACCAAAAGAATTATTAAGTGATGCATCCACTTTGGAAATAAAGTTAATCTAAAAAGATAAATAAGATAAAGTGGATAGAAATTGAAACAATATGTCAGCGAATATAATTAATTATCAACTGTAAAAATTGGAAAGCATTTTATTTCTTCTTTGAAACAGCTTAATTGAGGTATAACTTATAATATTCACGCCCAGTCCAGTGAGTTTTAGTGAATCCATGCAGTTGTACCACCAGCCAACAGGCCAGGGTTAGAGCCCCCCCATCACCCACAAACTTTCCCACATGGCTGTGAACAGTCAATCCTTGTTCTCATTCCGAGCCACAGACTAACACTGATTTGCTTTCTGTTCCTATCATTTTGCTTTTTCTAGAAATTTTATATGAGCAAAATCGAACAACATGTATTCTCTGTCATCTGGCTTCTTTCAGTAACCATGCTGTTTTTAAAGTTTGTAAATGTTATTGCATGCTTCTTGCTTTCATTTGCATTAAACAGATTTTTTTAGTGTACAATTTCCACTCCTCTGATTTTTAACCGCTTTATTGAGATTTAATTAACATACCATATAATTCACCACTTTAAAGTATATAATTCAGTGTTTTTTAAAGTATAGTCATAGAGTTGTGTATCAATCACCATAATGAATTTTAGAACATTTTCAATACTCCAAAAAGAAACCCCTCACTCCTTAGCCATCACTCCACAGTCTCCCCGTCTCCCAAGACTCTGGGAACCACTGATCCACTTTCTGTCTCTGTGAATTTGCCTATTCTGAACATTTCAAACATATGGAATTTTACAATGTGATGGTCTTCTGCGACTTGCCTCTTTCACGTAGCATGATGTTTTCAATATGTGTTCGTGTTGTAGCATGTATCAGTACTTCATTCCTTTTTATGGTTGAATGATATTTCATTATAAGTATATACTTTTTTAAAAAATCCATTAATCAGTTGATAGATATTCAGGTTGTTTCCATATTTTGGTTACTGTACATAATGATGCTATGAACATTTACGTACATCTTTACGGGAACATTGGTTTTCATTTCTCTTGGGTATGTACCTCGGAGCATAACTCCTGGGTCAATTCTCTATGTAAACATTTGAGGAGCTGTCAGACTGCTTACCAAATTGGTTTCGCCATTTTGAATTGTTACCAGCAATAGATGAAGGCTCCAATTCTGCCACATTCTTACCAACCCGTGTTATTATCTGTCTTTTTAAAAGTGATGTCCATCTTAGTGGGTATGAAGTGTTATCTCATCGTGGCTTTGATTTACCTTTTCCTAACAATGAAGACAAGAAATCCACAAACATCTTGAAAGACTTTACCATACCTTGAATAAAAATATATACTTTAAAAAAAGAATGATTTAAAAGATTTAACAATCAGATTAACAAGCAAACTTGATTTAGATTTTTTTTTGATAATATGGGTTATTTATAAAAGATTGCACACTCACTATTTTCAGAGGAAGTCTCAACACATTTCCAAGCACTGATATTTCAGCTCAGATGACATTTTACTAATCATGATGGAATTAAATTAGAGAGACATTTTAAAATCACACGTGTATTGGGAACTTTAAAAATGATCACTTGAATAACTTTTGAGTTTAGGAGGAAATCACTGGGAATTACATAGTATGTAGAACTAAGTGATTAGGAAGGTGGTATATATAAACCTATTGCCTCTAAAACAGTATATATAGTATAGTTGTTGAGATAGGAGAAAACCAAACTGTTTTTCCTACTCTAACTCCCAATACATTCGATACAGAATACTTCATCTCTGAGTGACCTACAGTGTAATTAAATTCTGACACTATCTACCAGGAGACAGTGTCAGATCCCACAGGTTAAAGGCTCACTCTCACAACGCTGTCCCCCCTTCAGATGCCAGTTACAAGTCCCAGGTCATATTTGACCTGTACTTCTGGCCAATCAGCTATAAATTGGGGGTGACCATGACCTTGTCTTTAAGTGCAATTAGTTTGCAAGAGCAGCTCACAGAACCAAGGAAACACTGTACTTAGTTTATCCATTTATATAAAGGATATTACAAAAGATGCAGATGGACTGTCAGCTGTCTTCTGGAGATGCATAGGGCAAGGCAGGTGGGAAGCGGCGTGGAGCTTCCATACCTTCTCTGGCTGCTCCATACTCCAGGCACCTCCATGTGTTCCAAAACTTAGAATCTCTCTGAATCCCATTCAGGGATTTTTACAGCGGTTTTATCAGGTAGGCATGACTGTTAACTCAGTCTCAATCCCCTCTTTCCTTCCTGGAGGATGGGGGTTGAGGCTGAAAGTTCCATGCTTCTAATTATGCTTGGTCTCTCTGGTGACCAGCTGCCATCCAAGAGCTCACTAAGAGTCACTTCGCTAGAACAAAAGATACTCCTATCACCCAGGAAATTCCAAAGGATTAGGAGCTCTGTACCAGGAACCAGGAGACAGGCCAAATATGTATTTTTTCATTATTTCATAGTCTAATTCTTTGTTATTTTTGAAAAACAAGTTTGAAAATAAATGAGTTATGTATCCAATTCAAGGAGCTAGAAGAACTACAGAATAACTTAAAGTAAGCAAATAAAATGAAATAATAAAGGAAAAATGCAAAAACCAGGAAGAATTAATAAAGAAGATTAACAATACTAAAATGTGCTACTTTGACAAAAAATATGAAACAGACAAAATGCTAGCCTGACTGACCAAGAAAAGACATAAAGGACACTAACATAAAATATTAGGACCAAAGTATTAAAAATAATTACTGATACAATTGAGATTTTAAAAATAGAAAGACTGCTATAGTTTTGTACCAATAAACTTGAAAACTTTCATGTGGTTGAGACTGCTGGTTTTCCAAACCCATTCTTCTATTCTTCTTCAGTAATGGAACTTCTGATTTTTTTTTTTTGAGATAGAGTCTTGCTCTGTCGCCTAGGCTGGAGTGCAGTGGCATGATCTTGGCTCACTGCAATCTCCTCATCCTGGGTTCAAGCGATTCTCCTGTCTCAGCCTCCTGAGTAGCTGGGACTACAGGTGCACATCACCACATCCAGCACATTTTTGTAATTTTAGTAGAGATAGGGTTTCATCATATTGGTCAGGCTGGTCTTGAACTTCTGACCTCAAGTAATCCACCCACCTCAGCCTCCCAAAGTGCTGGGATTACAGGTGTGAACCACCACGCCTGGCAGGAACTTCTGCTTTTTAGTTAGGTTCATGATGACATGGTTTGGCTCTGTGTCCAGACGCAAATCTCACCTTGAATTGTAATAATCCCCACTTGTCATGGAGGGACCCGGTGGGAGGTAATTCAATAATGCGGGCAGGTCTTTCCTGTGCTGTTCTCTTGATAGTAAATAAGTCTCATGAGATATGATGGTTTTATAAAGGGGAATTCCCCTACGCATGCTCTCTTGCCTGCTGTGATGTGACTGTGCTCCTCATTTGCCTTCAGCCATGATTGTGAGGCCTCCCCAGCCATGTGGAGCAGTGAGTCCATTAAACCTCTTTCTTTATCAATTATCCAGTCTTAGGTTTGTCCCTGTTAGCAGCATGAGAACAGACTCATACACATGGCTACCTGAATAAAGAATCCATTTATTAGCAATCCTTATAACTAGGAGTTCTGATCAATGAATTAGAGTAGATGCTGTGTGACAACTTCTGGGAAGTTCTCTAAAACGTCAGTTGGTATCTACCCCTTTCTCTCTCTTCATTACTTCATCAATCAGCTATCTGGAATGTGGACTTGATGTCTGGATCTGAAGCAGCGATGTTACACTATGAGGTGGAGTCACGTGTAGAGAATAGTAGAGCAGCAGCATAAAATAAACCTACATCCCCGATAACTTTGTGAAGTTATCTGTCAATTCTGTACAGGCTACCTCCAAAATTCTTTTATGTCACTGAAAAATGAACTAATAGCTTGCTGAACTGATGTTATTTTAAGTTTTCTGCTACTTGCAGCCATCAGGAGCATTTGTGATGCAGCATTTCTCAATGCTGAACTATTGATCACAGATTTTTTTTTGTCAAGCTCTGACTCCCATTTTGAGAAGTGTCTTAGTACGTGTTGGGCAATTCTTTCGTATGCATCTCAGTTACAAAATGTAACACAATGTCATCTAATTCTTTCTTGAGTCCCATAAAGCAAAATTCTGCAAGGGAAATATCTATTTAATCAAGGTCATTTCTCCAATAATGAACATTTGTTTCACAAATAACAATTTTCTACCCAACTGATCTGTTTCAGCACCTTTCTAGATACACAATAACTTCTTGTTTCCATGAAGAATTGTAGTGTAATCTTTTTGAAGATTGCTTAACACAAAACATACATAAAATAACGCACACAATTGAATTGAAGTTATGATAATGTGAACAGCCATGATGAAATTCAGTTTTGTCAAGGCAGCAACAAATGTCATGACGATTGCTGGTGAACAACAAATTATACAATGTCATAGATTGCTAGAGGCAGCCTTATTTCAAAGACAATAAAATGGCTTAGAATCAATGACATATAAATAAGTTTTGATATCTAACAAGGAAAACTCTTTCATCATGATGATGAAAGAGTTTTAAGCCACTAAATTTTGGGAGTGATTTGCTGTACAATAAAAGCCAAGGGATGAAATCATTGACAAAGTAACTGGGAAATGCCTCTGTCTATAAAATTGTTTGTACAAATTCCTAATTAAATAAAAAGTTGGACATCTATCTGTACAACACCAATTTGTGACTGCACATTTTCTGTGCTTATGATAAAAGGAGAGATGACTTCTGAGTCACTCTCTTCAGTTTAATGTCAACTTGTTCTTTCTGTAAATAACTATCTAGCTTGGGAAAGCTGAAAGTCACCGACTTACTTGGGCCAGACAGGAAAGACAGGTGAGCTCGGATAAACCACAACTCACATTGTGGCTGAGACCTCAGACTGATATGTACGAGCATTTATGCCAAAGATTCAGTCATTTCAAAATATGTGCTTTTAGTGGTGAGTAATACACCCTCCCAGAATTAAAAGGTTCTTCCTGTTGTCACTTCCATTCCAGTCCCTGTCCTCTCCTACAGAGGAATAAAGTGTCATCGTATCATTTGAGCAACCTAGCACTTACATTTTTAAAGAGAATATTATTTTGCTATGGATAGAATTTGAAGCTGGGTGATGACACATTGGGATTCTTTGTTCAATTTTCTCTAGTCTGTAGCATGTTTGAAAATAATAAAATATTTATTGAAAAGGCTGCAATTTTAAACATAGTTTCAAAGAATGATGGCTAATTATTCAATGAGTATTTACCCATGTTGGTGTTTAATAATTAGGCACTCAATATACATTACTCTTTAAGAAGCATCTAAATCATTTCTGCTAGAATTAGACTTTACAATATTTATGAGTGAAATGATGATGATGTTTTCAGTTGCTTTAAAGAGCTCTAGTGGTGGAGGGAGTAGAGTATGGAGGGAACAAGTTTGGCCATCAGTTGGTAATGGTCGAAGCTCAGTGATGGGTACATGAGACTTTTTTTTACTGTCCTCTCTACTCTGGTGGCTGCAAAAGATTTTCAGCAATAAAAACACTTTAAAAAATGTTCATGGGGCCAGGCGCAGTGGCTCACACCTATAATCCCAGCACTTTGGGAGGCCGAGGTGGGCAGATTACTTGAGGTCAGGAGTTCGAGACCAGCTTGGCCAACATGGTGAAAACCTGTCTCTACCAAAAATATAAAAAATTAGCCAGGTGTGATGGCACACAGCTGTAATCTCAGCTACTTGGGAGGCTGAGGCAGGAGAATAGCTTGAACCCAGGAGGCGGAGGTTGTAGTGAGTCGAGATCATGCCACTGCACTCTAGCCTGGGCGACAGAGTAAGACTCCATGTCAGAAAAACAACAACAACAACAATGTTCATGATCCTGCAATTTAATTTCTAGACATCTACCCCAAAAAATTGAAAACAGGATTCAAACAGACAGTTGTACACCCATTGGGTTCATAGCAGCATTATTCGTACAGCCAGAAGGTGAGAACAGCTCAGATGTTCATCCACAGTTGAATGGATACTGGGCAACAGAGCAAGACTCCATCAAGAAAGAAAGAAAAAGAAAGAAAGAAAGAAGAGAAAAAAGAAAATAAAAGAAAGAAGGAAGGAAGGAAAGAAAGAAAGAAGGAAGGAAGGAAAGAAAGAAAGAAGGAAGGAAGGAAAGAGAGGAAAGATAGAAAGGAAGGAAGGAAGGAAGGAAGGAAGGCAGGCAAGCAAGAAAGGAAGGAAGGGAAAGATTTGGAAGTGGGGAGAGCTGCCCTTCCATGTGGGTCAGCTAGGTTGGGTTGCTCTTCCAGGGCAAGTTCTATACTTGTCTTTCTCTATTCCTAAGCTGACCTAACCGGTAAGCATCTCTTCTCATTCTTCTGATGAGAAAACTGAGGCCCAGAGGAAGAAGTGGAGCATTTACCCCAACCAAGGGAAGGAAGCGGCAGGAAGGGGCTGACGCTTCCCACACAGACTTCTGGCTCTTCCAGTCCATCCTGCTGACTTTCACTGCAGCCCAGGCTTGTGGGCACTCCCCATAGCTACCTAGAATTCAGCTTTGTCTTGGGAAACACTCCCAGAATGCTCTTGTAGAACTCAGTAGAAGTTCTTCATGGCACATCACTTGGAAGAAGGCCAATAGTCACCTTCATCAGAAATTAAAAATACCGATGTTCACTTAAAAACACGTTCTTCACTCAACCTAGCAGATGTTAGTTTTAAAACACAGCCGTTTAAAGACAGACAAGGCAAGATTACTCCTTTCCCAACTCCAAAAAGGAGGTAAAAGTATTTTAAAACAAGTTATTTCTATCAATTACCTGTCTGATTTGTTTGTTCACTTGTTTATATGTTATCCATCCTTCAAGGAGTATTTTTGTGGCTTGCAGAAATGTGCAGAGTAAAACAGGATTAAAAAAAGACAGAGAGAGAGAGAGAGAACATCATCACAACGAAGAAAGCCTGGTGCAGCAAAAGAAGGTGGCTCCAGGGATGACTTGGGGATATACGACGTTTGCCTCAGGGTCCTGTGCTCTTTGCAGTGGTAGGATTCAGGTTTCACTCTGAGTTGCTCAGCAGCTGAAACCAAAGTAAACAATGGCGTCAATACCAAGAACCACACAGTCATTAAAATAAAATTAAAAACCCCCAGCTATCCAGAAGTAGAACCTTTCCCGGAACTTCTGTTCTCATTGCTCCCAGGAGGCCCTTGTGTGACATAAAAGGGACAATACCTTCAAAATCACTCCTGCAATAAAAACAATAGGTGGTTTCAAGAGGTTTGCTCTGAATGTGTCTCTCAAAGGAGTAACCTGGACGTAAAGGTAATTAAGGAATGGCCAGGAGTGGCCAGGAGAGTGCAGTCCTGGTACATAGCTCCCAGACACCAGACATTGTTCAAAGACAAGGTTTTAGGTCATCAAATGGATTGCAAACAGTGCAATACTCCCTGCCTATTATTTTCCACAGCAATACCTTTGATAAGAAGTACCTCACTTTGCCTCAGGGACTGACTTGTCTATGAAATGCTGTGCCTACTCCTTACCTAGATCCCTTCCCTGGGTCTTGCAAGCCTTTAATTCAGATTTTGTGAGCTAGTTCACTTTCCTGCACATTGTATTGGCCCACACTCATGCACAGTCTGTGAGGCAAACCCCCTGAATCCCACAGTTGTCTTGGAACTGGCAGTCTTGTGATGCTTTGATCATACTGTCAACTAAGATATTCAAAGACACTGCTCAGAGAAAGCTCAGCCTCTGTGTCTCTTGACGAAGAGATTTGTGCCAAGGTCAAGTCTACTTTCTCTAGTAGGCCCTAAATTGCTTTGTTATCTTCCCAGCAGCAGAAGTGATAAGAGAAAAGTATTTCTGATTTGGAACCAGAGCAGATATGTTTATGGGAGTGGAAAACCGTAGCAATATTTTTCTTCTGCTACCTTCAATAATGTGAACAAAAATGTTTTCATGCAAAATTCAGAACAGAAACCTTTTTTTTTGTTTTCTAATTTTGTTTAATCAGTGCTTTGCAGATCAGTAGTCATTAAGAAAAGTTCAATGTGAGGCTAGATGTGGGCATTTTGTTCTGCCCTGCACACTTTGAAGGGCCTGATCCTCCATCTCATATGGGGCTCTGGGCAGTGTGGGGAGAATGAAAACACACCATCCATTACCAAAAGGGTCTGAAGCAAAAGGTTCTCTAGGGGCCAGGGACAATTGAAGCGGAACATCTTCTTGAAAGGACCCTGATCTTAAATTGCCTGGCTGGAGAAGACTGATCAACAGGTATTAACTTGTCTTTGGGCCTTCCGAGGGTTGAAAGGAGGGTTTTAAAGGGGACATTGCCTCTTCTACAACAGATACTGGATCGAATCAAAGAGCATGCAACTGGCTACCAGCAAATGCGATGGCTCCCATCCCGCCCCGCACAGGAGCATGGGAATCACATTGTTGGTTCCACTTGGCCCCCTTAAAGCAGCTCTCTTTCACATAGGACCCACTCTTTGTGCTTTGGGTGGTCAGGAGCTTTGGGTTGTGCAAAGGGATCTGTAAATGACTTTTCTCAGCTCTCTGCATGGACCCATCACATAGACATTTTTATTGTGGTGACTTCACAAAACCACCAAGTTTGAAGAAAAAACACTTACAGTTTGAGCAAATGAAAATTCTTGCACATTACAAAATCCATCTGTAGACACGAGCTTCAAGATGCAGGCATCCCTTGACGATATTGAGGGTTTGGTTCCAGACCACCACAACAAAGCAAAGATCACACTAAAGCCAGTCACGTGAATTTTTTGGCTTTCCAGTACACATAAAAATTATGTTTATACTATATTGTAGTCTAATAAGTATGCAGTAAAATTTCTGAAAAACCAGGCTGGGCACAGTGGTTTATACCTGTAATCCTAATGCTATGGGAGGCCAAAGTGGGAGAATCGCTGGAGCCCAGGAGTTTGAGGCTACTGTGAGCTACAATTATGGTCTGTACTCCAGCCTGGATGACAGAGTGAGACCCCCTGTCTACACAAATACAAAAACTTAGCTGGGTGTGGTGGTGTGTACTTGTAGTCCTAGCGACTAAGGAGGCTTAGACAAGAGGATTGCTTGAGCCCAGGAGTTCAAGGCTGTGGACAGCTATGATGATGCCACTGCTTTCCAGCCTGGACAACAGGGCAAGACCCCATCTCTAAAATAAAATAAAATAAAAAATGTAAAATTGTACATATCTTAAAATATTTTATTGCTAAAATGCTAATGATTATTTGAGCCTTCGGTGAGTTGTAATCTTTGCAGGTGGAGGGTCCTGCCTTGTGTTGATGGCTGCTGACTGATCAGGGTGGTGGCTGTGGCAATTTCTTAAAATGAAACAACAATGAAGTTTGCCAGATCAAACGACTCTTCCTTTCGTGAATGATTTATCTGTGGCACGTGATGCTGTTTGATAGCATTTTACCCACAGTAGAACTTCTTTCTATTGGAGTCGGTCGTCTCAGACTCTGTCATTGTTTTATCAACTAAGTTTATGTCGTATTTCAAATCCTATGTTGTCATTTCAACAGTGTTCACAGCATCTTCACCAGGATTAGATTCCATTACAAGAAACCACTTTTTTTGCTCATCCATAGGAATCAACTTCTCATCTGTTCAAATTTTATCATGAGATTTTAGCAGTTCAGTAACATTTTCAGGCTTTTAATTTTAGTTCTCCTGCTGTTTCCTCCACATCTGCAGTGACTTCCTCCTTTGAAGTCCTAGATCCCTCAAAGTCACCCATGAGGGTTGGAATCAACTTCTTCCAAATTCTTGTTCATGTTGCTATTTTGACCTCCTCCCACAGATGTCCTCAATGGCATCTAGAATGGCCAATCCTTTCTAGTGGTTTTCAATTTACTTTGCCCAGATCCATCAGAGGAATCACTGACTATGGCAGCTCTAATCTTACAAAATGTCTTTCTTAGCTTTGCGCAGTGGCAGTATCGTAGCCAATGAGGTTTATCTGAGGCGCGATTATTGCTAATTGAAAACTTTTCCCAATACCTCGCCATGATGACTTGAAATATAGTCAGCATTGGCAATTTTTGGCAGTCTCTACGTAGACTGAAAAAAAAAAGTCTTTCTTAAATAACAAGACTTGAAAGTTGAAATTAGTCCTTGATCCATGGACCGCAGAATGGATGTTGTGTTGAGAGGCACGAAAACAACCTGAATCTCCTTGTATATCTCCATCAGAGCTGCTGAGTGACCAGAAGCATTGTCAATGAGCAATAAACAATATTTTGAAAGAATCTTTTTTGTTATTCTGAGCAGTATGTCTCCACAGTGGGCTTAAAACATTTAGTAAACCGTGCTGTAAGCAGACGTGCTGCCATCCAGGCTTTGTTGTTCCGTTGATAGAGCATAGGTGGAGTAGAGTTGGCCTAATTCTTCAGGGCCCCAGGATTTTGGGAACAGTAAAAGAACGTTGGCTTCCACTTAAAATCCCCAGCTGCATTTGCCCGTAACAAGAGAGTCAGCCAGTCCTTGGAAGTTTTGAAGGCAGGCATTGACTTCTCTTTAGCTCTGAAAGTCGTGAGGGCATCTTCTTCCAAGAGAAGATGGTTTCATCTATAACACAATTCTGTAGTGTAGTGTAGCCACCTTCGTCAATTACCTTAGCTGGATCTTCTGGATACCCTGCTGCAACTTCCATAGCACCTGCTGCTTCACTTGGCGTTTTTATGTCTTGGAGAGAACTCCTTTCCTTAAACCTCAGGAACCAAACTCTGCTAGCTTCAAACTCTTCTTCTGCAGCTTCCCCACCTCTCTTTCAGGCTTCATAAAATTAAAGAGAGTTAGGGGTTACTCTGGATTAGGCTTCGCTTTAAGGGAATGTTGTGTCTGGTTTGATCTTCTCTCCAGACCACTCAAGCTTCCTCCTCATCAACAATAAGACCATCTTGTTTTCTTATCATTCATATTTCCACTGGAGCAGCACTTTTAAGTTCCTTTAGAACTTTTCCTGTATATTTACAACTCAGCTGTTTGGCCAAGAGGCCTAGCTTTTGGCTCATCATGCCTTCCTCACTAAGCTTCATCATTTCTAGCTTTTGATTTAGAGTGAGAGACATGCAACTCTGTTGACTCTTTCACTCAAACACTTTTTAGGTCATTATAGGATATTACTTGGACTAATTTTCTTTTCTTTCTCTCTCTTTTTTTCTTCCTTCCTTCCTTCCTTCCTTTCCTCCTTCCTTCCTTCCCTCCTTCCTTCTTTCTTTTCTTTTCTTTTGTTTTATACAGGGTCTGGCTCTGTCCCTCAGGCTGAAGTGCAGTGGTGCTCTCATAGCTCACTGCAGCCTTGAACTCCTGGGCTCAAGTGATCCTTCTGCCCCAGCCTCCCATGAGGCTGGAACTACAGGTGTGCACTACCATGCCTGTAGTTAAAAAAAAAATTTGGCTGGGTGTCGTGGCTCACACCTGTAATCCCAGCACTTTGAGAGGCTGAGGTGGGAGACTCACTTGAGGCTGGGAGTTCAAGATCAGCCTGGCCAACTTGGTGAAACCCCATCTCTACTAAAAATGAAAAAAAATAGCCAGATGTGGTGGTGTGTGCCTGTAATCCCAGGAGACTGGGAAACTGAGGCAAGGGAATCCCTTGAACCCGGGAAGAAGAGATTGCAGTGACCCAAGATTGCGCCACTATACTCCAGCCTGGGTGACAGAGCAAGATTCCATTAAAAAATTTTTTTTGTTGTTGTTTTGTTTTTTGTTTTGTAGAGATGGGGTCTCACTATGTCTCCCAGGCTGATCTTGAACTCCTGGGCTCAAGTGATTCCCCCACCTCAGCCTCCCAAAGTATTGGGATTACAGGCATGAGCCACCTTGGCCTAATTTCAGTGTTGTTTTGTCTCAGGTAATAGGGAGGCCTGGTGAGAGGGAGAAGGATAGGGAGAGGCAAGTTGGTAAAGCAGTCAGAAAATAAACAACATTTATTAAGTTTGCCATCTTGTGTGGGTGTAGTTCATGATGTCCCCAAAACAATCACAAGAGAAAGACCGTAAGAATTAGCAAGATGTGACACAAAGATGCAAAGTGACCACATGCTGTTGAAAAAAATGGGGCCAACAGACTTGGTCAATGCAGCTTGCCACAAATCTGCAATTTGTAAAGAAGACATTATCTCCAAAGTGCAATAAAAAGAGGCATGCCTGAATTTGCTTGTTAAAAAAAGTGTACTTTTTAGCATTCTCTACCACTGTTGTTAGCAATAATACATAGTTGCAAATAGCTAGAGGGAGAATATTGAATAATCCCGATACAAAGAAGTAATAAGTATTTGAGATGATGAGTAAGGTAATTAGCCTAATCTGATCACTGTGCATTGTATATATTGAAATATCACTATGTACCCCATAAATATGTACAATTATATGTTGATTTTTAAAAGTTTGCTTTTGATATGTGACTTTAATTTCCTAAGAAATTCTGACACTGCTGTTCAACCCACAAGCTCCCCTGCTGAAAAACACTTTCTAGTGATTTCTATTGTGTTTGTTTTTTCTGTCCTTCTTCCTACTGCTCTGCATCCCATTCCTTGAGCTTGGCACTTCTCAAGGCTTCTAGATAGAGAGACTTTTCACCACCTTGCAGCCCATATGGATTGGATTATATTGTCTGAGTTGAATTAAATAACTGATAGAACATTCTTTGAGGTTCTGTGTAGGTGTGCTTGCCTGGCTGAGGGATGGGCCACCTTTCCTTCTTAGAATGCAGTAGATACCTAGATCCTTCTAGGATGGAAGATGCAGAGGTAGGGAGAACCGTAAGAGGCTGGCTGCCCAGCTTGTAGATGGGCCTGCCTTCCAGTGCAGGGTAGTGTGTGTGAATGGGCTGTGCCAATCCCCAGAGCCGGAGGAGCTGAATGAGGATATAAAGTCTGCAAAACCTACAAAAGACAGAACAGAACTGCCCACCCAAGGAAGGAGAGGGCAGCCTCAGCCCCTGGGCTTTGAAGGAGGCAACAGCTTCTGTCATTTCAGAGCATTTTTCTTTGTTCACCCCTTCCCATGGGTAGGGAAAAAAAAAGCATTTGTTAAAAAGGTCCTTACTTTTATTTATTTATTTTTCATTCACAAATGGCAGAGAGACACACAGAGAGAGAGAGAGAGATTGAGAGAGAGACCTATTGTGAGACAGAGAATGAGACAGATTTTAATGACACAATTGTGCCCAAGCAGCCAGTGGCATAGGCACACTGGGATAAAAATGTTAATGAGGTGAGAGGAAAGGATTGCCTGAGGAGGAACTAACTGAGTCATGTGCTATTAAAAACTGAGGAAAATGACCGGATGCAGTGACCCACACCTGTAATTCCAGCACTTTGGGAGGCTGAGGCAGATGGATCACAAGATCAGGAGTTCAGGAGCTCAAGACCATCTTAGCCAATATGGTGAAACCCTGTTTCTACTAAAAATACAAAAACTAGCTGGGCATGGTGGCGTGTGCCGGTAGTCCCAGCTACTCAGGAGGCTGAGGCAGAAGAATCACTTGAGCACAGGAGGCAAAGGCTGCAGTGAGCCGAGATGGTGCCACTGCACTCCAGCCCGGAGACAGAGTGAGATTCTGTCTCAAAACAACAACAACAACCCTTAGGAAAATAAGGAGGCATTTGACTTGCTCATTATTTATTTTCAAGAGTCAGAAATGTTCCTGGAAATGGGTCCTGATCCAGACCACAAGAAAGAGTTCTTGGATCTCATGCAAGGAAGAATTTGAGGTGAATCCGTAAAGTGAAAGTGAGTTCATTAAGAAAGTAAAGGAATAAAGAATGGCTACTCCATAGGCAGAGCAGCAACTTGGTCTGCTCCACTGTTAATATTTATAGTTATTTCTTGATTATATGCTAAACAAGGGGTGGATTTTTCATGAGTTTCCAGGAAAGGGTGGGCAATTCCTGGAACTCAGGATTTCTCCCTCTTTTAGACCATATAGATGACTTCCTGATGTTGCCATCACACTTGTAACCTGTCATGGTACTGGTGGGAGTGTCTTTTAGCATGCTAATGTATATATTAGCATATAATGAGCAGTGAGGACAACCAGAGTTTATTTTCATTGCCATCTTGGTTTTGGTGGTTTTGGGCTGGCTTTTTTATTACATGCTGTTATGTCAACAAGGTCTTTATGACCTGTATCTTATGCTGACCTCCTATCTCATCCTGTGAGGAAGAACACCTAACCTCCTGGGAATGCAGCCTAGTAGGTCTCAGCCTTATTTTATCCAGCTCCTATTCAAGATAGAGTTGCTCTGGTTCAAATGCCTCTGATATATTTTCTCCCTGCCATTCATAAGGGAACTGTTAATCCTAAGGGTTGTAGAGAGATGAAAATCCATCTCCTGTAACTTCTTTATGTTGATATTCCTGCCTAACTATTAGGGTCTCATGTATTCAGGGTAGAGTGGAGCACAGTCAGAAAGCATTGGTATGGCAAGGACAATTCATAACTGAGTTCTGACAAAAGGTGATATCTGGAAGATTAATAAGTGCTCAGTTTAAGAAAACATTGACTAAGCTGATCCTGCATTCCTACCCAGAGTTCAATAGCAATATATTCTACAACAGTAAAGCAAAATAAGCAAAATTATCCCAAGTAAACTAAATAAGAAGGCTTTCCATGAACTGGGAAACTGTTGAAACCAAGCTGATATGGGATTGCTAGCTGATTCTAATACAAGCTCAGAATTAAAATATTGACCCAGAGTTTTTCATCAGTCATCCCTCGTTTCTTCTGACCAGCAGCCAGAGATCACTGGTTGGTTCATGAGACTAAGCAGAGTTAGTCTAAATTGCAGAAAAAAAACTTAAAGACAACTGATGAGACTAGAATCTAATAATAGGTGTACCATAGTTCTTGAAACAATTTTTTTCTCTCTCCAGTTTCCCATTTTTTCTAAAGACAAATCATAATAGGACTGATTTGTTTGCAAAAATAAGCTTTAGTCTTATACTTGGCCTGATTATTTGTATAAAGTGCAGCAAGAATAATTATTTTTCATATAAGGCTTTTTAAGTGGCTTTGATGAAACTCTATTCTATAGGGGATCTCTGATAAGACTTTTTTTAAAGCCAAGCCCAGCCATGGGTTCATACCCTCCAATACTTATGAGTTGAGTGAATTCCTGTCCTCTTGAGGTCCCAAGATAACTTAGGACTCCTAGGCCTGTTAGAAAATGAGATTTTTTTACTTAACACAGGAACCCTGTGCAGAAATTGTGTAGATAAGGTAGGAGGCCAGTTTTCCCAAAGACTTTTATTGGCTCTGTAAGTCAAGTTTGATTCCTTAAAGGAAAGCACACCCTTACAGTCAAAGCCTTGGTAAAATAATCACTATCTCAAATTGTGTCCTGTTACAAAGAAAACAGATTCTGATTGCACTTATGCAAAACTATATTGCCATAAATTAACAATACTCTCAAATAGTTTCCAAATTCTGGAGAAATAAGGTAGAGAGAAATAAATATGCTCCAAATTTTGTTCACAGGAGTATACTTTCCTCAATTGTTAAAAGCTGTAAATAGCTCAAAAATTTTCTTGGCTCTGAATAACAAAACAAAGGATCAGCAACATTTTAAGCTAAAATATTACTTCAGTCTTCTATTAGTTCAGTCCACATGGTCAACTCCTGTCCTGGTTGATATTTGTGAACATTCTGCTCTCCATGAGAGTTCTGAGGCTTTTTCCTTTATTCTAATGCCACAGTCTCCAAAGTTATCAGAAACCTGTATTCTAGAGCACCTGTCAAAGTCCTATAGTTGACTATAAACTCACCTAAAGAGGACCAAAACAAGACAATTGTCTATGGGTGATGAAAAATTTTAGGGCATCCATAGTCAAAGACACAACTGACAAGGAAATTTGTTACCTCTGTGGCATGCAATAATTTAATATAACAATTATAATTATTACTGATAATGTATATTAAGTTATATCAGAATTATAAGAGTTTCCCATAATTTTGGAACACAAACCAATAACATACTTATGCAAATATAGCCCAAAGAAAGCCAAATGCCATTTCATATTTGACAGTGCTTTCTGTTTAATTTTTATATCAAAGAAGCCAAATATGTGATTTTTGGCCTTTAAGAGACCTAATATCTAAAGGTTAATTAGATCAGAAAAAAGACATAATTTATAAGTTGATTTTGGAAAGTTTGTCAAATATCAAAGGTTTAAAATGCTTAATATTACAAAATAGAATTCCAGGTCACCATAAGTTATTCATTTAGCCAAAATGATGACTCAAATATTTTAAAAAGATAAAAACTCATACTCACTGAGAGAGGAGAGAACCAACTTTCTAAATGGGACCCAGTAAAGACAGCATGAGCCCACTGAATTTGTCTCTTTTCTTCTTGTTTTTCCTATAGTTTATTTAAAAGGCAAACACAAATATTTAGTTTTAAAAAATATTACATGAAAATCTTGTTCAAGAGAAAAAGCAAAATTTCTCCTTCAGATTAGTTTACTATTAATGTTAAACCCAGTTCTTCATAAAAACCTCATGGACCCATCTATCTAATTTTAATCAGTTTGACCATCAGATAAGATTACCAAAAACTTTTTATAACCCTTTACAGTTTTTGTGAAAGAACAGATGAGTGCTCTAAGAAAAACCTGCTGTGCTTTTATTCCAATGTTCAGTTTACAGAAAAATTGAATACATTTACTTTGAGCCAATGTTCACACACAGAATTTCTTTTACAAGATTAATTTTTCACGAACCTTCCACAACTTGTTTAAGCCTTCAGCTATATCCTATCTAACTTAAAACAATCCTTTAACCCTTTAATGTAGGCCAAAAAAAATTCACATCTCCATGACTTCTTATACTGTTTCACCAGTAACCCATTTTGCTTTCCTCACACAATCTGCATGTCAAATGGTTTCTTCAGTAGTCTTCAATTACATGTTACAATGTTAACTCTTAGCAACTTTTACTTTCGGTGAAAACCTTGGTTAAGTAAGGGATTTTAATTATGTATTAGATGTGGCGCCTAGGACACCAGACAGAAATGCAGGTAAGATCTGACTCTTTCCAGCATAGCTAGGGGGCGTGTCTAACTCCACATGTCCCCAGGCCTTACCTAGAATCTAATGGCTCCAAAGTAGATAAGATGAACCATTTTCAAAAGTCAAAGAAGCAATTTATGACCCTAAAGCATTTAGCACCCTGCCTAATTTATACCGAATGTCTTTTTTTTTTTTAACCAATAATTCTTAAAATTGTCTTTATTTTCCAAAGCTTACTAAAGTCATGTGAAGGCATTTCTGTTTTTATTTATTGGACAAAATATTGGATTTCAGTGCTTATTACCTCTAAGCTAACTAATCAGAGTTCTTTCCTATATAAACATCACACACACAACACATGTAAATCCATAGAAGAAGATCCAATACTTGTAAGATTTTCCATTTGCCAGTTTTTCTCTTTCTCTTTAAAGCACACAGTTTCTAGGGTCTAATATGCAGGCACAGCTGGACGGCAAAACAGATTCCCCACAATTCAGGGTCCCATTTTTATACCAGATCCTAGATTTCAAAAAGGGAGAATCAGCCCATCTCCTATGGGAGTGTTATCTCTCAATGCAGGGTGGGACATTTCCTTACTTTCCAGGTGGCCAGGAGCATGATTCTTTAATCTAAACATGAAAGAACCTTGCATTCCCCCATAACTGTCATCAGCTATCCCCAAAAGTATATTTCCTACATAGTTATTACACACCAGACTTCTCTCATAATGTGAAGCAATTTCTGAAATCCCCAAAACTCAAAACCATCAGATAATGCAATGCAAAACAGAACAGAGCCTTAGATTTTGAGAGGGATGTATCTGCTTTCAATTTCTGGGGTTCCATGAGAAAAACAGAGGTTTTCCTCAAAATGAGGTCTGTGGAGCTTCCTCTGTTTTTTTCCAAGGAGATCCAGGCTGTTACAGCTTGAATATCTACTTTTAATTAAGCTGACTTTTAAACACAGCACTCTAAAAAAAAAAAAATTCTTTAAAATCTCTTATTACCTGACTTTATCCAGGCTAAATGGCCAATATTTCTGAGGTTTTGAACTTTACCAAAGGTAATCTCCCAGGTGCACAGAGAAAGGAAAATTTCAGACAGTTTGTGGACGAGAAGAGAATCAACAAAAGGTAAAGGTCACACAGACATCAAACCAGAAAGAACTCATCCCTTGAGCCAGGTATTGAACCCTGAACTCAGGCTGTCATTGTGAAAAGACAAAGCCTTAGCCACTAAGCTACATCACTGGGCGGTTTCCATTGTTTTTCCTAGGTGGAATCTAGAGCTTGCAAAGCCTTCTAACCGATCAAGATAATTTTTAGGGTGAACTATGACATGAATTCCAAGTTTCTTGGCAGCTGGATGGTGGCGACCAAGAGAAAATACCACCATGTGGTTACAAGGTCAAGCTCCCAAGGATATGAAACAAGTTGAGAGGGAAACTTCATCCAGCTTTTTTTTTGTTTCAGGGGCCTGCAGCAAAGTTTGTTACTGAGGTCCTAAGCCCATGTTTTATTCTAAGGTACTCCTCTTTAGGACAGAGTGATACAGAAAGACAAATTTATAGCACAAGGTATACCAGGTTCGCTACAGTAACCACTCTGCTCAGCACCCAAAATGGAACTGGCAAGGCTCAAACTTGCTCCTGGATGGACCCTGTCATCTTTCATCCAACCTCTGACCAGGAGTTTCAACATGTGGTGTCTGGGCAAGATGGTCACCCTGAATAACAGAAAAGATAGGAAAGGGAAAGGGGAGAAAGGGAGAAAAGCAGTGTCTGCAGCAGGGTGGGGAGGTGAAGAACTCAGTTGCCAGAGAAAGACCCATTGCAGCGACGCTGAATCTAAAGTCTAGGAGGCTGCTTGTCAGTTGCGAAGGGATCTTTTCCAGCAGCTCTGTCAGCTCTCAAGTTCCCCCTTTTGGGGAGGAAAAGACTCTTATGTCCTGTACATGCCTATTCCTGTCATGCACAGCCATCAGCAAAGAGTGCAAGGCAAATTAATCCAAAGAGAATAGTGGTTAACATCCTGTAATGCCAATTCCATTTTTAACCAAGGGGCACTTTACTGACAGGGGCTTCTAACCCCCTAAATCTTAGAAAGAACTCTAACTTTCCTAAGTCGGGCCTCGAACCTGAGTTCGGTCAAGCATCCTTACCTTTTATTAAGAGGGTCCTTTAACCCACACTGTCTTAGGAGCAGCTCTAACTCCTCTAAGTTGGGCATCTAACCAATTCCATCCTTTACCTGGGTAAAATGTACCCCAACAGTTACCCGAAGTTGGCCAATTGGTGCTGTAGTCTACTTCCTCAGGGTCAAGGGTCTCTTCAGTGTTGTCCCTTCATGGTCACCAGGAAGATGTTACCAGAAAGAAGTGCCAGTCTAGACCCTAAGAGGGGGTTCTTAGATCTCACACAAGAAAGAATCTGAGGAGAATCCATAGAGTAAAGTGAAAACAAGTTTATTAAGAAAGCAAAAGAATAAAGAGTGGCTACTCCATTGGCAGAGTAGCAGCTTGGGCTGTTCCACTGTTAATACTTATAGTTATTTCTTGTTTATATGCTAAACAAGGAATGGATTATTCATGGATTTTCTAGGAAAGGGGTGGGCAATTCCTGGAACTGAGGGTTCCTCCCCATTTTGGACCATATAGGGTAACTTCCTGACATTGCCATGGCATTTGTAAAGTGTCCTGACGCTTCTGGGAGTGTCTTTTAGCATGCTATAATTAGCGTATAATGAGCGGTGAGGAGGGCCAGAGGTCACTTTCATTGCCATCTTGGTTTTGGTGGGTTTAGGCCGGCTTCTTTACCTCATGCTATTTCATCAGCATGGTCTTTGTGAACTATATCTTTTTTTCTTAATTTTTTTTTCCTTTTTCTACACCCCCTCCCCACCCCCCCCCCACCCCCCCGGCCGGGAGCTATATCTTGCTCAGACCTTCTATCTCATCCTATGACTAAGAATGCTTAACCTCCTGGAAATGCAGCCCAGTAGGTCTCAGCCTTATTTTACCCAGTCCCTATTCGAGATGGAGTTGCTCTGGTTCAAACGCCTCTGACACAAAGACTACAGTAGGAAAGGGAATGGAAAAAATTGATCCGCATACTTACCACTAGGTGAAGTAACGATGTTGGGCTGTTGTGTGATTCTGCAGAGTGAGGGCGGTGAGGAGTAAAACCTCCTCAGGTTCAGGTGGGAATTTGGGGAAGTTGTGGGCAGCTGGGGATTAGATTTTGGGGAAGACATGGATTCCCTGCAGGTAGCCTCACAGACTACAGCAGTGCCAACACCTCTCACAGGACACCCTCACTTCTTCAGGACATGACCAAACTTGGCATTTCACAGAAGAGAAATGCCAGGCCTGCCTTAAGCACTCTCCTTACTGCATTTGCCCCTCTTCAGCTTCCTGTGAAGATGGAATGTAACTACTTAAGCACTCGAGAGGCCTTCCACAAGAAACACGAAGCTTTGCATTCCAACTCTTGGTTCTCTGCCACATGACTGCCTCTAAGAATTTCTATGTTATTTTTGGAACGGAAAAGCCAGACACGGTATGGCTTCTTTGAAAAGACAAGGTGATTTCTCTCCAGCTTGTTTTCAGAAAATAAGCACTCTAATGCTTCTCTTCAACAGGCATTTAGAATTCAAGAAGAATGAGGCCATGAGGAAAGAACAGTTTGGACACAGTCAATTCTCTGTGTATTCCTGATTAGTGGTTGTAGAGGAATTTGGAGCAGAATATAATCAAACACATTAGCACTTATGTGGAAGGAGCAAACAATGAGATGGGTGATATGGCCCACTTTGAGATCTTTTGTTTAAAACAACAACAGAAAAAGAGCCACCTGGCTACTTCTTTAGCTCTGGAATTTTCTACAGGTGGGCTACTAACATGACAGAGTGGAGGAAGGGAATATTCAGCTGGTGATAATTTATTTTCTGTCTTCTTTTAGGTCATATTGATGGTTCCCATAACATATATTAAGCCATGGGCTTCTTTTAGAGCTTTCTCACGTGATTTTCACACATACTTTCCTGACTGAACGGTTCCCCCACCCCCACCAGATATGTTCACACCCGAACCCTTAAAACCTGTGAATGTGGCCTTATTTAAAAGAGGATCTCTGCAGAGGTAATGAAGTTAAGAATCTTGAGATAAGATTATCCTGGATTATCAGGGTGGACCATAAGTCCAACAACAAGTATCCTTACAAGAAACAGAAGAGGAGACACAGACACACAGAGGGGAAGGCCATGTGGAGGTAAAAGCAGAGATTGGAGAGATGCAACTACAAGCAAGGAACACCTAGGGCCACCAGAAGCTGTGAGAGGCAAGAATGGGTTCTCCCCTGCAGCCTTGAGAGGGAGCGTGGCCACGCCAATGCCTTGATTTCATACTTCTGGCCTACAGAACTATGAGAGAATACATTTCTGTTATTGAAAGTCATAAGTTTGTAGTAATTTATTACAGAGGCCTTAGGACATTGATATACATATCATCTTCTATGCTGTTGTCAAGAAAATTTAGGAGAGATGAGGATAGTGTTTACAATGAAGCCAGCATTAGATATAGGACCCTGTGTCTTCTTTGGGAAGAAATATTTATGTCAGGACACTAACAGTACAGACAAAGTCTTTGATTTTTATGGCCAAGAGGATCCTCTGAGACCTGACCCAGGCCTCACATTTTACTGATGTGAACTCTGAGATCCTGAGAGGTAAATTTCTCGACTTCAGGCCACATAGGCAGTTAGTGTCAGGGACAAGAAGAGACGTCAGCTCTTCTGATTCTCCCTCCACCAGAGTCCTTTCGCACACACTGAGCCATTCCACAGAACTTTGTTCACTTTTCCACAACAGATCATTTTTCCAGGAGCTAACTGCCTCGGTATTCTTTCAGTTTTAAGTGACAGACATCCATCAACATAGGTCAAACAATAAAGGAGTCACATAACAGGAAAGGCTGAGGGGGGGTTGGCATCAGGTACTGAATCTAGATCCCAAGCAATGCCACCAGGATTTCTTCCTCCGTCAGCCTCAAATCTCTGTGTTTTCCCTCATCTTTTCTGATAACGGATGTGCCTTCTCGCTTGCTAAGGGAAAAGGCTGCTGATAGCTCCAAGTTCACATCTTTCCTGCACCTTGACCCCAAGGCCAAGAGAGAGCTTCCTGTCAGATCCACAGAAAAGCCCCTAGGGAAGAGTTCCAAGTGGCCTAGTTTGGGGCACATGTCTAGTCCTTTGGTGGAATGCCAAGGGGCAGGGTCTGTGGGGTGAAAGCTGCTGGCGGTTCCCCCAAATCCACATTCTCCTCTTATTCCGAGGCACTCAGCCAGAGTTCTTTCCCAGACTCCTGGTAGCGAGGCATGGTCTGACAACACCACTGTTGTCAATGAAGCGTGAGCGGATGTGATGTGCTCCACTTCTAGGTGCTGGCCCCTCAAAATCTCCTATGTGTTCCTCCACGTTCCTTTTCTCTTCTGGTTGGCTTGAAGGGAGACGACCCCAGCACAACCTTGGAAACTTCATATTGAATATGTCAATGATCCCACCAGTTGGCAGTCACTAATCTGAATGACTGCATGGAAGAAGGTCACCCTGCTCACCTATTCATCAGCTTTCTACTATTATGTGAAGAAAAAATAAACTTCTACTGAATCTGAGCCATTGTAATGGAGGAGTTTATGTTTTCATAGTTAGCCTACGTTAGCAAATACAGTATGTTAGCAAGAGAAGGTGCGAGGGGGAAGAATCTTTCTGGCAACCCCAAACAATACCAGCCTTGTCAAATATACTAGTCAGGTAGGCATGGTTATGCCACGGTAACAGCCAACCACAGTTTTCCGTGGCTTAAAACAACAAAGGGCTATCTCTTACTGTGCAACCTGTTTATCATGGGTTGTCTGGGAAGGACTTTGCCTTAATCTCATTCTCACTCAGGGACCCAGGCTGAGAGAGGCTCCATCTTTGAGTTTCCATGATTATCAAAGCCAGGTGAGAGGTGATGGTGATTCATTCCCAGGTTTTTAAAGCATCAGCTCCAAAGTGATATTTAACTGGCCAGATCAAGTCACATAACAATTTCCAACTTCAAGAGGGTGGAGATATGTGGTTTTACAATGTCATTAGGAGGAGTATGTTTGGTAAAAGAAAAGACTGAATATTGCTTGCCTTTGGGTAGAGGAAGTGGGAGGAAGTGAGAGAGGGGTAAGATGGATACTTTTTGTTGAATTCTCTTACAAAGGAGGGTTGTGAGTACAAACCCTTTGCATTTTTATTTAAAACTAAAAACATTATTGTATTGTTTTTAGACACAGGGTTGTCCAGGCTGGAGTGTGGTAACTATTCATGAGTGAGATCATCAAAGTGCACTGCAGCCTAAAACTCTTGGGCTCCAGTGATCCTTCTGCCTCAGCCTCCCAAGTAACTGGGATTACAGGCATGTACCACCATGTTTGGTTTCTAAATATTTGTACTGTTGTAAAATATAACATAAAATTTACCATCTTAACTGTCTGAGTCACCAGTTGCAGGGGTCTGTCTTACAGACTTTGACTTAGTGACGGATGAATAAAGTACACTGACACACAAATATTACGCTTTGCTAGTCTGGCTGAGTGTTTGGGCAGCTTACAGACTCTTTGGAGAGTGTCATATACAATTGTGACTGCTGGCCTTCATCAGCCAGTGAGACTTGCATTTATTCAGTAAAGTTTCATTGATAAAGGCTTGAGTCAACACTACTAGAGGTTGAAGATTAAAGGACAGGTTCTGAGACTAAAGCAAACACTATTAGAGGGTAATGTCGTTGGCCGACTTCTTTCTGAGAGGGCTATCTGGCTCAGAGGTTAGTGTTAAGACTGCTTGAGTAAACAAGTTAGGTAAACTCCTTATGTTCCTTTGTTTCCACTCTAGTTTATTTAACTAAGGGGACAAGGTGGACTTCAGCCAAGAACTATAGAAAAAACCTTTAGGCCTTCTAAAAGGGTTTGAGACTATATTCTGTAACTTTCTCTAATATTTTTCCTTTAACATTTTTACCACCACCCTGAGTGAATCCCCTCACCCTGAGTGAGTATAAACTGGCACGTTAACCATTTTAATTGCATAGTTCAGCAGTATTAAGTACAGTCATATTATTGTGTAACCAATATCCAGAACTCTTGCATCTTGCAAAACTCAAATTCTAGATCTGTTTAATAACAGCTCCTCCTTCCCCCATCTTAGCTCTTGGTAACCACTACTTTATTTTCCGTTTCTCTGAATTTGACTGCTCTAGGTATCACATATAAGTAGAATCATACAATAGTTGTCCTTTTGTGACTAGCTTACTTCACTTAGTATAAGGACTTCATCTATGTTGTAGCACATGTCAGAATTCTCTTTCTGCAACCATTTCTCAATAGACCTCTTTTTTTAAATTTTTTTTAAAAACAGGGTCTCACTCTGTCACTCAGGCTGGAGTACAGTGGCACAATCACAATTTTGGCCCACTGCAACCTCTGCCTCCCAGGCTCAAGGGATCCTTTCATCTCAGCCTCCTAAGTGGCTGGGACTATAGGCAGACACCACCATGCCCAGCTAATTTTTCATATTTTTCATAGAAATGGAGTTTTGCCATGTTGCCCAGACTGCTCTCAAACTCTTGAGTTCAAGTGATCCACCCACCTTGGGTTCCCAGAGTGCTAGGATTACAGGCATGGGTCACTGTGCCTGGACTCAATAGGCCTTTTTAGGCCCTGAAGAGACCCCATAATATTTGCCCTTCTTACCTGTGACTGTTAACAGTTTTTCTTACTGCAGAATTTCCCAAGGCTAATCATTATTAACAATTTGGTGACATTGATTATAATGCACCTCCTCCTCTGGTCTTCCTGCTATACAACTTATCATGAATTTATCATGGTGTCTGAGAATACTAAAATGATTTTGTGGCCAGAGGTATAAATCCAAGTCAAAGTAGATAGAAAGGAAGAATTTGTTCAAAAGATACTGAGATATTCCATGTATTTAAAAGAAGAATTGAACAACTTGACAGCAGGAAGTGTGATGTGCAGCTGGAACAGATGGAACCAGGACTTGAAGGTCAGCAGAACACCCATGCCCTCTTTCTCTCCCTCTCTCTCAATCTCTTTTTCTCTTTCTTTGAGTCTTACCTCTATTTCTCTCTACCCATCAGCTTCATTCTCCATGCAAAGTGGATTCCTCCACACAGCCCAAGACAAAGCCAGAGACAGCTTGTAAGATCCTAGACTGAAAGCTCTCACTACCAGAGAAAACCAACCTCCTTTCCCAGTGTCAATTTGAAGAATTCCAGGCAAGGACTCTGATAGGCTAGCTGGGGCCATGAGCCTTTCTGAACTGTTGAGCTTTATGGTAATATTGAGAGAGGGGTTTACTTGCAGAAAAGACTCTTCAGAAGTGTCCTTTTGGTTTAGGCACATTGTTTGCAATTTATTATTCCTCTAGTTCTTACAGTACTTTTCATTCTATTTATAAATATAGCAATTGTGAACAGTCACTTTTTATGGAATATTTAAATATTTTTTGGTCTGTTTAAAGACTCAGTTAATTAAACTGTTTCAATACATCAAACATAATCAATTTAATATATTTTATAGTCTTCTTAAATATTTTAATTGCTCAACAAAACAAAAAAAGTTCCTGAGCACTTAAATAGCTAGTATAAATACAATGAATTAACCTTATAAATAAAGGGAATCTGAAGTTCTCTTAGATGTTCTAATACTGTGAATGTACTTGGTAGGATTTCAACATAGCACCATAAGTCTAACTTTATAATTCAATTGTATATTTCTAATCAGAATTAAAAGACTGTTACTCTACTAGATTAAACTCTCTTCAATATTACAAACTCATAGGATTCCAAATATATAGAGTCTTTCCAAATACCGAAATATTAATATCATGGCTTTGATTCCTTTAAACTTTTTAATACCTAATTTTCAATATTCCCAAAATTAAAACGCTTATCCACTAAGGAATACTAGTAGAGTTCCAGAGATTTCAGAAGACTTAATTCTAAATTTTCTTTGAGTTAAAAGATGCTCACCCATCAATGTAATTTTATTTATCCTAAGATGCACCTTATTTTTCTCTCACATTTTTATACCTCTGAAATAGGCATACATCTTGGCCTCTTTCAGTCATAGCTGGAGGTGGAGTGGCTGGGATGCAGGGCACCAGGTCCCAAGATTGTACAAAGCAGCTGGGCTCTGGGGCTGACCCATGAAACCATTTTTCCCTCCTAGGCCTCCAGGCCTGTGATGAGAGGGGTTGCTGCGAAAGTCTCTTAAATGCCCTGGAGGCCTTTTCCTTACTTGTCTTAGCTATTAACATTTGGCTCTTCTTTATGGATGCAAATTTCTGCAGCCTTGAATTCCTCCCCAGAAAATGGATTTTTTCTTTTCTCCTGCATGGTCAGGCTGCAAATTTTCCAAAGTTTTATGCTCTGCTTCACTTTTACATTTAAGTTCTAATATCAGTTCATTTCTTTGTTTGTGCAAATGAGCATAGGCGTTTAGAAGCAGCCAGGCAACATCTTAAACACTTTGTTGCTTAGAAATTTCTCCTACCAGTTAACCTAAATCACATCTCTCAAGTTGAGAGTTCCACAGATTTCTACAGGAAGGGTACAATGCTGCAGTCTCTTTGCTAAAGCATAGCAAGAGTGACCTTTACTCCAGCTCACAGTAAGCTCCTCATCTCTGTCTATGACCACTTCAGCCTGGACTTCACTATATCACTATCAGCATTTTGGTCACAACCATTCATCAAGTCTCTAGGAAGTTCCAAACTTTCCCTTATCTTCCTGTCTTCTTCTCATCCCTCCAAGATGTTCCAACCTCTGCCCATTTACCCAGTTCCAAAGTCACTTCCACATTTTCAGGTATATATTTCAATGCCCCACTTCTCTGGTACCAATTTTCTGTATTAGTCTGTTCTCACAGTGCTATAAGGAACTACCTGAGACTGGGTAATTTATAAAGAAAAGAGGTTTATTTGATTCACAGTTCTACAGACTGTACAGGAGGCATGGCTGGGGAGGCCTCAGGAAACTTAGAATCATGTTGGAAAGGGGAAGGGGAAGCAAACGCATCTTCACATGGTAGCAGGAGAGAGAGAGAAGCGGGTGGAGGAGAAGTGCTACACACCTTTAAACAATCAGATGGCATGAGAACGAACTCACCATCACAAGAATAGCAAGGAGGAAATCCATCCCCATGATACAATCACCTTTCACCAGGCCCCTCCACCAATACTGAAGATTATAATTCAACGTGAGATTTTCGTGGGGACACAAAGCCCAACCATATCAAGTGGGATTACTTAAATCTGGAAATAAAGGCTGGGTGTGAGACCCGGAGCTAATAGACATCCAGGCATTGACACCACAGAACTGTTGAGATTGCCTTCTTTGGTGCTGTGGCAGGCTTCAAAACTTAAGAAAGAAATGTGGATTATGTAGACAACTAGCTGGATTCAGTTTATCCAATACTTGAGTCACTGCTTACTCATGAAATCTGCAAGTCCTCCCTCAACTGGTCACTTGGTTGGTTTTGTACTTGCGTGACTATTTAAAAATTTTTTTTGAGACAGCTTATTGACCAGGCTGGAATGCAGTGGTGTGCTCATAGTTCACTGTAGACTCGAACTCCTGGGATTAATGGATCCTTCTGCCTCAGCTCCTAAATAGCTATTACTACAGGCACAAGCCACCAAGCCCACGTATTTTAAGAATTTTTTTTTTTTCTTGTACAGATGGGGAATTTTTTTTTTTTTTTTTTTTATAGAGATGGGGTCTCTCTGTGTTGCCTAGGCTAGTCTCAAACTTCTGGTCCCAAGGGATCCTCTGGCCTCTGTAACTTTTATTTTACATAAATATCTTTTTTCTCGTATCCAACTTTGAAATTGTTAGAAACCTATGACTTATGCTTTTTGTTTAACTTTAAAGATATTTGAATTTGATGGATTCTTCTATTCATTCATGTTTTGAATATTTGGTGTTATTCTACTTTTTTCCCTAGGCATAAGTCAAATATTTGAAGCTATGATAATTATTCTTCTTTCAAATATTTGTCATTTCTTAGCTAAGAAGCCTAGAAAAATATTTCAAGTGATGATAACAGACAATAAACTTCTAAATTTAATGAAAACTGTTTTATATGTTCTTAAAGATGATTTGAGATCAATAATACTAGGAAATTATCATTTGTTTTATTAAGAATTTTTTTTTAAATTAGAAATACATTTTGAACAGCTTTGTTGAGATATAATTCACATACTATACAACTGACTTATTTAAATCTACCAGTCAGTGGTTTTTAGTATATTCACAGATTCTTGCAACCATCACTATAGTCAATTTCAGAACATTTTAATCACTTAAGAAGAAACCCTATACCCTTTACCTATATCCTGTTCCCCTTAGTCCTAAGCAACCAGTAGTATACTTTCTGTCTCTATAAAATTCACTTTTTCTGGACATTTCATATAAATAGAATAATATCATATGTAATTTTTTTCATGACTGGCTTTTTTCATTTAGAGGAATGGCTTTAGAATTTGATTTCAAAACCTTTCTAGGAAATATGAAGAGAGATATCCTACTTTTTGATTTGAACGTCTCTCACAGATTTGTCTGAGTGAGTTCAAAATGATGAGGTCATTCAGTTGGCATGAACCAACCTCTTATGGCCCACAAGAGAGGTGCTAACGGCCTTCGCAGGTCAGGTGACTACCCTAGATCCAATCTCTAGACAGAGAGGCAAAGTCAGTCAGGAATGTGGCAGCCTTGACCAGGACATGGTTGGGGCGGAGCAAAGAGTAATCCCTGCAAAGGAACAAACAGACAGAATTGAAGAAGATGGCTTCTTTAATTAAACCATTCAAGGGCCCCCTGCCATGCTTTCTTGAATCATGATGAAATTGTAAGCAAAATATTGCTGTGATATACGGGGAAAGGAACTGAATTAAAAGTCAGAAAGCCTAGGTTCTTGCTTTGGTTTTGCAGTTTGGCTTTAAGAAAGTCACTTTGTCACACCTTTAATCCCAGCGATTTGGGAGGCTGGGGTGGGTGGATTGCTTGATCCTGGGAGTTGGAGACCAGCCTGAGTGACATGGCAAAACCTCATCTCTACAAAAAAAAAAAAAAAAAAAAAAAAAGAAGCAAAAATTAGCCTGTCATGGTGGCATGTACCTGTAGCCCCACCCACTTGGGAGGCTGAGGTGGGAGGATTGTTTAAGCCCTAGGAAGTCGAGGCTACCGTGAGCCATGATCATGCCACTGCATTCCAGCCTGTGTGACAGAGTGAGACCCTGTCTTAAAAAAGAAAAAAGTCACTTTGTATCTCTGAACCTCAAGTTCTTCACCTTTACATGGCTGAAAATTAACTGCCTGCTATGATTGTTATTGGTGTTAGATGAGATGATGTGCCTGAAGTCATATAAGACATTAACATTGCTGAGGCGGGTGGATCACGAGGTCAAGCAATCGAGACCATCCTGGTCAACATGGTGAAACCCCGTTTCTACTAAAAATACAAAAAATTATCTGGGCATAGTGGTGCGTGCCTGTAGTCCCAGCTACTCGGGAGGCTGAGGCAGGAGAATTGCTCAAACCCAGGAGGTGGAGGTTGCGGTGAGTCGAGATCTGCCATTGTACTCCAGCCTGGGTAACAAGAGCTAAACTTTGTCTCAAAAAAAAAAAAAAAAAAAGGACATTAACATTAAAAGACATAAGTGTCCGGTAACGATCTTCTCACTCCCTCTGATTCTTTAATGTTCTGTGTGGTTGCTCCACAGGCCACTGCTTTCTAAAGCAGCTTCAGATTTAACTTGTGGTTAAGTGTACTCAGCATTTTTACCCTTCGATTTTGTGCTGTCACTGGGGTCTCTGCTTACAAGGTCTATGGTTAATGGCCTTATTTTAAAATCTCATTCCCCAGCATCTTCAGAGGTTTTCCCCAGACTGCACCCATCCACCACTTCCAAGAAGCTGAAAACCATGCACCACTCCCCACCCTGCCCCCACCCCCACCTTAAGCTTCCACTCACCCTCCCCATCCCAGCAAACATGGTTTGATTGGTAGTTACATTAATCCCCTCAGAGGTCTTTCATTGTCAAGCTTATCCTTAATCATATCCTAAGCTGTAAAGCCCCTAAGTTGAGGAGGGGACATGGTCTCTGCTCTCTGGGGTTAGAGTTCTGAGGCTGACAGATAACATAGCCTCTGTGAATGGGACACCTGATATTTCAGTGGCAGGTAGCCTGACACCAGGGCTTTGGGGCCCTGAGTTCCCTTTCAGCTTCACTTACACACACACACACACACACACACACACACATCTTTCTTTGTGCTTTCTTATGGTGATGATTCATAATCAGGATATTCCTATTCAAAGAAGACCAAGGAATCATTGAATGACATCAAGAAGAGAGCAAAGGTCTAAATATTCCTGGCATTGAGAAGTATATGTTGGAGCTGGAGAGACCTTGGACACAATCCAGGATAAGCCTCTCCTTACCCTCTCCCCACCATACCTCCATCGATGGAAAAAACTGAAGCTTGGAGAGGTGATGTGACTTGTCTAAGACCTCTAAATAAGAAAAAAGGCAAAGACCATCCATTCATTTATTCATTCAGTAAAAGTTTATTGATTCCTATTTATCAGACACCACCCTATGAGATGAGAATATCAGATTATTAGTACAGAGTCCCTGCCCTCATGGAGCTTACATTTGTCATACTGTCATGAGACTGTGATAAACAACCTAATGTCAGATGGTGATACTTACTAGGAAGAAATCCAGAATGAAGGGATAGGGAGTAAAAAGGAGAAGTGACAAATTTGACAAGGAGGTCAGAAAATGTTTCTCTGTGAAGTAAATGGAGTGAAGGCGTAAGACACATATCCGGGGGAAAAGCACTCCCAGATAGAGAAAACAGCCAATACAAAGGCCCTGGTGCAGCAATGGAATCAGTCTGACCAAAAGGTCTAGATTCTCCATGCAGAGCTCCTTCATCAAACCACACGCTCTCCAAGTCATTACGGTGCCGCGAGTGACTGTGAGTGACAGTGACTGTGAGAGCCCAGAAGGCACCATGCTGCCCAGACTGGAACAAAGCTGTGTCCCCTACATGTATGACATCGACTCAGAACCTCAGCGTAGTGAAATAGAAACAACTCTGACCTGGGGATCCAGAGACCTGAGGCCCTGGTCTCTGGGGTGGCTTGTGGGGATATCAAAGAAGACTCCTTGAGCAAAATGAGCTCAATCTGTACTGTAGGGATGAGTAGGGGTTCCATGGGGAAATGTGTGGATAGGTGTTGGGGACCAAGGGACTAGGCACAGAACAATGCTCTTAACAGATGGAACAGTAAGTTTAAGTGCCCCAAAGAAAAAAGGCACCTGGCATAAAAGACTAATCTATGTCAGGATGCCAATTTATTAAATGAGAACAAGGTGAAAGGCTTTCTACTGCACAGAACTCACTTCTGCTACCAAGGGCAGCCCATTTCTTGGATCAGAGTAGCTGGGAGGGTGATTTCTTGTCAGAAAATCGCTTGGAAAATGTATTAGTCTGTTCTCGAATTGCTATAAAGAACTATCCGAGACTGGGTAGTTTAAAAAAAAAAAAAGAGGTTTAATTGGCCCATGGTTTCCCAGACCGTACAAGAAACCTGATGTGGAGGCTTCAGGAAACTTTCAATCATGGCAGAAGTTGAAGGAAAAGCAGCTTGGTCTTACATGGCCGGAGCAGGTCAAAGAGAAGCGGGAGGTGCTACATACTTTTAAACCAGATCTCGTGGGAACTCACTCACTATCACGAGAATGGCAAGGGGGACGTCTTCCCCATGATCGAATCATCTCCCACCAGGCCCCTCCTCTGACACTGGGCATCACAATTTGACATGTGATTTGGATGACACAAGTTCAAACCATATCAGAGAGAAATCTTTTTTCTCCTATCCTAGGGGTTGTTGAGAAAGGCAGATAGAAACCGTGGGTGCAAGGAACACAAAGGTGAATACATTTCCCTCTGTTCCTTTCTCTTCTTTTCTGGCCTAATTGAAACAAAAACCTATTTGATAGAGCTGTTGCATTAGAAATAATGTATACAAAGCCTGGATATGGCTGTCAGTCAAAATCAGTAGGTAGGATTAGCAGAAGGCCCGGGATGTTCCTCCATCCTCAGCTCCACTTTGCTCAGTTCTCATTTCCTTTCCTGGGAATAACCACTGCCAGGCGGGTTAACAGCAGTTACACCCTCTCCTCTTAGGGACATCCCACTTCCCTCTCCCTGGGTGACTTTGTGGCTAAAGTGTTTTAAAGTCAGTAAATTTGTACATTTTCCACAGTTAGAGTTTGTCAATCCTAAAAAAGCCTAGCATCTTACAGGTTCATCCATGGCTCAGTCTACACGGGCTGTGAGGAGCCCAAGACAAGTCCCTCTATGGTCTCTCCTCCAGCGTGACTGGCAGCTTGGGGGCTGAGGTCCTCTCTTTCATGAATAGTTGCCGGAAAGAAGAACACACGCACACACACACACACACACACAGCACACATGCAGGTACTAGAAACCCCTATCTGGGAAAGGAGTACTGGTCTCTGAGACACGGCTTTAGAGCACTGTGCACCTCAAACCTTAGGGGAGATGTTGCCAAAATATCCGTCCAGACTCCACCCCACTGCAGGCCGTATGTATCACTATATCCGCAACCGAGGGCTTAGACTTTGTATACAGCTTTTGAAGTTTCCCCGGTGAGTCTGACAAGCACCTTAGACAAAGAGTTCCTTCGTTGGGAATGGGCAGCTCTGCTCAAACTATTACAAGATAAGCTCTGTTGTTAATATACAGCTGTCTCCTAAACATCTGTTTCAGGGGGGTCTGTGCTTCACATTTGATTAACTAAAAGTCCGGTTCAAGAGATTTCTGCAGAACAAAGAAACAACCTCCATTGGTGAATTACACCTTTGACTTCTACAGAAACTTGAAATTCCAGGAAGCTCTGATATAAGGTTACCCATAGATACACACACACACACACACACACACTCGCATATTTGTAGGACACACTTTATTGTGTGTGTGTGTGTGTGTGTATAGCTTATCTACTCTAGAAATTGGTCAGACACGAATAATTTTTAAAGCACCTGGATTGAATTGTCTTATTGTGGGATTCGCATGATAAGTTTTCAGTATTGAATTTGAACAATGAGAAAAATATGGCTGCAGCTCGTCTGTTTGACAAAGAAGTCTGTCTCAGAGTCAGAAGCATTAGGAATCCTTAACAACCAGTCTGCACCGTTATTTCAGAAAAATCTGGTGCCTGATTTGCCCAGCTCTACTTAGGATTCCTTTTTTTCTTTCTTTTATTCTTCCTCTCTCTCTTAATTAAGAAAAACCTCACACAGCACTTTCTCTACAAAGTGAAATGTTATAACTGCTCTTATCACTCATCGATTTCCCTTGTTTGACCTCCCACAACGCAGTACCTCAGGGAAAAACTCAAGACCACGGAACCTGAGGCCTTAAGGTTTAGAAAAGTGAGTTTGGGGTTTTGTCGGGGAATTTTGACTCTACACATTTATTCTACACCCAAATCTACCTGTGTTTCTTCGTCCTTGTTCCCTCGCTGGCCATCTGAGAAATCATGGCGATGAGAATGGCTGAACTTCAAAATTGCAGGCCTCGAGGTATCCAAATGATTGCATAGCCCAACCTCTGGCAGATGAAGTCTCACAAACCCGTACCTTAAAGATGAAGCAATTGAGGCCAGGAGGCTCCTGCCAGGGTCAAGGGCACAGAGTGGAGGAGAAGCTAGAACCCAGCATCTGGTTTCTCCTGCAGTGCCCTTCCCATTAGAATCCAGTAGTCTTAACTCCTTCCTGTGCATGAAGATCACCTGGGCAGTGGAGCTCCGCTGGGGGCCAGCAAAGCCCTCCCACCAACATATTACATGTATGTTTGCTTTCAACCCAAATCCCCTACCTTCTTCTCCCATATAAGCATTCCCATATAAAAATTCCGGAGTCTACATAGCACCGTCTGCTAAAGTTTCTTTATGTTTGTTAGAACGCAGGTTCTAGGACTTCAGTCCAGAGTATCTAATCCCACAGGTGTCGGGGTAAGTGAATGAACCTGACATTCCCCTTCCCTGCCCTGGCATGGTCCTGTGGTCTGTGGAGCACACTTTGAGAAGCTGCTCCAGCCACCGTATTAACTGAGACTTCTAGAGTCTGCTATGCCTTAATTCAGAGAAGCACTTCCTTTTTTTGTAAAATATAAGACCTGGAAGATCTTGCCAGGGAAGAGGTTTTGAGAAGAGTTTCTTTGGCAGCTCTCACTCTGATGTGGAACAGCCTCCTTTAATTAGCTGACAGGTGGGGTCTTCTGAGAAGTGTGGAAGGAACTGAGGAGTTGGTTTAAAGGTATCCTTGGGGGATCATGAGGTCAGGAATTTGAGACCAGCCTGACCAACATGGTGAAACCTCGTCTCTACTAAAAATACAAAAATTAGCCAGGAGTGGCGGCGTGCGCCTACGATCCCAGCTACTCAGGAGACTGAGACAGGAGAATTGCTTGAACCTGGTGTCTAAGAAACCTGAGCAAAAAGCCTGAACTCCTCAGTGGAGGAGGCTCCTAGTGCAAGGAGTGGAAAATGAGGGACAGTGAGGGGAAGCATTGGTGGAAGGTGTACAGAACCTGCTTGGAGCTCAGCTTTGATCTCCAAGGAAAACTGGCAGCTGGGTTCTACCAAACAACTCACTACAGCTATTGTTTCCTTGAACTTTGGCCTACATTAATGAAGAATCTGGGGCAAATTTTTCACAGGTTCTTCACTTTATTTTTAAATTTTTTGATGATAGCTTTATTGAGATATAATTCACATACTCTACATACAATTCACCCATTAAAGTGTAAATTCACTGGTTTTTAGGACATTCACAGAGTTGTATAATCAATTTTAGAACATTTTTACCACCTTAAAAAGAACCCACATCTCCTTTAGCCATCATCCCCCTGCAATCTCCCCAATTCCCCAGCCCTAAGCAGTGGGTAAGCTATTTTCTGTCTCTACAAATTTCTCCATTCTGGACAACAAATGGAATCATATAATATGTGGTCATTTGTGACTGGCTTTTTCACTTAACATAATGTCTAAAAATTTTTAATTATTATGAATACATAATAGTTGTGCATATTTATGGGGTACATGTGATATTTTGAACCTTAGTATAACGTTTGGAAGGTTTCTACATGTTGTAGCATAGATGAGCACCTCATTCCTCTTTTCCTGACGAATACATTCCATTGGCTGCATAGTCCATGTTTTGTTTATCCATTCATCCAGTTGACTGACACTTGGGTTGCTTCTTCACCCTTTGGCTGTTGTAAATAACGCTGCTATTTGTGTGATTATGTTAATTTCTTTTGGGTATATACCTAGGAGTGAAATTAGTGGGTCAAATAACATCACTACACTTGACTTCTTGAGAAATTTCCAGGCTGTTTTAGAAAGTCTTCGCTTTTTTTTTTTAATTAAGACAAATGGAAATCAATGGCTCTGAATCATCCGATAAGAGCTTAGTTACATACAGCTTGCTCAGGTCTAACTAAAGACTTATTGTAAGCAGTGTTTGGGAGACGCAAAGAATCAAGCTTGTTTACAAAAATCCCAAGCCCAAATACTTGAGCTTTTTATTGGCATAATTTTAAAGGCTGGGGTAGTGTTACATAGATTTGTGTTTATAACCAGAAAAAGAAACTCAGTTATAAATGTGGCCAATAACAACAACAAAAAAATGACTATACAACATCCCTTAATTAGTAGCTTTGTAAAAGGTTAGTCATGTTATGAGTAAAGCCTCTAAGATGATAAAATCATCAATTTCAATTATTTTTGTTATCTGTTTCTGCATGGGGAAAAAGGCTGTAAAAATGTTAAGAATAAAATACTTGGAAATACTTTAAAGTATTTAAGTATAAAATATACACAGAAACAGACACAAATCATAAGCGTAACTCCATGAATTTTCACAAAATGAACCTTATTCACGTAATTAGTACCTACATCAAGAAATAAATAGTCACCAGCACCCCTTGAAACCCGATTTCCAGTCATAATCATGTCCCTCTGCAAGGGCCAGAGGATACCCTGACTTCTAACAGCAACATTCTTAGACACAAATAATACATTTTTAATAGTAAGTTTCAGGTGTCAAGAACTGGCCAATGAAATAGATTTGTTTAGCTGAGAGAATTTCTTAAGACTCAGTCAGACTTACTATATTGCATGGTGTAATACATTGTTAAAAATTAAATACTGTTAAGCTTGTATATAAAATAGAGTATAACCTCAGCTCTAAGAAGCTTTTAATTTAACATCAGCTACAATTTCAGAGCATATACTGTAAGGCATTTTTTGAAAGTGCACGAATCAACAGACTTTAAACACTTATTTTGAAACGCATCTCAGTTTTCCTCCAGAATTTGAATTTATTCACGGGAGCAGCCTCTAAAGGAAGTCCTAGGCACCATTAATGACATGTGCTTTAATAATTTAAGAAGTGTATACTTAAATTTGGGCACATTGATAGTGTATCACATTGTGGGTTAAAGTAACAAGCAATATACAGCTTCCACAAGCAGAGCATAAAAACTGACACACGCTTTTCTTGGTTTATTGGGTAGAAGGATGTTAGTACCCTAACCTTACGATAAGGTAAGCTTTCTAAGACGGTAACTGACTAACTGCAAAGAACACTGCTCTGGTTCTTATCAGGAAAAAAAGTCCATTATAATCATTTTAGGCACGGAACTTTCTACGCATTAGAATTATTCTGAGGTGAAAAGGTATGCTATTAAGAAAATTCATTTTGCAAAGAGGAACAATTTTTTTTTTTTAAGCGCTAAAGATTTCTCATAAATTAGCAAAGTAGCTTAGGATTCTATTAGGGTATTTCCTCTGAAGTTTGGGGGTTCTGTGTTCTACCAGGTGATGCCTAATAGATGCCTGATATAGCTCATGAGTCAATTAGAGGACAGAGAGTAGTGACCCTTGCCATGCGCTCCAGGCTGCCCCGGGTACTTTCTTTACGGATGCTGGATGCTTCCAAGGTAACCCAGTCCTTTCGTTCCCGCTCCTACCGAGGTGCCGGGAAAGCACCTCGCGCCTATGCGGGCCAGGCAAGTCCTGCGCCCTGCGAGCGGTGACGGAGCTCGGCGTCGTCCTTCCCGAAGTCCTTGGCTTACGCCTCTTCCCGTCGAGTCGCCCCCAAAGTCCCTCCTCCAGACATCCCCTTCCTTTTGGGGGCAAAAGTTTAAGGGCTGGCTCCCTTCTCATTAAAGTGCGCCGGGATCTCTGTCGTGGCTGGACCTGGACCGTAAAGGGGCGCTTCGCCTGCTCTTCTCTAGTCCCAGCTCGGCGGGTGGGGACACACGCTGACACTGCCGGTGGCCGGCGCTGACGCGTCCTGGCTGTGGGGTGCCTCCTAGCTTGAGGGACTTACTTAAATATTTGGGGCAGGGCACCCTCCCAGGACCCCAGGAAGCCGGCGCAGGTTCGGCGGGGCCCCGGCGCAGCGCGAGCACGGGGTGCGCGTGGGTGCGAGGGAGGGTGCGCCCAGGGCCAGCGGGAGGCGGACCCGCCAGGCGGCAGGTGGGTGCGGCCGGCTGGAGCCAGGGCAGCGCGGCGGCGGCAGCAAGTGGTTGGGCCGTGCGCATTTCCTTCCCTCCCCCTCGGCCTCGGAGCCCGCCCGCGGCGCCCAGTGCGCGGCGCCCTCGGCTCCGCTCCGCGTCCCCTCTCAGCCGCCGCCGGCCGCTCCCTTCCCCGTCCGTCCATGTCCCTGCCCGTGGTGCTCCCGGGCTCCTGCTGCCCCGTGGCTGGGCTTTCGGGCGGGCCGCAGGCCGGGGGCCCGGGAGCCGCCGCCGCCGCCGCCCAGGAGCCGCCGCTGCCCCCGCTGCGGCCACGCTGGCCCCGGGGCGCGCTGCAGCCCCCGGCGCGGCCTCGCTGCGCGGCCGCCGCTGCCGCCGGCGTGCTGACCGCGCCGCCCGCGCTCTCCTCCCGCCGGGCAGCCGCCGCCTCTGCCGCCGCCGCCGCCCCGGGCTCCGCGCTCCTGCCCGCCCGCCCGCTGCTATCGCTCGGGCTGCTGCAGCTGATCCTGGGCTGCTGCATGGTGGCGCTCAGCTTCGGGGCGCTGTCGCTGAGCAGCTCTCCGCAGGTGAAGAACTCGTGCCCGTTCTGGGCCGGCTCCTCGGTGAGTACTGCGCGCGCGCGCCGCTCGCCGGCCCACGGGGATAGGGGGCTCCGGTCGATCCCCTCCACTGCCGCTTAGTTGTCAACTGGGGGAGCCTCACGTTACCTGAAGTTTTTGGAAGCTGGAGAAAGATGTTCCGCCACAGTCGAGTTCAGGGGTGAATTGGGTTGCACCTGGGTAGTGTCTGTGGCGCGCAGGCTAAAGGATTTTAGTGTCCCTGTCAAGCTAATAGAATTAAACAAAGACCCAGCTTTTTGGGAGATTGAAAGGCCAGGGTGTGGGTGGCAGGAAAGTGGGAGGAAAATGATTAAACTTCTTTTGGTCATTGAGTAATTACTGCACTGACAACATCTGTGCTGGGAGGTCAGGGATTTTGATCATTTTTGTCCACTGATGTATCAAGAATGCCTGGCACATAGTAGGTGTATTTGTGGGATGGGACAGGTTGACTGGGGCACATCGCTTGTTTTATTCTGCATTAAGACACACGCACTTGTGAAATGTGTAGGGTGGCTCGACCCCCAGACAAATTCAGGAGGTAATGAGAGGGTGTGTGTGAACTGGCGCTTGTACCTGGTCATTAAAGGAGGGCCTTAACCCTAGTGGGTTCCTGGAGCCATGCAGGCTGCTGTGCAGAATTCAGTTTGTGAGAACCGGGACCTGTCATTAAGGATGAGCTGGCCAAAGCTCCTGGAGCGCCTGGCAGCTAGCTAGAGAGATGTCTGCTCTCCAGGACCCACTCCTCCCTCCTCCAACCAGGAACGCTGAGCCTGGGGCCGAAGAGTGCCCAACTTCAGAGAAAAGCTGCTGCCAGCCAGTATCTATGGACACCGGGTGGCCACTCCCCCCTGCCTCCTAACAATCACAACTTCCAAGGCATCCAACCCCTTGAAGTTCGCTGAGTGTGGAGAGACTTGGAAACACGTCCTTGTGGCATGTATGTGGAAGATGAGCACAGCAAAGTCAATAACCTTTGTTTATATATCTTTTTTAAAAAATTTATTTGTTTTTTGTTTTTAAGGGACAGGATTTCCCCATGTTGCCGAGGCTATTTTCCATCTCCAAGTGATCCTCCTGCCTCGGCCTCCCAAAGTGTGGGGATTATAGATGTGAGCCACCACACCAGACTGCAAAGAGCCTTTCTATGAACTCACTATGTAAATCTGAAAGTCTGGCAATGCTGGTAGTTTTTAGTTTTCATAAGATCTGTAATCAGTGCATGTCCTGAATGGTAAGAACTGCTTTTACAGTTCCACACATACCCCAATTCAAGACCAAATTAAAAAAAGGATTCGAAGAACTCATTGAACCCAAAGTAATTGTTTGAATAAAAACACTAAAAACATTAGGTCCCTTGAGACTTGCCTGAAGTTGTATACTTCATCCAGTGCCAATTTGCTTTCCTTCTGAAATACTTTCATATTGAATGATCTTATTGAGGTACATGCTGTGCTGTGGTGAGCAAAGGCCACAATTGGCGTCTCATGTAGAAAAAAAATCCCACCCTGGTGGCCCTGCCTGTGGGCCCTGCCACTGGCCTCTTTGAGTGTCCTGGGAAACTCCAGAAGGATGGATATTCCAGACAGGTTAGGAACTAGACCCATTATGCTACTTACTGTGCTTGTCTGACTAAATCCAGCCAAATGGTGGATGCATTTCATTTCTCTAAATACTATGGGCCAGTAATAATCTTGCATATATTTTAAGGATTTTGCTCTTTATAAAATCATACTCTATTGTCTTCTCAAACATAGCTTTTTTCGTCTTCTCAAATTAAAGGCTGAAATCAGTTTACTGTTGTGAATCATTTCAGAGGTAAATACAGTTAGATATCAGTCAAGCCACAGTTGTATTTGATGAAGTACTGAACCAGAAGGTGAAGGTTAATACTCCCAGTCTGCTGGCTGGGTGTGCCCTTGTCTCCAAGTCTGAGCACACCAGAGCAGAGAAAGAAATCAGTGATATGGAACTGACAAGTTCTCTGCTATGTGTCTTTTCCCCATACTTCCCCATACCCTCCAAACCCGGGTCTATATGCAACTTTGTAACTGTTAGTTATTCCTACTTTTTGTGACTTATTCCTGAGGTTGGCCTCAGAATTTGCAAAGTGACAACGGAAGCAAGAGATACTGTATTTATAGAACAATTAACTAAATACAATTTTAAGACGATGGCATTAGGCACCGTGACTCTCTTGGTGCTTTAGGAAAAAAAAGCCTTGTGTCACATGGTTTGAATTTATGTATGCGACAGAGTTTTTTTTTTTTTTTAAACCTCATGTTATGGAAAGTTTACATTTATGCACTATCTGATCTGAATTCATGATCGTCTCTGAGTCCATGATTCTTCCAAGATTCACTTTCATATAAAGAGACAGACATTGGTAAACTTTAGGGTGAACTTTTTTAAAAAAAATTGCAGTGACTAAACATAATGAAAAATCAATGGATCAAAGAAAAAAACGAACATAAAGGTTATGGTTACTACCAGTTAAATGATAGTAAATATTTTTTATTATACTAATCAAATACTACTTTAGTGTTTAAGGGATATTTAAAATAGAATTTTTGGGATGAGTTTATTGGCTTCTTTGGTCCTTCATTTTGCATATCGGCAGAGTCGCATTTATAAGTTCTGTGCCTCTCGGCCTTGGTTACTCACCTGTAAAATGGGTGGGATGCTTCTTCTTCAAGACTGATTTTGTGAGGGTATAACTCGAGTATATATAAGAGAGTGCATCACTGCTGGACCCGAGCACCAGACCTGGCATACACGGGAACCTCTATCAGTGGTTTTTAAACGTTGGGGTAATATTTAATCAACGTAAAGTGAATAGGCTAGTATTTTTGTAGGACATTATAGTTATTATCATGTTTTCATTAGAAATGTTAAGTTGCCCAGTTTCTCAATTTGTTTTTTTATTTTAATGAGCTATGCTAGACAGATAGGGAAAACACACACACACACACACACACACACACACATACACATACACATACACATACATTTTTTTTTTAATTGCCAGCGTAAGAGCTATAGGGCAGTGTAGGTTGTTGAGAAGTTTGACAAATTATTTTCTGCTTATTTACTAAGTAACATGGGGCATTTACAACAAGGCTCTTTTATAATCTCTGTGTTTATGTGCAGCAGCTTTTGATACATGATTCAGAACATTTTTGCTCTAACACATGTTAATGGATTAGCAAAGGGAAATAGGGCAGTAGAATTATAAGCTTCTGATCTTAACGATTTGATTTTTACATTGGAAAGTGAAAGCACATTAACCATTTATGGTGGGTAACAATGACTCTCCCCTGGGGTATCTCAGAGTCTTTCTTTGCAGTATCAGAAAAAAGGAAAGGCCTCTGCTTTTTCCTGTAAGCTGCAAGAAATGGGTTATAAGTGAGTGTAACAAAAATTGTAATAAATCTCATTATAATAATATAGAGATTGTTTGATGTTGGAAAATAGGTTCTTACCTGTTCATTCAGGGCAAGTTCCATCTTGTGCTGGATGGAAGGTATGCTGATGGAGTTGCTTTTCGTTACTGCTGTACTTTTTTAGGAAGCACAGGGGATGAAAAATCTGTTTAGGCTTACATAGTCATCTTCGAGCAAGGTCATCTCCTGCTTCTAGGCTCCATTCATTCATTCACTCATTGACTCCTGTCATAACTAAGTGAGTGCCTTCTGGGAGCACTTTGGTGGTGTGTTAGTGAGGACGCACAGGTCCAAGACCGTTAAACATAATAGCATTGTGGCAAAATGGGAGCCATGAAAGGACGTTGTTAAGGGGCCTTCTTGACTCCTTCCTGAGGGAGCTCCAGCTACTGCTGCCACTGAGGGACGTGGAAGCATCGAATACTCTGCCTCCTCCTCTTCTTTTCCCAACCCCTTTCCCCATCCATGAATTCTACCTCCCCTTCAGATGAAATGTAAGCATCATTCCTTAAGTCTTAAGCTCTTAAAAAGTGTATCCCCAACTGCAGCACCTCTGTCCCCATTACCATTCCAGAGGCTTCTAACCATCCAGACCTACTTCCTCTATTTGCCTTTCTCCCCATCACCACTCACAGGGTTCCCCAAGTACCTCAAGGCTTCATTGGGCTTGAAGAGAGGGAGAAGCTGAATAAAAGTAGGTGTGTGCCTTTGTTGCGGGGTTCAGGAATGAAAAGCTGCAAATACAGCTCCAGCCTGGAGCTGGAATGTAGTTTCTCAAAACATTATAAACAGCGGTGGCTTACAAGAATCCTATTGGGATTTAAGTTGAATATGTGCTGAGTCTATAAAGCAATTTAAATGGAAATGACCTTCTTAGTTTGTCTTCAATCCATAGACTTGATATGTACCTTGGCTTACTTGGCTATTCATTTAATATTGTGCAATAAACTTTGTATTTCTCCCCACTGAGGCCTTAAAGATGTTTCTCATTTGTCATATACATTTTGTACATACTTTTAAAATTACGTTTTCTATAGTTTGTTGTTACCATATGCAAACAAAATACCACCCCTCCAAAGGAAGAAATAAATAGTTCTTTGGTTGTTTCAGAGATACCTCATTTGAAATGACAGTTGAATCTGTCATGATCTATTAAAAAGATAGAAATCTATTAAAAAGATAGAAATACCTTTCAACTCAGAAACTTCACTCATCGGACTTTTTTCTGCTGAAATAAAAGAACCTGTTTTTAAAGATATATGTTCATAGATGTTTACTGCAGCATTGTGAGAGCAAAAAACTAGAAATAGAATGAATGCCCATGAATATAGAAATGATTGAATACATTAAGTACAGCCACACAGTGGAATGTTATGTATCCATTAAAGTGAAATGAATTACAGCTACTCAATGGACATGAAGAGGTTTCTATGAAGTATTTATTGAGAGAGAAAAGGAAGAGGCAGGGAAAGTGTATCTTTTATGATTTTTTTTTGAAAAATCACATCCTATAAGTGTATATATATACAAGTAGACATATGTGTATAGTAATAAGAATTTAGAGAAAAATACATCATTTGTAAAATCTGTACACATGCTAGATTGTTAACATGGAGGAGGGTGGGGTGATGTGGCTAGGTAGGGGAGATAGGAAGAATAGTTTAGGCATATCTCTATCTCTATTTTATGGGCTTTTATGGCCCGGGCTGGACACTTCCTTTTAATAATATTGTTTTTTTTGTTGTTGTTTGTTTGTTTTTGAGATGAAGTCTTGCTCTGTCACCCAGGCTGGAGTGCAGTGGCATGATCTCGGCTCGCTGCAACCTCCACCTCCTGGGCTCAAGCGATTCTTTTGCCTCAGCCTCCTGAGCAGCTGGGATTACAGGTGTGCGCCACCACGTGTAGCTCATTTTTGTATTTTTAGTAGAGATGGGGTCTCACCATGTTGGCCAGGCTGGTCTCAAACTCCTGACCACCGCGCCCAGTCAATAATATTGTTTTAATGGAAAAAATATATTCCAGAAAGCTGAACCACAGTGTTCTGTATTAATGGAGACCAGTAGCATTAATGTTAAACACTAACTAATAATTCAAATAATATTTTTTACTGAATTGGGAGATTCGTGTTTCACTTAAGTGCATTCAAAGATTAAGTTATGTTTTCACAAAACAGCTTGTATTTCCTCAGCTAAGTCCAGTAGGCACCAGAGTGGGCATGTGGGACACACACACACATGCACATACATGTGCACACACATGCAAGCACAGGCACATGCACACACATACCCAAGCACACATGCCTGCGCCCTGGGGCACAGATTTCTGAGGAATTACTGTCATCACTATAAGGTAAGTCTTTTGAGCTAGAAGAGACTGAGAAATGGCTTCCTTTTCCCTTGCAGCATTTCTAAGGAAATGAGTGAGGACCCGACAAGTAAAATGACTTGGCCGAGGTCTCATAGTTAAGTCTTTAGAAGCTGAGTCGGAGCCTGGAACCCAGGATCTCACGGATTCCAGTCCCAATTTGTAAAGTGAGTGTAACTTACACACTCTGAGCCACACATGCCCTGCCCTGTGTCTCCAGGCAAAAATTGTTTAGGGTAAGGAAATATCCTATTGGATTTTAAAGGGATTGCAAGGTTATAGTGCCTGGTAGGCAGGCAGGTAGTGGTACCTTTAGACATAGATGGCACACGGAGAAATTGCCACCTATCTGCCTGTACATGGTTTTTGATTCTTGATATAAGAGGGTAGACTTGTCCTCTGCTGGTCTGATGGTGCAGAATAATTACTCTCAGCTAGTGAGAATGGAGAATATTGCAAGCAGGCCTGTGTTTTGAATTTGAAGGGACACTGTCCAATCCTTACTGATTCATAGTTGATAAACAGTGATTATAAATTGAAGGATTTGAGCGATTTGAATAAGCATAATGTGCTTGTAGAGGAAAACCCTCATAGCTGCATCTAGCAGACACACTTTATTATACAAAGCTGAAACTGCTCAAGTGGCATCAGCATATCCCAGGCTGAAATATCACTTTAATCATCCTTTCTCAATTGTTTATCAAACTGTGTTATCCAGAAGGCTGACCTTGGTTTCCAGTTATGTTTTTTTTAAAATACTGGCCTCCTTTCCCTTCCCTTCCTCCCTCCCTTCCTTCCTTCTTCCTCCCTCCCAGGCTGGAGTGCAGTGGCACAATCTCAGCTCACTGCAACCTCTGCCTCCTGGGTTCAAGCAATTTTTATGCCTCAGCCTCCTAAGTAGCGTCATCATGCCTGGCTAACTTTTTGTATTTCAGTGGAGACAGGGTTTCACCATGTTGCCCAAGCTGGTCTTGAACTTCTGAGCTCAGGCCGTCTGCCCGCCTTGGCCTCCCAAAGTGCTAGGATTACAGGTGTGAGCCACTGTGCTCAGCCTGGTTTTTCCTTATTGAGATTTTCTAGCTCGTTTTTAATTGAAGTGTCATTTTGCAACATGAGCTCCTTCTCACAGTAGTTCCCCCCACTTTGTGGAATAAAGGCTCTAGAACATATATATTAATTGCCAACAAGTAGGACGCAATTCTGGGAACTAGGACTTTAGAACCACAAGACAGAAATTCACAGTTAGTAGGTAATACAAATACAAATTCCTAAGTTATTACAATAGAGTTTTTGGAAAAAATAAAGTATGTGCAGACGGCTTCCACGAGTGTGGAGTGGTGGAATCAGTGAGGGCTTCTCAGAGCAAGTGACTGTGAAATGGAGCCTTGCAGGATGGGTAAAAGTTCTCAGGCAGCTGGGAGGGAAGCTGGGAGGACAGAACACTTCAGCAAAGAGAAAGAAGCAAATAGCCCGGGAATGCCTGGAGCCTGGCTGCCTGAGGGAGGGCAGGTGTACTTTGAAGGAAGGTATGTCGTGGAGAGGCTGGGGTATGTAAAAACCAGGCTTGAGAGTGGGCAAGAGAAGATCCTGAAAGGCCTTGTTTCCCATTTTGAAGACTTTACCTGTCCTGTAAGGGATGGGTACCTGATGAAGGGAAAGATGCCACCAGACATGCATCTTATGAAGCTGACCCTGGCAGCAGACTGGGTGCTGCTGGAACAGAAATAGTGATTCCTCACTCACCAGAAGGAGAGGCTAATTTCTGATTGTGTGTTCTTAATTGACATTAAGGAAAAACATGCCAGATGTGGTGGCATGTGCCTGTAGTCCTAGCTACTGAAGAGGCAGAGGCGGGAGGATCACCTGAGCCCAGGAAGTCAAGGCTGCAGTGAGCCATGATAGCGCCATTGCACTCCAGCCTGGGCGACAGGCAAGACCCTGTCTCTAAAAATAAAACAAAACAAAATTATGCAAAGTCAATAAAAAAGCTTCGAGGGCGTGGAAGTAAAAGTCCAAAGTGGTCTGCTGAGGTGAACCCTGTAATTGAGCAGGAATATTAAATATTTGATTTAGAATGCTTTGAAATTTCAGTATCTTTAAAAATATGTGCTTTTGAGACTGAGGATTTGTTTATTGGATTTGGTCCATTTGCTGTATTTATGATGGTTTATCATTACAGGTGATACTCTCTGGAATCATAGGATTAACAACTTGGAAAAGGCCTATGATACTCCTGGTATGTACCCACCTTACACATTGCTGCCCTTTATAAAATGTGCTGTGTGTAAAGTCTGTCCAGATAAACCATTGAAGAAATACTTAAGCTCCCTTGTTCATTAAAAAAATAAGTTAACAGTAGTCAACAGTAGATAATATTAGAAGTCAGGTATCTTATAACGAGTAAGTAAGAGAATTTTTGCTGGTTTTCTGATTCACTTTAAGCTCCTTAAGTACCCAGTGCTATACAAGTGTCTTTAGTTCCAGCGTTAAACTAATCCTAAAGATAGAATTTTTTTAAAAACTGCTTACTATGGGCAGTTTTAAATATACATAATAGTGGAGGGAATAATATCATGAACTCCCTGTACCCATTGCCCAGGTGCCATAATGATTAACTTCCAGCCAGTCTTTACAGCTATACCACCCATTTCCTCTCTCTCTTTCTCTCTTTCTCTCTCTCTCTCTCTCTATATATATATATATATGTACACACATATATATATGTATGTATCTATCTTTTTTTTTGAGAAGGAGTCTTGCACTGTCACCTGGACTGGAGTGCAGTGGCATGATCTCGGCTCACTGTAACCTCTACCTCCTGGTTTCAAGTAATTCTCCTGCTTCAGCCTTCCAGGCACCTGCCACCACACCCAGCTAACTTGTTGTATTTTTAGTAGAGATGGGGTTTCACTATGTTGACCAAGCTGGTCTCAAACTCCTGACCTCAGGTGATCTGCTGGTCTGGGCCTCCCAAAATGTTGTGATTATAGGCGTGAGCCACCGTGCCTGGCTGTTGTTCTTTTTTTTTTTTTTTTTTTTTTTTGACACAGTCTTACCTTGTTGCCCAGGCTGGAGTGCAGTGGCACTTTCTCAGCTTACTGCAACCTCCGTCTCCCAGGTTCAAGCAATTGTCATGCCTCAGCCTCTTGAGTAGCTGGAATTAAGGTATGCACCACCATGCTAGTTAATTTTTGTATTTGTCGTAGAAATGGGGTTTCACCAGCTTGGCCAGACTGTTCTCAAACTCCTGACCTCAAGTGATCCGCCTGCTTCTACCTCCCAGAGTGTTGAGATTACAGGTGTGATCCACTGCTCTCAGCCTCCTCCATATTCTTTTGAAGTAGATCTCTCATATAAACCATGAATATGTGACTTTTTATTGTTATAATGTTTGAGTTGAACAACCTCAGAATTTTGTTGCATAGATTTACTATAGTGTCTCTTTACCACATAAATATTATATTTTCTTGGTAATATAGACATATACTGGTGATTTTATCTTTTTTGTTATTGAGGTAAAATTTATATAACAAAATGAATCATTTTAAAGTATACAGTTCAGTGGCATTTTTAGAACATTTCCAATGTTCATCCTTTGTTTTTTTTTTTTGCTATGTCATTTTGATTCAGGGACTGTAAACTTATCATTTACAGTTTTAAATGATACATTTAAACTTGTCATTTAAAGTGAATCAAAATAGACAATGCTAATGGAGTTTCCAACTTTCAAGGATAAAATAGAGGGTCTAGGAAATGCGATTTGAATTGCGGTCTACTTAAAATTGTTTCTATATAATATCTCTTATTTGTCTCATCTGTCTTGAAATGGAGTTAAAAATTTTCTGAAGCCATTTTGTATATATGCTTAATAGTTCATCTTAAACAGATCATTGTATGGTAGGCAGTGGGCAATCAATACAAAACTCCTTCAATTCTTTAAGTACAAAGAGAGGAAGCACATTGCAGAATCTCTGTGTGTCAGAATAATTAATGGATCCCAATTCTGTGTCGATGGTCTTGAAAAGCTAACCTGCAGCAGTTTTAGGCCCACAAGATGACACATGCAACATTTTACAACTCCATCAATGATTGTATTTCATGAAATTCCTTTAATAATTTTGGAAAGAATAAATGATAAACATAGCATTTTAATATATTAAACTGCAGGATGAGAGAAAATGAGACTTTGGGTGAGTTTTGTAGCCTGTGTTATAAGTGGCTGAAATGTGTTTCACGACGATTCGCTAGGTTTACAGTCTCTGTGAAAAATTGTGGTTGGTGTTTAGTGTTTATACTAATATTTGGTAACAGGAATCTCGTTTGTTCCATTGGGTCAATATTAAAATGTTCAGTGATACAAATCTCCAATATTTAAATTGAATTAAAAGAAGAAAATCTTCAGTGGCATTTGTACTTTGAAAATTCCAAATGATAAAGAGAGTATAAGTGTGTTCTGGATAGATTCAAGACAGTGTACCTATTAAGGCATTTGTTTCTTTGACATTCTGTCTTAAAAGTTGTCTTACATATTTATTATGTAAGCTGAAGCAGCCTTAAATGAAAATGGCCCTCTCCTATTACATTCTTATCCATTTATTTCTCATCTTTGTTAAGTGTATGCACTTTGTCACAAAGTTGTAACCAGTGTGTACATACTATGTCATGCACTGCTTTTTCTGTTTAATATTAAATTAATTAAGTTATTGTCAGGTTTCCATGTATGAGGAGTCTACATGCTTTCATTAAAACTGTAAGCAGGCTTCTGCCTTATTTCTGTACTCCATCATCAGTTTTTACACTATTGTTGGACATTTGAGCGTGTATATTTTGGCTTCTATGAGTTACGTATTTGGAAGGTCATATAGAGATTGGTTTGAAATGTTAATTAGCATCAATTCATAAAGAAGATAATTTGTAGAGATTCTACAATGAAAACTTTCTATCTATTGATAATTGGAGACTTAGTCAATATCCTAAATGAAAAATCCTCAGTTCATATGTATTTTTTATTTTTTTTGAGACAGAGTCTTGCTCTGTTGCCCAGGTTGGAGTGCGGTGGTGCGATCACTTCTCATTGCAGCCTCAAACTCCTAGGCTCAAAGGACCCTCCCAGCTTAGCTTCCTGAGTAGCTGGGACTACAGGCATGTGCCACCACATCCAGCTAATTTTTAAATTTTTCGTAGAGATGGGAGTCTCACAACATTACCCAGGCTGGTCTCGAACTCCTGGGCTCAAGTGCTCTTCCCACCTCAGCTTCCCAAAGTTCTGGGTTTACAGGTGTGAACCACTATGCCTGGCTCACATGAATCTTAATAGTATACCATTATAACTCATGCCAAATGCTTGTGTTATGTTAAAAAATGGAAAAATGCCTGTCAGATATTCCTAGCCCATCCTTTTAAGAGTAGCATAACTGTGTGGAAGCCTCTGAACTTTCCTGAGCCTAGTTTCCTGTTTGGCACAGAGGGAATAATTTAGTAATACCAAGGGAAGCTGTACCATACCCCTCCCTTAATGGATATTTTTTCCCCATTTTTTCACCCAAGCCCCTCTGCCTCAGTTTCCTGAGTTTAGGAAACGTGCCATTGCCTGCTTTTTGGTGGGAGGGCATGCTCCATTAGAGGAGGCAGAGGACCCCATGGGTCTGTGTTCTTGCAGAGCTGGGCTTGGCTGATTAGAGTTCTGCCCTCTTCCCCTTGTCATCCATGCTGTAGGCTCAGGGGCACCATCTGACTTGGGACTTTCATCCCCTAGCTATTCAGATGGGACTTTCATCCCCTAGCTAGTTGCTTGGCTGATGCCTTTTCTTCTGGCTCTCAGCTCAGCTGTCACTTCCTGCAAGAGGCCTTTCCTGACCGCTCTGATTTCAGTGGCTCCTGCCTTGCCCCTGGCCACATCCCAGCACTGAATGATTGGCTTTGCTGTCTGCGATTAGCCTAGGTACCTATTTATATTTGTTGCCTCTCTCCCCCAGATGGCAGTCGGTTCCATGAGGACAAAGCTCTTGTCTTTTTCACACTCTTTAGGGCCAATGTGCTACACATTTGTTGTAGACTGTGGAGTTAATCTGACAGCCAATAAGAAATTTAGGTCCTTGGTCAACTCCCAAAATTTCTTTCATTTTTGTCTTAGATTTCTCTCACTTGCTTTTGTTCTCCAAAATTTTGTACTTATCCCCTTTGAACTTCAAGGCTGTCAGGGAGTATTTTGGTGGTAGAGGTTGGGAGGGGAAGGATGCTCTATTTCAAGGTCCTTTGAAAGCAAGCCGTCCTCATTTTTAGTTGTTCACACCAGTCTAGAACACATGAACATTCCCTTTTGAGAATCGTTTACATTTGGGCTTCCTCTTTTATGGTTGTTACCTTGATGACATCAGGTTTTTTGCTGGTTTGAACAAAGAAGGGTCACTGTGACCTATTTTCTTCAAACTCAAGTTTTCATGGAAACTCAGGGTTGGGAGCCTTCATTTACTGGGTCATGTTTCTTATACTAACATACTCATGTGTTCAGAACAAAAATAATATTGAAAAATAGTTAGTAAACATTTGTAGCTATTTATGACTATGACTAAGAATAAGCTAGGAAGTGTGTATGTATGTGTGTGTATGTGTGTATAGTATTCTAAGTTGTGTGTTTTTCATAAAGAGCTAACATTTTCCATTTTTAAATAATTTTTTTTATTACTTCTAGGTATCATTCCTCTTTCATTCTAAGAAAATGTTCTGTAAGTGTTTAAAAATGATGGACAATGCTAGAAACAGCCTCAAAGATTGTCTTGTCTAGGCACCGCAGTTAGAAAACAGAACTGTCTTAATAAGATATTTTTCTTTGGTGGTACAGGCATTTTTCCTTGGCGGTACATTTAGTAAGAACCACTACTGTGAATGTCCAGCTAGCTCTCTGCTTATGTTTTTGGTTCCTTATGAAGTGGTGACATGAGCGATCATTATTTTTTTTCTTGTCAATTAGATGGGATAGTACAAAGTAAAAATGATAAAGGGACAGCTCCATTCTTTAGCATCAACAATGAAGGTTCTTCCCCAGGGATGTTCTTGGGTCACATGTGGTTTATTCCCAGCTGTGGCTCCTGTTGATTTGCACCCCAGACCAAGAATAGACGAGGATAAATGTATTGGGTGTTTAAAAAAAATGGTCTTTCAGTTTATTTTCTAACTTTAAGAATATAGTATTTACGACAAAACCTCATTACCCAAAGAGACTACAAAGTGGCTTAAGGTATGCTTAATTTTTTTTTTTTTCATCTAAGAATCCATAAGCTGGTAAGATAATTCTGCTCAAAAAGCCATTTGCGGAGCCAGGAACTTTTCATCTTATTGTGTCTTGGAGGGAGAGTCATAGAATACCTAGACATTTTGTCAAAAGAGAGTGAAGAATTACACTCAACAGTTAGAAATAGTTTTAGGCGGATTATGCTGTGAGATAGATTGTGGTCCTTTCTTTCCTGAGGATAAGGAGAGCTGGAGGGGTCGGAATACCCACGTGCAGTTTAGGAATCCATGCATTTACAAAATGAGCTGTGAAGCTCCCTGGCTTTGGTAGTTTCGTTCGTTCAACTACATTTCAATAAATTGAAAAGAACCCTTGTTTGATAGTTCATGAAACCTGGATTTTAATGCTGACATGTTACCACTAATTATCAGGTGACCTTGGGGAAATCTCTTGACTTTTGGTCAACAGATAGTAGATCTTGACCCAAAATCTCTTGCCTTTTATCTTTCACTCAAAAGATCCAGAGGCAGAAATGACCAGGGTAACACAAGGTGTAGTTTTGAGTCTCAGTCCTATCAATTTCAATCAATGAGTGGCCAAGGAAATGATCTAATTTGTACACTCATCTGTACAATGGGAGTACACCCATCCCGCAGGATTGTAATGCACATTGAAACTGAACTGTAAAATAGGATTTAAAGCTATGCAATCACATTAGGAATTTTTTTTTTATCATTCATCAAGAAAATCTCCAAGAGAAGATATGGTCTCTTAATTTTATGTGTCATTAAGTAACAACCCATGGTAGCAAAACGTGCACTTAGGTATTGTCAAGGCATCTTAGGCTGGGTTCAGGCTTCTCTATAATCATAGTATGTTTAGCCTGTTGGCAACAGATCTTTGATTTCTCCCCTTTGATTGCCTTTTCCCAGGAACTGTGCCTTGGGTAAGAGCTTGGGATCCTCAGAAATTGAAAGCAGTCTTGGGTGGTTCATCTATGGGTAGAATCAAGACTTGGGCAGTACCTTGTTTTGCAGACTGACCAAGCCAATTTGGGTATGCTTTAATTAGTGGATTTAGTTTGGTAGCAACAAGTAATTGCCAAAGTTTAGAAGTAACCTTTATGCCAAGTTAATTGTTAAAGTTGATTCTCAGATCAAATTCTGCTATCCATATACTTATTAGCCATCAGACAAAAAAAAAGTTCATGCCCTTTGTTCTGAAGCTTTAAGGATAGAGAGTTGAGATTTGCATCATGCTCACAAAATAGAGTGTGTGAACAATGTTTTTATCTCTCATTTTTGCATTCACTTGTTTTGAATACCACTGTGGATTCCTTGAAAACCTGTTGACTAAGCAAAGCCAAGTTTATAAGACCTACTTCAGTAAGGGAGAGCAGCTCTTTGCCAGTTCTCAGAAAGGATGAGCCAAAAAGAGAATATTTACAGGGTTTTAGAGCCCCTGCTGGATGATTTTTTTTTTTTTTTTTTTTTTTTTTTTTTTTTTTTTTGAGACAGGGTCTCACTCTGTCACCCAGGCTCTGGAGTGAAGTGGCACCATCATGGCTCACTGCAGCCTCGACCTCCCTGGCTCAGGTGATCCTCCCACCCCAGCCTTAGCCTCCTGAGTGGCTGATGTCAAAAAGATAGTTATTAGCTTGGTCAACATCATTAGTCCCTAGGGAAATGAAAATCAAAACCACAATATCAAAACATCATGTAATATACCTTAAATCTAAACAATTAAACACGAGAATCCATTTTTAACATCCATCATGCTAATTAAAAAAGCTAATAATTTCATCAATGGCATCTCATTTCCATATTCACTCTGCTAGTTTAGCAAAATCAGTTGGGTGTTGTTGGGAGATAAAGATAAGGAAAGCAAGCTTTTGGAGTTTGGCCTTTCTCATAAATGCTAGCTGACCACCCTGGAATATGAATTATTGACTATCCTTGGGTGTAGCTTGTATCAACCAATGTGTACATACATAATATCACATTGCCAGTGCTAAAGTACATTATAGACTATTTTGTCTAAATGGCAAAAATCACAATTACTTTTGCACCAACCTAATAGTAGTATGTATGTATTTGGGTTGCTAAAAGGAGCCCTCTGACCAGTCCTGCATCCAGGCTGTTGGAGCCCCACAGACTACAGTGATCAATTTCTGAATATGACTATGAGAAAATTCTCAAATTATGAATGATTTGGGGCAAGAGGGGAGACCATTTTGAATTGGAGGAACATCTTAAAATTCATGTGTTGTCATGAAATTTTGCAGAGTAATGTGTACAGTCTCATCTGTGTGTGTGGTGTGTATGTTAAGCACCAAGTGATCACACGTGTGTTTGTAGTTACATGGCAAATTTCTGGAAAGATATACAAGAAAGTGTTTTCAGTGGGCCCCTCTGTGGAGTGAAATGGGAATGGGAAGGAGGAAGACTTTCTTGCTCTCCGATTTGTATTTGGAGGGCACAATGCTGTATTGTGTGAAGAGGAGACTTTTAGTTTAGTCGTGTTTTTGTTTGATTTATGGCCTCCCTGTACCTGCAGTGTCTGAATTCCCTTTTTGGAGCTGGTGTATCTGCCTTTGTGTGCATCTTGGTGAGTGGCAGGGCCCTGCCTCCAGCGATGAAGCTTCTGAGGGCACATGCTTACATTTCTGAATGCCAGCAGCCAGCCTGTGAGCCCATGACCTCCACCTGCTGGAGCTCTAGCCCAGGACTCTGAATCTGGAGCTGTGGATGCACTGTAGCCCTGGGGCCACTTAGAATTTACTGGGCAAAGGAGGCAGCTGGTGTCCAAGGGTGACAACAAGGGACCTGGTTTACCACGGCATGACCTTGCTAGAAGCTGCAGCTTCCTTGGCTCCTTCCTGGGTTCCTGAGCCTCGTTCCTGTGGATTCTGTGAGCTACCTAATAGTCTTGCAAGAATTTTGTTTTCTTCTTAAATAGCCTGAGTTGGTTTCTCTTGTTCCTAACATAATCGAGAACTCTGAATGTTTTAGACCATGATTTTTCTTCTATGAATATTACTTTTATAATAATTAAAAATAGTTCAAACTAAACATTCATTTTTAAACATTTGGACACTTATAGTAACTCAGTTTAAAAACAAGAAATTCAGTGGGCGTGCAAAGTAGATTGGTGGTGAGCTCAGCACTGGTGGGAGGTGTTGGGTGAAGGAGCGTGGTTGGGGGTGTCAGAGCTTGGTTGCTGGTGGTAGAATTGGGTCTTACGAGCTGTAATCTCTCAATCATGATATAAAAGACTTTTTTTATCTCATTCTTTTGTGAAGAGAAAATAATGATCTCTAAATGGACATTATGTGTTAGCAGGCATTCTGCACATTGATAGAGAGGAAAGAGTATAGATTTGGGTCTGACCCAGATCCCCAGATCTGACCTGGGTCCTATAATTAGTTATATAATTTGGTATAATACTTTACTTCTCTGAGACTGTTTCTAATTTATTTTATATTTATGGTTATATATCTAAATCTGTGGTCTATGTGTCTGTTTATCTATCTGCCTATATCTCAAACACATCACAGTGATATTTTATAATTTAGTAAATGCCTTTTAAGAGGGAAAATATTTTTTATTAAAACAATGGGAGCTCATCAGCCTTCTTACTCTTTTTTTTTATTTAATTTTTATCTTTTGAGACAGAGTCTCACTCTGTCACCCAGACTGTAGTGCAGTGGCACAATCTCGGCTCACTGCAAACTCCTCCTACTGGGTCCAAGAGATTCTCATGCTTCAGCCTCCCGAGTAGCTAGGATTATAGGCGTTCACCACCATACCTGGCTAATTTTTGTATTTTTAGTAGAGATGGAGTTTCACCATCTTGGCCAGGCTGATTTTGAACTCCTGACTTCAAGTGATTCACCTGCCTCAGTATCCCAAAGTGCTGGGATTACAGGTGTAAGCCACTGCACTCAGCCTACCTTCTTATTCTTATTAAAAATAATTAGACAATTAGACCTCTCTGCATTTATCTTGCACCTAAACCTGACTTACATTCCACACAAATAACTTTCTTTCTTTCTTTTTTTTTTGAGACGGAGTCTTGCTCTGTCACCCAGGCTGGAGTGCAGTGGTGGCGATCTCAGCACACTGCAGGCTCCACCTCCTGGCTTCAAGTGATTCTCCTGTCTCAGCCTCCTGAGTAGCTGGGATTACAGGCACATACCACCACGCCCAGGTAATTTTTATGTTTTTAGTAGAGACGGGGTTTCACCATGTTGGCCAGGCTGGTCTCGAACTCCTGGCCTCGGGTGATTTGCCCACCTAGGCTTCCTTAAGCACTGGGATTACAGACGTGACCCACTGAGCCTGGCCAGAAATAACATGTTAAACACTTTCTGGTTTTAGCATTCGTGGCAGTTGTCTTACCTTGTTAAAAGTGAGGGATTTGCCACACTTATGTTAACCCACTTTCCTCCTTTCTTGTTTTATAAAAAATTATTTTTGTTATTTCTATTGATGACTTTATTGTTGTAGATAATATTATAAGTTTCTATTTCTTAATTTCTCAACTTTGGATAGTATCTTTTGACCCTCTCTTATAGAAGTTAAATAAATTATGACTTTTCTCTACTCTTTCCCTGCCTTCCCAGTTTTTGGTAGTGACATTATTACTTTCATGCTGTCAGTGTTTTAACATATACATTTTGCTCTTAAACTATATTATATCACTCAAACTTTGCCTATAAATTGTTTCTCAGATAATGAAAACCTCCAATGGCATTTATTAGATTGTTTATTTCTAAATTCACCTGAGGACTTGGTATAAGGGATGCCAACATTCCAGTGTGTGTGTTAGACTGTCTAAGCAGGACTTGCAAAGCTGCTCGGTGAAAACCAGTTTTGCAACCCTTAGCTGACCTCCATCTCTCCCAGCTTATAAAAAGATTAGGGATGAAAGAGACAAATCTTTTGGAGAAAGTTACTGAATTGCTGTAGCATTCTGAGTTCTACCTTCTCATGGGGGAAAGGGGAGTGTTTAAAGATAAGCACTGGGAGAATCTGATAGGAATTCTTTGGTGTTTGACTGGACTGTTGCCGGCTAAATTCCTGGGGACACTAAAGGACAGATTGGGGTGCTCCGTGGCCTCAGAGTTAAAGCCCGCAGTTGGAGAATAACTCCATGTTCATAGACCAAGCCCAACATGCCTATACTTCTAGCCGACCAGATGGGCCTCCCAGGGAACAGTAGATGTGGGGTGAGCTCACATCCTGCCCGAGAGAGGCCATAGGGAGTGAGCAGGCCACAGCAGAAGGAGGCTGGGCTTGGACTCCTGTTTGCTCAGGTTAAGGGCTGGAAGCTCAGCAGTAGGGGTCTCTGAGGAGCCAACGGAAGCCCCGTTCCAGAGAGAGTCCCCTGTAAACCCTTGCCAAGTCCCAACATAACAGGCAGGTGAACTCTCCCTGCTCCGTACGTTGTCTACCAGCATGGCTCTGGCCTTCCCCACACTCCCTTCTAACTAAAATGACCCAGCTGTGTTGTAGGGGGAGAAGCAGACCCACAGGAATAAAAGGGAAATAGGGCAGATCGAGGCCATTCCCCTGCCTTCCCATGGCGGGCTTGCTCTCTGCCTCGAGTAATAAGCCTGATGCCAGAGAGAGAAGCTTACATTCAGATGGAGTTCCAAATTTTGACTGGAACACAGGCTTGGACATTTAATTATCGCAATGTTTTGTGACTTGAAGTGACTGGAAGACTTTTTTGTACCTGATGTTGATCAGAGAAGTCGTGGTCCTGGACTCAAATTTCATCTTAAACAGTCAGGAATAAGACGCCCTGCAGAGCGGCCTTGAACAACGTTGCAGCAAGAAAACAAAGTGTTTTTCTGTCGACCTCCATAAGCCTTGCTTGTTCAAGGGATGAGCTACGTTATTTACTGCAACACCGGGAAGAACGACTGATACTAAAGAGAAGGAAATGTAATTCCATGTTATTCAAAGGAAGACTGTTTCCTTTGCCAAGTCAAATGTATTATTTTTTCTTATTCTCTAGTATGTGCCTGGTATCAGGCCACATTCTAGTTTGCTTCAGTTTTGGACCCAGACTTTGATATATATCTTTATATTTTTTCTCGGAGGTTCTAAATGATTCTTCTTGTTCCTTCTTTTTGTTGACAAAAAGGCACCTAATGTCAGAGATCATCTAGCTGCTGCTGCTTTCTGTCTTTCCTTTTTGTTTAAGGAAGGATCTCACTGTCACCCAGGCTGGAGTGCAGTGGTGCACACACAGCTCACTGCAGCCTCAGCCTCCTGGGGTTAAGTGATCCTCCCACCTCAGTACCAAGTAGCTGGGACTACAGGCATGGGCCACCACGCCCAGCTATTTTCTTTTTTTTATTTAATGTTTGTAGAGACAGGGTTTCACCATGTTGCTTAGGCTGGTCTCAAACTCCTGAGCTCAAGTGATCTGCCCGCCTTGGCCTCCTGGAGTGCTGGGATTACAGGTGTGAGCCAGCACACCTGGCCTGCTGCTTTTTTCTTTATTGAGATATAGTTGACATACCAAAAAATTCACACGTTTAAAGTATACAATTCAATGGATTTTTAGCGTATTCCCAGATCTATGCAAACTTTACTACTATCAATTGTGGAATATTTTCATCACCCTCCAAAATAATCTTATACCCATTAGAAGTCACTGTTGATTTCCAGATTAGTAATATTTATAATATTATTATTATTATAATGTTTGCAATAATAACACATAACTGAGATGTAGGTACTAATTGACTAATCACATGAGGTGTTATTAGTGTCCTCATTCTGAGGAAACCAGGGCACAGAGAGGTTAGGTTATTTTTCCCAAGGTCACATAGCTAGAAGTAGCAGAGCTGGGCTGCAGTTCCAGCAGATCTGTCTCTAGAGTCTATGTTCTTACTCACTACCTGGTTCCACAGGAGGCTTGTATGGACAGGAGAGCTAGCTGTCTGGGCAAATTAATAGGCTTCGTTTGAGTGCATGCTTTAGAGAAACAAGCCGATGACCCCCAATATGCCAAAAAGAAGAGAAGACGGTGTGGTGGCTCATGCTTGTAATCCCAGTACTTTGGAAGGTTGGGGTGGGAGGATCACTTGGGGCCAGGACTTTGAAACCAGCCTGGGCAAAAGAGCTTGACCCTCACCTCTACAAAAACTTAAACAATTAGCTGGACATAGTGACACATGCCTGTAGTTCAGGCTACTTAGGAGGCTGAGGCAGGAGGATCACATGAGCCCAGGAGACTGAGGCTGCAGTGAGCCATGATCGCACCACTATAGTCCAGTCTGGGTGACAGAATGAGACCCTGCCTCTAAGAAAAATAAAAGTGAAAATAAAAAAGAAGATGACAAGACACCAGGACCCCTGTACTCCAAGGCAGATTATTTCACTTTCTCAGAATGAAGTTCACGAGTACTTGCTGGTGGACAGATGCTTGTCCTCTCTGTTACTTCTGCACGTTTGAAAGTCTCTTCAATAGTTTTTCAATGTTTTGTTATGAAAATTCTCAACAGAAAAGTTGAGCAAATAGCACAATAAACCCTCATATGCCCTTCACTTGAATTCCAAAGCCATTAATATTTTACCACATTTGCTATGTCTCTACATAAATAGATGTTCTATACTGAACTATTCAAAGTTGCAGATTTCATGGTGATTCACCCCTATATACTGTAGGAAGCAACTTCTAAAGATAAAATGTTTTCTGCATCACTATAGTAACCATCATACTTAAGAAAATCTCCTAATAATTTTCCTAATAAATTTCCCAATGTCACCTAATATTCAGCCTATTATGTTGAAATTTCCCCACTTGGTTCAAAATCTTTAAATAACTTTTCCTAATCAAAACCTTTGTAACTGAAGTATGATTTGTGCACATTTCTGTATGTATAATGTGCAAAAAAATCCAGAATGCTATCAAGGTTCACTTATGGCATTTAATTATTCTGTCTCTTCAGTCTTGTGTTCTAGAATACTTTTCCTCCTTTCTTTCTTTTTGTAGGAATTAATTTAGTGAAGAGATGACTCCGTTGGCTTATATGTTATTGTTGTTCGTTTTCTTTTCTTTATTTTCTTTTAGACAGATTCTCACTCTGTTGCCCAGGCTGGAGTGCAATGGCACATTCTTGGCTCACTGCAACCTCCGCCTTCCAGGTTCAAGTGATTCTCATGCCTTAGCCTCCTGTGTAGCTGGACTACAGATATGCGCCACCACGCCCGGCTAATTATTTGTATTTTTAGTAGAGACGGGGTTTCACCATGTTGGCCAGACTGGTCTTGAGCTCCTGGCCTCAAGTGATCCACCCACCTCAGCCTGTCAAAGTACTGGGATGACAGGCATGAGCCACCGTACCCGGCCACTTTCTTCTTTTTCTTCTTTGATATGAAACATTTCAAATAAACTCAAAAATTGAGAGAAATACAGAATCCCCCACATGCCCATTGCCCAGCTATGAAAATCAGCATATGGCCACACTTGTCTCATCTGACCCCTATTTCCCTTCTCTTTTGCCATTGTATTGTTTTTGAAATAAATTTCAGCCTTCACAACATTTACTCCTTAAATATTTTACTATGTATTTATAACAGATACATACTTTGTCAGGCCCGTCAAGTATCTAGGCATTGTCTCACGTATTTTTTTTAATAATTGGTATGTTTTAATTTGACCCACTTTGCATTTAGCTGATATATCTCTTAAGTTTCTTTTAATTAGTAAGTCCCTCTTCCTCTTGTTTTCCCATTGCAACTTTTTTTTTTTTTGAAATGAAGTCTTGCTCCGTCACCCAGACTGGAGTGCAGTGGCGCCATCTTGGCTCACTGCTTTCCGGATTCAAGTGATTCTCCTGCCTCAGTTTCCCAAGTAGCAGGGATTGCAGGTGCCCAGCACCACACCCAACTAATTTTTGTATTTTTAGTAGAGACAGGGTTTCACCATGTTGGCCAGGCTGGTCTTGAACTCCTGACCTCAGGTAATCCACCTGCTTTGGCCTCCCAAAGTGCTGGGATTACAGGCATGAGCCACTGCACCTGGCCCATTGCAACTTATTTGTTAAAGAAACTGAGTCCTTTGTTTCATTCAGTTACTGTGCATCCCCATGGTGCTGTTCAACGTGTTTCTCTGTCCCCTTTATTTCTGGTAACTGGTAGTTAAATCTAGAGGCTTGATCTGATTCAGGCTCGGCTCTGGGGTCAGAACACTTGACCAGTGGTGGTGTGTATTTCCAACAGGAAGCACACATTGTCCAGATGTCTCTCTTTTTGTGATATTGGCAGTCAGTGATGACACTTCCTTAGATCACTTGGGTAACTTGAATCTTTTATGTTAAAAAAAGTCAATAAATAACAATTAAGCAGGAGTCTTTACACCATTGATCCCACACCATATCCATGAAACCATTCTGTCCTTTGAGATATTAGATTGATATCCTTGGAAAAGGGGGTCCTTGCTCATATAAATAAATTCAGGGAATGCCATATACTGTGATGAATTATTACAGTGTAAACACTCCCATGTAGCCTCACTTTAAAAAAAATCCAGGATGTTATCAGTGTTCACTTATGGCATTTAATTATAATTTAGTTTACTGTAAAATTTTAATGGTTCTTGGAAATGCTAGTTGTTTAACTTTAACTTAAGATTTCTCAAATTCATCTCACTTCACACCTCTTTCTCTACAGACTATTAAGCCCTCCTAGAAAAGTAATCAATGGAAAGTTATTTGGGAAACACCTTAAGTCATTTGTTCAGTCACTCAATAAACATGTTTTGAGCACCTGCTTTGTGTCAGGCATTGTATTAGACACATACATAGAAGTGGACACTCAAGCTTTGTTGGTTCTTTTCTGGTGTTAGAATATTTCACATATCACATGGAGAAAAATACCTGACTTAACAGATTATAGTGATCTGATCACTGGGGCATACAGTGTCTCAAAACAGGCAATATCCCTGTCTACAAAGAGTCATATAGTCAGGCTTTCATTCCACTGCTCAGTCAGGAGTTGAAGAGGGGAGAGAAAGGGTCAGGCACTCCAATTATCCATGACTGACTGCATAACAAACCACTCTAAAACCTAATGGTTTTAAACTACAACTTATCATTGTCTCTTACGGTTTTGTGGATTGACAGGATTCCTGTTTGGCGTCTCTCATGTGACTGCAGTTAGATGGCAGCTGGGTTGGGAATCATCTGGAGGTTTGACTGCCCCGGACCTCACTGATGGCTCTTTCACATGACTGGTGGGTGATACTGGCTGTTGTCTGGGACTCAGCTAGGGCTGGTGACTAGAGTGTGGACATGTGACCTCCCCGTGTAACACGGTGGCTGGTTTCTGAGATGGAGTGTCTCAAGTGCGTATTGTTCCAGGAGGCCTACTTGTTTTTTTTTGTTGTTGTTGTTCAATTTTTTATTGTGGTAAAACATACATAACGTAACATAAAGCTTACCATTTTAAATATTTTTAAGGGTAAAATTCAGTGGCATTTTAAAGTGTACATTTAGTGGCATTGGGCACATTCACCATGTTGTGCAATCATCACCACTGTCCATCTCCAGAACTTTTTCATCATCCCCAGTAGAAACTAGACCCATTAAATAGCAATGCACCATTTCCTTCTCCCCACAACTCCGTCGCAAGCACTATTCTACTTTCTGCCTCTATGACTTTGCCTATTATAGGTATTTCCTATAAATAAGCAGAATTATACAATATTTGTCCTTTTGTGTCTGGCTTATTTCACTTAGCAGAATGTTCTCAAGGTTTATACATGCTGTCGGAGCATGTGTTAGAACTCCATTCCTTCTCATGGCTGAATGAGATTCCATGGTATGTATCGGACCTCACCTCTTGATATGAGGATTGGCCTATGAGTACAGAGCGGGAAGGACTTGCTGTTGCCCATTTTTGGAGACTGCTGACTCTGGTTTGCAGGTTCTTCTTAGGAGCTGTGATCTTTGTGGCTGGGGAGTCAGAAGATCTGACTGTTTAACCTGCTGAACCTTGAGAAACGAAGAGCAGCAAAATAGGGGCCAGAAGTAGGGAAAGAAAGAAAATTAGAGAGGCAGAGGAAAGGGTAAAGGAGGAATGACGTCAGAGAAGTGGAGTCTCGGGAACTGTAGATATGCGACTTTGTTGGCAGTGAACTTTCTGCCACCTTTCTCATCTTCAAATCCAAATTTATTTTGGCCGCCTTATTCCCAAGGGGCATAGCTGATCAGGTTCCTGACCATTTCACTTTATTGGAACAATAAATCTCATATGTCACACGATCCACTGACTATTCCTCTTGTGACTCTGTCCTGGTCTGGGTCACATTCCTGATGAGAATATGTTAATGTCGGGGTGGGAGTGATGCCCGAGTTTAGTTGAGTTATGGAGATAGACATGTGCTATCTCTTCTCTGCTGAGCCTTATTACTTGGCTTATAAGAAGTCAGTTTTCAGCTGGGTGTGGTGGCTCACACCTGTAATCCCAGTGCTTTGGGAGGCTGAGGTGGAAGGATTAGCTTGAGGCCAGGAATGTGAGAGCAGCCTGGGCAACAAAGTGAGACCCCGTGTCTACAAAAAAAAAAAAAAAAATATTTAAAGTCACTTTCCTGAAAAATGAGAGACAATGTGCTAAAAGAGGACTGAGGGACCCAGGATAGGGCAGAATTTGCTTTTCACAAGTAAAGAGGCTTGAAAGTGCCCTTGAGACGTGTATGTTTTCACCAGGACAAGGCAACTCTGGCTTATAAGGGCTTTTAGCTCTCCTCAAAGTTGTGTCCCCGAATGATAAATAATCAACTTTGAGGAGAGCTAAAAGCCCTTATAAGCCTCACTCTGGTGGGAGAAGCAAGAGGCCTTTCACCCCTGTTGAAAAAGGAATGAGAAAGCAATGGTTATTGTATCTTAAGCACTTTATAAAAAGAAAATCAGGGTCTTCCATAGTATGAGTAAACCTGGCACTTCAGAGTGCTGGAGAGGAAAGAGAGACGGCCGATTCTGTTCACAGCAACGGGGCTGTGTTTTGCTTGTTGGCAAGGAGAGCTGGTCTGGATGATGCTAATGTATCTGCCAAACTTCTGGCAGAAGTTTAAAGGGTGCCAAGGGACTGAAATGGCGAGTAGGCTCTGTTAGGGTCTAAGAATTAAAGGCGCCCAGGCAAACCAAGTCAGTGCATGTGGGAGCTCCTGTAATAGGTTTACTGTGGTAAGAGTGTGGGCTTTGTGAGTGGTTGTGATTTAGGATATTTTGTTGGTCACTGTGGTGCTGGGCTGTCAATCTGAGTATTCATTTTGCTAAACCAGTTCAGAAAAATTTTAGTTTGGTATCTTGTCTTTTTTTTTCCAGTGCCATTGTGTTGTGTCCAGATGACTTTGCTAATGATTCTAGATCTTTGTATTAAAATGCTTCCCCAAATTGAATTAAAATGTGAAATGTTAAGAGTTAAATAAGTGGTTACATCAACCATTATGGGTCCTTGCTATTTATCTTACTAACCAATGACTAATCAGGGTTTTTGGTGCTTGGACTCCATGGCATACGTGTTAAAATGGCAGTTAGATCCCCAGGAAGACCACACAATTGTCTTTGTTTCAGTGGTAAAATGGAACTGGAATTCTAAGGAACAGGTAATTTGTTCTTCTACCTACCCACCACTCTCACTTCTTCCTTTGACATAATGGAATTGAAGTCCCAACCCTTCCTGTCTTCTTTCTCGAGGAAGTGATGAGTTCCCAGCAGAAGTATTTTTTTTTTTTTTTTTTTTTTTTGAGATGGAGTTTCACTCGTTACCCAGGCTGGAGTGCAATGGCGCGATCTCGGCTCACCGCAACCTCCGCCTCCTGGGTTCAGGCAATTCTCCTGCCTCAGCCTCCTGAGTAGCTGGGATTACAGGCACGCGCCACCATGCCCAGCTAATTTTTTGTATTAGTAGAGACGGGGTTTCACTATGTTGACCAGGATGGTCTCGATCTCTTGACCTTGTGATCCACCCGCCTCGGCCTCCCAAAGTGCTGGGATTACAGGCTTGAGCCACCGCGCCCGGCCAGAAGTATTTTTAAAAATTTATTTTTGAGCAGTATCAAAAGGCTGCATGTGAGGGGGGAAAAAGGGGCACAATGATTAAATGGGGACCAGTAAAATTTTCTTGGGAAATTAAAAGACAAAACAGTGTGAAAGAGAGTAATTCTGGGATAGTATTAGTACCTTTTAAAGTCAAAGTTCCTGCTTTCTTAGAAGTTTCTACTCATGAGGAAATAATTTGGTGAACTGTTCACATTTAAATAAAAACAACACACACACATGCACAAATTCATTATTAACATTTAGAAAAATATGTGTTATTTCTTATAATTTTTAAAAAGTGTCACATTTGATGAACATATTTAATCGTTAAGGGAAATTTTTTAAAGCATTAATAAAGCCTTAAAAAAAAATTTTTTTTTTTTAATTTTGAGATGGAGTCTCAAGCTGTCACCCAGACTGGAGTACAGTGGCACAATCTTCGCTCACTGTGCAATTTCTGCCTCCTGGATTCAGGCGATTCTCCTGCCTCTGCCTCCTGAGTAGCTGGGATTACAGCTCACCACCAAGCCTGGCTAATTTTTGTATTTTTAGTAGAGATGGGGTTTCACCATGTTGGCCAGACTGGTCTCGAACTTTTGACCTCAAGTGATCCTCCTGCCTCAGCCTTTCAAAGTGCTGGGATTACAGGTGGAGTCACCGTGTCCAGCCACCAAAGCCTTTCTTGATTAGAATACTGCGTGTGATGCCAGACAGATGTGATAGAGACCAAATCCAGTTGGGAAGTTGGTTTATACCCACGGCCACCAATGAGTGTACTAAGAACTTGGGGTGAGATGATGATATGGTTGGGCTTTGTGTCCACACCCAAATTTCATCTTGAATTGTAATCTCCATAATCCCTACGTGTCAAGGGAGGGACCAGGTGGAGATAATTGAATCATGGTGGCATTTTTTTCCCACATCTTGTTCTCATGGTAGTGTGTGAGTTCTCGTGAGATCTGATGGTGTTTAAGGGGCTGTTCCCCATTCACTTGGCGCATCTCCTTCCTGATGCCTTGTGAAGAAGGTGATTGGCTTCCCCTTCACCTTCTGCCATGATTGTAAGTCTCCCCAGCCATGCTAAACTGTGAGTCAATTAAACCTCTTTCTTTTATAAATTTCCTGGTCTTGGGCAGTTCTTTCTAGCAGTATGAAAATGGACTAACATTATACAAAAGGATATTTTAAAAAAGGTAAAGGTCAGGGACAGGTGTGAGGACTGAGAGTGGGACAGCGAGGACAGTTACGGGCCAGATGGGGATGGCAACTGCATTCAGTGAGAAGGAGAAAGGTGCTAAGCTAGAATGATCGGCGGGAAGACAGAGAGATGGCCATAGTTCCTGATCTATTAAAAGTTTGTGAATTGACAAGTACATTCGTTGAGGAGAGATGTATTGAACGTATTCTATGTGTTGGGCGCTGCTGTGGGTGGTTTTATAGAGATGCTCTATTTTGCTTTTTTTTTTTTTTTTTGAGTTTTCCCTTTCAACAGCCATTTGAGGTATTACTCACTTTTTATAAGTAAATAAGTGAAACCCAGTGAGTTTAAGTCATTTGCTCAAGATTATTCCGCTAGTGAGCCAATGGGCTAGAAATTAAACACAAATTTATCTCACTCTGAGTTCATGTCTTTTATTTCATTTTATGCTTTAAATTTAGTTTTGCCATTTATCAAGGTTGTGCATGCACATAGTTTAATGGGTCAAATAGTGCTGTAAGTCTGAAGAAGCCTTCAGTTCCTTCCCCAAACACAATCACTTCAACCAGTTTCCAAAGGCAATCGATCACTTAGGCATTGTAGACAATGAGGAAATCTTTCTCTTTTACATTTTACCCCTCTGCCACAATACATACTTTTATAGTCCTTTTCTCATTAAAGTTATATCATGATTTTGGTCAGAGCAATTTTCAATGTTTATTTTATTCTGACTATCCCCTTTCCTTTCCAGTAAAATATTTTATTTTTCTTCAAGTTAACAAAGGTGTTCCTTCTTCATTTGCTTAGTTTTTCTATGTATCTATCATTGATTCAAATGTCAACCCTCCTCTTAGGGTTTAAGTCTCTTTTCCGTATATTCAAGCACATCTGTTGGATATTCCATCACTTTTCTCTCTCCCTTCTGACGTGCTGTATCTGGACTGTCTATCATCTTTATCATCCTTCCACTGTTGTCCTGGACGTTCTCTTAATCTCTCTTGAGTTGGATCCCTCTTTCCTAGATTCTATAGCTTCTCTTTTTCCTAGTTCCCCCCAAATTTTGGTGGAGCATCCTGTAGCAACTTTCTGAGAAAAAAATAAGTATATTAAAAACACATTTAAAAAACTTGTATGTAAATTGTAAAAAAAAAAGTAAAAAATTTTTATTCTATTCAAACTTGGATCAACATTTTTAGTTAAGCATAGGATTTCAAAATTGGAATTCTCTCTCAAAATTTTGAAGGCATGGCTCCAGAGAATTTTGGCTTTCCAGTGAAAAATCTTTCAGTCTTTAGCTGTGGTTGAGATTTTCTTCTGGGTCCAAAGCTGTGGTCAGAAAAAGGAATCAGGAGTTCTAAGTGACTTTTTAAAAAAGGGATAATTTATATATGGTACCATGCACAAATTTTAAATGTAGAGATTGCTGAATTTTTACACATGTATACACCTGTGTAATTATTATCCAGATCAAGATACAGAACTTTTCCATCGTTCTGTAAAGTTTCCTTATGCCTCTTCTCAGTCAATTCCTTTCTCTCCCTGCAGGAGTAACCACTGTTCTGATGTTTTTCTACTATAGGTTAAGTTTATGTGTTCTAGAAACGTTTTTTTATATGTAATCATACAGCATGTGCTCTTTTGTGTCTGGCTTCTTTCAGTCAATATAAGGTTTCTGAGATTCTACATGTTTTATATGCATCAGTTTGTTTTTATTGTTGAGTTTCATTCCACTTATGAATGTACTGCAATTAGTTCATGCATTCTTCTGTTCTTGGTATTTGGGTTCTTTCCAGAACATTCTTGTCTCTGTTTTTTTGTGGACATGTGCAAAGGTCATAGAGCGGTATAGCTTTAACTTTGTTAGAAGTCATTTGCTGGTCATTTTCCATTGCGGTTGTATCATTTTCTAATTGTTTCTTTAATAGACTCTTGATCAGTTCTATTTTGAGGCTCACTTCCATTCAAAGAGTATCTGGTGCCACCGTTTCTGAACATCTGGGGAGACTGCCGAGTAAATCATTTTGAGTTTTGGCTTTCTTCATTGCTATCATGGTGTGCAGTTTTCTCAGGAGCACTGAGTCAGTGCACACTTGTCCACCTTCCGAAATGTTGTTGCTGTTCTCATGTTCTCTCTGTCCTTAAGGATTTCTGCTTTAAAAATATTTTCTTTTCCTGTCATTTTAGTGACTTTTCAGAAACTAGTAGAGCTACATGCTTATGTGGAATTCACCACTTAAAACCTATTCACTTTTAAACTATTCTGCCTTCCCGCAGTTACTGGAATTATTTATTTATTTAAACCTGCACAGTGAGTTTAAGTCACATCTTGAGATTGGAGCAGTGGGGAAGTAAGGAGCAAAGTAAAAGTCCTTAGGCAGTAGGGAAAGGTCAGCCTATTTAAAGAGTGAAATCTTGTATCGAAAAACCATTCAACAATACCAGGCTGTGATAGCCATAATTATTTAATGATGATGTGTGACAGAGATTATGAAGAAATTTTAGCAGGGAGGGATAGGCAAAGTGAAGGTGATGTTGCTTCTTGACAGCCCCAGCTTCTCCAAACATTCTTTCATTGGGTCAGTTAATTGAGACTTGGAATGAACTGGGGGCACAATTGCCAGAGATCAGAGCTGAGGTGAATTCAGAATATTGAATTGAAAAACATAATTCATTTTGCATAAAGGCACCTGGTATAAATATCGTAAAATAGTCATGATTCAAATTAATTACAAAAAATAAGAAAAGCATAGAAGACTTAACTCATTGTGACGGTTAATACTGAATGTCAACTTGATTGGATTGAAGGATGCAATGTATTGATCCTGGGTGCATCTGTGAGGGTGCAAATCTCCAAAGGAGATTAACATTTGAGTCAGTGGACTGGGGAAGGCAGATCCACCTTTAATCTGGGTGGGCACCATCTAATGAGCAGCCAGCGAATAGAAAGCAGGCGGAAAAGTGTGAAAAGGAGAGACTGGCCTAGCCTCCCAGCCTACATCTTTCTCCTGTGCTGGATGCTTCCTGCCCTTGAACATTGAACTCCAAGTTCTTCAGCTTTGGGGTTCAGATTGACTTCCTTGCTCCTCAGCTAGCAGACTGCCTATTGTGGGACCTTGTGATTGTGTGAATTAATACTACTTAATAAACTCCCCTTTATATATATATATATCTCCTATTAGTTCTGCCCCTCTAGAGAACCCTGGCCAATACACTCATGTTGGCAGTCCCTGTGAGAGCACTAGCTCTTTGGATCTTGGATTTTGCAGTGTATCCTTGAATGGTTGGATTTTGCATCTTACTCTTAAAGACCACAGGGCGATGTGGGGCAAGCCCTCTACTTTTTGGCTCCCACTATCTCCCACGGTCTAAAATACAAGTTTTGGAAAGGCAGTTCTCTGTCAACTTTGTGTTTTTCTGTTTCTTGAGAGTAAACCCCAATGATGCCTTGGCTTCAGTAGAACTCAGGAGCAGTAACCCATAGTGTTCACTTCACTGGGCAAGTGATGATTAATTTGAAATGAGAACAATAGGAATAAGGCTTAACAAGCAGGGAAAAATTAGGTTAAATATTGATATAAGAAAAAATTTTAGAGAGAATTTGTATCAGCCAAGCTCCCAGGAGGAAACAGGTGGCATAATACAATTATAATTGACAAGTGGTTAATAAAGGTACAGCTCACAAAGGTGTGTGCTGGATGTGGGGAACGGTGAAGCTGTTAACCTTTTCTGAGCCTGCAGGGAAGAGTGGGGGTGGTGGTAAGAATCTGGGAGTCAGAGTCATGTACAGAGGACCTCTGAGAGCCTGTGTGGCTTTCCTTTGAGAGACACAGCCAGCCTGAGGCTGCAGGGAAGGAACTAGGGGAATAAGTCCCCCAGCCTCACTTTCTTCCCTCCCTGTGGTCTTTCTGCTAGGGGTCCCTATTGGTTGAGACTCACTGGAGACCAGAGGGCAGAGTAGCTCCACTGAGCCAGGCTGCATAAATCAGCCTTTCCCATGGGCAGAGTAAAGGGAGAGTAAGTGTGGAGAGAGGCTGTGGCAGGGCAAACAGGAGATGTCCCACACGTAGATGTCAGTGGTCCAGTGTAGAGTGAGTTCCTAAGTAGGCTGCAGACATCATTCTTTTTGGACAACACTTGGAAATAATGTAACTGCAGATTTATCTTACAATTTGAGTGTCCTTTCCAGCTGCCATAAATTCAGATGTCACAGGCAAAAGAATGAAATTTTGATATCAAACCTAGTGAAAATGTGTTTTGTGAAATTCACTTTGTAATAACAAGGTGCCCTTGCAAAGAGGAAATACCCATCAATAATAAAACTGTGTGTGTTGTATTTTGCAGTTTACAAAGGACTTTCATATAAATCATTTTATATGACTCTCACAATAATCTCGTGAGGTAGGTGGGAAGATCGACCCACTTAATGGATGAGAAAAGTCTCACAGAATTAGCCTAAGATATCACAGCAAACAAGTGGGAAAGCCTGAATTTGAGCCAGGTCTCCAGATTTCAGATTCAGATTTGAGTTTCAAGAGAAACTCCATGCATAGCAATCACCTGCAATGATTTTTTTTTTTTAAGGCAGGAGTAATTTCTTATATGAAATATAAGAAATTCTTCTCCTTCCCAGATGTTGCTGAGTGGCCTTTGTGACCATAATGTTCTTTGGCAGCTGGTATTTTATTGTCTGCAGTTCAAGGGGGATGCCCTCTGATGAAGCTTAGGATGTAAATTTGGGTCTTGGAAGTGATCTCATTATAACTAGGTTAAACCTAGACGGGTCTATTCTGAAGGTCCCTGTGAACGCTGAGTTCTTTATGACTCCAATATTTTGTATCCTGGAACATGATCCAACTTCTGAAAGAGCTGTGTCTGATGTATGCCACAGTTGTCTGTGCTAGAGTAATTCAGGTGACCACTTGGCTAAGTTTGACCAGAGTTTTAATAACATAATAATAAAGTCATATGCAGGAATCAAGTTGAAGAACAGTGCAGGGCGATTTTGTACACCGTCTATGTGTTCAAATGAAGCCCCAGGTCTTCATTCTGAGGTTTGCAGGAGTGGCAGTCTAATGATTTGACTTTGACTTGTAATTGGCAGCCTCTCCAGCATAGGAGGGAAACTAAGCCTACCAGGCAGTGACTCCCTGGAGCATTTTCTCAGCTTGTTTGTCAATTAGACATTTTAGAAGTAGCCACATTCATTGTATGATCTCACAATCCTGCCTTGACTGCTAGATTTAGGATCTTCTTTTAAAAAATAAAGTAGTAAGTATGATTTATATACAGTGCCATCCCAGATTGCAAGTGTTCAGTTAGCTACATTTTGGCAATCGGAATAATGCATGTAACCACCACCCAAAACAAGAGGTAGAACATTTTTATCACCCCAGAACATTTTTTTCATGTGTTTCTAGTCAATCTCCTCCCTCCCTGCCCTCAACCCAAATAGGCAATCACTCTTCTAATTTCTATCACTATAGACGATTTTGTCTATTCCTAAACTTTAAGTAAGTGAAGTCATACAGTATCTGGCTAATTTCACTCAATACAGTTTTTAAAAATTGATACATAATATGTGGACATATGGGGTAAATGTGCTATTTTGCTACATGCATAGCAACAAAATAGTGATCATATAATGATCAAATCAGGATATTTAGGATATCCGTATCACCTTGAGTGTTTATCATTTCTACGTATTGGGGACATTTCATGACTTCTAGCTGTTTTGAAATACACAATATATTGTTGTTAAACTATAGTCACCCTACTCTGCTTTCAAACATTAGAACTTACTCCTTCTATCTAATTGTATATTTGTACCCATTAACCAACCTCTCTTCCTTGATCCTGTCCTCCACACCCCCACACCCACACCTCAGCCTCTGGTGACTGTAATTCTACTCTCTATCTCCATGAGATTAACTGTTTAAGCTCCCACATGTGAATGAGAACATGCAATATTTGTCTTTCTGTGCCTGGCTTATTTCCTCCAGTTCTATTTAGATTGCTGCAAATGACAGGATTTCATTTTTTTTTATGGCCAATTAAACATTTCAATGTGCATATATGCCATATATTCTTTATTCATTCATCTGTTGATGGACACTTAGGTTGCTTCCATAGCTTAGATATTGTGAATGGTATTGCAATAAGCATAATGGTGCAGGAATCCCTGTGATATACTGATTTCTTTTCCCTTCCATAAATATCCAGTAGTGGGATTACTGGATCACATGGTAACTCTATTTTTATTTTTGGGGGAATCTCCATACTGTGTTTCATATGGCTGTACTAATTTACATGCCCACCAGCAATGTGTAAGAGTTCATTTTTCTCCACATCCTCACCAACATCTGTTATTTTTTGTCTTTTTGATAATAGCCATTCTAACTAGGTTAAGATGGTCTCTCATTGTGGTTTTGATCTGTATTTGCCTAATGATTAGTGATGTTGACCACTTTTTCATATACGTGTTAACCATTTGTATGTCTTCTTTTGAGAAATGTCTGTCCACATTCTTTGCCCATTTTTTAATGGAATCATCTGGGTTTTTTTGCTGTTGAATTGTTTGAGTTTCTTATATATTCTGGATATTAGTCCCTTGTCAGATGAATAGTTTGTATTTTCTCTTGACTCTGTTGTTTCCTTTGCTGCACAGGAGCTTTTTAGTTTAATATAGTCTCATTTGTCTATTTTTGTTTCTGTTGCCTGTACTTTTGAGGTCTTGGCCATAAAGTCTTTGCCTATACCAGTGTTCTAGAGTGTTTTCCCTATGTTTTCTTCTGGCATTTTCCTAGTTTCAGGTCTTATGTTTAAGTATTTAATCTATTTCAAGTTGATTTTTGTATATGTTGAGAAATAGGGGTCTAGTTTTTTCTTCTGAATATGGTTATTCAGTTTTCCTAGCATCATTTATTGAAGAGAGTGTCTTTTCTCCAATGTATGCTCTTGGTGCCTTTGTTAAAAGTCAGTTGGCTATAAATATTTGGATTTATTTCTGGGTTCTCTATTGTATTCCAGTAGTCTACATGCCTGTTTTTATTAATTTAAATTTTATTTTATTTTGAGACAGGGTGTTGCCTTGTCACCCAGGCTGAAGTGCAGTGGCATGAACATAGCTTACCATAGCCTTGATTTCCCAGGCTCAGGCAATGCACCCACTTCAGCCTCCCAAGTAGCTGGGACTACAGGCACACACCACTATATCTGGCTAATTAAACTTTTTTTTTTTTTTTTTTGAGACAAGGTTTTTCTATGTTGCAAGGCTGGTGTTGAAGTCTTGGGCATCTTAAGCTGCTGGGATTACAGGTGGGAGCCATCACATCTAGTCTATATATTTGTTTTTATAGCAGTACATGCTGTTTTGGTTACTATAGCCTTATAGTATATTTTGAAGTCAGTTAATGTGATGCCTCCAGCTTTTCTCAGGATTGCTTTGGCTCTTTGGGCTCTTTTTTGGTTTCATGTGAATTTTAGGATTTATTTTTCTATTTTTGTGAAAAATGTTGTTGGTATTTTGATAGGGATTGCAATGAATCTTTAGATTGCTCTGGAGAATATGCTCATTTTGTTAATATTAATTTTTCCAATCCATACACATGGGATGTATTTTTATTTGTTTTCTTCTATATCTTTCATCTGTGTTTTACATTTTCTTTCTAGATGTCTTTTACCTCCTTGGTTAAATTTATTCCTAGGTGTTTTATATAGCTACAAACATATATATATATATGTTATATATGTATATATATGTTATATATGTTTATATATGTGTATATATATGTTTGTAGCTATTGTAAATGGGAATGCCTTCTTGATTTCTTTTTTAGCTCATTCGTTATTGGTATATATAAATGCTACTGATTTTTCGAATGTTGATTTTGTATCCTTAAACTATATTGAATTTATTTATCATATTTAAGAGTCTTTTGGGGGAGTCTTTAGATTTTTCTAGCTCTAAGATTGTGTCATTTGCAAAGAGGGAAAATTTGACTTCCTCTTTCCTAATTTGGCTGCCTTTTGTTTTCTTCTCTTTCCTGATTGCTGTGGGTAGGACTTCTAGTACTATTTTGAATAGAAGTAGTAAAAGTGGGCATCCTTGTCTTGTTCCAGTTCTTAGAGGAAAGGCTTTCAGCTTTTTCTCATTCAATGTGGTATTAGCTGTGGGTTTTTCATATATGGTCTTTATTATGTTGAGGTATGTTTCTTCTATGCCTAGTCTGTTGAAGGGATATTAAAATTGATGAACATGTGCTTTTTGTCCTTCATTCTCATGACGTGATATGTCACATTTATTGATTTGGGTATGTTGAACTATCCTTGCATGAGTGGGATGAATTCCACTTGATCACGATATATAACTTTTTGATGTGCTGTTGGATTCAGCTTGCCAGCATTTTATTGTGGATTTCTGTGTCTGTGCTCATCAGGGACGTTGGATGTTTTCTTTTCTGTTGTGTCCTCGTCTTGCGTTGGTATTAAGATAATGCTAGCTTTGTAAATGTGTTAGGGAGAATTCCCTCTCCTTCAATTTTTTAAGTAGTTTGAGGAGAATTGGTGTTACTTCTTTATAAGTTTGGTAGAATTTGGCAGTGGCTTCATAAATTATTTGCAATTCTTCTTCATGGGAGATTTATATTTAATTTTTAAGAAACTGACAATTTTCTAAAGTGGTTGTGCCATCTTATACTTGCACAAGCAGTGTCTGAGAGTCCAAGTGTTCCTCATCCTCACCAACATGTGGTTTTGTCAGTCTTTTTTTTTTGAGATCGAGTCTCACTCTGTTGCCCAGGCTGGAGTGCAGTGGTGCAGTCTCAGCTCATTGCAACCTCCACCTCCCGGGTTCAAGAGATTCTCCTGCCTCAGCCTTCCAAGTAGCTGGGATTACAGGCACCTGCCACCACGCCCGGCTAAGTTTTTGTATTTTTAGTACAGACAGGATTTCACCATGTTGGCCAGGTTGGTCTTGAACTCCTGAACTGGTGATCTGCCCACCTTGGCCTCCCAAAGTGCTGGGATTACAGGTGTGAGCCACTGTGCCTGGCCTCAGTCTTTTACGTTTTAACCATTCTAGTTGGTGTGAAGTGGTATCTCATTGTGGTTTTTACTTTGCATTTGTGACAACTAATTATGGTGAACACTTTTTCATGTGCTCACTGGCTAATCTTATTTTTTTTAATGTGTCTGTTTGAAATGTCTATTTAAGTATTTTAACCGAATTTTTAATTGGGTTGCTTATCTCTTTATTATTGATTTGAGGAGTTATTTGTATATTCTGGACACAAGTTGTTTGTTCAATATATGCATGAAAATATTTTCAGCCAGTCCGTGGCTTGCCTCCTATTGATTTTCCTGTGTCCTTCAGTGGGCTGGCTTTAAGATTTTAGTGAAGAGATTGGAGGTTCAGTGTCAGAAGTAATGGACCCTCACCCATTTTATAGTTGATGATGTTAATTTTTATTGACACACTTTCTTTTCAAGGCATTTTATATTGTCTTAGAAGAAAATTTCCTAAGGAAAACTCAGCACTTTTCCACAGTACCAGTGATTGTGTTATTGGATATAAAGATTCCAGATATATTAGATTTCTTTGAGTAGCAACTGCTAGTGTGTAATAGAAGCGTATGTGGGAAGATCAAGCTCTGTCCTTTGCCAATTATGTATTCTCCTTTTCCAAGAAGCTGTGGCATAATCATAAATGGCACAGTGCAAGAAGGGCCATATTCTATATGCTGCTCAAGTCAAGCCCAGTAGACACGGAGGAATCCAGCCTGGGAACCAGTAACAAAGCAGCTTCCATTAGTATTTTCCCCAAGATCTGATGACAGGCTGCATCCAAATTAACAATAAACCAAACTTCTCTTGGAGAGAAGAAGGAATTCCCCCTAGGTGAAGTGGCATCACGCGATATTAAACACTGACTCATCAAATGGGTCTGGGGAAATGCTTTCAAGCTTGAGTTGGAATAACAATAGTTAAAGAACAAGGTTTCTTCCTTAGAGTTCATATATGAACTCATTTACCAGCCACCTCTGACATATCAGCTACCTGAATTGACGCTTGGTTCTGACACTGATAATTACTGCCTCTAATCTTTTATATTTGCTTTTGTATTTGCAATGAGATTTGATTTCCTTAACAGTCATGGCTCTCAAGCTGAAAAGCCTGCATAATCTCTAATTTGTACTCAGTAAATACTGGTTTCTCAGTTGACTGCTATCAATTTTTAAATTATTTGAAGTAGTATTTGTAATAATTAACTTTAGAGAAAAGCACATGGAAAATCTTTGTGCATGCATTGTTTAGTACCTAAAGTGTTCAAAACAGAAAAAGACACATCTTTATGTTCATTTGCATACTGTGATTTCTGGATAGTAAAGGCTCTGAGCTCCTTGATGTCCTGAGGTTTCACTTATATTCTGGAGTTCTCCATTTGTCTATTTACTGCTGATCCCACAAAACTGAAAGAAAAAAAATAAGAGTGGCTATAGCCAGGGCTTAGTGTAATGTGTGGATGAAAGATAAGGGAGTAAGAATTACTGAGAAGACTTAAGAGTCAATGGCATCCTTCAGCACAATTTTAACAACTCTAAAATGTGAAAAAAGTTTGTACATTAAAAACACAGTTCTGATCTCTTTTTTAAAAAAAATTTCATCTTGGAAGAGAATGCAAGGTTTTAAAAATCAGATAAAACTATGTCTGAATGTAACTGTTGTCTTTTACTAACTGTCCATTCTCTTGCCATTTCAGGTAAACCTCTTCGTGCTGCTCTCTGTGGTTTGTGTCCTCTTAAATCTAGCGGGATTTATCCTAGGCTGCCAAGGGGCCCAGTTTGTGTCCAGTGTGCCCCGGTGTGATCTGGTAAGCACCCCTAAAACATCACTATGCATCTAGGCAGACCCTGGCTTGTCAGGTGTTCCTGGCAAGACTTGCAACATTCAACATCAGGCAACTGTCCTGAAGTGAAACCTGAAATGGGGAACAGGAAGTGGGAAAACAAAACAAAGACCTGCCTGCTGATTATTTCACCCAAGTTGTCAATTACTTTTTCCAAAGCAGGGACCAGTCAGCAAAACCCCGGAACCATAGTGATATAATGCATCATTACTTAGTGAATGGATGAATCAGGTGTCCACAGTCAATCAGCCTCTGAATGTTTTCATCTAAAGAGAAAAAAATGGATATTGCCAGAATAAAGGTCAGCAGTCCTTTATCTGAAATTTGGAGGCCAGATGTGTGTCAGCATTTAGAGTTTTTCCAATTTTAGAAGATGAAATATTTTGCACATACCATAGTGGAGTCTGGGACAGCAGGCTGTATCATGACTTCTGGTTTTCAGAGCTTTTTGGATTTTAGCATTGTGAGCAAGAGGTTGTGGACCTGTACCATCTCTGAATTTAAAAGGTAAAAAAATTATTGTGGTAAAATACACATAGCATGAAATTTATCATCTTAGTTATTCTTAAGTCTGCAGTTCAGTAGAGGTAAGCACATTCACATTGTTGTACACCCCATCTCTAGAACTCTTTTCATTTGCAAAACCGAAAGTCTGTGCGTATTAAACAACAACAGTTCCCCATCCTCCAGCCCCTGGCGGCCACCATTTCACATTCCCTTTCATGAATTTGACTACCCCAGGTACCTCATACTGGGAGGATAAAACGCTATTTGTCTTTTTGTGACTGGCTTATTTCGCTTAGCATCATCTCCTCAAGGCTTATCTTGTAGTATGTGTTAGAATTCTTTTCCTTTTTAAGACTGTACAGTTCCATTGTATGTACACGATACCTTTCGTTTATCCATTCACCTGTGATGGATATTTAGGCTGGTTCCACCTCTTGGTTATTTTGAATAACATTGCAATGAACATGGGCATGCAGATATGTCTTTGAGATCCCTGCTTTTAATTCTTTTGGACATATAACCAGAAGTGATCATTTGGCAATTCTATTTCGAATTTTTTGAGGAAACTGCACCATCTCATATTTCCACCAACAGTGCACGCGGGTTCCAATTTCTCCACATCTTCGCTGACACTTGTTATTTTCTGCTTTTTTTTTTTAAAGTGGCCATGCTAACAAGTATAAGTTGATACCTTATTTGGTTTTGATTTGCATTTCTCTTATGATTAGTGATGTTGACATCTTTTCATATGCCTGCTGGCTATTTGTATATCTTCTTTAAAGGAATGTCTCTACAAGTCTTTTGCCCATTTTAAAATTGAGGGTTTTTTTTTGTTATTGAGTTGTAGAAGTTCTTTATATATTCTCTATATCAGAATATGGTTTGCACTAAGTCTGTTTTTAATAATTTTTTTTCCTATCACAAAACCAACTCTGTGATTATTTCTGATGATATAATTATAAAATTTTGGGCAAGCCATGAAAGTATTAGGCAGAACTTAAATATCGTTTGAATTCCCCCATCCCAGGATAACAATTTGGCTGTGTGTTAAGCATCTCTTTATGCACAAAGGCACACGTAATCAACAGGATCATGTTATAACTGTTGTTTTCCTTTGGGGAAATTATTGACAAATGAAACCTTTTTGGGCAAGGGGTTGCTCTTCTCTCCTCTTTCCCGCTCTGCCCACATCTGTCACCCCAAATCCTTAGTAGCACGCTGGGGAATTATATTTCATAATGTTTTCATGGTCATGTAATCTTACATAAATATGTATGGGGTGGGGTTTCTTATGATTTTTAAAAAATGGGATGTATTGTATGTACTTCCCTGCATCCTGTTTTTATCACTTAAAGATGTATCACTTAGAGATAGATTAAATACAGACTAACGCCCTTGATTTCTTTTACCAAGTTAGTTCCTTATTTTGTTATTGTCTGTTATGGCTTGGGTTTTGGCCAATAGACACAGCGCTGCCATTACTATCATTCGGCAGATCCTCAGGGAGACTTTTAGTCCTAAGAGGAAGTAGGTTCCCAGGATAAAGAATTGTTCTCGGTAGTATATCTTTTCTCCTGCTTGTCTCATTTATTATTACAAATTCAACCATGTTATTATTCTAACTGATACTTTTAAATTGGGATAAAAGTGACAGTGAAAAGCACAAATCTTAAGTGTGCAGTTCATTGTAAGTTTTGACCAGTGTATACATTCATTTTGACAAATGTATACACTCACGTTACACTCCAAACAATCTCTATTCTCCATACAAATTTTGTTTGTTATACTCCAAACTTTATTTCTGTCACCCTAAATTCTTTGGTGTCTCTTTTCAGGCAGTTTCTACCCCCTCATAGGCAACCACTGTTCCTATTTCTTTCACCATAGGTTAGTTTTGCCTGTCCTTGAACTTCATATACGTGGAGTCACGTGGTTTGAACATTTTTGTGTCTGACTTTTTTGCTCAGTGTAATGTTCTTGAAATTATCCATATTTTTATATTGTATCTGTTGTTTGTTCCTTTTTGTAGAACACTATTTCATTTTATAAAAATATTCAAATGGTTTTTGTTTTTTTGTTCTCCTGTTGATGGACATTGGGGTTGTCTGCAGTTTGGTGGTATTACGAACACAGCCGCTGTAAACATTATTGTTTGGGGAGGCAGTTTTCATTTCTCTTGAATGAATACCTAGGCATGGAGTTGCTGGATCATGTGGTGCTCAAGGGTTTTCCAAAGTTGTTGGGGAAGTGAGTATTTTTAGTTTAAAATGGAGAGCCAGTTCCTTCATTAAAGGGCTTAAACTCACCAGTGACTGAGAGTCTACTAGGGGCTCTCCATATCTCCATCAGCAAAGAGAGTTTCTCTCTTGTTAGTTTTTCCAGTCTGATGAGGTCAAAGTGAGAGCTCACTGTCACTTTAATTTGTAGTTCCCGAGTGCCAAAGATGGCATCATCTTTTTTTTTTTGAGACGGAGTTTCACTCTTGTTGCCCAGGCTGGAGTGCAATGGCTCAATCTTGGCTCATTGCAACCTCCGCCTCCCGGGTTCAAGTGATTCTCCTGCCTCAGAGTCCCGAGTAGCTGGGATCATAGGCAAGTGTCACCATGCTTGACTGATTTTGTGTTTTTGGTAGAGATGGGGTTTCTCCATGTTGGTCAGGCTGGTCTTGAACTCCCAACCTCAGGTGATCTGTCCGCCTCGGCCTTCCAAACTGTTGGGATTACAGGCGTGAGCCACCGCGCCTGGCACGGCATCGTCATTTTTTAAAAAGCTCTCCAGAATATTCGAATGTGCAGGTAGGGTTAAGGGCACTACAGCTGAAAGGCGATGGGAGGAAGCCAAAGCTCTGACGTCTTCAGGCAAAAGCACCAAGAATACAGGGCCGATCTCGTTATGTAGCATCAGGGGGACTTCTACAGATTTGTTTGTGGATAGGCTGAAGTGACCGATAAGAAGTGAGAACAAGGTTTTAGAAATATTGGGCAGAGATGGGATTACGAATGGAGGTGAAGGTATTAGATTCTGCAAAGATCAGGAACAGGGGAGCAGTAACACACAGGGACAGTTGCCTGGAATCATTTTGCACATAGTCTCAGGGCTTCTTTGTATCCAGTGGGCAAATTAATTGGTATTCATGATTATTCGCATAATGAGTAAACTTTCAAATAGATTTGTTTAAAGGAATTAAATTTCACCCATCTGGAAGGTTTTGCCATCCAGACTGGCTCACCCCAGAGGTTGCAGGTAGCTGAAATTTCTGAAGAGTGGGGCATCTTTGTCATTTGAATAAAGCACTCACGTGTGTGCCGCCCACATGGGCCTGGTTTCCCACTTAACTGAATGCTTTGTATCAAGAGTGGACTTGTCTGGGAAGGGAGTACTTTATAAGATGATGCCTAGCATTGTCTGAGAGAGATAGAGCTTTCAGGTTAAGATCTTAAGGCTTGCACCAAGTGCAAAAAATGAGAATCAGAGTGCATTGTGTTGGGGAAAAAAAGTGAATTTGGTTCCTGTTGGGGAAGAGTGGGACCCACGTACGTGAGCAGAATGCAGGCTGATACTTCATCTCATTTAACTGCTTATCTGCTAGTACTAAACAGGATTGGTATAGACACAGGAAGTTCTCAGCTACAGACTTTAAAGGAGAGAGGAGGAATATTAAAATTCCCTTTCTTGGGAAAGCCACTGAAATTTAGGTTTCGGTTGTTATCATGCCTAACACAGAACCCTGCCATATCTCATTCTACAGGATTGGTCCTCCATGGTGGAGCCAGGGCATTTTTCTTTAATAATTAAAGTATTTTTCTACCTTTCCTCCCTTAAGGTGGACTTAGGTGAAGGCAAGATTTGCTTCTGTTGTGAAGAATTTCAACCAGCCAAATGCACAGACAAAGAAAATGCCTTGAAACTCTTTCCGGTTCAGCCTTGTAGTGCTGTTCACCTTCTACTTAAGGTACCTCGAACAGATTCCCGCCCCCGCTGATAAACACACCACGGAGCCCCCAAAGAAGGCAACGTTACTTGAAATATTCATGTTCTGTTACCTCTCTCAAACAATTAAGCTGCTGGAAAGCACGTGTGAGCGACCCCTCATTGGTACCCAGAAACAGAATTGAATGCAGAAAGAACCACGGGTTATTATGTGTGTTAAACTACCATGAATAGTTTTCTTTGTGTTGGAGAACTGCAAGACTGTAAAAAATGGAAAAGAGCTGCCTATATATATGTGTATGTATACACAGACACTCACATGCATACGCGTATATGTATACATACACACATATATATGGTGTAGCTTTTAGCAAAACCTTTAAGTTGCAGACTCATGTGTCATTGTTCTGATACTCATTTGTTCGCTTGCGTGGGTCACATGGACCACTGAGTGCTACCGGTCTGCAATACGTATCCCAAGGAGAGAGACTGACCAGAAAATATAGGGGGAATTGAAGCACCTTAGCTCTTGTTTAATAAGCAACAATTATAATAAGCCAAAGAGATTAAACAAACAAACAGATGATCCCAGTTGAAGAGAAATACACAATTAGCCTTCATCAGGGAGTTGTGTAAAAACTGTGGCCTGACTTAAGGAACATTAGCTCAGCGAGTGACAAAGTCAGCTGGTGAACCCTGAGTATGGCTTTTAGAGTCCACTTCCGCCAGCTTTCTTTAGGTGTTTGTTTTGGGTTTCACTTTGGTGAGGAGGAAGAATCTCCGAGCAAAGAGACAACTGTTCCAAGCTACCAGCTCTGAGTTGTGTGGGATGTAGAGACGGCCTGCTTTCCATGGCTTCTGCGTTTTTGGTCGCTGAGTCACCCCCAAACTTTCTGAGCCAGGACTTAGCTTGGGGAAAGCCCCACTAAAGGAGCCAGGACTGTAGCAGAAGCTTTTGGAATGGGCTTTGCTGCTATTTTGAGATGTGTGTTTAGTGGAGACAAGTCCTATATACACTCTGGCTGGGCCGGCCCCTGCAGCATCCTCGTCAAGTGCAAGGGGCAGCTCAGCCAACTGCTCTTGAAATAGAATCAGTGGCCACAAATTAAGCAGTGCACTGTCCTGGTGGGAGGCTGTGGGAGGGAGGAGGCTGAGAATTGCTATCCCTGGGGACATCAGCCTCAGAGGAGGAACTCACTGCTCTCCAGAATATTGAAGGAACGTTTCCTGACAATATTCTGATGCTTGCAAAGAGAAGTACTGTCATATCAGGTCATTCTATGACAGGGAGCTTCTAAGATAAGTTTTTGGAATTAAGAAGTACACTTTATTGCATGAGGGTCATAATAATAGCCAGCATTTATTTGGGCGCTTTCCATGAACTAAACGCCACCTAAGTCCTTTACATGCACCCTCTCCTGAGAATTGTCTTATGGAGAGCGTTACTATCATTTCTAAGAGTGTCTACATCGTATTCTGGTCATGCGCGTGAAGTACTTAGTGGTGCCATTGTTTCCTTGCCCCAGAAAGTCCTCTTTGCCCTGTGTGCCTTGAATGCCCTGACCACCACCGTCTGCTTGGTGGCCGCCGCCCTCCGCTACCTCCAGATATTCGCAACCAGGAGATCCTGCATCGTAAGTCTACGCAAGGGCGTCATGCCCATGTTTCCGGAGAGCTGGCCCATGGACCCTTTCCTGTCATCCATTGCCTCTCTCCCCGTGCCTTTGTAAGGAAGGCTGTTGACTAACTGAGCTGCTGTTTAATCAGGATGAATCCCAGATTTCTGCTGAAGACGTGGAGGATCATGGACGCATCCCCGACCCTGATGACTTTGTGCCGCCTGTGCCTCCGCCTTCCTATTTTGCCACATTTTACTCGTGCACACCCCGGATGAACCGCAGGTATCATTCCTGAGTCCCCTGCAGTCTGAGTGGGGTGCTGTGGGTTCTGAAGACTGAAGCATCTCCAGAACTCACAGCATGAGATCCGACTTTTCTTTGAAAAAGAAAAATTGTGCCTGACTTATGGAACATTAGCCCAATGAGTGACAAAATCAGCTGGTGAACGCTGAGGTCTGGCTTTTAGAGAGTCCACCTCTGCCAGCCTTCTTTAGAAAATTGAAAACCAATTGTGCTATTTTTCAGGGGTTTCTATTCTCTCTGTCTCTCTCTGTCTCTTTTTGTCTGATAAACCAGATGAATCCAAAGAAAAGTTAAACTTTGAACCTAAAGATAGACATTTTCAATTTCAATTAGCTTCCTAAGGAAAACTGACACCCAGGGAGATAACAGCTGTAATCTGACATGATTGAGAGTCGCTGTTGCCTTGGAAACACCTCCAGTTAGGCCAAATCGATGTTTCATTGTAACACCATCAGCAGGTCTCACCAATCATGAAATTCTTCCTAGCCATTAAAAAGAGATTAATTATTAATTGTATCTCCCTGGTCTAGAAAAAATAGATCTCATACTTACTTTCCTTTTCAAATTTCAAGCTCAAAATTTCGACTTTCTTAAATATCAAGGATTATTATTGGTACAATGAAATGCCGCATACATTTGTCTGATTGTTAGCAACTTCTAGAATCAAACCTTTTAAAAGAAAGATTTCTTTTATTCATTCAACAAACAGAATCCTCTGCTGCTTAGTAGTTCCAAAATGAGCTAGACCTGCTTCCTCCCCTAACATTAAGGTGCTCACAGTCTAGGTCATTAAAATGTTGAAGGATCACAATAGTATTCAAAAGAGGGGTGTTTGGTGCACAGAGAAGGTCCACCTAACCCAGAGTGGCAAGGCAGTCAGAGAGAGTTTCCTGGAGGAAGTGACCTTAAGCTGAGTTTAAAGTTTAAAGGATAAGCAAACCTCTGTTTAACTTTCTGAAAGAAAAATCTCTCAATTCCACAGAAAGACTAGTGTCTTTAGCTTCATATTCAGAGGGCCAGAAATGTCTATTTTTTAATTGCTGTAGTACATGCAGAGACTGATCAAACCAATTTGGTGCTGAGCTTGAGGTTTTTAGAGAAGCATTTTCTAATATCCAGGGCAACCGTACGTGACTTTGAGATATGTCACCAGTGGGGCGGCCACCCAGACACTGTTAGCGTTCTTTTCAGTGGGTTAGCTGCTGACTTGTCCCTTCGAATTATACCCAAGCCCGACCTCTATGCCCTCCCCTGCCCACCTGCCCAGGCAGGGGCTGAGATGACCGCAAAGCTGGGTGACAGGTGGCCTGGGCTAGGCCCATGGGACAGCTTGGCCTCTCTGGTGTTCAGGGAGTGGCCTTTACTGGAATTTCGAAGCCTCAGGGGCTGGGATGGCTTCCCTAATCTTTCAGGAAATGAGCCAAGAATGACAGAGGCAGAAGAGGTATGGCAGCAGAACACATGTTCTTTCTGTACCTGAGGACACATTCGTAAAAATCTTAGCCCTTTCTCAGGCTCTCTGTAGAGGGTACATTGGAGGACAGCAAAAATGACTGACATTTCATGGTGGGGATGAGCAATACCCTCTCCAATAAGAATTCCTTGGCGCTGAGGTTGCGGATGAGCACTGTTGACCTAGGAGGAGGCAATAGACAGATTTAGTTTCCTGCAGTGGCAGAAAGGGAAAGTGACTCATGTGGGTTTAGGAGCCGTGCCATCCCGCAGTGTGCTCTGAGCACTCCCGACCTTCCTGTCTCCTCGCTTTCCTTTCTCTTCTCTGCTCCACCATAATACTGCTGCTCAGTGCAGATATTTCCACTCTTTAAGATCAGGGTGCATCCTCGGATTTGTCTCTCTGAGTCCTGAGACAGCCTCTGGCCAAATCCAGGTTGGAAGAAAACAAACAAGCTTCTCCTCAAGGGCTTTATCACTCAGAGCTTTCTAGAAAGAAGGTGGAAGGAGGGAGTTAAATTACTATAGTCTTGTGAGAAAGAAGACATTGCCCAGTCCAAAATACCTGCCTGGAGCCCTGTAATTATATTAGCAATGGGCAAACACGTTGGTTTTTAAAAATTTTACCAATATCAGAGTGCAGTCCACTTTCCTTTATTCAAAAGGGTTGAGTTTATTCACATTTAGATACATGTTCTATCAAAAAATGTAAAAATTTGCTAGATTCACAGTATAAATCAGCTTTGTAGATATTACGGTTTAACCTCAATTAGTAATTTTCTTTCTCATAAGCAGACAGGCAAGAATATTCACGAATGTTTTTGTTACTATTTCTATGACCAGTTTTATTCAGTTTTCACACAACAGAGGATCCCCATTTCCTGTAAGGTATTATGACCTCTCAGAAGGGGTTTATTTATTTAACTTCTATAAATACAACCACTTCATGCGTTGGTATCTCCTTGAAAAAAGGCTTCTCGTGTCACTGTCACAAACAGAAGCCTGATTGCAGCTGAGGTTTCTGTCCAAAGATGGGTTGGCTACTTCGTGAACTGATCTGTAATACAGGAGGGCCATGCACCCCACCTCCGTGACCCCAGGATGTCTCTGTTCTCAGAAGTTGGCTTGAGCCGGGAATTAAGGAGTCTCCAACCTATTTCATGAACATGGCCCTGCTTTTTACTCTGGGGATGTAGCATATTAAATAAAACGGAAGACAGAGCAGGGCTGTCTCGGGCATTGATGTGGTTGACATGGACATTTCTTAAATGAGACCCCAAACCCCACTCATTTCCTTTCCTGAGAATTTCCAAACCCAAACTCAAGTGAACCTGGGTGATCTTGGGGTTGAGCCCACTTCCCTCTCCCCGCTCCATGCAGGAACCCCGTGCCCAGTCACAGGGTACAGTTTTCTAGTACAGGAGGAGGAGGATTCTTTGGTCAATGGTGTATTCAGTGCTGCATTCCCCTCGAGTGAGTTTTCAAGGCCTATTTGTAGCAGTAAAGTAGAACGTGCTTTGAATTTCCATAGTCAGTGCTCCTGAGCCTGTATGAGTGAAGGCTTCCTGGAGACTTGGTGATGAACTTGAAAGAGCCCAGGTTCTGGAGCCTCTGCAGAGGGTGACCCAGGGTGAGTTCTCACCATTTCTGAGCCTCAGTTTCCTCATTCACCTTCGCTGTCACATGGCTATGGGGAGTATTGTTATAAGATAATGAACATAATAAGCTTTCTGAAAAGAACATCTTAGACCCAGCTTTCCCAGTGTTAGTTCTGTGGTTTAAAATGCTCTCGGTATGTGTCCGACTCTTAAGAAACACTTAGCTCTTAACCTTAGCCTGACCTTAGGAGACAACTATCTTCTGAAGGCCCTCATTCGTAATAAAACTTTGATCAACTTGCCCAGTAGAACAAGGTTTTAATTTCAATCACCATTAGCCATTGCCTTTGCAATAGTGCCCAGTCTTGGTGGTGCCTTAGGATGCCCTAGGAGCACTGAAAACAGTCAGATTTCCGGGCCCCACCACAGGCAATGAATGCAGAATTTCTAGAAGTGGGGCCTGGGCCATCCATAGTTTTAGAACCTCCCAAGTTGATTCTACCCACCTTACCAGGGCTGAGAGCCGTGGAGATCCGAGGAAAGAAGAGTTAAAAAAAACCCCAGCTGGGTGCAGTGGTTCATGCCGGTAATCCCAGCACTTTGGGAGGCCGACGTGGATGGATCATGAGGTCAGGAGATCAAGACCATCCTGACTAACACGGTGAAACCCTGTCTCTACTAAAAATTAGCCAGGCATGGTGGTGTGCGCCTGTAGTCACAGCTACTCGGGAGCTGAGGCAGGAGAATCACATGAACCTGGGAGGCAGAGGTTGCAGTGAGCTGAGATTGCGCCACTGCACTCCAGCCTCTGGGCGACAGAGAGAGACTCCATCTCAAAACAAACAAACAAACAACCTGCCAGTATGTAGCAGACCCATTTCCCTCCATGGATCCTTGTTTACCCAAATGAGATAAAATAGATTGCTGAATAGGAAAGGATCTTTCCTTCTATGTCAACTCCAGCAGCATCTTCCTTCAAAGCAAAGCTTTTATGGGGATTATCATAACTACCACAGAAGCTGTTTATTTTGTGATCAACTTGGATAAAGTATGCCCCCTCTTTCCCCAGTTGTTCTTCTGGAAGAAATTCTGCAAGTTTAGGATCTAAAACAGCCTGTTCTGACCTCTTAGCCCTCAGCAAGCCCTCTTCTCTCTCCAGACACATAGGTAGCCATTGCGTTGGGAATGCCAAACGGGGACCATCAGAGCTAACAAGCAGACCACCAAAGCTGGGGAGATAAACTTTCCAGGCAGGGGACACAGCAGTGAAGAAATACAGGTTTTATTTATTGGTGAGAAAAAGTTAAGTGTTTGTAAGTGCTAGGACGATGGCTCATAGGGCTATGCTCTTTAAAGATGGAAGGCCGGCCCTCTGGAGAGGACAAGAGGTCCATAGGTCTCATAGATGAAAACAAATTTCACTGTTCATTGGCCAGGAAAGGGTTTTCATTCTTAGATCCAGGAAGCATTTGGCTTCTTAGAGTCACTCAGCATTTACAGTCCTTAAACAGTTTCAGTGGAATAGGGGAGTTGGAATGAAGCCCGTTGGCAAGACCTGCTCTCAGGGGAGAATCTCTCTTTCATGATAACTTTGCCTCACGAAGGGACCCTTTGTGCTAACGCCTCGCTTCCAACTGGAGGCTTGACGTGCTGTGGGCTGAACCTGAAAACGCTCCCACGTCAGGCGTTAGCACATCACCTTCTGCCTTCCCTTTCAGGCCAAGCAGGGAATGAGATCCTCGCTTATGAACAGACAAATATAAGGGAAAACGAGGGAGTGCTTTCTCATCGTTTCATTCAGGTTGCAGAGTCTCATTCTTCTTAATCCCAGAATTCCAGAAGCTTTGTTGTTAGAAAAAAAGAAGATCACATCCTTTTCAAATTTTTTCTTCTACCAATCACATTTTGTACATGGCCACAAAGAATAAAATGAAACAACTATAAATTCAGAGAACACCTCTCCCCAAAAGGCAGTGCCTGCAAGCAACTAGCCCAAGAATCTGTCTTCTCATCCATTTCTTTTAGCTTTCTAAAATTCTTTTTTGTATTTCAAGAACACGCAAACTTTTGCTCTTTTTTTTTTTTCATTCTCTGATACTCCATCATGGAATACAGGTTTTCTGGATTGTATATGTATTTTATAAGTTATTTTAAAACTTAGATTCTTCCTCATCTAGATCATCTAGCACCTTGAACAGAGATTTGTGGAATTTTCGATCAACATTGGTGAGAAATCTTGTGTAGGATTTTGCTATTATTTTGAATTTTGCTGTTGACAGTTCTTTAGCCATAGGACGGAAACAGGAGCCATGCAGAATGTAAGAAATAACTGAATTTCCCTGAGTCCTTAGTTGTTTTTTTAAATTAAGATGAAACTCATATAAAATGAAATTAACCAAAGTATACGATTCAGTAGCATTTAGTACATTCACGTTATTTCATAACCATCACCTTTATCTAGTTCCAAAGCATTTTCAATACTACAAGGAGATCCCATACCCATCAAACAGTCACTCCCCATCCCGTGGCAACCACTAGTCTATTCTATGTCTCTATGGATTATTGTTTGCTTTTTGACTGATGGGTTTAAATGGAATGATGGGGTTGCATTTTATACACTGTCATTTGCGTAAAGAACTCTGGCCACTCCATCAGAGAGCAGCTTCTATTATTCTCCCTCTCCTGGCCAGGGGGACCATGGTATGGAGGGGTAAGGGGTTTTCCCCATGGTTTAGGGGAAAGTCAGTATCCAGGCATTACTGCAGTCACATGGCCAGGCCGTGGAACATGCTTTCTGATGCCAAGTCGCTTTTCCTAGGATGGTTGGTCCTGATGTTATTCCCCTGCCACACATCTATGGAGCTCGAATCAAAGGTGTGGAAGTGTTCTGTCCTCTGGATCCCCCGCCGCCGTATGAAGCTGTGGTGAGCCAGATGGACCAGGAGCAGGTACCGTCCTGATTCTAAGTACATTGACTGCAAGTGGGAAACACAGCACCCCCCATCTCCAGAGAACAGCGAGGAGCCTGGGCCCCACACATCTTTTTAAGGAGTTCATTGAGTTTGATGAGGGCTGAATTAAACATCCACAAAATAACCCTCTTTTTTCCTGCAATGCAGGGATCTTCATTCCAAATGCCAGAAGGATCAGAAGCTGCTGTGATCCCGTTGGATCCGTGCTGCACACAAGTGACTCAAGGTAGTAGATACATTATGACATGATTCAGTAGATTAAAACATGATAAAATAAGCTGAGCAAGGTGGCTTATCTCTGTAATCCCAGCACTTTGGGAGGCCAAGGTGTAATCCCAGCACATGAGGCCAAGAGTTGGAGGCCAGCCTGGGCAACATAGAGAGACCCTGTCTCTACAAACAAACAAACAAAAAAAAGCCATGATAAAATAATGATCCTGTCTGGTATTTTGTTGGAGGGCAGATATTCTTGCAGCAAATAGTTCAAGCTACATCTTTTTCTCCAGGTGCAAAAATACCATCAACTATTAGGGCTTATAAATCAGAGAAAATATGTGAACTGAAAAAAGATATCCTTAGAATTTTTTATGAGCCAAATTACTCTCAGGAACCATGAAATAGATTACAGAGTTTGATTTGGTATTCCTGTGTTTTCTGATCTATGATTTTCTTCCTCCTAAAAATTAGCTAGACTTTTGGCAGGGGAAAAAAATTTCCTCTATTGCAGAGTGGTTTGAGGTGAGATTGTGCTGTATCATTTATAACCTAGGGCCCAGGTCATGCTCTCTGAGCAGACAGTGAATTCTGATTTTCAGTACTACAGTAAGTACTAGAGTCAGTTTACGTTTATCATTGTTATTTAAGGGAACATTGTTATGGCCTTCTCTCTTTGGGGAGGTTTTAAGTGGCCCAGAGAATTGTCCACTGGGACAAAATCGCAAATGGTAATAAATAATGGATCAACTCTTAGCAATTTTAGATGGAGGTAATTTTTCAGCAGTACTATTTGTAATGTAATACTCTGTGCTCTGTTCACCTTCCATCCTAAGTAGAATTATGAAGCAGAGTTCTGTCTCCTATGTTCATAATTTTTCCATTTTTAATTTTATCTTATTTTTATTTATCTATTTATTTTTGAGACAGAGCTTCACTCCTTTTGCCCAGGCTGGAGTGCAATGGTGAGATCTCAGCTCACTGCAACCTCCGCCTCCCAGGTTCAAGTGATTCTCCTGCCTCAGCCTCCCGAGTAGCTGGGATTACAGGCGTGTGCCACCATGCCCAGCTAATTTTTGTATTTTTAGTAGAGACAGGGTTTCAGCATATTGGCCAGGCTGGTCTGGAACTCTTGACCTCAGGTGATCCACCCTCGGCCTCCCAAAGTGCTGGGATTAGAGGCATGAACCACTGTACCTGGTCAATCTTTCCATTTTTTAAAAGTTTCCCGAATTACAACTCAGGCTCACAAATGATGGGATTTTATTTTCATGAGCATATATTATCCAATTCCAGTGGGGTTTTACGGATTTTTTTAGTGGCCACTTGACTTCCTATCTTAGCCATCCGGGGGTTCTTCAGCCCACAGGGCAGCCACCTCACCTGTCCAGGTATTAGCTTCCCGAGAACCAGGCTTATCCTAGCTGTCAGGGAGCTTTTCAGTACTGCCGCAGGATGCTTCCCTGGAGAAGATTCTAAGCACCTTTAGGAAAAAAACCCTGACATTTTGGCATGGCTCCTTTATTTTGCTCTTGGATTTAAATTTTTCTGTTTGTTTGTTTTAGGCATGGAGGGGTGGTTTGGAAAGGCAAGTTTTCCCATAGTGCAGTGATACAAAAACTTACTGGGCCAGCAGCCTGAGTAAATGTTATTAACTACATTACGCTTGCCCCGGCAGGTTTAGGCTCACAGGTGTTTCCTGTCCATTTCGAGGACCACAGCTGGTGAAATAATTTAATTTTCCCTCTTTTTAAAAAAAAAATCAGGTGGGGACATTCCTAACATACCTGCAGAAGAAAACGCATCCATGCCAACTCCCAGTTCAACCCTGGTGTGTCCTGCAAGAAGCCACAGAGCCCTCCCACCCCTGAGAACGAGGTCGAAGAGTGACCCCATGCTCCATCATTCCGAGGAGAGAGGTGATGTCATTCCCCAAGCTCTTCGCAGGGCTCTGTGCTTATTTGTCTAAAGGAGCCAGGTGAAGGCAGGTGGCTCTGGTCAGCTCCAGACCCTGCAGTTGAAGTGGTTATTCCAAAGAGCTTATGAGGCCTTGGGAAAGTGAAATATTCTACATGCAGGCTAGGAATATACATCTGTCATGTCTTTTAAGGATGGTAGGGTTTTATTTTTTTTAAAAGTCATTGTCATCAAAAGAATTTGGTTGTACATGATACTGTGCTAGGTGCTATATGAAGAAAATTATGCACACCTAGTTCTGATTTCTAGATGCTGCAATCCTATGGGAATATGCATTCTCTTTAAAAATGTCAAAAGGATTTTTGTATACTCCCTCTTCTATAATTTGTTATATTTTTACTATGTATGAGTAGATTGAATTATTGAAATCCGACCTTGTTTTTAGAACTTTGATAGAATGAAATACATATGCCCACACACTTCACCTCTCTCTGTGTTGAGTTTGTGTATAGACGTTGCCTGAATAACTAAACATTTAAAAAAATAAGTAATGACACTGAGGATTTTTTCTGAATATATGAATACCTGAACATCTCCAAATATCTCTTCATTGTAGAAAATTATAAAAAATAAAGAAACTAAAGGAAGAAAATTAATACCTTCTGTAACTCCACCAGCCCTGGCTTCTTCTTGTGAAGTAGTCTAGCAGAGCTGACCTCTGCTCTTCTAAAACTCTATGCAAATAAAACTCTGATAATCCTCCACCCTGCTCTCTCTAGGGTCCTGCCTTGATCCCTTGCAGTCTCTGTTCTGCCCCTCTGACAGTGTGTTATTTGCCACAGCTCTGGACTGACCATGTGCGAGCCAGAGAGAACACTGCTCTTGTCTCTACAGCGGCTTCTGAGTGGAAAGTCCTGCCGCCTGGTACTGAGTCTGAAAGCCAGTGGCCGGGCAGCCTGGCTTCTGATTCCCAAGACCTGCCTTCACTGTGGGTCTCCTACAGCCAACATGGCAAGTTGAGGACTACAGCCTCAATGGAAACTTAGCTGTTTGCACCGCTTAGGGAAATCTCTCTGGAACCCTTTCTTATTCTGCAGACCTGCAGGGACGAGGACAGCAGCTGCTGGAGCCCTCCATTGTGGAAGGCACAAGGTTGCCTTTGAGTGGAAGAGTGGAGACCCTGACTCTGTCTTCACATGAGTGTCTCTGGCGAGTGCTTCTGAAAGACTCTTGCTCTCTGTGACATGCACATGGCTGCCTGAGAGGACAGTCTCGAATCCTGGTTTAGAGCTCCCCACGCCTGCCTTTCTCCAGAGGAAAAGGAGTGCTCCCCTTCTTCACCTGCTCTCACCTCCTGCTTCTTGTCTTCTTTGAATTTCTAAATTTCTGCTTATCAGGCCTTGATAGACTGATGATGCCAGTGTTGTGTACACTGAAGGCTGCTGGGTGGCTTCTGGACACATAATGACCAGATCTGAGTTTTGCTTCACCCACTTCACAGTGCAGAAGCCTTCTGCTGGTCTTTGCACCCTCGCTGATGTAGGTAGCCATGGAGATTAGAGCCTGTGGTGGATCTCCCAGGCCCTCTCTTGACTTCCAAATGATGTGTAATTTTTCTGCACCTAAATTTCTCTTTCTGTAATAGCTATAGATCTACCTCATATCCATGGTGTGAGCATCAATAACGCAAGTCAGTACAATGTCCTTGAGGACATTTGGGACAAAGGTATAGTCAAAGTGACCAGAGCATTACTTTCATCCGACAAGTCTTGTCTGTCTGCAGCCTCTTCCTCTCTTCAGTGACTGCTTCATCCTCAGTCCTTGGAATGTCCTTTCATTGGTCAGCCACGTTTTTCCTGCTTGGCCCATCCATCCTCATCTGTTTGTCATACTCCATGAAACTTGCTTCATTGTGGTCTGCATTCTGGATTCTCCTCTCTACCATCTGGCTTCACCTTGGGGGGGGTGTTGTACATGACACCATTACATGTTTTGGACCATCTCCAATTGGAACTGGACTTCAGGGAATAACCTCGTATCACAGTTGTTTTCCCCCCTTCTGCAAGATGAAAAGCAGGGTGTGCATGGCTATTAGCATTTGTCAGATGCTTCCATGTTGAGTTTTGTAGTCTGTGCTTTCAGGTACAGGCATGTGTTCAAAAGGGGTTGGCCAATGGGTACATGTTGTTTGTTTCTGCCAACAGCTGCCCCAGTGCTCAGCTGTGAAGCTGCGACACAAACTGAAAGGAGACTGGATTTGGCTGCGGTGACTTTGAGGAGAGGCCTGAGATCGAGAGCTTCGCGATGCAGACCACGGTCTCTGATAGATTACAAATCCTACATGGACACCAAGCTGCTGGTGGCGAGGTTCCTGGAGCAGTCCTCCTGTAGCATGACTCCAGACATCCATGAACTTGTAGAAAACATTAAATCTGTCTTGAAGTCTGATGAGGAGCACATGGAGGAAGCCATCACAAGTGCCAGTTTCCTAGAACAGGTAGTTTTTTTATTAATCTCAGGCATGAATCAGATAACTCATTTTCATAGCAGCTCAAGTAGCCTCTCTGCTTTCCTGTATGAGGCAGAGTAAGTTCATGGTCACAGTCTTCAGGTAAATGTGGTTGGGAGGTCAGGGGAGGGAGAGAGAGGAAGCCAGGGAGCTGTCCTTTCAAGTGTGGTGACTTTCCTACATCATCCTTGGCTCAAGGGAAGAAAACCCAGTTTTTCTGGGACGTGAAAGCATGTCTAGAAAAAGAAAAGAGTGTGTCCTAGGAATAAGAGCAAAGGCTATGGACAGTGTGGAGTGCATGCAACATTTGGTTTCCTGAATTGAAGGTTTCCTTTGATAGGACATGTTTTCTCAGCCCTTTGAAAATGATGACACAGGTGAATTTTAATATTGACAAGATTCTAAGAGCTGTTCACATTACCATTAAATGTTTGGCAAGATAAATAAGCCAACAGGTCCTAAAGGAATAAACACCTTTTCTTCCTATAGATTAAAAAGTACAAGGCAATCCCCAAAACTGAAGCCACTTGGGGAAAAGATGGAATTGGGCATGAACATAATCCAGTTGGGTCTCAGCTTTCTCCTCTTTAAAGTGAAGGGTTGGACTAGGTAGTCTCTGTACCTTTATTTCTGAATGAATGGAGTTTCCTTCCGGTAACAGCCTTCTCTCCAACTCTTAAAAGCCATTCCCTTTTGGATGTTTGCTTCATTGCTACAGGTAGTGGGGTGGAGGTTGTAGGCAGCACCCCACAATGGCATTTGGATGTTATGTGGTTCTGTGTCTTTGTGCATTAAAGGCCCCCAAAATGCTTCTTCAATTGAAGTGAGCTAATTTCTCAGGGTAATTACCAACTTCAGGATCATAGGTAAATTTTCAACTCAGATTGAGTAAATACCCTTCTCACTTTCCCCCTGTTCCCTCTTTCTACCTGCTGGCCTCTTCTTATAGAAGCCAGAAGCCAAACTCTCTCCCAGTCCCTCAGGGGATCCAGTGGGGAGGAATGATCTGATTACTTGCATGAAGAGGTACATGAACCACAGACCCTAAAAAGTCTGATCAGTCGATGGTTCCGGATCAGCCTCCAGTTATTAGCCTGTGTAGGGGAAACATTTTACATCCTGGTGTCCCTTAGCTACTCCAGATATTCTCTGTCACCTTCCCTCTGTCTGGCCCCAACAGCCCAATAAACAGGAGCCACTTCTGGAAGGCTGCCAAGCTCTGATGAAGTAAGAGCTGGAGCATTCACCAGGCAGTGGGCCTGGACCTTCTGCAAAGTTTTGCTCCCTGGGAAATAGCTCTGGGGAGAAAGAACAAGCACTTGTACGGTTCACTAGATGCTATCATTACAAATGTTTGCTAGATCTTTGTGCTCCAGAGAGGTTAAAAGTTCAGGTGCTGAGATTGTTGTGATATATTTTGGGCCATCTGCTGGGCCTTCCAGGACTGGACCCTAGAGGTGAGGTTTTGTAATGCCATGCCTCTTCCCAGGCAGAAGGAGGTAAGGACTGCAGAAGGAGACCTGTTATTTCTGACTAGCTGGCTTCGCACATTGGAGTTTTTAGATCCATTTTGATTTTCACTGATATCAAAACCACTTATCCTAACTTGCTATGTAACACAGTCAACTTCTACGAATGTTAACTTTTATTATTAATCAGGAGACAAGACAGACCTTAAAGACAAATGTAATTAGTAGACTGTTGATAAAGTTTAATTTCCAATCTTTGGGGGAATAACCTTTTAATGACCTTCAAAGCTCAGAAAGGTACAAATGAATAAGTCATCCAAATGATTGTGCTGTGATGTTAGGTAATAATAAAGCCCCAAGTTTTTCCCAAGCTGCTAGCAGTATTATAGGTCATATAGACGTGGCTGTGCAATTTTTAAAACATTGACTGGATGGTTCTCTCCTCTTAAATCCCAGTTGGATGAGGAATTTTTCATATTTTTGCCATTTTTACGAAGTGAGTGATATTATATAATCAGATCCATTTAAAGCATCATTGGATGGTTTAGGTTGACTTTTTTTTGAAACAGGGTCTTGCTTTGTCACCCAGGCTAGAGTGCAGTGGTGTAGTCATAGCCCACTGTAGCCTTGGACTCCTGGGCTCAGGTGACCCTGGCCTCACCCTCTCAGGGTGCTGGGACTACAGGCACACACCACCAAGCCCAGCTAAGTTTTTTTTTTTTTTTTTCCTAGTAGAGACAAGGTCTTGAAACATTGACTAGATTGGTCTAGAACTCCTGGGCTCAAATGATCCTCCTGCCTCAGCCTCCCAAGTAGCTGGGACTACAGGCATGAACCACAAGGCCCAGCTAATTAAAAAAAAATTTTTTTTTTTTGTAGAAATGGAGTCTCACTATGTTACCTAGGCTGGTCTCAAAGTCCTGGGTTGAAGTAATTCTGCCTCGGCCTCTCAAAGTGCTGGGATTCCAAGTATGAGCCACTGTGCCCGTACTTTAGTTAACATTTTATACATCCATCACCTGGTTCCAATCCCAGATCAGTGGTTCTCACTTGGGTTCTTGTTAAAAATACAGACACCCGAGCCTGAGTCCAGGTTAACTGTCCCCATTGCTATGGGATTTCTGTGGCAATTCAGCTGGGAATCCATGTTTCTGACAGTAACTGTCCCTCCGCGACCCAGTTATAATGTTCAGATGCCAGCAAGGATCACTGACTTAGACTTTGGAGAAGTTAGAGGAAAGTGATGAGAAGAATGTTAAAGCAAGAAATTGCAGTGGACAGATCAGTTACGTGTGGTTTACGGGTCTGCAGCTGAAATGGTGGAACATTTGGAGAATTTACATTCAAAGAACCTCCACAATTCCAAGTGAGTTCCACTTTGGGAAAATGCCTTTATTTTTTTCTTTTTTAAAGCAATTACACAGGAAGATAGGTGGATGGACCTAGGAGGTAAGTCAAAGAGCCACATCTGGCAAGACGTCCTTAACTTCTCCCCACCTCCTCTTCTTCCAAAGATAATGGCCCCATCGCAGCCCAGCACATCCAGGGCCCACACGCTGCCCTCACGGAGACAGCCTGGCCTGCTGCACCTCCAGAGCTGCGGTGACCTGAGCACCTTCACGCCGGCGGGGAGGCCCCACGCCGAGAGGAGGCCCCGGCGAGTGGAGGCTGAGCGGCCACACAGCCTCATTGGGGTCATCCGAGAGACTGTCCTGTGAACCCTGGAAAACAGAAGGCCACTCCAAGGGGAAGGATTCCCTTCCTTCCTGCCATTTCCTGGCTGGGAGCTGGGGTCCCCCTCAAGAAAAAGAGCACTGTGGAGGACACGTTTTCCCACTGGTTGGCTCCCACGTCTGCTGACCGAGGGCATTCAGGGGTAAATGCACAGGTCAGCCCAGGCCCATTTGGGTTTGCGCTGCACCGAGTTGGAGGTCTATGAAAGCATTGGCCCTCTCTTTCCTCTGCTGGGCCTCGTGGCATTCGCAAGGGTCACATGCCCTGATGTGGGCAGAAACTGGGCTAATGAGTCTTTGCCCACTTCACCCCTCGAGTCTCTCTTTGTTGCTAAGTTCTTTTCCCCTTGGAAGGGCAGTGCTGCTGGGCTGCTATTTTTAGCTGCCTGTGGCCTTTCACTGCTCGGTGAATTGGCAGGAAATAAGGTGATTAACCCTATGTGTCCACAAGCCTCAAGCTTGTTTCAGGTCACCCTCAAATCACATTCTCTTTAGGCAAAACAGGAAACCGTAAGTGAGGAATTTTAATGCAAGACATTTAAGGAGAGGACTATTGTTGATTCCATTTACTCATGCTTGCAAAATTAGAGACCCCTAAGGCAGAGCTGAGAATAAAAATGTTTACTTTGGGCCACTAGGCTTGATGTGTAATATTTGTTTATACTCAGATGGCCAGGCCTTGCCTTACAGAGGGCTGGGAACTTGAGCTGTGGTGGTCAGGCTCACCACGAAGGCCACTCAACCAGTTTAATTTATAAAGCATCCAAAGCCTGTGGATAACATGTGTCCTTCCTTCAAACAGCAAGAGCTTGGCTCGATGGCTTCATGGGGCTGCCTTCTCATGGGATCATGAACAATAAATCAATGAAGTAATTACAGATTGGGGATGATTGCTGAATAGATAAGTAGGTGGTTAGAGAAACTTCTTTGAGAAAATGACACTTTTGAGCTGAGTCACGACTTAGAGGGTCAGGGACGAATGTTCCAGGTAGAGAGAGAGAGAGAGAGAGGCAAAGAACATCGGGGCAGTGGTGGGCAGAAGCTGCACAGACTGCCTGTTGCTAACAATGAGAGGATACTGTTGAGGAGTTTTCAGGAGAGTGATGGATGTCAGCATATTTTCAGAAGATCACCATGCTGCATGGAGAATAGTTTAGGCCAGCCATGAGTGGAGGTGAACTGAGTGAAGAGGTTACATAGGAGGTGGAATACTCCTTCTTGCTGGGCACTGCCTGTGCACCAGATACTAGGCCAAGAGCTTTGCACACTCCCCATTTTATGCTCATGACAGCGTAGGCAGTGGGAGCTGTTATTGTCCCTATTTTACAGATGTGGAAAATGAGGTTCATTCATTTTCCCATGGTCCCTCTACAGCTATGGGTTTGCCATTTCATGTTTCTGTGAGAAAGAGCTGTTAAGATTTCTAGCTTGCCTCCCCAGACCACAGACTGACTCCCTGGCTTCAAGCCAACAAAGCATGCCAGCATGGGAACTGTGGTGGGGACAAGGGCTGGAGAAAAGGAGGGGAAAGACTCCCATGTGGAGGTGCTGAGCTGGGGTGGGAAGGGGGCTGTGTAAACAACCCTGGAAATGGGGCAGATATGGAGGCCCATCAACAGGCTGGGGTCTGGGCCCTTGCGTGGGGTGAGCTGTGTTTGGGGAAGATCTACAGTGACATCTCAGAATGACATTTTCTATGTGCTTATTCTCCCATTCCCAGAAGCTGAATTCCCCTTCTGGCTCATGATCTTTCCATTTCTCTAGGAGTCCTGTCAGCACCACAGCCATCCACTGTCCACTGTGGGCTGGCCCACTGCCCGGGTAAGACCCTGCCTTGTTTGAGGGCCTCACTGCAGCTCTCTGACATTCGTGGACTGCCCATTTGGCCCATTCTAGTTTCTTCTCTCCTTCACAGCTGCTTGTGTACCCCCAAACTGGTTTCTCCAGGTGAGACCCCACAGCTATTAGCCAACTACTTCGTCCCTCTCCCATAGCCAGGCAGGACAAGGGACCGGCCTTCCCTTCCCTCACTCAGGCCTGGCTAGGTCTTTGTCACCGCTCTGGGCTTCTGTTTTTTTCCCAGCTGCATTCCTTTCCACCTTCCCTTCTGAATCCTGTTGCTGACCTCCACCTGCCACTACAGGCCTCCCTGTGTACCTGAAAGGCTCGAGGAAGACAGGTGGGCACCACAAGTATGGGCAATGTCTGGCTTCTAGCCTTGGGGGGACAGTCACAGAGATGGCCTCAGCCATCCTGAGGAATGAGAAATTGCCAGCACCAACCAGAAGAGGAAAGGAGGCACAAAGCCTGAGAGCATCAGTTAGATGGACACCAGGAGCAAGGGGGGCCTGTCTTAGCTTCATAGAATTGTCCCTGCACTTGAGAAATGGCGTGTAATTCCAGGACTTGACGGTATCGGCGAAATCTGAAAACCTACTTCTGTCTTCCTTCCCTGACTTTAAGAACTATTGAAGTAAAAAAACAAACAAACAAACAAACAAAAAAACACCAAAAAACATATACATATATATAATGTAATACAATAGTTTTTATATATTTAGCATGGGAGGGAACTCAGAGGTCATGTGATTTATCTGCTTGCTAGTTCATCTGGATGGTCGTATACTTTTAAGTATTTAAGCATTAAGAATGACACACATGCTCATAGGTTAACTGAGTATCCATAGGGAGGGCAACTGTTTTGCCTTTAGTGTCTTGAGGAATCCACAGTCCAGAGGTGTTGATAAAGCATTTCAAACATGGGTATCAAAATGACACTAGAGGTTAATTAGCACGAGGGATGTTTGAAATAAGTTTTCACTGGTGAAGTAAATAATGTTCATGATATGTGGCCAGCTAGGAGCACTGCACAGTCATCACCGCCTCTGTACCAATGAGACAGAAGAATCTGGTCCCCACTTTGTGACACTGTCACAGGATGGACTGGGACGCGGGCTGCTCCTTCAAGCCCCAACCTTTCAAGCAAGCTACGTGTCTAAGAGTCCGAGGACAGCTAGGACTTTCCCAAGCGTATGAACTGTTGTGTGCAGCCTTGTTAATGAGTGTGTCTGGTTGGCAGAATTGCCCAAGACTTGCTTTCATTGGAGCACCTTGATGGTGAGGTTTGGAGGAGGAGTCTATGGCCCCTCATGCCAGAGGCTGCCTGTATTTGTCAAAAGAACCAAACATTTGCTGAACTATCAAATTGGGTAGGTCAGATCATGCTGTCTCCTCAATTTGCAGAAGAGGAAACTGAGGCCCAGTGCTAAGAATGGGGCAGGGTAAGAGACCAGCACTTCTGGCTGGAGTTAACTCTTGGTGTCGTCCATTCCATGAATTTGACCTATGCATAATGACACGTATGCCCCACTGTAGTGGTATATAGAGTAGTTCCACTGCCCTAAAAGTCCTCTGTGCTTCTCCTAGTCATGCCTCTCTCCCTAACTCCTGGCAACTATTGATCCTTTTACTGTCGCCATAGTTTTGCTTTCCCCAGAATGTCATACAGTTGGAATCATGAACTATGTAGCCTTTTTGGACTGACATCTTTCACTAAGTGGTATGCATTCAAATTTCCTCCATCTTTCCATGGTCTGATAATCCATTCAAACCCTTTAAAAATTATTCGATTCAATGGTCATAAAAGTACTCCATCAAGTTAACATCTCAAAACAGTTACCCTTGTTTGCTGAATTTACTCATGTCAGGGACCAGGGAAAACCAAGTCTGCAGCCCACAATGGATTAGTGCTCACCTGGGTTCCCACTCTGGATGGAGTCTCCCAGTTTCATTTGTCCCATGTGATAGGCACTGGGGACACTGATGAAGAGGACTGGGCGGGAACAGGTGGAGACCCCCTCTTCCCTCTGCACCTGCGTCCATCTGTGAGGCTACCTGTGAGCTGAGACCCATCCTCACAGCAAGGCCCGTGGTGTGAAGGTCCGAGGCTTTGGCGAGTTCCCCAGGATTAGGAAGAACTGGCAGAGGAAGGAGAGAGCTGCAGCCAGGCCTCTACCCAGAGGAATGGAATTCTGGAAGCAGAACAAAGGGGCCCATCTCCACCTTCCCCCAGGCCCTTCAGGATGCACAGGAGGACGGTGGGGCCAGGAGGGAAGGGCCCAGGACGAGGCCATCTTTGTTTTCCTCGTTGTTCCTACCTGAGGCCTCTGCAAGGAAAGCCAAGTCTGGGGCCAAAAGACACCACTTTTCTTCCACTCCCCTCTCTCTGAAGGAGCCTTCATCCTTTCATTCACTCAACAGGTATTTATGGAGCTCCAGAGTACCAGGCCGTGGGCCAGGGCTGAGGGAAGAATGCTGAGCAAGAAGAGGAGACACACAAATCACAAATTACACATGCAAAGCCACCTTCCTCTTGGCTGCAGAACCGTGCCCAGGCCCCAGCAGGGAGGAGGAGCCAAGAGAGGGTGACTTTGAGACCAATGGGCGCACGCCTGGCTTCTCAGGGGCTGGCATGAAGGATCCCCCATCCCTGATTATCAAACAGGCTCACACGGCAGGTGGTTCACCATCCTGGGAATTCTTTGAGAAAAGTTATTCATGACTCTTGTTAAAGATAGTAATGGGCCGAGTTCAATGGCTCATGCCTGTAATTCCAGCACTTTGGGAGGCCAAGGCTGGTGGATTACCTGAAGTCAGGAGTTCAAGACCATCCTGGCTGACGTGGTGAAACCCTGTCTCTACTAAAAATACAAAAATTAGCCGGGTGTGGTGGTGGGTGTCTGTAATCCCAGCTACCTGGGAGGCTGAGGCAGGAGAATCGCTTGAACCCAGGAGGTGGAGGATGCGGTGAGCCAAGGCTGTGCCATTCCACTTCAGCCTGGGTGACAGAATGAGACTCTGTCTAAAAAAAAAAAAAAAAAAGATGGTAAGGAAGACTTTACTCAAGCAGGAGCCACCGCAGTGGGCTTCTGCAATAGGATTCAACCCCAAACACAGCAGGACAAATGGAGATTTATATGGCCAAGGAGCAAGGTTGGGGTCAGTAGATAGAAAAGTACTAGGAGGAAGCAGGGCTAGGGCAATTCTTGACAGACCAACTCACTAGGATTCTTGCTGAAGGCAGGCCAGGGTGATAAGCTATTAGGGTAGGGAATGAGGAATGTGATCAGATACAAGAATAGGAGATTTTTGCTAAACTGACTCCACAGAATTCTTGCTAAAACTGGTCTAAGAGTCCAAAGTCAGAAAGAGGACTCAGGCAGGGTGCAATGGCTCATGCCTATAATCCCAACACTTTGAAGGCTGAGGTAGGATAATCACTAGAGTCCAGGAGTTCAAGAGAAGACTGGGCAACATAGTGAGACCCTGTCTCTACAAAAAATGTAAAAATTAGCCAGGCATGGTGGTGCATGTCTGTAGTCTCAGCTACTTGGGAGGCTGAGGTTGGAGATCACTTGAGCCCAGGAGGTTGAGGCTGCACTGAGCCATGATTGCACCACTGCACTCCAACCTGGGTGACAGAGTGAGACACTGTCTCAAAAAAAAAAAAAATCAAAAAAGAAAAAGAAAGTGGACTCAGAGGAGCCTTACTCAAGTTTGATCAAGGGGCGGGTTTGTCAGACTCTTAAGGAGCACCTCCGTTTCTGAGTAGGAACTCTCATCACACTGTGTCCCTTGCCTCAGGCTTGTCACTGCCTCAAGAAAAATGCTCCTTTCATTCCAACAGCTGGCAGGATCTATGTGTTTTGCCCTAACAAAGAAGCTAGAGCCAAAATTCAGGATGAATCATCATTCTTCTCTGGCAAAGTGGCTGTAGGTCCCAGGTCTATGGAGGCTTTCCCAGAATCTTTTAGATACTGTTCATGAATTCTGATCCCAAAGGAACATTTCATAGTGGGGGCAGGGTCTATTAGGCAGAAAAGAATTCCAAGCAAGGAGAGTTGCTGGGATTATTCTGCTCTGGTCATGAGCTGTTTCTCCCGCCAACCCATATCTGCTTGGCGGAGGCAAGCAGTAATCGTACACCAAAATGAGAGGTGTCAGGCATGGAGGCCTCTCTCCTCATTTTGTAGATGAGGAGACTGACATCCAGAATGGTAAACAGATTTGCTTGGGCTCATACACGCACCAAGTGTCAGCATGCCACAACTTTAGCCCGTGTCTCCTGCTTTCCATCATAGCAGACTGCTTGCTCTCCTCTAGACTGCTGTGGGAGGGAACTATGGGGAGGCGAAAGAAAGACACCAGTGGAACTCATAGGGAGCTGAAATGGTAACACCAGTGAATCACTTACAAATAGTGATAAGGAGGCCAGGCACAGCGGCTTGCAGCTGTAATCCTAGCACTTTGGGAGGCTGAGGTGAGAGGATTGCTTGAGCCCAAGAGTTTGAGAGCAGCTTGAGCAACATAGAGAGACCCTGTCTCCACAACAACAAAAGCCAGGCATGGTGGTGCACACCTGTGGTCTCAGCTACTCGGGAGGCTGACGTGGGAGGATCACTTGAGCCCAGGAGGTTGAGGCTGTAGTGATCTGTGATGGTGCCACTGCACTCCAGCCTGGGTGAGAGAGTGAGACCCTGTCTCCAAAAAAAAAAAAAAAAAAAGGGGGGGATTAATGACTAGCATTTATTGTGATCCCATCCAGAGCTGTCTTATTAACTTAGTTCAAGTAATCTTCACAGTAGTCTTCACAATTCTATACCAGTTCTTATGACTCTACTTGATTTCTCTTGTTTAATTACATTGGCTGACATCTCTAGTACAACGTTGAAGAGTAGTGGAAATAGAACATCCTTGTGATGTGCCTGATCTTAGAGGAAATGCCTTTGATGTTTCTCCATTAAATAAGATACTAGCTTTAGGACAAAAATAAATACATAAATAATATATAAAGATACCATACCTCAGTTTCTATGTTCTTGAGGGTTTTTGTTTTGTTGTAGTTGATTTTTGTTTGTTTCATGAAGGGGTATTGGCTTTTTTTTTTCTTTTTTGAGACAGAGTTTCACTCTGTCACCCAGGCTGGAGTGCAGTGGCTCAATCTCAGCTCACTGCAGCCTCTGCCTCCTGGGTTCAAGCTATTCTCCTGCCTCAACCTCCTGAATAGCTGGGACTACAGGCACACACCACCATGCCCGGCCAATTTTTTGTATTTTTAGTACAGAAGGGTTTCATCATGTTGGCCAGGATGGTCTCCATCTCCTGACCTCGTGACCTGCCTGCCTCAGCCTCCAAAAACTGCTGGGATTACAGGCGTGAGCCACTGCACCCAGTCTGGGTATTGGATTTTGTCAAAGGCTCTCTCAGCATCTCTGGAAATAATCATATGATTTTTTCCCCCTTAGGTTTATTAATGTGGACTATGTTATTAATGGATTTTGAGTAGTAAATGAACCTTGAATTATTGAATAAATCCCATTAATTTATGGTGTATTATTTTCTTAATGTGATGTTGGATTCTGTTTGCTAATATTTTATTTCAAAAAGTTTCAATGCTATTTATTAATGATATTGGTCTGTATATTTCTGTAAACTCTTTATCTGGTTTGGGTATCGGTGTTTTATTAGCTTCATAAAATGAATTGGGAAGTTTTCCTTTTCAGTGCTCTGAAATATTTTAGAGAATACCGGGATAGCTGGTCTTTGGAGATACAGTAGAATTTCCTGTCAAAGCCATTGGAGCTTTACTGCAGAATAATTCCTTAATATATTTTTCTATTTCTTTTATTAAAATTCATCCATTTAAACTTTCCAACTCTAGTGAGGGTCAATTTTGGTAATTTTTATCTCCCCAGGAAAACATCTATCTACTTCACCCAGTTTTTCAAACTTATTTGCATAGAAATTTATCATCTCTTATAATAAAAATTTTTCTGTTCCAATGGTTATTCCCCCCTGGTCATTTTAAATTTTGTATCTTTATGTTTTCTCCTCATTTTTCTTGTTAGCTATTTTATTTATTAATTATATCCACTGTCCATTTTCTCATTAATTTTTGCTTTTAGGTTTTTTTTTTTTTTTTTTTTTTTTTTGACAGGGTCTCACTTTGTCATCCAGGCGGGAGCTCAGTTGTGAGATCACAGCTCACTGCAGCCTCGACCTCTCCAGGCTCAAGTGATCCTTCTACCTCAGCCTCCCATGTAGCAGGACTACAGGCACACCACAGCCAGCTAATATTTGTATTTTTTGTAGAGATGGGGTTTCATCATGTTGCCAAGGCTGGTCTGGAACTCATGAGCTCAAATAATCCTCCTGCCTCGGCCTCCCAAAGTGCTAGGATTATAGACATTAGCCACAGTGCCTGGCTGCCTTTAGCTTTATTATTATTATTATTATTATTGCTTTCTTTTGCTTTTCTTTATTGTTCATTTCTTGGTACTTTGAGCTGGAAATTTAATTCATTTCATGTTATTTTCTTATTTTCATTGATAAAGTGTTTAGCACAATGGGTTTCCTTATCACTGCTTGAATTGCATCCCATAGAATCTGATACATTTTCATTGTGATTAGGGACCCCCTTGGAAATAAAGAATACAAAATTAGGTACAGGGCATTGAAAGGGGCTAATTATGGGATAATCCATGATACTTGAATTTCAGTAACTTCACAATAAATCCACTGCTGTTCAAGAATAAGGCTTGGGAGTTCACACCTGAGTTTTGGGTAAGTGGTTGGCATTTTTGAGATGGGCAGCGGTAAGAAAATACCCTGAGGGCATGAGTAACAAGAGAAAGGAACTGAAAAGAGAGTGAACTATTATGTGTATCTTGTGCCAGGCACTTGGCAGAATTAATCTCAATATAATCTTGCCATGTGTGTGATTGTTGTACTATCACCAGTTGCAAATGATTAAAAGGAGTTTCTGAACGTTAAGTAATGCCTTTCAGATCACACAGTTGGTTAAGTGAGCCTACATCCAGCCCAGTCCAGCCCTGAAGCCCATGTTTTTTTCACCACACTCACCACATTGCTGGTGCCAGAAAGGACTGGCTTCAGTGCTCCTCCCGTCTTCTAGAAGCTGTGAGCTGAGGAACTTCTTACAGAAAGTCACTGGAAAGACGAGTACTGGCAGTGTGCAATTACTTATTGCAGGGCATTAGACAAAACATGGTGACCACAGTAGTCATCTATTGCTGTGTAATGAATTATCCCCAAATGACAAACATTTATTATGTCACAGGCTCTGAGGGTCAGAAATCCAGGAGCAGCTTAGCTGGGTGCTTCTGGTTCAGGATTTCTCATGGGGTTGACATCTAATGGTTGGCTAGAATTACACTCACCTTAAGACTCAACTGGGGCTGGAGGATCTGCTTCCAAGCTCACTTATGCAGTTGTGGAGGGGCGGCAGTTTCTCACTGGTTGCTAAGAATTCACCATGTAGGTCTCCTCACTGTGTAAGTTTCTCCATAAGGCTGCTCACAACATGGCAGCTTGCTTCCCAGAGTGAGACATGAGAGAGAGAGAGAGAGAGAGTGAGTGAGTGTGAGTCAGTCACAAACCAGAAAGCCCGCCCAAGATGGAAGCCACATTCTTTTTATAACATATCTTAGAAGTGATATACCATCATTTATGTGTATTAGAAGCAAACCACTAGGTCCCACCCACACTCAAGGGGAGAGAAATTGAGCTGCACCTTTGAAGGAAGGGGTATTTAAAATATATGTGGATGTTGATGAAGTTCAGGACACGTGTCTCAGTCTGTTTTCTGTTGCTATAACCGAATACCTGAGACTGGGTAATTCTTTTTTTGGATAGAGTTTTGTGGTGTCACCCAGGCTGGAGTGCAGTGGCGCATCTTGGTTCACTGCAGCCTCCACCTCCTGTGTTTAAGTGATTCTCCTGCCTCAGCCTCCCGAGTAGCTAGGATTACAGGCACACACCATCATGCCAGGCTAACGTTGGTATTTTTAGTAGACATGGGGTTTCACCATCTTGGCCAGGCTGGTCTCAAATTCCTGACCTCAGGTGATCCACCTGCCTCAGCCTTCCACAGTGCTGGGATTACAGGAGTGAGCCACCATGCCCGGCCTGAGGCTGGGTAATTTATAAAGGAAAAAAGTTTATTTGGCTCACAGTTTAGGAGACTGTGAAGTCCAAGAGCATGGTGGCAGCTTCTGGCAAGGACTTTGGTACTGTGTCATAGCATGTAGAGAAGTGAAAAGGGAAGTTGGCATGAGCAAAAAGAGGGCAAAACACGAAGGTTGGTCTCGCTTTATAGCACCCTGCTCTCCCGGGAGCTAATCCAGTCCCTTGAGAGCAAGAACTCACTCCCATCAGAATCAACTCAGTCCTGAAAGAGCAGTGTTAATGTCTCCTAATGACCTAATCACCTCTTAAAGACCCCACCTCCCAATCCCATCACACTGGGGACCAAATTTTCAACACATGAATTCTGGGGAATATACTCAAACCACAGCGACACACTACCCCAAAATATGCCACCTTGGCATTTGAGAAAACAGCAGAAGTGGGAAACTCACATTCACCTTCTCCTCACTCTTTTCTCCTAAAGCAGATCACAAAATCTTCTTTCTAGAGGTTCCCTTCCTATACCCGAAGAAAGGAATGTCTTTATCTCTGAAGATGCCAGGATACAGAAAGGAATGTGAGCAACCAGGCCTTGCTGACATTTCCCCCAGTTTATTACCATTAGATCAGAACTTGTCTACACCCATCCACTTCTTCATCAAACTTAGCATAAAAATACCTAAGTTTCTCTGTTCCTTTGGTTCTTCAGTTTTAAAGGCTTGCATGCCACATGAACTTTATAGGTTAAATAAATTTGTATGCTTTTTGTCTTGTTAATCTGTGTTTTGTTACAGGGTCCTCAGCCATGAAGCCAGCCATGGGTGAAAAGAGGAATTTTTTCTCCCTTACAATGTATTTTAAGGCCATCTCAGGGATACTGGCTGTATATGCAGTATATCCAGCCTTTCAGAAGTTATCCCTGCCATGGGATTTGTAACAAGGGGATTTTGTCTAGGCTGAGCCATCCTCCAGAACCCATTCCTTGCTCTCCCTGGAAATCTAAGCCTCAACATGCCCTGTGGTGTACAGAGAAGAGGTCACCCTCATTCATGCCTGCATTCATTCATTCACTCAGCAAATATTCATCAAGTGATGAGATGTTGGGCGCAGCCCCAGGTACTGGGGATCGAGAAGTGGACAAAGTGCATGAAGTCCTGCCCCCATAGAGCTCACATTTGAATGGGAGGAACCAGAAAATGAATCAAAAGATAATTGAAATAACAGCAATAAAAAAGCTATGAAGAAAAAGAATGGATAGGAGGTGATGGGCACTGCTGCCTTAGAGTGACCATGGTCAGTCCTCTGCACTGTGTTGGAGGAGGTGCTCAGAGAAATCCCTTCTGCTGAGGATACATTTCAGCAGAAATTTGAATGAAATGAGAGTCAGCTAGGGGGATACTGGGAGAAAGGTAGCAGGGGCAAAGGCCCTGAGGCAGGAGTGTTCTCGGTGTGTGGTCAAGGAGTAGTGTGGTTGGAATGGAGTGAACAAGGGAACGATGAACAGGAAATGAAATCAGAGATTGGCAGGCACCAGATCAGGGCTTTGCAAGGTCCTTGTATTTAGTCTAGTGTGATGGAACTCAGTTGGAGGGTTTTCAGCAGAGGAAAGATGCAATCTGATTCATCATCACTCTGCTAAATGAGGGATAGGATGGAGGAGAAAAGAGGAAACGGGGCTAATTAGGAGGCAGCTGTGGTCATTCAGGTAAAGAAGGTCGTGGCTTGTTCTGAGGACGACACAGTGCAGGTCATGAGACATGGTCAGATTTGGATGTGATGCCTCCTGCACTGCTGTTTCCAGGAGGTGGTGCTGCCAACTTAAGACAAGGATGATTCTGCTACTTTTGTATCTTTCTAGTTAACTGTTGGTCATTCTTTCAACAAACTCTCATGTTATATACTATGTGCCAGGTGCTATCCTGGCATAATGGGTAAAGAAGTGAGCCAGACACCGTCCCCACCCACATGACACAGAACAGCAGGGAAAAGAGGCAGAGCAGACACATCACAATCCAATGTGCTAAATGCTGGAAAAAATACTAGCGGCATCACAAAGCAGCAAGCCATTCACCCTGGGAGCCGGCACCAAGACGGAATAGGATTTGCATGGGCAGGAATGGGGCGGCAGGTGTCACAGGCACAGGATAAAGCTGTCCGTGTCTGGAAGCAGTGAGGAGCCCCGAAGATGAGGCAGGACAAAAGTAAGACCCTGGAATGCCAAACTAAAGCCATTAGACTTGGCACACGAGGAGGTCCTGAGTAAGCCCAGTGGCAGCAGAGAGTGTGAGTGGGAGTGGAAAAAACTGGAAATATGAACTTCTTTTGTGATGCTATTGCTAATACCATTAGGAAAGATTCAGGGTTTAAGGACAAAGACATTGATTGCAGCATAAGTTAAAACAGCAAGAAAAAAGTGGAAATAGGCCTAATACCCAGCAAGAAGAATAAATTATTTTGCATTAACATTTTAAAAATTGTATATAAGCCTCTTGGGAGGTTGAGGTACGAGAATCGCTTGAAACTGGGAGGCGGAGGTTGCAATGAGCCAGGATTGTGCCACTGCACTCCAGCCTGGGTGACAGAGTGAGACTCTGCCCCAAAACAAAACAAAAAAATTGTATATAAGATAGCATAATATATTGACATTAAAAATGTTTTCCTTTGGGAGGCCGAGGCAGGTGAATCATGAGGTCAAGAAATCAAGACCAGCCTGGCCAACATGATGAAACCCTGTCTCTACTAAAAGTACAAAAATTAGCTGGGAGTAGAGGCACGTGCCTCTAGTCCCAGCCACTTGGGAAGCTGAGGCAGGAGAATTGTTGGAACCTGAGAGGTGGAGGTTGCAGTGAGCTGAGATCGCACCATTGCACTCTAGCCTGGCAACAGGGCAACACTCCGTCTCAAAAAATATATATATATATTTTCAGGCCAGGTGTGGTGGCTCACACCTGTAATCCTAGCACTTTGGGAAGCTGAGGCAGGAGAATTGCTTGAACCTGAGAGGTGGAGGTTGCAGTGAGCTGAGATCGCACCATTGCACTCTAGCCTGGCAACAGGGCGACACTCCGTCTCAAAAAAATAAAATAAAATAAAATGTTTTCAGGCCAGGTGTGGTGGCTCACACCTGTAATCCTAGCACTTTGGGAGGCTGAGGCAGGCGGATCACTTGAGGTCAGGAGTTTGAGGCCAGCCTGGCCAACATGCTGAAACCCCATCTCTACTAAAAATACAAAAATTAGCCAGGTGTGGTGCCGGGCACCTGAGAAATACACATGGTCCACACAATTTAAATGGAAATACATTGAAGGGCCACAGCGATTCTCTCTGGATGTTGACATTATACGTAAAGATTGACTTCTGGATCTGACCACGCCTCATGATCTCCACTGTGTCCTCCTCAGAACAAGCCACCACCTTCTTTACCTGAAGATTGCTTTTTCCCTTTTTATGTTTCTAAATTGTTGACAGTTTTCATGTGAATATGTATTTGTTTTATAGTCAGAAAAATTATTTCTCAATAAAGATTGAAAATCGATTTAAAATAAGGATCTGCCCAATCTGATGGAGAAGGTGGCCTGAAGAAGCCGATTTTGAGCAGAGAACTAAATACTTTGGAAGCAGAAGTGAGGGAGGGGGTCGGAGAAAGAACTTGCTCTCTGATTGGGGGTGGGAGAGACAGAAGAATCAAAGATCAGTTCGGCCTCACCTCTTCAGCCCTCCTCAGCACAGCAGCCAGAGCGGTCCTGTTAAAACAAGTCAGATCACATCCTCCTCTGCTCACTACCGCCGGTGGCTCCCACGTTGCTTAGTATAGACACTGGTGTCCTTAGAGTCACTTCATAGCATAAACTTCCCACCCTTCCCAGGGTTCTCTCAGTTCCCTCCCTCCCTCTGCTCTCCTCACTCTTCCTGGAACCGGTGCAGGACTTCCTGCCTCAGGGCCTTTGCACCTGCCAGCCATCTGCCTGCTTTCTGTGTCTGTTTTGCCCTCTCAACTCCCTCGAGTCTTGACTCCAATGTACCTTTCTCAGGAGGCCTTTTCTGGCCGTCCTCTCCAAATTACAGCCTCTAGAACGGTTAACTTTTCCCTGCTTATTTTTTCTCTTTGCCTGCCCCACAACTTAGTATAACCATCTCTTTTACTTACTTGATCTTTTGTCTCCTTCGCTGTAATATAAATAGCAGGAAAGCAGGGATTTTGTCTGTTTTGTTCTGGGGATTTTGCCTAGGTTGAAGCCATCCTCCAGAAAAGACCAGAGAAAGACCACGAGATTTACCCAGCGCTTAGTAAAAGGCATTTCTTTGATGGCTAAACTTCTTTCAATAGTTAACTCTCTTGGTACATTTCCACATTATTCTTTGGTCACTTTCTCTGTTTTCGGGAACAGCAGAATTTAGACTGGAGATTGCGGGGAGGTGGTGGCAACCGGGGTCCGGGGACCGGCCTACCTGAGGATGGGGGCCACTGGGGCCTTCAGATCTCCTCGTGATGGTTCCAGCGCGGTTCCCACCTCCTGGGGCGCTGGGGGCGGCGCCCGTGGCGGTTGCTGGCGGGCGAGGCCTGGGCGCCGCGATCATCGTCCAAGACATTCTCCCGGCCGCAGTGGCAGGTCCAGTTCTGCTGGCGGGGGCGCGGGTCGAAGGGGCGCAGACCGTGTCCCCGTGGGGGCTTCTGGGGGTCCAGCTCCCACCGGAGAGGGAAAGGCCGCTGCAGGCTGACGCCAGGCGCCACTCAGGCGAGCTGTGCTGGTGTCTCCCGGGCCCTCTCCGCTTCTGGCGCAGAATGGAGCCTCAGTGTCCCAGGCTGGGAAAAACGCGACCCCCATCAGATTGGCTGAGACCCCTAGGACTCCGGCCGGTGGGAGCCGCTGCGCTGGAGGGAACGTTCTGGAACGCGGGGCGGGTCGGTGGACGCTTCCCTCCTGCCTCTGGGCTCCACCCTGATGTCTCCTTCCCGCCTCATTAGTTCTCGAACGGAAATAACCCGAGGAGAAAAGCAGCCGAGGTGGGCGTTTTATTCCACGCCCAGCCTCACCTGCTCTGGATCAGCCGAGGGAACGCGGGGGACGGCTTCCTCTATGACTAAAGGGAACTGAGGACGGAGGGGGACGGGGACTGGGCCGTCCCGGGGGAGGGACGTAGACCAGGCCAGGTCCCGGGGTTGCTGTGCGCCCCCGCGGCCCCCCAGGTGGCTGGAGCGGGTCACAGACCGGGCTGGACAAAGCCAGGAGAGCCAGGGCCACCTCCGAGCAGGGCAAGTCCCAGCCTATGGGGACGCCAGGCTAGGACGCGGACCACCGAGGCTCCTAACAGCCCGGGAACCACGGCCACAGGCCTTGCACCGGCAGCTCGCAGCGCCGTGGCTGGCACCGAGCCGAGCTCGGAAGCTCGAAGGCTGCAGCGAGCAGTGAACAGCGCGGGCAGTTTCCAGCCGCCACTCAGAGCTCTTCCTAAGAGTGAAATGAAACAGAATAAAATGGAACTGAAAATGGACTTGCTTCCTTGGGCCCCATATCTAACTCTAGCCCACCTTTCCTGTCCGACCGCAGGTTGGCTGTGCCCCCCACCGCCAAATCCTGCGCTCCGTGCCCCCTGCTCCCCGGAGGCTGCGCATCCGGCTCCTGCAGCTCCATCCGCCTTCCCCAAGCTCCCTGCAGCTTGTGTTCATCTCCTCCCTGGGATGTCACTTGTGCTGAGCATTCTGCTTGGGATTTCAGCTACCTGGGTACCTGCGGGTCTCACCCCTGACCACAAGCTCCTCAGGGAAGAGGGGATGAGAAAGAAACAAGACAGGCTCAAGTTTGCGTCATCACTCTGGGACTTTGGGCAAATTACCTACCACATCTGAGGTCAGTTTCTTCATCAGTAAAATGGGGTATTGCCTGCTTTGTGGTGTTGCTCTGCAGCTGAGTGATAGAGCCCATGCAGCTCGTTTGCCTGCTATCCTATAGGTGCTCAAGGAATGTTAGCTTGGAACTGGTGAGTGGTTGTTTTTTTTTTTTTTACATCACATTACTAATGGAAATTGAATGTTGGAGATTTCTAGTGAGCATATGAGAGGGAAAATAAAAATCAAAAGATTGCTTTGCAGTGGAAACATTTCACTGTGTCTGTGCTGTGGTTAGAGACTTCAGTAAGATGGGAGCTGAGCAGAGGCCTACTGTGTGTTCTGTGAGGCCACTGCACAGGAAGGGCCCTGAGGTGTCACTCGGAATGCTGTCTCTTCGCCCCTACCCAAGGCAGGTCCTGGAGACCTTCAGAGCCTGTTTTCTAATGCTGTGACAAACACCTAAAATGTCCACATTTGACTTGTGTGCTCGCAAATGGACCATTAAAGTGATTGCTTATGTTACTAATAAAATTATTATTTTTAGACCAACCCTCCACAAGAAAGCTTAGAAATTGCTTAAGTAGCTGAGATGCTGGCCCACAGCAGGTGTGCTGGTAAATGTTTAATAACCAGTTCTCCAAGAGGAAATGGTGAGTGTGCATCTGTGCTTATATACAATACATATAAACTTACTTGATATAAAGGACGTGTAACACACAATTTACAAACAATAATCATATATTCTCTTGCTCTCTCTCTCTTTTTTTTTTGTGGAGGGAGGCAGGTAGAAACTCACTCTGTTGCCCAGGTTGGAGTGCAATGGTGCAATCATAGCTCACTGCAGCCTTAAACTCGCCGGCTCAAGCAATCCTCCCGCCTCAGCCTCCCAAGTAGCTGGGACCACAGGCATGTGACACCATGCCTGGCTAATTTTTTCTGTTTTTGTAGAGATGGGGGTCTTGTACTATTGCCCCAGCTGGTCTTGAACTCCTAGGCTCATATGATCCTCTTGCCTCAGCCTCCCAAAGCTCTGAGTTTACAGGTGTGAGCCACCATGCCCTGCCTCACTAATCTTTATTGCAAATGCCACCCACCTATAACTTCAGTATGACTTGTCTTTCCTGCAAACTCACAATCAGTTTTTCTAATTCTCAAGTACAGGAAAGCTGTAACTTGAACCCCGGTCTGTGACTCCTCTTCTAATTATAACCCGTGGTGATGAGACAGTCAAAGAAGATTTGGCTCCTGCCCGTAAGAACCTCCAATTAGTGGAGGGGAAGAGGTGGTTAAGGTAGTAAGTAGCTGGTTAGTTGTGCTGTCTGAGATGGACAATAGGAGCAGAAAGTGGAGTGGCCCCTGGATAAGGGGGTCCAGGGTAGGAAGGAGGTTGTGTTTCCCACCTCCTGCCTCCCACTTCCCACAGTGGTAGCCTCGGCCTTCCGGGAATTGCTTCTCCCCACCTGGGGGAAGGGACTAGAAGGCAGCAGTCATCTAGGCTGCTTGCTGCTCCACTGTCACAAAGACTCTGGATCTGGCCTGAGAACTGAGGTTACAGTAGTGCGCTCAGTCTGCCTCCAGGGCCTCCTGGGTCTGGCCAGTAATGAGGTCTGCCGTTGTTTTTTCACGTTTTTGTAAGGATGGGGGTCTACAAACCCTGTCAAAAGCTGGGAGCATACAAAGGAGCATTAGTCTGGGAGCCAGGGAGTGAGGTTCTAGCTCCCACTCACTGTGTAGTCTCCAGCAAGTCTCCAGCAAGTCCTAGTTTCCTTATCTGGAAAACAAGGGGCCTAGGATGAGTGGCCGAGACTCCTTCACTCAATTGCCTGGGAATCTTGGCAGTTGTCTGGAGTTGGCATTTCTCATGTGATTCCACCAGAGGGTGCCAAATCCTAGCTCTTGCCAACTTAGTTCCTAATGTGGGTGTCTAGTAGGGAGAGTCCAGAGGAGGTGGAGTGTGAGTTGAGTGTGATAAAATGTGTGGAAGCAATTAGCAATTAAGTGTACGAGAGAGAGTGTGTGTGTGTCTGTGTAGCACCAAAGCTCCTATAACCACCTATATCTCCTGCCCACCACCACCCTCTGCCTGCTGGCTGCATCTTCTCCTTTCTTAGCTCTTAGGGCCTCCTCCACGCCCTGGCTAAAAGGTCTGGCCTCAGGGCCTTTGTCCTTGTGTCCCTCTAGCTTGGAACATGCATCCCTAAGGCATCCACAGGGCCCTCCCTCCTTTCTTCATGATGCCTTCCTAACCAACCTACATAAAATAGCCACCCCCAAACTCATTCCCACTGTCCACTTAGTCCCTTAAAAAAAGGCACCTCCCTTATGGGAGATGACTGAGGTTGGGGGAGAATTAATTCCTGTTTTCCTTCCCTCATGGAGGATGTCAAGCATGAAATCCAGAGAATGTCTCTTTCTCCTGTTCAGTGTGCGTGAAGGAGACTCACAAGACTGACGCATCACCTGGGCAGGAGAACACAGCCTTTCCAGTCTAAAACCAAGTCAGTTTCCAAGGAATAAAAGCTCATTTAGAGAAATGCCCAGCTCTGGGCGGCAAAGCCGTGCCTGCAGGGTGGGCAGGAGCCAGTCTGTTAGGGAAAAGACAAAGACATCACATGGTCCCGAGACTTTCCTGCAACAAGAAGACACTTGGCCAGGCCAAGAGGTGAAGTTCTTGTTTATTGTTGCAGCAACTCTTATACAGACATTAGCGTTCAGTTAAATAAAGGAAGATAGCACAGTAAATACATCACAACCCCAAACCGGATGACTGTGGCCATGGTACAGAGGAGGGAGGGAGGGACCAGTGACCAGACTGTCGTGGAAGTACATTCAGTGGGTGTGCGGTATCCACATTCCAGGCTCACGTGTAGATATATTTTATTTATATATTTATTTATATTTATATATAGATCATTGAGTTTTGTGTATACAAAGAACGATATTGTTACAAATACAATACTATACTTCTCCCGACGCTTTACAATAAGCTCTATTTCACCCTCTTTATAGAACAATAGTACAAGTTCATACTCTAGGTGCTGTGCTAAGTATGTACAAGAAATGTCATTCCCACACAATCCTCACACACTGCCTTGATGGAGGGGAAGAAAGATCAGAGTTGTGTGCTCAAGTTGACCCAGGCCAGGGAAGGAGACAGACATGAAACTCAAACCGACAGGCGGCCTGCGAATGTGAGTAAACACATCTAAGGAGGGGCGGCCCCTGGTTGTAAACATTGGTAACGGCTACACCACTGGGTTGAGGGACCCGGGAAGGGCTCTGCAGATGGTTTTCATCTGTGTGTGGGGGGTGTTGGTGCCCACAGGGTGAGGGGGGCAGAGGAGCGATGGGGGAGGTAGTAGGTTACTCTGGGACTCCCTGAAGGCGGTGTTGATGGGCAATGTTCAGAAAGCAAACCCGTGCGCAGGGACCCGTCACCCCTGCGATGCGCTCCATCCCCCAGGAGCCCGCTCTGGCGAGGGAGGAAGGTGTCGCTGGAGACGTGGGCTCCAGGCATTGGTCTTTGGGGGTTTCTTCCTCTTGTGAACCCAAGGCTGACAGTGGCTCCCTGAAATGCTCACATTGGAGAAGAGGCAGGGTGGATTCTGGTGCCTCTGCCTGGACCAGGACGGGGAGGTGAATGTAGGAGTTCATCCCCAAAGATGAGCCACCAGCACACCCTGGCAGAGTGGCCACAGTGGCTCTGTTCCCTTGCAGTGTTTGGGAAGGCTGCTCTGTACATAGCCTTCCTGTTACATGGGGTATTTAGTTATTTACATATACAACTATATATACTGGGATGACAGAAGGGAAGGAGACCACCACTTCTCTTGGGACTTTCAAAAATCTAGCAACTCACTTTTAAGACTCTGGCTGCTGGGGTGACCATACCTAGGCTCACTCCCTTGCCCCAGTGGTAGCAGAAAAAGAATCCACTTCAGCTGGGTGGGAAGTACCAAGCTCCAGCAGCTTCCACTCACTGGGTGTGAAGACACACTTGGATTAACACAAAAGGATGTGTTGGATAAATCATCTCACTCTTATGTTACAATGTCAGTCCTCTAGGAGAGCTTGCAGAATTGGCTTTTTCAGCACCTCTCAAAGTTTACAAGGTTTTTGTGCAATAGGAATAGAAAGTATAGTCTCTCCTTGAGGTGAAGATATGTAACTGTTACGTCCAGGTTGTACAGGGACGAGCTACTGGAGTTCTGTCCCCTGGCCAATCGAGGGCAGGCCTCTGTGGTGCTGCCCAGGTGCCTGGGGGCAGACAAGCATGAGCCCCTGCAATGATTTTCCAAGGCTCCTGATGCCTGAGATATCACTGGTAACACTCCATTCCTGTTCTATCCACTCTTACTGGCAGAGGAAAGATGAACTGGCTGTTGACTCTTTAGAGTCTCCTTGTATTACCAGATATGCTACAGCAAATGGAGAACCTGGGCCATGGTTCCTTCCTGGTCCCCACATTTGTGATGGATTGACCTTGGGGCTGGTCTCCCAGCAACATTCTGTAAAGCATCCTTCAAAGAAGTCCAGGGGAGCTTTATGGCCCAACCCAGAGCCCCTGGCCCCACCCCATGCCACTTTGCAATAGCAGAAGCCCCTTTCCCCACAGGGCACCTGGGCAGCCAGTGGCCTCCCTTCCTTAGGGCTCCTTTGTAGTACTGTGACACTGAGAGTTCCGCTGCTTGTTCCTTTCAGGCATTGAGCTTCCCTGATTCTAAACAGACAACTCAGAAGGTACAGAGGTCTCAGGGAATTGATCACAGAGCTCTCTGGTTGAAGTCTCTTGTTCCTAATCTTGTTATAGTCACTTTTCTCCCTCTTTGAAATCCCTCCATTCTCTCTATAAATACATGCTACCCAACATTTGCTCACTGAGTTCCTATTTCCACAGACATAACATAAATATCCTGGATGCAGAGAACAGGGACTATATTAATTACAAAATATATTAGTTTCTCTTCCCCTGTCTCTACTGAGGTCATGAATGAAACAAAACAAAAGCAAAGCCAAATCACACCTCACATGAAAACAAAATGCTCTTTGGACCAAGAATAAGTGAAAACTGGCTCAGAATTATAATATTACTAAAACATCTACACTGAACCAAGACAGAAGCCATAAATATGAGGCACCTGATGAAAACACAGAACATTCCACACCAGCTGAAAATGCTCTCAGGCCCACAAGGCAGCAAGATGTTGTTTCTGGGCCACATCTGGGGATTCTTGGGCATAACTTGAGGTTGCTATTGACCCCTTAATTTTGTGGTTTATGTACTGCTCTGGTCTTTCCAATATCACATCCTGCCTAGTGGCCCTAAGCAGAAAAAAAAGCTGGTCTTACCTTGGGCCAGAACACAACGCTATGGCACCTGGAGCCTCACCTTGTGGGGAACAGTCCCTCCTCCCCAGAGTCCTGGGATGTGTGTTTGCAGGGGAGGAGAGTCCAGGAGGGGGATGCTTTAAGCCAAGGTGGTGCTCGAGGGGCTGGGCCTCAGCCACAGAGAGGGCAGGTCCCTCAGGATGAGGCTGAGCAGCCCCTGGGTGCCTGGCCACCTGCCAGGGAAGGGGCCTCCCAGAGAGGTGAGTTTCCAGGGGATCTATGTGTCTAATCTTCAGCTTGTCTCATTGGTGGTGGGAGCAGGGAAGGGTGATATGCAAAGGGACTGTGTGTGAGAGAGATACAGAGAGAGAGAAGCAGACAGTACCTGCCTGTGTTTATCTAATGGTTGATAAATTTTAGGACAACTTGGTAAAGCTTCAGATGCCCTATGAATTCCCAAGGTCTCTGTGACACTATGGTGTCCTTGCCCAAGGCAGTTATTTCCCCTTTCATCTTGGGGTGAGAAGGCTCATATTAGAAAACACACATACATTGAAATTAAAACTAGTGATAGAAGAGGTTTAAGGTTGGCTCAGAGATTCTGGGAGGAAATAATGTACGGTGCCCCAACTACATGGCAGGCAGTGCATAACCTTAATGATGTGGGCTGGCTCTGGGTACTACCACATTCCCACAGATAAACTTAGAGAGCAGAGATCAGCAACTGGGTTTTAGGCACTGCTGAATCAGCTGCTTCACTGCCCCGGGAGCTCTTTCTAAGAGGTCTGCACCTCTTGGGAAGGGAGGATTCCCTGTTAGGCAGTGACAGCCCACCTTTGGACACCCCCAGAAGGCCCTCCTGGATGGTCCTGGGTCGGTACCAGGTGGGTGCTGGCTGCTCTCCATCCTCAAGGGAGTGCATACGAAACTTCCCTGGTATTTAAAAAAAAAAAAGCAAATTGGAGAGAGTAAAGAGGTCCTTGCGGATTCTTCTCTTCCTGTGTAAAACCGAATGCTGGGCGTGAGAGGGGAATGTCTCAGTGGACACAGGGATGCAGCACGAGAAACACAACCACAATGAGGAGAGTCCTCCATGCATGCCACCACCACGTGAGGCTGTGGTCAGATGTAAACGGGCTGCTCCTGGGCCGTCAGCAGTCTGTACATGGCGGCTGGCATTGTCTTCATGTGAATCTGAGGGTATAGAACACACTTTAGTGGGGGCTGAGGCTGGAGGGTGGCTGTGTGGGCACTGCCCAGGGCTGGAGAGAGAGGCAATGCCTCTCCCATAGAGGGCCTTGAAGATACCCTCCTACTGCCCAGCCACCACCAGGGACCTGACCCAGGTTGGCCTCCAGGAAGAGTGGAACCCACTGACTTTCTCAAAAGCTTAGGGGGGACAGAAATGAACAACAAAAACCAGGCAAGGCTTATTTCTCAGTCAACTGCTCTTGCTCTCACCAGACCCTACCCTTTTAAAAAGAGGACTCTGAAAATGGAGGGAGAAGGCTCCAGGCTTCGCAGGGCACCTGCCTCCCTTGCCTCTCTTGACAGATGAGGCAAGGATGACAAATCAGCCCTAGAATAGCAGTGATGACTGACAGCAGTGATGAATGGCATCAGTGATAACTGATAGCACTGATGAATGACAGCAATAATGACTGACAGCAGTGATGACTGACAGCAGTGAATGACAGCAATGACAGCAGAGATGACTGACAGTGGTGATGAATGACAGCAGTGATGACAGCAATTATTGACTGACAGCAGTGATGAATGACAGCAGTGATGACTGACAACAGTGATGAATGACAGCAGTGATGACTGACAGCAGTGATGAATGACAGCAGTGATGAATGACAGTAGTGATGACTGACAGCAGTGATGACTGACAGCAGTGATGAATGACAGTAGTGATGACTGACAGTAATGATGAATGACAGTAGTGATGACTGACAGCAGTGATGAATGACAGAAATTACTGACAGCAGTGATGACTGACAGCAGTGATGAATGACAGCAATTGCTGACTGACAGCAGTGATAACAGACAGCATTGATGACTGACAGTAGTGATGACTGACAGCAGTAATGAATGGCAGCAGTGATGAATGATAGCAATTACTGACTGAAAGCTGTGATGACTGACATCACCAATGACTGACAGTAGTGAAGACTGACAGCAATGATGAATGGCAGCAGTGATGACTGACAGCAGTGATGAATGACAGCAGAGATGAATGACAGCAATTACTGACAGCAGTGATGACTGATAGCAGTGATGAATGACAGCAATTATTGACTGACAGCTGTGATGACTGACAGCAGTGATGAATGGCAGCAATGATGAATGGCGGCCATGATGACTGACAGCAGTGATGAATGACAGCAATTACTGACAGCAGTGATGACTGACAGCAGAGATGAATGACAGCAATTATTGACTGACAGCTGTGATGACTGACAGCAGTGATGAATGGCAGCAATGATGACTGACAGCAGTGATGAATGGCAGCAGTGATGACTGACTGACAGCAGTGATGTCTGGCAGCAGTGATGAAACATCATGCCACACTGCACTAGGGTCACACCTGTGGAGGGCCACTTTATTGATTTGACTTGAGTCTAAGACTTAAATCTTTTAAGTACATTTGGGGAGATGAACTGGGGAAAATGGAGGCAACTCAGGCAGCCATACAAAAAAGCAACATGAAGCTGAGTGTTGAAAAGAGAAAGCACATCAGATGAAAGAGAAGGCTGAGGGTGACCTGATTCCATTTCATGGAGGAGCTCCTGGACAACTGCTCGCTAATGGGTTTGGCATTTGGTCAGAGACAGATAGGTCTGGTTGTTGGGGAGTGTTCAGGATTGGAAACTCAGGGAGCTTTCCTGGAAGGTCTGCTCAGGGCCACAGTGCACATGAGGCAGGGGCACCAGATGCCACCCTCAGCACCACCCTGAGCCCCGGACCTCTCCTACCTCCCCAACAGCATTGGAGAGAATGTGGACGATCTTCTCATGGGGGGTGGCCACGACACTCTGTCCATTGATTTCAATGATCCGGTGCCCCACACGGACGCCTCCTCTCTCAGCTATTCCCCCTCGCATGAGGCTGCATATCTGCCGGAGTCAAAGGCCCAGTTACCCTCATCTCAGAGAGTGCGGTGAGGCTGGAAGGTTGGCCATTTTTCCCAAAAGCTCCCTGCCCCCACACTCGACTCTTAGAGAAACCAACATGGTTAGGCTTTGGGCATTTAAATCTCTTAGTGCCTTTTCACAAAAAAAGAGGTGCTGTCAGCCCATACGGCCAGCTTGCTCATGCAGCTTGCACAGAGATTGTAGCACATCACTGGTTTTCACGGCACAGTGAATTCTACTTCTCATCCCAGCTGGGGCTGGGCAAAAAGGGCCATTTGGGCCTGTCACAGAGTCGCCAGTGTTTTCAACCTGTCAGCCTGTGTGACACAGGTTAGTGTTAGTTCCCACAGTCATGACTGGGACTCAAGCAGTGAAGTGTTTAATGCCAGCAGACTGTTTTTAGGGTCATGATTGCCTGAGCCACAGTGAGGCTGGAACTCCACTCTGTGTTCCAAAGTGTGGCTGGCTGGACGGAAAAGGCTCCTTTAGAGTTTCCCAACCCAGTGGCCCCTGTTAAAACTCCCTTCCCACAGAAATGATAGTGAAGCTGGATTTTGTGATGGCACAGCCGGGCACTGCAGTGACGCAGGGCTGATGAGCCCTCCGCCTTCACCTCACACATACTGCAACATGACTTTTCCCAAAAGAGTAGGTCTGAATTTACTGACTTTTAATTCCAGACCATGCACCTTTATTTAACAGTGGATGCAGACAAGATTGCAAGTGACATCTTGTAGCAACGTGCTGTGTGATTCTGTGATGTGTGACCCAGCTGCTCTCTCAACTAGTCTGGGGTCAAAACATTCCTTAGGTGTTTTCCCAATGGACCCATAGGTGTTATTTAACAACTCCTTGTTAATACTGAACTTTTAATACTATTTAACTATGAACGAAGCAAACAAGTGCAAGTACAAACCAATGAAAAGATGATATCAGAGCTAAACTGCAAGAGTAATCCTAGGTCCTCTCCTAACAGGCAAACTAGGCTACTCAGGTACAAAGAATGCAGGAAGTGGGGCTGGATATTTCAGCTCCAACTGGGAATTTCAAGGGTATTTCTAAACCTTAAAATGTATTTGAAATGATATTTTAACTACTTAAGACTTTTTTTTTTTTTTTTTTTTTTGACAGAGTCTTGCTCTGTCACCCAGCCTGGAGTGCAGTAGCAGGATCTCTGCTCACTGCAACCTCTGCCACCTAGGTTCAGGCGATCCTTGTGCCTCAGCCTCCTGAGTAGCTGGGATTACAGGTTCCCACCACCACACCCAGCTAATTTTTGTATTTTTAGTAGAGACTAAGTTTTGTCATGTTGGCCAGGCTGGTCTCGAACTCTTGGTCTCAAGTTATCCACCTGCCTTTGCCTGAAGGCCAAGGTTTGAAGGATCACTGAAACAGTGAACTGTTTGAATCTCACTTGTGACTGTGGGAACTGAGCCCAGCCCCTATACCATCAGGCTTGGGAGTCAGCTGCTCTGTGGGGACTCTGTGCAGCCTGGGTGGACAGCCCAGAGGCAAGGAGGCCCTTGGAGAGTACATCCCAAACTCTCAAGCTGGCAGCTGGGAGGGCAGCCCTGCATGTCACAGAAATGCTGGGTTCTGGGTGGGACTCTCTGCTGAAGGGACTCTGTCCACAGAGGGAGCTGAGCCTGCTTTACCCACTCATGCTCTTCCTTGATGGATTCCTTTAGGGAACAAACTGGCTTAAAAAAAATCAAAGGCCATGCTACATTTTTATTTGTCAACATTGTGGAAAGGGGTGTGGAAGGTGTTCTACTTACAATTCCATTCTGGACACTGAAACCCAGCTGGTAGCGAAGGTCTGGTCTTCTGATTAACACGGTGGTCACCGGAGGACATCTCACAATATTCAGCTTGACCCGGGACTGATTCTTTAAGCCCTTAAACATGAATAAAGTACAGTGGGTATGGTGCCCACCGAGGCAGACAGCATAAGCAAAGGCAGGCAGCACTAAAGGCAAAAAAAGCCACACTGAGTCTTCTGAAGGACCCGCCGCCCGAAGGCCTCCAGTGTCCAGGCTGGTACAGTCACTGCTCAACGTTACCTACCCACGGCAGATGCCACATGGTGCAGATGGGCCCTTTCAGCCTATGCACCGATGGGGTTCCTGTGGTAACGCCTTCCTTTTGGGAAGTAGGCTGGGTTCAAGGAATCTGATCAAAGTACTTGTGCAACTATGAGGAAGTGTCAGATGTGCTTTTTGGCTTCAAAGATGAAGGAGGCACACTATTTCCCCCAGCCAGGAAAAATGGAAGTGGGAAATGGAATTTTTTTTTCCTGAAAGATAAACTCTAGCAATGACTCCTCTTCTAATAAAGGACATCTAACTCAGAGCAACTAGCCCGATGCATCATGGCTGTCTTCTCTGGTCTCCGATGCTCTTCTTTCCCATTCTTTCTGCCAGTTAGAGATTTTACAGCTATCAGCATTCCCACAGCAACTGGGGACTCCAGTCAGTGTTGCCTCCTTGGGGGAATGGGGAGGGTTGCTGGATCCGTGTTGATGGAGAAGGAAGGGGAAGAAATATAGCTTGAAGATTGTGGTTTCTTGATCCCTGATGACACACCTCTCTCTCTAAATTGAAATGAAGCATGGAGGGAAAGCTGGTCTTTGACAACAAAAAAGGGACTAATTTCAGATCCTAGGCAGAAAGCTTCCACCTCACTGTGGTCTGAGCTAAGCTCAGGCTCCTGCTCCTGTCCCCAGATCAGACTCACAGCAGTAACAAAAGCCCTGGTTTGCTCAGAAGCATCTTTAGAAAAACCATCACAAGGCTACACTTGCCCTCAGTTGAGAAGAGAGAAGGTTTGCTCCTGCAGGCCCAACTGTCAGCTTCCCCCTAGAGGAGGGTGCCAGACAAAAGGAACTCAGCCCTGAAACAAATGTCCATCTTCTACTCTCCCCAGGCTGCCTGCTCTGCCTCAACAAGCTCCTGATTGCCAGATGGGGGAGAAGGAATGGCGGATAGCACGTGCTTTCCCACCCCTTTCAAGTCATGATATGCAGGAGAATCTTGTTTGCATGCTGGGATAAACAGACCAAACTGTTGTAGCTAGAGGCCCTGCAGCCCCTGGCCCTGCTACAAGAACTGAGGCAGTGGGAGTCAGAGCCCTCAGTGGGAAGCGCCTGCCCAATCGGACTCTCATCTATAAGGCCAACTGCCTGGGAAACCGCTCAAGGTCAGCCCCAGGCTCACTCCTCCAAAGGGAACTGTGGGGTGGGTGGGAGGAGAAGTGGGTAACTTTTCCTCCAGGAGAGAATAGCTACCAGGGAAGCAGGAGGGACTCAGGGAAAAGACAAGCTCTATTCTATCCAAGCGCACAGTATTGCCCAGAGACAGCACCTGCTCAGCTTACAAATGGGTCCAGTTTGTGCCCTCTGTGAGTAAAGTGGAAAGAGAACCTGGAAAGAATAGTAATTAAATCCACGGAAAGCAAGCATGAAGGTGATCATCTGCCTCTTATTCTATAAATAGAATTCTGCAAATTCCACAGCCAGTACTGCTGTTACTCCTTGACCAGTCTACCGAATCTTTTTCAGTGCAAGGTCAGGACTTACATTTCACATTTTAAAGATGAAGACATAGACATGGAGCTTGCTTTGTCCAAGGGCTCCGTGGGGTCAGGACTGGGACTATGGATCCCCTGCTCAGGCACCCTGCCTAGAAACTGGTGTTAGGCAACTTCAGTGCAAACAGAATCTGTAGCAAGAGTACTTCTTGGAGTGGCAGAAGTGACCTGCACCCCTTTTGTATCTGAGTTACAAATTATGCTTTAGATTGAGGGAGAGGTAGGGGCTAATTTGCCCCTGGTAATCCAGCTTTAATATGCTTGGCCAACAGGTATATACCAATGGCTCTTAAACCCCACACAGCAGCAGCAGCATCCCCCTGGCCACTTGTTAGAAATGCAAATTCTGGGCTCTACCCAAGCCCCACTGAATCAGAAAACCTAGGGGTAGGACCCAAGAATCTGTAAATGACAAATCTCCCAGATTTGGGTGCACACTCAATTTTGTGATGAACTGGTGTAGACTACCACTGTGGAACAATGAATGGCTTTACCTGCATCCAGGTGGTTTAATTTCTCCATGGATGACTAGATCCAAAGATGTCAATTTACTGGTCACACTTGCAGCCAGAGTGCTCAGTGAGGTCAGGTGCTGGCAAGGGTGGGGTGAGGGGGACAGCTTGTGGGAAATTTGGTTGGCCCAGTCACCATACAGCTGACCCCAAAGATCACTAAGATCCCAAAAATCACTGTTACATCAAAACCCACCCTGATGATGAAACTAACTGAACCAAAATAACTGTAACTACCTGTCACTGAACACTCACTCTTGACTGGCATTGACCTGGAAATGACAGGAGCTGTCTCATTTAATGTGGTGGCCATAATGATTCCTATTTTATAGAAGGGGAAACTGAGGCTCAGAGATAGTAAATGACTCATTCATATTCACACACAGCAAGATTCAATCCTAGGTCTGTCCATATTCAAAACACGCAGTATTTCTACATCATAATGCCCCATATACACGACTGGAGAGGGTGTGTCTTTTGAGAATAAGGCTTGCTCCACAAAGACCATGGGGTTAGCCACAAAACAAATCTGTGTCCCCAAATTCCAGGCTTCAATTGGGGCCATCTTTTTTGTTCATTTTCCTAAGTGGCAAGAGTTTTTCGGGGTTCCTGGTCCTCATAAGGCCCCCACCCCTTGGCTTCCCTACTGATTTTTGGTTCTAGTTTGTGCTCCGAATGTGTGAATTTTGATGGAACTGAATTTCCCTGCTGTCAGCATCTGTTTCCCCAGTGCTCTGAATTCCTCTGCTTTCTGCAGGACTTGAGCCTCCCCATGGCTGTCGCTCAGCTTGTGGTCTCCATGTACCATGAGACTTGGTGTTCACACTCATGCGGCATTTCCTGGTGGTTTTGGAACATCTCCAGGGAACTGCTCTGGTTAAGGAAATGATTCCAAAGCAGAGCAATGGAATAAGTGTAATTCTCCCTGGGGAAAAGAACATCTGCGAAGGATCCAGGCCTTCTGTACGCAGCAGGTCCCATCGTCCCCACTGACAGCAGGAGATGCTCTGGCCTTCTGCTCCTGACAACGGGACCAGCACAGCCTGGTGAGGAAGACTCTCGTGGTGTCAGAAGAGCTGAACTCAAGTTACAAATCTGATACTCCAATCAGCGGGATCTGAGGCCCTTTGTTCACCCTTGTCCTACGTCAATTTCCTCATCTTCACAACAAATGGTGGAGCTCACCAACGTCTCTACCAGTTCTAATTTCTGTGATTGCACCCTCTTTAATGTGTTTTTTCCTAAATGCCTTTGCCTGTGATACCAAATATCAACCATTATGCTTAAACCTATTCCTAAAATTTAAAGTGGGCTTCTTCTGCGGGGCTGGGAGGTCCGTGGAGAGCAGCTCAGACATTCATGCAGATATTTCCATCTGCTTTGAGTGCTTCCTCCTTCCCATCAGCTTAATCAATAAACATTTACAAATCACTTGTTATGTGAAGAAATGCGTTAGGCACTGGAGATTCAGGGAAGTGCAACCTCTCCTAAGCTAGACAAGAGAAAATATTGGTACTAAGCACAGACCTGTGGGCCCAGAGGGGGCTTGAGTCCCTTCACCCTTTTCTCTCTCTCTAACCACACACCAGGAGACTAGGAATTAGTGGGAAAGAAGATAGATGAATGATGAAGATAGGAGGACAGGAGCATGTTGTTAGAATCTCAACCCTTCAGGCAAAGCCACCTGCCTTGAATGTTTCCACCTGTTACCCACTGAGATTATTTAGGTATGCTTGTGTGACACCGAAAATGTTACTCGACACATCGAAAAGCAAGAGAATGGCTCTCAATGTTGCCTGAAAATCCACATCGCTCTGGTGGGTTCTTTCCTCCTCTGCGGATTGATTTAAGATGCCTCATCTGTCCCTCAGTGAAAGATTTCCTAGATTGGGGAAAATGTGTTTCAAGATGAAGCTTAGAGAAATAGTAATTTGAAATAACCAGACCATGCATTTGCTCTGCTGTTCCTAACCAATGTTTCACATTGGGTCTCATTAACTTGGATTTCTCAGCTGCCATTTTATTGAAGGTCCCAATTAAATAAAGGGTCACTTGGTCCCCATGACAACAGTGGAACCATGCAGCAAATTAAGAAATCTGGTGGGAGGGGAAGGCTAGCGAAGAGGAGAGAAAAGAGAAGCCAGGATGGTCTCTATAGCAACGGGAGAGCAGAACCATGATGCTCCTGGGGAAGCAAGGGAAGCTGTGCGCTATTCTAAAACAGAGCAAAAATCCAGAGGGCAGGACCACAGAGGCAAAGGCATGGAAAGAGGCAGCCTGTAAAATGTTCCAACCACCAATAGTTATGCCTTGGGAATTAATTATGACCTGAAAAATAAGAGGCAGGAAGAGTAGGGCAAGTCAATACCTATATTTCTACTCTAGAAATCCATTTCCTGTAACCTGGGGGGAAATGGTCAATCAGTATTGAAGTGGCCAGATGCAGAATGCATGCTTTGGACTCCTGTTTCTGAAAGCATGGCCTGCAGACTAGTGATGCCATCACCCCAGGGAGCCTGCCGAAAATGCAGAATCCCACCTTATACCTGCTGAATCAGAACCTGCATTCTAACAAGATCTCCAAGTCCAATCAGTTTGAGAAGCACTGATTCATCAGGATGAGATTTGCTTGTCAAAGTCACAGAGAGCCTGGACATACACAGAAACAAATTAGAACATGCAGCCTTCAAGTGGCCCAGATGCTGCCCTGCGGTGGCCCGAGGGGTGGGGGTAGTGCACTGCACACATATGTCCAGGTGCAGGCAAAAGGCGGTGTGTTTTCTAGAGAATTTTAAAAAAGTAATACGACCCACTGAAGTCAGTCTGTATTTGGTACTGGAGATTCTGGCTGTTACCAGTGGTTATACCTCCTGCCAGCCAGGGCGGTCTACGGACGGACCATCACATTTCCCCATTTGACACCTGGCGCACTGTGGCAGGGAAGAAGTTCAGCCATGCTCTAATTGGGGTCTGCCCAGCTAGGTACTTCTTCACTACGGGCGGCCATGAAGGCACTGCTTTTCTTACTCTTCATCTTCATCAGTTACATCTCTTTCATCACCACTGGGCCTTTTATTTTCTGGTTCTAGAGAGGTTACATTTATAGACATCAAAGTTCAGCTCCTCAATCCATTTCCCCTTAGGAAACTATGCAGAGCTCCGTCTGTACTCCAACGAGCTTTGCTTCCACCTTGATGCTGCGATCCCACTGCAGCTGCAGCGGGAGTTAGGCTGCCCTCACAGCCTCACTGCTTCCCTCATCTGGTCCCTGTGCAGATGAGGAGGGAGGGGTGTGCAGGAGGATGAGGACTCACTGGCCAGTGGGGGCCCTGGGCAAGTCTCTGTGCCTTCAGGGTCTCCGATGGCCCATCTGTACACCTAGCATCTGCTGTCTCCCTTGTGAGCTGTCCCGAGGAGGAAGGGAGGTGACTCCAGGCCATGAGCTGGAGTCTTGCAGGCCTCAGGAAGCCCAGCTTGTTCCTGCCCAGGCCCCATCCCCACCCTTACTTAAGTCCTACACTTGTCTGAATCTGTTTTTAGTCTGCCATGACAAAGTACCACAGACTGGGTGGCTTATAAACAACAGACATTTCTCACAGTTCTGGAGGCTGGAAGTCCGAGATTAGGGTACCAGCACTGTCAGGTTTTAGTGAGGGCCCTCTTCTGAGTTGCAGATAGCCAACTTCTAGTATCTTCACATAGCAAAAGAGAGCTTGCTGGGGTCCCTTTTATAAGGGTACTAATCTCAATCATGAGGGCTCCACCCTCATGACCTAATCACTCCCTAAAGCCCCACCTTCAAAGAGCATCACATTGGGATTAGGGTTTCAATATGTATTTGGGGGAAACACAAATATTATTCAGTCCTTAACTCCACTATCCCCTCTCTTCCCCAACCTTTCTAGACCCAGACCAACTCCCCCCAAACCCTCCCTAACCAGCTTCCCTCTCTCACCAATTTCTCTCTCTTGCATCTGAACTCCTGTGCTGCTCAGGCAGTTCCTCAACCTCAATACTATAGACATTTGGGGCTGGATAACTGCGCTGTGGGGCTGTCCTGTGCGTTGCAGGATGTTTGACAGCCTCCCTGGCCTCTACCCACTGGATGTCGGGAACACCTTCTCCCCAGTGGTGACAACCCAAACAGTCTGCAGATATTTAGGGGCATGCAAGGTCACCCCTGGCTGAGAAGTACTGACCCAGGTCTGGCCTTGGGCCTAGCATTTCACCTGACACCCTTCCTGGGATGACTCTGTATTGGAGGTTGTATGATCACAGATAATTACATCACCTTTCTGCATCTCAGCTTCCTAACTTCTACAGTGGGTACAACAGCAGTGCATGCCCACAGAATGCTGCCCCGAGGGCTCAGCAAGTCAGTGCACACACGATCTCAGAGCACACAGAGCACAGACACACAGCACTGAGCACTGCAAGCCATTAAGTCCTTTCACTTCTCCCCAACCCGACCAAGCTCCCCGGGGCCAGGACTGTGTCCACGGGGCCCCTGGGTCCCACAACCCCTCAGCAGTTCTGATGCATGCATCCCAGGTGTTTTTTTTTTTTTTCTTTGAGACAGAGTCTCATTCTGTCACCCAATCTGGAGTGCAGTGGTGTGATCTCGGCTCACTGCAACCTCCGCCTCCCGAGTTCAAGCGATTCTCCTGCCTCAGCCTCCAGAGAAGCTGGGATTACAGGTGCCTGCCACCATGCCTGGCTAATTTTTGTATTTTTAGTAGAGACAGGGTTTCACCACGTTGGTCAGGCTGGTCTCAAACTCCTGACCTCGTGATCCGCCCGCCTCAGCCTCCCAAAGTGCTGGGATTACAGGCATGAGCCGCTGCACCCTGCCGACCCCAGGTGTTTAATAAGCAACTTGCTCACTGGCAGGAACAACCTGTGGTCCTGCCTCCCCAGCCCCCTCCCCTCCACCTCTCCATGTGATCATAGCAACACCAGACCAGCCTTTCTGCGCCAGGCTCAGACCCCATTTCTCCCTGACTCAACAGCGGTCTCTGTCCATCAACTGAAGCAGAAACTTCCAAAGGCTACTTCCCTTTCTGCTACCAACTTAGGTTTTACTCCTTCAAGGTCAACTTTAAAATCACATAAAATGGTCCGTCTAATCACCCATAGCCTCTCACCTTCATGATTCTCTTAAGGCCACGGAGCCCTTGTACATCTCTAATTATCCTCCACATGCATACTGTCATCCCAGCTTCCCCAGAGCGTGGCTCAGTGCCTCACAGAGGCTCAATTAAACCTGTCTGAATGAATATGCATGTTCAAAGTCAATTCTTTAATGTTATCTTTAATGTGTATTAAGCAAGAGGTAGAATTTATTTAAGTATAAGATATAAGAGAAAGAAATTAAAGGAGGCCAAAGAGGACTATTTCTTTCCAGGTGTGATTATCTTATGTGGAATTAGAATTTAATCTACTTCATTAAAAACAAAAAAGGCACCATCCATGTGCCCTATATACTCACCTTCACCTCCCACCCTTACCCCCCCCCAGCCGAGGATGCTGGCTTTGTGATTTTCTTTCGCTCACAATGACTATTGTATGAATTCATTCCCTTCCTCCTCCCTTTCTCTCTCTCACACACATGCACTTAACACACACACAGCTATGTTCTAGCTAAGTCTTTCAGGAAAGGCCTGCAGGACCAAAAAAAATTGTGGGATCTCAGTCTACCTACAGTGCCACAGCACTTGGTGCAGAGCCATTAGGGTCTACAGGTGATGTCACGGAGGAGGAACATCACAGTCCCACTGGCCATGCAATCAGCAAGTCCCAATGTGCTCAAATGACTCCACATGGATGCTTCGTGTCTTAAGAACATCTGATTTCTTCTCAAATATCCACATTGAATTTTCCTTTAAGTAGCTCTTCTTAGCTTGTAAGTACCAGTTCAGATTGAACAGGAAGTATGCTCAGGTATGAAAAAGCATCCATGGACTGAAGAGAGTTTCCTTCTTTTTCCGGCAACTAGCACATGTGAGTTGCTTTACCTGGGCTCTGAGGAGGGACAAACTCACCTGCATCATAGTCAGGGTCACTGGGAAGGAAAAAGTGCTCTCAGATTTGAAGGATTTCTGTGATTTTTTTATCAGGGGTGGGAAATCATGCCAAGTGCATCTGGCTATTAGTGATTGGATTCCTGAGCTGAGGCCATTTCTGTTGAGGCCAAGTCTGGGCTTAGCGGGAGTGCGCTGTGATTGACTAGTGATGCCTGTGATGGACGTGCTGCTATCAGAAACTAGTGTCATGTGAACCAAATATGCTTCCCCTGATCTAAATGGATTTCAGGGAAGAATCTGTAAACAGTAACTTGATGGTAAGCTTCCTGAGTGCAAGTCCACGCCTTTTGTGTTTATGTCTTTCTTGGTGCCTGTTCATATACATTAATGACTGGATGGAGGCCACAGTTCACATCACTTCAGGTCTACCATAGAAGCTGATTTTCCCCATATTCAGGTACCTTAATAATGCTCTGGCAGGTGGACAGAGGCAGGCCCACCAGGCTGGTGCCATTAATGGACATGATCTGGTCACCAATATTCAGCTTCCCAGATTTCTCTGCAGGGCCACCATGCATCATGTTGGCAATTATCACGGTGGGGAGGATGGATCCCCAGCCAGACTCCACAATCACCACACCTAGGATTTCTCCTTTCTGCTTCTCTATGAAAACCTGGAAGGAGAAAGACATTTAGAAAGCCTGCATCAGTAACCATCTGGTGTAGGTAGAAATCAAAGCCTCTCCCCCATTCCTGTCTTGACTAAAGAAAGACACTTCCCTGGGGACTCCAACCCAGATGAATTCCTGTCTTCTCAGCATTTTGCACATTTGGAGTTTTTAAGAAATGAATTCACCCAGGTCTACACTCTTGTAATTCACTTTAGTTTCACGTAAGCAAACTTGCCTCTGTGCACAACCATGAGGGTCACCAGTTTTTTGTTTTTTTAATTTCTTCAGTCCTCAGTGGCAGGAGAAGGGGATCTGTGGGTGGGTGGTGTGTTATGGTTTCTAGAAATAGCTTTTCAAATTCATGCACAGGATTTCCCTCCCACAGTGCTTCACCAATTCTCTCCGACATTTAAGTGCCTTGAATTAAAAATAAATAAACATACAGAAACACTTCTCTGCAAGGAGAAAGTTGAGAAAAAAGTGATGCTGAAATTATCACAACTAAAAGGCTGGTGTGCACAGAGGAAGTGCATATCTTGGATACACAGACTTTTTTACAACCTTCATTGCCAGGCCAGAGAAGACAGAAGTTGATGTTGGATACTTGCACTTGAGGGAGGCCTGCAGAGATGCCACAAAAAGGTAACACACCTACTGGAAGCATCCAACAAAGAGCATGCATGTGGATTTTTGGAGGGCTTGACAATGTCCCCTTCACAGGCTGGTGTCTGCTTCCCCTAGTTGCTGAAGCTCACACTCAGCCCCTTCCCTGGAGAACTGTCCTTAGCTGAACGGGAAACATCTGTTAAGGTTGAATTGTGTCCCCCCCAAAATTTGTATGTTGAATTCCCAATCCCCAGTGTCTTAGACTGTGCCTTTATTTGGAAATAAAGTATTAACAGAGGTAACCAATTTTAAATGAGGTGATTAATAGGGGCTCTAATCCAGTATGACTGATGTCCTTAAATAAGAAGAGGAATGGTTGTCTGTCATGGGTATCAAAAAAATAAGAGGAAATCTGGACATAGAGACATGCACAGAGAAAGTATGATGTGAAGATACAGGGTAAAGAGAGCCATCTACAAGCCAAAGAGAGAGGCTTGGAACAGATTCTTCTCTCACGGCCCCCAGAAGGAACCAATGCTACCAACACCCTGCTTTTGGACTTCTGGCCACAATGTCTGTGAGACAATACCTTTCTGTCGCTGAAGCCACCCAGTCCATGGTACTTTGTGATAGCAGCCCTAGCAAATTCATATTACCCCCTGTGTAGTCTTGGCCAATGACTGGCATGGGGTACAAAGGCTTGCCAGATCCCTCACTTGAAGGTGAGACAAATCTGTCCTACAATCTGTGCCCTGGAGCTTCCCTCTGGCTCAGAAGTAAGCTCATGCCAAGGGGACCACACCCTTCCTTGGTGTCCCACCACCCTGCTTCCCACATCCCTTCTGTTCTTAGGTACTCTTTCAATAAACCTCTGCAACAAGAATCCCTGCCTCAGGCTCTACTTCTGGGGAATCTGACCTAAGACACCTGACAGACCCCAGTGGATCAAATGATCACTTTCTCATTAAAAGTTCTTTTTACCTATGGGATCAAGTCCAAACCCCTCAGCAGGACTTGTAGGACTTCCACTCCTGATCCAGACCTCAGGCCCATCTATCTCCTTTCCTGTGCTCACCTCCTGCTCTAGCCAAACCGTACTTCCTCATTTCCCAGATAAATCTGGAGCTTTCTGACCTCCAGGCTTCCAACCATTCCACAGATCCTACCCTTGGCTTTCCCCTATAATCCCCAGACCTCCAGACCAGCTCAGATGGCCTCATCTTCTTACAGGCACTTCTGAAGAGCTCAGTCTGAAGCCACGAGCCATCCCCAGAGGAGCCCAGCATCTTGTCTAAAATCCAAAATCTCTGTTTGTCCAAGTGTAGTTGGCTTTGATTAGTGCTTTTTCAGTGCCCTTTCCTAGACTGAAGGCTTTGTACAGGCAGATTTCAGGTCCTATCTGCCTCTGCGACCCACAAAATTTAGATCAGGATGACCTTAGCTCAGGATGACCAGGAGCAGAGGATGTGCTGCTTCTGTGTTTACACCTGTCCATGACAGCATTTCACAACAGGGCCCCAAAGCAGGGAATGAGAGATGGGTGTGAGTACCTTCACGATATCCTGCCAATACCTCACTCCTAACCCTTGATCTCCTTCACTTTCGCAGCAGGGTGCCCCCCTTTCCAGGCCCCTGCCCAGCTGACCCAGCCTGGAGAACAGCTTCAGGAAAGTACCCACATCTTTGCAGTTTTCCGACTTGGAGAAGTGGATCAGGTCATCATTGTACATGTCCTGGGTATTGAGCAGGTCACTATATTCCTTCTGGCTGAGATCTTCGGGGTTAATCCCATTGGCCCTGAGGAATTCCTGGTATGCCACACTAAATGCCTGTCCGATGGACTGTGCAATCAGCTGAGCCTGGAACAGCAGCCAGAGAGGAAAGACAGTCAGCAGGGCAGTGCACTGCTGGAGTTTGAAGAAGTCCTAGACATTACACTTGCTGGGCCAGTGGTTCTACATGGGGCCACCAGTGCCCACTAGCGACAATTTTCAAATTGACTCAGAGATGGGTACGGTGGCTCACGCCTGTAATCCCAGCACTTTAAGAGGCTGAGGCAGGTGGATCACAAGGTTAAGAGATCGTGACCATCCTGGCCAACACGGTGAAACCCCGTCTCTACTAAAAATACAAAAATTAGCTGGGTGTGGTACATGTGCCTGTAGTCCCAGCTACTCAGGAGGCTGAGTCAAGAGAATCACTTGAACCTGGGAAGTGGAGGTTGCAGTGAGTTGAATTCCCACCACTGCATGCCAGCCAGGCAACAGAGCAAGACTCTGTCTCAATTAAAAAAAAAATGGGGATGTTTTTGATTATGACAATGATCATAAGGGAGCTATAGGCATTCAACAGACAGGAGTCAGAGATGCTGAATGTCCTGCCATGCAAAAAACAGCTTGATACAGTGAAGAGTCATTCTACACCCTGCACCATCTTCACAGATCCCACTAGACATTCATGTGTATGCAGTACCTGTTTACAGCTATCTGAGTCCAGGATTCAACTCCAATTTATACATAAACGCCAAGACTCTGTGTGGCTCTAATACACATTGAACATTTCAAGAGCAATACTGTGTAAGTTAAGAGAAGATGTTATTTTGCTTCATTCAGTACTTCACTAGGAGGAAGCTTCGTGACTTTGGAAAATCAACATCAGTGCCGTTTGGTATCTGTGTTGCTGATAAATCACATCCCTATAACCCTGCACGTTTGCTGTTGTGCATGGGGATTCTGCATGTACTTGTAGACACACACATATTATTTAACCCTCAATTTGAAATGTCAACTAGAAAGTGTTCACGATATCCCACTGCACGCTGTGTTCTCCCACATCCAAGCTTAATGAAGTAGGTATAAGCATCTGACTACCTCATTATGCCTTTCAGAATGGTTGGGCCAAAGTATTTATTAATACATATTGTAATATGTATTATTTTATTTTAGCTTGTTTTCCTCTTATCTTTCCTTTATATCACATTTATGGCCATAATTTGATTATTCTGTGAAAAATTTTTCAATAGGGGAAGTTATATTAGCTATGAATTTCATTTCAGGATAGTAGTGGGTCATTATAAAATACTGATTGTAGAAAGGGAGTGTTGGGTCTAACAGAGTTGAGAACTCTGACTGGTCCAACCCTGCATTTGCCAGTTGAGGAGATAGAGGCCCAAAGACACAAAGAAACCTCTCAAGGTCACACAGCTTACAGGGAGGGGGACGTGGCTTCTGCTCTGGGCGTTGATAGCTTTTCCCTGCATTCATTAAGCACCATTATTGATCCGGACAGCCAAGAGGAACTGAGCACTTCTCATGTGCCTATGCTGCAGTACATGCTATGCGAGGACCATCACGAATCTACAGATCAGTTCTATGACAGATATTAGTGTGACTGGTCTACAATCCTTCACGTGGAATGTTAGAGGCTCTGTTTGAGAATTCACAACTGTTCTGATTTTAGAAAGGTAGCAGGGTGCAAATACTGGACGTTGTGCTATAACCCCTTAAGGTCTGGGGAAGCACAGAGTACAGTAGCATTTCTGTGGCAATATGTGTAAGATTCAGGGTAAGCTGGACAAATCCTATAAACAGCCTCCTGGCAGGCAAGGCAGGGTCATCAGCCAACTGACTGCAAAAATCACTTTTGTTTCTCCGAGCTTTCTAGACTTTGGAATTGTGGATCTGTATTAGTGTCCCCACTGGGTAAACCAGGATATGGAGGTTGAGGGGTTAAACTGCACACTCCCTGAGAAGGGGCTGGGGGCTCAGTCCAGAGCCCAGCCTCCTGCCCACCACACCAGACGGCTTCTCTGTGAAATTCCAATGGGCAGAAAAACAAAGCCAATCCAGAAAATCTCTAGAGCAGTGTTTTAGAAACACAGTCCTAACCTCTACTCCTCTTTCCCCACCTTTCCTAAACGTTGGTAAAAGCACCTTATTAACAGCAGAATGGGAACTTTCTGTGTGGCTGGCTATGGGAAAATAAATACTTCACACACGGTGAGAATCTGGTGGCTTTTACACATCACATCAGGCACTACCACCGTCCACCCTACCGTAAAACTGGAAGGAGTAACGCATTGCTTTCGGCATCAGAGAGGCACGTGTAGCCAAACGGAAAAATACATACCTGGGAATGTGGCCAGTCGATTTCCTGATCATCATTAGTGGATGCCCCTGCCGAATGTACCAGCCACTGAGATTTATGGACTAGCCCTGTGCCAGACATCGGGCTTTAACTGCAGTATCTATGAGAATGCCACGGCAGCCTGGTGAGGGAGGCACTATCCTCCTACAGGAGGAACTTGTAGCTACACAGCTTGGATGAGGAAGGACTCACGCCCATCTTGCCCTGTTCTGGAGCCAACACACTCTGGCCCTGCTCTAGTGAAAGCAAAGTGGTAAGCTTCCCAGGTCCACTCTTCTACCTCTTGCCTCTCCATTCTTTCCTTTCTTCCCTGATGGACCCAAGGGCACCCCAAGGAGAAGAAACCCCTCCCTATGAGCTCCAGCCAGATGGAGGTGGCAGTGGGGTCTATACGAATCCTCAAGCCTGGTGGGAAGTGCTAACTCCACCGTTTTGCTGGCCTGCAGGACACAGGGGTCTTAAAAGTCCAAATTTTCACTCTTTTGGAACTTTCTGAAAACCTCCTAAAACTCATCTTCCCCCTGTTTGCATGTCTGGCTTCAGCTTTACAGGAACGGTCAGGAGAAAAGCAGGCAGAGGCATTTCAAGTTCTCTGTGACCTTGTCCTGTGGCTGCTTTCTAGAGAATCAGACCAGTAAAGGATGGTGACAATAAGTGCTGGCATCTCCCCCTCTCTGTGACTGCAGCCACAACAGCTCTGGTTCCCCAGAGAAAAAAAGCGGGATGGCTGCTGACACCTAACTTCTGGAGGAAGGCAATTTCTGCAGCTAGATGAATGCTCTACTGGAGAAGAATGGCCTCTTTGAAGGAGCTGAGGCTACCAGACACAATCTTTTCTTCACAGATCAGGACTCCGTGCTCCGTGTGAGAAACAGAGCTTATTCCTCTGTGTCAGGAGGAATAATGAGCACAGTCAAAAGCAACGGCCCTCAGTGGGGGCGTGAGTTTTCTGCTGCTAAAAACTACTATGGGGCTGTGGCCTCCCCTGGAAGGTGGCTTCTGAGGCCTGCTGAGGCCCAGGATGGCGGGGGGAAGTAGGGGAGCACCTTGGAGCTTGCAGCCTGGTGGCCTCACTAGCAGCTTGGGTTACAACCCTGAAAGTAGGCCAATGAAAGAACGGCCTCTGTTGTAAACAAATTTTCTCTGTTGACTGCATCACCCAGAGAAATGGAGCTTAGGAATCACTGGCTTTGTGCCAGGAGGAGGAGCTGGTCGTCCTAAGGACTGGGGTGGGCAGTGCTCCTGCTGTTTGCTGGGGAGGGGCAGGGATGCTAACTTTCCTGTAGCCCACAGGATGGTCCTGTACCACAAGGAACTGTCCTCTCAAAATGCCCTCATGCTTGGGCAGACCTGCTCAAACCCCTACAGGGAGGCCAAATTCTTCCTACTCTTCACCTCATCCCAAAGTCCCTAATAGCTCAGCCTCCTTTCCCTTCCTGAAAGGAAAATGCAGCCAGTCCCTGCCTCAGGGCCTTTGCACCTGCTCCTTCCTCATTCTCACTTGATTCAGGTCTCTGTTCGAAGATCACCTCCTCAAGCGAGGGCTTGATCACCCTACCTGATATAGCCCCTGTCCCTCCATCCCAGACCTTGTTTTATTTGTCTGTAGAGCACTCCCCACTACCTAATTTTACATTAAGTATATTTATCTACTGACTTTCTGTCTCCTTTCAGCCATTGTGATGAGTACCCTGTCTTATTCAGCTTTATACTGCTAGTGCTGGAACAGTGCCTGACACACAGTATGTGCACAATAAATACATGTTTCCTGTGTGATGAATTAGACTGAATCAGGTTCTGAGAAGTCAACAGAATGTGACCCAGAAGGAGATCCAAGGAAGCCACCCTTACGTCCTCAGACTCAAAGACATGGCAGATCATCTTGTACTGCCTTTTCCCATCCTGGGACGGGTGCGACGCTTCCACGTTCTCCTGGGAGTTGGAGCGAGGCATCCGCCGGCGGGCCATCAGCACAACGATGTTCCCAATATCTGCAATGTAGGAAATGGTCCTCAGTGGGTGGTCCATCATTGTCTCCTGGAGGCAGAAGGAGAGGGCAGGTAAGTCCAGCTTAGCATCTAATGACCCAACAGAGTGTCTGCCACCCCACAGCCAGTCAAATATGGTTCACGTGCAGGGCAGGCTCGGGAGCTCACTGCAAAGCCCATGCTGTGGGATTAATGGATACCCACCCAGCCCTGAGGGCATTTCCTGTGGGTAACCAATTGCAGGAAATGATCTGTGGCAGGTTAAAAGAAATAAGAAATTCCAAACGGTAGAATCTCTTGTGGGGAAGTTAAAAAAAAGACAAACATTCAAAATGGCATGGTTGTCTCTGTTTTTGCATGCGTGAATTTATGTGTGATTTTAAACACAATTTCTTAAAAGGCGAATTTGTCCACATTAATGAATCTTCTGATAAAAATTTCTAAAAATACTAAACATCATCCATGTCTTAGGGGTTTTTCTGGGGCTTTGAGAAAGCAATCCCTTGAACTGTGATCCAGTGGCAAAAGAAAACAAAAAAGAAAGCAATCCCAAACCCCACCCAGCAGCAGGCACTGTGAACCCCACCTTCTAGCTCGCTGGGGCCCTGCATCTGGGGACAGCTGCTCTACAGTACATGCATCTCTGAGTTACGATGCCACTAAGCTTCACCGCAGGAAGGGCGGAAGCCGGCTGATACCTGTGTGTCGGCGTTCAGCACTTTGATTCTCTGGGTAGAAATGAAGAGATCCACCTCGGTCATTGGCTGAGACTCGCCTTCAGGAGCCTGAGAAGAAAAAAACGCACCAAGGGAAAGTTTCACTACATCACCTTGACTGACCTAGATGCAGAAGGAGTCAAGTTAGTTCACACACAGAGGCACCAAGACACAGTCACCAGAACAGCAATACAGACTCTAGGGTTAAACTGCCAAAGCTGAAGGTACCACACAGAGGATGGACACATGGACAAGAGTTAGCACCTCTAGGTTAGAGGGGAAAATACGGAATCCCCTTTCTTTCTCCCCTACAGAAGCAGTAACTCATTGAAGTAGATTTCACTCTGAACGATGATGGCAAATGACCCTCTCTGTAAGGGTTTTGGAGCCGAACAGATTGAAGAAATAGGGCAAAAGAACTCCTACCACAAGACCGTGGAGAAGTCACTTAGAATTTGCCTCTGCTTGAGCTGATGGGAGACACTGTTTCTAGCAATTGCAAATGAAGCCATTTGGATGCAGTTCTGGTAAGAGGGTCTTCATGTTTACACACCACCACAGCAACACAGAAGCAGTCCCGAAGCCACTCCTTTTAAGAAAGAGCCCCAATGCCTCAACGTCCCAGGAGTAGTAGTTCGTAAGCACCTAGAAGCTCCACAACCAAAAAGCGCAGTCTGGTTCATTTAGGGCTTAACTCTGCACATGTGTGGTTATTAGCGAGTTTTCTTTTTTGCATCCAGCAATCTGACAAATCTACAAATCAAGCATAAGTATAATCGAACAGAATCAAGTCCCTGACACATCGATGCTCCTGAATGGTTGGAACTTCCATACTACTATACGATTCATTTAGCATCTCCAATCTGCTCCCTGTCGTTCCTCTGAAGTGAAATGACTAATGAGCAACAGAAAACGGCCGCCTTCGGCAACTGAGTTTTGAGAAACGCTGGCTTATGGGGCGGTTCAAAAATAAATCTGAACAAAAACTTGCTGGATGCAGAAAACAAAAACACGAAAATATAAAAAGGTAAAACAGAAACGAATGAAAAGAACAGGCATAACACCAAGCTGATGAAGTTGTTCGTACTGCACCTTCTTCCTGCTTTTGGCTAATTTCTGGGCCATCTGCTTAGCATGGAACAAACAGAGACAGGAGAATAGTTAGAAAGAATTTGCAGAGACCGAAAGTCAAAAAGGGAATTGACAAACTAATACTGAATAGTGGCATGAAGTGTTTCTGTGGGAGGAGGACTGGCTTTTAAAAATCCCAATCTAAACATAATCAATTTCCTAATTCAGAGTTTAGTATGTGGAAGGTGGTGAAGAGAGACAAAGGAAATGTGTTGTGGTGCCTCTTTTTTTTTTTTTTTTTTTTTGAGACGGAGTTTCGCTCTTGTTACCCAGGCTGGAGTGCAATGGCGCGATCTCGGCTCACCGCAACCTCCGCCTCCTGGATTCAGGCAATTCTCCTGCCTCAGCCTCCTGAGTAGCTGGGATTACAGGCACGCGCCACCATGCCCAGCTACTTTTTTGTATTTTTAGTAGAGACAGGGTTTCACCATGTTGACCAGGATGGTCTCGATCTCTTGACCTCGTGATCCACCCGCCTCGGCCTCCCAAAGTGCTGGGATTACAGGCGTGAGCCACCGCGCCCGGCCCTGTGGTGCCTCTTATACTTAATTGCAATCGATCTTTTCAAAGAACCAAGTTTTGGTTCTGTTAATTTTATTGTACACCTGGTTTTCCATTTCACTGATTTCAGCGTAGATCTTTATTTCCTTCTACTTTCTTTGGGTTTAATTTGTTGACTTCTCAGCTTCCTGAGATAAAAACTTAAATTATGGCTTTTCAAACTTTATTCTGATATTTAAAGCTACAAATCTCCCTCTAAGCATTGCTTTGGATTTCACAGATTTTCGTGTGTTTCAATTTAACCATTGTTTCATTAATTGTTTTCAAATTTCTACTGTGATTTCTTCTGAGAACCTTGGATTATTTAGAATTGTATTATTAATTTTGATACATTTGGGGATCTTCTAGTTATCTTTTTCTTATTGATTTTGGAATTAATTCCACTGTGATCAGAGAACACAGTCTGTATGTGAATCTTTTGAAATATGCCGAGGCTTAGCTGCATGGTCCAGCACATGACTGAATCTGGTGGATGTGTTATGTGGATTTCTAAATACCCATTCCGTAGTTGTTGGGAACAGTGTTCGATCAATGACAATTAGGTCAATTAAGTTGGTTAAGAGTATCGTTCAAACCATCTATGTCCTTGCTGGTTCTTTAATCTGCTTGTTCCATCATTTACTGAGTGTGTTAAACCTCCAGCTGTTATGTGGATTTGTCTGTGCATCCTTCAGGTTCGGTCAATCTTTGCTTTATCTTACAGCTATGTTATAAGGTGTGCACACATGTAGGATGGTATGCCTGCTTGATAAATTGACCCTTTCAATGTTCTCCCTCTTTATCTCCCTCTTTTACTTCTTGCCTTAAATTTGTGTAATATTAATGTAGTTTATACCTAACTAAAAATGGATGTACCATTCTCCCATTTTGCTCACAATTAAAAAACAGCATAGGTGATAAAAGCAGAGTGGGGCTGGATTGTCTAAAACCAGGTCCTTGCTCTGCCACTTACTAGCTGTGTGACTTTGAGGCAAGCCACTGAACATCTTTGTGCCTCAGTTTCTTCATCTGTAAAATGAAAATAAAAATAGTATCTACCTCACAGGGATGTTTTGAGGACAAAATGAATACATGCAAAGCTCTTCAAACAGTGCCTCGTACATTCTAAGCACTATATTTGTGTTTGCTGTTGTATGATTATAATTGAGCTAGGTCATGATGCAGTTTCTTGGCTTTTGCTAAGACTTGCTATTTATACAGATCTTGTACAAATAATGGTGAGTCAATGGCCAAACTGCAGACGCTGTTGTGGTAATGGGAGTGGGTGGAGGAAGAACTGCTCTCTCATATTCCTGGGTACTCACCTGGTAGAAAAGCTCCTCTGCTCTCAGCAGCACATCTCTGTTTCATTAGTGCCTATACTACCTCATTGTAGAGAAACCGGATGAGTCAGCCATCCAGACACCACATAGTGAATCTCCCAGGAAACTAGGGCAACTTCGCTCCCACACAGATGCCCTGCTGCTCCTACTGGTGGCCATGAGTACACAGTGAATATTCTGCTCTGAAACAGTCTGAAGGCAGCATCTGTAAGGAGTCATCCTCACTGCTTCACATTACAGTGGGACTACTTCTGCATCTGAGAGGTGACCCTATGCTGATGCTATGCCATTCCTGTGTGGAATCCCAGAGTCCAGCCAGGGATGTTCTGACTGGCGTCAGTTATAATCTGCATAACTGACAGCTGGGAGATCTTTAATATTTGTGTTTTACCTCTCCTGAAATGATATGGTAGTAATATAGGAATTTCCATTACTTTGGATACCAAATCCTAAGAGCTGTTGGTCAAAATTCTAAAACTCTAGGGAACTGATTTGAAAGAACTTTTTCAAAAGAAAATAGGTCCACCTTCACTGGAGTACCCAAATTCTTTTTTTCTTTTTTCTTTTTTTTCCTGGAACTGGTGATGAGGAAGAGGATCCAAAAGGCAAACTGCATTTCATGAAAGGTATTCTGAAACTTTTTTTCTTTTTTTTTTTAGACAAAGTCTCACACTGTCATCCGAGCTGGAGTGCAGTGGTGCAGTCTTGGCTCACTGCAACCTCCACCTCCCAGGTTCATGCAATTCTTGCACCTCAGCCTCCTAAGTAGCTGGGATTACAGGTGTGTGCCACCACACCCGGCTAATTTTTGTAATTTTAGTAGAGACGAGGTTTCACCATGTTGACCGGGCTGACCTTGAATTTCTGACCTCAGGTGATCTACCTGCCTCGGCCTCCCAAAGCTGGGATTACAGGCGTGAGCCACTGGGTCTGGCCTGAAACAGTTTTTATGAAATTAAAAATATTCTATGGACTTAAAGTAATACCATCTTTTAAATCACTCATGATATCCAAGTACCCTGCAACAAATTATAATTTAAAATTTAAATATAACATTACAGAAGATGGGAAAGTTGGAGCCAGAATGAGAAATCAGGGTAGCAGAAAGGGGTCCAAGAGAAACATAAGGCCAGCATGCATCTTAAAGCCAGGAATGACAACATCTATTTAAACCCTCGTGTTTCACGGGCTTGATCACAGCTTACCACATGGCAGGGTGTGGTGCAAAGTGCAGCACCAACCACCCACTTACTCCATCCATAATGTGCACTGAGTTTCTTCCGTTGTTTAGACACTCTAGGTTAGTCATGCCAGGGATGCTCCTGACTGTTCTATCTTTTCTCTCCCCACTGACATTTACTGAGCACTTGCTATGTGCCAGAATCCTTCAAAGTATTTCACATAGATCAGTGTAAAAGATTACAACAGCCCTGTGAGCTACTACCCTGCTAGGTGGTAAGCCATGATCAATCCCATGAAACACGAGGTTTAAGTAGATGTTGTCCTTCCTGCCTATATTATGGTATCTTCATTTTTCAGAAAAGGGAAATGTGGCACAGAGAGGCTAATTAACTTGCCCCAGGTCACACAGCTGTGAAGTGGCAGAACAGAGATTCAAACTCTGGCAATCTCACTTCATTGTAAACCATTAGTTGTGCAACTGGGGCAAGCTTGGTCATCTGTAAACTTCTCCATTTGTCTATACTATGGGGATAACAATACCTACCTCACAAGATTCTCTATCCCATCCATTTTGAGGAGTAAATGAGATTGACATAATATATTTGACGGGCCTAATACTTTACTGATTATAGACTTCTCCAACTAACGTGGGAAATGATACAACTTAGGCAAAGCTATGATAGAAATTTTACTTCTACAATGAAACCATAATTTTAAGGAAATCATAAAATAATGAAAACATCTGCTCTTTGGGACAGGCTACTTAAGAGGGACATATGAATATTTGATAATGAATGCAGTTTGCCAAAATGCATGGACCACAAGATACCTAAACACCATTTGTAATGTAATTGCATAAGCTTCACAAATGTAGGAAGAATGGAGACACAAACACCACACTCTGGGTGGATGGACAAGCAGCAGTCTCGTGGTTCAGGTAGGGCTCAGCAGGCCACCCTATATTCTGGTTGAAGAGCAGAGAATGAAGTGGGAATGAGAATGGAAGGCAAGGGTAGAGATGCAGTGGAGAGCAAGGAAGACAAGTGAGCTCGCTGTGCTGGCTTCCAGTGTGGCCCTCTCTAGACAGGGGATAGGCATGAGTCCCACATTATAGGGGGAGAGGTGTGTTTCTATCTAGGGCACATTAAAGGCTGACAGCACACAGTGCAAAGCTCTCTCTAGAAGTTTCTCCCAAAACATGTTCCAGAGAATACTACCAATAAGACAGTTATCTATCAAATGGTGACAATTGGCAGGCGTCTATCACATGGTAACAATGTATTCTGAGCTCAAGTAATTATGGGAGCTGCTAGTTAACGTGAATGAAATCTTAGTGCAGGACTTCTCAGAGCCATTCAGAGGAAGACATCTGCAGCAAATACCCAAAAAGGAGAACGATTTTCCTGAGCTTATTTGCCAGTGGAACTCTGTTAGTGACAAGCACTTAGCCTGACTAGAATACTGCAGGGCACAGCTGGTGGAAAGATGCTTTACACACTGGCAGGTCCACGTTTCTCTAAGGCAGTGGTTCCCAAGCGCTGGTGCACAGCAGAATCTCCTGGAGGGTTTGCTAAAACACAGAGTCCTGGGTGCCACCTTCTGAGTTTCTGACTCAGTAGGTTTGGGGTTGGGCCTGAAAACCTGTACTTCTAATAAGTTTGTAGGCAATGCTGATGCTACTGGTACAAGATCATGCTTTGAGAACTAGAGCTCTAATGCAATCCCCTAAGGTATACGGGGGCTCTCTGGAAGGATATTACTTCTCAAAAATGATGACCAACAAAGGCAGAAAGAACATATTAGGGAGGGAACAAAGACCAAAGCAAAAAAAAATTTTTAAATGGCGGATGTCTTCTAATTCTGCTGTTGTACTCAGACATGTCATCTCTTAAACTGTGGTAGATGGAAATGCCTTTAAATTTCAGAACCCTCAGCTTACCTTGTATTACTGTTACCTAACATTCTTTTTGCCTTATATTTACTGTGAATTTCTCAAGCTCAAGAACTGTGTATGGGTTAATTTTTATTCCCCAGGGCCGAGCACAGGAGTCTGCACAGCGACAGTTGGCATTTTGGGCCAAATTCCTTTGTTTCTTTTCATATTAAGTAGAAAATACCTGGCCAAACCACAGCTTCACATTCTTTCTCCATGCGGCAATTGAATCTTGTAAATTTTGTTTGTTAAATTGAGAAAACAGTAATTCTCAAAACCGCAAGTACAAATCCAACGAGCAATATTCAATTTTGGTATACAGTTGGTGCTATGTGAGTGGCAGACACCACAATCGACAAACAGAACAGAAATTAAAGACTGCTTTGAAATGGAAACTCAAGCTTCAAGGTCTCAAGGTCGGTGTCTGTTCAGAGATAAAGCACCACAAATACCAGTGTGCATGGTGAGCAGTTCTCATTCACATCCAGCCATGCCCATCTGGTCAAACAAACAATGTAGGCAGAGGAAGAGAGGGACAAAATGGGGTTCCTGCAGGGAGTGAGGGAAGGAGGAGGACTCAGAAAGCAAAGGAAGAAACTACCTTTACCTTTGTTTAGGTAAAAGCACCAAGCCAGAAACTACTAATCAGCTTGGGGTTAAGGACATTGCTAAATGGGTTGCAAAATAAATCCACAGAGCTTTTCTTTCTCCTTCCTTCCTGGATGGACACTATAAAGTCTGCAGCCTTGCTATGCCCTGCGTCCTTTCTGCCAAGGTGGCCTAGAATAACTTGTTTTGAAAGGTGAGTCTCTCTTTAGGAAACAGAGTGGCACCATCTTCCTTACAGAGCAGTGTCTCCCAGGCACATGTGGGCACCCAGTGCAAGCTCCTTCCACCTGAGCCCAGCCAGCCTGCTCGGGATCAACACTCTCTGTCCCCAGCTTCCCTTTGCATTGATGAAGTCTGTGTACAAGCCCGGACACAGTCACTTTTTGGAGAGTACTGACTTAAACAGGCATCTCCACTGATACTTGGAAAAGGATTCTGGCTGGGTGTAACGTCAATCAATCTGACGAGCATGTTAATGGATGTAAAAGGAATATGAAGCAGAAAATATTTAATGCATAGACGTACATTATAAAATGATACTTATAAGTTATAAATGAAATGTAACTATTTAATTTTACCACTCTATAATGAATTCCTCACACCAATTTGCGTGTAAAAATAAATACATGTTTTCCAGATGCCTATTCTGCTCTAGGCAGGTCTAAAATGTATTTATAATCAGAAAGCCTCTATCTTGCTTGTTCTGATCAACAGAGCCATCTAATTTTTGCTTCAAATGAACTGTGGAACTTCGGGATACGAATCCTTTGGAAGCTCTGAAGTAAAATCTCTGATTTCTTATGAGGCGGCTGGACTTTAAAGAAGGAATCACAACACTATAGGATACCACTGAGGAGATAAGAAAATATAATGCACGATACAATTGGCACTGATGGGCTTTGGTACAGGGATGCTGTAGTGTACCCTGCACATTGCTTTACATATAAGTGATGTGCCCTGTGCTTGCTTTTTCCCTGTAAGGCCATCTCAGCACTACCTAAGTGTCATATGGGGACCGGAAAGGCATAAATGTTCTATCTGTAGGAGTCCTAAGCTATCGGAGGGCTAATAAACAAGGTGCCCCAAATGAAACCCGAACCTTAAATTTTTTGAAACCTTGATGGATAGATCCTAGGAAAAACTAACCTCAAAGCAACATGCAGTTTTCAACCTCAGGAGTCTTCAGTACTCCTTTGGGGGCAGACTGCTGCTTTATTCTGGAAGATTTGCCTGAATGGGCTCTGGCAGCATTCCTTGAAAGGGGCTCTTTGGCATTTTGGTAGAGATAAAATCTTGGTTTTGTGGTTCTGCCCTGGACGTTATAGGGTCTTGAGCACACCTGGCTCTGACCCAGTAAATGCCCCCACTCATGGTAACAACCAGAGGTGTCCCCACCCATTTCCAAACACATCTTATGAAGGCAATCCCTGTCTATCGGAGACCCCAAGTGAGGCACACCAGGCTTCTGTGCTTCCACCAGACCTGGGGAAGCTAAGGACATCACTCACCTGGAAGCCCAGGTGACATGTTGGGCAACCATGGAGTACACGGAGTGAGAATGGTGTCTGTATGTCTCTCTGTTTTTAAAGTTCTCTGCTCTGTACAAAATAGGATGTGACTATACCTGAAAAGCCGCTTGTTCTGGGAGGCTTGTGAGTTGTTGTTTTGAATGCTGTGCCTGGAGGACAACTAAATTAAGACGGAGAAGACCTCGGGGAGACTTGCTGGCACAGTGTCACCACTTCATGGAAAGGGGAAGGCAGTGAAAAGGAATTAGGCCAAGCTTGGATGGGCGGCTCCCCAGGAACCTGGTAATGTTCTACCCATGGCATTATTCGGTCTGAAAGTCCCAAAAGGTATGAAGGTCAGACTGTTTCCATGGAGTTGTCCTGTTGGGAGCCACAGGCAAAGACACATCTCTTTGGGTAGGGGGTGGAGCTTCCCTTGAAGGAATTGGCTCTTTCTACTGTCCCTCATTCCAGGAGAGGCTAATTTTAGAAGAAGACAAACACCACAGCAATGAGCCTTATGGTAGCAGGGCCTCTGAGGCACAGATAAGGTTTGTGTGCCCGGATGAAGTAGCTGAGTGGGTCCCTGACACATGGAAGGAACTAATAGGTCCTGTTAGTAATCTTGACACTAGGTCTGGCTTATCAGGGTTGTGACAACAGCCACTCTTGAGGCAGCTGCAAATCACTTCTCCCTGGTTTATAAAAACATCAAATGTCATGTCGAAAGTTGCAGCATGGGCTTACTGTCCAAGGAGAAGTTAAGGGAAGGGCTGGCTCTAAGCTTGGGAGAGAAGCATTTCCTCCAAGTACAGAGAGGTGGTCCAATCAGTGGGTGACACACAGAGGCCTCAGCAGCAGAAGCAGCAGAAAGCAGCCCGGGAGGGAAGCCATGAGAGGGATTTGCACAGTATCCTGGGAACTGCAGGATAACTGGACAGCTGAGGCTTCAAGGGCATCATAATTACAGCATTAGTGATGACACAAGCTGTTTAATATTCACCATATGGTGGAGTCTAGAAACGTGACTATCATAGGAATCAGCTTGGGCGTGAGGCCCAGACCAATGCCCTCTCCTCTGTAAGCACCTCTTGGAATTGCTGATCGCTCACTGTTCCCTTCCACCTCTCAGGCAGAAGGCAGCAGTCAGAGGTGTTCCCATCTGCAGGCTTCCCCGGCACTCTGGTGGCACTCGGCCTCTGACACCGTCTTTCCTTGTCGGGCACACCCCTCACACTCCCTGGCTTGCTTCGTCATTCCCTCATTCATGCTACTGAGCTTGAGGACAAAGATCTCACTCTATCAGCTGCTGTTTTTCCTCCCTGCCAAGACCCTGCACAGCCCTGCATGCCTAAGTGCTCAAGGAGTATTTTTTCTTTGACTGCCAGATCAAGGACTCTCAGTTACTGCTGTCTATCTGTCCCTCTTTCTCCTTCCATATTACCACACAAACACCAGGATGCAACCTGGGAATGTGTGAGAGAGAAGGTATGAAATACAGAATGGTCCTTGAGAGACGAATCCATTTTGACCAGTTGAAACTGGATAAAACAGACTGTAGCAAGTCCTAACCTATTCCAACTTGTTGGAAATACCTGGTCCTAGGCTTCTATCATGATGGTGTCCCTAGAGCTCTAGGTGACAATGGCCTCAAGGCTCTGGGAGGCTGCCCAGTGGTTCCAGGTGCTGGTGGCACAATGGCATGTGGATGGCATGAATGCACCTTACGTGTCCCTGGAGTCCTGGTTTGCCCATGATTCTAGGTAGTTTTGGTATCATGGTGGAGATTCTAGAGCTCTGCATTTCTGCATTTATTCATGGGAATAATCTGGTTCTGGATGGTTCAAACTAGTTGTGAATGACTTAAACCAGATAAGAGTGGTTCCTCCTGGATTAAACAGGCTTGTTCCTTTTATATCTTGAGAAGACAGATTCAAGCATGTTATGACTGGCTTGAATTAGTTTAAACTGGATTAGCCTTGCACTGACCTTAGACTAGCCAGGTTAGATTTGGTCAAAGGGTTCACTTTCCTTGAAGCAAGCCAGTTCAGTCTAGCTTGAACAGGATGGACTGGTTCAAAAGCAATGCCACCTAGTTTGAACCAACTCTGTAACACGAGTGTTTGTCACTGACCTCCAGCTGCCCATGGAAATCCAGTAATACATATCTCGCACTTGAGACATGATACTCAAAGTGACATCCTTCCTCATTACATCAACTTTTCAAAGGTTGTTATCATAAGTATTTCTTCTCAAGATTGGCCATTTTGAACAACCTAAATAGATCATATTTGTATATAAAGACTTCAGGAGACTTTGGAAATACTTATTTCTGGTTTTGTTAGCAGGCACATGGATAAGCATGGCCTGTGTGATGTCATCTCAAACCACTCTCCTCTAAACTAGATGTGGAGTTGTGGCAAGTGCCGTAAACTGCTCAAGTGCCCACCCCTGCCCACTGTCCCCTGCTGGAGCACCCAGACGTCCTCACCTTGATCCTGCTTACAGCTTCCTGGGCCTGCATCATGCGCACGTTTTTGGAAGGAGTTTTGTCTGAGAGCAGCTGAGTGGAGCCAAGGTAATTGGCAGCAAAAATGATTCCATCGATCAAGTCCTCAGGGTCGCAGGGTCCCGGAACTGTAACATATAGAGCCACAGTAGTGAGGGAAGCCATCCTGGGGCAGGGACCACCAACCCCCTTGATGGCACATCACCACTGGCACAGGTGGGCAAGGTACAGAGACTCCTGAACAGGTGAGCCAATCTGCTGGTCTAAGGCATCCCTCTGTCTCTGTCTGCACCCATGCCTCATTTTCAAATAGAAGGTACAGTTTCTTAGAATAATTTGCTTCTCTAAAACCACTTACTATGAAAAGGAATGCAAATATTTACTTAAATATGGAACATAAAATTCAGCAATAAAGGGTCTGTTTCTCCTGTCAGACTAAGCTCTTAGGGGACAAGGACCATATCATATTCACCTCTGACTCTCTTGTGTCTTACTGTCACCCAGTTGGTATCAACTAGCTGTTTGCTGGATAAATGGTTAACTAATTAGATGGTTGTCTTTTTAGAAAAGCTTTTTACAGCAATTCCTATTACATGCCTCCCATTCATATCTCTTCTCCATTTAATCCATAATGGAAGAAACAAATTTATAGATCAGAAAAGTAGAATATTTGTTTCAGAATGTCTAGATTCCTATAACGGCTTCTGACCCCAATTGTGCAAGACAGATAACATGATCTCAAAGCCACAGTCCCATGCTGCCAATCTTGCTCACTTACAAGGTATAATGTTCTTGGCCTGTGCTCACATACAGATCAAGTCCAAGGAAAATTAAATTTTCTGTTCTAATTTACCAGCCTTTTAAGTCAAATCTGTTTTAAATATTTTAATCATTGGTGGCATCTGATTCTAACCAACCACAATTACTTGTAAACCCTAACTTGAAATTAAAACTGAGATTAATATGTAACTGTATAACAGTCCACTTAAAAAGGCATTTTAATCTGTAATTGAAAACTATGTATTTTCTTTCTCTTTTTTGAGACAGGGTCTCACTCTCTCACTCAAGCTGGAGGACACTGGTGCGATCTCGGCTTACTGCAACCTCCACCTCCCAGGCTCAAGGGATCCTCCCACCTCAGCCTCCCAAGTGGTTGGGACTACAGGCACCATCATGCCCAACTAATTTTTGTAGTTTTTGTAGAGATGGGGTTTTGCCATGTTGCCCAGGCTGGTCGGACTCCTGGGCTCAGGCAATTTGCCTGCCTCACCCTCCCAAAATGCAGAGATTACAGGCATGAACTACCATGCCTGGCCCTACGTATTTTATTTGACTTGAGTGGTACATCTGGGGAGACTAAAATATACATGTTAACCCACTGTTAAAACCTCAGGGTCTTAAATTAGATAACTTATAATGGAAACAATTTGCTTTTTCTGCTTGGAAGGCTAATCTGAAGTGCTTTTTATTTTTATCCTTAAACATCAAGCTCATCTTGAGTTTACACAGCTGCTTCCTCTGCTGAACTACTTATCAGAGTACAGATGTAAAATAACCTACTCATTTATCTAAAATTAAGGTGGTGCTTAAAACAAAGAAATTAAAAAGCATTCTGGGAAGGGCTTTCACAAAGCATCTATGTAGTAATTAAATAAGGAAGCCTGTTATTTGTCTTATTCTCCATTTTTACAAGCAAGACTTGGAGACTAACACTGTGAGTGGTACACAGACAAATCTGCTTCCTCTGCATACCAGTAATTCACACTCTACTCAACTGCCACAGGGATCCGCCCTGAATGTTTTATAGATGTGAGATGGATTCGGGCTGTGTATGATATACATTTCAGTTGTATAGCAGGGATGCATATAAAATAATATATCAACAGTTTTGAATCCACATTACACTTTATATAAAGTAAAAGATTGTCAGTTCTTCCATGATAAGTTCCTGATGATGCATTTACAGTGTTATTGAAACATAATCATTATTGCCAACCAGATATTGAGAAGAAACATCTGATATGAGAATTTTTAAAAGTTTTCCATCTAATTTTAAAAAATCAATGTTAAAAGAAAAACAAAACTTAACTACCTTCCCTATGGGAGTTCTAACATCATATATTCTTCTCTGATTTGGTGCTATTCACTGAGAAGGTCCCTTTTTGACTACATTAAGTGTGGGCACGGGGATATGTTTAAAAGCAATCCAAATGATATTTAAATGACTGTGGAAGTGCCAAGCAGCAAAGACACATGAATATCAGACCTAAATACATTTTGAGATATGATCTTATGCCATTTACCTTTCGGGAAATTGAATATAATTAAATGTCATTGTCACTGCATCATATCCAGAAAAACAAAAGCCTCAATTTCATAACTTCACTTTGGGCTCAGTGCTAGTATATTCTTACAAAGCTAAAAAAATATTAAACCCATAATGATCCTATGTCAGAGAACTGCAAGTTTTCTTTTGGCCTTTTGGAACGTGGTTTTCCCTCCAGTGCTGCCTTTGGATTGCTCTGTGGATGAGCGAGTTCACATGTGACATCTTCACACTCAGGCTAAGGCTGAACCTGAAAAATCTCTAGGCCTGGGGTATGAATATGAAGAAGGGAGCTTTCAAACTTCGGAAAACTTCCCTAGGTGCTCCCATGGAATTTCAGAGCCTCACAAAAATGATGCAAATTATTTACAGATGACTCAAGAGAGAAACCTGAGTAACTAAACCAAAACTGTGAGCTTGTCCTCAGCTTTGAGCCCAAGGGTTCGTGAAGGTTTGTGAGTCCTGTTAATCCTTTCCCAGGCAGTGGAACACAATGACTGTTCACGCACAGGATCCAAAGGCCAGACACACCCTCAGAGAGATGTCTGGGTGTTCTCTGGCTTCCAGAAAAGCCTCCTTCAAGGAAATGGCAATGCACCAAGAGAGAGCCTCAGCACCACCTCTAGCCAGAGAGTGAGTGCCTCTTTGTGAATGAGTGCCTGATCTGGTGCCCCATTTGGGTAGTACAATCTCCAGCTGAGGTACAGAGCTTGGCTGAACTTTGGCCCCACTTGGCCTCCCCCTAGGTGCCCTTGTGCAGTGAGTAACCTGCACAACCATGTGTGGCAGCCCTGTAGAGAACACTGGTTTCCAGAGAGAAGTGTGGAGCCAGCCTGCCAATTCATAGCCTGACTCTGCACTACCAACTGAGGGGTCTTGGGCAAGATACCCTCTTGATAGCTTAGTTGTCTCATGTAGAACATGAGGATAATAATAAAACTCACTTCATGGGATTGATGTGAGGATTCAATTAGTTACTACATGGGAGGTGCTTAGAACAGAACCTGGCAGAGTAAGCATGCCATAACTGTTACTATTACTAGCTCATCCACGTAATAGATGGAAATTGCTGGGAAGGTTTTTCTCATAAAAAGGACCAAAATTTCTGTCTTGCTTAACGTTCATTCCCACTTGAATTTTTCTTACTGAATGGGAGAGGTGCACAGGGACAGAATAAGGAGACTTGGGTTTGGGATCCAATGTGACCACTGCTAAGCTGCATGACACTGGGTAAAGCCCACACCTTCGGCTCCAGTTTCAGAGTCTCCATCCACAGAATCAGCAAAGATGTGAGGAGGATTTTTGAGAGGCTCCCAGCTGTCATACTTTGGGTCTAAGATCCTAAGAATGTTAACATTGTGAATAAGTGACTGTGGCCTTTCTTTCCTTCTATTGTCGTGTATCTCAGTGCTTCACATGCCCCAATGCTAAAAGATTCATGAATGACTCAGTGCTCAATATTTTCTTTTCAGCTCTTACCTTCAACGTAGGTTGGGAATGAAGCCAAGCTTTTTCTTGACTGTAATTAAGACAAACAGGTTTCAAAAAGAGCAAAACATAATGAAATATGCATTAACACAATCATCCACGCAACATGAAAAATAAATACATCACCAGTGGCAGTTACCAGTTATTGATCATGTTTAGCTAGAGAAAGTAAAGTGCAGATAAACATGCATTTATTAATAAAGGTTACCTAAAACTCAGAAGAGTATATTCATTATTTTAGATGATCTAGAAATTTTATGTTTCACAATCGGAGAGGTATTTACCAACTAAAAAACAATCCTACAGACAAAAATCTCTAACAGCAGCAATAAAAAGGTCACAATTTGTATTCATGTGAAAAACTGATTAGTGAAAGCACCAATGCTATGATTATATGCTGAAATTAAGAATTCTCTTAGAGAAATTTATTTTAGTCTTTGTCACAGTGAACTCCTACCGTGCTAAAGATGTGTGCTAGAGTTTTAAAAAACCTCTTCCTTTTATCGCCTAATGGAGTTTTAGTTGAAAAACTCCATTATATAAATCATGATTGTGTGTTATCTTAAAATAAGGACACAACAAAGGAGTAATTTTAAAACTCTGGAATTTCTTCTACACCTCAGAACAAAGGTCAGTCTTCTCACAGCACTGTTGGAAGCAGAGATGATGAGCTAGACACCTTTTAGGGCCTGATTAAATGGCAGCTTAATCTGCCTGCTCTTAGAGGAGCAAAACTCACCATACGTTCCTATCAGAAGCAGATGTCCTAGATGTTAACACTGACTCAGATAAGAGAAGGAAATTCGCCCCTGCTCTCACCAGTAGTAGAATTTGTAGCTGGTGTGTCTGGACCAGGATGGTACAAGCATCACAGGAGAGTGGAGAGCTAGTGTTAAAGACAAGTCCCTAAAATGGGCAGAAGGTAAGATTTGCATGGCCAAGAATTTCACTGCTGAAAACCTAACAGGTCTTGGATGATTGTTTAAATGCATACCTTTAAGAGAAAGGATATCTGGCATTGAATAGCTGTTCGATAGGCTGACCTGCATAGATGGTAGACTCTGGGTTGCCTGGCAAGCTGGATGAGGAAAGTGCCCTGGGTGAGTGTTGGATATCATGAGAAGCAACTCCATAATCTAGCACTTGACACAGTGCTCTTTACTTGGAGGATGGGAATGGCAAAGGGACGATAAATCAGTTAATACTTGTACAACAGTCTAAAAACAGTAGTTTAGTAGTTTTAATTGTCTTGTGACAAATTTGGGCAGTTGAAGAAACCTCTAAGACTCCAGCTCAGTTCAGGATAATGACAAGAACTCAACAGTAATCACACAATACATTGTACAGGGCAACTTTTCAGTAAACCTGCTGCGTGTGTGCTCACTGGGATGAAATGGCTCTGCACACCCATGTGAGTGGGTTTCTAGTGCACCAGGAATGAAGAGTTACCAGTTACTAATGCATTTATGGAAAAATGCACACCAAATAAAAGCCAGGATATATGGATAGAGGGAACGAGAACTCCAATTTCAGCACTGCTTTATGGTAATTTTATTTTCCACTTACCTAAATGAGAAGATAGGCCTAGTTGAGGGCCATCAGTCAAATCTGTCTAATTCTGTTTGGTTTAAAGAAAAAAAAAACTCTCATAACTTCACGGTATGCAGATGGAAGCTAGCTTCTTCACAGGGACTGAAAACTTTTAATTTATTACTTCTCAACCATCTCCCTATCCTTGTCCTAAGTAACTAGAGCCTAGGGTAATGAGAGTTTGTTTAATCAAAATTGCTTAGCCTCCAGGTACATCTAAGAAGTCAATTCTCATTTTCTTGCTCTATTTGGATACTTTTCTGAATGCTAATCTCAAATAGAGTGTCCAGATTTTAGCAGAAGCTACAAAAGAATTAGTTTATAACTCTAAAAGCTGACATTTTATTAAGAGCTACAACAGAGGGCATGTGGTACATTCACTTACTCTCTATTCATGAGCTCACAACTAGCTTTCTTTAGTCTCTGGGGTAAGTAAATTTTTTTTTTAAAGAGTTTTGTGAAATGAAAGAATCTCTAATTATTGCGTACAAAGAGTATTTTCATCATTTCTAAGGATATGTAGAAACACGAGCCAAGTCTTGCAGGAACTGAGAAACTAACAAATTTGCCTTATTATATGTGATGCACAATCAAATGCTGAATATTTAGATGTCTGGTTAGGCCTTTATTTCACACATGGACTGAGATGAACATCAGTTGATTCTTAACTTTCAAGAATAAATAAATAAAGTTGCATTAAAAAA